>NW_027480462.1:0-1415301 GCF_051401765.1 Calliopsis andreniformis | reverse complement strand
TACTCAATCCTCAATCCTCAATCCTCAATCCTCCATCTTCAATCCTCAATACACAATCTTCAATCCTCAATCCTCAATCCTCAATCCTCAATCCTCAATCCTCAATCTTAATCTTCAATCCTCAGTACTAAATCTTCAATCCTCAATCCTCAATACTCAATCCTCAATCCTCAATCTTCAATCCTCAGTACGCAATCCTCAATCTTCAATCCTCAATCCTCAATCCTCAATCCTCAATCCTCAATCCTCAATCTTAATCTTCAATCCTCAGTACGCTATCTTCAATCCTCAATCCTCAATCCTCAATCCTCAATCCTCAATCTTCCATACTCAATACTCAATCTTCAATCCTCAATCCTCAATCCTCAATCCTCAATCCTCAATCGCCAATCTTCAATCCTCAATACTCAATCGTCAATACTCAATCCTCAATACTCAATCCTCAATCCTCAATCGTCAATCTTCAATCCTCAATACCCAATCTTCAATCCTCAATCCTCAATACTCAATACTCAATCCTCAATCTTCAATCCTCAATACCCAATCCTCAATCTTCAATCCTCAATCCTCAATCCTCAATCCTCAATCCTCAATATTCAATCCTCAATCCTCAATCCTCAATCCTCAATCCTCAATCTTCAATCCTCAATCCTCAATCTTCAATACTCACTCCTCAATCCTCAATCTTCATTCCTCAATACTAAGTCTTCAATCCTCAATCCTCAATCCTCAATCCTCAATCCTCAATCCTCATTCTTCAATCCTCAATACCCAATCCTCAATATTCAATCCTCAATCCTCAATCCTCAATTCTCAATCCTCAATCCTCAATCCTCAATCCTCAATCCTCAATCCTCAATGTTCAATCCGCAATACCCAATCCTCAATCTTCTATCCGCAATCCTCAATCCTCAATCCTCAATCCTCAATCCTCAATCCTCAATCCTCAATCCTCAATCTTCAATCGTCAATACTCAATCTTCAATCCTCAGTCCTCAATCCTCATTCCTCAATCCTCATTTTTCAATCCTCAACACCCAATACTCAATCTTCAATCCTCAATCCTCAATCCTCAATCCTCAATCCTCATTCTTCAATCCTCAACACCCAATCCTCAATCTTCAATCCTCAATCTTCAATCCTCAATTCTCAATCCTCAATCCTCAATCCTCAGACCTCAAACATCAATACTCTACCCTCAGTCCTCGTCCTCAATCCACAACACTCAATCCTCGATCCTCAATCTTCAATCATCAATATTCAATCTTCAATCCTCAATCCTCAATCCTCAATACTCAATGTTCTATCCTCAATACGCAATCCTCAATCCTCAATCCTCAATCCTCAATCCTCAATCCTCAATCTTCAATCCTCAATACTCAATCTTCAATCCTCAATCCTCAATCCTCAATCCTCAATCCTCATTCTTCAATCCTCAACACCCAATCCTCAATCTTCAATCCTCAATTCTCAATCCTCAATTCTCAATCCTCAATCCTCAATCCTGAATCCTCAATCCTCAGTCCTCAAACCTCAATCCTGAGTCCACAATCCTGAACGCTCAACCTTCAGACCTCAGACCTCAACAATCAGTTGTGAATCCTCTATCCTCAATAGAATATCCTCAATTCACAGGTTTCAATACTCAATACTCAGCCTGCAATCTTCAAATCTCTATCCACAAATATCAATTCTCATCACTCAACCCTCAACACTCAGTCCCCAATCCTCAATCTTCAAACCTCAATCCTCAATCCTCAATCCTCAATCCTCAGTCTTCAATCCTCAATACTCATTCTTCAATCCTCAATCCTGAATCCTCGGTCCTCAATCCTCAATCGTCAATCTCCAATCCTGAATACTCAATCTTCAATCCTCAATCCTCGATCCTCAATCCTCAATCCTCAATCCTCATTCTTCAATCCTCAATACCCAATCCTCAATTTTCAGTCCTCAATCCTCAATCTTCAATTCTCAACCCCCAATCCTCTGTTCTCAGTCCTCAAACCTGAATCCTCAATCCTCAGCACTCATTCTCAATCCTCAATCCGCAATCCTCAATCCTCAATCCTCAATCTTCAACCCTCAAGACTCAATCTTCAAACCTCAATCCTCAGTCCTCAAACCTCAATTCTGAATCCTCAATCCTGCATCCTCAACATTCAGCCCTCAGTCCTCAACAATCAGTTGTCAATCCTCAATCCGCAATAGAATATCCTCAACTCACAGTTTTCAATACTCAATACTCAATCTGCAATCTTCAAATCTCTATCCACAAACATCAATTCTCATCACTCAACCCTGAACTCTCAGTCCTCAGTGATCAATCCTCAATCTTCAATTCTCAATCTTCAATCCTCAATACTCATTCTTCAATCCTCAATCCTGAATCCTCGGTCCTCAATCCTCAATCGTCAATCTCCAATCCTGAATACTCAATCTTCAATCCTCAATCCTCGATCCTCAATCCTCAATCCTCAATCCTCAATATTCAATCTTCAATCCTCAATCCTCAATCCTCAATACTCAATGTTCTATCCTCAATACGCAATCCTCAATCCTCAATCCTCAATCCTCAATCCTCAATCCTCAATCTTCAATCCTCAATACTCAATCTTCAATCCTCAATCCTCAATCCTCAATCCTCAATCCTCATTCTTCAATCCTCAACACCCAATCCTCAATCTTCAATCCTCAATTCTCAATCCTCAATTCTCAATCCTCAATCCTCAATCCTGAATCCTCAATCCTCAGTCCTCAAACCTCAATCCTGAGTCCACAATCCTGAACGCTCAACCTTCAGACCTCAGACCTCAACAATCAGTTGTGAATCCTCTATCCTCAATAGAATATCCTCAATTCACAGGTTTCAATACTCAATACTCAGCCTGCAATCTTCAAATCTCTATCCACAAATATCAATTCTCATCACTCAACCCTCAACACTCAGTCCCCAATCCTCAATCTTCAAACCTCAATCCTCAATCCTCAATCCTCAATCCTCAGTCTTCAATCCTCAATACTCATTCTTCAATCCTCAATCCTGAATCCTCGGTCCTCAATCCTCAATCGTCAATCTCCAATCCTGAATACTCAATCTTCAATCCTCAATCCTCGATCCTCAATCCTCAATCCTCAATCCTCATTCTTCAATCCTCAATACCCAATCCTCAATTTTCAGTCCTCAATCCTCAATCTTCAATTCTCAACCCTCAATCCTCTGTTCTCAGTCCTCAAACCTGAATCCTCAATCCTCAGCACTCATTCTCAATCCTCAATCCGCAATCCTCAATCCTCAATCCTCAATCTTCGACCCTCAAGACTCAATCTTCAAACCTCAATCCTCAGTCCTCAAACCTCAATTCTGAATCCTCAATCCTGCATCCTCAACATTCAGCCCTCAGTCCTCAACAATCAGTTGTCAATCCTCAATCCGCAATAGAATATCCTCAACTCACAGTTTTCAATACTCAATACTCAATCTGCAATCTTCAAATCTCTATCCACAAACATCAATTCCCATCACTCAACCCTGAACTCTCAGTCCTCAGTGATCAATCCTCAATCTTCAATTCTCAATCTTCAATCCTCAATACTGAATCTTCAATACTCAATCCCCAATACTCAATCCTCAATCCTCAATCCTCAATTCTCAATCCCCAGTCCTCATTCTCCAATCCTCAATCCTCAATCCTCAATCCTCAATCCTCAATCCTCAATTTTCAATCCTCAATCTTCAATCCTCAATACTCAATCTTCAATCCTCAATCCTCAATCCTCAATCCTCAATGCTCAAACCTCAATCCTCAATCGTCAATCTTCAATCCACAATACTCAATCTTCAATCCTCAATCCTCAATCCTCAATCCTCAGTCCTCATTCTTCAATCCTCAATACCCAATCCTCAATCTTCAATCCTCAATCCTCAATCCTCAATCCTCAATACTCAATACTCAATCCTCAATCCTCAATCTTCAATCCTCAGTCCCAAATCCTCAATCTTCAATACTCACTCCTTAATCCTCAATCTTCAATCCTCAATACTCAGTCTTCAATCCTCAATCCTCAATCCTCAATCCTCAATCCTCAATCCTCATTCTTCAATCCTCAATACCCAATCCTCAATCTTCAATCCTCAATCCTCAATCCTCAATTCTCAATCCTCAATCCTCAGTCCTCAATCCTCAATCCTCAATCCTCAATGTTCAATCCGCAATACCCAATCCTCAATCTTCTATCCGCAATCCTCAATCCTCAATCCTCAATCCTCAATCCTCAATCCTCAATCCTCAATCTTCAATCCTCAATTCTCAATCTTCAATCCTCAATCCTCAATCCTCAATCCTCAATCCTCATTTTTCAATCCTCAACACCCAATACTCAATCTTCAATCCTCAATCCTCAACGCTCAATTCTCAATCGTCAATCCTCAATCCTCAATCCTCAGTCCTCAATCTTCAATCCTCAATACTCAATCTGCTATCCTCAATCCTCAGTCCTCACTCCTCAATCCTCATTCTTCAATCCTCAATACCGAAACCTCAATCTTCAATCCTCAACCCACAATCCTCAATTCTCAATCCTCAATCCTGATTCCTCAGACTTCAAACATCAATACCCAACCCCCAGTCCTCGTCCTCAATCCACAACCCTCAATCCTCAATCCTCAATCCTCAATCCTCAATCTTAATCTTTAACCCTCAGTACGCAATCTTCAATCCTCAATCCTCAATCCTCAATCCACAATCCTCAACCTTCAATACCCAATACTCAATCTTCAATCCTCCATCATCAATCCTCAATCCTCAATCCTCAATCCTAAATCCTCAATCGTCAATCTTCAATCCTCAATGCTCAATCCTCAATCCTCATTCTTCGATCCTCAATACCCAATCCTCAATCTTCAATCCTCAATCCTCAATCCTCAATTCTCAATCCTCAATCCTCTGTCCTTAGTCCTCAAGCCTCAATCCTCAACCCTCAGCCCTCATCCTGAATCCTCAATCCTCAATCCTCAATCCTCAATCATCAATCCTCAATACTCAATCTTCAATCCTCAATCCTCAGTCCTCAAACCTCAATTCTGAATCCTCAATACTGAATCCTCAATCTTCAGCCCTCAGTCCTCAACATTCAGTTGTCAATCCTCAATCCTCAATAGAATATCCTCAATTTACAGTTTTCAATACTCAATACTCAATGTGCAATCTTCAAATCTCTATCCAGAAACATAAATTCTCATCACTCAACCCTCAACACTCAGTACTCAATGTTCAACCCTGATTCCTCAACCCTGAACCTTTAATCATCAATATTCAATCTTCAATCCTCAATCATCAATCCTCAATCCTCAATCCTCAATCCCCAATCCTCAATCCTCAGTCCTCAAACCTCAATCCTGAATCCTCAATCCTGAATCCTCAATCTTCAGCCCTCAGTCCTCAACAATCAGTGGTCCATCCTCAATCCTCAATAGAATACCATGATTTCACAGTTTTCAATACTCAATACTCAACCTGCAATCTTCAAATCTCTATCCACAAACATCAATTCTCATCACTCAACCCTCAACACTCAGTCTTCAATCCTCAATCCTCAATCCTCAATCCTCAATCCTCAATCCTCAATCTTCAATCCTCAATACTCAATCTTCAATCCTCAGTCCTCAATCCTCAATCCTCAATCCTCATTTTTCAATCCTCAACACCCAATACTCAATCTTCAATCCTCAATCCTCAATCCTCAATTCTCAACCGTCAATCCTCAATCCTCAATCCTCAGTCCTCAATCTTCAATCCTCAATACTCAATCTGCAATCCTCAATCCTCAGTCCTCACTCCTCAATCCTCATTCTTCAATCCTCAATACCGAATCCTCAATCTTCAATCCTCAACCCACAATCCTCAATTCTCAATCCTCAATCCTGAATCCTCAGACATCAAACATCAATACTCAACCCCCAGTCCTCGTCCTCAATCCACAACCCTCAATCCTCAATCCTCAATCCTCAATCCTCATTCTTCAATCCTCAACACCCAATCCTCAATCTTCAATCCTCAATCTTCAATCCTCAATTCTCAATCCTCAATCCTCAATCCTCAGACCTCAAACATCAATACTCTACCCTCAGTCCTCGTCCTCAATCCACAACACTCAATCCTCGATCCTCAATCTTCAATCCTCAATACTCAATCTTCAATCCTCAATCCTCAATCCTCAATCCTCATTCTTCAATCCTCAATACCCAATCCTCAATCTTCAATCCTCAATCCTCAATACTCAATCCTCAATCCTCAATCCTCAATCCTCAATCCTCAATCTTCAATCCTCAATACTCAATCTTCAATCCTCAATTCTCAATTCTCAATCCTCAATTCTCAATCCTCAATCCTCAATCTTAATCTTCAATCCTCAGTACTCAATCTTCAATCCTCAATCCTCAATCCTCAATCCTCAATCCTCAATCTTCAATCCTCAATACGCAATCCTCAATCTTCAATCCTCAATCCTCAATCCTCAATCCTCAATCCTCAATCCTCAATCTTAATCTTCAATCCTCAGTACGCAATCTTCAATCCTCAATCCTCAATCCTCAATCCTCAATCCTCAATCTTCAATACTCAATACTCAATCTTCAATCCTCAATCCTCAATCCTCAATCCTCAATCCTCAATCCTCAATCGTCAATCTTCAATCCTCAATACTCAATCGTCAATACTCAATCCTCAATACTCAATCCTCAATCCTCAATCGTCAATCTTCAATCCTCAATACCCAATCTTCAATACTCAATCCTCAATACTCAATACTCAATCCTCAATCTTCAATCCTCAATACCCAATCCTCAATCTTCAATCCTCAATCCTCAATCCTCAATCCTCAATCCTCAATAATCAATCCTCAATCCTCAATCCTCAATCTTCAATCCTCAATACTCAATCTTCAATCCTCAATCCTCAATCCTCAATCCTCAATCCTCAATCCTCAATCCTCAATCCTCAACCTTAATCTTCAATCCTCAGTACTCAATCTTCAATCCTCAATCCTCAATCCTCAATCCTCAATCCTCATTCTTCAATACTCAATACCCAATCCTCAATCTTCAATCTTCAATCGTCAATCCTCAATCCTCAATCCTCAATCCTCAATCCTCAATCCTCAGTAACAAATCCTCAATCTTCAATACTCACTCCTCAATCCTCAATCATCAATCCTCAATACTCAGTCTTCAATCCTCAATCCTCAATCCTCAATCCTCAATCCTCAATCCTCATTCTTGGATCCTCAATACCCAATCCTCAATCTTCAATCCTCAATCCTCAATCCTCAATTCTCAATCCTCAATCCTCTGTCCTTAGTCCTCAAGCCTCAATCCTCAACCATCAGCCCTCATCCTCAATCCTCAATCCTCGATCCTCAATCCTCAATCTTCAATCCTCAATACTCAATCTTCAATCCTCAATCCTCAGTCCTCAAACCTCAATTCTGAATCCTCAATACTGAATCCTCAATCTTCAGCCCTCAGTCCTCAACATTCAGTTGTCAATCCTCAATCCTGAATAGAATATCCTCAATTTACAGTTTTCAATACTCAATACCCAATGTGCAATCTTCAAATCTCTATCCAGAAACATAAATTCTCATCACTCAACCCTCAACACTCAGTACTCAATGTTCAACCCTGATTCCTCAACCCTCAATCTTTAATCATCAATATTCAATCTTCAATCCTCAATCATCAATCCTCAATCCTCAATCCTCAATCCCCAATCCTCAATCCTCAGTCCTCAAACCTCAATCCTGAATCCTCAATCCTGAATCCTCAATCTTCAGCCCTCAGTCCTCAACAATCAGTGGTCCATCCTCAATCCTCAATAGAATACCATGATTTCACAGTTTTCAATACTCAATACACAACCTGCAATCTTCAAATCTCTATCCACAAACATCAATTCTCATCACTCAACCCTCAACACTCAGTCTTCAATCCTCAATCCTCAGTCCTCAATCCTCAATCCTCATTCTTCAATCCTCAATGCACAATCCTCAATCCTCAATCTTCATTCTTCAATCCTCAACACCCAATCCTCAATCTTCAATCCTCAATCCCCAATCCTCAATTCTCAATCCTCAATCCTCAATCCTCAGACCTCAAACATCAATACTCTACCCTCAGTCCTCGTCCTCAATCCACAACACTCAATCCTCGATCCTCAATCTTCAATCATCAATATTCAATCTTCAATCCTCAATCCTCAATCCTCAATACTCAATCCTCAATCCTCAATGTTCTATCCTCAATACGCAATCCTCAATCTTCAATCCTCAATCCTCAATCCTCAGCCCTCAATCCTCAATCCTCATTCATAATCTTCAATCCTCAGTATGCAATCTTCAATCCTCAATCCTCAATCCTCAATCCTCAATCCTCAATCTTCAATACTCAATACTCAATCCTCAATCCTCAATCCTCAATCCTCAATCCTCAATCCTCAATCCTCAATCCTCAATCGTCAATCTTCAATCCTCAATACTCAATCGTCAATACTCAATCCTCAATACTCAATACTCAATCCTCATTCTTCAATCCTCAATACCCAATCCTCAATCTTCAATCCTCAATCCTCAATCCTCAGTCCTCAATCCTAAATCTTCAATCCTCAAATCTCAATCCTCAATCCTCAATCCTCAATCTTCAATCATCATGACTCAATCTTCAATCCTCAATCATCAATCCTCAATCCTCAATCCTCAATCCTCAATCCTCAATCGTCAATCTTCAATCCTCAATACTCAATCTTCAATCCTCAATCCTCAATCCTCAATCCTCAATCCTCATTGTTCAATCCTCAATACCCAATCCTCAACCTTCAATCCTCAATCCTCAATCCTCAATCCTCAATCCTCAATCCTCAATCCTCAATCTTCAATCCTCAGTCCCAAATCCTCAATTCTCAATCCTCAATCCTGAATCCTCAGACATCAAACATCAATACTCAACCCCCAGTCCTCGTCCTCAATCCACAACCCTCAATCCTCAATCCTCAATCCTCAATCCTCATTCTTCAATCCTCAACACCCAATCCTCAATCTTCAATCCTCAATCTTCAATCCTCAATTCTCAATCCTCAATCCTCAATCCTCAGACCTCAAACATCAATACTCTACCCTCAGTCCTCGTCCTCAATCCACAACACTCAATCCTCGATCCTCAATCTTCAATCATCAATATTCAATCTTCAATCCTCAATCCTCAATCCTCAATACTCAATCCTCAATCCTCAATGTTCTATCCTCAATACGCAATCCTCAATCCTCAATCCTCAATCTTCAATCCTCAATCCTCAATCCTCAATCCTCGATCCTCAATCTTCAATCCTCAAACCTCAATCCTCAATCCTCAATCCTCAATCTACAATCCTCAATACTCAATCTTCAATCCTCAATCCTCAATCCTCAATCCTCATTCTTCAATCCTCAATACCCAATCCTCAATCTTCAATCCTCAATGCTCAATACTCAATCCTCAATCCTCAATCCTCAATCCTCAATCCTCAATCTTCAATCCTCAATACTCAATCTTCAATCCTCAATCCTCAATCCTCAATCCTCAATCCTCAATCCTCAATCTTAATCTTCAATCCTCAGTACTCAATCTTCAATCCTCAATCCTCAATCCTCAATCCTCAATCCTCAATCTTCAATCCTCAATACGCAATCCTCAATCTTCAATCCTCAATCCTCAATCCTCAATCCTCAATCCTCAATCCTCAATCTTAATCTTCAATCCTCATTACGCAATCTTCAATCCTCAATCCTCAATCCTCAATCCTCAATCCTCAATCTTCAATACTCAATACTCAATCTTCAATCCTCAATCCTCAATCCGCAATCCTCAATCCTCAGTCGTCAATCTTCAATCCTCAATACTCAATCGTCAATACTCAATCCTCAATACTCAATCCTCAATCCTCAATCGTCAATCTTCAATCCTCAATACCCAATGTTCAATCCTCAATCCTCAATACTCAATACTCAATCCTCAATCTTCAATCCTCAATACCCAATCCTCAATCTTCAATCCTCAATCCTCAATCCTCAATCCTCAATCCTCAATAATCAATCCTCAATCCTCAATCCTCAATCTTCAATCCTCAATACTCAATCTTCAATCCTCAATCCTCAATCCTGAATCCTCAGACATCAAACATCAATACTCAACCCCCAGTCCTCGTCCTCAATCCACAACCCTCAATCCTCAATCCTCAATCCTCAATCCTCATTCTTCAATCCTCAACACCCAATCCTCAATCTTCAATCCTCAATCTTCAATCCTCAATTCTCAATCCTCAATCCTCAATCCTCAGACCTCAAACATCAATACTCTACCCTCAGTCCTCGTCCTCAATCCACAACACTCAATCCTCGATCCTCAATCTTCAATCATCAATATTCAATCTTCAATCCTCAATCCTCAATCCTCAATACTCAATCCTCAATCCTCAATGTTCTATCCTCAATACGCAATCCTCAATCCTCAATCCTCAATCTTCAATCCTCAATCCTCAATCCTCAATCCTCGATCCTCAATCTTCAATCCTCAAACCTCAATCCTCAATCCTCAATCCTCAATCTACAATCCTCAATACTCAATCTTCAATCCTCAATCCTCAATCCTCAATCCTCATTCTTCAATCCTCAATACCCAATCCTCAATCTTCAATCCTCAATGCTCAATACTCAATCCTCAATCCTCAATCCTCAATCCTCAATCCTCAATCTTCAATCCTCAATACTCAATCTTCAATCCTCAATCCTCAATCCTCAATCCTCAATCCTCAATCCTCAATCTTAATCTTCAATCCTCAGTACTCAATCTTCAATCCTCAATCCTCAATCCTCAATCCTCAATCCTCAATCTTCAATCCTCAATACGCAATCCTCAATCTTCAATCCTCAATCCTCAATCCTCAATCCTCAATCCTCAATCCTCAATCTTAATCTTCAATCCTCATTACGCAATCTTCAATCCTCAATCCTCAATCCTCAATCCTCAATCCTCAATCTTCAATACTCAATACTCAATCTTCAATCCTCAATCCTCAATCCGCAATCCTCAATCCTCAGTCGTCAATCTTCAATCCTCAATACTCAATCGTCAATACTCAATCCTCAATACTCAATCCTCAATCCTCAATCGTCAATCTTCAATCCTCAATACCCAATGTTCAATCCTCAATCCTCAATACTCAATACTCAATCCTCAATCTTCAATCCTCAATACCCAATCCTCAATCTTCAATCCTCAATCCTCAATCCTCAATCCTCAATCCTCAATAATCAATCCTCAATCCTCAATCCTCAATCTTCAATCCTCAATACTCAATCTTCAATCCTCAATCCTCAATCCTCAATCCTCAATCCTCAATCCTCAATCCTCAATCCTCAACCTTAATCTTCAATCCTCAGTACTCAATCTTCAATCCTCAATCCTCAATCTTCAATCCTCAGTCACAAATCCTCAATCTTCAATACTCACTCCTCAATCCTCAATCTTCAATCCTCAATACTCAGTCTTCAATCCTGAATCCTCAATCCTCAATCCTCATTCTTCAATCCTCAATACCCTATCCTCAATCTTCAATCCTCAATCCTCAATCCTCAATTCTCAATCCTCAATCCTCAATCCTCAGTCCTCAATCCTCAATCCTCAATGTTCAATCCGCAATACCCAATCCTCAATCTTCTATCCACAATCCTCAATCCTCAATCCTCAATCCTCAATCCTCAATCCTCAATCCTCAATCTTCAATACTCAATTCTCAATCTTCAATCCTCAATCCTCAATCCTCAATCCTCAATCCTCATTTTTCAATCCTCAACACCCAATACTCAATCTTCAATCCTCAATCCTCAACCCTTCATTCTCAATCGTCAATCCTCAATCCTCAATCCTCAATCCTCAATCCTGAATCTTCAATCCTCAATACTCAATCTTCAATCCTCAATCCTCAATCCTCAATCCTCAATCCTCAATCTTCCATACCCAATACTCAATCTTCAATCCTCAATCCTCAATCCTCAATCCTCAATCCTCAACCGTCAATCTTCAATCCTCAATACTCAATCGTCAATACTCAATCCTCAATACTCAATCCTCAATCCTCAATCGTCAATCTTCAATCCTCAATACCCAATCTTCAATCCTCAATCCTCAATACTCAATACTCAATCCTCAATCTTCAATCCTCAATACCCAATCCTCAATCTTCAATCCTCAATCCTCAATCCTCAATCCTCAATCCTCAATATTCAATCCTCAATCCTCAATCCTCAATCCTCAATCCTCAATCTTCAATCCTCAATACTCAATCTTCAATCCTCAATCCTCAATCCTCAATCCTCAATCCTCAAACCACAATACTCAATCGTCAATCTTCAATCCACAATACTCAATCTTCAATACTCAATCCTCAATCCTCAATCCTCAGTCCTCATTCTTCAATCCTCAATACCCAATCCTCAATCTTCAATCCTCAATACTCAATCCTCAATCCTCAATCCTCAATCCTCAATCCTCAATCTTCAATCCTCAGTCCCAAATCCTCAATCTTCAATACTCACTCCTCAATCCTCAATCTTCAATCCTCAATACTCAGTCTTCAATCCTCAATCCTCAATCCTCAATCCTCAATCCTCATTTTTCAATCCTCAACACCCAATACTCAATCTTCAATCCTCAATCCTCAATCCTCAATTCTCAATCGTCAATCCTCAATCCTCAATCCTCAGTCCTCAATCTTCAATCCTCAATACTCAATCTGCAATCCTCAATCCTCAGTCCTCACTCCTCAATCCTCATTCTTCAATCCTCAATACCGAATCCTCAATCTTCAATCCTCAACCCCCAGTCCTCGACCTCAATCCACAACCCTCAATCCTCAATCCTCAATCCTCAATCCTCATTCTTCAATCCTCAACACCCAATCCTCAATCTTCAATCCTCAATCTTCAATCCTCAATTCTCAATCCTCAATCCTCAATTCTCAGACCTCAAACATCAATACTCTACCCTCAGTCCTCGTCCTCAATCCACAACACTCAATCCTCGATCCTCAATCTTCAATCATCAATATTCAATCTTCAATCCTCAATCCTCAATCCTCAATACTCAATCCTCAATCCTCAATGTTCTATCCTCAATACGCAATCCTCAATCCTCAATCCTCAATCCTCAATCCTCAATCTTCAATCCTCAATACTCAATCTTCAATCCTCAATCCTCAATCCTCAATCCTCAATCCTCAATCCTCAATCCTCAATTCTCAATCCTCAATCCTCAATCCTCAATCCTCAATCCTCAATCCTCAATGTTCAATCCGCAATACCCAATACTCAATCTTCTATCCGCAATCCTCAATCCTCAATACTCAATCCTCAATCCTCAATCCTCAATCCTCAATCTTCAATCCTCAATACTCAATCTTCAATCCTCAGTCCTCAATCCTCAATCCTCAATCCTCATTTTTCAATCCTCAACACCCAATACTCAATCTTCAATCCTCAATCCTCAATCCTCAATTCTCAATCGTCAATCCTCAATCCTCAATCCTCAGTCCTCAATCTTCAATCCTCAATACTCAATCTGCAATCCTCAATCCACAGTCCTCACTCCTCAATCCTCATTCTTCAATCCTCAATACCGAATCCTCAATCTTCAATCCTCAACCCCCAGTCCTCGTCCTCAATCCACAACCCTCAATCCTCAATCCTCAATCCTCAATCCTCATTCCTCAATCCTCAACACCCAATCCTCAATCTTCAATCCTCAATCTTCAATCCTCAATTCTCAATCCTCAATCCTCAATCCTCAGACCTCAAACATCAATACTCTACCCTCAGTCCTCGTCCTCAATCCACAACACTCAATCCTCGATCCTCAATCTTCAATCATCAATATTCAATCTTCAATCCTCAATCCTCAATCCTCAATATTCAATCCTCAATCCTCAATGTTCTATCCTCAATACGCAATCCTCAATCCTCAATCCTCAATCCTCAATCCTCAATCTTCAATCCTCAATACTCAATCTTCAATCCTCAATCCTCAATCCTCAATCCTCAATCCTCATTCTTCAATCCTCAACACCCAATCCTCAATCTTCAATCCTCAATTCTCAATCCTCAATTCTCAATCCTCAACCCTCAATCCTCAGTCTTCAATCCTCAATACTCATTCTTCAATCCTCAATCCTCAATCCTCGGTCCTCAATCCTCAATCGTCAATCTCCAATCCTGAATACTCAATCTTCAATCCTCAATCCTCGATCCTCAATCCTCAATCCTCAATCCTCATTCTTCAATCCTCAATACCCAATCCTCAATATTCAATCCTCAATCCTCAATCCTCAATTCTCAATCCTCAATCCTCAATCCTCAATCCTCAATCCTCAATCCTCAATGTTCAATCCGCAATACCCAATCCTCAATCTTCTATCCGCAATCCTCAATCCTCAATCCTCAATCCTCAATCGTCAATCCTCAATCCTCAATCTTCAATCCTCAATCCTCAACCGTCAATCCTCAATCCTCAATCCTCAATCTTCAATGCTCAATGCTCAATCTTCAATCCTCAACCCTCAATCCTCAATCCCCAGTCCTCAATCTTCAATCCTCAATGCCCAATCCTTAATCCTCAATCCTCAGTCCTCAATCATCAATCCTCAACCCTCAAACCTCAATCCTCAACAGTCGGTCCTCGTCCTCAATCGTCAACACTCAATCCTCAATCGTCAATCTTCAATCCTCAATCCTCAGTCTTCATCTTCAATCCTCAGTACTCAATCTTCAATCCTCAATCCTCAATCCTCAATACTCGATCCTCAATCCTCAATCCTCAATACTAAATCTTCAATCCTCAATCCTCAATACTCAATACTCAATCCTCATTCTTCAATCCTCAATCGTCATTCTTCAATCCTCAATACCCAATCCTCAATCTTCAATACTCAACCCTCAATCCTCAATTCTCAACCCTCAATCCTCAGTCCTCAGTCCTCAAACCTCACACCTCAAACCTCAGCACTCATCCTCAATTCTCAATCCTCAATCCTCAATCCTCAACTTTCAATCCTCAATACTCAATCTTCAATCCTCAATCCGCAATCCTCAACCCTCAATCGTCAGTCTTCAATCCTCAATATTCAATCTTCAATCCTCAATCCTCAATCCTCAATCCTCAATCCGCAATCTTCAATCCTCAATACTCAATCTGCAATCTTCAATCCTCAATCCTCAATCTTCAATCCTCATTTTCCAATCCTCAATCCTCAGTCCTCAAACCTCAATACTCAATCCTCAATCCTCAATCGTCAATCTTCAATCCTCAATACCCAATCTTCAATCCTCAATCCTCAATACTCAATACTCAATCGTCAATCTTCAATCCTCAATACCCAATCCTCAATCTTCAACCCTCAATCCTCAATCCTCAATCCTCAATCCTCAAACCTCAATCCTCAATATTCAATCCTCAATCCTCAATCCTCAATCCTCAATCCTCAATCTTCAACCCTCATTACTCAATCTTCAATCCTCAGTCCTCAATCCTCAATCCTCAATCCTCATTTTTCAATCCTCAACACCCAATACTCAATCTTCAATCCTCAATCCTCAATCCTCAATTCTCAATCGTCAATCCTCAATCCTCAATCCTCAGTCCTCAATCTTCAATCCTCAATACTCAATCTGCAATCCTCAATCCTCAGTCCTCACTCCTCAATCCTCATTCTTCAATCCTCAACACCGAATCCTCAATCTTCAATCCTCAACCCACAATCCTCAATTCTCAATCCTCAATCCTGAATCCTCAGACACCAAACATCAATACTCCACCCCCTGTCCTCGTCCTCAATCCACAACCCTCAATCCTCAATCCTCAATCCTCAATCCTCATTCTTCAATCCTCAACACCCAATCCTCAATATTGAATCCTCAATCTTCAATCCTCAATTCTCAATCCTCAATCCTCAATCCTCAGACCTCAAACATCAATACTCTACCCTCAGTCCTCGTCCTCAATCCACAACACTCAATCCTCGATCCTCAATCTTCAATCATCAATATTCAATCTTCAATCCTCAATCCTCAATCCTCAATACTCAATCCTCAATCCTCAATGTTCTATCCTGAATACGCAATCCTCAATCTTCAATCCACAATCCTCATTCCTCAATCCTCTATCCTCAATCCTCAATCTTAATCTTTAACCCTCAGTACGCAATCTTCAATCCTCAATCCTCAATCCTCAATCCACAATCCTCAATCTTCAATACCCAATACTCAATCTTCAATCCTCCATCCTCAATCCTCAATCCTCAATCCTGAATCCTCAGTCCTCAATCGTCAATCTTCAATCCTCAATACTCAATCTTCAATCCTCAATCCTCAATCCTCTATCCTCAATACTCAATCTTCAATCCTCAATCCGCAATCCTCAACCCTCAATCGTCAGTCTTCAATCCTCAATATTCAATCTTCAATCCTCAATCCTCAATCCTCAATCCTCAATCCGCAATCTTCAATCGTCAATACTCAATCTGCAATCTTCAATCCTCAATCCTCAATCTTCAATCCTCATTCTCCAATCCTCAATCCTCAGTCCTCAAACCTCAATACTCAATCCTCAATCCTCAATCGTCAATCTTCAATCCTCAATACCCAATCTTCAATCCTCAATCCTCAATACTCAATACTCAATCGTCAATCTTCAATCCTCAATACCCAATCCTCAATCTTCAACCCTCAATCCTCAATCCTCAATCCTCAATCCTCAATCCTCAATCCTCAATCCTCAATATTCAATACTCAATCCTCAATCCTCAATCCTCAATCCTCAATCTTCAACCCTCATTACTCAATCTTCAATCCTCAGTCCTCAATCCTCAATCCTCAATCCTCATTTTTCAATCCTCAACACCCAATACTCAATCTTCAATCCTCAATCCTCAATCCTCAATTCTCAATCGTCAATCCTCAATCCTCAATCCTCAGTCCTCAATCTTCAATCCTCAATACTCAATCTGCTATCCTCAATCCTCAGTCCTCACTCCTCAATCCTCAATCCTCAATCCTCAATCCTCAATCCTCAGTCCCAAATCCTCAATCTTCAATACTCACTCCTCAATCCTCAATCTTCAATCCTCATTACTCAGTCTTCAATCCTCAATCCTCAATCCTCAATCCTCAATCCTCAATCCTCATTCTTCAATCGTCAATACCCAATCCTCAATCTTCAATCCTCAATCCTCAATCTTCAATCCTCAATCCGCAATCTTCAATCCTCAATACTCAATCTGCAATCTTCAATCCTCAATCCTCAATCCTCAATCCTCATTCTTCAATCCTCAATCCTTAACCCTCAATCCTCAATCCTCAATTTTCAATCCTCAATACTCAATCTCCAGTCCTCAATCCTCAATCCTCAGTCCTCAACCCTCAATCGTCAGTCTTCAATCCTCAATATTCAATCTTCAATCCTCAATCCTCAATGCTCAATCCTCAATCCGCAATCTTCAATCCTCAATACTCAATCTGCAATCTTCAATCCTCAATCCTCAATCTTCAATCCTCATTCTCCAATCCTCAATCGTCAGTCCTCAAACCTCAATTCTGAATCCTCAATCCTGCATCCTCAATCTTCAGCCCTCAGTCCTCAACAATCAGTTGTCAATCCTCAATCCGCAATAGAATATCCTCAATCCTCATTCCTCAATCCTCAATACCCAATCCACAATCTTCATTCTTCAATCCTCAATCATCAATTCTCAATCCCCAGTCCTCATGCTCCAATCCTCAATCCTCAATCCTCAATCCTCAATCCTCAATCCTCAATCCTCAATCCTCAATCCTCAATTTTCAATCCTCAATCTTCAATCCTCAATATTCAATCCTCAATCCTCAATCCTCAACCCTCAATCGTCAGTATTCAATCCTCAATATTCAATCTTCAATCCTCAATCCTCAATCCTCAATCCTCAATCCGCAATCTTCAATCCTCAATACTCAATCTGCAATCTTCAATCCTCAATCCTCAATCTTCAATCCTCATTCTCCAATCCTTAATCCTCAGTCCTCAAACCTCAATTCTGAATCCTCAATCCTGCATCCTCAATCTTCAGCCCTCAGTCCTCAACAATCAGTTGTCAATCCTCAATCCGCAATAGAATATCCTCAATCCTCATTCTTCAATCCTCAATACCCAATCCACAATCTTCATTCCTCAATCCTCAATCATCAATTCTCAATCACCAGTCCTCATTCTCCAATCCTCAATCCTCAATCCTCAATCCTCAATCCTCAATCCTCAATCCTCAATCCTCAATCCTCAATTTTCAATCCTCAACCTTCAATCCTCAATATTCAATATTCAATCCTCCATCCTCAATCCTCAATCGTCAGTCTTCAATCCTCAATACTCAATCTTCAATCCTCAGGCCCCAATCCTCAATCCTCAATCCTCAATCTTCAATCCTCAATACTCAATTTGCAATCTTCAATCCTCAATCCTCAATCCTCAATCCTCAACCCTCAATCGTCAGTATTCAACCCTCAATATTCAATCTTCAATCCTCAATCCTCAATCCTCAATCCTCAATCCGCAATCTTCAATCCTCAATACTCAATCTGCAATCTTCAATCCTCAATCCTCAATCTTCAATCCTCATTCTCCAATCCTTAATCCTCAGTCCTCAAACCTCAATTCTGAATCCTCAATCCTGCATCCTCAATCTTCAGCCCTCAGTCCTCAACAATCAGTTGTCAATCCTCAATCCGCAATAGAATATCCTCAATCCTCATTCTTCAATCCTCAATACCCAATCCACAATCTTCATTCCTCAATCCTCAATCATCAATTCTCAATCACCAGTCCTCATTCTCCAATCCTCAATCCTCAATCCTCAATCCTCAATCCTCAATCCTCAATCCTCAATCCTCAATCCTCAATTTTCAATCCTCAACCTTCAATCCTCAATATTCAATATTCAATCCTCCATCCTCAATCCTCAATCGTCAGTCTTCAATCCTCAATACTCAATCTTCAATCCTCAGGCCTCAATCCTCAATCCTCAATCCTCAATCTTCAATCCTCAATACTCAATTTGCAATCTTCAATCCTCAATCCTCAATCCTCAATCCTCATTCTTCAATCCCCAATCCTCAATCCTCAATCCTCAATCCTCAATTTTCAATCCTCAATACTCAATCTTCAATCCTCAATCCGCAATCCTCAACCCTCAATCGTCAGTCTTCAATCCTCAATATTCAATCTTCAATCCTCAATCCTCAATCCTCAATCCTCAATCCGCAATCTTCAATCCTCAATACTCAATCTGCAATCTTCAATCCTCAATCCTCAATCTTCAATCCTCATTCTCCAATCCTCAATCCTCAGTCCTCAAACCTCAATACTCAATCCTCAATCCTCAATCGTCAATCTTCAATCCTCAATACCCAATCTTCAATCCTCAAACCTCAATACTCAATACTCAATCGTCAATCTTCAATCCTCAATACCCAATCCTCAATCTTCAACCCTCAATCCTCGATCCTCAATCCTCAATCCTCAATCCTCAATCCTCAATCCTCAATATTCAATACTCAATCCTCAATCCTCAATCCTCAATCCTCAATCTTCAACCCTCATTACTCAATCTTCAATCCTCAGTCCTCAATCCTCAATCCTCAATCCTCATTTTTCAATCCTCAACACCCAATACTCAATCTTCAATCCTCAATCCTCAATCCTCAATTCTCAATCGTCAATCCTCAATCCTCAATCCTCAGTCCTCAATCTTCAATCCTCAATACTCAATCTGCAATCCTCAATCCTCAGTCCTCACTCCTCAATCCTCAATCCTCAATCCTCAATCCTCAATCCTCAGTCCCAAATCCTCAATCTTCAATACTCACTCCTCAATCCTCAATCTTCAATCCTCGTTACTCAGTCTTCAATCCTCAATCCTCAATCCTCAATCCTCAATCCTCAATCCTCATTCTTCAATCGTCAATACCCAATCCTCAATCTTCAATCCTCAATCCTCAATCTTCAATCCTCAATACTCAATTTGCAATCTTCAATCCTCAATCCTCAATCCTCAATCCTCATTCTTCAATCCTCAATCCTTAACCCTCAATCCTCAATCCTCAATTTTCAATCCTCAATACTCAATCTCCAGTCCTCAATCCTCAATCCTCAGTCCTCAACCCTCAATCGTCAGTCTTCAATCCTCAATATTCAATCTTCAATCCTCAATCCTCAATGCTCAATCCTCAATCCGCAATCTTCAATCCTCAATACTCAATCTGCAATCTTCAATCCTCAATCCTCAATCTTCAATCCTCATTCTCCAATCCTCAATCGTCAGTCCTCAAACCTCAATTCTGAATCCTCAATCCTGCATCCTCAATCTTCAGCCCTCAGTCCTCAACAATCAGTTGTCAATCCTCAATCCGCAATAGAATATCCTCAATCCTCATTCCTCAATCCTCAATACCCAATCCACAATCTTCATTCTTCAATCCTCAATCATCAATTCTCAATCCCCAGTCCTCATGCTCCAATCCTCAATCGTCAATCCTCAATCCTCAATCCACAATCCTCAATCCTCAATCCTCAATCCTCAATTTTCAATCCTCAATCTTCAATCCTCAATATTCAATCCTCAATCCTCAATCCTCAACCCTCAATCGTCAGTATTCAATCCTCAATATTCAATCTTCAATCCTCAATCCTCAATCCTCAATCCTCAATCCGCAATCTTCAATCCTCAATACTCAATCTGCAATCTTCAATCCTCAATCCTCAATCTTCAATCCTCATTCTCCAATCCTTAATCCTCAGTCCTCAAACCTCAATTCTGAATCCTCAATCCTGCATCCTCAATCTTCAGCCCTCAGTCCTCAACAATCAGTTGTCAATCCTCAATCCGCAATAGAATATCCTCAATCCTCATTCTTCAATCCTCAATACCCAATCCACAATCTTCATTCCTCAATCCTCAATCATCAATTCTCAATCCCCAGTCCTCATTCTCCAATCCTCAATCCTCAATCCTCAATCCTCAATCCTCAATCCTCAATCCTCAATCCTCAATCCTCAATCTTCAATCCTCAATACTCAATTTGCAATCTTCAATCCTCAATCCTCAATCCTCAATCCTCAATCCTCAACCCTCAAACCTCAATCCTCAACCGTCAGTCCTCGTTCTCAATCGTCAATCCTCAATCCTCAATCCTCAATCCTCAATCCTCAATCCTCAATCCTCAATCTTCAATCCTCAATACTCAATCTTCAAACCTCAATCCTCAGTCCTCAAACCTCAATTCTGAATCCTCAATTCTGCATCCTCAATCTTCAGCCCTCAGTCCTCAACAATCAGTTGTCAATCCTCAATCCGCAATAGAATATCCTCAATTCACAGCTTTCAATACTCAATACTCAATCTGCAATATTCAAATCTCTATCCACAAACATCAATTCTCATCACTCAACCCTGAACTCTCAGTCCTCAGTGTTCAATCCTCAATCTTCAATTCTCAATCTTCAATCCTCAATACTGAATCTTCAATACTCAATCCCCAATACTCAATCCTCAATCCTCAATCCTCAATTCTCAATCCCCAGTCCTCATTCTCCAATCCTCAATCCTCAATCCTCAATCCTCAATCCCCAATCCTCAATCCTCAGTTCTCAATCCTCAATTTTCAATCCTCAACCTTCAATCCTCAATATTCAATCTTCAATCCTCAATCCTCAATCCTCAATCCTCAATCCGCAATCTTCAATCCTCAACACTCAATCTGCAATCTTCAATCCTCAATCCTCAATCTTCAATCCTCATTCTCCAATCCTTAATCCTCAGTCCTCAAACCTCAATTCTGAATCCTCAATCCTGCATCCTCAATCTTCAGCCCTCAGTCCTCAACAATCAGTTGTCAATCCTCAATCCGCAATAGAATATCCTCAATCCTCATTCTTCAATCCTCAACACCCAATCCACAATCTTCATTCCTCAATCCTCAATCATCAATTCTCAATCCCCAGTCCTCATTCTCCAATCCTCAATCCTCAATCCTCAATCCTCAATCCTCAATCCTCAATCCCCAATTTTCAATCCTCAACCTTCAATCCTCAATATTCAATATTCAATCCTCCATCCTCAATCCTCAATCGTCAGTCTTCAATCCTCAATACTCAATCTTCAATCCTCAGACCTCAATCCTCAATCCTCAATCCTCAATCTTCAATCCTCAATACTCAATTTGCAATCTTCAATCCTCAATCCTCAATCCTCAATCCTCATTCTTCAATCCCCAATCCTCAATCCTCAATCCTCAGTCCTCAATTTTCAATCCTCAATACTCAATCTTCAATCCTCAATCCGCAATATTCAATCCTCAATAATCAATCTCCAATCCTAGATCCTCAATCCCCAATCTTCAATCCTTAATCCTCAATCTTCAATCCTCAATCCCCAGTCCTCAATCTTGAATCCTCAATGCTCAATCCTTAATCCTCAATCCTCAGTCCTCAATCCTCAATCCTCAACCCTCAAACCTCAATCCTCAACCGTCAGTCCTCGTCCTCAATCGTCAACACTCAATCCTCAATCCTCAATCCTCAATCCTCAATCCTCAATCTTCAATCCTCAATACTCATTCCTCAATCCTCAATCCTCAATCCTCAATCCTCAATCCTCAATCCTCAATCCTCAATCCTCAATTTTCAATCCTCAATCCTCAATCCTCAATCCTCAACCGTCAATCCTCAATCCTCAATCCTCAATCTTCAATACTCAATACTCAATCTTCAATCCTCAATCCTCAATCCTCAATCCCCAGTCCTCAATCTTCAATCCTCAATGCCCAATCCTTAATCCTCAATCCTCAGTCCTCAATCATCAATCCTCAACCCTCAAACCTCAATCCTCAACAGTCGGTCCTCGTCCTCAATCGTCAACACTCAATCCTCAATCCTCAATCTTCAATCCTCAATCCTCAATCTTCATCTTCAATCCTCAGTACTCAATCTTCAATCCTCAATCCTCAATCCTCAATACTCGATCCTCAATCCTCAATCCTCAATCGTCAATCTTCAATCCTCAATACTAAATCTTCAATCCTCAATCCTCAATACTCAATACTCAATCCTCATTCTTCAATCCTCAATCGTCATTCTTCAATCCTCAATACCCAATCCTCAATCTTCAATACTCAACCCTCAATCCTCAATTCTCAACCCTCAATCCTCAGTCCTCAGTCCTCAAACCTCACACCTCAAACCTCAGCACTCATCCTCAATTCTCAATCCTCAATCCTCAATCCTCAATCCTCAATCTTCAATCCTCAATACTCAATCTTCAAACCTCAATCCTCAGTCCTCAAACCTCAAATCTGAATCCTCAACTCTGCATCCTCACTCTTCAGCCCTCAGTCCTCAACAATCAGTTGTCAATCCTCAATCCGCAATAGAATATCCTCAATCCTCATTCTTCAATCCTCAATACCCAATCCACAATCTTCATTCCTCAATCCTCAATCATCAATTCTCAATCACCAGTCCTCATTCTCCAATCCTCAATCCTCAATCCTCAATCCTCAATCCTCAATCCTCAATCCTCTATCCTCAATCCTCAATTTTCAATCCTCAACCTAAAATCCTCAATATTCAATATTCAATCCTCCATCCTCAATCCTCAATCGTCAGTCTTCAATCCTCAATACTCAATCTTCAATCCTCAGGCCTCAATCCTCAATCCTCAATCCTCAATCTTCATTCCTCAATACTCAATTTGCAATCTTCAATCCTCAATCCTCAATCCTCAATCCTCATTCTTCAATCCCCAATCCTCAATCCTCAATCCTCAATCCTCAATTTTCAATCCTCAATACTCAATCTTCAATCCTCAATCCGCAATCCTCAACCCTCAATCGTCAGTCTTCAATCCTCAATATTCAATCTTCAATCCTCAATCCTCAATCCTCAATCCTCAATCCGCAATCTTCAATCCTCAATACTCAATCTGCAATCTTCAATCCTCAATCCTCAATCTTCAATCCTCATTCTCCAATCCTCAATCCTCAGTCCTCAAACCTCAATACTCAATCCTCAATCCTAAATCGTCAATCTTCAATCCTCAATACCCAATCTTCAATCCTCAATACTCAATACTCAATACTCAATCGTCAATCTTCAATCCTCAATACCCAATCCTCAATCTTCAATCCTCAATCCTCAATCCTCAATCCTCAATCCTCAATCCTCAATCCTCAATCCTCAATATTCAATCCTCAATCCTCAATCCTCAATCCTCAATCCTCAATCTTCAACCCTCATTACTCAATCTTCAATCCTCAGTCCTCAATCCTCAATCCTCAATCCTCATTTTTCAATCCTCAACACCCAATACTCAATCTTCAATCCTCAATCCTCAATCCTCAATTCTCAATCGTCAATCCTCAATCCTCAATCCTCAGTCCTCAATCTTCAATCCTCAATACTCAATCTGCAATCCTCAATCCTCAGTCCTCACTCCTCAATCCTCATTCTTCAATCCTCAATACCGAATCCTCAATCTTCAATCCTCAACCCACAATCCTCAATTCTCAATCCTCAATCCTGAATCCTCAGACACCAAACATCAATACTCCACCCCCTGTCCTCGTCCTCAATCCACAACCCTCAATCCTCAATCCTCAATCCTCAATCCTCATTCTTCAATCCTCAACACCCAATCCTCAATATTCAATCCTCAATCTTCAATCCTCAATTCTCAATCCTCAATCCTCAATCCTCAGACCTCAAACATCAATACTCTACCCTCAGTCCTCGTCCTCAATCCACAACACTCAATCCTCGATCCTCAATCTTCAATCATCAATATTCAATCTTCAATCCTCAATCCTCAATCCTCAATACTCAATCCTCAATCCTCAATGTTCTATCCTGAATACGCAATCCTCAATCTTCAATCCTCAATCCTCATTCCTCAATCCTCTATCCTCAATCCTCAATCTTAATCTTTAACCCTCAGTACGCAATCTTCAATCCTCAATCCTCAATCCTCAATCCACCATCCTCAACCTTCAATACCCAATACTCAATCTTCAATCCTCCATCCTCAATCCTCAATCCTCAATCCTCAATCCTCAGTCCTCAATCGTCAATCTTCAATCCTCAATACTCAATCTTCAATCCTCAATCCTCAATCCTCAATCCTCAATCCTAAATCCTCAATCCTCAATCTTCAATCCTCAGTCCCAAATCCTCAATCTTCAATACTCACTCCTCAATCCTCAATCTTCAATCCTCAATACTCAGTCTTCAATCCTCAATCCTCAATCCTCAATCCTCAATCCTCAATCCTCATTCTTCAATCCTCAATACCCAATCCTCAATCTTCAATCCTCAATCCTCAATCTTCAATCCTCAATACTCAATTTGCAATCCTCAATCCTCAGTCCTCACTCCTCAATCCTCATTCTTCAATCCTCAATACCGAATCCTCAATCTTCAATCCTCAACCCACAATCCTCAATTCTCAATCCTCAATCCCGAATCCTCAGACATCAAACATCAACACTCCACCCCCTGTCCTCGTCCTCAATCCACAACCCTCAATCCTCAATCCTCAATCCTCAATCCTCATTCTTCAATCCTCAACACCCAATCCTCAATCTTCAATCCTCAATCTTCAATCCTCAATTCTCAATCCTCAATCCTCAATCCTCAGACCTCAAACATCAATACTCTTCCCTCAGTCCTCGTCCCCAATCCACAACACTCAATCCTCGATCCTCAATCTTCAATCATCAATATTCAATCTTCAATCCTCAATCCTCAATCCTCAATACTCAATCCTCAATCCTCAATGTTCTATCCTGAATACGCAATCCTCAATCTTCAATCGTCAATCCTCATTCCTCAATCCTCTATCCTCAATCCTCAATCGTCAGTATTCATTCCTCAATATTCAATCTTCAATCCTCAATCCTCAATCCTCAATCCTCAATCCGCAATTTTCAATCCTCAATACTCAATCTGCAATCTTCAATCCTCAATCCTCAATCTTCAATCCTCATTCTCCAATCCTCAATCCTCAGTCCTCAAACCTCAATTCCGAATCCTCAATCCTGCATCCTCAATCTTCAGCCCTCAGTACTCAACAATCAGTTATCAATCCTCAATCCCCAATAGAATATCCTCAATTCACAGTTTTCAATACTCAATACTCAATCTGCAATCTTCAAATCTCTATCCACAAACATCAATTCTCATCACTCGAACCTGAGCGCTCAGACCTCAATGTTCAATCCTCAATCCTCAATCCTCAATCTTCAATCCTCAGTCCCAAATCCTCAATCTTCAATACTCACTCCTCAATCCTCAATCTTCAATCCTCAATACTCAGTCTTCAATCCTCAATCCTCAATCCTCAATCCTCAATTTTCAATCCTCATTCTTCAATCCTCAATACCCAATCCTCAATATTCAATCCTCAATCCTCAATCCTCAATTCTCAATCCTCAATCCTCAATCCTCAATCCTCAATCCTCAATCCTCAATGTTCAATCCGCAATACCCAATACTCAATCTTCTATCCGCAATCCTCAATCCTCAATACTCAATCCTCAATCCTCAATCCTCAATCCTCAATCTTCAATCCTCAATACTCAATCTTCAATCCTCAGTCCTCAATCCTCAATCCTCAATCCTCATTTTTCAATCCTCAACACCCAATACTCAATCTTCAATCCTCAATCCTCAATCCCCAATTCTCAATCGTCAATCCTCAATCCTCAATCCTCAGTCCTCAATCTTCAATCCTCAATACTCAATCTGCAATCCTCAATCCTCAGTCCTCACTCCTCAATCCTCATTCTTCAATCCTCAATACCGAAACCTCAATCTTCAATCCTCAACCCCCAGTCCTCGTCCTCAATCCACAACCCTCAATCCTCAATCCTCAATCCTCAATCCTCATTCCTCAATCCTCAACACCCAATCCTCAATCTTCAATCCTCAATCTTCAATCCTCAATTCTCAATCCTCAATCCTCAATCCTCAGACCTCAAACATCAATACTCTACCCTCAGTCCTCGTCCTCAATCCACAACACTCAATCCTCGATCCTCAATCTTCAATCATCAATATTCAATCTTCAATCCTCAATCCTCAATCCTCAATACTCAATCCTCAATCCTCAATGTTCTATCCTCAATACGCAATCCTCAATCCTCAATCCTCAATCCTCAATCCTCAATCTTCAATCCTCAATACTCAATCTTCAATCCTCAATCCTCAATCCTCAATGCTCAATCCTCATTCTTCAATCCTCAACACCCAATCCTCAATCTTCAATCCTCAATTCTCAATCCTCAATTCTCAATCCTCAATCCTCAATCCTGAATCCTCAATCCTCAGTCCTCAAACCTCAATCCTGAGTCCACAATCCTGAACGCTCAACCTTCAGACCTCAGACCTCAACAATCAGTTGTGAATCCTCAATCCTCAATAGAATATCCTCAATTCACAGGTTACAATACTCAATACTCAGCCTGCAATCTTCAAATCTCTATCCACAAATATCAATTCTCATCACTCAACCCTCAACACTCAGTCCCCAATCCTCAATCTTCAAACCTCAATCCTCAATCCTCAATCCTCAATCCTCAGTCTTCAATCCTCAATAGTCATTCTTCAATCCTCAATCCTCAATCCTCGGTCCTCAATCCTCAATCGTCAATCTCCAATCCTGAATACTCAATCCTCAATCTTCAATCCTCAATTCTCAATCCTCAATCCTCAATCCTCAGACCTCAAACATCAATACTCTTCCCTCAGTCCTCGTCCTCAATCCACAACACTCAATCCTCGATCCTCAATCTTCAATCATCAATATTCAATCTTCAATCCTCAATCCTCAATCCTCAATACTCAATCCTCAATCCACAATGTTCTATCCTGAATACTCAATCCTCAATCTTCAATCGTCAATCCTCATTCCTCAATCCTCTATCCTCAATCCTCAATCTTAATCTTTAACCCTCAGTACGCAATCTTCCATCCTCAATCCTCAATCCTCAATCCACAATCCTCAATCTTCAATACCCAATACTCAATCTTCAATCCTCCATCCTCAATCCTCAATCCTCAATCCTCAATCCTCAGTCCTCAATCGTCAATCTTCAATCCTCAATACTCAATCTTCAATCCTCAATCCTCAATCCTCAATCCTCAATCCTCAATCCTCAATCCTCAATCTTCAATCCTCAGTCCCAAATCCTCAATCTTCAATACTCACTCCTCAATCCTCAATCTTCAATCCTCAATGCTCAGTCTTCAATCCTCAATCCTCAATCCTCAATCCTCAATCCTCATTCCTCATTCTTCAATCGTCAATACCCAATCCTCAATCTTCAATCCTCAATCCTCAATCTTCAATCCTCAATACTCAATTTGCAATCTTCAATACTCAATCCTCAATCCTCAATCCACATTCTTCAATCCTCAATCCTTAACCCTCAATTCTCAATCCTCAATTTTCAATCCTCAATACTCAATCTCCAATCCTCAATCCTCAATCCTCAATCCTCAACCCTCAATCGTCAGTCTTCAATCCTCAATATTCAATCTTCAATCCTCAATCCTCAATCCTCAATCCTCAATCCGCAATCTTCAATCCTCAATACTCAATCTGCAATCTTCAATCCTCAATCCTCAATCTTCAATCCTCATTCTCCAATCCTCAATCCTCAGTCCTCAAACCTCAATTCTGAATCCTCAATCCTGCATCCTCAATCTTCAGCCCTCAGTCCTCAACAATCAGTTGTCAATCCTCAATCCGCAATAGAATATCCTCAATCCTCATTCCTCAATCCTCAATACCCAATCCACAATCTTCATTCTTCAATCCTCAATCATCAATTCTCAATCCCCAGTCCTCATGCTCCAATCCTCAATCCTCAATCCTCAATCCTCAATCCTCAATCCTCAATCCTCAATCCTCAATCCTCAATTTTCAATCCTCAACCTTCAATCCTCAATATTCAATCCTCAATCCTCAATACTCAACCCTCAATCGTCAGTATTCAGTCCTCAATATTCAATCTTCAATCCTCAATCCTCAATCCTCAATCCTCAATCCGCAATCCTCAATCCTCAGTCCTCATTCTTCAATCCTCAATCTTCAATCCTCAATACTCAGTCTTCAATCCTCAATACTCAATCTGCAATCTTCAATCCTCAATCCTCAATCCTCAATCCTCAATCGTCAGTCTTCAATCCTCAATACTCAATCTTCAATCCTCAGGCCTCAATCCTCAATCCTCAAACCTCAATCTTCAATCCTCAATACTCAATCTGCAATCTTCAATCCTCAATCCTCAATCCTCAATCCTCAATCCTCAATCCTCAATCCTCATTCTTCAATCCTCAATACCCAATCCTCAATCTTCAATCCTCAATCCTCAATCCTCAATGCTCAATCCTCAATCCTCAATCCTCAATCCTCAATCCTCAATCCTCAATCCTCAATGTTCAATCAGCAATACCCAATCCTCAATCTTCTATCCGCAATCCTCAATCCTCAATCCTCAATCCTCAATCCTCAATCCTCAATCCTCAATCTTCAATCCTCAATTCTCAATCTTCAATCCTCAATCCTCAATCCTCAATCCTCAATCCTCATTTTTCAATCCTCAACACCCAATACTCAATCTTCAATCCTCAATCCTCAGCCCTCAATTCTCAATCGTCAATCCTCAATCCTCAATCCTCAGTCCTCAATCTTCAATCCTCAATACTCAATCTGCTATCCTCAATCCTCAGTCCTCACTCCTCAATCCTCATTCTTCAATCCTCAATACCGAATCCTCAATCTTCAATCCTCAACCCACAATCCTCAATTCTCAATCCTCAATCCTGAATCCTCAGACTTCAAACATCAATACTCAACCCCCAGTCCTCGTCCTCAATCCACAACCCTCAATCCTCAATCCTCAATCCTCAATCCTCAATCTTAATCTTTAACCCTCAGTACGCAATCTTCAATCCTCAATCCTCAATCCTCAATCCACAATCCTGAATCTTCAATACCCAATACTCAATCTTCAATCCTCCATCATCAGTCCTCAATCCTCAATCCTCAATCCTCAATCCTCAATCGTCAATCTTCAATACTCAATGCTCAATCCTCAATCCTCAATCTTCAATCCTCAATCCTCAATCCTCAATATTCAAACCTCAATCCTCAATCCTCAATCCTCAATCCTCATTCTTCGATCCTCAATACCCAATCCTCAATCTTCAATCCTCAATCCTCAATCCTCAATTCTCAATCCTCAATCCTCTGTCCTTAGTCCTCAAGCCTCAATCCTCAACCCTCAGCCCTCATCCTGAATCCTCAATCCTCAATCCTCAATCCTCAATCATCAATCCTCAATACTCAATCTTCAATCCTCAATCCTCAGTCCTCAAACCTCAATTCTGAATCCTCAATACTGAATCCTCAATGTTCAGCCCTCAGTCCTCAACATTCAGTAGTCAATCCTCAATCCTCAATAGAATATCCTCAATTTACAGTTTTCAATACTCAATACTCAATGTGCAATCTTCAAATCTCTATCCAGAAACATAAATTCTCATCACTCAACCCTCAACACTCAGTACTCAATGTTCAACCCTGATTCCTCAACCCTCAATCTTTAATCATCAATATTCAATCTTCAATCCTCAATCATCAATCCTCAATCCTCAATCCTCAATCCCCAATCCTCAATCCTCAGTCCTCAAACCTCAATTCTCAATCCTCAATCCTCAATCCTCAGACCTCAAACATCAATACTCTACCCTCAGTCCTCGTCCTCAATCCACAACACTCAATCCTCGATCCTCAATCCTCAATCATCAATATTCAATCTTCAATCCTCATTCCTCAATCCTCAATACTCAATCCTCAATCCTCAATGTTCTATCCTCAATACGCAATCCTCAATCTTCAATCCTCAATCCTCAATCCTCAGTCCTCAATCCTCAATCCTCAATACTCAATCTTCAATCCTCAATCATCGATCCTCAATCCTCAATCCTCAATCCTCAATCCTCAATCGTCAATCTTCAATCATCAATACTCAATCTTCAATCCTCAATCCTCAATCCTCAATACTCAATCCTCATTCTTCAATCCTCAATACCCAATCCTCAACCTTCAATCCTCAATCCTCAATCCTCAATCCTCAATCCTCAATCCTCAATCCTCAATCTTCAATCCTCAGTCCCAAATCCTCAATCTTCAATACTCACTCCTCAATCCTCAATCTTCAATCCTCAATACTCAGTCTTCAATCCTCAATCCTCAATCCTCAATCCTCAATCCTCAATCCTCATTCTTCAATCCTCAATACCCAATCCTCAATCTTCAATCCTCAATCCTCAATACTCAATCCTCAATCCTCAATCCTCAATCCTCAATCTTCAATCCTCAATACTCAATCTTCAATCCTCAATCCTCAATCCTCAATCCTCAATCCTCAATCCTCAATCCTCAATCCTCAGTCCTCAATCGTCAACCTTCAATCCTCAATGCTCAATCTTCAATCCTCAATCCTCAATCCTCAATCCTCAATCCTCAATCCTCAATCCTCAATCTTCAATCCTCAGTCCCAAATACTCAATCTTCAATACTCACTCCTCAATCCTCAATCTTCAATCCTCAATACTCAGTCTTCAATCCTCAATCCTCAATCCTCAATCCTCAATCCTCAATCCTCATTCTTCAATCCTCAATACCCAATCTTCAAACCTCAATCCTCAGTCCTCAAACCTCAATTCTGAATCCTCAATTCTGCATCCTCAATCTTCAGCCCTCAGTCCTCAACAATCAGTTGTCAATCCTCAATCCGCAATAGAATATCCTCAATTCACAGTTTTCAATACTCAATACTCAATCTGCAATATTCAAATCTCTATCCACAAACATCAATTCTCATCACTCAACCCTGAACTCTCAGTCCTCAGTGTTCAATCCTCAATCTTCAATTCTCAATCTGCAATCCTCAATACTGAATCTTCAATACTCAATCCCCAATACTCAATCCTCAATCCTCAATCCTCAATTCTCAATCCCCAGTCCTCATTCTCCAATCCTCAATCCTCAATCCTCAATCCTCAATCCTCAATCCTCAATCCTCAATTCTCAATCCTCAATTTTCAATCCTCAACCTTCAATCCTCAATATTCAATCTTCAATCCTCAATCCTCAATCCTCAATCCTCAATCCGCAATCTTCAATCCTCAATACTCAATCTGCAATCTTCAATCCTCAATCCTCAATCTTCAATCCTCATTCTCCAATCCTTAATCCTCAGTCCTCAAACCTCAATTCTGAATCCTCAATCCTGCATCCTCAATCTTCAGCCCTCAGTCCTCAACAATCAGTTGTCAATCCTCAATCCGCAATAGAATATCCTCAATCCTCATTCTTCAATCCTCAATACCCAATCCACAATCTTCATTCCTCAATCCTCAATCATCAATTCTCAATCCCCAGTCCTCATTCTCCAATCCTCAATCCTCAATCCTCAATCCTCAATCCTCAATCCTCAATCCTCAATTTTCAATCCTCAACCTTCAATCCTCAATATTCAATATTCAATCCTCCATCCTCAATCCTCAATCGTCAGACTTCAATCCTCAATACTCAATCTTCAATCCTCAGACCTCAATCCTCAATCCTCAATCCTCAATCTTCAATCCTCAATACTCAATTTGCAATCTTCAATCCTCAATCCTCAATCCTCAATCCTCATTCTTCAATCCCCAATCCTCAATCCTCAATCCTCAATCCTCAATTTTCAATCCTCAATACTCAATCTTCAATCCTCAATCCGCAATATTCAATCCTCAATTATCAATCTCCAATCCTAGATCCTCAATCCCCAATCTTCAATCCTTAATCCTCAATCTTCAATCCTCAATCCCCAGTCCTCAATCTTGAATCCTCAATGCCCAATCCTTAATCCTCAATCCTCAGTCCTCAATCCTCAATCCTCAACCCTCAAACCTCAATCCTCAACCGTCTGTCCTCGTCCTCAATCGTCAATCCTCAATCCTCAATCCTCAATCCTCAATCCTCAATCCTCAATCCTCAATCCTCAATCCTCAATCTTCAATCCTCAATACTCAATCTTCAAACCTCAATCCTCAGTCCTCAAACCTCAATTCTGAATCCTCAATTCTGCATCCTCAATCTTCAGCCCTCAGTCCTCAACAATCAGTTGTCAATCCTCAATCCGCAATAGAATATCCTCAATTCACAGTTTTCAATTCTCAATACTCAATCTGCAATATTCAAATCTCTATCCACAAACATCAATTCTCATAACTCAACCCTGAACTCTCAGTCCTCAGTGTTCAATCCTCAATCTTCAATTCTCAATCTTCAATCCTCAATACTGAATCTTCAATACTCAATCCCCAATACTCAATCCTCAATCCTCAATCCTCAATTCTCAATCCCCAGTCCTCATTCTCCAATCCTCAATCCTCAATCCTCAATCCTCAATCCTCAATCCTCAATCCTCAATTCTCAATCCTCAATTTTCAATCCTCAACCTTCAATCCTCAATATTCAATCTTCAATCCTCAATCCTCAATCCTCAATCCTCAATCCGCAATCTTCAATCCTCAATACTCAATCTGCAATCTTCAATCCTCAATCCTCAATCTTCAATCCTCATTCTCCAATCCTTAATCCTCAGTCCTCAAACCTCAATTCTGAATCCTCAATCCTGCATCCTCAATCTTCAGCCCTCAGTCCTCAACAATCAGTTGTCAATCCTCAATCCGCAATAGAATATCCTCAATCCTCATTCTTCAATCCTCAATACCCAATCCACAATCTTCATTCCTCAATCCTCAATCATCAATTCTCAATCCCCAGTCTTCATTCTCCAATCCTCAATCCTCAATCCTCAATCCTCAATCCTCAATCCGCAATCCTCAATTATCAATCCTCAATCTTCAATCCCCAATATTCAATATTCAATCATCCATCCTCAATCCTCAATCGTCAGTCTTCAATCCTCCATACTCAATCTTCAATCTTCAGGTCTCAATCCTCAATCCTCAATCCTCAATCTTCAATCCTCAATACTCAATTTGCAATCTTCAATCCTCAATCCTCAATCCTCATTCCCCATTCTTCAATCCTCAATCCTCAATCCTCAATCCTCAATCCTCAATCCTCAATCCGCAATCTTCAATCCTCAATACTCAATCTGCAATCTTCAATCCTCAATCCTCAATCTTCAATCCTCATTCTCCAATCCTCAATCCTCAGTCCTCAAACCTCAATTCTGAATCCTCAATCCTGCATCCTCAATCTTCAGCCCTCAGTACTCAACAATCAGTTATCAATCCTCAATCCCCAATAGAATATCCTCAATTCACAGTTTTCAATACTCAATACTCAATCTGCAATCTTCAAATCTCTATCCACAAACATCAATTCTCATCACTCGACCCTGAGCGCTCAGACCTCAATGTTCAATCCTCAATCCTCAATTCTCAATCTTCAATCCACAATACTGAACCTTCAATCCTCAATCCTCAATCCTCAATCCTCAATCCTCAATCCTCAATCCTCAATCCTCAATCTTCAATCCTCAATACTCAATCTTCAAACCTCAATCCTCAGTCCTCAAACCTCAATTCTGAATCCTCAATTCTGCATCCTCAATCTTCAGCCCTCAGTCCTCAACAATCAGTTGTCAATCCTCAATCCGCAATAGAATATCCTCAATTCACAGTTTTCAATACTCAATACTCAATCTGCAATATTCAAATCTCTATCCACAAACATCAATTCTCATCACTCAACCCTGAACTCTCAGTCCTCAGTGTTCAATCCTCAATCTTCAATTCTCAATCTTCAATCCTCAATACTGAATCTTCAATACTCAATCCCGAATACTCAATCCTCGATCCTCAATCCTCAATTCTCAATCCCCAGTCCTCATTCTCCAATCCTCAATCCTCAATCCTCAATCCTCAATCCTCAATCCTCAATCCTCAATCCTCAATCTTCAATACTCAATACTCAATCTTCAATCCTCAATCCTCAATCCTCAATCCCCAGTCCTCAATCTTCAATCCTCAATGCTCAATCCTTAATCCTCAATCCTCAGTCCTCAATCCTCAATCCTCAATCCTCAATCCTCAATCCTCAATCCTCAATTTTCAATCCTCAACCTTCAATCCTCAATATTCAATATTCAATCCTCCATCCTCAATCCTCAATCGTCAGTCTTCAATCCTCAATACTCAATCTTCAATCCTCAGGCCTCAATCCTCAATCCTCAATCCTCAATCTTCAATCCTCAATACTCAATTTGCAATCTTCAATCCTCAATCCTCAATCCTCAATCCTCATTCTTCAATCCCCAATCCTCAATCCTCAATCCTCAATCCTCAGTTTTCAATCCTCAATACTCAATCTTCAATCCTCAATCCGCAATATTCAATCCTCAATAATCAATCTCCAATCCTAGATCCTCAATCCCCAATCTTCAATCCTTAATCCTCAATCTTCAATCCTCAATCCCCAGTCCTCAATCTTGAATCCTCAATGCTCAATCCTTAATCCTCAATCCTCAGTCCTCAATCCTCAATCCTCAATCCTCAACCCTCAAACCTCAATCCTCAACCGTCAGTCCTCGCCCTCAATCGTCAACACTCAATCCTCAATCCTCAATCCTCAATCCTCAATCCTCAATCTTCAATCCTCAATACTCAATCCTCAATCCTCAATCCTCAATCCTCAATCCACAATCCTCAATCCTCAATCCTCAATCCTCAATCCTCAATTTTCAATCCTCAATCCTCAATCCTCAATCCTCAACCGTCAATCCTCAATCCTCAATCCTCAATCTTCAATACTCAATACTCAATCTTCAATCCTCAATCCTCAATCCTCAATCCCCAGTCCTCAATCTTCAATCCTCAATGCTCAATCCTTAATCCTCAATCCTCAGTCCTCAATCATCAATCCTCAACCCTCAAACCTCAATCCTCAACAGTCAGTCCTCGTCCTCAATCGTCAACACTCAATCCTCAATCCTCAATCTTCAATCCTCAATCCTCAATCTTCATCTTCAATCCTCAGTACTCAATCTTCAATCCTCAATCCTCAATCCTCAATACTCGATCCTCAATCCTCAATCCTCAATCGTCAATCTTCAATCCTCAATACCGAATCCTCAATCTTCAATCCTCAACCCACAATCCTCAATTCTCAATCCTCAATCCTGAATCCTCAGACATCAAACATCAACACTCCACCCCCTGTCCTCGTCCTCAATCCACAACCCTCAACCCTCAATCCTCAATCCACAATCCTCATTCTTCAATCCTCAACACCCAATCCTCGATCTTCAATCCTCAATCTTCAATCCTCAATTCTCAATCCTCAATCCTCAATCCTCAGACCTCAAACATCAATACTCTACCCTCAGTCCTCGTCCTCAATCCACAACACTCAATCCTCGATCCTCAATCTTCAATCATCAATATTCAATCTTCAATCCTCAATCCTCAATCCTCAATACTCAATCCTCAATCCTCAATGTTCTATCCTGAATACGCAATCCTCAATCTTCAATCCTCAATCCTCATTCCTCAATCCTCTATCCTCAATCCTCAATCTTAATCTTTAACCCTCAGTACGCAATCTTCAATCCTCAATCCTCAATCCTCAATCCACAATCCTCAACCTTCAATACCCAATACTCAATCTTCAATCCTCCATCCTCAATCCTCAATCCTCAATCCTCAATCCTCAGTCCTCAATCGTCAATCTTCAATCCTCAATACTCAATCTTCAATCCTCAATCCTCAATCCTCAATCCTCAATCCTCAATATTCAATATTCAATCCTCCATCCTCAATCCTCAATCGTCAGTCTTCAATCCTCAATACTCAATCTTCAATCCTCAGGCCTCAATCCTCAATCCTCAATCCTCAATCTTCAATCCTCAATACACAATTTGCAATCTTCAATCCTCAATCCTCAATCCTCAATCCTCATTCTTCAATCCACAATACTCTATCCTCAATCCTCAATCCTCAATTTCCAATCCTCAATACTCAATCTTCAATCCTCAATCCTCAATCCTCAACCCTCAATCGTCAGTATTCAATCCTCAATATTCAATCTTCAATCCTCAATCCTCAATCCTCAATCCTCAATCCTCAATCCGCAATCCTCAATCCTCAATCCTCAATCCTCAATCTTCAACCCTCATTACTCAATCTTCAATCCTCAGTCCTCAATCCTCAATCCTCAATCCTCATTTTTCAATCCTCAACACCCAATACTCAATCTTCAATCCTCAATCCTCAATCCTCAATTCTCAATCGTCAATCCTCAATCCTCAATCCTCAGTCCTCAATCTTCAATCCTCAATACTCAATCTGCAATCCTCAATCCTCAGTCCTCACTCCTCAATCCTCATTCTTCAATCCTCAATACCGAATCCTCAATCTTCAATCCTCAACCCACAATCCTCAATTCTCAATCCTCAATCCTGAATCCTCAGACATCAAACATCAACACTCCACCCCCTGTCCTCGTCCTCAATCCACAACCCTCAATCCTCAATCCTCAATCCTCAATCCTCATTCTTCAATCCTCAACACCCAATCCTCGATCTTCAATCCTCAATCTTCAATCCTCAATTCTCAATCCTCAATCCTCAATCCTCAGACCTCAAACATCAATACTCTACCCTCAGTCCTCGTCCTCAATCCACAACACTCAATCCTCGATCCTCAATCTTCAATCATCAATATTCAATCTTCAATCCTCAATCCCCAGTCCTCAATCTTGAATCCTCAATGCTCAATCCTTAATCCTCAATCCTCAGTCCTCAATCCTCAATCCTCAATCCTCAACCCTCAAACCTCAATCCTCAACCGTCAGTCCTCGCCCTCAATCGTCAACACTCAATCCTCAATCCTCAATCCTCAATCCTCAATACTCAATCTTCAATCCTCAATACTCAATCCTCAATCCTCAATCCTCAATCCTCAATCCACAATCCTCAATCCTCAATCCTCAATCCTCAATCCTCAATTTTCAATCCTCAATCCTCAATCCTCAATCCTCAACCGTCAATCCTCAATCCTCAATCCTCAATCTTCAATACTCAATACTCAATCTTCAATCCTCAATCCTCAATCCTCAATCCCCAGTCCTCAATCTTCAATCCTCAATGCTCAATCCTTAATCCTCAATCCTCAGTCCTCAATCCTCAATCCTCAATCCTCAATCCTCAATCCTCAATCTTCAATACTCAATTCTCAATCTTCAATCCTCAATCCTCAATCCTCAATCCTCAATCCTCATTTTTCAATCCTCAACACCCAATACTCAATCTTCAATCCTCAATCCTCAACCCTTCATTCTCAATCGTCAATCCTCAATCCTCAATCCTCAATCCTCAATCCTCAATCTTCAATCCTCAATACTCAATCTTCAATCCTCAATCCTCAATCCTCAATCCTCAATCCTCAATCTTCCATACCCAATACTCAATCTTCAATCCTCAATCCTCAATCCTCAATCCTCAATCCTCAACCGTCAATCTTCAATCCTCAATACTCAATCGTCAATACTCAATCCTCAATACTCAATCCTCAATCCTCAATCGTCAATCTTCAATCCTCAATACCCAATCTTCAATCCTCAATCCTCAATACTCAATACTCAATCCTCAATCTTCAATCCTCAATACCCAATCCTCAATCTTCAATCCTCAATCCTCAATCCTCAATCCTCAATCCTCAATATTCAATCCTCAATCCTCAATCCTCAATCCTCAATCCTCAATCTTCAATCCTCAATACTCAATCTTCAATCCTCAATCCTCAATCCTCAATCCTCAATCCTCAAACCACAATACTCAATCGTCAATCTTCAATCCACAATACTCAATCTTCAATACTCAATCCTCAATCCTCAATCCTCAGTCCTCATTCTTCAATCCTCAATACCCAATCCTCAATCTTCAATCCTCAATACTCAATCCTCAATCCTCAATCCTCAATCCTCAATCCTCAATCTTCAATCCTCAGTCCCAAATCCTCAATCTCAATACTCACTCCTCAATCCTCAATCTTCAATCCTCAATACTCAGTCTTCAATCCTCAATCCTCAATCCTCAATCCTCAATCCTCATTTTTCAATCCTCAACACCCAATACTCAATCTTCAATCCTCAATCCTCAATCCTCAATTCTCAATCGTCAATCCTCAATCCTCAATCCTCAGTCCTCAATCTTCAATCCTCAATACTCAATCTGCAATCCTCAATCCTCAGTCCTCACTCCTCAATCCTCATTCTTCAATCCTCAATACCGAATCCTCAATCTTCAATCCTCAACCCCCAGTCCTCGACCTCAATCCACAACCCTCAATCCTCAATCCTCAATCCTCAATCCTCATTCTTCAATCCTCAACACCCAATCCTCAATCTTCAATCCTCAATCTTCAATCCTCAATTCTCAATCCTCAATCCTCAATTCTCAGACCTCAAACATCAATACTCTACCCTCAGTCCTCGTCCTCAATCCACAACACTCAATCCTCGATCCTCAATCTTCAATCATCAATATTCAATCTTCAATCCTCAATCCTCAATCCTCAATACTCAATCCTCAATCCTCAATGTTCTATCCTCAATACGCAATCCTCAATCCTCAATCCTCAATCCTCAATCCTCAATCTTCAATCCTCAATACTCAATCTTCAATCCTCAATCCTCAATCCTCAATCCTCAATCCTCAATCCTCAATCCTCAATTCTCAATCCTCAATCCTCAATCCTCAATCCTCAATCCTCAATCCTCAATGTTCAATCCGCAATACCCAATACTCAATCTTCTATCCGCAATCCTCAATCCTCAATACTCAATCCTCAATCCTCAATCCTCAATCCTCAATCTTCAATCCTCAATACTCAATCTTCAATCCTCAGTCCTCAATCCTCAATCCTCAATCCTCATTTTTCAATCCTCAACACCCAATACTCAATCTTCAATCCTCAATCCTCAATCCTCAATTCTCAATCGTCAATCCTCAATCCTCAATCCTCAGTCCTCAATCTTCAATCCTCAATACTCAATCTGCAATCCTCAATCCACAGTCCTCACTCCTCAATCCTCATTCTTCAATCCTCAATACCGAATCCTCAATCTTCAATCCTCAATACTCAATCCTCAATCCTCAATCGTCAATCTTCAATCCTCAATACCCAATCTTCAATCCTCAATCCTCAATACTCAATACTCAATCCTCAATCTTCAATCCTCAATACCCAATCCTCAATCTTCAATCCTCAATCCTCAATCCTCAATCCTCAATCCTCAATATTCAATCCTCAATCCTCAATCCTCAATCCTCAATCCTCAATCTTCAATCCTCAATACTCAATCTTCAATCCTCAATCCTCAATCCTCAATCCTCAATCCTCAAACCACAATACTCAATCGTCAATCTTCAATCCACAATACTCAATCTTCAATACTCAATCCTCAATCCTCAATCCTCAGTCCTCATTCTTCAATCCTCAATACCCAATCCTCAATCTTCAATCCTCAATACTCAATCCTCAATCCTCAATCCTCAATCCTCAATCCTCAATCTTCAATCCTCAGTCCCAAATCCTCAATCTTCAATACTCACTCCTCAATCCTCAATCTTCAATCCTCAATACTCAGTCTTCAATCCTCAATCCTCAATCCTCAATCCTCAATCCTCATTTTTCAATCCTCAACACCCAATACTCAATCTTCAATCCTCAATCCTCAATCCTCAATTCTCAATCGTCAATCCTCAATCCTCAATCCTCAGTCCTCAATCTTCAATCCTCAATACTCAATCTGCAATCCTCAATCCTCAGTCCTCACTCCTCAATCCTCATTCTTCAATCCTCAATACCGAATCCTCAATCTTCAATCCTCAACCCCCAGTCCTCGACCTCAATCCACAACCCTCAATCCTCAATCCTCAATCCTCAATCCTCATTCTTCAATCCTCAACACCCAATCCTCAATCTTCAATCCTCAATCTTCAATCCTCAATTCTCAATCCTCAATCCTCAATTCTCAGACCTCAAACATCAATACTCTACCCTCAGTCCTCGTCCTCAATCCACAACACTCAATCCTCGATCCTCAATCTTCAATCATCAATATTCAATCTTCAATCCTCAATCCTCAATCCTCAATACTCAATCCTCAATCCTCAATGTTCTATCCTCAATACGCAATCCTCAATCCTCAATCCTCAATCCTCAATCCTCAATCTTCAATCCTCAATACTCAATCTTCAATCCTCAATCCTCAATCCTCAATCCTCAATCCTCAATCCTCAATCCTCAATTCTCAATCCTCAATCCTCAATCCTCAATCCTCAATCCTCAATCCTCAATGTTCAATCCGCAATACCCAATACTCAATCTTCTATCCGCAATCCTCAATCCTCAATACTCAATCCTCAATCCTCAATCCTCAATCCTCAATCTTCAATCCTCAATACTCAATCTTCAATCCTCAGTCCTCAATCCTCAATCCTCAATCCTCATTTTTCAATCCTCAACACCCAATACTCAATCTTCAATCCTCAATCCTCAATCCTCAATTCTCAATCGTCAATCCTCAATCCTCAATCCTCAGTCCTCAATCTTCAATCCTCAATACTCAATCTGCAATCCTCAATCCACAGTCCTCACTCCTCAATCCTCATTCATCAATCCTCAATACCGAATCCTCAATCTTCAATCCTCAACCCCCAGTCCTCGTCCTCAATCCACAACCCTCAATCCTCAATCCTCAATCCTCAATCCTCATTCCTCAATCCTCAACACCCAATCCTCAATCTTCAATCCTCAATCTTCAATCCTCAATTCTCAATCCTCAATCCTCAATCCTCAGACCTCAAACATCAATACTCTACCCTCAGTCCTCGTCCTCAATCCACAACACTCAATCCTCGATCCTCAATCTTCAATCATCAATATTCAATCTTCAATCCTCAATCCTCAATCCTCAATATTCAATCCTCAATCCTCAATGTTCTATCCTCAATACGCAATCCTCAATCCTCAATCCTCAATCCTCAATCCTCAATCTTCAATCCTCAATACTCAATCTTCAATCCTCAATCCTCAATCCTCAATCCTCAATCCTCATTCTTCAATCCTCAACACCCAATCCTCAATCTTCAATCCTCAATTCTCAATCCTCAATTCTCAATCCTCAACCCTCAATCCTCAGTCTTCAATCCTCAATACTCATTCTTCAATCCTCAATCCTCAATCCTCGGTCCTCAATCCTCAATCGTCAATCTCCAATCCTGAATACTCAATCTTCAATCCTCAATCCTCGATCCTCAATCCTCAATCCTCAATCCTCATTCTTCAATCCTCAATACCCAATCCTCAATATTCAATCCTCAATCCTCAATCCTCAATTCTCAATCCTCAATCCTCAATCCTCAATCCTCAATCCTCAATCCTCAATGTTCAATCCGCAATACCCAATCCTCAATCTTCTATCCGCAATCCTCAATCCTCAATCCTCAATCCTCAATCGTCAATCCTCAATCCTCAATCTTCAATCCTCAATCCTCAACCGTCAATCCTCAATCCTCAATCCTCAATCTTCAATGCTCAATGCTCAATCTTCAATCCTCAATCCTCAATCCTCAATCCCCAGTCCTCAATCTTCAATCCTCAATGCCCAATCCTTAATCCTCAATCCTCAGTCCTCAATCATCAATCCTCAACCCTCAAACCTCAATCCTCAACAGTCGGTCCTCGTCCTCAATCGTCAACACTCAATCCTCAATCGTCAATCTTCAATCCTCAATCCTCAGTCTTCATCTTCAATCCTCAGTACTCAATCTTCAATCCTCAATCCTCAATCCTCAATACTCGATCCTCAATCCTCAATCCTCAATACTAAATCTTCAATCCTCAATCCTCAATACTCAATACTCAATCCTCATTCTTCAATCCTCAATCGTCATTCTTCAATCCTCAATACCCAATCCTCAATCTTCAATACTCAACCCTCAATCCTCAATTCTCAACCCTCAATCCTCAGTCCTCAGTCCTCAAACCTCACACCTCAAACCTCAGCACTCATCCTCAATTCTCAATCCTCAATCCTCAATCCTCAACTTTCAATCCTCAATACTCAATCTTCAATCCTCAATCCGCAATCCTCAACCCTCAATCGTCAGTCTTCAATCCTCAATATTCAATCTTCAATCCTCAATCCTCAATCCTCAATCCTCAATCCGCAATCTTCAATCCTCAATACTCAATCTGCAATCTTCAATCCTCAATCCTCAATCTTCAATCCTCATTCTCCAATCCTCAATCCTCAGTCCTCAAACCTCAATACTCAATCCTCAATCCTCAATCGTCAATCTTCAATCCTCAATACCCAATCTTCAATCCTCAATCCTCAATACTCAATACTCAATCGTCAATCTTCAATCCTCAATACCCAATCCTCAATCTTCAACCCTCAATCCTCAATCCTCAATCCTCAATCCTCAAACCTCAATCCTCAATATTCAATCCTCAATCCTCAATCCTCAATCCTCAATCCTCAATCTTCAACCCTCATTACTCAATCTTCAATCCTCAGTCCTCAATCCTCAATCCTCAATCCTCATTTTTCAATCCTCAACACCCAATACTCAATCTTCAATCCTCAATCCTCAATCCTCAATTCTCAATCGTCAATCCTCAATCCTCAATCCTCAGTCCTCAATCTTCAATCCTCAATACTCAATCTGCAATCCTCAATCCTCAGTCCTCACTCCTCAATCCTCATTCTTCAATCCTCAACACCGAATCCTCAATCTTCAATCCTCAACCCACAATCCTCAATTCTCAATCCTCAATCCTGAATCCTCAGACACCAAACATCAATACTCCACCCCCTGTCCTCGTCCTCAATCCACAACCCTCAATCCTCAATCCTCAATCCTCAATCCTCATTCTTCAATCCTCAACACCCAATCCTCAATATTGAATCCTCAATCTTCAATCCTCAATTCTCAATCCTCAATCCTCAATCCTCAGACCTCAAACATCAATACTCTACCCTCAGTCCTCGTCCTCAATCCACAACACTCAATCCTCGATCCTCAATCTTCAATCATCAATATTCAATCTTCAATCCTCAATCCTCAATCCTCAATACTCAATCCTCAATCCTCAATGTTCTATCCTGAATACGCAATCCTCAATCTTCAATCCACAATCCTCATTCCTCAATCCTCTATCCTCAATCCTCAATCTTAATCTTTAACCCTCAGTACGCAATCTTCAATCCTCAATCCTCAATCCTCAATCCACAATCCTCAATCTTCAATACCCAATACTCAATCTTCAATCCTCCATCCTCAATCCTCAATCCTCAATCCTGAATCCTCAGTCCTCAATCGTCAATCTTCAATCCTCAATACTCAATCTTCAATCCTCAATCCTCAATCCTCTATCCTCAATACTCAATCTTCAATCCTCAATCCGCAATCCTCAACCCTCAATCGTCAGTCTTCAATCCTCAATATTCAATCTTCAATCCTCAATCCTCAATCCTCAATCCTCAATCCGCAATCTTCAATCGTCAATACTCAATCTGCAATCTTCAATCCTCAATCCTCAATCTTCAATCCTCATTCTCCAATCCTCAATCCTCAGTCCTCAAACCTCAATACTCAATCCTCAATCCTCAATCGTCAATCTTCAATCCTCAATACCCAATCTTCAATCCTCAATCCTCAATCCTCAATCCTCAATCCTCATTTTTCAATCCTCAACACCCAATACTCAATCTTCAATCCTCAATCCTCAACCCTTCATTCTCAATCGTCAATCCTCAATCCTCAATCCTCAATCCTCAATCCTCAATCTTCAATCCTCAATACTCAATCTTCAATCCTCAATCCTCAATCCTCAATCCTCAATCCTCAATCTTCCATACCCAATACTCAATCTTCAATCCTCAATCCTCAATCCTCAATCCTCAATCCTCAACCGTCAATCTTCAATCCTCAATACTCAATCGTCAATACTCAATCCTCAATACTCAATCCTCAATCCTCAATCGTCAATCTTCAATCCTCAATACCCAATCTTCAATCCTCAATCCTCAATACTCAATACTCAATCCTCAATCTTCAATCCTCAATACCCAATCCTCAATCTTCAATCCTCAATCCTCAATCCTCAATCCTCAATCCTCAATATTCAATCCTCAATCCTCAATCCTCAATCCTCAATCCTCAATCTTCAATCCTCAATACTCAATCTTCAATCCTCAATCCTCAATCCTCAATCCTCAATCCTCAAACCACAATACTCAATCGTCAATCTTCAATCCACAATACTCAATCTTCAATACTCAATCCTCAATCCTCAATCCTCAGTCCTCATTCTTCAATCCTCAATACCCAATCCTCAACCTTCAATCCTCAATACTCAATCCTCAATCCTCAATCCTCAATCCTCAATCCTCAATCTTCAATCCTCAGTCCCAAATCCTCAATCTTCAATACTCACTCCTCAATCCTCAATCTTCAATCCTCAATACTCAGTCTTCAATCCTCAATCCTCAATCCTCAATCCTCAATCCTCATTTTTCAATCCTCAACACCCAATACTCAATCTTCAATCCTCAATCCTCAATCCTCAATTCTCAATCGTCAATCCTCAATCCTCAATCCTCAGTCCTCAATCTTCAATCCTCAATACTCAATCTGCAATCCTCAATCCTCAGTCCTCACTCCTCAATCCTCATTCTTCAATCCTCAATACCGAATCCTCAATCTTCAATCCTCAACCCCCAGTCCTCGACCTCAATCCACAACCCTCAATCCTCAATCCTCAATCCTCAATCCTCATTCTTCAATCCTCAACACCCAATCCTCAATCTTCAATCCTCAATCTTCAATCCTCAATTCTCAATCCTCAATCCTCAATTCTCAGACCTCAAACATCAATACTCTACCCTCAGTCCTCGTCCTCAATCCACAACACTCAATCCTCGATCCTCAATCTTCAATCATCAATATTCAATCTTCAATCCTCAATCCTCAATCCTCAATACTCAATCCTCAATCCTCAATGTTCTATCCTCAATACGCAATCCTCAATCCTCAATCCTCAATCCTCAATCCTCAATCTTCAATCCTCAATACTCAATCTTCAATCCTCAATCCTCAATCCTCAATCCTCAATCCTCAATCCTCAATCCTCAATTCTCAATCCTCAATCCTCAATCCTCAATCCTCAATCCTCAATCCTCAATGTTCAATCCGCAATACCCAATACTCAATCTTCTATCCGCAATCCTCAATCCTCAATACTCAATCCTCAATCCTCAATCCTCAATCCTCAATCTTCAATCCTCGATACTCAATCTTCAATCCTCAGTCCTCAATCCTCAATCCTCAATCCTCATTTTTCAATCCTCAACACCCAATACTCAATCTTCAATCCTCAATCCTCAATCCTCAATTCTCAATCGTCAATCCTCAATCCTCAATCCTCAGTCCTCAATCTTCAATCCTCAATACTCAATCTGCAATCCTCAATCCACAGTCCTCACTCCTCAATCCTCATTCTTCAATCCTCAATACCGAATCCTCAATCTTCAATCCTCAACCCCCAGTCCTCGTCCTCAATCCACAACCCTCAATCCTCAATCCTCAATCCTCAATCCTCATTCCTCAATCCTCAACACCCAATCCTCAATCTTCAATCCTCAATCTTCAATCCTCAATTCTCAATCCTCAATCCTCAATCCTCAGACCTCAAACATCAATACTCTACCCTCAGTCCTCGTCCTCAATCCACAACACTCAATCCTCGATCCTCAATCTTCAATCATCAATATTCAATCTTCAATCCTCAATCCTCAATCCTCAATATTCAATCCTCAATCCTCAATGTTCTATCCTCAATACGCAATCCTCAATCCTCAATCCTCAATCCTCAATCCTCAATCTTCAATCCTCAATACTCAATCTTCAATCCTCAATCCTCAATCCTCAATCCTCAATCCTCATTCTTCAATCCTCAACACCCAATCCTCAATCTTCAATCCTCAATTCTCAATCCTCAATTCTCAATCCTCAACCCTCAATCCTCAGTCTTCAATCCTCAATACTCATTCTTCAATCCTCAATCCTCAATCCTCGGTCCTCAATCCTCAATCGTCAATCTCCAATCCTGAATACTCAATCTTCAATCCTCAATCCTCGATCCTCAATCCTCAATCCTCAATCCTCATTCTTCAATCCTCAATACCCAATCCTCAATATTCAATCCTCAATCCTCAATCCTCAATTCTCAATCCTCAATCCTCAATCCTCAATCCTCAATCCTCAATCCTCAATGTTCAATCCGCAATACCCAATCCTCAATCTTCTATCCGCAATCCTCAATCCTCAATCCTCAATCCTCAATCGTCAATCCTCAATCCTCAATCTTCAATCCTCAATCCTCAACCGTCAATCCTCAATCCTCAATCCTCAATCTTCAATGCTCAATGCTCAATCTTCAATCCTCAATCCTCAATCCTCAATCCCCAGTCCTCAATCTTCAATCCTCAATGCCCAATCCTTAATCCTCAATCCTCAGTCCTCAATCATCAATCCTCAACCCTCAAACCTCAATCCTCAACAGTCGGTCCTCGTCCTCAATCGTCAACACTCAATCCTCAATCGTCAATCTTCAATCCTCAATCCTCAGTCTTCATCTTCAATCCTCAGTACTCAATCTTCAATCCTCAATCCTCAATCCTCAATACTCGATCCTCAATCCTCAATCCTCAATACTAAATCTTCAATCCTCAATCCTCAATACTCAATACTCAATCCTCATTCTTCAATCCTCAATCGTCATTCTTCAATCCTCAATACCCAATCCTCAATCTTCAATACTCAACCCTCAATCCTCAATTCTCAACCCTCAATCCTCAGTCCTCAGTCCTCAAACCTCACACCTCAAACCTCAGCACTCATCCTCAATTCTCAATCCTCAATCCTCAATCCTCAACTTTCAATCCTCAATACTCAATCTTCAATCCTCAATCCGCAATCCTCAACCCTCAATCGTCAGTCTTCAATCCTCAATATTCAATCTTCAATCCTCAATCCTCAATCCTCAATCCTCAATCCGCAATCTTCAATCCTCAATACTCAATCTGCAATCTTCAATCCTCAATCCTCAATCTTCAATCCTCATTCTCCAATCCTCAATCCTCAGTCCTCAAACCTCAATACTCAATCCTCAATCCTCAATCGTCAATCTTCAATCCTCAATACCCAATCTTCAATCCTCAATCCTCAATACTCAATACTCAATCGTCAATCTTCAATCCTCAATACCCAATCCTCAATCTTCAACCCTCAATCCTCAATCCTCAATCCTCAATCCTCAAACCTCAATCCTCAATATTCAATCCTCAATCCTCAATCCTCAATCCTCAATCCTCAATCTTCAACCCTCATTACTCAATCTTCAATCCTCAGTCCTCAATCCTCAATCCTCAATCCTCATTTTTCAATCCTCAACACCCAATACTCAATCTTCAATCCTCAATCCTCAATCCTCAATTCTCAATCGTCAATCCTCAATCCTCAATCCTCAGTCCTCAATCTTCAATCCTCAATACTCAATCTGCAATCCTCAATCCTCAGTCCTCACTCCTCAATCCTCATTCTTCAATCCTCAACACCGAATCCTCAATCTTCAATCCTCAACCCACAATCCTCAATTCTCAATCCTCAATCCTGAATCCTCAGACACCAAACATCAATACTCCACCCCCTGTCCTCGTCCTCAATCCACAACCCTCAATCCTCAATCCTCAATCCTCAATCCTCATTCTTCAATCCTCAACACCCAATCCTCAATATTGAATCCTCAATCTTCAATCCTCAATTCTCAATCCTCAATCCTCAATCCTCAGACCTCAAACATCAATACTCTACCCTCAGTCCTCGTCCTCAATCCACAACACTCAATCCTCGATCCTCAATATTCAATCATCAATATTCAATCTTCAATCCTCAATCCTCAATCCTCAATACTCAATCCTCAATCCACAATGTTCTATCCTGAATACGCATTCCTCAATCTTCAATCCACAATCCTCATTCCTCAATCCTCTATCCTCAATCCTCAATCTTAATCTTTAACCCTCAGTACGCAATCTTCAATCCTCAATCCTCAATCCTCAATCCACAATCCTCAATCTTCAATACCCAATACTCAATCTTCAATCCTCCATCCTCAATCCTCAATCCTCAATCCTGAATCCTCAGTCCTCAATCGTCAATCTTCAATCCTCAATACTCAATCTTCAATCCTCAATCCTCAATCCTCTATCCTCAATACTCAATCTTCAATCCTCAATCCGCAATCCTCAACCCTCAATCGTCAGTCTTCAATCCTCAATATTCAATCTTCAATCCTCAATCCTCAATCCTCAATCCTCAATCCGCAATCTTCAATCGTCAATACTCAATCTGCAATCTTCAATCCTCAATCCTCAATCTTCAATCCTCATTCTCCAATCCTCAATCCTCAGTCCTCAAACCTCAATACTCAATCCTCAATCCTCAATCGTCAATCTTCAATCCTCAATACCCAATCTTCAATCCTCAATCCTCAATACTCAATACTCAATCGTCAATCTTCAATCCTCAATACCCAATCCTCAATCTTCAACCCTCAATCCTCAATCCTCAATCCTCAATCCTCAATCCTCAATCCTCAATCCTCAATATTCAATACTCAATCCTCAATCCTCAATCCTCAATCCTCAATCTTCAACCCTCATTACTCAATCTTCAATCCTCAGTCCTCAATCCTCAATCCTCAATCCTCATTTTTCAATCCTCAACACCCAATACTCAATCTTCAATCCTCAATCCTCAATCCTCAATTCTCAATCGTCAATCCTCAATCCTCAATCCTCAGTCCTCAATCTTCAATCCTCAATACTCAATCTGCAATCCTCAATCCTCAGTCCTCACTCCTCAATCCTCAATCCTCAATCCTCAATCCTCAATCCTCAGTCCCAAATCCTCAATCTTCAATACTCACTCCTCAATCCTCAATCTTCAATCCTCATTACTCAGTCTTCAATCCTCAATCCTCAATCCTCAATCCTCAATCCTCAATCCTCATTCTTCAATCGTCAATACCCAATCCTCAATCTTCAATCCTCAATCCTCAATCTTCAATCCTCAATCCGCAATCTTCAATCCTCAATACTCAATCTGCAATCTTCAATCCTCAATCCTCAATCCTCAATCCTCATTCTTCAATCCTCAATCCTTAACCCTCAATCCTCAATCCTCAATTTTCAATCCTCAATACTCAATCTCCAGTCCTCAATCCTCAATCCTCAGTCCTCAACCCTCAATCGTCAGTCTTCAATCCTCAATATTCAATCTTCAATCCTCAATCCTCAATGCTCAATCCTCAATCCGCAATCTTCAATCCTCAATACTCAATCTGCAATCTTCAATCCTCAATCCTCAATCTTCAATCCTCATTCTCCAATCCTCAATCGTCAGTCCTCAAACCTCAATTCTGAATCCTCAATCCTGCATCCTCAATCTTCAGCCCTCAGTCCTCAACAATCAGTTGTCAATCCTCAATCCGCAATAGAATATCCTCAATCCTCATTCCTCAATCCTCAATACCCAATCCACAATCTTCATTCTTCAATCCTCAATCATCAATTCTCAATCCCCAGTCCTCATGCTCCAATCCTCAATCCTCAATCCTCAATCCTCAATCCTCAATCCTCAATCCTCAATCCTCAATCCTCAATTTTCAATCCTCAATCTTCAATCCTCAATATTCAATCCTCAATCCTCAATCCTCAACCCTCAATCGTCAGTATTCAATCCTCAATATTCAATCTTCAATCCTCAATCCTCAATCCTCAATCCTCAATCCGCAATCTTCAATCCTCAATACTCAATCTGCAATCTTCAATCCTCAATCCTCAATCTTCAATCCTCATTCTCCAATCCTTAATCCTCAGTCCTCAAACCTCAATTCTGAATCCTCAATCCTGCATCCTCAATCTTCAGCCCTCAGTCCTCAACAATCAGTTGTCAATCCTCAATCCGCAATAGAATATCCTCAATCCTCATTCTTCAATCCTCAATACCCAATCCACAATCTTCATTCCTCAATCCTCAATCATCAATTCTCAATCACCAGTCCTCATTCTCCAATCCTCAATCCTCAATCCTCAATCCTCAATCCTCAATCCTCAATCCTCAATCCTCAATCCTCAATTTTCAATCCTCAACCTTCAATCCTCAATATTCAATATTCAATCCTCCATCCTCAATCCTCAATCGTCAGTCTTCAATCCTCAATACTCAATCTTCAATCCTCAGGCCTCAATCCTCAATCCTCAATCCTCAATCTTCAATCCTCAATACTCAATTTGCAATCTTCAATCCTCAATCCTCAATCCTCAATCCTCATTCTTCAATCCCCAAACCTCAATCCTCAATCCTCAATCCTCAATTTTCAATCCTCAATACTCAATCTTCAATCCTCAATCCGCAATCCTCAACCCTCAATCGTCAGTCTTCAATCCTCAATATTCAATCTTCAATCCTCAATCCTCAATCCTCAATCCTCAATCCGCAATCTTCAATCCTCAATACTCAATCTGCAATCTTCAATCCTCAATCCTCAATCTTCAATCCTCATTCTCCAATCCTCAATCCTCAGTCCTCAAACCTCAATACTCAATCCTCAATCCTCAATCGTCAATCTTCAATCCTCAATACCCAATCTTCAATCCTCAAACCTCAATACTCAATACTCAATCGTCAATCTTCAATCCTCAATACCCAATCCTCAATCTTCAACCCTCAATCCTCAATCCTCAATCCTCAATCCTCAATCCTCAATCCTCAATATTCAATACTCAATCCTCAATCCTCAATCCTCAATCCTCAATCTTCAACCCTCATTACTCAATCTTCAATCCTCAGTCCTCAATCCTCAATCCTCAATCCTCATTTTTCAATCCTCAACACCCAATACTCAATCTTCAATCCTCAATCCTCAATCCTCAATTCTCAATCGTCAATCCTCAATCCTCAATCCTCAGTCCTCAATCTTCAATCCTCAATACTCAATCTGCAATCCTCAATCCTCAGTCATCACTCCTCAATCCTCAATCCTCAATCCTCAATCCTCAATCCTCAGTCCCAAATCCTCAATCTTCAATACTCACTCCTCAATCCTCAATCTTCAATCCTCATTACTCAGTCTTCAATCCTCAATCCTCAATCCTCAATCCTCAATCCTCAATCCTCATTCTTCAATCGTCAATACCCAATCCTCAATCTTCAATCCTCAATCCTCAATCTTCAATCCTCAATACTCAATTTGCAATCTTCAATCCTCAATCCTCAATCCTCAATCCTCATTCTTCAATCCTCAATCCTTAACCCTCAATCCTCAATCCTCAATTTTCAATCCTCAATACTCAATCTCCAGTCCTCAATCCTCAATCCTCAGTCCTCAACCCTCAATCGTCAGTCTTCAATCCTCAATATTCAATCTTCAATCCTCAATCCTCAATGCTCAATCCTCAATCCGCAATCTTCAATCCTCAATACTCAATCTGCAATCTTCAATCCTCAATCCTCAATCTTCAATCCTCATTCTCCAATCCTCAATCGTCAGTCCTCAAACCTCAATTCTGAATCCTCAATCCTGCATCCTCAATCTTCAGCCCTCAGTCCTCAACAATCAGTTGTCAATCCTCAATCCGCAATAGAATATCCTCAATCCTCATTCCTCAATCCTCAATACCCAATCCACAATCTTCATTCTTCAATCCTCAATCATCAATTCTCAATCCCCAGTCCTCATGCTCCAATCCTCAATCGTCAATCCTCAATCCTCAATCCTCAATCCTCAATCCTCAATCCTCAATCCTCAATTTTCAATCCTCAATCTTCAATCCTCAATATTCAATCCTCAATCCTCAATCCTCAACCCTCAATCGTCAGTATTCAATCCTCAATATTCAATCTTCAATCCTCAATCCTCAATCCTCAATCCTCAATCCGCAATCTTCAATCCTCAATACTCAATCTGCAATCTTCAATCCTCAATCCTCAATCTTCAATCCTCATTCTCCAATCCTTAATCCTCAGTCCTCAAACCTCAATTCTGAATCCTCAATCCTGCATCCTCAATCTTCAGCCCTCAGTCCTCAACAATCAGTTGTCAATCCTCAATCCGCAATAGAATATCCTCAATCCTCATTCTTCAATCCTCAATACCCAATCCACAATCTTCATTCCTCAATCCTCAATCATCAATTCTCAATCCCCAGTCCTCATTCTCCAATCCTCAATCCTCAATCCTCAATCCTCAATCCTCAATCCTCAATCCTCAATCCTCAATTTTCAATCCTCAACCTTCAATCCTCAATATTCAATATTCAATCCTCCAGCCTCAATCCTCAATCGTCAGTCTTCAATCCTCAATACTCAATCTTCAATCCTCAGACCTCAATCCTCAATCCTCAATCCTCAATCTTCAATCCTCAATACTCAATTTGCAATCTTCAATCCTCAATCCTCAATCCTCAATCCTCAGTCTTCAATCCCCAATCCTCAATCCTCAATCCTCAATCCTCAATTTTCAATCCTCAATACTCAATCTTCAATCCTCAATCCGCAATATTCAATCCTCAATAATCAATCTCCAATCCTAGATCCTCAATCCCCAATCTTCAATCCTTAATCCTCAATCTTCAATCCTCAATCCCCAGTCCTCAATCTTGAATCCTCAATGCCCAATCCTTAATCCTCAATCCTCAGTCCTCAATCCTCAATCCTCAACCCTCAAACCTCAATCCTCAACCGTCAGTCCTCGTTCTCAATCGTCAATCCTCAATCCTCAATCCTCAATCCTCAATCCTCAATCCTCAATCCTCAATCTTCAATCCTCAATACTCAATCTTCAAACCTCAATCCTCAGTCCTCAAACCTCAATTCTGAATCCTCAATTCTGCATCCTCAATCTTCAGCCCTCAGTCCTCAACAATCAGTTGTCAATCCTCAATCCGCAATAGAATATCCTCAATTCACAGCTTTCAATACTCAATACTCAATCTGCAATATTCAAATCTCTATCCACAAACATCAATTCTCATCACTCAACCCTGAACTCTCAGTCCTCAGTGTTCAATCCTCAATCTTCAATTCTCAATCTTCAATCCTCAATACTGAATCTTCAATACTCAATCCCCAATACTCAATCCTCAATCCTCAATCCTCAATTCTCAATCCCCAGTCCTCATTCTCCAATCCTCAATCCTCAATCCTCAATCCTCAATCCCCAATCCTCAATCCTCAGTTCTCAATCCTCAATTTTCAATCCTCAACCTTCAATCCTCAATATTCAATCTTCAATCCTCAATCCTCAATCCTCAATCCTCAATCCGCAATCTTCAATCCTCAATACTCAATCTGCAATCTTCAATCCTCAATCCTCAATCTTCAATCCTCATTCTCCAATCCTTAATCCTCAGTCCTCAAACCTCAATTCTGAATCCTCAATCCTGCATCCTCAATCTTCAGCCCTCAGTCCTCAACAATCAGTTGTCAATCCTCAATCCGCAATAGAATATCCTCAATCCTCATTCTTCAATCCTCAACACCCAATCCACAATCTTCATTCCTCAATCCTCAATCATCAATTCTCAATCCCCAGTCCTCATTCTCCAATCCTCAATCCTCAATCCTCAATCCTCAATCCTCAATCCTCAATCCCCAATTTTCAATCCTCAACCTTCAATCCTCAATATTCAATATTCAATCCTCCATCCTCAATCCTCAATCGTCAGTCTTCAATCCTCAATACTCAATCTTCAATCCTCAGACCTCAATCCTCAATCCTCAATCCTCAATCTTCAATCCTCAATACTCAATTTGCAATCTTCAATCCTCAATCCTCAATCCTCAATCCTCATTCTTCAATCCCCAATCCTCAATCCTCAATCCTCAGTCCTCAATTTTCAATCCTCAATACTCAATCTTCAATCCTCAATCCGCAATATTCAATCCTCAATAATCAATCTCCAATCCTAGATCCTCAATCCCCAATCTTCAATCCTTAATCCTCAATCTTCAATCCTCAATCCCCAGTCCTCAATCTTGAATCCTCAATGCTCAATCCTTAATCCTCAATCCTCAGTCCTCAATCCTCAATCCTCAACCCTCAAACCTCAATCCTCAACCGTCAGTCCTCGTCCTCAATCGTCAACACTCAATCCTCAATCCTCAATCCTCAATCCTCAATCCTCAATCTTCAATCCTCAATACTCATTCCTCAATCCTCAATCCTCAATCCTCAATCCTCAATCCTCAATCCTCAATCCTCAATCCTCAATTTTCAATCCTCAATCCTCAATCCTCAATCCTCAACCGTCAATCCTCAATCCTCAATCCTCAATCTTCAATACTCAATACTCAATCTTCAATCCTCAATCCTCAATCCTCAATCCCCAGTCCTCAATCTTCAATCCTCAATGCCCAATCCTTAATCCTCAATCCTCAGTCCTCAATCATCAATCCTCAACCCTCAAACCTCAATCCTCAACAGTCGGTCCTCGTCCTCAATCGTCAACACTCAATCCTCAATCCTCAATCTTCAATCCTCAATCCTCAATCTTCATCTTCAATCCTCAGTACTCAATCTTCAATCCTCAATCCTCAATCCTCAATACTCGATCCTCAATCCTCAATCCTCAATCGTCAATCTTCAATCCTCAATACTAAATCTTCAATCCTCAATCCTCAATACTCAATACTCAATCCTCATTCTTCAATCCTCAATCGTCATTCTTCAATCCTCAATACCCAATCCTCAATCTTCAATACTCAACCCTCAATCCTCAATTCTCAACCCTCAATCCTCAGTCCTCAGTCCTCAAACCTCACACCTCAAACCTCAGCACTCATCCTCAATTCTCAATCCTCAATCCTCAATCCTCAATCCTCAATCTTCAATCCTCAATACTCAATCTTCAAACCTCAATCCTCAGTCCTCAAACCTCAAATCTGAATCCTCAATTCTGCATCCTCACTCTTCAGCCCTCAGTCCTCAACAATCAGTTGTCAATCCTCAATCCGCAATAGAATATCCTCAATCCTCATTCTTCAATCCTCAATACCCAATCCACAATCTTCATTCCTCAATCCTCAATCATCAATTCTCAATCACCAGTCCTCATTCTCCAATCCTCAATCCTCAATCCTCAATCCTCAATCCTCAATCCTCAATCCTCTATCCTCAATCCTCAATTTTCAATCCTCAACCTAAAATCCTCAATATTCAATATTCAATCCTCCATCCTCAATCCTCAATCGTCAGTCTTCAATCCTCAATACTCAATCTTCAATCCTCAGGCCTCAATCCTCAATCCTCAATCCTCAATCTTCATTCCTCAATACTCAATTTGCAATCTTCAATCCTCAATCCTCAATCCTCAATCCTCATTCTTCAATCCCCAATCCTCAATCCTCAATCCTCAATCCTCAATTTTCAATCCTCAATACTCAATCTTCAATCCTCAATCCGCAATCCTCAACCCTCAATCGTCAGTCTTCAATCCTCAATATTCAATCTTCAATCCTCAATCCTCAATCCTCAATCCTCAATCCGCAATCTTCAATCCTCAATACTCAATCTGCAATCTTCAATCCTCAATCCTCAATCTTCAATCCTCATTCTCCAATCCTCAATCCTCAGTCCTCAAACCTCAATACTCAATCCTCAATCCTAAATCGTCAATCTTCAATCCTCAATACCCAATCTTCAATCCTCAATACTCAATACTCAATACTCAATCGTCAATCTTCAATCCTCAATACCCAATCCTCAATCTTCAATCCTCAATCCTCAATCCTCAATCCTCAATCCTCAATCCTCAATCCTCAATCCTCAATATTCAATCCTCAATCCTCAATCCTCAATCCTCAATCCTCAATCTTCAACCCTCATTACTCAATCTTCAATCCTCAGTCCTCAATCCTCAATCCTCAATCCTCATTTTTCAATCCTCAACACCCAATACTCAATCTTCAATCCTCAATCCTCAATCCTCAATTCTCAATCGTCAATCCTCAATCCTCAATCCTCAGTCCTCAATCTTCAATCCTCAATACTCAATCTGCAATCCTCAATCCTCAGTCCTCACTCCTCAATCCTCATTCTTCAATCCTCAATACCGAATCCTCAATCTTCAATCCTCAACCCACAATCCTCAATTCTCAATCCTCAATCCTGAATCCTCAGACACCAAACATCAATACTCCACCCCCTGTCCTCGTCCTCAATCCACAACCCTCAATCCTCAATCCTCAATCCTCAATCCTCATTCTTCAATCCTCAACACCCAATCCTCAATATTCAATCCTCAATCTTCAATCCTCAATTCTCAATCCTCAATCCTCAATCCTCAGACCTCAAACATCAATACTCTACCCTCAGTCCTCGTCCTCAATCCACAACACTCAATCCTCGATCCTCAATCTTCAATCATCAATATTCAATCTTCAATCCTCAATCCTCAATCCTCAATACTCAATCCTCAATCCTCAATGTTCTATCCTGAATACGCAATCCTCAATCTTCAATCCTCAATCCTCATTCCTCAATCCTCTATCCTCAATCCTCAATCTTAATCTTTAACCCTCAGTACGCAATCTTCAATCCTCAATCCTCAATCCTCAATCCACAATCCTCAATCTTCAATACCCAATACTCAATCTTCAATCCTCCATCCTCAATCCTCAATCCTCAATCCTCAATCCTCAGTCCTCAATCGTCAATCTTCAATCCTCAATACTCAATCTTCAATCCTCAATCCTCAATCCTCAATCCTCAATCCTAAATCCTCAATCCTCAATCTTCAATCCTCAGTCCCAAATCCTCAATCTTCAATACTCACTCCTCAATCCTCAATCTTCAATCCTCAATACTCAGTCTTCAATCCTCAATCCTCAATCCTCAATCCTCAATCCTCAATCCTCATTCTTCAATCCTCAATACCCAATCCTCAATCTTCAATCCTCAATCCTCAATCTTCAATCCTCAATACTCAATTTGCAATCCTCAATCCTCAGTCCTCACTCCTCAATCCTCATTCTTCAATCCTCAATACCGAATCCTCAATCTTCAATCCTCAACCCACAATCCTCAATTCTCAATCCTCAATCCCGAATCCTCAGACATCAAACATCAACACTCCACCCCCTGTCCTCGTCCTCAATCCACAACCCTCAATCCTCAATCCTCAATCCTCAATCCTCATTCTTCAATCCTCAACACCCAATCCTCAATCTTCAATCCTCAATCTTCAATCCTCAATTCTCAATCCTCAATCCTCAATCCTCAGACCTCAAACATCAATACTCTTCCCTCAGTCCTCGTCCCCAATCCACAACACTCAATCCTCGATCCTCAATCTTCAATCATCAATATTCAATCTTCAATCCTCAATCCTCAATCCTCAATACTCAATCCTCAATCCTCAATGTTCTATCCTGAATACGCAATCCTCAATCTTCAATCGTCAATCCTCATTCCTCAATCCTCTATCCTCAATCCTCAATCGTCAGTATTCATTCCTCAATATTCAATCTTCAATCCTCAATCCTCAATCCTCAATCCTCAATCCGCAATTTTCAATCCTCAATACTCAATCTGCAATCTTCAATCCTCAATCCTCAATCTTCAATCCTCATTCTCCAATCCTCAATCCTCAGTCCTCAAACCTCAATTCCGAATCCTCAATCCTGCATCCTCAATCTTCAGCCCTCAGTACTCAACAATCAGTTATCAATCCTCAATCCCCAATAGAATATCCTCAATTCACAGTTTTCAATACTCAATACTCAATCTGCAATCTTCAAATCTCTATCCACAAACATCAATTCTCATCACTCGAACCTGAGCGCTCAGACCTCAATGTTCAATCCTCAATCCTCAATCCTCAATCTTCAATCCTCAGTCCCAAATCCTCAATCTTCAATACTCACTCCTCAATCCTCAATCTTCAATCCTCAATACTCAGTCTTCAATCCTCAATCCTCAATCCTCAATCCTCAATTTTCAATCCTCATTCTTCAATCCTCAATACCCAATCCTCAATATTCAATCCTCAATCCTCAATCCTCAATTCTCAATCCTCAATCCTCAATCCTCAATCCTCAATCCTCAATCCTCAATGTTCAATCCGCAATACCCAATACTCAATCTTCTATCCGCAATCCTCAATCCTCAATACTCAATCCTCAATCCTCAATCCTCAATCCTCAATCTTCTATCCTCAATACTCAATCTTCAATCCTCAGTCCTCAATCCTCAATCCTCAATCCTCATTTTTCAATCCTCAACACCCAATACTCAATCTTCAATCCTCAATCCTCAATCCCCAATTCTCAATCGTCAATCCTCAATCCTCAATCCTCAGTCCTCAATCTTCAATCCTCAATACTCAATCTGCAATCCTCAATCCTCAGTCCTCACTCCTCAATCCTCATTCTTCAATCCTCAATACCGAAACCTCAATCTTCAATCCTCAACCCCCAGTCCTCGTCCTCAATCGTCAACACTCAATCCTCAATCCTCAATCTTCAATCCTCAATCCTCAATCTTCATCTTCAATCCTCAGTACTCAATCTTCAATCCTCAATCCTCAATCCTCAATACTCGATCCTCAATCCTCAATCCTCAATCGTCAATCTTCAATCCTCAATACCGAATCCTCAATCTTCAATCCTCAACCCACAATCCTCAATTCTCAATCCTCAATCCTGAATCCTCAGACATCAAACATCAACACTCCACCCCCTGTCCTCGTCCTCAATCCACAACCCTCAACCCTCAATCCTCAATCCTCAATCCTCATTCTTCAATCCTCAACACCCAATCCTCGATCTTCAATCCTCAATCTTCAATCCTCAATTCTCAATCCTCAATCCTCAATCCTCAGACCTCAAACATCAATACTCTACCCTCAGTCCTCGTCCTCAATCCACAACACTCAATCCTCGATCCTCAATCTTCAATCATCAATATTCAATCTTCAATCCTCAATCCTCAATCCTCAATACTCAATCCTCAATCCTCAATGTTCTATCCTGAATACGCAATCCTCAATCTTCAATCCTCAATCCTCATTCCTCAATCCTCTATCCTCAATCCTCAATCTTAATCTTTAACCCTCAGTACGCAATCTTCAATCCTCAATCCTCAATCCTCAATCCACAATCCTCAACCTTCAATACCCAATACTCAATCTTCAATCCTCCATCCTCAATCCTCAATCCTCAATCCTCAATCCTCAGTCCTCAATCGTCAATCTTCAATCCTCAATACTCAATCTTCAATCCTCAATCCTCAATCCTCAATCCTCAATCCTCAATATTCAATATTCAATCCTCCATCCTCAATCCTCAATCGTCAGTCTTCAATCCTCAATACTCAATCTTCAATCCTCAGGCCTCAATCCTCAATCCTCAATCCTCAATCTTCAATCCTCAATACACAATTTGCAATCTTCAATCCTCAATCCTCAATCCTCAATCCTCATTCTTCAATCCACAATACTCTATCCTCAATCCTCAATCCTCAATTTCCAATCCTCAATACTCAATCTTCAATCCTCAATCCTCAATCCTCAACCCTCAATCGTCAGTATTCAATCCTCAATATTCAATCTTCAATCCTCAATCCTCAATCCTCAATCCTCAATCCTCAATCCGCAATCCTCAATCCTCAATCCTCAATCCTCAATCTTCAACCCTCATTACTCAATCTTCAATCCTCAGTCCTCAATCCTCAATCCTCAATCCTCATTTTTCAATCCTCAACACCCAATACTCAATCTTCAATCCTCAATCCTCAATCCTCAATTCTCAATCGTCAATCCTCAATCCTCAATCCTCAGTCCTCAATCTTCAATCCTCAATACTCAATCTGCAATCCTCAATCCTCAGTCCTCACTCCTCAATCCTCATTCTTCAATCCTCAATACCGAATCCTCAATCTTCAATCCTCAACCCACAATCCTCAATTCTCAATCCTCAATCCTGAATCCTCAGACATCAAACATCAACACTCCACCCCCTGTCCTCGTCCTCAATCCACAACCCTCAATCCTCAATCCTCAATCCTCAATCCTCATTCTTCAATCCTCAACACCCAATCCTCGATCTTCAATCCTCAATCTTCAATCCTCAATTCTCAATCCTCAATCCTCAATCCTCAGACCTCAAACATCAATACTCTACCCTCAGTCCTCGTCCTCAATCCACAACACTCAATCCTCGATCCTCAATCTTCAATCATCAATATTCAATCTTCAATCCTCAATCCCCAGTCCTCAATCTTGAATCCTCAATGCTCAATCCTTAATCCTCAATCCTCAGTCCTCAATCCTCAATCCTCAATCCTCAACCCTCAAACCTCAATCCTCAACCGTCAGTCCTCGCCCTCAATCGTCAACACTCAATCCTCAATCCTCAATCCTCAATCCTCAATCCTCAATCTTCAATCCTCAATACTCAATCCTCAATCCTCAATCCTCAATCCTCAATCCACAATCCTCAATCCTCAATCCTCAATCCTCAATCCTCAATTTTCAATCCTCAATCCTCAATCCTCAATCCTCAACCGTCAATCCTCAATCCTCAATCCTCAATCTTCAATACTCAATACTCAATCTTCAATCCTCAATCCTCAATCCTCAATCCCCAGTCCTCAATCTTCAATCCTCAATGCTCAATCCTTAATCCTCAATCCTCAGTCCTCAATCCTCAATCCTCAATCCTCAATCCTCAATCCTCAATCTTCAATACTCAATTCTCAATCTTCAATCCTCAATCCTCAATCCTCAATCCTCAATCCTCATTTTTCAATCCTCAACACCCAATACTCAATCTTCAATCCTCAATCCTCAACCCTTCATTCTCAATCGTCAATCCTCAATCCTCAATCCTCAATCCTCAATCCTCAATCTTCAATCCTCAATACTCAATCTTCAATCCTCAATCCTCAATCCTCAATCCTCAATCCTCAATCTTCCATACCCAATACTCAATCTTCAATCCTCAATCCTCAATCCTCAATCCTCAATCCTCAACCGTCAATCTTCAATCCTCAATACTCAATCGTCAATACTCAATCCTCAATACTCAATCCTCAATCCTCAATCGTCAATCTTCAATCCTCAATACCCAATCTTCAATCCTCAATCCTCAATACTCAATACTCAATCCTCAATCTTCAATCCTCAATACCCAATCCTCAATCTTCAATCCTCAATCCTCAATCCTCAATCCTCAATCCTCAATATTCAATCCTCAATCCTCAATCCTCAATCCTCAATCCTCAATCTTCAATCCTCAATACTCAATCTTCAATCCTCAATCCTCAATCCTCAATCCTCAATCCTCAAACCACAATACTCAATCGTCAATCTTCAATCCACAATACTCAATCTTCAATACTCAATCCTCAATCCTCAATCCTCAGTCCTCATTCTTCAATCCTCAATACCCAATCCTCAATCTTCAATCCTCAATACTCAATCCTCAATCCTCAATCCTCAATCCTCAATCCTCAATCTTCAATCCTCAGTCCCAAATCCTCAATCTTCAATACTCACTCCTCAATCCTCAATCTTCAATCCTCAATACTCAGTCTTCAATCCTCAATCCTCAATCCTCAATCCTCAATCCTCATTTTTCAATCCTCAACACCCAATACTCAATCTTCAATCCTCAATCCTCAATCCTCAATTCTCAATCGTCAATCCTCAATCCTCAATCCTCAGTCCTCAATCTTCAATCCTCAATACTCAATCTGCAATCCTCAATCCTCAGTCCTCACTCCTCAATCCTCATTCTTCAATCCTCAATACCGAATCCTCAATCTTCAATCCTCAACCCCCAGTCCTCGACCTCAATCCACAACCCTCAATCCTCAATCCTCAATCCTCAATCCTCATTCTTCAATCCTCAACACCCAATCCTCAATCTTCAATCCTCAATCTTCAATCCTCAATTCTCAATCCTCAATCCTCAATTCTCAGACCTCAAACATCAATACTCTACCCTCAGTCCTCGTCCTCAATCCACAACACTCAATCCTCGATCCTCAATCTTCAATCATCAATATTCAATCTTCAATCCTCAATCCTCAATCCTCAATACTCAATCCTCAATCCTCAATGTTCTATCCTCAATACGCAATCCTCAATCCTCAATCCTCAATCCTCAATCCTCAATCTTCAATCCTCAATACTCAATCTTCAATCCTCAATCCTCAATCCTCAATCCTCAATCCTCAATCCTCAATCCTCAATTCTCAATCCTCAATCCTCAATCCTCAATCCTCAATCCTCAATCCTCAATGTTCAATCCGCAATACCCAATACTCAATCTTCTATCCGCAATCCTCAATCCTCAATACTCAATCCTCAATCCTCAATCCTCAATCCTCAATCTTCAATCCTCAATACTCAATCTTCAATCCTCAGTCCTCAATCCTCAATCCTCAATCCTCATTTTTCAATCCTCAACACCCAATACTCAATCTTCAATCCTCAACCCACAATCCTCAATTCTCAATCCTCAATCCTGAATCCTCAGACACCAAACATCAATACTCCACCCCCTGTCCTCGTCCTCAATCCACAACCCTCAATCCTCAATCCTCAATCCTCAATCCTCATTCTTCAATCCTCAACACCCAATCCTCAATATTGAATCCTCAATCTTCAATCCTCAATTCTCAATCCTCAATCCTCAATCCTCAGACCTCAAACATCAATACTCTACCCTCAGTCCTCGTCCTCAATCCACAACACTCAATCCTCGATCCTCAATCTTCAATCATCAATATTCAATCTTCAATCCTCAATCCTCAATCCTCAATACTCAATCCTCAATCCTCAATGTTCTATCCTGAATACGCAATCCTCAATCTTCAATCCACAATCCTCATTCCTCAATCCTCTATCCTCAATCCTCAATCTTAATCTTTAACCCTCAGTACGCAATCTTCAATCCTCAATCCTCAATCCTCAATCCACAATCCTCAATCTTCAATACCCAATACTCAATCTTCAATCCTCCATCCTCAATCCTCAATCCTCAATCCTGAATCCACAGTCCTCAATCGTCAATCTTCAATCCTCAATACTCAATCTTCAATCCTCAATCCTCAATCCTCTATCCTCAATACTCAATCTTCAATCCTCAATCCGCAATCCTCAACCCTCAATCGTCAGTCTTCAATCCTCAATATTCAATCTTCAATCCTCAATCCTCAATCCTCAATCCTCAATCCGCAATCTTCAATCGTCAATACTCAATCTGCAATCTTCAATCCTCAATCCTCAATCTTCAATCCTCATTCTCCAATCCTCAATCCTCAGTCCTCAAACCTCAATACTCAATCCTCAATCCTCAATCGTCAATCTTCAATCCTCAATACCCAATCTTCAATCCTCAATCCTCAATACTCAATACTCAATCGTCAATCTTCAATCCTCAATACCCAATCCTCAATCTTCAACCCTCAATCCTCAATCCTCAATCCTCAATCCTCAATCCTCAATCCTCAATCCTCAATATTCAATACTCAATCCTCAATCCTCAATCCTCAATCCTCAATCTTCAACCCTCATTACTCAATCTTCAATCCTCAGTCCTCAATCCTCAATCCTCAATCCTCATTTTTCAATCCTCAACACCCAATACTCAATCTTCAATCCTCAATCCTCAATCCTCAATTCTCAATCGTCAATCCTCAATCCTCAATCCTCAGTCCTCAATCTTCAATCCTCAATACTCAATCTGCAATCCTCAATCCTCAGTCCTCACTCCTCAATCCTCAATCCTCAATCCTCAATCCTCAATCCTCAGTCCCAAATCCTCAATCTTCAATACTCACTCCTCAATCCTCAATCTTCAATCCTCATTACTCAGTCTTCAATCCTCAATCCTCAATCCTCAATCCTCAATCCTCAATCCTCATTCTTCAATCGTCAATACCCAATCCTCAATCTTCAATCCTCAATCCTCAATCTTCAATCCTCAATCCGCAATCTTCAATCCTCATTACTCAGTCTTCAATCCTCAATACTCAATCTCCAGTCCTCAATCCTCAATCCTCAGTCCTCAACCCTCAATCGTCAGTCTTCAATCCTCAATATTCAATCTTCAATCCTCAATCCTCAATGCTCAATCCTCAATCCGCAATCTTCAATCCTCAATACTCAATCTGCAATCTTCAATCCTCAATCCTCAATCTTCAATCCTCATTCTCCAATCCTCAATCGTCAGTCCTCAAACCTCAATTCTGAATCCTCAATCCTGCATCCTCAATCTTCAGCCCTCAGTCCTCAACAATCAGTTGTCAATCCTCAATCCGCAATAGAATATCCTCAATCCTCATTCCTCAATCCTCAATACCCAATCCACAATCTTCATTCTTCAATCCTCAATCATCAATTCTCAATCCCCAGTCCTCATGCTCCAATCCTCAATCCTCAATCCTCAATCCTCAATCCTCAATCCTCAATCCTCAATCCTCAATCCTCAATTTTCAATCCTCAATCTTCAATCCTCAATATTCAATCCTCAATCCTCAATCCTCAACCCTCAATCGTCAGTATTCAATCCTCAATATTCAATCTTCAATCCTCAATCCTCAATCCTCAATCCTCAATCCGCAATCTTCAATCCTCAATACTCAATCTGCAATCTTCAATCCTCAATCCTCAATCTTCAATCCTCATTCTCCAATCCTTAATCCTCAGTCCTCAAACCTCAATTCTGAATCCTCAATCCTGCATCCTCAATCTTCAGCCCTCAGTCCTCAACAATCAGTTGTCAATCCTCAATCCGCAATAGAATATCCTCAATCCTCATTCTTCAATCCTCAATACCCAATCCACAATCTTCATTCCTCAATCCTCAATCATCAATTCTCAATCACCAGTCCTCATTCTCCAATCCTCAATCCTCAATCCTCAATCCTCAATCCTCAATCCTCAATCCTCAATCCTCAATCCTCAATTTTCAATCCTCAACCTTCAATCCTCAATATTCAATATTCAATCCTCCATCCTCAATCCTCAATCGTCAGTCTTCAATCCTCAATACTCAATCTTCAATCCTCAGGCCTCAATCCTCAATCCTCAATCCTCAATCTTCAATCCTCAATACTCAATTTGCAATCTTCAATCCTCAATCCTCAATCCTCAATCCTCATTCTTCAATCCCCAATCCTCAATCCTCAATCCTCAATCCTCAATTTTCAATCCTCAATACTCAATCTTCAATCCTCAATCCGCAATCCTCAACCCTCAATCGTCAGTCTTCAATCCTCAATGTTCAATCTTCAATCCTCAATCCTCAATCCTCAATCCTCAATCCGCAATCTTCAATCCTCAATACTCAATCTGCAATCTTCAATCCTCAATCCTCAATCTTCAATCCTCATTCTCCAATCCTCAATCCTCAGTACTCAAACCTCAATACTCAATCCTCAATCCTCAATCGTCAATCTTCAATCCTCAATACCCAATCTTCAATCCTCAAACCTCAATACTCAATACTCAATCGTCAATCTTCAATCCTCAATACCCAATCCTCAATCTTCAACCCTCAATCCTCAATCCTCAATCCTCAATCCTCAATCCTCAATCCTCAATCCTCAATATTCAATACTCAATCCTCAATCCTCAATCCTCAATCCTCAATCTTCAACCCTCATTACTCAATCTTCAATCCTCAGTCCTCAATCCTCAATCCTCAATCCTCATTTTTCAATCCTCAACACCCAATACTCAATCTTCAATCCTCAATCCTCAATCCTCAATTCTCAATCGTCAATTCTCAATCCTCAATCCTCAGTCCTCAATCTTCAATCCTCAATACTCAATCTGCAATCCTCAATCCTCAGTCCTCACTCCTCAATCCTCAATCCTCAATCCTCAATCCTCAATCCTCAGTCCCAAATCCTCAATCTTCAATACTCACTCCTCAATCCTCAATCTTCAATCCTCATTACTCAGTCTTCAATCCTCAATCCTCAATCCTCAATCCTCAATCCTCAATCCTCATTCTTCAATCGTCAATACCCAATCCTCAATCTTCAATCCTCAATCCTCAATCTTCAATCCTCAATACTCAATTTGCAATCTTCAATCCTCAATCCTCAATCCTCAATCCTCATTCTTCAATCCTCAATCCTTAACCCTCAATCCTCAATCCTCAATTTTCAATCCTCAATACTCAATCTCCAGTCCTCAATCCTCAATCCTCAGTCCTCAACCCTCAATCGTCAGTCTTCAATCCTCAATATTCAATCTTCAATCCTCAATCCTCAATGCTCAATCCTCAATCCGCAATCTTCAATCCTCAATACTCAATCTGCAATCTTCAATCCTCAATCCTCAATCTTCAATCCTCATTCTCCAATCCTCAATCGTCAGTCCTCAAACCTCAATTCTGAATCCTCAATCCTGCATCCTCAATCTTCAGCCCTCAGTCCTCAACAATCAGTTGTCAATCCTCAATCCGCAATAGAATATCCTCAATCCTCATTCCTCAATCCTCAATACCCAATCCACAATCTTCATTCTTCAATCCTCAATCATCAATTCTCAATCCCCAGTCCTCATGCTCCAATCCTCAATCGTCAATCCTCAATCCTCAATCCTCAATCCTCAATCCTCAATCCCCAATCCTCAATTTTCAATCCTCAATCTTCAATCCTCAATATTCAATCCTCAATCCTCAATCCTCAACCCTCAATCGTCAGTATTCAATCCTCAATATTCAATCTTCAATCCTCAATCCTCAATCCTCAATCCTCAATCCGCAATCTTCAATCCTCAATACTCAATCTGCAATCTTCAATCCTCAATCCTCAATCTTCAATCCTCATTCTCCAATCCTTAATCCTCAGTCCTCAAACCTCAATTCTGAATCCTCAATCCTGCATCCTCAATCTTCAGCCCTCAGTCCTCAACAATCAGTTGTCAATCCTCAATCCGCAATAGAATATCCTCAATCCTCATTCTTCAATCCTCAATACCCAATCCACAATCTTCATTCCTCAATCCTCAATCATCAATTCTCAATCCCCAGTCCTCATTCTCCAATCCTCAATCCTCAATCCTCAATCCTCAATCCTCAATCCTCAATCCTCAATCCTCAATCCTCAATTTTCAATCCTCAACCTTCAATCCTCAATATTCAATATTCAATCCTCCAGCCTCAATCCTCAATCGTCAGTCTTCAATCCTCAATACTCAATCTTCAATCCTCAGACCTCAATCCTCAATCCTCAATCCTCAATCTTCAATCCTCAATACTCAATTTGCAATCTTCAATCCTCAATCCTCAATCCTCAATCCTCATTCTTCAATCCCCAATCCTCAATCCTCAATCCTCAATCCTCAATTTTCAATCCTCAATACTCAATCTTCAATCCTCAATCCGCAATATTCAATCCTCAATAATCAATCTCCAATCCTAGATCCTCAATCCCCAATCTTCAATCCTTAATCCTGAATCTTCAATCCTCAATCCCCAGTCCTCAATCTTGAATCCTCAATGCCCAATCCTTAATCCTCAATCCTCAGTCCTCAATCCTCAATCCTCAACCCTCAAACCTCAATCCTCAACCGTCAGTCCTCGTTCTCAATCGTCAATCCTCAATCCTCAATCCTCAATCCTCAATCCTCAATCCTCAATCCTCAATCTTCAATCCTCAATACTCAATCTTCAAACCTCAATCCTCAGTCCTCAAACCTCAATTCTGAATCCTCAATTCTGCATCCTCAATCTTCAGCCCTCAGTCCTCAACAATCAGTTGTCAATCCTCAATCCGCAATAGAATATCCTCAATTCACAGCTTTCAATACTCAATACTCAATCTGCAATATTCAAATCTCTATCCACAAACATCAATTCTCATCACTCAACCCTGAACTCTCAGTCCTCAGTGTTCAATCCTCAATCTTCAATTCTCAATCTTCAATCCTCAATACTGAATCTTCAATACTCAATCCCCAATACTCAATCCTCAATCCTCAATCCTCAATTCTCAATCCCCAGTCCTCATTCTCCAATCCTCAATCCTCAATCCTCAATCCTCAATCCCCAATCCTCAATCCTCAGTTCTCAATCCTCAATTTTCAATCCTCAACCTTCAATCCTCAATATTCAATCTTCAATCCTCAATCCTCAATCCTCAATCCTCAATCCGCAATCTTCAATCCTCAATACTCAATCTGCAATCTTCAATCCTCAATCCTCAATCTTCAATCCTCATTCTCCAATCCTTAATCCTCAGTCCTCAAACCTCAATTCTGAATCCTCAATCCTGCATCCTCAATCTTCAGCCCTCAGTCCTCAACAATCAGTTGTCAATCCTCAATCCGCAATAGAATATCCTCAATCCTCATTCTTCAATCCTCAACACCCAATCCACAATCTTCATTCCTCAATCCTCAATCATCAATTCTCAATCCCCAGTCCTCATTCTCCAATCCTCAATCCTCAATCCTCAATCCTCAATCCTCAATCCTCAATCCCCAATTTTCAATCCTCAACCTTCAATCCTCAATATTCAATATTCAATCCTCCATCCTCAATCCTCAATCGTCAGTCTTCAATCCTCAATACTCAATCTTCAATCCTCAGACCTCAATCCTCAATCCTCAATCCTCAATCTTCAATCCTCAATACTCAATTTGCAATCTTCAATCCTCAATCCTCAATCCTCAATCCTCATTCTTCAATCCCCAATCCTCAATCCTCAATCCTCAGTCCTCAATTTTCAATCCTCAATACTCAATCTTCAATCCTCAATCCGCAATATTCAATCCTCAATAATCAATCTCCAATCCTAGATCCTCAATCCCCAATCTTCAATCCTTAATCCTCAATCTTCAATCCTCAATCCCCAGTCCTCAATCTTGAATCCTCAATGCTCAATCCTTAATCCTCAATCCTCAGTCCTCAATCCTCAATCCTCAACCCTCAAACCTCAATCCTCAACCGTCAGTCCTCGTCCTCAATCGTCAACACTCAATCCTCAATCCTCAATCCTCAATCCTCAATCCTCAATCTTCAATCCTCAATACTCATTCCTCAATCCTCAATCCTCAATCCTCAATCCTCAATCCTCAATCCTCAATCCTCAATCCTCAATTTTCAATCCTCAATCCTCAATCCTCAATCCTCAACCGTCAATCCTCAATCCTCAATCCTCAATCTTCAATACTCAATACTCAATCTTCAATCCTCAATCCTCAATCCTCAATCCCCAGTCCTCAATCTTCAATCCTCAATGCCCAATCCTTAATCCTCAATCCTCAGTCCTCAATCATCAATCCTCAACCCTCAAACCTCAATCCTCAACAGTCGGTCCTCGTCCTCAATCGTCAACACTCAATCCTCAATCCTCAATCTTCAATCCTCAATCCTCAATCTTCATCTTCAATCCTCAGTACTCAATCTTCAATCCTCAATCCTCAATCCTCAATACTCGATCCTCAATCCTCAATCCTCAATCGTCAATCTTCAATCCTCAATACTAAATCTTCAATCCTCAATCCTCAATACTCAATACTCAATCCTCATTCTTCAATCCTCAATCGTCATTCTTCAATCCTCAATACCCAATCCTCAATCTTCAATACTCAACCCTCAATCCTCAATTCTCAACCCTCAATCCTCAGTCCTCAGTCCTCAAACCTCACACCTCAAACCTCAGCACTCATCCTCAATTCTCAATCCTCAATCCTCAATCCTCAATCCTCAATCTTCAATCCTCAATACTCAATCTTCAAACCTCAATCCTCAGTCCTCAAACCTCAAATCTGAATCCTCAATTCTGCATCCTCACTCTTCAGCCCTCAGTCCTCAACAATCAGTTGTCAATCCTCAATCCGCAATAGAATATCCTCAATCCTCATTCTTCAATCCTCAATACCCAATCCACAATCTTCATTCCTCAATCCTCAATCATCAATTCTCAATCACCAGTCCTCATTCTCCAATCCTCAATCCTCAATCCTCAATCCTCAATCCTCAATCCTCAATCCTCTATCCTCAATCCTCAATTTTCAATCCTCAACCTAAAATCCTCAATATTCAATATTCAATCCTCCATCCTCAATCCTCAATCGTCAGTCTTCAATCCTCAATACTCAATCTTCAATCCTCAGGCCTCAATCCTCAATCCTCAATCCTCAATCTTCATTCCTCAATACTCAATTTGCAATCTTCAATCCTCAATCCTCAATCCTCAATCCTCATTCTTCAATCCCCAATCCTCAATCCTCAATCCTCAATCCTCAATTTTCAATCCTCAATACTCAATCTTCAATCCTCAATCCGCAATCCTCAACCCTCAATCGTCAGTCTTCAATCCTCAATATTCAATCTTCAATCCTCAATCCTCAATCCTCAATCCTCAATCCGCAATCTTCAATCCTCAATACTCAATCTGCAATCTTCAATCCTCAATCCTCAAACTTCAATCCTCATTCTCCAATCCTCAATCCTCAGTCCTCAAACCTCAATACTCAATCCTCAATCCTAAATCGTCAATCTTCAATCCTCAATACCCAATCTTCAATCCTCAATACTCAATACTCAATACTCAATCGTCAATCTTCAATCCTCAATACCCAATCCTCAATCTTCAATCCTCAATCCTCAATCCTCAATCCTCAATCCTCAATCCTCAATCCTCAATCCTCAATATTCAATCCTCAATCCTCAATCCTCAATCCTCAATCCTCAATCTTCAACCCTCATTACTCAATCTTCAATCCCCAGTCCTCAATCCTCAATCCTCAATCCTCATTTTTCAATCCTCAACACCCAATACTCAATCTTCAATCCTCAATCCTCAATCCTCAATTCTCAATCGTCAATCCTCAATCCTCAATCCTCAGTCCTCAATCTTCAATCCTCAATACTCAATCTGCAATCCTCAATCCTCAGTCCTCACTCCTCAATCCTCATTCTTCAATCCTCAATACCGAATCCTCAATCTTCAATCCTCAACCCACAATCCTCAATTCTCAATCCTCAATCCTGAATCCTCAGACACCAAACATCAATACTCCACCCCCTGTCCTCGTCCTCAATCCACAACCCTCAATCCTCAATCCTCAATCCTCAATCCTCATTCTTCAATCCTCAACACCCAATCCTCAATATTCAATCCTCAATCTTCAATCCTCAATTCTCAATCCTCAATCCTCAATCCTCAGACCTCAAACATCAATACTCTACCCTCAGTCCTCGTCCTCAATCCACAACACTCAATCCTCGATCCTCAATCTTCAATCATCAATATTCAATCTTCAATCCTCAATCCTCAATCCTCAATACTCAATCCTCAATCCTCAATGTTCTATCCTGAATACGCAATCCTCAATCTTCAATCCTCAATCCTCATTCCTCAATCCTCTATCCTCAATCCTCAATCTTAATCTTTAACCCTCAGTACGCAATCTTCAATCCTCAATCCTCAATCCTCAATCCACAATCCTCAATCTTCAATACCCAATACTCAATCTTCAATCCTCCATCCTCAATCCTCAATCCTCAATCCTCAATCCTCAGTCCTCAATCGTCAATCTTCAATCCTCAATACTCAATCTTCAATCCTCAATCCTCAATCCTCAATCCTCAATCCTAAATCCTCAATCCTCAATCTTCAATCCTCAGTCCCAAATCCTCAATCTTCAATACTCACTCCTCAATCCTCAATCTTCAATCCTCAATACTCAGTCTTCAATCCTCAATCCTCAATCCTCAATCCTCAATCCTCAATCCTCATTCTTCAATCCTCAATACCCAATCCTCAATCTTCAATCCTCAATCCTCAATCTTCAATCCTCAATACTCAATTTGCAATCCTCAATCCTCAGTCCTCACTCCTCAATCCTCATTCTTCAATCCTCAATACCGAATCCTCAATCTTCAATCCTCAACCCACAATCCTCAATTCTCAATCCTCAATCCCGAATCCTCAGACATCAAACATCAACACTCCACCCCCTGTCCTCGTCCTCAATCCACAACCCTCAATCCTCAATCCTCAATCCTCAATCCTCATTCTTCAATCCTCAACACCCAATCCTCAATCTTCAATCCTCAATCTTCAATCCTCAATTCTCAATCCTCAATCCTCAATCCTCAGACCTCAAACATCAATACTCTTCCCTCAGTCCTCGTCCCCAATCCACAACACTCAATCCTCGATCCTCAATCTTCAATCATCAATATTCAATCTTCAATCCTCAATCCTCAATCCTCAATACTCAATCCTCAATCCTCAATGTTCTATCCTGAATACGCAATCCTCAATCTTCAATCGTCAATCCTCATTCCTCAATCCTCTATCCTCAATCCTCAATCGTCAGTATTCATTCCTCAATATTCAATCTTCAATCCTCAATCCTCAATCCTCAATCCTCAATCCGCAATTTTCAATCCTCAATACTCAATCTGCAATCTTCAATCCTCAATCCTCAATCTTCAATCCTCATTCTCCAATCCTCAATCCTCAGTCCTCAAACCTCAATTCCGAATCCTCAATCCTGCATCCTCAATCTTCAGCCCTCAGTACTCAACAATCAGTTATCAATCCTCAATCCCCAATAGAATATCCTCAATTCACAGTTTTCAATACTCAATACTCAATCTGCAATCTTCAAATCTCTATCCACAAACATCAATTCTCATCACTCGAACCTGAGCGCTCAGACCTCAATGTTCAATCCTCAATCCTCAATCCTCAATCTTCAATCCTCAGTCCCAAATCCTCAATCTTCAATACTCACTCCTCAATCCTCAATCTTCAATCCTCAATACTCAGTCTTCAATCCTCAATCCTCAATCCTCAATCCTCAATTTTCAATCCTCATTCTTCAATCCTCAATACCCAATCCTCAATATTCAATCCTCAATCCTCAATCCTCAATTCTCAATCCTCAATCCTCAATCCTCAATCCTCAATCCTCAATCCTCAATGTTCAATCCGCAATACCCAATACTCAATCTTCTATCCGCAATCCTCAATCCTCAATACTCAATCCTCAATCCTCAATCCTCAATCCTCAATCTTCAATCCTCAATACTCAATCTTCAATCCTCAGTCCTCAATCCTCAATCCTCAATCCTCATTTTTCAATCCTCAACACCCAATACTCAATCTTCAATCCTCAATCCTCAATCCCCAATTCTCAATCGTCAATCCTCAATCCTCAATCCTCAGTCCTCAATCTTCAATCCTCAATACTCAATCTGCAATCCTCAATCCTCAGTCCTCACTCCTCAATCCTCATTCTTCAATCCTCAATACCGAAACCTCAATCTTCAATCCTCAACCCCCAGTCCTCGTCCTCAATCCACAACCCTCAATCCTCAATCCTCAATCCTCAATCCTCATTCCTCAATCCTCAACACCCAATCCTCAATCTTCAATCCTCAATCTTCAATCCTCAATTCTCAATCCTCAATCCTCAATCCTCAGACCTCAAACATCAATACTCTACCCTCAGTCCTCGTCCTCAATCCACAACACTCAATCCTCGATCCTCAATCTTCAATCATCAATATTCAATCTTCAATCCTCAATCCTCAATCCTCAATACTCAATCCTCAATCCTCAATGTTCTATCCTCAATACGCAATCCTCAATCCTCAATCCTCAATCCTCAATCCTCAACCTTCAATCCTCAATACTCAATCTTCAATCCTCAATCCTCAATCCTCAATGCTCAATCCTCATTCTTCAATCCTCAACACCCAATCCTCAATCTTCAATCCTCAATTCTCAATCCTCAATTCTCAATCCTCAATCCTCAATCCTGAATCCTCAATCCTCAGTCCTCAAACCTCAATCCTGAGTCCACAATCCTGAACGCTCAACCTTCAGACCTCAGACCTCAACAATCAGTTGTGAATCCTCAATCCTCAATAGAATATCCTCAATTCACAGGTTTCAATACTCAATACTCAGCCTGCAATCTTCAAATCTCTATCCACAAATATCAATTCTCATCACTCAACCCTCAACACTCAGTCCCCAATCCTCAATCTTCAAACCTCAATCCTCAATCCTCAATCCTCAATCCTCAGTCTTCAATCCTCAATAGTCATTCTTCAATCCTCAATCCTCAATCCTCGGTCCTCAATCCTCAATCGTCAATCTCCAATCCTGAATACTCAATCCTCAATCTTCAATCCTCAATTCTCAATCCTCAATCCTCAATCCTCAGACCTCAAACATCAGTACTCTTCCCTCAGTCCTCGTCCTCAATCCACAACACTCAATCCTCGATCCTCAATCTTCAATCATCAATATTCAATCTTCAATCCTCAATCCTCAATCCTCAATACTCAATCCTCAATCCACAATGTTCTATCCTGAATACTCAATCCTCAATCTTCAATCGTCAATCCTCATTCCTCAATCCTCTATCCTCAATCCTCAATCTTAATCTTTAACCCTCAGTACGCAATCTTCCATCCTCAATCCTCAATCCTCAATCCACAATCCTCAATCTTCAATACCCAATACTCAATCTTCAATCCTCCATCCTCAATCCTCAATCCTCAATCCTCAATCCTCAGTCCTCAATCGTCAATCTTCAATCCTCAATACTCAATCTTCAATCCTCAATCCTCAATCCTCAATCCTCAATCCTCAATCCTCAATCCTCAATCTTCAATCCTCAGTCCCAAATCCTCAATCTTCAATACTCACTCCTCAATCCTCAATCTTCAATCCTCAATGCTCAGTCTTCAATCCTCAATCCTCAATCCTCAATCCTCAATCCTCATTCCTCATTCTTCAATCGTCAATACCCAATCCTCAATCTTCAATCCTCAATCCTCAATCTTCAATCCTCAATACTCAATTTGCAATCTTCAATACTCAATCCTCAATCCTCAATCCACATTCTTCAATCCTCAATCCTTAACCCTCAATCCTCAATCCTCAATTTTCAATCCTCAATACTCAATCTCCAATCCTCAATCCTCAATCCTCAATCCTCAACCCTCAATCGTCAGTCTTCAATCCTCAATATTCAATCTTCAATCCTCAATCCTCAATCCTCAATCCTCAATCCGCAATCTTCAATCCTCAATACTCAATCTGCAATCTTCAATCCTCAATCCTCAATCTTCAATCCTCATTCTCCAATCCTCAATCCTCAGTCCTCAAACCTCAATTCTGAATCCTCAATCCTGCATCCTCAATCTTCAGCCCTCAGTCCTCAACAATCAGTTGTCAATCCTCAATCCGCAATAGAATATCCTCAATCCTCATTCCTCAATCCTCAATACCCAATCCACAATCTTCATTCTTCAATCCTCAATCATCAATTCTCAATCCCCAGTCCTCATGCTCCAATCCTCAATCCTCAATCCTCAATCCTCAATCCTCAATCCTCAATCCTCAATCCTCAATCCTCAATTTTCAATCCTCAACCTTCAATCCTCAATATTCAATCCTCAATCCTCAATACTCAACCCTCAATCGTCAGTATTCAGTCCTCAATATTCAATCTTCAATCCTCAATCCTCAATCCTCAATCCTCAATCCGCAATCCTCAATCCTCAGTCCTCATTCTTCAATCCTCAATCTTCAATCCTCAATACTCAGTCTTCAATCCTCAATACTCAATCTGCAATCTTCAATCCTCAATCCTCAATCCTCAATCCTCAATCGTCAGTCTTCAATCCTCAATACTCAATCTTCAATCCTCAGGCCTCAATCCTCAATCCTCAAACCTCAATCTTCAATCCTCAATACTCAATCTGCAATCTTCAATCCTCAATCCTCAATCCTCAATCCTCAATCCTCAATCCTCAATCCTCATTCTTCAATCCTCAATACCCAATCCTCAATCTTCAATCCTCAATCCTCAATCCTCAATTCTCAATCCTCAATCCTCAATCCTCAATCCTCAATCCTCAATCCTCAATCCTCAATGTTCAATCCGCAATACCCAATCCTCAATCTTCTATCCGCAATCCTCAATCCTCAATCCTCAATCCTCCATCCTCAATCCTCAATCCTCAATCTTCAATCCTCAATTCTCAATCTTCAATCCTCAATCCTCAATCCTCAATCCTCAATCCTCATTTTTCAATCCTCAACACCCAATACTCAATCTTCAATCCTCAATCCTCAGCCCTCAATTCTCAATCGTCAATCCTCAATCCTCAATCCTCAGTCCTCAATCTTCAATCCTCAATACTCAATCTGCTATCCTCAATCCTCAGTCCTCACTCCTCAATCCTCATTCTTCAATCCTCAATACCGAATCCTCAATCTTCAATCCTCAACCCACAATCCTCAATTCTCAATCCTCAATCCTGAATCCTCAGACTTCAAACATCAATACTCAACCCCCAGTCCTCGTCCTCAATCCACAACCCTCAATCCTCAATCCTCAATCCTCAATCCTCAATCTTAATCTTTAACCCTCAGTACGCAATCTTCAATCCTCAATCCTCAATCCTCAATCCACAATCCTGAATCTTCAATACCCAATACTCAATCTTCAATCCTCCATCATCAGTCCTCAATCCTCAATCCTCAATCCTCAATCCTCAATCGTCAATCTTCAATACTCAATGCTCAATCCTCAATCCTCAATCTTCAATCCTCAATCCTCAATCCTCAATATTCAAACCTCAATCCTCAATCCTCAATCCTCAATCCTCATTCTTCGATCCTCAATACCCAATCCTCAATCTTCAATCCTCAATCCTCAATCCTCAATTCTCAATCCTCAATCCTCTGTCCTTAGTCCTCAAGCCTCAATCCTCAACCCTCAGCCCTCATCCTGAATCCTCAATCCTCAATCCTCAATCCTCAATCATCAATCCTCAATACTCAATCTTCAATCCTCAATCCTCAGTCCTCAAACCTCAATTCTGAATCCTCAATACTGAATCCTCAATGTTCAGCCCTCAGTCCTCAACATTCAGTAGTCAATCCTCAATCCTCAATAGAATATCCTCAATTTACAGTTTTCAATACTCAATACTCAATGTGCAATCTTCAAATCTCTATCCAGAAACATAAATTCTCATCACTCAACCCTCAACACTCAGTACTCAATGTTCAACCCTGATTCCTCAACCCTCAATCTTTAATCATCAATATTCAATCTTCAATCCTCAATCATCAATCCTCAATCCTCAATCCTCAATCCCCAATCCTCAATCCTCAGTCCTCAAACCTCAATTCTCAATCCTCAATCCTCAATCCTCAGACCTCAAACATCAATACTCTACCCTCAGTCCTCGTCCTCAATCCACAACACTCAATCCTCGATCCTCAATCCTCAATCATCAATATTCAATCTTCAATCCTCATTCCTCAATCCTCAATACTCAATCCTCAATCCTCAATGTTCTATCCTCAATACGCAATCCTCAATCTTCAATCCTCAATCCTCAATCCTCAGTCCTCAATCCTCAATCCTCAATACTCAATCTTCAATCCTCAATCATCGATCCTCAATCCTCAATCCTCAATCCTCAATCCTCAATCGTCAATCTTCAATCATCAATACTCAATCTTCAATCCTCAATCCTCAATCCTCAATACTCAATCCTCATTCTTCAATCCTCAATACCCAATCCTCAACCTTCAATCCTCAATCCTCAATCCTCAATCCTCAATCCTCAATCCTCAATCCTCAATCTTCAATCCTCAGTCCCAAATCCTCAATCTTCAATACTCACTCCTCAATCCTCAATCTTCAATCCTCAATACTCAGTCTTCAATCCTCAATCCTCAATCCTCAATCCTCAATCCTCAATCCTCATTCTTCAATCCTCAATACCCAATCCTCAATCTTCAATCCTCAATCCTCAATACTCAATCCTCAATCCTCAATCCTCAATCCTCAACCTTCAATCCTCAATACTCAATCTTCAATCCTCAATCCTCAATCCTCAATCCTCAATCCTCAATCCTCAATCCTCAATCCTCAGTCCTCAATCGTCAACCTTCAATCCTCAATGCTCAATCTTCAATCCTCAATCCTCAATCCTCAATCCTCAATCCTCAATCCTCAATCCTCAATCTTCAATCCTCAGTCCCAAATACTCAATCTTCAATACTCACTCCTCAATCCTCAATCTTCAATCCTCAATACTCAGTCTTCAATCCTCAATCCACAATCCTCAATCCTCAATCCTCAATCCTCATTCTTCAATCCTCAATACCCAATCTTCAAACCTCAATCCTCAGTCCTCAAACCTCAATTCTGAATCCTCAATTCTGCATCCTCAATCTTCAGCCCTCAGTCCTCAACAATCAGTTGTCAATCCTCAATCCGCAATAGAATATCCTCAATTCACAGTTTTCAATACTCAATACTCAATCTGCAATATTCAAATCTCTATCCACAAACATCAATTCTCATCACTCAACCCTGAACTCTCAGTCCTCAGTGTTCAATCCTCAATCTTCAATTCTCAATCTGCAATCCTCAATACTGAATCTTCAATACTCAATCCCCAATACTCAATCCTCAATCCTCAATCCTCAATTCTCAATCCCCAGTCCTCATTCTCCAATCCTCAATCCTCAATCCTCAATCCTCAATCCTCAATCCTCAATCCTCAATTCTCAATCCTCAATTTTCAATCCTCAACCTTCAATCCTCAATATTCAATCTTCAATCCTCAATCCTCAATCCTCAATCCTCAATCCGCAATCTTCAATCCTCAATACTCAATCTGCAATCTTCAATCCTCAATCCTCAATCTTCAATCCTCATTCTCCAATCCTTAATCCTCAGTCCTCAAACCTCAATTCTGAATCCTCAATCCTGCATCCTCAATCTTCAGCCCTCAGTCCTCAACAATCAGTTGTCAATCCTCAATCCGCAATAGAATATCCTCAATCCTCATTCTTCAATCCTCAATACCCAATCCACAATCTTCATTCCTCAATCCTCAATCATCAATTCTCAATCCCCAGTCCTCATTCTCCAATCCTCAATCCTCAATCCTCAATCCTCAATCCTCAATCCTCAATCCTCAATTTTCAATCCTCAACCTTCAATCCTCAATATTCAATATTCAATCCTCCATCCTCAATCCTCAATCGTCAGACTTCAATCCTCAATACTCAATCTTCAATCCTCAGACCTCAATCCTCAATCCTCAATCCTCAATCTTCAATCCTCAATACTCAATTTGCAATCTTCAATCCTCAATCCTCAATCCTCAATCCTCATTCTTCAATCCCCAATCCTCAATCCTCAATCCTCAATCCTCAATTTTCAATCCTCAATACTCAATCTTCAATCCTCAATCCGCAATATTCAATCCTCAATAATCAATCTCCAATCCTAGATCCTCAATCCCCAATCTTCAATCCTTAATCCTCAATCTTCAATCCTCAATCCCCAGTCCTCAATCTTGAATCCTCAATGCCCAATCCTTAATCCTCAATCCTCAGTCCTCAATCCTCAATCCTCAACCCTCAAACCTCAATCCTCAACCGTCTGTCCTCGTCCTCAATCGTCAATCCTCAATCCTCAATCCTCAATCCTCAATCCTCAATCCTCAATCCTCAATCCTCAATCCTCAATCTTCAATCCTCAATACTCAATCTTCAAACCTCAATCCTCAGTCCTCAAACCTCAATTCTGAATCCTCAATTCTGCATCCTCAATCTTCAGCCCTCAGTCCTCAACAATCAGTTGTCAATCCTCAATCCGCAATAGAATATCCTCAATTCACAGTTTTCAATTCTCAATACTCAATCTGCAATATTCAAATCTCTATCCACAAACATCAATTCTCATAACTCAACCCTGAACTCTCAGTCCTCAGTGTTCAATCCTCAATCTTCAATTCTCAATCTTCAATCCTCAATACTGAATCTTCAATACTCAATCCCCAATACTCAATCCTCAATCCTCAATCCTCAATTCTCAATCCCCAGTCCTCATTCTCCAATCCTCAATCCTCAATCCTCAATCCTCAATCCTCAATCCTCAATCCTCAATTCTCAATCCTCAATTTTCAATCCTCAACCTTCAATCCTCAATATTCAATCTTCAATCCTCAATCCTCAATCCTCAATCCTCAATCCGCAATCTTCAATCCTCAATACTCAATCTGCAATCTTCAATCCTCAATCCTCAATCTTCAATCCTCATTCTCCAATCCTTAATCCTCAGTCCTCAAACCTCAATTCTGAATCCTCAATCCTGCATCCTCAATCTTCAGCCCTCAGTCCTCAACAATCAGTTGTCAATCCTCAATCCGCAATAGAATATCCTCAATCCTCATTCTTCAATCCTCAATACCCAATCCACAATCTTCATTCCTCAATCCTCAATCATCAATTCTCAATCCCCAGTCTTCATTCTCCAATCCTCAATCCTCAATCCTCAATCCTCAATCCTCAATCCGCAATCCTCAATTATCAATCCTCAATCTTCAATCCCCAATATTCAATATTCAATCATCCATCCTCAATCCTCAATCGTCAGTCTTCAATCCTCCATACTCAATCTTCAATCTTCAGGTCTCAATCCTCAATCCTCAATCCTCAATCTTCAATCCTCAATACTCAATTTGCAATCTTCAATCCTCAATCCTCAATCCTCATTCCTCATTCTTCAATCCTCAATCCTCAATCCTCAATCCTCAATCCTCAATCCTCAATCCGCAATCTTCAATCCTCAATACTCAATCTGCAATCTTCAATCCTCAATCCTCAATCTTCAATCCTCATTCTCCAATCCTCAATCCTCAGTCCTCAAACCTCAATTCTGAATCTTCAATCCTGCATCCTCAATCTTCAGCCCTCAGTACTCAACAATCAGTTATCAATCCTCAATCCCCAATAGAATATCCTCAATTCACAGTTTTCAATACTCAATACTCAATCTGCAATCTTCAAATCTCTATCCACAAACATCAATTCTCATCACTCGACCCTGAGCGCTCAGACCTCAATGTTCAATCCTCAATCCTCAATTCTCAATCTTCAATCCACAATACTGAACCTTCAATCCTCAATCCTCAATCCTCAATCCTCAATCCTCAATCCTCAATCCTCAATCCTCAATCTTCAATCCTCAATACTCAATCTTCAAACCTCAATCCTCAGTCCTCAAACCTCAATTCTGAATCCTCAATTCTGCATCCTCAATCTTCAGCCCTCAGTCCTCAACAATCAGTTGTCAATCCTCAATCCGCAATAGAATATCCTCAATTCACAGTTTTCAATACTCAATACTCAATCTGCAATATTCAAATCTCTATCCACAAACATCAATTCTCATCACTCAACCCTGAACTCTCAGTCCTCAGTGTTCAATCCTCAATCTTCAATTCTCAATCTTCAATCCTCAATACTGAATCTTCAATACTCAATCCCGAATACTCAATCCTCGATCCTCAATCCTCAATTCTCAATCCCCAGTCCTCATTCTCCAATCCTCAATCCTCAATCCTCAATCCTCAATCCTCAATCCTCAATCCTCAATCCTCAATCTTCAATACTCAATACTCAATCTTCAATCCTCAATCCTCAATCCTCAATCCCCAGTCCTCAATCTTCAATCCTCAATGCTCAATCCTTAATCCTCAATCCTCAGTCCTCAATCCTCAATCCTCAATCCTCAATCCTCAATCCTCAATCCTCAATTTTCAATCCTCAACCTTCAATCCTCAATATTCAATATTCAATCCTCCATCCTCAATCCTCAATCGTCAGTCTTCAATCCTCAATACTCAATCTTCAATCCTCAGGCCTCAATCCTCAATCCTCAATCCTCAATCTTCAATCCTCAATACTCAATTTGCAATCTTCAATCCTCAATCCTCAATCCTCAATCCTCATTCTTCAATCCCCAATCCTCAATCCTCAATCCTCAATCCTCAGTTTTCAATCCTCAATACTCAATCTTCAATCCTCAATCCGCAATATTCAATCCTCAATAATCAATCTCCAATCCTAGATCCTCAATCCCCAATCTTCAATCCTTAATCCTCAATCTTCAATCCTCAATCCCCAGTCCTCAATCTTGAATCCTCAATGCTCAATCCTTAATCCTCAATCCTCAGTCCTCAATCCTCAATCCTCAATCCTCAACCCTCAAACCTCAATCCTCAACCGTCAGTCCTCGCCCTCAATCGTCAACACTCAATCCTCAATCCTCAATCCTCAATCCTCAATCCTCAATCTTCAATCCTCAATACTCAATCCTCAATCCTCAATCCTCAATCCTCAATCCACAATCCTCAATCCTCAATCCTCAATCCTCAATCCTCAATTTTCAATCCTCAATCCTCAATCCTCAATCCTCAACCGTCAATCCTCAATCCTCAATCCTCAATCTTCAATACTCAATACTCAATCTTCAATCCTCAATCCTCAATCCTCAATCCCCAGTCCTCAATCTTCAATCCTCAATGCTCAATCCTTAATCCTCAATCCTCAGTCCTCAATCATCAATCCTCAACCCTCAAACCTCAATCCTCAACAGTCAGTCCTCGTCCTCAATCGTCAACACTCAATCCTCAATCCTCAATCTTCAATCCTCAATCCTCAATCTTCATCTTCAATCCTCAGTACTCAATCTTCAATCCTCAATCCTCAATCCTCAATACTCGATCCTCAATCCTCAATCCTCAATCGTCAATCTTCAATCCTCAATACCGAATCCTCAATCTTCAATCCTCAACCCACAATCCTCAATTCTCAATCCTCAATCCTGAATCCTCAGACATCAAACATCAACACTCCACCCCCTGTCCTCGTCCTCAATCCACAACCCTCAACCCTCAATCCTCAATCCTCAATCCTCATTCTTCAATCCTCAACACCCAATCCTCGATCTTCAATCCTCAATCTTCAATCCTCAATTCTCAATCCTCAATCCTCAATCCTCAGACCTCAAACATCAATACTCTACCCTCAGTCCTCGTCCTCAATCCACAACACTCAATCCTCGATCCTCAATCTTCAATCATCAATATTCAATCTTCAATCCTCAATCCTCAATCCTCAATACTCAATCCTCAATCCTCAATGTTCTATCCTGAATACGCAATCCTCAATCTTCAATCCTCAATCCTCATTCCTCAATCCTCTATCCTCAATCCTCAATCTTAATCTTTAACCCTCAGTACGCAATCTTCAATCCTCAATCCTCAATCCTCAATCCACAATCCTCAACCTTCAATACCCAATACTCAATCTTCAATCCTCCATCCTCAATCCTCAATCCTCAATCCTCAATCCTCAGTCCTCAATCGTCAATCTTCAATCCTCAATACTCAATCTTCAATCCTCAATCCTCAATCCTCAATCCTCAATCCTCAATATTCAATATTCAATCCTCCATCCTCAATCCTCAATCGTCAGTCTTCAATCCTCAATACTCAATCTTCAATCCTCAGGCCTCAATCCTCAATCCTCAATCCTCAATCTTCAATCCTCAATACACAATTTGCAATCTTCAATCCTCAATCCTCAATCCTCAATCCTCATTCTTCAATCCACAATACTCAATCCTCAATCCTCAATCCTCAATTTCCAATCCTCAATACTCAATCTTCAATCCTCAATCCTCAATCCTCAACCCTCAATCGTCAGTATTCAATCCTCAATATTCAATCTTCAATCCTCAATCCTCAATCCTCAATCCTCAATCCTCAATCCGCAATCCTCAATCCTCAATCCTCAATCCTCAATCTTCAACCCTCATTACTCAATCTTCAATCCTCAGTCCTCAATCCTCAATCCTCAATCCTCATTTTTCAATCCTCAACACCCAATACTCAATCTTCAATCCTCAATCCTCAATCCTCAATTCTCAATCGTCAATCCTCAATCCTCAATCCTCAGTCCTCAATCTTCAATCCTCAATACTCAATCTGCAATCCTCAATCCTCAGTCCTCACTCCTCAATCCTCATTCTTCAATCCTCAATACCGAATCCTCAATCTTCAATCCTCAACCCACAATCCTCAATTCTCAATCCTCAATCCTGAATCCTCAGACATCAAACATCAACACTCCACCCCCTGTCCTCGTCCTCAATCCACAACCCTCAATCCTCAATCCTCAATCCTCAATCCTCATTCTTCAATCCTCAACACCCAATCCTCGATCTTCAATCCTCAATCTTCAATCCTCAATTCTCAATCCTCAATCCTCAATCCTCAGACCTCAAACATCAATACTCTACCCTCAGTCCTCGTCCTCAATCCACAACACTCAATCCTCGATCCTCAATCTTCAATCATCAATATTCAATCTTCAATCCTCAATCCCCAGTCCTCAATCTTGAATCCTCAATGCTCAATCCTTAATCCTCAATCCTCAGTCCTCAATCCTCAATCCTCAATCCTCAACCCTCAAACCTCAATCCTCAACCGTCAGTCCTCGCCCTCAATCGTCAACACTCAATCCTCAATCCTCAATCCTCAATCCTCAATCCTCAATCTTCAATCCTCAATACTCAATCCTCAATCCTCAATCCTCAATCCTCAATCCACAATCCTCAATCCTCAATCCTCAATCCTCAATCCTCAATTTTCAATCCTCAATCCTCAATCCTCAATCCTCAACCGTCAATCCTCAATCCTCAATCCTCAATCTTCAATACTCAATACTCAATCTTCAATCCTCAATCCTCAATCCTCAATCCCCAGTCCTCAATCTTCAATCCTCAATGCTCAATCCTTAATCCTCAATCCTCAGTCCTCAATCATCAATCCTCAACCCTCAAACCTCAATCCTCAACAGTCAGTCCTCGTCCTCAATCGTCAACACTCAATCCTCAATCCTCAATCTTCAATCCTCAATCCTCAATCTTCATCTTCAATCCTCAGTACTCAATCTTCAATCCTCAATCCTCAATCCTCAATACTCGATCCTCAATCCTCAATCCTCAATCGTCAATCTTCAATCCTCAATACCGAATCCTCAATCTTCAATCCTCAACCCACAATCCTCAATTCTCAATCCTCAATCCTGAATCCTCAGACATCAAACATCAACACTCCACCCCCTGTCCTCGTCCTCAATCCACAACCCTCAACCCTCAATCCTCAATCCTCAATCCTCATTCTTCAATCCTCAACACCCAATCCTCGATCTTCAATCCTCAATCTTCAATCCTCAATTCTCAATCCTCAATCCTCAATCCTCAGACCTCAAACATCAATACTCTACCCTCAGTCCTCGTCCTCAATCCACAACACTCAATCCTCGATCCTCAATCTTCAATCATCAATATTCAATCTTCAATCCTCAATCCTCAATCCTCAATACTCAATCCTCAATCCTCAATGTTCTATCCTGAATACGCAATCCTCAATCTTCAATCCTCAATCCTCATTCCTCAATCCTCTATCCTCAATCCTCAATCTTAATCTTTAACCCTCAGTACGCAATCTTCAATCCTCAATCCTCAATCCTCAATCCACAATCCTCAACCTTCAATACCCAATACTCAATCTTCAATCCTCCATCCTCAATCCTCAATCCTCAATCCTCAATCCTCAGTCCTCAATCGTCAATCTTCAATCCTCAATACTCAATCTTCAATCCTCAATCCTCAATCCTCAATCCTCAATCCTCAATATTCAATATTCAATCCTCCATCCTCAATCCTCAATCGTCAGTCTTCAATCCTCAATACTCAATCTTCAATCCTCAGGCCTCAATCCTCAATCCTCAATCCTCAATCTTCAATCCTCAATACACAATTTGCAATCTTCAATCCTCAATCCTCAATCCTCAATCCTCATTCTTCAATCCACAATACTCAATCCTCAATCCTCAATCCTCAATTTCCAATCCTCAATACTCAATCTTCAATCCTCAATCGGCAATATTCAATCCTCCATACTCAATCTTCGATCTTCAGGTCTCAATCCTCAATCCTCAATCCTCAATCTTCAATCCTCAATACTCAATTTGCAATCTTCAATCCTCAATCCTCAATCCTCATTCCTCATTCTTCAATCCTCAATCCTCAATCCTCAATCCTCAATCCTCAATCCTCAATCCGCAATCTTCAATCCTCAATACTCAATCTGCAATCTTCAATCCTCAATCCTCAATCTTCAATCCTCATTCTCCAATCCTCAATCCTCAGTCCTCAAACCTCAATTCTGAATCTTCAATCCTGCATCCTCAATCTTCAGCCCTCAGTACTCAACAATCAGTTATCAATCCTCAATCCCCAATAGAATATCCTCAATTCACAGTTTTCAATACTCAATACTCAATCTGCAATCTTCAAATCTCTATCCACAAACATCAATTCTCATCACTCGACCCTGAGCGCTCAGACCTCAATGTTCAATCCTCAATCCTCAATTCTCAATCTTCAATCCACAATACTGAACCTTCAATCCTCAATCCTCAATCCTCAATCCTCAATCCTCAATCCTCAATCCTCAATCCTCAATCTTCAATCCTCAATACTCAATCTTCAAACCTCAATCCTCAGTCCTCAAACCTCAATTCTGAATCCTCAATTCTGCATCCTCAATCTTCAGCCCTCAGTCCTCAACAATCAGTTGTCAATCCTCAATCCGCAATAGAATATCCTCAATTCACAGTTTTCAATACTCAATACTCAATCTGCAATATTCAAATCTCTATCCACAAACATCAATTCTCATCACTCAACCCTGAACTCTCAGTCCTCAGTGTTCAATCCTCAATCTTCAATTCTCAATCTTCAATCCTCAATACTGAATCTTCAATACTCAATCCCGAATACTCAATCCTCGATCCTCAATCCTCAATTCTCAATCCCCAGTCCTCATTCTCCAATCCTCAATCCTCAATCCTCAATCCTCAATCCTCAATCCTCAATCCTCAATCCTCAATCTTCAATACTCAATACTCAATCTTCAATCCTCAATCCTCAATCCTCAATCCCCAGTCCTCAATCTTCAATCCTCAATGCTCAATCCTTAATCCTCAATCCTCAGTCCTCAATCCTCAATCCTCAATCCTCAATCCTCAATCCTCAATCCTCAATTTTCAATCCTCAACCTTCAATCCTCAATATTCAATATTCAATCCTCCATCCTCAATCCTCAATCGTCAGTCTTCAATCCTCAATACTCAATCTTCAATCCTCAGGCCTCAATCCTCAATCCTCAATCCTCAATCTTCAATCCTCAATACTCAATTTGCAATCTTCAATCCTCAATCCTCAATCCTCAATCCTCATTCTTCAATCCCCAATCCTCAATCCTCAATCCTCAATCCTCAGTTTTCAATCCTCAATACTCAATCTTCAATCCTCAATCCGCAATATTCAATCCTCAATAATCAATCTCCAATCCTAGATCCTCAATCCCCAATCTTCAATCCTTAATCCTCAATCTTCAATCCTCAATCCCCAGTCCTCAATCTTGAATCCTCAATGCTCAATCCTTAATCCTCAATCCTCAGTCCTCAATCCTCAATCCTCAATCCTCAACCCTCAAACCTCAATCCTCAACCGTCAGTCCTCGCCCTCAATCGTCAACACTCAATCCTCAATCCTCAATCCTCAATCCTCAATCCTCAATCTTCAATCCTCAATACTCAATCCTCAATCCTCAATCCTCAATCCTCAATCCACAATCCTCAATCCTCAATCCTCAATCCTCAATCCTCAATTTTCAATCCTCAATCCTCAATCCTCAATCCTCAACCGTCAATCCTCAATCCTCAATCCTCAATCTTCAATACTCAATACTCAATCTTCAATCCTCAATCCTCAATCCTCAATCCCCAGTCCTCAATCTTCAATCCTCAATGCTCAATCCTTAATCCTCAATCCTCAGTCCTCAATCATCAATCCTCAACCCTCAAACCTCAATCCTCAACAGTCAGTCCTCGTCCTCAATCGTCAACACTCAATCCTCAATCCTCAATCTTCAATCCTCAATCCTCAATCTTCATCTTCAATCCTCAGTACTCAATCTTCAATCCTCAATCCTCAATCCTCAATACTCGATCCTCAATCCTCAATCCTCAATCGTCAATCTTCAATCCTCAATACCGAATCCTCAATCTTCAATCCTCAACCCACAATCCTCAATTCTCAATCCTCAATCCTGAATCCTCAGACATCAAACATCAACACTCCACCCCCTGTCCTCGTCCTCAATCCACAACCCTCAACCCTCAATCCTCAATCCTCAATCCTCATTCTTCAATCCTCAACACCCAATCCTCGATCTTCAATCCTCAATCTTCAATCCTCAATTCTCAATCCTCAATCCTCAATCCTCAGACCTCAAACATCAATACTCTACCCTCAGTCCTCGTCCTCAATCCACAACACTCAATCCTCGATCCTCAATCTTCAATCATCAATATTCAATCTTCAATCCTCAATCCTCAATCCTCAATACTCAATCCTCAATCCTCAATGTTCTATCCTGAATACGCAATCCTCAATCTTCAATCCTCAATCCTCATTCCTCAATCCTCTATCCTCAATCCTCAATCTTAATCTTTAACCCTCAGTACGCAATCTTCAATCCTCAATCCTCAATCCTCAATCCACAATCCTCAACCTTCAATACCCAATACTCAATCTTCAATCCTCCATCCTCAATCCTCAATCCTCAATCCTCAATCCTCAGTCCTCAATCGTCAATCTTCAATCCTCAATACTCAATCTTCAATCCTCAATCCTCAATCCTCAATCCTCAATCCTCAATATTCAATATTCAATCCTCCATCCTCAATCCTCAATCGTCAGTCTTCAATCCTCAATACTCAATCTTCAATCCTCAGGCCTCAATCCTCAATCCTCAATCCTCAATCTTCAATCCTCAATACACAATTTGCAATCTTCAATCCTCAATCCTCAATCCTCAATCCTCATTCTTCAATCCACAATACTCAATCCTCAATCCTCAATCCTCAATTTCCAATCCTCAATACTCAATCTTCAATCCTCAATCCTCAATCCTCAACCCTCAATCGTCAGTATTCAATCCTCAATATTCAATCTTCAATCCTCAATCCTCAATCCTCAATCCTCAATCCTCAATCCGCAATCCTCAATCCTCAATCCTCAATCCTCAATCTTCAACCCTCATTACTCAATCTTCAATCCTCAGTCCTCAATCCTCAATCCTCAATCCTCATTTTTCAATCCTCAACACCCAATACTCAATCTTCAATCCTCAATCCTCAATCCTCAATTCTCAATCGTCAATCCTCAATCCTCAATCCTCAGTCCTCAATCTTCAATCCTCAATACTCAATCTGCAATCCTCAATCCTCAGTCCTCACTCCTCAATCCTCATTCTTCAATCCTCAATACCGAATCCTCAATCTTCAATCCTCAACCCACAATCCTCAATTCTCAATCCTCAATCCTGAATCCTCAGACATCAAACATCAACACTCCACCCCCTGTCCTCGTCCTCAATCCACAACCCTCAATCCTCAATCCTCAATCCTCAATCCTCATTCTTCAATCCTCAACACCCAATCCTCGATCTTCAATCCTCAATCTTCAATCCTCAATTCTCAATCCTCAATCCTCAATCCTCAGACCTCAAACATCAATACTCTACCCTCAGTCCTCGTCCTCAATCCACAACACTCAATCCTCGATCCTCAATCTTCAATCATCAATATTCAATCTTCAATCCTCAATCCCCAGTCCTCAATCTTGAATCCTCAATGCTCAATCCTTAATCCTCAATCCTCAGTCCTCAATCCTCAATCCTCAATCCTCAACCCTCAAACCTCAATCCTCAACCGTCAGTCCTCGCCCTCAATCGTCAACACTCAATCCTCAATCCTCAATCCTCAATCCTCAATCCTCAATCTTCAATCCTCAATACTCAATCCTCAATCCTCAATCCTCAATCCTCAATCCACAATCCTCAATCCTCAATCCTCAATCCTCAATCCTCAATTTTCAATCCTCAATCCTCAATCCTCAATCCTCAACCGTCAATCCTCAATCCTCAATCCTCAATCTTCAATACTCAATACTCAATCTTCAATCCTCAATCCTCAATCCTCAATCCCCAGTCCTCAATCTTCAATCCTCAATGCTCAATCCTTAATCCTCAATCCTCAGTCCTCAATCATCAATCCTCAACCCTCAAACCTCAATCCTCAACAGTCAGTCCTCGTCCTCAATCGTCAACACTCAATCCTCAATCCTCAATCTTCAATCCTCAATCCTCAATCTTCATCTTCAATCCTCAGTACTCAATCTTCAATCCTCAATCCTCAATCCTCAATACTCGATCCTCAATCCTCAATCCTCAATCGTCAATCTTCAATCCTCAATACCGAATCCTCAATCTTCAATCCTCAACCCACAATCCTCAATTCTCAATCCTCAATCCTGAATCCTCAGACATCAAACATCAACACTCCACCCCCTGTCCTCGTCCTCAATCCACAACCCTCAACCCTCAATCCTCAATCCTCAATCCTCATTCTTCAATCCTCAACACCCAATCCTCGATCTTCAATCCTCAATCTTCAATCCTCAATTCTCAATCCTCAATCCTCAATCCTCAGACCTCAAACATCAATACTCTACCCTCAGTCCTCGTCCTCAATCCACAACACTCAATCCTCGATCCTCAATCTTCAATCATCAATATTCAATCTTCAATCCTCAATCCTCAATCCTCAATACTCAATCCTCAATCCTCAATGTTCTATCCTGAATACGCAATCCTCAATCTTCAATCCTCAATCCTCATTCCTCAATCCTCTATCCTCAATCCTCAATCTTAATCTTTAACCCTCAGTACGCAATCTTCAATCCTCAATCCTCAATCCTCAATCCACAATCCTCAACCTTCAATACCCAATACTCAATCTTCAATCCTCCATCCTCAATCCTCAATCCTCAATCCTCAATCCTCAGTCCTCAATCGTCAATCTTCAATCCTCAATACTCAATCTTCAATCCTCAATCCTCAATCCTCAATCCTCAATCCTCAATATTCAATATTCAATCCTCCATCCTCAATCCTCAATCGTCAGTCTTCAATCCTCAATACTCAATCTTCAATCCTCAGGCCTCAATCCTCAATCCTCAATCCTCAATCTTCAATCCTCAATACACAATTTGCAATCTTCAATCCTCAATCCTCAATCCTCAATCCTCATTCTTCAATCCACAATACTCAATCCTCAATCCTCAATCCTCAATTTCCAATCCTCAATACTCAATCTTCAATCCTCAATCCTCAATCCTCAACCCTCAATCGTCAGTATTCAATCCTCAATATTCAATCTTCAATCCTCAATCCTCAATCCTCAATCCTCAATCCTCAATCCGCAATCCTCAATCCTCAATCCTCAATCCTCAATCTTCAACCCTCATTACTCAATCTTCAATCCTCAGTCCTCAATCCTCAATCCTCAATCCTCATTTTTCAATCCTCAGACCTCAAACATCAATACTCTACCCTCAGTCCTCGTCCTCAATCCACAACACTCAATCCTCGATCCTCAATCTTCAATCATCAATATTCAATCTTCAATCCTCAATCCTCAATCCTCAATACTCAATCCTCAATCCTCAATGTTCTATCCTGAATACGCAATCCTCAATCTTCAATCCTCAATCCTCATTCCTCAATCCTCTATCCTCAATCCTCAATCTTAATCTTTAACCCTCAGTACGCAATCTTCAATCCTCAATCCTCAATCCTCAATCCACAATCCTCAACCTTCAATACCCAATACTCAATCTTCAATCCTCCATCCTCAATCCTCAATCCTCAATCCTCAATCCTCAGTCCTCAATCGTCAATCTTCAATCCTCAATACTCAATCTTCAATCCTCAATCCTCAATCCTCAATCCTCAATCCTCAATATTCAATATTCAATCCTCCATCCTCAATCCTCAATCGTCAGTCTTCAATCCTCAATACTCAATCTTCAATCCTCAGGCCTCAATCCTCAATCCTCAATCCTCAATCTTCAATCCTCAATACACAATTTGCAATCTTCAATCCTCAATCCTCAATCCTCAATCCTCATTCTTCAATCCACAATCCTCAATCCTCAATCCTCAATCCTCAATTTCCAATCCTCAATACTCAATCTTCAATCCTCAATCCTCAATCCTCAACCCTCAATCGTCAGTATTCAATCCTCAATATTCAATCTTCAATCCTCAATCCTCAATCCTCAATCCTCAATCCTCAATCCGCAATCTTCAATCCTCAATACTCAATCTGCAATCTTCAATCCTCAATCCTCAATCTTCAATCCTCATTCTCCGATCCTCAATCCTCAGTCCTCAAACCTCAATTCTGAATCCTCAATCCTGCATCCTCAATCTTCAGCCCTCAGTACTGAACAATCAGTTATCAATCCTCAATCCCCAATAGAATATCCTCAATTCACAGTTTTCAATACTCAATACTCAATCTGCAATCTTCAAATCTCTACCCACAAACATCAATTCTCATCACTCGACCCTGAGCGCTCAGACCTCAATGTTCAATCCTCAATCCTCAATTCTCAATCTTCAATCCACAATACTGAACCTTCAATCCTCAATCCTAAATCCTCAATCCTCAATCCTCAATCCTCAATCCTCAATCTTCAATCCTCAATACTCAATCTTCAAACCTCAATCCTCAGTCCTCAAACCTCAATTCTGAATCCTCAATTCTGCATCCTCAATCTTCAGCCCTCAGTCCTCAACAATCAGTTGTCAATCCTCAATCCGCAATAGAATATCCTCAATTCACAGTTTTCAATACTCAATACTCAATCTGCAATATTCAAATCTCTATCCACAAACATCAATTCTCATCACTCAACCCTGAACTCTCAGTCCTCAGTGTTCAATCCTCAGTCCTCAGTGTTCAATCCTCAATCTTCAATTCTCAATCTTCAATCCTCAATACTGAATCTTCAATACTCAATCCCCAATACTCAATCCTCAATCCTCAATCCTCAATTCTCAATCCCCAGTCCTCATTCTCCAATCCTCAATCCTCAATCCTCAATCCTCAATCCTCAATCCTCAATCCTCAATCGTCAATCCTCAATTTTCAATCCTCAATATTCAATCCTGAATACTCAATATTCAATCCTCCATCCTCAATCCTCATTCGTCAGTCTTCAATCCTCCATACTCAATGTTCAATCCTCAGGCCTCAATCCTCAATCCTCAATCCTCAATCTTCAATCCTCAATACTCAATTTGCAATCTTCAATCCTCAATCCTCAATCCTCAATCCTCATTCTTCAATCCTCAATCCTCAATCCTCAATCCTCAATCCTCAATTTTCAATCCTCAATACTCAATCTTCAATCCTCAATCCTCAATCCTCAACCCTCAATCGTCAGTCTTCAATCCTCAATATTCAACCTTCAATCCTCAATCATCAATCCTCAATCCTCAATCCGCAATCTTCAATCCTCAATACTCAATGTGCAATCTTCAATCCTCAATCCTCAATCTTCAATCCTCATTCTTCAATCCTTAATCCTCAGTCCTCAAACCTCAATTCTGAATCCTCAATCCTGCATCCTCAATCTTCAGCCCTCAGTCCTCAACAATCAGTTGTCAATCCTCAATCCGCAATAGAATATCCTCAATCCTCATTCTTCAATCCTCAATACCCAATCCACAATCTTCATTCCTCAATCCTCAATCATCAATTCTCAATCCCCAGTCCTCATTCTCCAATCCTCAATCCTCAATCCTCAATCCTCAATCCTCAATCCTCAATCCTCAACCTTCAATCCTCAATATTCAATATTCAATCCTCCATCCTCAATCCTCAATCGTCAGTCTTCAATCCTCAATACTCAATCTTCAATCCTCAGGCCTCAATCCTCAATCCTCAATCCTCAATCTTCAATCCTCAATACTCAATTTGCAATCTTCAATCCTCAATCCTCAATCCTCAATCCTCATTCTTCAATCCCCAATCCTCAATCCTCAATCCTCAATTTTCAATCCTCAATACTCAATCTTCAATCCTCAATCCGCAATATTCAATCCTCAATAATCAATCTCCAATCCTAGATCCTCAATCCCCAATCTTCAATCCTTAATCCTCAATCTTCAATCCTCAATCCCCAGTCCTCAATCTTCAATCCTCAATGCTCAATCCTTAATCCTCAATCCTCAGTCCTCAATCCTCAATCCTCAACCCTCAAACCTCAATCCTCAACCGTCAGTCCTCGTCCTCAATCGTCAACACTCATTCCTCAATCCTCAATCCTCATTCCTCAATCCTCAATCCTCAATCTTCAATCCTCAATACTCAATCCTCAATCCTCAATCCTAAATCCTCAATCCTCAATCCTCAATCCTCAATCCACAATCCTCAATTTTCAATCCTCTATCTTCAATCCTCAATACTCAATATTCAATCCTCAATCCTCAATCCTCAATCGTCAGTTTTCAATCCCCAATACTCAATCTTCAATCCTCAATCCTCAATCCTCAATCCTCAATCCTCAATCCTCAATCCTCAATCCTCAATCTTCAATCCTCAATACTCAATTTGCAATCTTCAATCCTCAATCCTCAATCCTCAATCCTCATTCTTCAATCCCCAATCCTCAATCCTCAATCCTCAATCCTCAATTTTCAATCCTCAATACTCAATCTTCAATCCTCAATCCGCAATCCTCAACCCTCAATCGTCAGTCTTCAATCCTCAATATTCAATCTTCAATCCTCAATCCTCAATCCTCAATCCTCAATCCGCAATCTTCAATCCTCAATACTCAATCTGCAATCTTCAATCCTCAATCCTCAATCTTCAATCCTCATTCTCCAATCCTCAGTCCTCAGTCCTCAAACCTCAATACTCAATCCTCAATCCTCAATCGTCAATCTTCAATCCTCAATACCCAATCTTCAATCCTCAATCCTCAATACTCAATACTCAATCGTCAATCTTCAATCCTCAATACCCAATCCTCAATCTTCAATCCTCAATCCTCAGTCCTCAATCCTCAATCCTCAATATTCAATCCTCAATCCTCAATCCTCAATCCTCAATCCTCAATCTTCAATACTCAATACTCAATCTTCAATCCTCAATCCTCAATCCTCAATCCTCAATCCTCAAACCACAATACTCAATCGTCAATCTTCAATCCACAATACTCAATCTTCAATCCTCAATCCTCAATCCTCAATCCTCAGTCCTTATTCTTCAATCCTCAATACCCAATCCTCAATCTTCAATCCTCAATCCTCAATCCTCAATCCTCAATCCTCAATCCTCAATCCTCAATCTTCAATCCTCAGTCCCAAATCCTCAATCTTCAATACTCACTCCTCAATCCTCAATCTTCAATCCTCAATACTCAGTCTTCAATCCTCAATCCTCAATCCTCAATCCTCAATCCTCAATCCTCATTCTTCAATCCTCAATACCCAATCCTCAATATTCAATCCTCAATCCTCAATCCTCAATCCTCAACCTTCAATACCCAATACTCAATCTTCAATCCTCCATCCTCAATCCTCAATCCTCAATCCTCAATCCTCAGTCCTCAATCGTCAATCTTCAATCCTCAATACTCAATCTTCAATCCTCAATCCTCAATCCTCAATCCTCAATCCTCAATATTCAATATTCAATCCTCCATCCTCAATCCTCAATCGTCAGTCTTCAATCCTCAATACTCAATCTTCAATCCTCAGGCCTCAATCCTCAATCCTCAATCCTCAATCTTCAATCCTCAATACACAATTTGCAATCTTCAATCCTCAATCCTCAATCCTCAATCCTCATTCTTCAATCCACAATCCTCAATCCTCAATCCTCAATCCTCAATTTCCAATCCTCAATACTCAATCTTCAATCCTCAATCCTCAATCCTCAACCCTCAATCGTCAGTATTCAATCCTCAATATTCAATCTTCAATCCTCAATCCTCAATCCTCAATCCTCAATCCTCAATCCGCAATCTTCAATCCTCAATACTCAATCTGCAATCTTCAATCCTCAATCCTCAATCTTCAATCCTCATTCTCCGATCCTCAATCCTCAGTCCTCAAACCTCAATTCTGAATCCTCAATCCTGCATCCTCAATCTTCAGCCCTCAGTACTGAACAATCAGTTATCAATCCTCAATCCCCAATAGAATATCCTCAATTCACAGTTTTCAATACTCAATACTCAATCTGCAATCTTCAAATCTCTACCCACAAACATCAATTCTCATCACTCGACCCTGAGCGCTCAGACCTCAATGTTCAATCCTCAATCCTCAATTCTCAATCTTCAATCCACAATACTGAACCTTCAATCCTCAATCCTCAATCCTCAATCCTCAATCCTCAATCCTCAATCCTCAATCTTCAATCCTCAATACTCAATCTTCAAACCTCAATCCTCAGTCCTCAAACCTCAATTCTGAATCCTCAATTCTGCATCCTCAATCTTCAGCCCTCAGTCCTCAACAATCAGTTGTCAATCCTCAATCCGCAATAGAATATCCTCAATTCACAGTTTTCAATACTCAATACTCAATCTGCAATATTCAAATCTCTATCCACAAACATCAATTCTCATCACTCAACCCTGAACTCTCAGTCCTCAGTGTTCAATCCTCAGTCCTCAGTGTTCAATCCTCAATCTTCAATTCTCAATCTTCAATCCTCAATACTGAATCTTCAATACTCAATCCCCAATACTCAATCCTCAATCCTCAATCCTCAATTCTCAATCCCCAGTCCTCATTCTCCAATCCTCAATCCTCAATCCTCAATCCTCAATCCTCAATCCTCAATCCTCAATCGTCAATCCTCAATTTTCAATCCTCAATATTCAATCCTGAATACTCAATATTCAATCCTCCATCCTCAATCCTCATTCGTCAGTCTTCAATCCTCCATACTCAATGTTCAATCCTCAGGCCTCAATCCTCAATCCTCAATCCTCAATCTTCAATCCTCAATACTCAATTTGCAATCTTCAATCCTCAATCCTCAATCCTCAATCCTCATTCTTCAATCCTCAATCCTCAATCCTCAATCCTCAATCCTCAATTTTCAATCCTCAATACTCAATCTTCAATCCTCAATCCTCAATCCTCAACCCTCAATCGTCAGTCTTCAATCCTCAATATTCAACCTTCAATCCTCAATCATCAATCCTCAATCCTCAATCCGCAATCTTCAATCCTCAATACTCAATGTGCAATCTTCAATCCTCAATCCTCAATCTTCAATCCTCATTCTTCAATCCTTAATCCTCAGTCCTCAAACCTCAATTCTGAATCCTCAATCCTGCATCCTCAATCTTCAGCCCTCAGTCCTCAACAATCAGTTGTCAATCCTCAATCCGCAATAGAATATCCTCAATCCTCATTCTTCAATCCTCAATACCCAATCCACAATCTTCATTCCTCAATCCTCAATCATCAATTCTCAATCCCCAGTCCTCATTCTCCAATCCTCAATCCTCAATCCTCAATCCTCAATCCTCAATCCTCAATCCTCAACCTTCAATCCTCAATATTCAATATTCAATCCTCCATCCTCAATCCTCAATCGTCAGTCTTCAATCCTCAATACTCAATCTTCAATCCTCAGGCCTCAATCCTCAATCCTCAATCCTCAATCTTCAATCCTCAATACTCAATTTGCAATCTTCAATCCTCAATCCTCAATCCTCAATCCTCATTCTTCAATCCCCAATCCTCAATCCTCAATCCTCAATTTTCAATCCTCAATACTCAATCTTCAATCCTCAATCCGCAATATTCAATCCTCAATAATCAATCTCCAATCCTAGATCCTCAATCCCCAATCTTCAATCCTTAATCCTCAATCTTCAATCCTCAATCCCCAGTCCTCAATCTTCAATCCTCAATGCTCAATCCTTAATCCTCAATCCTCAGTCCTCAATCCTCAATCCTCAACCCTCAAACCTCAATCCTCAACCGTCAGTCCTCGTCCTCAATCGTCAACACTCATTCCTCAATCCTCAATCCTCAATCCTCAATCCTCAATCCTCAATCTTCAATCCTCAATACTCAATCCTCAATCCTCAATCCTAAATCCTCAATCCTCAATCCTCAATCCTCAATCCTCAATCCTCAATTTTCAATCCTCTATCTTCAATCCTCAATACTCAATATTCAATCCTCAATCCTCAATCCTCAATCGTCAGTTTTCAATCCCCAATACTCAATCTTCAATCCTCAATCCTCAATCCTCAATCCTCAATCCTCAATCCTCAATCCTCAATCCTCAATCTTCAATCCTCAATACTCAATTTGCAATCTTCAATCCTCAATCCTCAATCCTCAATCCTCATTCTTCAATCCCCAATCCTCAATCCTCAATCCTCAATCCTCAATTTTCAATCCTCAATACTCAATCTTCAATCCTCAATCCGCAATCCTCAACCCTCAATCGTCAGTCTTCAATCCTCAATATTCAATCTTCAATCCTCAATCCTCAATCCTCAATCCTCAATCCGCAATCTTCAATCCTCAATACTCAATCTGCAATCTTCAATCCTCAATCCTCAATCTTCAATCCTCATTCTCCAATCCTCAGTCCTCAGTCCTCAAACCTCAATACTCAATCCTCAATCCTCAATCGTCAATCTTCAATCCTCAATACCCAATCTTCAATCCTCAATCCTCAATACTCAATACTCAATCGTCAATCTTCAATCCTCAATACCCAATCCTCAATCTTCAATCCTCAATCCTCAGTCCTCAATCCTCAATCCTCAATATTCAATCCTCAATCCTCAATCCTCAATCCTCAATCCTCAATCTTCAATACTCAATACTCAATCTTCAATCCTCAATCCTCAATCCTCAATCCTCAATCCTCAAACCACAATACTCAATCGTCAATCTTCAATCCACAATACTCAATCTTCAATCCTCAATCCTCAATCCTCAATCCTCAGTCCTTATTCTTCAATCCTCAATACCCAATCCTCAATCTTCAATCCTCAATCCTCAATCCTCAATCCTCAATCCTCAATCCTCAATCCTCAATCTTCAATCCTCAGTCCCAAATCCTCAATCTTCAATACTCACTCCTCAATCCTCAATCTTCAATCCTCAATACTCAGTCTTCAATCCTCAATCCTCAATCCTCAATCCTCAATCCTCAATCCTCATTCTTCAATCCTCAATACCCAATCCTCAATATTCAATCCTCAATCCTCAATCCTCAATTCTCAATCCTCAATCCTCAATACTCAATCCTCACTCCTCAATCCTCATTCTTCAATCCTCAATACCGAATCCTCAATCTTCAATCCTCAACCCACAATCCTCAATTCTCAATCCTCAATCCTGAATCCTCAGACATCAAACATCAACACTCCACCCCCTGTCCTCGTCCTCAATCCACAACCCTCAATCCTCAATCCTCAATCCTCAATCCTCATTCTTCAATCCTCAACACCCAATCCTCAATCTTCAATCCTCAATCTTCAATCCTCAATTCTCAATCCTCAATCCTCAATCCTCAGTCCTCAAACATCAATACTCTTCCCTCAGTCCTCGTCCCCAATCCACAACACTCAATCCTCGATCCTCAATCTTCAATCATCAATATTCAATCTTCAATCCTCAATCCTCAATCCTCAATACTCAATCCTCAATCCTCAATGTTCTATCCTGAATACGCAATCCTCAATCTTCAATCGTCAATCCTCATTCCTCAATCCTCTATCCTCAATCCTCAATCGTCAGTATTCATTCCTCAATATTCAATCTTCAATCCTCAATCCTCAATCCTCAATCCTCAATCCGCAATCTTCAATCCTCAATACTCAATCTGCAATCTTCAATCCTCAATCCTCAATCTTCAATCCTCATTCTCCAATCCTCAATCCTCAGTCCTCAAACCTCAATTCCGAATCCTCAATCCTGCATCCTCAATCTTCAGCCCTCAGTACTCAACAATCAGTTATCAATCCTCAATCCCCAATAGAATATCCTCAATTCACAGTTTTCAATACTCAATACTCAATCTGCAATCTTCAAATCTCTATCCACAAACATCAATTCTCATCACTCGAACCTGAGCGCTCAGACCTCAATGTTCAATCCTCAATCCTCAATCCTCAATCTTCAATCCTCAGTCCCAAATCCTCAATCTTCAATACTCACTCCTCAATCCTCAATCTTCAATCCTCAATACTCAGTCTTCAATCCTCAATCCTCAATCCTCAATCCTCAATTTTCAATCCTCATTCTTCAGTCCTCAATACCCAATCCTCAATATTCAATCCTCAATCCTCAATCCTCAATTCTCAATCCTCAATCCTCAATCCTCAATCCTCAATCCTCAATCCTCAATGTTCAATCCGCAATACCCAATACTCAATCTTCTATCCGCAATCCTCAATCCTCAATACTCACTCCTCAATCCTCAATCCTCAATCCTCAATCTTCAATCCTCAATACTCAATCTTCAATCCTCAGTCCTCAATCCTCAATCCTCAATCCTCATTTTTCAATCCTCAACACCCAATACTCAATCTTCAATCCTCAATCCTCAATCCCCAATTCTCAATCGTCAATCCTCAATCCTCAATCCTCAGTCCTCAATCTTCAATCCTCAATACTCAATCTGCAATCCTCAATCCTCAGTCCTCACTCCTCAATCCTCATTCTTCAATCCTCAATACCGAATCCTCAATCTTCAATCCTCAACCCCCAGTCCTCGTCCTCAATCCACAACCCTCAATCCTCAATCCTCAATCCTCAATCCTCATTCCTCAATCCTCAACACCCAATCCTCAATCTTCAATCCTCAATCTTCAATCCTCAATTCTCAATCCTCAATCCTCAATCCTCAGACCTCAAACATCAATACTCTACCCTCAGTCCTCGTCCTCAATCCACAACACTCAATCCTCGATCCTCAATCTTCAATCATCAATATTCAATCTTCAATCCTCAATCCTCAATCCTCAATACTCAATCCTCAATCCTCAATGTTCTATCCTCAATACGCAATCCTCAATCCTCAATCCTCAATCCTCAATCCTCAATCTTCAATCCTCAATACTCAATCTTCAATCCTCAATCCTCAATCCTCAATGCTCAATCCTCATTCTTCAATCCTCAACACCCAATCCTCAATCTTCAATCCTCAATTCTCAATCCTCAATTCTCAATCCTCAATCCTCAATCCTGAATCCTCAATCCTCAGTCCTCAAACCTCAATCCTGAGTCCACAATCCTGAACGCTCAACCTTCAGACCTCAGTCCTCAACAATCAGTTGTGAATCCTCAATCCTCAATAGAATATCCTCAATTCACAGGTTTCAATACTCAATACTCAGCCTGCAATCTTCAAATCTCTATCCACAAATATCAATTCTCATCACTCAACCCTCAACACTCAGTCCCCAATCCTCAATCTTCAAACCTCAATCCTCAATCCTCAATCATCAATCCTCAGTCTTCAATCCTCAATAGTCATTCTTCAATCCTCAATCCTCAATCCTCGGTCCTCAATCCTCAATCGTCAATCTCCAATCCTGAATACTCAATCCTCAATCTTCAATCCTCAATTCTCAATCCTCAATCCTCAATCCTCAGACCTCAAACATCAATACTCTTCCCTCAGTCCTCGTCCTCAATCCACAACACTCAATCCTCGATCCTCAATCTTCAATCATCAATATTCAATCTTCAATCCTCAATCCTCAATCCTCAATACTCAATCCTCAATCCTCAATGTTCTATCCTGAATACTCAATCCTCAATCTTCAATCGTCAATCCTCATTCCTCAATCCTCTATCCTCAATCCTCAATCTTAATCTTTAACCCTCAGTACGCAATCTTCCATCCTCAATCCTCAATCCTCAATCCACAATCCTCAATCTTCAATACCCAATACTCAATCTTCAATCCTCCATCCTCAATCCTCAATCCTCAATCCTCAATCCTCAGTCCTCAATCGTCAATCTTCAATCCTCAATACTCAATCTTCAATCCTCAATCCTCAATCCTCAATCCTCAATCCTCAATCCTCAATCCTCAATCTTCAATCCTCAGTCCCAAATCCTCAATCTTCAATACTCACTCCTCAATCCTCAATCTTCAATCCTCAATGCTCAGTCTTCAATCCTCAATCCTCAATCCTCAATCCTCAATCCTCATTCCTCATTCTTCAATCGTCAATACCCAATCCTCAATCTTCAATCCTCAATCCTCAATCTTCAATCCTCAATACTCAATTTGCAATCTTCAATACTCAATCCTCAATCCTCAATCCTCATTCTTCAATCCTCAATCCTTAACCCTCAATCCTCAATCCTCAATTTTCAATCCTCAATACTCAATCTCCAATCCTCAATCCTCAATCCTCAATCCTCAACCCTCAATCGTCAGTCTTCAATCCTCAATATTCAATCTTCAATCCTCAATCCTCAATCCTCAATCCTCAATCCGCAATCTTCAATCCTCAATACTCAATCTGCAATCTTCAATCCTCAATCCTCAATCTTCAATCCTCATTCTCCAATCCTCAATCCTCAGTCCTCAAACCTCAATTCTGAATCCTCAATCCTGCATCCTCAATCTTCAGCCCTCAGTCCTCAACAATCAGTTGTCAATCCTCAATCCGCAATAGAATATCCTCAATCCTCATTCCTCAATCCTCAATACCCAATCCACAATCTTCATTCTTCAATCCTCAATCATCAATTCTCAATCCCCAGTCCTCATGCTCCAATCCTCAATCCTCAATCCTCAATCCTCAATCCTCAATCCTCAATCCTCAATCCTCAATCCTCAATTTTCAATCCTCAACCTTCAATCCTCAATATTCAATCCTCAATCCTCAATCCTCAACCCTCAATCGTCAGTATTCAGTCCTCAATATTCAATCTTCAATACTCAATCCTCAATCCTCAATCCTCAATCCGCAATCCTCAATCCTCAGTCCTCATTCTTCAATCCTCAATCTTCAATCCTCAATACTCAGTCTTCAATCCTCAATACTCAATCTGCAATCTTCAATCCTCAATCCTCAATCCTCAATCCTCAATCGTCAGTCTTCAATCCTCAATACTCAATCTTCAATCCTCAGGCCTCAATCCTCAATCCTCAAACCTCAATCTTCAATCCTCAATACTCAATCTGCAATCTTCAATCCTCAATCCTCAATCCTCAATCCTCAATCCTCAATCCTCAATCCTCATTCTTCAATCCTCAATACCCAATCCTCAATCTTCAATCCTCAATCCTCAATCCTCAATTCTCAATCCTCAATCCTCAATCCTCAATCCTCAATCCTCAATCCTCAATCCTCAATGTTCAATCCGCAATACCCAATCCTCAATCTTCTATCCGCAATCCTCAATCCTCAATCCTCAATCCTCAATCCTCAATCCTCAATCCTCAATCTTCAATCCTCAATTCTCAATCTTCAATCCTCAATCCTCAATCCTCAATCCTCAATCCTCATTTTTCAATCCTCAACACCCAATACTCAATCTTCAATCCTCAATCCTCAGCCCTCAATTCTCAATCGTCAATCCTCAATCCTCAATCCTCAGTCCTCAATCTTCAATCCTCAATACTCAATCTGCTATCCTCAATCCTCAGTCCTCACTCCTCAATCCTCAATCCTCAATCCCCAATCCTCAATCCTCAGTCCTCAAACCTCAATTCTCAATCCTCAATCCTCAATCCTCAGACCTCAAACATCAATACTCTACCCTCAGTCCTCGTCCTCAATCCACAACACTCAATCCTCGATCCTCAATCCTCAATCATCAATATTCAATCTTCAATCCTCATTCCTCAATCCTCAATCCTCAATCCTCAATCATCAATCCACAATCCTCAATCCTCAATCCTCAATCCTCAATCCTCAATTTTCAATCCTCAATCCTCAATCCTCAATCCTCAACCGTCAATCCTCAATCCTCAATCCTCAATCTTCAATACTCAATACTCAATCTTCAATCCTCAATCCTCAATCCTCAATCCCCAGTCCTCAATCTTCAATCCTCAATGCTCAATCCTTAATCCTCAATCCTCAGTCCTCAATCATCAATCCTCAACCCTCAAACCTCAATCCTCAACAGTCAGTCCTCGTCCTCAATCGTCAACACTCAATCCTCAATCCTCAATCTTCAATCCTCAATCCTCAATCTTCATCTTCAATCCTCAGTACTCAATCTTCAATCCTCAATCCTCAATCCTCAATACTCGATCCTCAATCCTCAATCCTCAATCGTCAATCTTCAATCCTCAATACCGAATCCTCAATCTTCAATCCTCAACCCACAATCCTCAATTCTCAATCCTCAATCCTGAATCCTCAGACATCAAACATCAACACTCCACCCCCTGTCCTCGTCCTCAATCCACAACCCTCAATCCTCAATCCTCAATCCTCAATCCTCATTCTTCAATCCTCAACACCCAATCCTCGATCTTCAATCCTCAATCTTCAATCCTCAATTCTCAATCCTCAATCCTCAATCCTCAGACCTCAAACATCAATACTCTACCCTCAGTCCTCGTCCTCAATCCACAACACTCAATCCTCGATCCTCAATCTTCAATCATCAATATTCAATCTTCAATCCTCAATCCTCAATCCTCAATACTCAATCCTCAATCCTCAATGTTCTATCCTGAATACGCAATCCTCAATCTTCAATCCTCAATCCTCATTCCTCAATCCTCTATCCTCAATCCTCAATCTTAATCTTTAACCCTCAGTACGCAATCTTCAATCCTCAATCCTCAATCCTCAATCCACAATCCTCAACCTTCAATACCCAATACTCAATCTTCAATCCTCCATCCTCAATCCTCAATCCTCAATCCTCAATCCTCAGTCCTCAATCGTCAATCTTCAATCCTCAATACTCAATCTTCAATCCTCAATCCTCAATCCTCAATCCTCAATCCTCAATATTCAATATTCAATCCTCCATCCTCAATCCTCAATCGTCAGTCTTCAATCCTCAATACTCAATCTTCAATCCTCAGGCCTCAATCCTCAATCCTCAATCCGCAATCCTCAATCCTCAATCCTCAATCCTCAATCTTCAACCCTCATTACTCAATCTTCAATCCTCAGTCCTCAATCCTCAATCCTCAATCCTCATTTTTCAATCCTCAACACCCAATACTCAATCTTCAATCCTCAATCCTCAATCCTCAATTCTCAATCGTCAATCCTCAATCCTGAATCCTCAGTCCTCAATCTTCAATCCTCAATACTCAATCTGCAATCCTCAATCCTCAGTCCTCACTCCTCAATCCTCATTCTTCAATCCTCAATACCGAATCCTCAATCTTCAATCCTCAACCCACAATCCTCAATTCTCAATCCTCAATCCTGAATCCTCAGACATCAAACATCAACACTCCACCCCCTGTCCTCGTCCTCAATCCACAACCCTCAATCCTCAATCCTCAATCCTCAATCCTCATTCTTCAATCCTCAACACCCAATCCTCGATCTTCAATCCTCAATCTTCAATCCTCAATTCTCAATCCTCAATCCTCAATCCTCAGACCTCAAACATCAATACTCTACCCTCAGTCCTCGTCCTCAATCCACAACACTCAATCCTCGATCCTCAATCTTCAATCATCAATATTCAATCTTCAATCCTCAATCCTCAATCCTCAATACTCAATCCTCAATCCTCAATGTTCTATCCTGAATACGCAATCCTCAATCTTCAATCCTCAATCCTCATTCCTCAATCCTCTATCCTCAATCCTCAATCTTAATCTTTAACCCTCAGTACGCAATCTTCAATCCTCAATCCTCAATCCTCAATCCACAATCCTCAACCTTCAATACCCAATACTCAATCTTCAATCCTCCATCCTCAATCCTCAATCCTCAATCCTCAATCCTCAGTCCTCAATCGTCAATCTTCAATCCTCAATACTCAATCTTCAATCCTCAATCCTCAATCCTCAATCCTCAATCCTCAATATTCAATATTCAATCCTCCATCCTCAATCCTCAATCGTCAGTCTTCAATCCTCAATACTCAATCTTCAATCCTCAGGCCTCAATCCTCAATCCTCAATCCTCAATCTTCAATCCTCAATACACAATTTGCAATCTTCAATCCTCAATCCTCAATCCTCAATCCTCATTCTTCAATCCACAATCCTCAATCCTCAATCCTCAATCCTCAATTTCCAATCCTCAATACTCAATCTTCAATCCTCAATCCTCAATCCTCAACCCTCAATCGTCAGTATTCAATCCTCAATATTCAATCTTCAATCCTCAATCCTCAATCCTCAATCCTCAATCCTCAATCCGCAATCTTCAATCCTCAATACTCAATCTGCAATCTTCAATCCTCAATCCTCAATCTTCAATCCTCATTCTCCGATCCTCAATCCTCAGTCCTCAAACCTCAATTCTGAATCCTCAATCCTGCATCCTCAATCTTCAGCCCTCAGTACTGAACAATCAGTTATCAATCGTCAATCCCCAATAGAATATCCTCAATTCACAGTTTTCAATACTCAATACTCAATCTGCAATCTTCAAATCTCTACCCACAAACATCAATTCTCATCACTCGACCCTGAGCGCTCAGACCTCAATGTTCAATCCTCAATCCTCAATTCTCAATCTTCAATCCACAATACTGAACCTTCAATCCTCAATCCTCAATCCTCAATCCTCAAGCCTCAATCCTCATTCTTCAATCCTCAATACCCAATCTTCAAACCTCAATCCTCAGTCCTCAAACCTCAATTCTGAATCCTCAATTCTGCATCCTCAATCTTCAGCCCTCAGTCCTCAACAATCAGTTGTCAATCCTCAATCCGCAATAGAATATCCTCAATTCACAGTTTTCAATACTCAATACTCAATCTGCAATATTCAAATCTCTATCCACAAACATCAATTCTCATCACTCAACCCTGAACTCTCAGTCCTCAGTGTTCAATCCTCAATCTTCAATTCTCAATCTTCAATCCTCAATACTGAATCTTCAATACTCAATCCCCAATACTCAATCCTCAATCCTCAATCCTCAATTCTCAATCCCCAGTCCTCATTCTCCAATCCTCAATCCTCAATCCTCAATCCTCAATCCTCAATCCTCAATCCTCAATTCTCAATCCTCAATTTTCAATCCTCAACCTTCAATCCTCAATATTCAATCTTCAATCCTCAATCCTCAATCCTCAATCCTCAATCCGCAATCTTCAATCCTCAATACTCAATCTGCAATCTTCAATCCTCAATCCTCAATCTTCAATCCTCATTCTCCAATCCTTAATCCTCAGTCCTCAAACCTCAATTCTGAATCCTCAATCCTGCATCCTCAATCTTCAGCCCTCAGTCCTCAACAATCAGTTGTCAATCCTCAATCCGCAATAGAATATCCTCAATCCTCATTCTTCAATCCTCAATACCCAATCCACAATCTTCATTCCTCAATCCTCAATCATCAATTCTCAATCCCCAGTCCTCATTCTCCAATCCTCAATCCTCAATCCTCAATCCTCAATCCTCAATCCTCAATCCTCAATTTTCAATCCTCAACCTTCAATCCTCAATATTCAATATTCAATCCTCCATCCTCAATCCTCAATCGTCAGACTTCAATCCTCAATACTCAATCTTCAATCCTCAGACCTCAATCCTCAATCCTCAATCCTCAATCTTCAATCCTCAATACTCAATTTGCAATCTTCAATCCTCAATCCTCAATCCTCAATCCTCATTCTTCAATCCCCAATCCTCAATCCTCAATCCTCAATCCTCAATTTTCAATCCTCAATACTCAATCTTCAATCCTCAATCCGCAATATTCAATCCTCAATAATCAATCTCCAATCCTAGATCCTCAATCCCCAATCTTCAATCCTTAATCCTCAATCTACAATCCTCAATCCCCAGTCCTCAATCTTGAATCCTCAATGCCCAATCCTTAATCCTCAATCCTCAGTCCTCAATCCTCAATCCTCAACCCTCAAACCTCAATCCTCAACCGTCTGTCCTCGTCCTCAATCGTCAATCCTCAATCCTCAATCCTCCATCCTCGATCCTCAATCCTCAATCCTCAATCCTCAATCCTCAATCTTCAATCCTCAATACTCAATCTTCAAACCTCAATCCTCAGTCCTCAAACCTCAATTCTGAATCCTCAATTCTGCATCCTCAATCTTCAGCCCTCAGTCCTCAACAATCAGTTGTCAATCCTCAATCCGCAATAGAATATCCTCAATTCACAGTTTTCAATTCTCAATACTCAATCTGCAATATTCAAATCTCTATCCACAAACATCAATTCTCATAACTCAACCCTGAACTCTCAGTCCTCAGTGTTCAATCCTCAATCTTCAATTCTCAATCTTCAATCCTCAATACTGAATCTTCAATACTCAATCCCCAATACTCAATCCTCAATCCTCAATCCTCAATTCTCAATCCCCAGTCCTCATTCTCCAATCCTCAATCCTCAATCCTCAATCCTCAATCCTCAATCCTCAATCCTCAATTCTCAATCCTCAATTTTCAATCCTCAACCTTCAATCCTCAATATTCAATCTTCAATCCTCAATCCTCAATCCTCAATCCTCAATCCGCAATCTTCAATCCTCAATACTCAATCTGCAATCTTCAATCCTCAATCCTCAATCTTCAATCCTCATTCTCCAATCCTTAATCCTCAGTCCTCAAACCTCAATTCTGAATCCTCAATCCTGCATCCTCAATCTTCAGCCCTCAGTCCTCAACAATCAGTTGTCAATCCTCAATCCGCAATAGAATATCCTCAATCCTCATTCTTCAATCCTCAATACCCAATCCACAATCTTCATTCCTCAATCCTCAATCATCAATTCTCAATCCCCAGTCTTCATTCTCCAATCCTCAATCCTCAATCCTCAATCCTCAATCCTCAATCCGCAATCCTCAATTATCAATCCTCAATCTTCAATCCCCAATATTCAATATTCAATCATCCATCCTCAATCCTCAATCGTCAGTCTTCAATCCTCCATACTCAATCTTCAATCTTCAGGTCTCAATCCTCAATCCTCAATCCTCAATCTTCAATCCTCAATACTCAATTTGCAATCTTCAATCCTCAATCCTCAATCCTCATTCCTCATTCTTCAATCCTCAATCCTCAATCCTCAATCCTCAATCCTCAATCCGCAATCTTCAATCCTCAATACTCAATCTGCAATCTTCAATCCTCAATCCTCAATCTTCAATCCTCATTCTCCAATCCTCAATCCTCAGTCCTCAAACCTCAATTCTGAATCCTCAATCCTGCATCCTCAATCTTCAGCCCTCAGTACTCAACAATCAGTTATCAATCCTCAATCCCCAATAGAATATCCTCAATTCACAGTTTTCAATACTCAATACTCAATCTGCAATCTTCAAATCTCTATCCACAAACATCAATTCTCATCACTCGACCCTGAGCGCTCAGACCTCAATGTTCAATCCTCAATCCTCAATTCTCAATCTTCAATCCACAATACTGAACCTTCAATCCTCAATCCTCAATCCTCAATCCTCAATCCTCAATCCTCAATCCTCAATCCTCAATCTTCAATCCTCAATACTCAATCTTCAAACCTCAATCCTCAGTCCTCAAACCTCAATTCTGAATCCTCAATTCTGCATCCTCAATCTTCAGCCCTCAGTCCTCAACAATCAGTTGTCAATCCTCAATCCGCAATAGAATATCCTCAATTCACAGTTTTCAATACTCAATACTCAATCTGCAATATTCAAATCTCTATCCACAAACATCAATTCTCATCACTCAACCCTGAACTCTCAGTCCTCAGTGTTCAATCCTCAATCTTCAATTCTCAATCTTCAATCCTCAATACTGAATCTTCAATACTCAATCCCGAATACTCAATCCTCGATCCTCAATCCTCAATTCTCAATCCCCAGTCCTCATTCTCCAATCCTCAATCCTCAATCCTCAATCCTCAATCCTCAATCCTCAATCCTCAATCCTCAATCTTCAATACTCAATACTCAATCTTCAATCCTCAATCCTCAATCCTCAATCCCCAGTCCTCAATCTTCAATCCTCAATGCTCAATCCTTAATCCTCAATCCTCAGTCCTCAATCCTCAATCCTCAATCCTCAATCCTCAATCCTCAATCCTCAATTTTCAATCCTCAACCTTCAATCCTCAATATTCAATATTCAATCCTCCATCCTCAATCCTCAATCGTCAGTCTTCAATCCTCAATACTCAATCTTCAATCCTCAGGCCTCAATCCTCAATCCTCAATCCTCAATCTTCAATCCTCAATACTCAATTTGCAATCTTCAATCCTCAATCCTCAATCCTCAATCCTCATTCTTCAATCCCCAATCCTCAATCCTCAATCCTCAATCCTCAGTTTTCAATCCTCAATACTCAATCTTCAATCCTCAATCGGCAATATTCAATCCTCAATAATCAATCTCCAATCCTAGATCCTCAATCCCCAATCTTCAATCCTTAATCCTCAATCTTCAATCCTCAATCCCCAGTCCTCAATCTTGAATCCTCAATGCTCAATCCTTAATCCTCAATCCTCAGTCCTCAATCCTCAATCCTCAATCCTCAACCCTCAAACCTCAATCCTCAACCGTCAGTCCTCGCCCTCAATCGTCAACACTCAATCCTCAATCCTCAATCCTCAATCCTCAATCCTCAATCTTCAATCCTCAATACTCAATCCTCAATCCTCAATCCTCAATCTTCAATACTCAATACTCAATCTTCAATCCTCAATCCTCAATCCTCAATCCCCAGTCCTCAATCTTCAATCCTCAATGCTCAATCCTTAATCCTCAATCCTCAGTCCTCAATCATCAATCCTCAACCCTCAAACCTCAATCCTCAACAGTCAGTCCTCGTCCTCAATCGTCAACACTCAATCCTCAATCCTCAATCTTCAATCCTCAATCCTCAATCTTCATCTTCAATCCTCAGTACTCAGTCTTCAATCCTCAATCCTCAATCCTCAATACTCGATCCTCAATCCTCAATCCTCAATCGTCAATCTTCAATCCTCAATACCGAATCCTCAATCTTCAATCCTCAACCCACAATCCTCAATTCTCAATCCTCAATCCTGAATCCTCAGACATCAAACATCAACACTCCACCCCCTGTCCTCGTCCTCAATCCACAACCCTCAACCCTCAATCCTCAATCCTCAATCCTCATTCTTCAATCCTCAACACCCAATCCTCGATCTTCAATCCTCAATCTTCAATCCTCAATTCTCAATCCTCAATCCTCAATCCTCAGACCTCAAACATCAATACTCTACCCTCAGTCCTCGTCCTCAATCCACAACACTCAATCCTCGATCCTCAATCTTCAATCATCAATATTCAATCTTCAATCCTCAATCCTCAATCCTCAATACTCAATCCTCAATCCTCAATGTTCTATCCTGAATACGCAATCCTCAATCTTCAATCCTCAATCCTCATTCCTCAATCCTCTATCCTCAATCCTCAATCTTAATCTTTAACCCTCAGTACGCAATCTTCAATCCTCAATCCTCAATCCTCAATCCACAATCCTCAACCTTCAATACCCAATACTCAATCTTCAATCCTCCATCCTCAATCCTCAATCCTCAATCCTCAATCCTCAGTCCTCAATCGTCAATCTTCAATCCTCAATACTCAATCTTCAATCCTCAATCCTCAATCCTCAATCCTCAATCCTCAATATTCAATATTCAATCCTCCATCCTCAATACTCAATCGTCAGTCTTCAATCCTCAATACTCAATCTTCAATCCTCAGGCCTCAATCCTCAATCCTCAATCCTCAATCTTCAATCCTCAATACACAATTTGCAATCTTCAATCCTCAATCCTCAATCCTCAATCCTCATTCTTCAATCCACAATCCTCAATCCTCAATCCTCAATCCTCAATTTCCAATCCTCAATACTCAATCTTCAATCCTCAATCCTCAATCCTCAACCCTCAATCGTCAGTATTCAATCCTCAATATTCAATCTTCAATCCTCAATCCTCAATCCTCAATCCTCAATCCTCAATCCGCAATCTTCAATCCTCAATACTCAATCTGCAATCTTCAATCCTCAATCCTCAATCTTCAATCCTCATTCTCCGATCCTCAATCCTCAGTCCTCAAACCTCAATTCTGAATCGTCAATCCTGCATCCTCAATCTTCAGCCCTCAGTACTGAACAATCAGTTATCAATCCTCAATCCCCAATAGAATATCCTCAATTCACAGTTTTCAATACTCAATACTCAATCTGCAATCTTCAAATCTCTACCCACAAACATCAATTCTCATCACTCGACCCTGAGCGCTCAGACCTCAATGTTCAATCCTCAATCCTCAATTCTCAATCTTCAATCCACAATACTGAACCTTCAATCCTCAATCCTCAATCCTCAATCCTCAATCCTCAATCCTCAATCCTCAATCTTCAATCCTCAATACTCAATCTTCAAACCTCAATCCTCAGTCCTCAAACCTCAATTCTGAATCCTCAATTCTGCATCCTCAATCTTCAGCCCTCAGTCCTCAACAATCAGTTGTCAATCCTCAATCCGCAATAGAATATCCTCAATTCACAGTTTTCAATACTCAATACTCAATCTGCAATATTCAAATCTCTATCCACAAACATCAATTCTCATCACTCAACCCTGAACTCTCAGTCCTCAGTGTTCAATCCTCAGTCCTCAGTGTTCAATCCTCAATCTTCAATTCTCAATCTTCAATCCTCAATACTGAATCTTCAATACTCAATCCCCAATACTCAATCCTCAATCCTCAATCCTCAATTCTCAATCCCCAGTCCTCATTCTCCAATCCTCAATCCTCAATCCTCAATCCTCAATCCTCAATCCTCAATCCTCAATCGTCAATCCTCAATTTTCAATCCTCAATATTCAATCCTGAATACTCAATATTCAATCCTCCATCCTCAATCCTCAATCGTCAGTCTTCAATCCTCCATACTCAATGTTCAATCCTCAGGCCTCAATCCTCAATCCTCAATCCTCAATCTTCAATCCTCAATACTCAATTTGCAATCTTCAATCCTCAATCCTCAATCCTCAATCCTCATTCTTCAATCCTCAATCCTCATTCCTCAATCCTCAATCCTCAATTTTCAATCCTCAATACTCAATCTTCAATCCTCAATCCTCAATCCTCAACCCTCAATCGTCAGTCTTCAATCCTCAATATTCAACCTTCAATCCTCAATCATCAATCCTCAATCCTCAATCCGCAATCTTCAATCCTCAATACTCAATGTGCAATCTTCAATCCTCAATCCTCAATCTTCAATCCTCATTCTTCAATCCTTAATCCTCAGTCCTCAAACCTCAATTCTGAATCCTCAATCCTGCATCCTCAATCTTCAGCCCTCAGTCCTCAACAATCAGTTGTCAATCCTCAATCCGCAATAGAACATCCTCAATCCTCATTCTTCAATCCTCAATACCCAATCCACAATCTTCATTCCTCAATCCTCAATCATCAATTCTCAATCCCCAGTCCTCATTCTCCAATCCTCAATCCTCAATCCTCAATCCTCAATCCTCAATCCTCAATCCTCAACCTTCAATCCTCAATATTCAATATTCAATCCTCCATCCTCAATCCTCAATCGTCAGTCTTCAATCCTCAATACTCAATCTTCAATCCTCAGGCCTCAATCCTCAATCCTCAATCCTCAATCTTCAATCCTCAATACTCAATTTGCAATCTTCAATCCTCAATCCTCAATCCTCAATCCTCATTCTTCAATCCCCAATCCTCAATCCTCAATCCTCAATTTTCAATCCTCAATACTCAATCTTCAATCCTCAATCCGCAATATTCAATCCTCAATAATCAATCTCCAATCCTAGATCCTCAGTCCCCAATCTTCAATCCTTAATCCTCAATCTTCAATCCTCAATCCCCAGTCCTCAATCTTCAATCCTCAATGCTCAATCCTTAATCCTCAATCCTCAGTCCTCAATCCTCAATCCTCAACCCTCAAACCTCAATCCTCAACCGTCAGTCCTCGTCCTCAATCGTCAACACTCATTCCTCAATCCTCAATCCTCAATCCTCAATCCTCAATCCTCAATCTTCAATCCTCAATACTCAATCCTCAATCCTCAATCCTAAATCCTCAATCCTCAATCCTCAATCCTCAATCCTCAATCCTCAATTTTCAATCCTCTATCTTCAATCCTCAATACTCAATATTCAATCCTCAATCCTCAATCCTCAATCGTCAGTTTTCAATCCCCAATACTCAATCTTCAATCCTCAATCCTCAATCCTCAATCCTCAATCCTCAATCCTCAATCCTCAATCCTCAATCTTCAATCCTCAATACTCAATTTGCAATCTTCAATCCTCAATCCTCAATCCTCAATCCTCATTCTTCAATCCCCAATCCTCAATCCTCAATCCTCAATCCTCAATTTTCAATCCTCAATACTCAATCTTCAATCCTCAATCCGCAATCCTCAACCCTCAATCGTCAGTCTTCAATCCTCAATATTCAATCTTCAATCCTCAATCCTCAATCCTCAATCCTCAATCCGCAATCTTCAATCCTCAATACTCAATCTGCAATCTTCAATCCTCAATCCTCAATCTTCAATCCTCATTCTCCAATCCTCAGTCCTCAGTCCTCAAACCTCAATACTCAATCCTCAATCCTCAATCGTCAATCTTCAATCCTCAATACCCAATCTTCAATCCTCAATCCTCAATACTCAATACTCAATCGTCAATCTTCAATCCTCAATACCCAATCCTCAATCTTCAATCCTCAATCCTCAATCCTCAATCCTCAATCCTCAATATTCAATCCTCAATCCTCAATCCTCAATCCTCAATCCTCAATCTTCAATACTCAATACTCAATCTTCAATCCTCAATCCTCAATCCTCAATCCTCAATCCTCAAACCACAATACTCAATCGTCAATCTTCAATCCACAATACTCAATCTTCAATCCTCAATCCTCAATCCTCAATCCTCAGTCCTTATTCTTCAATCCTCAATACCCAATCCTCAATCTTCAATCCTCAATCCTCAATCTTCAATCCTCAATCCTCAATCCTCAATCCTCAATCCTCAATCCTCAATCCTCAATCTTCAATCCTCAGTCCCAAATCCTCAATCTTCAACACTCACTCCTCAATCCTCAATCTTCAATCCTCAATACTCAGTCTTCAATCCTCAATCCTCAATCCTCAATCCTCAATCCTCAATCCTCATTCTTCAATCCTCAATACCCAATCCTCAATATTCAATCCTCAATCCTCAATCCTCAATTCTCAATCCTCAATCCTCAATACTCAATCCTCAATCCTCAATCCTCAATGTTCAATCCGCAATACCCAATCCTCAATCTTCTATCCGCAATCCTCAATCCTCAATCCTCAATCCTCAATCCTCAATCCTCAATACTCAATCTGCAATCTTCAATCCTCAATCCTCAATCTTCAATCCTCATTCTCCAATCCTTAATCCTCAGTCCTCAAACCTCAATTCTGAATCCTCAATCCTCAGTCCTCAATCCTCAATCCTCAACCCTCAAACCTCAATCCTCAACCGTCAGTCCTCGTCCTCAATCGTCAACACTCATTCCTCAATCCTCAATCCTCAATCCTCAATCCTCAATCCTCAATCTGCAATCCTCAATACTCAATCCTCAATCCTCAATCCTAAATCCTCAATCCTCAATCCTCAATCCTCAATCCTTAATCCTCAATTTTCAATCCTCTATCTTCAATCCTCAATACTCAATATTCAATCCTCCATCCTCAATCCTCAATCGTCAGTTTTCAATCCCCAATACTCAATCTTCAATCCTCAATCCTCAATCCTCAATCCTCAATCCTCAATCCTCAATCCTCAATCCTCAATCTTCAATCCTCAATACTCAATTTGCAATCTTCAATCCTCAATCCTCAATCCTCAATCCTCATTCTTCAATCCCCAATCCTCAATCCTCAATCCTCAATCCTCAATTTTCAATCCTCAATACTCAATCTTCAATCCTCAATCCGCAATCCTCAACCCTCAATCGTCAGTCTTCAATCCTCAATATTCAATCTTCAATCCTCAATCCTCAATCCTCAATCCTCAATCCGCAATCTTCAATCCTCAATACTCAATCTGCAATCTTCAATCCTCAATCCTCAATCTTCAATCCTCATTCTCCAATCCTCAGTCCTCAGTCCTCAAACCTCAATACTCAATCCTCAATCCTCAATCGTCAATCTTCAATCCTCAATACCCAATCTTCAATCCTCAATCCTCAATACTCAATACTCAATCGTCAATCTTCAATCCTCAATACCCAATCCTCAATCTTCAATCCTCAATCCTCAATCCTCAATCCTCAATCCTCAATATTCAATCCTCAATCCTCAATCCTCAATCCTCAATCCTCAATCTTCAATACTCAATACTCAATCTTCAATCCTCAATCCTCAATCCTCAATCCTCAATCCTCAAACCACAATACTCAATCGTCAATCTTCAATCCACAATACTCAATCTTCAATCCTCAATCCTCAATCCTCAATCCTCAGTCCTCATTCTTCAATCCTCAATACCCAATCCTCAATCTTCAATCCTCAATCCTCAATCCTCAATCCTCAATCCTCAATCCTCAATCCTCAATCTTCAATCCTCAGTCCCAAATCCTCAATCTTCAATACTCACTCCTCAATCCTCAATCTTCAATCCTCAATACTCGGTCTTCAATCCTCAATCCTCAATCCTCAATCCTCAATCCTCAATCCTCATTCTTCAATCCTCAATACCCAATCCTCAATATTCAATCCTCAATCCTCAATCCTCAATTCTCAATCCTCAATCCTCAATCCTCAATCCTCAATCCTCAATCCTCAATGTTCAATCCGCAATACCCAATCCTCAATCTTCTATCCGCAATCCTCAATCCTCAATCCTCAATCCTCAATCCTCAATCCTCAATACTCAATCTGCAATCTTCAATCCTCAATCCTCAATCTTCAATCCTCATTCTCCAATCCTTAATCCTCAGTCCTCAAACCTCAATTCTGAATCCTCAATCCTGCATCCTCAATCTTCATCCCTCAGTCCTCAACAATCAGTTGTCAATCCTCAATCCGCAATAGAATATCCTCAATCCTCATTCTTCAATCCCCAATACCCAATCCACAATCTTCATTCCTCAATACTCAATCATCAATTCTCAATCCCCAGTCCTCATTCTCCAATCCTCAATCCTCAATCCTCAATCCTCAATCCTCAATCCTCAATCCTCAATCCTCAATACTCAATTTTCAATCCTCAACCTTCAATCCTCAATATTCAATATTCAATCCTCCATCCTCAATCCTCAATCGTCAGTCTTCAATCCTCAATACTCAATCTTCAATCCTCAGGCCTCAATCCTCAATCCTCAAACCTCAATCTTCAATCCTCAATACTCAATCTGCAATCTTCAATCCTCAATCCTCAATCATCAATCCTCATTCTTCAATCCCCAATCCTCAATCCTCAATCCTCAATCCTCAATTTTCAATCCTCAATACTCAATCTTCAATCCTCAATCCGCAATATTCAATCCTCAATAATCAATCTCCAATCCTAGATCCTCAATCCCCAATCTTCAATCCTTAATCCTCAATCTTCAATCCTCAATCCCCAGTCCTCAATCTTCAATCCTCAATGCTCAATCCTTAATCCTCAATCCTCAGTCCTCAATCCTCAATCCTCAACCCTCAAACCTCAATCCTCAACCGTCAGTCCTCGTCCTCAATCGTCAACACTCAATCCTCAATCCTCAATCCTCAATCCTCAATCCTCAATCCTCAATCTTCAATCCTCAATACTCAATCCTCAATCCTCAATCCTAAATCCTCAATCCTCAATCCTCAATCCTCAATCCTCGATCCTCAATTTTCAATCCTCAATCTTCAATCCTCAATACTCAATATTCAATCCTCCATCCTCAATCCTCAATCGTCAGTTTTCAATCCCCAATACTCAATCTTCAATCCTCAATCCTCAATCCTCAATCCTCAATCCTCAATCCTCAATCCTCAATCCTCAATCTTCAATCCTCAATACTCAATTTGCAATCTTTAATCCTCAATCCTCAATCCTCAATCCTCATTCTTCAATCCCCAATCCTCAGTCCTCAATCCTCAATCCTCAATTTTCAATCCTCAATACTCAATCTTCAATCCTCAATCCGCAATCCTCAACCCTCAATCGTCAGTCTTCAATCCTCAATATTCAATCTTCAATCCTCAATCCTCAATCCTCAATCCTCAATCCGCAATCTTCAATCCTCAATACTCAATCTGCAATCTTCAATCCTCAATCCTCAATCTTCAATCCTCATTCTCCAATCCTCAATCCTCAGTCCTCAAACCTCAATACTCAATCCTCAATCCTCAATCGTCAATCTTCAATCCTCAATACCCAATCTTCAATCCTCAATCCTCAATACTCAATACTCAATCGTCAATCTTCAATCCTCAATACCCAATCCTCAATCTTCAATCCTCAATCCTCAATCCTCAATCCTCAATCCTCAACATTCAATCCTCAATCCTCAATCCTCAATCCTCAATCCTCAATCTTCAATCCTCAATACTCAATCTTCAATCCTCAATCCTCAATCCTCAATCCTCAATCCTCAAACCACAATACTCAATCGTCAATCTTCAATCCACAATACTCAATCTTCAATCCTCAATCCTCAATCCTCAATCCTCAGTCCTCATTCTTCAATCCTCAATACCCAATCCTCAATCTTCAATCCTCAATCCTCAATCCTCAATCCTCAATCCTCAATCCTCAATCCTCAATCCTCAATCTTCAATCCTCAGTCCCAAATCCTCAATCTTCAATACTCACTCCTCAAACCTCAATCTTCAATCCTCAATACTCAGTCTTCAATCCTCAATCCTCAATCCTCAATCCTCAATCCTCAATCCTCAATCCTCATTCTTCAATCCTCAATACCCAATCCTCAATATTCAATCCTCAATCCTCAATCCTCAATTCTCAATCCTCAATCCTCAATCCTCAATCCTCAATCCTCAATCCTCAATGTTCAATCCGCAATACCCAATCCTCAATCTTCTATCCGCAATCCTCAATCCTCAATCCTCAATCCTCAATCCTCAATCCTCAATCCTCAATCTTCAATCCTCATTACTCAATCTTCAATCCTCAGTCCTCAATCCTCAATCCTCAATCCTCATTTTTCAATCCTCAACACCCAATACTCAATCTTCAATCCTCAATCCTCAATCCTCAATTCTCAATCGTCAATCCTCAATCCTCAATCCTCAGTCCTCAATCTTCAATCCTCAATACTCAATCTGCAATCCTCAATCCTCAGTCGTCACTCCTCAATCCTCATTCTTCAATCCTCAATACCGAATCCTCAATCTTCAATCCTCAACCCACAATCCTCAATTCTCAATCCTCAATCCTGAATCCTCAGACATCAAACATCAATACTCCACCCCCTGTCCTCGTCCTCAATCCACAACCCTCAATCCTCAATCCTCAATCCTCAATCCTCATTCTTCGATCCTCAACACCCAATCCTCAATCTTCAATCCTCAATCTTCAATCCTCAATTCTCAATCCTCAATCCTCAATCCTCAGACCTCAAACATCAATACTCTACCCTCAGTCCTCGTCCTCAATCCACAACACTCAATCCTCGATCCTCAATCTTCAATCATCAATATTCAATCTTCAATCCTCAATCCTCAATCCTCAATACTCAATCCTCAATCCTCAATGTTCTATCCTGAATACGCAATCCTCAATCTTCAATCCTCAATCCTCATTCGTCAATCCTCGATCCTCAATCCTCAATCATAATCTTTAACCCTCAGTACGCAATCTTCAATCCTCAATCCTCAATCCTCAATCCACAATCCTCAATCTTCAATACCCAATACTCAATCTTCAATCCTCCATCCTCAATCCTCAATCCTCAATCCTCAATCCTCAGTCCTCAATCGTCAATCTTCAATCCTCAATCCTCAATCCTCATTCTTCAATCCTCAATACCCAATCCTCAATCTTCAATCCTCAATCCTCAATCTTCAATCCTCAATACTCAATTTGCAATCTTCAATCCTCAATCCTCAATCCTCAATTCTCAATCACCAGTCCTCATTCTCCAATCCTCAATCCTCAATCCTCAATCCTCAATCCTCAATCCTCAATTTTCAATCCTCAACCTTCAATCCTCAATATTCAATATTCAATCCTCCATTCTCAATCCTCAATCGTCAGTCTTCAATCCTCAATACTCAATCCTCAATCCTCAATCTTCAATCCTCAATACTCAATTTGCAATCTTCAATCCTCAATCCTCAATCCTCAATCCTCATTCTTCAATCCCCAATCCTCAATCCTCAATCCTCAATCCTCAATTTTCAATCCTCAATACTCAATCTTCAATCCTCAATCCGCAATCCTCAACCCTCAATCGTCAGTCTTCAATCCTCAATATTCAATCTTCAATCCTCAATCCTCAATCCTCAATCCTCAATCCGCAATCTTCAATCCTCAATACTCAATCTGCAATCTTCAATCCTCAATCCTCAATCTTCAATCCTCATTCTCCAATCCTCAATCCTCAGTCCTCAAACCTCAATTCTGAATCCTCAATCCTGCATCCTCAATCTTCAGCCATCAGTACTCAACAATCAGTTGTCAATCCTCAATCCCCAATAGAATATCCTCAATTCACAGCTTTCAATACTCAATACTCAATCTGCAATCTTCAAATCTCTATCCACAAACATCAGTTCTCATCACTCGACCCTGAGCGCTCAGACCTCAATGTTCAATCCTCAATCCTCAATTATCAATCTTCAATCCACAATACTGAACCTTCAATCCTCAATCCTCTATCCTCAATCCTTAATCCTCAATCCTCAGTAATCAATCCTCAATCTACAATACTCAATCGTCATTCCTCAGTCCTCAATCCTCAATCCTCAATCCTCGTTCCTCAAACCTCAATCCTCAACCCTCAGTCCTCATCCTCAATTCTCAATTCTCAATCCTCAATCCTCAATCCTCAATATTCAATCCTCAATAGTCAATCTCCAATCCTAGATCCTCAGTCCCCAATCTTCAATAATTAATCCTCAATCTTCAATCCTCAATCCCCAGTCCTCAATCTTCAATCCTCAATGCTCAATCCTTAATCCTCAATCCTCAGTCCTCAATCCTGAATCCTCAACCCTCAAACCTCAATCCTCAACCGTCAGTCCTCGTCCTCAATCGTCAACACTCAATCCTCAATCCTCAATCCTCAATCCTCAATCCTCAATCTTCAATCCTCAACACTCAGTCCTCAATCCTCAATCCTCAATCCTCAATCCTCAATCCTCAATCCTCAATCCTCAATCCTCAATCCTCAATCCTCAATCCTCAATCTTCAATCCTCAATACTCAATCTTCAAACCTCAATCCTCAGTCCTCAAACCTCAATTCTGAATCCTCAATTCTGCGTCCTCAATCTTCAGCCCTCCGTCCTCAACAATCAGTTGTCAATCCTCAATCCGCAATCCCCAGTCCTCAATCTTCAATCCTCAATGCTCAATCCTTAATCCTCAATCCTCAGTCCTCAATCATCAATCCTCAACCCTCAAACCTCAATCCTCAACAGTCAGTCCTCGTCCTCAATCGTCAACACTCAATCCTCAATCCTCAATCTTCAATCCTCAATCCTCACTCTTAATCTTCAATCCTCAGTACTCAAACTTCAATCCTCAATCCTCAATCCTCAATACTCAATCCTCAATCTTCAATCCTCAATACTCAATCTTCAATCCTCAATCCTCAATCCTCAATCCTCAATCCTCAATCCTCAATCCTCAATCATCAATTCTCAATCCCCAGTCCTCAATCTCCAATCCTCAATTCTCAATCCTCAATCCTCAATCCTCAATACTCAATCCTCAATCCTCAATCCTCAATTTTCAATCCTCAACCTTCAATCCTCAATATTCAATATTCAATCCTCCATCCTCAATCCTCAATCGTCAGTCTTCAATCCTCAATACTCAATCTTCAATCCTCAGGCCTCAATCCTCAATCCTCAATCCTCAATCTTCAATCCTCAATACTCAATTTGCAATCCTCAATCCTCAATCCTCAATCCTCATTCTTCAATCCTCAATCCTCAATCCTCAATCCTCAATCCTCAATTTTCAATCCGCAATCTTCAATCCTCAATACTCAATCTGCAATCTTCAATCCTCAATCCTCAATCTTCAATCCTCATTCTCCAATCCTCAATCCTCAGTCCTCAAACCTCAATTCTGAATCCTCAATCCTGCATCCTCAATCTTCAGCCCTCAGTCCTCAAAAATCAGTTGTCAATCCTCAATCCCCAATAGAATATCCTCAATTCACAGTTTTCAATACTCAATACTCAATCTGCAATCTTCAAATCTCTATCCACAAACATCAATTCTCATCACTCGACCCTGAGCGCTCAGACCTCAATGTTCAATCCTCAATCCTCAATTCTCAATCTTCAATCCTCAATACTGAACCTTCAATCCTCAGGCCTCAATCCTCAATCCTCAATCCTCGTTCCTCAAACCTCAATCCTCAACCCTCAGTCCTCATCCTCAATTCTCAATTCTCAATCCTCAGTCCTCAATCCTCAATATTCAATCCTCAATCCTCAATCCTCATTCTTCAATCCTCAATACCCAATCCTCAATCTTGAATCCTCAATCGTCAATCCTCAATTCTAAATCCTCAATCCTCAATCCTCAATCCTCAATCCTCAATCCTCAATCCTCAATCTTAATCTTCAATCCTCTGTACTCAATCTTCAATCCCCAATCCTCAATCCTCAATACTCAATCCTCAATCCTCAATCCTCAATCCTCAATACTCAATCTTCAATCCTCAATCCTCAATCCTCAATCCTCAATACTCAATCCTCAATCCTGAGTCCTCAATCGTCAATCTTCAATCCCCAATACTCAATCTTCAATCCTCAATACTCAATACTCAATACTCAATACTTATTCTTCAAACCTCAATCCTCATTCTTCAATCCTCAATACCCAATCCTCAATCTTCAATCCTCAATCCTCAATCCTCAATTCTCAACCCTCAATCCTCAGTCCTCAGTCCTCAAACCTCAATCCTCAAACCTCAAAACTCAATTCTGAATCCTCAATCCTGCATACTCGATCTTCAGCCCTCAGTCCTAAACAATCAGTTGTCAATCCTCAGTCCGCAATAGAATATCCTCAATTCACAGCTTTCAATACTCAATACTCAATCTGCAATCTTCAAATCTCTATCCACAAACATCAGTTCTCATCACTCGACCCTGAGCGCTCAGACCTCAATGTTCAATCCTCAATCCTCAATTATCAATCTTCAATCCACAATACTGAACCTTCAATCCTCAATCCTCTATCCTCAATCCTTAATCCTCAATCCTCAGTAATCAATCCTCAATCTACAATACTCAATCGTCATTCCTCAGTCCTCAATCCTCAATCCTCAATCCTCGTTCCTCAAACCTCAATCCTCAACCCTCAGTCCTCATCCTCAATTCTCAATTCTCAATCCTCAATCCTCAATCCTCAATATTCAATCCTCAATAGTCAATCTCCAATCCTAGATCCTCAGTCCCCAATCTTCAATAATTAATCCTCAATCTTCAATCCTCAATCCCCAGTCCTCAATCTTCAATCCTCAATGCTCAATCCTTAATCCTCAATCCTCAGTCCTCAATCCTGAATCCTCAACCCTCAAACCTCAATCCTCAACCGTCAGTCCTCGTCCTCAATCGTCAACACTCAATCCTCAATCCTCAATCCTCAATCCTCAATCCTCAATCTTCAATCCTCAACACTCAGTCCTCAATCCTCAATCCTCAATCCTCAATCCTCAATCCTCAATCCTCAATCCTCAATCCTCAATCCTCAATCCTCAATCCTCAATCTTCAATCCTCAATACTCAATCTTCAAACCTCAATCCTCAGTCCTCAAACCTCAATTCTGAATCCTCAATTCTGCGTCCTCAATCTTCAGCCCTCCGTCCTCAACAATCAGTTGTCAATCCTCAATCCGCAATCCCCAGTCCTCAATCTTCAATCCTCAATGCTCAATCCTTAATCCTCAATCCTCAGTCCTCAATCATCAATCCTCAACCCTCAAACCTCAATCCTCAACAGTCAGTCCTCGTCCTCAATCGTCAACACTCAATCCTCAATCCTCAATCTTCAATCCTCAATCCTCACTCTTAATCTTCAATCCTCAGTACTCAAACTTCAATCCTCAATCCTCAATCCTCAATACTCAATCCTCAATCTTCAATCCTCAATACTCAATCTTCAATCCTCAATCCTCAATCCTCAATCCTCAATCCTCAATCCTCAATCCTCAATCATCAATTCTCAATCCCCAGTCCTCAATCTCCAATCCTCAATTCTCAATCCTCAATCCTCAATCCTCAATACTCAATCCTCAATCCTCAATCCTCAATTTTCAATCCTCAACCTTCAATCCTCAATATTCAATATTCAATCCTCCATCCTCAATCCTCAATCGTCAGTCTTCAATCCTCAATACTCAATCTTCAATCCTCAGGCCTCAATCCTCAATCCTCAATCCTCAATCTTCAATCCTCAATACTCAATTTGCAATCCTCAATCCTCAATCCTCAATCCTCATTCTTCAATCCTCAATCCTCAATCCTCAATCCTCAATCCTCAATTTTCAATCCGCAATCTTCAATCCTCAATACTCAATCTGCAATCTTCAATCCTCAATCCTCAATCTTCAATCCTCATTCTCCAATCCTCAATCCTCAGTCCTCAAACCTCAATTCTGAATCCTCAATCCTGCATCCTCAATCTTCAGCCCTCAGTCCTCAAAAATCAGTTGTCAATCCTCAATCCCCAATAGAATATCCTCAATTCACAGTTTTCAATACTCAATACTCAATCTGCAATCTTCAAATCTCTATCCACAAACATCAATTCTCATCACTCGACCCTGAGCGCTCAGACCTCAATGTTCAATCCTCAATCCTCAATTCTCAATCTTCAATCCTCAATACTGAACCTTCAATCCTCAGGCCTCAATCCTCAATCCTCAATCCTCGTTCCTCAAACCTCAATCCTCAACCCTCAGTCCTCATCCTCAATTCTCAATTCTCAATCCTCAGTCCTCAATCCTCAATATTCAATCCTCAATCCTCAATCCTCATTCTTCAATCCTCAATACCCAATCCTCAATCTTGAATCCTCAATCGTCAATCCTCAATTCTAAATCCTCAATCCTCAATCCTCAATCCTCAATCCTCAATCCTCAATCCTCAATCTTAATCTTCAATCCTCTGTACTCAATCTTCAATCCCCAATCCTCAATCCTCAATACTCAATCCTCAATCCTCAATCCTCAATCCTCAATACTCAATCTTCAATCCTCAATCCTCAATCCTCAATCCTCAATACTCAATCCTCAATCCTGAGTCCTCAATCGTCAATCTTCAATCCCCAATACTCAATCTTCAATCCTCAATACTCAATACTCAATACTCAATACTTATTCTTCAAACCTCAATCCTCATTCTTCAATCCTCAATACCCAATCCTCAATCTTCAATCCTCAATCCTCAATCCTCAATTCTCAACCCTCAATCCTCAGTCCTCAGTCCTCAAACCTCAATCCTCAAACCTCAAAACTCAATTCTGAATCCTCAATCCTGCATACTCGATCTTCAGCCCTCAGTCCTAAACAATCAGTTGTCAATCCTCAGTCCGCAATAGAATATCCTCAATTCACAGTTTTCAATACTCAATACTCAATCTGCAATCTTCAAATCTCTATCCACAAACATCAATTCTCATCACTCGACCCTGAGCGCTCAGACCTCAATGTTCAATCCTCAATCCTCAATTCTCAATCTTCAATCCTCAATACTGAACCTTCAATCCTCAGGCCTCAATCCTCAATCCTCAATCCTCAATTTTCAATCCTCAGTAATCAATCCTCAATCCTCAATACTCAATCGTCAGTCCTCAATCCTCAATCCTCAATCGTCAATCTTCAATCCTCAATACTCAATCTTCAATCCTCAATCCTCAATACTCAATACTCAATCCTCATTCTTCAATCCTCAATCCTCATTCTTCAATCCTCAATCCTCAATCCTCAATCCTCAATCCTCAATCCGCAATCTTCAATCCTCAATACTCAATCTGCAATCTTCAATCCTCAACCCTCAATCCTTAATCCTCATTATACAATCCTCAATCCTCAGTCCTCAAACCTCAATTCTGAATCCTCAATCCTGCATCCTCAATCTTCAGCCCTCAGTCCTCAACAATCAGTTGTCAATCCTCAGTCCCCAATAGAATATCCTCAATTCACAGTTTTCAATACTCAATACTCAATCTGCAATCTTCAAATCTCTATCCACAGACATCAATTCCCATCACTCGACCCTGAGCGCTCAGACCTCAATGTTCAATCCTCAATCCTCAATTCTCAATCTTCAATCCTCAATACTGAACCTTCAATCCTCAATCCTCAATCCTCAATCCTCAATCCTCAGTAATCAGTCCTCAATCCTCAATACTCAATCGTCAGTCCTCAGTCCTCAATCCTCAACCCTCAATCCTCGTTCCTCAAACCTCAATCCTCAAACCTCAGCCCTCATCCTCAATTCTCAATTCTCAATACTCAATCCTCAACTGTCAGTCCTCGTCCTCAATCCTCAACCCTCAATCCTCAATCCACAATCTTCAATCCTCAATACTCAATATTCAGTCCTCAATCCTCAATCCTCAATCCTCAATCCTCAGTCCCCAGTCCTCAAACCTCAATCCTCAACCGTCAGCCCTCATCCTCAATCCTCAATCCTCAATCCTCAATCCTCAATCCTCAATCTTCAAACCTCAATCCTCAGTCCTCAAACCTCAATTCTGAATCCTCAATTCTGCATCCTCAATCTTCAGCCCTCAGTCCTCAACAATCAGTTGTCAATCCTCAATCCGCAATAGAATATCCTCAATTCACAGTTTTCAATACTTAATACTCAATCTGCAATATTCAAATCTCTATCCACAAACATCAATTCTCATCACTCAACCCTGAACGCTCAGTCCGCAATGTTCAATCCTCAATCTTCAATTCTCAATCTTCAATCCTCAATACAGAATCTTCAATACTCAATCCCCAATCCTCAATCCTCAATCCTCAATCCTCAATCCTCAGTAATCAATCCTCAATCCTCAATACTCAATCGTCAGTCCTCAGTCCTCAATCATCAACCCTCAATCCTCGTTCCACAAACCTCAATTCACAACCCTCAGCCCTCATCCACAATTCTCAATTCTCAATACTCAATCCTCAATCCTCAATCTTCAATCCTCAATAATCAATCTCCAATCCTAGATCCTCAATCCCCAATCCTCAATCCTTAATCCTCAACATTCAATCCTCAATCCCCAGTCCTCAATCTCGAATCCTCAATGCTCAATCCTCAATCTTCAATCCTCAGTCCTCAATCCTCAACCCTCAATCCTCAAACCTCAATCCTCAACCGTCAGTCCTCGTCCTCAATCCTCAACCCTCAATCCTCAATCCACAATCTTCAATCCTCAATACTCAATATTCAGTCCTCAATCCTCAATCCTCAATCCTCAATCTTCAATCCTCAATCCTTAATACTCAATCCTCAATCCTCATTCTTCAATCCTCAATACCCAATCCACAATCTTCATTCCTCAATCCTCAATCATCAATTCTCAATCCTCAATCCTCAATCTTCAATCCTCAATGCTCAATCCTCAATCCTCAATCCTCAACCGTCAATCCTCAATCCTCAATCCTCAATCTTCAATACTCAATACTCAATCTTCAATCCTCAATCCTCAATCCTCAATCCTCAATCCTCAATCCTCAAACCTCAATCGTCAATCTTCAATCCTCAATACTCAATCGTCAATACTCAATCCTCAATACTCAATACTCAATCCACATTCTTCAATCTCCAATACCCAATCCCCAATCTTCAATCCTCAATCCTCAATCCTCAATCCTCAATCCTCAACCTTCAATCCTCAAACCTCAATCCTCAATCCTCAAACCTGAATCCTCAACCCTGAATCCCCAATCTTCAGCCCTAAGTCCTCAACAATCAGTTGTCAATCCTCATTCCTCAATAGAATATCCTCAATTCACAGTTTTCAATCCTGAATCCTCAATCTTCAATACTCTATCCTCAATCCTCAATGTTCTATCCTCAATACGCAATCCTCAATCTTCAATCCTCAATCCTCAATCCCCAATCCTCAATCCTCAATCCTCAATCCTCAATCCTCAATCCTCAACCTTAATCTTCAATCCTCAGTACTCAATCTTCAATCCTCAATCCTCAATCCTCAATCCTCAATCCTCAATCTTCAATCCTCAATACTCAATCTTCAATCCTCAATCCTCAATCCTCAATCCTCAATCCTCATTCTTCCATCCTCAATACCCAATCCTCAATCTTCAATCCTCAATCCTCAATCCTCAATTCTCAATCCTCAATCCTCAGTCCCCAGTCCTCAAACCTCAATCCTCAACCCTCAGCCCTCATCTTCAATCCTCAATCCTCAATCCTCAATCCTCAATCCTCAATCCTCAATCTTCAATCCTCAATACTCAATCTTCAATCCTCAACCCTCAATCCTCAAACCTCAATCCTCAATCCTCAATATTCAATCCTCAGTCCCACATCCTCAATCTTCAAGACTCACTCCTCAATCCTGAATCTTCAATCCGCAATACTCAGTCTTCAATCCTCAAACCTCAATCCTCAACCCTCAGACCTCAGTACTCAATCTGCAATCCTCAACATTCAATCCTCAATACTCAATCCTCAATCCTCAATCTTCAATCCTCAATACTCAATCTTCAAACCTCAATCCTCAATCCTCAATCCTCAATCTTCAATCCTCAATCCTCTATCCTCAATTTTCAATCCTCAATACTCAATCTTCAATCCTCAATCCTCAATCCTCAATCCTCAACCCTCAATCGTCAGTCTTCAATCCTCAATACTCAATCTTCAATCCTCAATCCTCAATCCTCAATCCTCAATCCGCAATCTTCAATCCTCAGTACTCAAACTGCAATCTTCAATCCTCAATCCTCAATCCTCAATCCTCAAACCTCAGTACTCAATATTCAATCCTCAATCCTCAATCCTCAATACTCAATCCTCAATCCTCAATCCTCAATCGTCAACTTTCAATCCTCAATACTCAATCTTCAATCCTCAATCCTCAATACTCAATACTCAATCCTCATTCTTCAATCCTCATTCCTCAGACCTCAGTACTCAATCTTCAATCCTCAATCTTCAATCCTCAATACTCAATCCTCAATCCTCAATCTTCAATCCTCAATCCTCAATCGTCAATCTTCAATCCTCAATACTCAATCTTCAATCATCAATCCTCAATACTGAATACTCAATCCTCATTCTTCAATCCTCAATCCTCATTCTTCAGTCCTCAATACACAATCCTCAATCTTCAATCCTCAATCCTCAATCCTCAATTCTCAACCCTCAATCCTCAGTCCTCAGTCCTCAAACCTCAATCCTCAAACCTCAGCGCTCATCCTCAATCCTCAATCCTCAATCCTCAATCCTCAATCCTCAATCTTCAATCCTCAATACTCAATCTTCAAACCTCAATCCTCAGTCCTCAAACCTCAATTCTGAATCCTCAATCCTGCATCCTCAATCTTCAGCCCTCAGTCCTCAACAATCAGCTGTCAATCCTCAATCTGCAATAGAATATCCTCAATTCACAGCTTTCAATACTCAATACTCAATCTGCAATCTTCAAATCTCTATCCACAAACATCAATTCTCATCACTCAACCCTGAACGCTCAGTCCTCAATGTTCAGTCCTCGATCTTCAATTCTCAATCTTCAATCCTCAATACTGAATCTTCAATACTCAATCCCCAATCCTCAATCCTCAATCCTCAATCCTCAATCCTCTGTAATCAATCCTCAATCCTCAATCCTCAATCCTCATTCTTCAATCCTCAATACCCAATCCTCAATCTTCAATCCTCAATCCTCAATCCTCAATTCTAAATCGTCAATCCTCAATCCTCAATCCTCAATCCTCAATCCTCAATATTAATATTCAATCCTCAGTACTCAATCTTCAATCTTCAATCCTCAATCCTCAATCCTCAATTCTCAATACTCAATCCTCAATCCTCAGTCCTCAGTCCTCAAACCTCAATCCTCAAACCTCAAACCTCAATTCTGAATCCTCAATCCTGCATACTCGATCTTCAGCCCTCAGTCCTAAACAATCAGTTGTCAATCCTCAATCCGCAATAGAATATCCTCAATTAACAGTTTTCAATACTCAATACTCAATCTGCAATCTTCAAATCTCTATCCACAAACATCAATCCTCATCACTCAACCCTGAACGCTCAGTCCGCAATGTTCAATCCTCAATCTTCAATTCTCAATCTTCAATCCTCAATACAGAATCTTCAATCCTCAATCCTCAATCCTCAATCCTCAACCCTCAATCGTCAGTCTTCAATCCTGAATACTCAATCTTCAACACTCAGTCCTCAATCCTCAATCCTCAATCCGCAACCTTCAATCCTCAATACTCAATCTGCAATCTTCAATCCTCAACCCTCAATCCTTAATCCTCATTATCCAATCCTCAATCCTCAGTCCTCAAACCTCAATTCTGAATCCTCAATCCTGCATCCTCAATCTTCAGCCCTCAGTCCTCAACAATCAGTTGTCAATCCTCAGTCCCCAATAGAATATCCTCAATTCACAGTTTTCAATGCTCAATACTCAATCTGCAATCTTCAAATCTCTATCCACAAACATCAATTCTCATCACTCAACCCTGAGTGCTCAGACCTCAATGTTCAACCCTCAATCCTCAATTCTCAATCTTCAATCCTCAATACTCAATCTTCAATCCTCAACCCTCAATCCTCAACCCTCAATCGTCAGTCTTCAATCCTCAATACTCAATCTTCAATCCTCAATCCTCAATCCTCAATCCTCAATCCTCAATCCGCAATCTTCAATCCTCAGTACTCAATCTGCAATCTTCAATCCTCAACCCTCAATCCTTAATCCTCATTATCCAATCCTCAATCCTCAGTCCTCAAACCTCAATTCTGAATCCTCAATCCTGCATCCTCAATCTTCAGCCCTCAGTCCTCAACAATCAGTTGTCAATCCTCAGTCCCCAATAGAATATCCTCAATTCACAGTTTTCAATACTCAATACTCAATCTGCAATCTTCAAATCTCTATCCACAGACATCAATTCCCATCACTCGACCCTGAGCGCTCAGACCTCAATGTTCAATCCTCAATCCTCAATTCTCAATCTTCAATCCTCAATACTGAACCTTCAATCCTCAATCCTCAATCCTCAATCCTCAATCCTCAATCCTCAGTAATCAATACTCAATCTTCAATACTCAAAGGTCATTCCTCAGTCCTCAATCCTCAATCCTCAATCCTCGTTCCTCAAACCTCAATCCTCATCCCTCAGTCCTCATCCTCAATTCTCAATTCTCAATCCTCAATCCTCAATCCTCAATATTCAATCATCAATAATCAATCTCCAATCCTAGATCCTCAATCCCCAATCTTCAATCCTTAATCCTCAATCTTCAATCCTCAATCCCCAGTCCTCAATCTTCAATCCTGAATGCTCAATCCTCAATCCTCAATCCTCAGTCCTCAATCCTCAATCATCAACCCTCAAACCTCAATCCTCAACCGTCAGTCCTCGTCCTCAATCGTCAACACTCAATCCTCAATCCTCAATCTTCAATCCTCAATACTCAATATTCAATACTCAATCGTCAATCTTCAATCCTCAATCTTCAATCCTCAAACCTCAATTCTGAATCCTCAATCCTGCATCCTCAATCTTCAGCCCTCAGTCCTCAACAAGCAGTTGTCAATCCTCAATCCGCAATAGAATATCCTCAATTCACAGTTTTCAATACTCAATACACAATCTGCAATCTTCATATCTCTATCCACAAACATCAATTCTCATCACTCAACCCTGAACGCTCAGTCCTCAATGTTCAATCCTCAATCTTCAATTCTCAATCTTCAATCCTCAATCCTCAATCCTCAATCCTCAATCCTCAGTAATCAATACTCAATCTTCAATACTCAAAGGTCATTCCTCAGTCCTCAATCCTCAATCCTCAATCCTCGTTCCTCAAACCTCAATCCTCAAACCTCAGCCCTCATCCTCAATTCTCAATTCTCAATACTCAGTCCTCAATCCTCAATCCTCAATCCTCAATCCTCATTCTTCAATCCTCAATACCCAATCCACAATCTTCATTCCTCAATCCTCAATCATCAATTCTCAATCCCCAGTCCTCAATCTCGAATCCTCAATGCTCAATCCTCAATCTTCAATCCTCAGTCCTCAATCCTCAACCCTCAATCCTCAAACCTCAATCCTCAACCGTCAGTCCTCAGTCCTCAACAATCAGCTGTCAATCCTCAATCTGCAATAGAATATCCTCAATTCACAGCTTTCAATACTCAATACTCAATCTGCAATCTTCAAATCTCTATCCACAAACATCAATTCTCATCACTCAACCCTGAACGCTCAGTCCTCAATGTTCAGTCCTCGATCTTCAATTCTCAATCTTCAATCCTCAATACTGAATCTTCAATACTCAATCCCCAATCCTCAATCCTCAATCCTCAATCCTCAATCCTCTGTAATCAATCCTCAATCCTCAATCCTCAATCCTCATTCTTCAATCCTCAATACCCAATCCTCAATCTTCAATCCTCAATCCTCAATCCTCAATTCTAAATCGTCAATCCTCAATCCTCAATCCTCAATCCTCAATCCTCAATATTAATATTCAATCCTCAGTACTCAATCTTCAATCTTCAATCCTCAATCCTCAATCCTCAATTCTCAATACTCAATCCTCAATCCTCAGTCCTCAGTCCTCAAACCTCAATCCTCAAACCTCAAACCTCAATTCTGAATCCTCAATCCTGCATACTCGATCTTCAGCCCTCAGTCCTAAACAATCAGTTGTCAATCCTCAATCCGCAATAGAATATCCTCAATTAACAGTTTTCAATACTCAATACTCAATCTGCAATCTTCAAATCTCTATCCACAAACATCAATCCTCATCACTCAACCCTGAACGCTCAGTCCGCAATGTTCAATCCTCAATCTTCAATTCTCAATCTTCAATCCTCAATACAGAATCTTCAATACTCAATCCCCAATCCTCAATCCTCAATCCTCAATCCTCAATCCTCAGTAATCAATCCTCAATCCTCAATACTCAATCGTCAGTCCTCAGTCCTCAATCATCAACCCTCAATCCTCGTTCCACAAACCTCAATTCACAACCCTCAGCCCTCATCCACAATTCTCAATTCTCAATACTCAATCCTCAATCCTCAATCTTCAATCCTCAATAATCAATCTCCAATCCTAGATCCTCAATCCCCAATCCTCAATCCTTAATCCTCAACATTCAATCCTCAATCCCCAGTCCTCAATCTCGAATCCTCAATGCTCAATCCTCAATCTTCAATCCTCAGTCCTCAATCCTCAACCCTCAATCCTCAAACCTCAATCCTCAACCGTCAGTCCTCGTCCTCAATCCTCAACCCTCAATCCTCAATCCACAATCTTCAATCCTCAATACTCAATATTCAGTCCTCAATCCTCAATCCTCAATCCTCAATCTTCAATCCTCAATCCTTAATACTCAATCCTCAATCCTCATTCTTCAATCCTCAATACCCAATCCACAATCTTCATTCCTCAATCCTCAATCATCAATTCTCAATCCTCAATCCTCAATCTTCAATCCTCAATGCTCAATCCTCAATCCTCAATCCTCAACCGTCAATCCTCAATCCTCAATCCTCAATCTTCAATACTCAATACTCAATCTTCAATCCTCAATCCTCAATCCTCAATCCTCAATCCTCAATCCTCAAACCTCAATCGTCAATCTTCAATCCTCAATACTCAATCGTCAATACTCAATCCTCAATACTCAATACTCAATCCACATTCTTCAATCTCCAATACCCAATCCCCAATCTTCAATCCTCAATCCTCAATCCTCAATCCTCAATCCTCAACCTTCAATCCTCAAACCTCAATCCTCAATCCTCAAACCTGAATCCTCAACCCTGAATCCCCAATCTTCAGCCCTAAGTCCTCAACAATCAGTTGTCAATCCTCATTCCTCAATAGAATATCCTCAATTCACAGTTTTCAATCCTGAATCCTCAATCTTCAATACTCTATCCTCAATCCTCAATGTTCTATCCTCAATACGCAATCCTCAATCTTCAATCCTCAATCCTCAATCCCCAATCCTCAATCCTCAATCCTCAATCCTCAATCCTCAATCCTCAACCTTAATCTTCAATCCTCAGTACTCAATCTTCAATCCTCAATCCTCAATCCTCAATCCTCAATCCTCAATCTTCAATCCTCAATACTCAATCTTCAATCCTCAATCCTCAATCCTCAATCCTCAATCCGCAATCTTCAATCCTCAGTACTCAAACTGCAATCTTCAATCCTCAATCCTCAATCCTCAATCCTCAAACCTCAGTACTCAATATTCAATCCTCAATCCTCAATCCTCAATACTCAATCCTCAATCCTCAATCCTCAATCGTCAACTTTCAATCCTCAATACTCAATCTTCAATCCTCAATCCTCAATACTCAATACTCAATCCTCATTCTTCAATCCTCATTCCTCAGACCTCAGTACTCAATCTTCAATCCTCAATCTTCAATCCTCAATACTCAATCCTCAATCCTCAATCTTCAATCCTCAATCCTCAATCGTCAATCTTCAATCCTCAATACTCAATCTTCAATCATCAATCCTCAATACTGAATACTCAATCCTCATTCTTCAATCCTCAATCCTCATTCTTCAGTCCTCAATACACAATCCTCAATCTTCAATCCTCAATCCTCAATCCTCAATTCTCAACCCTCAATCCTCAGTCCTCAGTCCTCAAACCTCAATCCTCAAACCTCAGCGCTCATCCTCAATCCTCAATCCTCAATCCTCAATCCTCAATCCTCAATCTTCAATCCTCAATACTCAATCTTCAAACCTCAATCCTCAGTCCTCAAACCTCAATTCTGAATCCTCAATCCTGCATCCTCAATCTTCAGCCCTCAGTCCTCAACAATCAGCTGTCAATCCTCAATCTGCAATAGAATATCCTCAATTCACAGCTTTCAATACTCAATACTCAATCTGCAATCTTCAAATCTCTATCCACAAACATCAATTCTCATCACTCAACCCTGAACGCTCAGTCCTCAATGTTCAGTCCTCGATCTTCAATTCTCAATCTTCAATCCTCAATACTGAATCTTCAATACTCAATCCCCAATCCTCAATCCTCAATCCTCAATCCTCAATCCTCTGTAATCAATCCTCAATCCTCAATCCTCAATCCTCATTCTTCAATCCTCAATACCCAATCCTCAATCTTCAATCCTCAATCCTCAATCCTCAATTCTAAATCGTCAATCCTCAATCCTCAATCCTCAATCCTCAATCCTCAATATTAATATTCAATCCTCAGTACTCAATCTTCAATCTTCAATCCTCAATCCTCAATCCTCAATTCTCAATACTCAATCCTCAATCCTCAGTCCTCAGTCCTCAAACCTCAATCCTCAAACCTCAAACCTCAATTCTGAATCCTCAATCCTGCATACTCGATCTTCAGCCCTCAGTCCTAAACAATCAGTTGTCAATCCTCAATCCGCAATAGAATATCCTCAATTAACAGTTTTCAATACTCAATACTCAATCTGCAATCTTCAAATCTCTATCCACAAACATCAATCCTCATCACTCAACCCTGAACGCTCAGTCCTCAATGTTCAATCCTCAATCTTCAATTCTCAATCTTCAATCCTCAATACTGAATCTTCAATACTCAATCCCCAATCCTCAATCCTCAATCCTCAATCCTCAATCCTCAGTAATCTATCCTCAATCCTCAACACTCAATACTCAATACTCAATCCTCATTCTTCAATCCTCAATCCTCATTCTTCAATCCTCAATACCCAATCCTCAATCTTCAATCCTCAATCCTCAATCCTCAATTCTCAACCCTCAATCCTGAGTCTTCAGTCCTCAAACCTCAATCCTCAAACGTCAGCACTCATCCTCAATCCTCAATCCTCAACCCTCAAACCTCAACCCTCAACCGTCAGTACTCGTCCTCAATCGTCAACACTCAATCCTCAATCCTCAACCTTCAATCCTCATTCTTCAATCCTCAATACCCAATCCTCATTCTTCAATCCTCAATCCTCAATCCTCAATTCTCAATCCTCAATTGTCAGTCACCAGTCCTCAAACCTCAATCCTCGACCCTCAGCCCTCATCCTCAATCCTCAATCCTCAATCCTCAATTCTCAATCCTCAATCTTCATTCCTCAATACTCAATCTTCAACATTCAATCCTCAATCCTCAACCCTCAATCGTCTGTCTTCAATCCTCAATACTCAATCTTCAATCCTCAATCCTCAATCCTCAATCCTCAATCCGCAATCTTCAATCCTGAATACTCAATCTGCAATCTTCAATCCTCAATCCTCAATCCTCAATCCTCATTCTCCAATCCTCAATCCTCAGTCCTCGAACCTCAATTCTGAATCCTCAATCCTGCATCCTCAATCTTCAGCCCTGAGTCCTCTACAATCAGTTGTCAATCCTCAATCCCCAATAGAATATCCTCAATTCACAGTTTTCAATACTCAATACTCAATCTGCAATCTTCAAATCTCTATCCACAAACATCAATTCTCATCACTCAACCCTAAGCGCTCAGACCTCAATGTTCAATCCTCAATCCTCAATTCTCAATCTTCAATCCTCAATACTCAATCTTCAATCCTCAATCCTCAATCCTCAATCCTCAACCCTCAATCGTCAGTCTTCAATCCTGAATACTCAATCTTCAACACTCAGTCCTCAATCCTCAATCCTCAATCCGCAACCTTCAATCCTCAATACTCAATCTGCAATCTTCAATCCTCAACCCTCAATCCTTAATCCTCATTATCCAATCCTCAATCCTCAGTCCTCAAACCTCAATTCTGAATCCTCAATCCTGCATCCTCAATCTTCAGCCCTCAGTCCTCAACAATCAGTTGTCAATCCTCAGTCCCCAATAGAATATCCTCAATTCACAGTTTTCAATGCTCAATACTCAATCTGCAATCTTCAAATCTCTATCCACAAACATCAATTCTCATCACTCAACCCTGAGTGCTCAGACCTCAATGTTCAACCCTCAATCCTCAATTCTCAATCTTCAATCCTCAATACTCAATCTTCAATCCTCAACCCTCAATCCTCAACCCTCAATCGTCAGTCTTCAATCCTCAATACTCAATCTTCAATCCTCAATCCTCAATCCTCAATCCTCAATCCTCAATCCGCAATCTTCAATCCTCAGTACTCAATCTGCAATCTTCAATCCTCAACCCTCAATCCTTAATCCTCATTATCCAATCCTCAATCCTCAGTCCTCAAACCTCAATTCTGAATCCTCAATCCTGCATCCTCAATCTTCAGCCCTCAGTCCTCAACAATCAGTTGTCAATCCTCAGTCCCCAATAGAATATCCTCAATTCACAGTTTTCAATACTCAATACTCAATCTGCAATCTTCAAATCTCTATCCACAGACATCAATTCCCATCACTCGACCCTGAGCGCTCAGACCTCAATGTTCAATCCTCAATCCTCAATTCTCAATCTTCAATCCTCAATACTGAACCTTCAATCCTCAATCCTCAATCTTCAATCCTCAATCCTCAATCCTCAGTAATCAATACTCAATCTTCAATACTCAAAGGTCATTCCTCAGTCCTCAATCCTCAATCCTCAATCCTCGTTCCTCAAACCTCAATCCTCATCCCTCAGTCCTCATCCTCAATTCTCAATTCTCAATCCTCAATCCTCAATCCTCAATATTCAATCATCAATAATCAATCTCCAATCCTAGATCCTCAATCCCCAATCTTCAATCCTTAATCCTCAATCTTCAATCCTCAATCCCCAGTCCTCAATCTTCAATCCTGAATGCTCAATCCTCAATCCTCAATCCTCAGTCCTCAATCCTCAATCATCAACCCTCAAACCTCAATCCTCAACCGTCAGTCCTCGTCCTCAATCGTCAACACTCAATCCTCAATCCTCAATCTTCAATCCTCAATACTCAATATTCAATACTCAATCGTCAATCTTCAATCCTCAATCTTCAATCCTCAAACCTCAATTCTGAATCCTCAATCCTGCATCCTCAATCTTCAGCCCTCAGTCCTCAACAAGCAGTTGTCAATCCTCAATCCGCAATAGAATATCCTCAATTCACAGTTTTCAATACTCAATACACAATCTGCAATCTTCATATCTCTATCCACAAACATCAATTCTCATCACTCAACCCTGAACGCTCAGTCCTCAATGTTCAATCCTCAATCTTCAATTCTCAATCTTCAATCCTCAATCCTCAATCCTCAATCCTCAATCCTCAGTAATCAATACTCAATCTTCAATACTCAAAGGTCATTCCTCAGTCCTCAATCCTCAATCCTCAATCCTCGTTCCTCAAACCTCAATCCTCAAACCTCAGCCCTCATCCTCAATTCTCAATTCTCAATACTCAGTCCTCAATCCTCAATCCTCAATCCTCAATCCTCATTCTTCAATCCTCAATACCCAATCCACAATCTTCATTCCTCAATCCTCAATCATCAATTCTCAATCCCCAGTCCTCAATCTCGAATCCTCAATGCTCAATCCTCAATCTTCAATCCTCAGTCCTCAATCCTCAACCCTCAATCCTCAAACCTCAATCCTCAACCGTCAGTCCTCGTCCTCAATCCTCAAACCTCAATCCTCAATCCACAATCTTCAATCCTCAAAACTCAATAATCAGTCCTCAATCCTCAATCCTCAATCCTCAATCTTCAATCCTCAATCCTCAATCCTCAATCCTCAATCCTCATTCTTCAATCCTCAATACCCAATCCACAATCTTCATTCCTCAATCCTCAATCATCAATTCTCAATCCTCAATCCTCAATCTTCAATCCTCAATGCTCAATCCTCAATCCTCAATCCTCAACCGTCAATCCTCTATCCTCAATCCTCAATCTTCAATACTCAATACTCAATCTTCAATCCTCAATCCTCAATCCTCAATCCTCAATCCTCAATCCTCAATCCTCAATCGTCAATCTTCAATCCTCAATACTCAATCGTCAATACTAAATCCTCAATACTCAATACTCAATCCACATTCTTCAATCTCCAATACCCAATCCTCAATCTTCAATCCTCAGTCCTCAATCCTCAATCCTCAATCCTCAACCTTCAATCCTCAAACCTCAATCCTCAATCCTCAATCCGGAATCCTCAACCCTGAATCCTCAATCTTCAGCCCTAAGTCCTCAACAATCAGTTGTCAATCCTCATTCCTCAATAGAATATCCTCAATTCACAGTTTTCAATCCTGAATCCTCAATCCTCAATACTCTATCCTCAATCCTCAATGTTCTATCCTCAATACGCAATCCTCAATCTTCAATCCTCAATCCTCAATCCTCAATCCTCAATCCTCAATCCTCAATCCTCAATCCTCAATCCTCAACCTTAATCTTCAATCCTCAGTACTCAATCTTCAATCCTCAATCCTCAATCCTCAATCCTCAATCCTCAATCCTCAATCTTCAATCCTCAATACTCAATCTTCAATCCTCAATCCTCAATCCTCAATCCTCAATCCTCAATCCTCAATCCTCAATCCTCAATCCTCAATCCTCAATCCTCAACCTTAATCTTCAATCCTCAGTACTCAATCTTCAATCCTCAATCCTCAATCCTCAATCCTCAATCCTCAATCCTCAATCTTCAATCCTCAATACTCAATCTTCAATCCTCAATCCTCAATCCTCAATCCTCAATCCTCATTCTTCAATCCTCAACACCCAATCCTTAATCCTCAATCCTCAATCCTGAATCCTCAATCCTCAGTCCTCAAACCTCAATCCTGAATCCACAATCCTGAACGCTCAACCTTCAGCCCTCAGACCTCAACAATCAGTTGTGAATCCTCAATCCTCAATAGAATATACTCAATTCACAGGTTTCAATACTCAATACTCAGCCTGCAATCTTCAAATCTCTATCCACAAACATCAATTCTCATCACTCAACCCTCAACACTCAGTCCCCAATCCTCAATCTTCAAACCTCAATCCTCAATCCTCAATCCTCAATCCTCAATCCTCAATCTTCAATCCTCAATACCCAATCCACAATCTTCATTCCTCAATCCTCAATCATCAATTCTCAATCCCCAGTCCTCAATCTCCAATCCTCAATGCTCAATCCTCAATCTTCAATCCTCAGCCCTCAATCCTCAATCCTCAATCCTCAAACCTCAATCCTCAACCGTCAGTCCTCGTCCTCAATCCTCAACCCTCAATCCTCAATCCACAATCTTCAATCCTCAATACTCAATATTCAGTCCTCAATCCTCAATCCCCAATCCTCAATCCTCAGTCCCCAGTCCTCAAACCTCAATCCTCAACCCTCAGCCCTCATCCTCAATCCTCAATACTCAATCCTCAATCTTCAATCTTCAATCCTCAATACTCAATTTTCAAACCTCAATCCTCAGTCCTCAAACCTCAATTCTGAATCCTCAATCCTGCATCCTCAATCTTCAGCCCTCAGTCCTCAACAATCAGTTGTCAATCCTCAATCCGCAATTGAATATCCTCAATTCACAGTTTTCAAGACTCAATACTCAATCTGCAATATTCAAATCTCTACCCACAAACATCAATTCTAATCACTCAATCCTGAACGCTCAGTCCTCAATGTTCAATCCTCAATCTTCAATTCTCAACCTTCAATCCTCAATACTGAATCTTCAATACTCAATCCCCAATGCTCAATCCTCAATCCTCAATCCTCAATCCTCAGTAATCAATCCTCAATCCTCAATACTCAATCGTCAGTCCTCAGTCCTCAATCCTCAACCCTCAATCCTCGTTCCTCAAACCTCAATCCTCAAACCTCAGCCCTCATCCTCAATTCTCAATTCTCAATACCCAATCCTCAATCCTCAATCCTCAATCCTCAATCCTCATTCTTCAATCCTCAATACCCAATCCACAATCTTCATTCCTCAATCCTCAATCATCAATTCTCAATCCCCAGTCCTCAATCTCCAATCCTCAATGCTCAATCCTCAATCTTCAATCTTCAGTCCTCAATCCTCAATCCTCAATCCTCAAACCTCAATCCTCAACCGTCAGTCCTCGTCCTCAATCCTCAACCCTCAATCCTCAATCCACAATCTTCAATCCTCAATACTCAATATTCAGTCCTCAATCCTCAATCGTCAATCCTCAATCCTCAGTCCCCAGTCCTCAAACCTCAATCCTCAACCCTCAGCCCTCATCCTCAATCCTCAATCCGCAATCTTCAATCCTCAATACTCAATCTGCAATCTTCAATCCTCAACCCTCAATCCTTAATCCTCATTATCCAATCCTCAATCCTCAGTCCTCAAACCTCAATTCTGAATCCTCAATCCTGCATCCTCAATCTTCAGCCCTCAGTCCTCAACAAGCAGTTGTCAATCCTCAATCCGCAATAGAATATCCTCAATTCACAGTTTTCAATACTCAATACACAATCTGCAATCTTCATATCTCTATCCACAAACATCAATTCTCATCACACAACCCTGAACGCTCAGTCCTCAATGTTCAATCCTCAATCTTCAATTCTCAATCTTCAATCCTCAATCCTCAATCCTCAATCCTCAATCCTCAGTAATCAATACTCAATCTTCAATACTCAAAGGTCATTCCTCAGTCCTCAATCCTCAATCCTCAATCCTCGTTCCTCAAACCTCAATCCTCAAACCTCAGCCCTCATCCTCAATTCTCAATTCTCAATACTCAGTCCTCAATCCTCAATCCTCAATCCTCAATCCTCATTCTTCAATCCTCAATACCCAATCCACAATCTTCATTCCTCAATCCTCAATCATCAATTCTCAATCCCCAGTCCTCAATCTCGAATCCTCAATGCTCAATCCTCAATCTTCAATCCTCAGTCCTCAATCCTCAACCCTCAATCCTCAAACCTCAATCCTCAACCGTCAGTCCTCGTCCTCAATCCTCAAACCTCAATCCTCAATCCACAATCTTCAATCCTCAATACTCAATAATCAGTCCTCAATCCTCAATCCTCAATCCTCAATCTTCAATCCTCAATCCTCAATCCTCAATCCTCAATCCTCATTCTTCAATCCTCAATACCCAATCCACAATCTTCATTCCTCAATCCTCAATCATCAATTCTCAATCCTCAATCCTCAATCTTCAATCCTCAATGCTCAATCCTCAATCCTCAATCCTCAACCGTCAATCCTCAATCCTCAATCCTCAATCTTCAATACTCAATACTCAATCTTCAATCCTCAATCCTCAATCCTCAATCCTCAATCCTCAATCCTCAATCCTCAATCGTCAATCTTCAATCCTCAATACTCAATCTGCAATCTTCAATCCTCAACCCTCAATCCTTAATCCTCATTATCCAATTCTCAATCCTCAGTCCTCAAACCTCAATTCTGAATCCTCAATCCTGCATCCTCAATCTTCAGCACTCAGTCCTCAACAATCAGTTGTCAATCCTCAGTCCCCAATAGAATATCCTCAATTCACAGTTTTCAATACTCAATACTCAATCTGCAATCTTCAAATCTCTATCCACAGACATCAATTCCCATCACTCGACCCTGAGCGCTCAGACCTCAATGTTCAATCCTCAATCCTCAATTCTCAATCTTCAATCCTCAATACTGAACCTTCAATCCTCAATCCTCAATCCTCAATCCTCAATCCTCAATCCTCAGTAATCAATACTCAATCTTCAATACTCAAAGGTCATTCCTCAGTCCTCAATCCTCAATCCTCAATCCTCGTTCCTCAAACCTCAATCCTCATCCCTCAGTCCTCATCCTCAATTCTCAATTCTCAATCCTCAATCCTCAATCCTCAATATTCAATCATCAATAATCAATCTCCAATCCTAGATCCTCAATCCCCAATCTTCAATCCTTAATCCTCAATCTTCAATACTCAATCCCCAGTCCTCAATCTTCAATCCTGAATGCTCAATCCTCAATCCTCAATCCTCAGTCCTCAATCCTCAATCATCAACCCTCAAACCTCAATCCTCAACCGTCAGTCCTCGTCCTCAATCGTCAACACTCAATCCTCAATCCTCAATCTTCAATCCTCAATACTCAATATTCAATACTCAATCGTCAATCTTCAATCCTCAATCTTCAATCCTCAAACCTCAATTCTGAATCCTCAATCCTGCATCCTCAATCTTCAGCCCTCAGTCCTCAACAAGCAGTTGTCAATCCTCAATCCGCAATAGAATATCCTCAATTCACAGTTTTCAATACTCAATACACAATCTGCAATCTTCATATCTCTATCCACAAACATCAATTCTCATCACTCAACCCTGAACGCTCAGTCCTCAATGTTCAATCCTCAATCCTCAATTCTCAATCTTCAATCCTCAATACTGAACCTTCAATCCTCAACCCTCAATCCTCAATCCTCAATCCTCGTTCCTCAAACCTCAATCCTCAACCCTCAGTCCTCATCCTCAATTCTCAATTCTCAATCCTCAATCCTCAGTCCTCAATCCTCAATCCTTAACCCTCAAACCTCAATCCTCAACCGTCAGTCCTCGTCCTCAATCGTCAACACTCAATCCTCAATCCTCAATCTTCAATCCTCAATACTCAATCTTCAATCCTCAATCCTCAATACTCAATCCTCAATCCTCAATCCTCAATCTTCAATCCTCAATTTTCAATCCTCAATCTTCAATCCTCAATACTCAATCCACAATCCTCAATCCTCAATTTTCAATCCTCAATACTCAATCTTCAATACTCAATCCTCAATCCTCAATCCTCAACCCTCAATCGTCAGTCTTCAATCCTCAATACTCAATCTTCAATACTCATTATTCAATCCTCCATCCTCAATCCTCAATCGTCAGGCTTCAATCCTCAATACTCAATCTTCAATCCTCAATCCTCAATCCTCAATCCTCAATCCTCAATCTTCAATCCTCAATACTCAATCTTCAATCTTCAATCCTCAATCCTCAATCCTCAATCCTCATTCTTCAATCCTCAATCCTCAATCCTCAATCCTCAATCCTCAATTTTCAATCCTCAATACTCAATCTTCAATCCTCAATCCTCAATCCTCAACCCTCAATCGTCAGTCTTCAATCCTCAATACTCAATCTTCAATCCTCAATCCTCAATCCTCAATCCTCAATCCGCAATCTTCAATCCTCAATACTCAATCTGCAATATTCAATCCTCAATCCTCAATCCTCAATCCTCATTCTCCAATCCTCAATCCTCAGTCCTCAAACCTCAATTCTGAATCCTCAATCCTGCATCCTCAATCTTCAGGCCTCAGTCCTCAACAATCAGTTGTCAATCCTCAATCCCCAATAGAATATCCTCAATTCACAGTTTTCAATACTCAATACTCAATCTGCAATCTTCAAATCTCTATCCACAAACATCAATTCTCATCACTCAACCCTGAGCGCTCAGACCTCAATGTTCAGTCCTCAATCCTCAATTCTCAATCTTCAATCCTCAATACTCATTCTTCAATCCTCAACCCTCAATCCTCAACCCTCAATCGTCAGTCTTCAATCCTCAATACTCATTCTCCAATCCTCAATCCTCAGTCCTCAAACCGCAATTCTGAATCCTCAATCCTGCATCCTCAATCTTCAGCCCTCAGTCCTCAACAATCAGTTGTCAACCCTCAATCCCCAATAGAATATCCTCAATTCACAGTTTTCAACACTCAATACTCAATCTGCAATCTTCAAATCTCTATCCACAAACATCACTTCTCATCACTCGACCCTGAGCAATCAGACCTCAGTGTTCAATCCTCAATCCTCAATTCTCAATCTCCAATCCTCAATACTGAACCTTCAATCCTCAATCCTCAATCCTCAATCCTCAATCCTCAATCCTCAATCCTCAGTAATCAATCCTCAATCTTCAATACTCAATCGTCATTCCTCAGTCCTCAATCCACAATCCTCAATCCTCGTTCCTCAAACCTCATTCCCCAACCCTCAGTCCTCATCCTCGATTCTCAATTGTCAATCCTCAATCCTCAATCCTCAATATTCAATCCTTAATAGTCAATCTCCAATCCTAGATCCTCAATCCCCAACCTTCAATCCTTAATCCTCAATCTTCAATCCTCAATCCCCAGTCCTCAATCTTCAATCCTCAATGCTCAATCCTCAAACCTCAATCCTCAGTCCTCAATCCTCAATCCTCAATACTCAATCCTCAATCCTCATTCTTCAATCCTCAATACCCAATCCACAATCTTCATTCCTCAATCGTCAATCATCAATTCTCAATCCCCAGCCCTCAATCTCCAATCCTCAATGCTCAATCCTCAATCTTCAATCCTCAGCCCTCAATCCTCAATCCTCAATCCTCAAACCTCAATCCTCAACCGTCAGTCCTCGTCCTCAATCCTCAACCCTCAATCCTCAATCCACAATCTTCAATCCTCAATACTCAATATTCAGTCCTCAATCCTCAATCTCCAATCCTCAATCCTCAGTCCCCAGTCCTCAAACCTCAATCCTCAACCCTCAGCCCTCATCCTCAATCCTCAATACCCAATCCACAATCTTCATTCCTCAATCCTCAATCATCAATTCTCAATCCCCAGTCCTCAATCTCCAATCCTCAATGCTCAATCCTCAATCTTCAATCTTCAGTCCTCAATCCTCAATCCTCAATCCTCAAACCTCAATCCTCAACCGTCAGTCCTCGTCCTCAATCCTCAACCCTCAATCCTCAATCCACAATCTTCAATCCTCAATACTCAATATTCAGTCCTCAATCCTCAATCCTCAATCCTCAATCCTCAATCCTCAGTCCCCAGTCCTCAAACCTCAATCCTCAACCCTCAGCCCTCATCCTCAATCCTCAATCCGCAATCTTCAATCCTCAATACTCAATCTGCAATCTTCAATCCTCAACCCTCAATCCTTAATCCTCATTATCCAATCCTCAATCCTCAGTCCTCAAACCTCAATTCTGAATCCTCAATCCTGCATCCTCAATCTTCAGCCCTCAGTCCTCAACAATCAGTTGTCAATCCTCAGTCCCCAATAGAATATCCTCAATTCACAGTTTTCAATACTCAATACTCAATCTGCAATCTTCAAATCTCTATCCACAGACATCAATTCCCATCACTCGACCCTGAGCGCTCAGACCTCAATGTTCAATCCTCAATCCTCAATTCTCAATCTTCAATCCTCAATACTGAACCTTCAATCCTCAATCCTCAATCCTCAATCCTCAATCCTCAGTAATCAGTCCTCAATCCTCAATACTCAATCGTCAGTCCTCAGTCCTCAATCCTCAACCCTCAATCCTCGTTCCTCAAACCTCAATCCTCAAACCTCAGCCCTCATCATCAATTCTCAATTCTCAATACTCAATCCTCAACTGTCAGTCCTCGTCCTCAATCCTCAACCCTCAATCCTCAATCCACAATCTTCAATCCTCAATACTCAATATTCAGTCCTCAATCCTCAATCCTCAATCCTCAATCCTCAGTCCCCAGTCCTCAAACCTCAATCCTCAACCCTCAGCCCTCATCCTCAATCCTCAATCCTCAATCCTCAATCCTCAATCCTCAATCTTCAAACCTCAATCCTCAGTCCTCAAACCTCAATTCTGAATCCTCAATTCTGCATCCTCAATCTTCAGCCCTCAGTCCTCAACAATCAGTTGTCAATCCTCAATCCGCAATAGAATATACTCAATTCACAGTTTTCAATACTTAATACTCAATCTGCAATATTCAAATCTCTATCCACAAACATCAATTCTCATCACTCAACCCTGAACGCTCAGTCCGCAATGTTCAATCCTCAATCTTCAATTCTCAATCTTCAATCCTCAATACAGAATCTTCAATACTCAATCCCCAATCCTCAATCCTCAATCCTCAATCCTCAATCCTCAGTAATCAATCCTCAATCCTCAATACTCAATCGTCAGTCCTCAGTCCTCAATCATCAACCCTCAATCCTCGTTCCACAAACCTCAATTCACAACCCTCAGCCCTCATCCACAATTCTCAATTCTCAATACTCAATCCTCAATCCTCAATCTTCAATCCTCAATAATCAATCTCCAATCCTAGATCCTCAATCCCCAATCCTCAATCCTTAATCCTCAACTTTCAATCCTCAATCCCCAGTCCTCAATCTCGAATCCTCAATGCTCAATCCTCAATCTTCAATCCTCAGTCCTCAATCCTCAACCCTCAATCCTCAAACCTCAATCCTCAACCGTCAGTCCTCGTCCTCAATCCTCAACCCTCAATCCTCAATCCACAATCTTCAATCCTCAATACTCAATATTCAGTCCTCAATCCTCAATCCTCAATCCTCAATCTTCAATCCTCAATCCTTAATACTCAATCCTCAATCCTCATTCTTCAATCCTCAATACCCAATCCACAATCTTCATTCCTCAATCCTCAATCATCAATTCTCAATCCTCAATCCTCAATCTTCAATCCTCAATGCTCAATCCTCAATCCTCAATCCTCAACCGTCAATCCTCAATCCTCAATCCTCAATCTTCAATACTCAATACTCAATCTTCAATCCTCAATCCTCAATCCTCAATCCTCAATCCTCAATCCTCAAACCTCAATCGTCAATCTTCAATCCTCAATACTCAATCGTCAATACTCAATCCTCAATACTCAATACTCAATCCACATTCTTCAATCTCCAATACCCAATCCTCAATCTTCAATCCTCAATCCTCAATCCTCAATCCTCAATCCTCAACCTTCAATCCTCAAACCTCAATCCTCAATCCTCAATCCTGAATCCTCAACCCTGAATCCTCAATCTTCAGCCCTAAGTCCTCAACAATCAGTTGTGAATCCTCATTCCTCAATAGAATATCCTCAATTCACAGTTTTCAATCCTGAATCCTCAATCTTCAATACTCTATCCTCAATCCTCAATGTTCTATCCTCAATACGCAATCCTCAATCTTCAATCCTCAATCCTCAATCCCCAATCCTCAATCCTCAATCCTCAATCCTCAATCCTCAATCCTCAACCTTAATCTTCAATCCTCAGTACTCAATCTTCAATCCTCAATCCTCAATCCTCAATCCTCAATCCTCAATCTTCAATCCTCAATACTCAATCTTCAATCCTCAATCCTCAATCCTCAATCCTCAGACCTCAGTACTCAATCTGCAATCCTCAATATTCAATCCTCAATACTCAATCCTCAATCTTCATTCCTCAATCCTCAATCCTCAATTGTGAATCCTCAATCCTCAATCTTCAATCCTCAATGCTCAATCCTCAATCCTCAATCCTCAGTCCTCAATCCTCAAACCTCAACCCTCAAACATCAACCCTCAACCGTCAGTCCTCGTCCTCAATCGTCAACACTCAATCCTCAATCCTCAATCTTCAATCCTCATTCTTCAATCCTCAATACCCAATCCTCAATCTTCAATCCTCAATCCTCAATCTTCAATTCTCAATCCTCAATCCTCAGTCCCCAGTCCTCAAACCTCAATCCTCAACCCTCAGCCCTCATCTTCAATCCTCAATCCTCAATCCTCAATCCTCAATCCTCAATCCTCAATCTTCAATCCTCAATACTCAATCTTCAATCCTCAAACCTCAATCCTCAAACCTCAATCCTCAATCCTCAATATTCAATCCTCAGTCCCACATCCTCAATCTTCAAGACTCACTCCTCAATCCTGAATCTTCAATCCGCAATACTCAGTCTTCAATCCTCAAACCTCAATCCTCAATCCTCAGACCTCAGTACTCAATCTGCAATCCTCAATATTCAATCCTCAATACTCAATCCTCAATCCTCAATCTTCAATCCTCAATACTCAATCTTCAAACCTCAATCCTCAATCCTCAATCCTCAATCTTCAATCCTCAATCCTCTATCCTCAATTTTCAATCCTCAATACTCAATCTTCAATCCTCAATCCTCAATCCTCAATCCTCAACCCTCAATCGTCAGTCTTCAATCCTCAATACTCAATCTTCAATCCTCAATCCTCAATCCTCAATCCTCAATCCGCAATCTTCAATCCTCAGTACTCAAACTGCAATCTTCAATCCTCAATCCTCAATCCTCAATCCTCAAACCTCAGTACTCAATATTCAATCCTCAATCCTCAATCCTCAATACTCAATCCTCAATCCTCAATCCTCAATCGTCAACTTTCAATCCTCAATACTCAATCTTCAATCCTCAATCCTCAATACTCAATACTCAATCCTCATTCTTCAATCCTCATTCCTCAGACCTCAGTACTCAATCTTCAATCCTCAATCTTCAATCCTCAATACTCAATCCTCAATCCTCAATCTTCAATCATCAATCCTCAATCGTCAATCTTCAATCCTCAATACTCAATCTTCAATCCTCAATCCTCAATACTGAATACTCAATCCTCATTCTTCAATCCTCAATCCTCATTCTTCAGTCCTCAATACACAATCCTCAATCTTCAATCCTCAATCCTCAATCCTCAATTCTCAACCCTCAATCCTCAGTCCTCAGTCCTCAAACCTCAATCCTCAAACCTCAGCGCTCATCCTCAATCCTCAATCCTCAATCCTCAATCCTCAATCCTCAATCTTCAATCCTCAATACTCAATCTTCAAACCTCAATCCTCAGTCCTCAAACCTCAATTCTGATTCCTCAATCCTGCATCCTCAATCTTCAACCCTCAGTCCTCAACAATCAGCTGTCAATCCTCAATCTGCAATAGAATATCCTCAATTCACAGCTTTCAATACTCAATACTCAATCTGCAATCTTCAAATCTCTATCCACAAACATCAATTCTCATCACTCAACCCTGAACGCTCAGTCCTCAATGTTCAGTCCTCGATCTTCAATTCTCAATCTTCAATCCTCAATACTGAATCTTCAATACTCAATCCCCAATCCTCAATCCTCAATCCTCAATCCTCAATCCTCTGTAATCAATCCTCAATCCTCAATCCTCAATCCTCATTCTTCAATCCTCAATACCCAATCCTCAATCTTCAATCCTCAATCCTCAATCCTCAATTCTAAATCGTCAATCCTCAATCCTCAATCCTCAATCCTCAATCCTCAATATTAATATTCAATCCTCAGTACTCAATCTTCAATCTTCAATCCTCAATCCTCAATCCTCAATCCTCAATCCTCAATCCTCAATCATCAGTCCTCAATCGTCAATCTTCAATCCCCAATACTCAATCTTCAATCCTCAATACTCAATACTCAATACTCAATACTTATTCTTCAGACCTCAATCCTCATTCTTCAATGCTCAATACCCAATCCTCAATCTTCAATCCTCAATCCTCAATCCTCAATTCTCAACCCTCAATCCTCAGTCCTCAGTCCTCAAACCTCAATCCTCAAACCTCAAACCTCAATTCTGAATCCTCAATCCTGCATACTCGATCTTCAGCCCTCAGTCCTAAACAATCAGTTGTCAATCCTCAATCCGCAATAGAATATCCTCAATTCACAGTTTTCAATACTCAATACTCAATCTGCAATCTTCAAATCTCTATCCACAAACATCAATCCTCATCACTCAACCCTGAACGCTCAGTCCTCAATGTTCAATCCTCAATCTTCAATTCTCAATCTTCAATCCTCAATACTGAATCTTCAATACTCAATCCCCAATCCTCAATCCTCAATCCTCAATCCTCAATCCTCAGTAATCTATCCTCAATCCTCAACACTCAATCGTCAGTCCTCAATCCTCAATCCTCAATCGTCAATCTTCAATCCTCAATACTCAATCTTCAATCCTCAATCCTCAATACTCAATACTCAATCCTCATTCTTCAATCCTCAATCCTCATTCTTCAATCCTCAATACCCAATCCTCAATCTTCAATCCTCAATCCTCAATCCTCAATTCTCAACCCTCAATCCTGAGTCTTCAGTCCTCAAACCTCAATCCTCAAACGTCAGCACTCATCCTCAATCCTCAATCCTCAACCCTCAAACCTCAACCCTCAACCGTCAGTACTCGTCCTCAATCGTCAACACTCAATCCTCAATCCTCAACCTTCAATCCTCATTCTTCAATCCTCAATACCCAATCCTCATTCTTCAATCCTCAATCCTCAATCCTCAATTCTCAATCCTCAATTGTCAGTCACCAGTCCTCAAACCTCAATCCTCGACCCTCAGCCCTCATCCTCAATCCTCAATCCTCAATCCTCAATTCTCAATCCTCAATCTTCATTCCTCAATACTCAATCTTCAACATTCAATCCTCAATCCTCAACCCTCAATCGTCTGTCTTCAATCCTCAATACTCAATCTTCAATCCTCAATCCTCAATCCTCAATCCTCAATCCGCAATCTTCAATCCTGAATACTCAATCTGCAATCTTCAATCCTCAATCCTCAATCCTCAATCCTCATTCTCCAATCCTCAATCCTCAGTCCTCGAACCTCAATTCTGAATCCTCAATCCTGCATCCTCAATCTTCAGCCCTGAGTCCTCTACAATCAGTTGTCAATCCTCAATCCCCAATAGAATATCCTCAATTCACAGTTTTCAATACTCAATACTCAATCTGCAATCTTCAAATCTCTATCCACAAACATCAATTCTCATCACTCAACCCTGAGCGCTCAGACCTCAATGTTCAATCCTCAATCCTCAATTCTCAATCTTCAATCCTCAATACTCAATCTTCAATCCTCAATCCTCAATCCTCAATCCTCAACCCTCAATCGTCAGTCTTCAATCCTGAATACTCAATCTTCAACACTCAGTCCTCAATCTTCAATCCTCAATCCGCAACCTTCAATCCTCAATACTCAATCTGCAATCTTCAATCCTCAACCCTCAATCCTTAATCCTCATTATCCAATCCTCAATCCTCAGTCCTCAAACCTCAATTCTGAATCCTCAATCCTGCATCCTCAATCTTCAGCCCTCAGTCCTCAACAATCAGTTGTCAATCCTCAGTCCCCAATAGAATATCCTCAATTCACAGTTTTCAATGCTCAATACTCAATCTGCAATCTTCAAATCTCTATCCACAAACATCAATTCTCATCACTCAACCCTGAGTGCTCAGACCTCAATGTTCAACCCTCAATCCTCAATTCTCAATCTTCAATCCTCAATACTCAATCTTCAATCCTCAACCCTCAATCCTCAACCCTCAATCGTCAGTCTTCAATCCTCAATACTCAATCTTCAATCCTCAATCCTCAATCCTCAATCCTCAATCCTCATTCCGCAATCTTCAATCCTCAATACTCAATCTGCAATCTTCAATCCTCAACCCTCAATCCTTAATCCTCATTATCCAGTCCTCAATCCTCAGTCCTCAAACCTCAATTCTGAATCCTCAATCCTGCATCCTCAATCTTCAGCCCTCAGTCCTCAACAATCAGTTGTCAATCCTCAGTCCCCAATAGAATATCCTCAATTCACAGTTTTCAATACTCAATACTCAATCTGCAATCTTCAAATCTCTATCCACAGACATCAATTCCCATCACTCGACCCTGAGCGCTCAGACCTCAATGTTCAATCCTCAATCCTCAATTCTCAATCTTCAATCCTCAATACTGAACCTTCAATCCTCAATCCTCAATCCTCAATCCTCAATCCTCAATCCTCAGTAATCAATACTCAATCTTCAATACTCAAAGGTCATTCCTCAGTCCTCAATCCTCAATCCTCAATCCTCGTTCCTCAAACCTCAATACTCATCCCTCAGTCCTCATCCTCAATTCTCAATTCTCAATCCTCAATCCTCAATCCTCAATATTCAATCATCAATAATCAATCTCCAATCCTAGATCCTCAATCCCCAATCTTCAATCCTTAATCCTCAATCTTCAATCCTCAATCCCCAGTCCTCAATCTTCAATCCTGAATGCTCAATCCTCAATCCTCAATCCTCAGTCCTCAATCCTCAATCATCAACCCTCAAACCTCAATCCTCAACCGTCAGTCCTCGTCCTCAATCGTCAACACTCAATCCTCAATCCTCAATCTTCAATCCTCAATACTCAATATTCAATACTCAATCGTCAATCTTCAATCCTCAATCTTCAATCCTCAAACCTCAATTCTGAATCCTCAATCCTGCATCCTCAATCTTCAGCCCTCAGTCCTCAACAAGCAGTTGTCAATCCTCAATCCGCAATAGAATATCCTCAATTCAGAGTTTTCAATACTCAATACACAATCTGCAATCTTCATATCTCTATCCACAAACATCAATTCTCATCACTCAACCCTGAACGCTCAGTCCTCAGTGTTCAATCCTCAATCTTCAATTCTCAATCTTCAATCCTCAATCCTCAATCCTCAATCCTCAATCCTCAGTAATCAATACTCAATCTTCAATACTCAAAGGTCATTCCTCAGTCCTCAATCCTCAATCCTCAATCCTCGTTCCTCAAACCTCAATCCTCAAACCTCAGCCCTCATCCTCAATTCTCAATTCTCAATACTCAGTCCTCAATCCTCAATCCTCAATCCTCAATCCTCATTCTTCAATCCTCAATACCCAATCCACAATCTTCATTCCTCAATCCTCAATCATCAATTCTCAATCCCCAGTCCTCAATCTCGAATCCTCAATGCTCAATCCTCAATCTTCAATCCTCAGTCCTCAATCCTCAACCCTCAATCCTCAAACCTCAATCCTCAACCGTCAGTCCTCGTCCTCAATCCTCAAACTTCAATCCTCAATCCACAATCTTCAATCCTCAATACTCAATAATCAGTCCTCAATCCTCAATCCTCAATCCTCAATCTTCAATCCTCAATCCTCAATCCTCAATCCTCAATCCTCATTCTTCAATCCTCAATACCCAATCCACAATCTTCATTCCTCAATCCTCAATCATCAATTCTCAATCCTCAATCCTCAATCTTCAATCCTCAATGCTCAATCCTCAATCCTCAATCCTCAACCGTCAATCCTCTATTCTCAATCCTCAATCTTCAATACTCAATACTCAATCTTCAATCCTCAATCCTCAATCCTCAATCCTCAATCCTCAATCCTCAATCCTCAATCGTCAATCTTCAATCCTCAATACTCAATCGTCAATACTCAATCCTCAATACTCAATACTCAATCCACATTCTTCAATCTCCAATACCCAATCCTCAATCTTCAATCCTCAGTCCTCAATCCTCAATCCTCAATCCTCAACCTTCAATCCTCAAACCTCAATCCTCAATCCTCAATCCGGAATCCTCAACCCTGAATACTCAATCTTCAGCCCTAAGACCTCAACAATCAGTTGTCAATCCTCATTCCTCAATAGAATATCCTCAATTCACAGTTTTCAATCCTGAATCCTCAATCCTCAATACTCTATCCTCAATCCTCAATGTTCTATCCTCAATACGCAATCCTCAATCTTCAATCCTCAATCCTCAATCCTCAATCCTCAATCCTCAATCCTCAATCCTCAATCCTCAATCCTCAACCTTAATCTTCAATCCTCAGTACTCAATCTTCAATCCTCAATCCTCAATCCTCAATCCTCAATCCTCAATCCTCAATCTTCAATCCTCAATACTCAATCTTCAATCCTCAATCCTCAATCCTCAATCCTCAATCCTCATTCTTCAATCCTCAACACCCAATCCTTAATCCTCAATCCTCAATCCTGAATCCTCAATCCTCAGTCCTCAAACCTCAATCCTGAATCCACAATCCTGAACGCTCAACCTTCAGCCCTCAGACCTCAACAATCAGTTGTGAATCCTCAATCCTCAATAGAATATACTCAATTCACAGGTTTCAATACTCAATACTCAGCCTGCAATCTTCAAATCTCTATCCACAAACATCAATTCTCATCACTCAACCCTCAACACTCAGTCCCCAATCCTCAATCTTCAAACCTGAATCCTCAATCCTCAATCCTCAATCCTCAATCTTCAATCCTCAATAATCAATCTGCAATCCTAGATCCTAAATATCCAATCCTCAATCCTTAATCCTCAATCTTCAATACTCAATCACCAGTCCTCAATCTTCAATCCTCAATAATCAATCTCCAATCCTAGATCCTCAATCCCCAATCCTCAATCCTTAATCCTCAATCTTCAATCCTCAATCCCCAGTCCTCAATCTCCAATCCTCAATGCTCAATCCTCAATCTACAATCCTCAGTCCTCATTCCTCAATCTTCAATCCTCAAACCTCAATCCTCAACCGTCAGTCCTCGTCCTCAATCCTCAACCCTCAATCCTCAATCCACAACCTTCAATCCTCAATACTCAATATTCAGTCCTCAATCCTCAATCCTCAATCCTCAATCTTCAATCCTCAATCCTCAATCCTCAATCCTCAATCCTCATTCTTCAATCCTCAATACCCAATCCTCATTCTTCATTCCTCAATCCTCAATCCTCAATTGTGAATCCTCAATCCTCAATCTTCAATCCTCAATGCTCAATCCTCAATCCTCAGTAATCAATACTCAATCTTCAATACTCAAAGGTCATTCCTCAGTCCTCAATCCTCAATCCTCAACCCTCAATCGTCAGTCTTCATTCCTGAATACTCAATCTTCAACACTCAGTCCTCAATCCTCAATCCTCAATCCGCAACCTTCAATCCTCAATACTCAATCTGCAATCTTCAATCCTCAACCCTCAATCCTTAATCCTCGTTATCCAATCCTCAATCCTCAGTCCTCAAACCACAATTCTGAATCCTCAATCCTGCATCCTCAATCTTCAGCCCTCAGTCCTCAACAATGAGTTGTCAATCCTCAGTCCCCGATAGAATATCCTCAATTCACAGTTTTCAATGCTCAATACTCAATCTGCAATCTTCAAATCTCTATCCACAAACATCAATTCTCATCACTCAACCCTGAGTGCTCAGACCTCAATGTTCAACCCTCAATCCTCAATTCTCAATCTTCAATCCTCAATACTCAATCTTCAATCCTCAACCCTCAATCCTCAACCCTCAATCGTCAGTCTTCAATCCTCAATACTCAATCTTCAATCCTCAATCCTCAATCCTCAATCCTCAATCCTCAATCCGCAATCTTCAATCCTCAATACTCAATCTGCAATCTTCAATCCTCAACCCTCAATCCTTAATCCTCATTATCCAATTCTCAATCCTCAGTCCTCAAACCTCAATTCTGAATCCTCAATCCTGCATCCTCAATCTTCAGCACTCAGTCCTCAACAATCAGTTGTCAATCCTCAGTCCCCAATAGAATATCCTCAATTCACAGTTTTCAATACTCAATACTCAATCTGCAATCTTCAAATCTCTATCCACAGACATCAATTCCCATCACTCGACCCTGAGCGCTCAGACCTCAATGTTCAATCCTCAATCCTCAATTCTCAATCTTCAATCCTCAATACTGAACCTTCAATCCTCAATCCTCAATCCTCAATCCTCAATCCTCAATCCTCAGTAATCAATACTCAATCTTCAATACTCAAAGGTCATTCCTCAGTCCTCAATCCTCAATCCTCAATCCTCGTTCCTCAAACCTCAATCCTCATCCCTCAGTCCTCATCCTCAATTCTCAATTCTCAATCCTCAATCCTCAATCCTCAATATTCAATCATCAATAATCAATCTCCAATCCTAGATCCTCAATCCCCAATCTTCAATCCTTAATCCTCAATCTTCAATACTCAATCCCCAGTCCTCAATCTTCAATCCTGAATGCTCAATCCTCAATCCTCAATCCTCAGTCCTCAATCCTCAATCATCAACCCTCAAACCTCAATCCTCAACCGTCAGTCCTCGTCCTCAATCGTCAACACTCAATCCTCAATCCTCAATCTTCAATCCTCAATACTCAATATTCAATACTCAATCGTCAATCTTCAATCCTCAATCTTCAATCCTCAAACCTCAATTCTGAATCCTCAATCCTGCATCCTCAATCTTCAGCCCTCAGTCCTCAACAAGCAGTTGTCAATCCTCAATCCGCAATAGAATATCCTCAATTCACAGTTTTCAATACTCAATACACAATCTGCAATCTTCATATCTCTATCCACAAACATCAATTCTCATCACTCAACCCTGAACGCTCAGTCCTCAATGTTCAATCCTCAATCTTCAATTCTCAATCTTCAATCCTCAATACTGAATCTTCAATACTCAATCCCCAATTATCAATCCTCAATCCTCAATCCTCAATCCTCAGTAATCAGTCCTCAATCCTCAATACTCAATCGTCAGTCCTCAGTCCTCAATCCTCAACCCTCAATCCTCGTTCCTCAAACCTCAATCCTCAAACCTCAGCCCTCATCCACAATTCTCAACTCTCAATACTCAATCCTCAATACTCAATCCTCAATCCTCAATCCTCATTCTTCAATCCTCAATACCCAATCCACAATCTTCATTCCTCAATCCTCAATCATCAATTCTCAATCCCCAGTCCTCAATCTCGAATCCTCAATGCTCAATCCTCAATCTTCAATCCTCAGTCCTCAATCCTCAACCCTCAATCCTCAAACCTCAATCCTCAACCGTCAGTCCTCGTCCTCAATCCTCAAACCTCAATCCTCAATCCACAATCTTCAATCCTCAATACTCAATAATCAGTCCTCAATCCTCAATCCTCAATCCTCAATCTTCAATCCTCAATCCTCAATCCTCAATCCTCAATCCTCATTCTTCAATCCTCAATACCCAATCCACAATCTTCATTCCTCAATCCTCAATCATCAATTCTCAATCCTCAATCCTCAATCTTCAATCCTCAATGCTCAATCCTCAATCCTCAATCCTCAACCGTCAATCCTCAATCCTCAATGCTCAATCTTCAATACTCAATACTCAATCTTCAATCCTCAATCCTCAATCCTCAATCCTCAATCCTCAATCCTCAGTCCTCAAACCTCAATTCTGAATCCTCAATCCTGCATCCTCAATCTTCAGCCCTCAGTCCTCAACAATCAGTTGTCAACCCTCAATCCCCAATAGAATATCCTCAGTTCACAGTTTCAACACTCAATACTCAATCTGCAATCTTCAAATCTCTATCCACAAACATCATTTCTCATCACTCGACCCTGAGCGCTCAGACCTCTATGTTCAATCCTCAATCCTCAATTCTCAATCTTCAATCCTCAATACTGAACCTTCAATCCTCAACCCTCAGTCCTCAATCCTCAATCCTCGTTCCTCAAACCTCAATCCTCAACCCTCAGTCCTCATCCTCAATTCTCAATTCTCTATCCTCAATCCTCAACCCTCAATATTCAATCCTCAATAATCAATCTCCAATCCTAGATCCTCAATCCCCATCTTCAATCCTTAATCCTCAATCTTCAATCCTCAATCCCCAGCCCTCAATCTTCAATCCTCAATGCTCAATTCTCAAACCTCAATCCTCAGTCCTCAATCCTCAATCCTTAACCCTCAAACCTCAATCCTCAACCGTCAGTCCTCGTCCTCAATCGTCAACACTCAATCCTCAATCCTCAATCTTCAATCCTCAATACCCAATCTTCAATCCTCAATCCTCAATACTCAATCCTCAATCCTCAATCCTCAATCTTCAATCCTCAATCTTCAATCCTCAATCTTCAATCCTCAATACTCAATCCACAATCCTCAATCCTCAATTTTCAATCCTCAATACTCAATCTTCAATCCTCAATCCTCAATCCTCAATCCTCAACCCTCAATCGTCAGTCTTCAATCCTCAATACTCAATCTTCAATACTCAATATTCAATCCTCCATCCTCAATCCTCAATCGTCAGTCTTCAATCCTCAATACTCAATCTTCAATCCTCAATCCTCAATCCTCAATCCTCAATCCTCAATCTTCAATCCTCAATACTCAATCTTCAATCTTCAATCCTCAATCCTCAATCCTCAATCCTCATTCTTCAATCCTCAATCCTCAATCCTCAATCCTCAATCCTCAATTTTCAATCCTCAATACTCAATCTTCAATCCTCAATCCTCAATCCTCAACCCTCAATCGTCAGTCTTCAATCCTCAATACTCAATCTTCAATCCTCAATCCTCAATCCTCAATCCTCAATCCGCAATCTTCAATCCTCAATACTCAATCTGCAATCTTCAATCCTCAATCCTCAATCCTCAATCCTCATTCTCCAATCCTCAATCCTCAGTCCTCAAACCTCAATTCTGAATCCTCAATCCTGCATCCTCAATCTTCAGGCCTCAGTCCTCAACAATCAGTTGTCAATCCTCAATCCCCAATAGAATATCCTCAATTCACAGTTTTCAATACTCAATACTCAATCTGCAATCTTCAAATCTCTATCCACAAACATCAATTCTCATCACTCAACCCTGAGCGCTCAGACCTCAATGTTCAGTCCTCAATCCTCAATTCTCAATCTTCAATCCTCAATACTCATTCTTCAATCCTCAACCCTCAATCCTCAACCCTCAATCGTCAGTCTTCAATCCTCAATACTCATTCTCCAATCCTCAATCGTCAGTCCTCAAACCTCAATTCTGAATCCTCAATCCTGCATCCTCAATCTTCAGCCCTCAGTCCTCAACAATCAGTTGTCAACCCTCAATCCCCAATAGAATATCCTCAATTCACAGTTTTCAACACTCAATACTCAATCTGCAATCTTCAAACCTCAATCCTCAAACCTCAGCCCTCATCCTCAATTCTCAATTCTCAATACCCAATCCTCAATCCTCAATCCTCAATCCTCAATCCTCATTCTTCAATCCTCAATACCCAATCCACAATCTTCATTCCTCAATCCTCAATCATCAATTCTCAATCCCCAGTCCTCAATCTCCAATCCTCAATGCTCAATCCTCAATCTTCAATCTTCAGTCCTCAATCCTCAATCCTCAATCCTCAAACCTCAATCCTCAACCGTCAGTCCTCGTCCTCAGTCCTCAACCCTCAATCCTCAATCCACAATCTTCAATCCTCAATACTCAATATTCAGTCCTCAATCCTCAATCCTCAACCGTCAGTCCTCGTCCTCAATCGTCAACACTCAATCCTCAATCCTCAATCTTCAATCCTCAATACTCAATATTCAATACTCAATCGTCAATCTTCAATCCTCAATCTTCAATCCTCAAACCTCAATTCTGAATCCTCAATCCTGCATCCTCAATCTTCAGCCCTCAGTCCTCAACAAGCAGTTGTCAATCCTCAATCCGCAATAGAATATCCTCAATTCACAGTTTTCAATACTCAATACACAATCTGCAATCTTCATATCTCTATCCACAAACATCAATTCTCATCACTCAACCCTGAACGCTCAGTCCTCAATGTTCAATCCTCAATCTTCAATTCTCAATCTTCAATCCTCAATACTGAATCTTCAATACTCAATCCCCAATTATCAATCCTCAATCCTCAATCCTCAATCCTCAGTAATCAGTCCTCAATCCTCAATACTCAATCGTCAGTCCTCAGTCCTCAATCCTCAACCCTCAATCCTCGTTCCTCAAACCTCAATCCTCAAACCTCAGCCCTCATCCACAATTCTCAACTCTCAATACTCAATCCTCAATACTCAATCCTCAATCCTCAATCCTCATTCTTCAATCCTCAATACCCAATCCACAATCTTCATTCCTCAATCCTCAATCATCAGTTCTCAATCCCCAGTCCTCAATCTCGAATCCTCAATGCTCAATCCTCAATCTTCAATCCTCAGTCCTCAATCCTCAACCCTCAATCCTCAAACCTCAATCCTCAACCGTCAGTCCTCGTCCTCAATCCTCAAACCTCAATCCTCAATCCACAATCTTCAATCCTCAATACTCAATAATCAGTCCTCAATCCTCAATCCTCAATCCTCAATCTTCAATCCTCAATCCTCAATCCTCAATCCTCAATCCTCAATCCTCAACCGTCAATCCTCAATCCTCAATGCTCAATCTTCAATACTCAATACTCAATCTTCAATCCTCAATCCTCAATCCTCAATCCTCAATCCTCAATCCTCAGTCCTCAAACCTCAATTCTGAATCCTCAATCCTGCATCCTCAATCTTCAGCCCTCAGTCCTCAACAATCAGTTGTCAACCCTCAATCCCCAATAGAATATCCTCAGTTCACAGTTTCAACACTCAATACTCAATCTGCAATCTTCAAATCTCTATCCACAAACATCATTTCTCATCACTCGACCCTGAGCGCTCAGACCTCTATGTTCAATCCTCAATCCTCAATTCTCAATCTTCAATCCTCAATACTGAACCTTCAATCCTCAACCCTCAGTCCTCAATCCTCAATCCTCGTTCCTCAAACCTCAATCCTCAACCCTCAGTCCTCATCCTCAATTCTCAATTCTCTATCCTCAATCCTCAACCCTCAATATTCAATCCTCAATAATCAATCTCCAATCCTAGATCCTCAATCCCCATCTTCAATCCTTAATCCTCAATCTTCAATCCTCAATCCCCAGCCCTCAATCTTCAATCCTCAATGCTCAATTCTCAAACCTCAATCCTCAGTCCTCAATCCTCAATCCTTAACCCTCAAACCTCAATCCTCAACCGTCAGTCCTCGTCCTCAATCGTCAACACTCAATCCTCAATCCTCAATCTTCAATCCTCAATACCCAATCTTCAATCCTCAATCCTCAATACTCAATCCTCAATCCTCAATCCTCAATCTTCAATCCTCAATTTTCAATCCTCAATCTTCAATCCTCAATACTCAATCCACAATCCTCAATCCTCAATTTTCAATCCTCAATACTCAATCTTCAATCCTCAATCCTCAATCCTCAATCCTCAACCCTCAATCGTCAGTCTTCAATCCTCAATACTCAATCTTCAATACTCAATATTCAATCCTCCATCCTCAATCCTCAATCGTCAGTCTTCAATCCTCAATACTCAATCTTCAATCCTCAATCCTCAATCCTCAATCCTCAATCCTCAATCTTCAATCCTCAATACTCAATCTTCAATCTTCAATCCTCAATCCTCAATCCTCAATCCTCATTCTTCAATCCTCAATCCTCAATCCTCAATCCTCAATCCTCAATTTTCAATCCTCAATACTCAATCTTCAATCCTCAATCCTCAATCCTCAACCCTCAATCGTCAGTCTTCAATCCTCAATACTCAATCTTCAATCCTCAATCCTCAATCCTCAATCCTCAATCCGCAATCTTCAATCCTCAATACTCAATCTGCAATCTTCAATCCTCAATCCTCAATCCTCAATCCTCATTCTCCAATCCTCAATCCTCAGTCCTCAAACCTCAATTCTGAATCCTCAATCCTGCATCCTCAATCTTCAGGCCTCAGTCCTCAACAATCAGTTGTCAATCCTCAATCCCCAATAGAATATCCTCAATTCACAGTTTTCAATACTCAATACTCAATCTGCAATCTTCAAATCTCTATCCACAAACATCAATTCTCATCACTCAACCCTGAGCGCTCAGACCTCAATGTTCAGTCCTCAATCCTCAATTCTCAATCTTCAATCCTCAATACTCATTCTTCAATCCTCAACCCTCAATCCTCAACCCTCAATCGTCAGTCTTCAATCCTCAATACTCATTCTCCAATCCTCAATCGTCAGTCCTCAAACCTCAATTCTGAATCCTCAATCCTGCATCCTCAATCTTCAGCCCTCAGTCCTCAACAATCAGTTGTCAACCCTCAATCCCCAATAGAATATCCTCAATTCACAGTTTTCAACACTCAATACTCAATCTGCAATCTTCAAATCTCTATCCACAAACATCACTTCTCATCACTCGACCCTGAGCAATCAGACCTCAGTGTTCAATCCTCAATCCTCAATTCTCAATCTCCAATCCTCAATACTGAACCTTCAATCCTCAATCCTCAATCCTCAATCCTCAATCCTCAATCCTCAATCCTCAATCCTCAGTAATCAATCCTCAATCTTCAATACTCAATCGTCATTCCTCAGTCCTCAATCCACAATCCTCAATCCTCGTTCCTCAAACCTCATTCCCCAACCCTCAGTCCTCATCCTCGAATCTCAATTGTCAATCCTCAATCCTCAATCCTCAATATTCAATCCTTAATAATCAATCTCCAATCCTAGATCCTCAATCCCCAACCTTCAATCCTTAATCCTCAATCTTCAATCCTCAATCCCCAGTCCTCAATCTTCAATCCTCAATGCTCAATCCTCAAACCTCAATCCTCAGTCCTCAATCCTCAATCCTCAATCCTCAATCCTCAATCCTCATTCTTCAATCCTCAATACCCAATCCACAATCTTCATTCCTCAATCCTCAATCATCAATTCTCAATCCCCAGTCCTCAATCTCCAATCCTCAATGCTCAATCCTCAATCTTCAATCCTCAGCCCTCAATCCTCAATCCTCAATCCTCAAACCTCAATCCTCAACCGTCAGTCCTCGTCCTCAATCCTCAACCCTCAATCCTCAATCCACAATCTTCAATCCTCAATACTCAATATTCAGTCCTCAATCCTCAATCCCCAATCCTCAATCCTCAGTCCCCAGTCCTCAAACCTCAATCCTCAACCCTCAGCCCTCATCCTCAATCCTCAATACTCAATCCTCAATCTTCAATCCTCAATACTCAATTTTCAAACCTCAATCCTCAGTCCTCAAACCTCAATTCTGAATCCTCAATCCTGCATCCTCAATCTTCAGCCCTCAGTCCTCAACAATCAGTTGTCAATCCTCAATCCGCAATTGAATATCCTCAATTCACAGTTTTCAAGACTCAATACTCAATCTGCAATATTCAAATCTCTACCCACAAACATCAATTCTAATCACTCAATCCTGAACGCTCAGTCCTCAATGTTCAATCCTCAATCTTCAATTCTCAACCTTCAATTCCTCAATACTGAATCTTCAATACTCAATCCCCAATGCCCAATCCTCAATCCTCAATCCTCAATCCTCAGTAATCAATCCTCAATCCTCAATACTCAATCGTCAGTCCTCAGTCCTCAATCCTCAATCCTCAATCCTCGTTCCTCAAACCTCAATCCTCAAACCTCAGCCCTCATCCTCAATTCTCAATTCTCAATACCCAATCCTCAATCCTCAATCCTCAATCCTCAATCCTCATTCTTCAATCCTCAATACCCAATCCACAATCTTCATTCCTCAATCCTCAATCATCAATTCTCAATCCCCAGTCCTCAATCTCCAATCCTCAATGCTCAATCCTCAATCTTCAATCTTCAGTCCTCAATCCTCAATCCTCAATCCTCAAACCTCAATCCTCAACCGTCAGTCCTCGTCCTCAGTCCTCAACCCTCAATCCTCAATCCACAATCTTCAATCCTCAATACTCAATATTCAGTCCTCAATCCTCAATCCTCAACCGTCAGTCCTCGTCCTCAATCGTCAACACTCAATCCTCAATCCTCAATCTTCAATCCTCAATACTCAATATTCAATACTCAATCGTCAATCTTCAATCCTCAATCTTCAATCCTCAAACCTCAATTCTGAATCCTCAATCCTGCATCCTCAATCTTCAGCCCTCAGTCCTCAACAAGCAGTAGTCAATCCTCGATCCGCAATAGAATATCCTCAATTCACAGTTTTCAATACTCAATACACAATCTGCAATCTTCATATCTCTATCCACAAACATCAATTCTCATCACTCAACCCTGAACGCTCAGTCCTCAATGTTCAATCCTCAATCTTCAATTCTCAATCTTCAATCCTCAATCCTCAATCCTCAATCCTCAATCCTCAGTAATCAATACTCAATCTTCAATACTCAAAGGTCATTCCTCAGTCCTCAATCCTCAATCCTCAATCCTCGTTCCTCAAACCTCAATCCTCAAACCTCAGCCCTCATCCTCAATTCTCAATTCTCAATACTCAGTCCTCAATCCTCAATCCTCAATCCTCAATCCTCATTCTTCAATCCTCAATACCCAATCCACAATCTTCATTCCTCAATCCTCAATCATCAATTCTCAATCCCCAGTCCTCAATCTCGAATCCTCAATGCTCAATCCTCAATCTTCAATCCTCAGTCCTCAATCCTCAACCCTCAATCCTCAAACCTCAATCCTCAACCGTCAGTCCTCGTCCTCAATCCTCAAACCTCAATCCTCAATCCACAATCTTCAATCCTCAATACTCAATAATCAGTCCTCAATCCTCAATCCTCAATCCTCAATCTTCAATCCTCAATCCTCAATCCTCAATCCTCAATCCTCATTCTTCAATCCTCAATACCCAATCCACAATCTTCATTCCTCAATCCTCAATCATCAATTCTCAATCCTCAATCCTCAATCTTCAATCCTCAATGCTCAATCCTCAATCCTCAATCCTCAACCGTCAATCCTCTATTCTCAATCCTCAATCTTCAATACTCAATACTCAATCTTCAATCCTCAATCCTCAATCCTCAATCCTCAATCCTCAATCCTCAATCCTCAATCCTCAATCGTCAATCTTCAATCCTCAATACTCAATCGTCAATACTCAATCCTCAATACTCAATACTCAATCCACATTCTTCAATCTCCAATACCCAATCCTCAATCTTCAATCCTCAGTCCTCAATCCTCAATCCTCAATCCTCAACCTTCAATCCTCAAACCTCAATCCTCAATCCTCAATCCGGAATCCTCAACCCTGAATCCTCAATCTTCAGCCCTAAGACCTCAACAATCAGTTGTCAATCCTCATTCCTCAATAGAATATCCTCAATTCACAGTTTTCAATCCTGAATCCTCAATCCTCAATACTCTATCCTCAATCCTCAATGTTCTACCCTCAATACGCAATCCTCAATCTTCAATCCTCAATCCTCAATCCTCAATCCTCAATCCTCAATCCTCAATCCTCAATCCTCAATCCTCAACCTTAATCTTCAATCCTCAGTACTCAATCTTCAATCCTCAATCCTCAATCCTCAATCCTCAATCCTCAATCCTCAATCTTCAATCCTCAATACTCAATCTTCAATCCTCAATCCTCAATCCTCAATCCTCAATCCTCATTCTTCAATCCTCAACACCCAATCCTTAATCCTCAATCCTCAATCCTGAATCCTCAATCCTCAGTCCTCAAACCTCAATCCTGAATCCACAATCCTGAACGCTCAACCTTCAGCCCTCAGACCTCAACAATCAGTTGTGAATCCTCAATCCTCAATAGAATATACTCAATTCACAGGTTTCAATACTCAATACTCAGCCTGCAATCTTCAAATCTCTATCCACAAACATCAATTCTCATCACTCAACCCTCAACACTCAGTCCCCAATCCTCAATCTTCAAACCTCAATCCTCAATCCTCAATCCTCAATCCTCAATCTTCAATCCTCAATAATCAATCTGCAATCCTATTTCCTAAATATCCAATCCTCAATCCTTAATCCTCAATCTTCAATACTCAATCACCAGTCCTCAATCTTCAATCCTCAATAATCAATCTCCAATCCTAGATCCTCAATCCCCAATCCTCAATCCTTAATCCTCAATCTTCAATCCTCAATCCCCAGTCCTCAATCTCCAATCCTCAATGCTCAATCCTCAATCTACAATCATCAGTCCTCATTCCTCAATCTTCAATCCTCAAACCTCAATCCTCAACCGTCAGTCCTCGTCCTCAATCCTCAACCCTCAATCCTCAATCCACAATCTTCAATCCTCAATACTCAATATTCAGTCCTCAATCCTCAATCCTCAATCCTCAATCTTCAATCCTCAATCCTCAATCCTCAATCCTCAATCCTCATTCTTCAATCCTCAATACCCAATCCTCATTCTTCATTCCTCAATCCTCAATCCTCAATTGTGAATCCTCAATCCTCAATCTTCAATCCTCAATGCTCAATCCTCAATCCTCAGTAATCAATACTCAATCTTCAATACTCAAAGGTCATTCCTCAGTCCTCAATCCTCAATCCTCAACCCTCAATCGTCAGTCTTCATTCCTGAATACTCAATCTTCAACACTCAGTCCTCAATCCTCAATCCTCAATCCGCAACCTTCAATCCTCAATACTCAATCTGCAATCTTCAATCCTCAACCCTCAATCCTTAATCCTCGTTATCCAATCCTCAATCCTCAGTCCTCAAACCACAATTCTGAATCCTCAATCCTGCATCCTCAATCTTCAGCCCTCAGTCCTCAACAATGTGTTGTCAATCCTCAGTCCCCAATAGAATATCCTCAATTCACAGTTTTCAATGCTCAATACTCAATCTGCAATCTTCAAATCTCTATCCACAAACATCAATTCTCATCACTCAACCCTGAGTGCTCAGACCTCAATGTTCAACCCTCAATCCTCAATTCTCAATCTTCAATCCTCAATACTCAATCTTCAATCCTCAACCCTCAATCCTCAACCCTCAATCCTCAGTAATCAATCCTCAATCTTCAATACTCAATCGTCATTCCTCAGTCCTCAATCCACAATCCTCAATCCTCGTTCCTCAAACCTCATTCCCCAACCCTCAGTCCTCATCCTCGAATCTCAATTGTGAATCCTCAATCCTCAATCCTCAATATTCAATCCTTAATAATCAATCTCCAATCCTAGATCCTCAATCCCCAACCTTCAATCCTTAATCCTCAATCTTCAATCCTCAATCCCCAGTCCTCAATCTTCAATCCTCAATGCTCAATCCTCAAACCTCAATCCTCAGTCCTCAATCCTCAATCCTCAATCCTCAATCCTCAATCCTCATTCTTCAATCCTCAATACCCAATCCACAATCTTCATTCCTCAATCCTCAATCATCAATTCTCAATCCCCAGTCCTCAATCTCCAATCCTCAATGCTCAATCCTCAATCTTCAATCCTCAGCCCTCAATCCTCAATCCTCAATCCTCAAACCTCAATCCTCAACCGTCAGTCCTCGTCCTCAATCCTCAACCCTCAGCCCTCATCCTCAATCCTCAATACCCAATCCTCAGTCTTCAATCCTCAATCCCCAATCCTCAATCGTCAGGCTTCAATGCTCAATACTCAATCTGCAATCCTCAATCCTCAATCCTCAATCCTCAATCCTCATTCTTCAACCATCAATACCCAATCCTCAATCTTCAATCCTCAATCCTCAATTCTCAATTCTCAATCCTCAATCCTCAGACCTCAAACATCATTATTCAACCATCAGTCCTCGTCCTCAATCCACAACCCTCAATCCTCAACCCTCAATCTTCAATCATCAATATTCAATCTTCAATCCTCAATGCTCAATCCTGAATCCTCAACCCTCAATCCTCAATCTTCACTCCTCAATCCTCAACCCTCAATCCTCAATCCTCAACATTGAGTCCTCAATACTCAATCTTCAATCCTCAATCCTCAATCCTCAATGTTCAATGCTCAATCCTCAATTATCAATCTTCAATCCTCAATTCTCAATCTTCGATCCTCAATCTTGAATCCTCAGTCACCAATCCTCAATCTTCTATCCTCAATCCTCAATCCGCCCATCTTCAATACTCAATACTCAATCTGCAATCCTCAATCCTCAATCCTCCATACTCAACCCTCAATCCTCAAGCGTCAATCCTCAATCCTCAATCCTCAATCCTCAATCTTCAATCCTCAATTATCAATCTTCAATACTCAAACCTCAATTCTCAATCCTCCATACTCAATGCTCAAACCTCAAACCTCAACCGTCAGTCATCGTCCTCAATCCTCAAACCTCAATCCTCAATCCTCAATATTCAATCATCAATACTCAATCTTCAACCCTCAATCCACAATCCTCAATCCTCAATCCTCAATCCTCAATATTCAACACACAACCCTCATCCACCACTCCTCAATACTCAACAATCAACCCTCAATTCTCAATACTCAAAAGAATATACTGAATTCTCATGGTTGAATACTCAATCCAAAGAATTCAATAATCAAATCTCAATCCCCAAACATCAATCCACAACACTCAATCCTCAACACTCAGTCCTCTCTCTTCAATCCTCCATCCTCAATCCTCAACCCTCAAGCGTCAATCCTCAATCCTCAATCCTCAAACCTCAATCCTCAGTCCTCAAACCTCAATCCCGAATCCTCAATCCTGAATCCTCAATCTTCAGCCCTCAGCCGTCAACAATCAATTGTCAATCCTCAATCCACAATAGAATATCCTAAATTCACAGTTTTCAATACTCAGACCCCAATCTTCAATCTTCAAATCTCAACACACAAACATCAATTCTCATCACTCTACCCTCAACACTCGGTCCTCAATCTTCAATCCTCAATCCTCAATCCTGAATCCTCAATGTTCAATCCTCAGTACTCAATCTTCAATCATCAATCCTCAATTCTCAATCCTCAATACTCAATCCTCAATCCTCAACCCTCAATCCTCAATCTTCAATCCTCAATACTCAGTCTTCAATCCTCAAACCTCAATCCTCAACCGTCAGTCCTCGCCCTGAATCCTCAACCCTCAATCCTCAACCCTCAATATTCAACCCTCGATACTCAATATACAATCCTCAATCCTCAATCTTCAATACCCAATCCTCAATCTTCAATCCTCAATCCTCAATCCTCAATTCTCAATCCTCAATCCTCAATCCTCAGACCTCAAACATAAATATTCAACCCTCAGTCCTCGTCCTCAATCCACAACCCTCAATCCTCAATCCTCAATCCTCCATCCTCAATCTTCAATCCTCAATTTCTCAATCCTCAAACCTCAATCCTCAATCTTCAATCCTCAATACTCAATCTTCAATCCTCAATCCTCAATCCTCAATCCTCAATCCTCAATCCTCAATCCTCAATATTCAATCCTCAATACTCAATCTTCAATCCTCAATCCTCAATACTCAATCCCCAATACTCATACTTCAATCCTCATTCTTCAATCCTCAATACCCAATCCTCAATCTTCAATCCTCAATACTCAATCTTCAATCCTCAATCCTCAATCCTCAATCCTCAATATTCAATCCTCAGTCCCACATCCTCAATCTTCAATACTCACTCCTCAATCCTGAATCTTCAATCCGCAATACTCAGTCTTCAATCCTCAAACTTCAATCCTCAATCCTCAGACCTCAGTACTCAATCTTCAATCCTCAATCTTCAATCCTCAATACTCAATCCTCAATCCTCAATCCTCAATCCTCAATACTCAATCTTCAATCCCCAATCCTCAATCCTCAATCCTCAATCCTCAATCCTCAATCCTCAATCGTCAATTTTCAATCCTCAATACTCAATCTTCAATCCTCAATCCTCAATACTCAATACTCAATCCTAATTCTTCAATCCTCAATCCTCATTCTTCAATCCTCAATACCCAATCCTCAATCTTCAATCCTCAATCCTCAATCCTCAATTCTCAACCCTCAATCCTCAGTCCTCGGTCCTCAAACCTCAATCCTCAAACCTCAGCACTCATCCTCAATCCTCAATCCTCAATCCTCAATCTTCAATTCTCAATCTTCAATCCTCAATACTGAATCTTCAATACTCAATCCCCAATCCTCAATCCTCAATCCTCAATCCTCAATCCTCAATCCTCAGTAATCAATCCTCAATCCTCAATACTCAATCGTCAGTACTCAGTCCTCAATCCTCAACCCTTAATCCTCGTTCCTCAAACCTCAATCCTCAACCCTCAGCCCTCATCCTCAATTCTCAATCCTCAATACTCAATCCTCAATCCTCAATCCTCAATTCTCAATCCTCAATCCTCATTCTTCAATCCTCAATACCCAATCCACAATCTTCATTCCTCTATCCTCAATCATCAATTCTCAATCCCCAGTCCTCATTCTCCAATCCTCAATCCTCAATCCTCAATCCACAATCCTCAATCCTCAACCCTCTATCCTCAATCCTCAATTTTCAATCCTCAATCTTCAATCCTCAATACTCAATATTCAATACTCAATCCTCAATCCTCAATCTTCAATCCTCAATCCTCAATCCCCAATCCTCAATCCTCAATCCTCAATCCTCATTCTTCAATCCTCAATACCCAATCCTCAATGTTCAATCCTCAATACTCAATACTCAATCCTCAATCCTCAATCCTCAATCCTCAATCCTCAATCTTCAATCCTCAATACTCAATCTTCAATCCTCAATCCTCAATCCTCAATCCTCAATCCTCAATCCTCAATCCTCAATCGTCAATCTTCAATCCTCAATACTCAATCTTCAATCCTCAATCCTCAATACTCAATACTCAATCCTCATTCTTCAATCCTCAATCCTCATTCTTCAGTCCTCAATACACAATCCTCAATCTTCAATCCTCAATCCTCAATCCTCAATTCTCAACCCTCAATCCTCAGTCCTCAGTCCTGAAACCTCAATCCTCAAACCTCAGCACTCATCCTCAATCCTCAATCCTCAATCCTCAATCCTCAATCCTCAATCTTCAATCCTCAATACTCAATCTTCAAACCTCAATCCTCAGTCCTCAAACCTCAATTCTGAATCCTCAATCCCGCATCCTCAATCTTCAGCCCTCAGTCCTCAACAATCAGCTGTCAATCCTCAATTCGCAATAGAATATCCTCAATTCGCAGCTTTCAATACTCAATACTCAATCTGCAATCTTCAAATCTCTATCCACAAACATCAATTCTCATCACTCAACCCTGAACGCTCAGTCCTCAATGTTCAGTCCTCGATCTTCAATTCTCAATCTTCAATCCTCAATACTGAATCTTCAATACTCAATCCCCAATCCTCAATCCTCAATCCTCAATCCTCAATCCTCTGTAATCAATCCTCAATCCTCAATCCTCAATCCTCATTCTTCAATCCTCAATACCCAATCCTCAATCTTCAATCCTCAATCCTCAATCCTCAATTCTAAATCGTCAATCCTCAATCCTCAATCCTCAATCCTCAATCCTCAATCTTAATATTCAATCCTCAGTACTCAATCTTCAATCTTCAATCCTCAATCCTCAATCCTCAATCCTCAATCCTCAATCCTCAATCCTCAATTCTCAATCCTCAATCTGCATTCCTCAATACTCAATCTTCAACATTCAATCCTCAATCCTCAACCCTCAATCGTCTGTCTTCAATCCTCAATACTCAATCTTCAATCCTCAATCCTCAATCCTCAATCCGCAATCTTCAATCCTGAATACTCAATCTGCAATCTTCAATCCTCAATCCTCAATCCTCAATCCTCATTCTCCAATCCTCAATCCTCAGTCCTCGAACCTCAATTCTGAATCCTCAATCCTGCATCCTCAATCTTCAGCCCTGAGTCCTCTACAATCAGTTGTCAATCCTCAATCCCCAATAGAATATCCTCAATTCACAGTTTTCAATACTCAATACTCAATCTGCAATCTTCAAATCTCTATCCACAAACATCAATTCTCATCACTCAACCCTGAGCGCTCAGACCTCAATGTTCAATCCTCAATCCTCAATTCTCAATCTTCAATCCTCAATACTCAATCTTCAATCCTCAATCCTCAATCCTCAATCCTCAACCCTCAATCGTCAGCCTTCAATCCTGAATACTCAATCTTCAACCCTCAGTCCTCAATCCTCAATCCTCAATCCGCAACCTTCAATCCTCAATACTCAATCTGCAATCTTCAATCCTCAACCCTCAATCCTTAATCCTCATTATCCAATCCTCAATCCTCAGTCCTCAAACCTCAATTCTGAATCCTCAATCCTGCATCCTCAATCTTCAGCCCTCAGTCCTCAACAATCAGTTGTCAATCCTCAGTCCCCAATAGAATATCCTTAATTCACAGTTTTCAATACTCAATACTCAATCTTCAATCCTCAATCCTCAATCCTCAATCCTCAATCCTCAATCCGCAATCTTCAATCCTCAATACTCAATCTGCAATCTTCAATCCTCAACCCTCAATCCTTAATCCTCATTATCCAATCCTCAATCCTCAGTCCTCAAACCTCAATTCTGAATCCTCAATCCTGCATCCTCAACATTCAGCCCTCAGTCCTCAACAATCAGTTGTCAATCCTCAGTCCCCAATAGAATATCCTCAATTCACAGTTTTCAATACTCAATACTCAATCTGCAATCTTCAAATCTCTATCCACAGACATCAATTCCCATCACTCGACTCTGAGCGCTCAGATCTCAATGTTCAATCCTCAATCCTCAATTCTCAATCTTCAATCCTCAATACTGAACCTTCAATCCTCAATCCTCAATCCTCAATCCTCAATCCTCAATCCTCAGTAATCAATACTCTATCTTCAATACTCAAACGTCATTCCTCAGTCCTCAATCCTCAATCCTCAATCCTCGTTCCTCAAACCTCAATCCTCATCCCTCAGTCCTCATCCTCAATTCTCAATTCTCAATCCTCAATCCTCAATCCTCAATATTCAATCATCAATAATCAATCTCCAATCCTAGATCCTCAATCCCCAATCTTCAATCCTTAATCCTCAATCTTCAGTCCTCAATCCCCAGTCCTCAATCTTCAATCCTGAATGCTCAATCCTCAATCCTCAATCCTCAGTCCTCAATCCTCAATTATCAACCCTCAAACCTCAATCCTCAACCGTCAGTCCTCGTCCTCAATCGTCAACACTCAATCCTCAATCCTCAATCTTCAATCCTCAATACTCAATATTCAATACTCAATCGTCAATCTTCAATCCTCAATCTTCAATCCTCAAACCTCAATTCTGAATCCTCAATCCTGCATCCTCAATCTTCAGCCCTCAGTCCTCAACAAGCAGTTGTCAATCCTCAATCCGCAATAGAATATCCTCAATTCACAGTTTTCAATACTCAATACACAATCTGCAATCTTCAAATCTCTATCCACAAACATCAATTCTCATCACTCAACCCTGAACGCTCAGTCCTCAATGTTCAATCCTCAATCTTCAATTCTCAATCTTCAATCCTCAATACTGAATCTTCAATACTCAATCCCCAATCCTCAATCCTCAATCCTCAATCCTCAATCCTCAGTAATCAGTCCTCAATCCTCAATACTCAATCATCAGTCCTCAGTCCTCAATCCTCAACCCTCAATCCTCGTTCCTCAAACCTCAATCCTCAAACCTCAGCCCTCATCCTCGATTCTCAATTCTCAATACTCAATCCTCAATCCTCAATCCTCAATCCTCAATCCTCATTCTTCAATCCTCAATACCCAATCCACAATCTTCATTCCTCAATCCTCAATCATCAATTCTCAAACCCCAGTCCTCAATCTCCAATCCTCAATGCTCAATCCTCAAACTTCAATCCTCAGTCCTCAATCCTCAATCCTCAATCCTCAATCCTCAATCCTCAAACCTCAATCCTCAACCTTAATCTTCAATCCTCAGTACTCAATCTTCAATCCTCAATCCTCAATCCTCAATCCTCAATCCTCAATCTTCAATTATCAATACTCAATCTTCAATCCTCAATCCTCAATCCTCAATCCTCAATCCTCATTCTTCAATCCTCAACACCCAATCCTCAATCCTCAATCCTCAATCCTGAATCCTCAATCCTCAGTCCTCAAACCTCAATCCTGAATCCACAATCCTGAACGCTCAACCTTCAGCCATCAGACCTCAACAATCAGTTGTGAATCCTCAATCCTCAATAGAATATACTCAATTCACAGGTTTCAATACTCAATACTCAGCCTGCAATCTTCAAATCTCTATCCACAAACATCAATTCTCATCACTCGACCCTCAACACTCAGTCCCCAATCCTCAATCTTCAAACCTCAATCCTCAATCCTCAATCCTCAATCCTCAATCTTCAATCCTCAATAATCAATCTGCAATCCTAGATCCTAAATATCCAATCCTCAATCCTTAATCCTCAATCTTCAATACTCAATCACCAGTCCTCAATCTTCAATCCTCAATAATCAATCTCCAATCCTAGATCCTCAATCCCCAATCCTCAATCCTTAATCCTCAATCTTCAATCCTCAATCCCCAGTCCTCAAGCTCCAATCCTCAGTGCTCAATCCTCAATCTTCAATCCTCAGTCCTCATTCCTCAATCTTCAATCCTCAAACCTCAATCCTCAACCGTCAGTCCTCGTCCTCAATCCTCAACCCTCAATCCTCAATCCACAATCTTCAATCCTCAATACTCAATATTCAGTCCTCAATCCTCAATCCTCAATCCTCAATCTTCAATCCTCAATCATCAATCCTCAATCCTCAATCCTCATTCTTCAATCCTCAATACCCAATCCTCATTCTTCATTCCTCAATCCTCAATCCTCAATTGTGAATCCTCAATCCTCAATCTTCAATCCTCAATGCTCAATCCTCAATCCTCAATCCTCAGTCCTCAATCCTCAAACCTCAACCCTCAAACATCAACCCTCAACCGTCAGTCCTCGTCCTCAATAGTCAACACTCAATCCTCAATCCTCAATCTTCATTCCTCATTCTTCAATCCTCAATACCCAATCCTCAATCTTCAATCCTCAATCCTCAATCCTCAATTCTCAATCCTCAATCCTCAGTCCCCAGTCCTCAAACCTCAATCCTCAACCCTCAGCCCTCATCTTCAATCCTCAATCCTCAATCCTCAATCCTCAATCCTCAATCCTCAATCTTCAATCCTCAATACTCAATCTTCAATCCTCAACCCTCAATCCTCAATCCTCAATCCTCAATCCTCAATATTCAATCCTCAGTCCCACATCCTCAATCTTCAAGACTCACTCCTCAATCCTGAATCTTCAATCCGCAATACTCAGTCTTCAATCCTCAAACCTCAATCCTCAATCCTCAGACCTCAGTACTCAATCTGCAATCCTCAACCTTCAATCCTCAATACTCAATCCTCAATCATCAATCTTCAATCCTCAATACTCAATCTTCAATCCTCAATCCTCAATCCTCAATCCTCAATCCTCAATCCTCAATCCTCTATCGTCAATTTTCAATCCTCAACACTCAATCTTCTATCCTCAATCCTCAATACTCAATACTCAATCCTCATTCTTCAATCCTCAGTCCTCATTCTTTAATCCTCAATACCCAATCCTCAATCTTCAATCCTCAATCCTCAATCCTCAATTCTCAACCCTCAATCCTCAGTCCTCAGTCCTCAAACCTCAATCCTCAAACCTCAGCACTCATCCTCAATCCTCAATCCTCAATCCTCAATCTTCAATTCTCAATCTTCAATCCTCAATACTGAATCTTCAATACTCAATCCCCAATCCTCAATCCTCAATCCTCAATCCTCAATCCTCAATCCTCAGTAATCAATCCTCAATCCTCAATACTCAATCGTCAGTACTCAGTCCTCAATCCTCAACCCTTAATCCTCGTTCCTCAAACCTCAATCCTCAACCCTCAGCCCTCATCCTCAATTCTCAATCCTCAATACTCAATCCTCAATCCTCAATCCTCAATCCTCAATCCTCATTCTTCAATCCTCAATACCCAATCCACAATCTTCATTCCTCTATCCTCAATCATCAATTCTCAATCCCCCGTCCTCATTCTCCAATCCTCAATCCTCAATCCTCAATCCACAATCCTCAATCCTCAACCCTCAATCCTCAATCCTCAATTTTCAATCCTCAATCATCAATCCTCAATACTCAATATTCAATACTCAATCCTCAATCCTCAATCTTCAATCCTCGGTCCTCAATCCCCAATCCTCAATCCTCAATCCTCAATCCTCATTCTTCAATCCTCAATACCCAATCCTCAATGTTCAATCCTCAATACTCAATACTCAATCCTCAATCCTCAATCCTCAATCCTCAATCCTCAATATTCAATCCTCAGTCCCACATCCTCAATCTTCAATACTCACTCCTCAATCATGAACCTTCAATCCGCAATACTCAGTCTTCAATCCTCAATCCTCAATCCTCAATCCTCAAACCTCTGTACTCAATCTCCAATCCTCAATCCTCAATCCTCAATACTCAATCCTCAATCCTCAATCTTCAATCCTCAATACTCAATCTTCAATCCTCAATGCTCAATCCTCAATCCTCAATCCTCAATCCTCAATCCTCAATACTCAATCTTCAATCCTCAATCCTCAATCCTCAATCCTCAATCCTCAATCCTCAATCCTCAGTCCTCAATCGTCGATCTTCAATCCCCAATACTCAATCTTCAATCCTCAATACTCAATACTCAATACTCAATACTTATTCTTCAAACCTCAATCCTCATTCTTCAATCCTCAATACCCAATCCTCAATCTTCAATCCTCAATCCTCAATCCTCAATTCTCAACCCTCAATCCTCAGTCCTCAGTCCTCAAACCTCAATCCTCAAACCTCAAACCTCAATTCTGAATCCTCAATCCTGCATACTCGATCTTCAGCCCTCAGTCCTAAACAATCAGTTGTCAATCCTCAATCCGCAATAGAATATCCTCAATTCACAGTTTTCAATACTCAATACTCAATCTGCAATCTTCAAATCTCTATCCACAAACATCAATTCTCATCACTCAACCCTGAACGCTCAGTCCTCAATGTTCAATCCTCAATCTTCAATTCTCAATCTTCAATCCTCAATACTGAATCTTCAATACTCAATCCCCAATCTTCAATCCTCAATCCTCAATCCTCAATCCTCAGTAATCAATCCTCAATCCTCAATACTCAATCGTCAGTCCTCAATCCTCAATCCTCAATCGTCAATCTTCAATCCTCAATACTCAATCTTCAGTCCTCAATCCTCAATACGCAATACTCAATCCTCATTCTTCAATCCTCAATCCTCATTCTTCAATCCTCAATACCCAATCCTCAATCTTCAATCCTCAATCCTCAATCCTCAATTCTCAACCCTCAATCCTGAGTCTTCAGTCCTCTAACCTCAATCCTCAAACCTCAGCACTCATCCTCAATCCTCAATCCTCAACCCTCAAACCTCAACCCTCAACCGTCAGTACTCGTCCTCAATCGTCAACACTCAATCCTCAATCCTCAATCTTCAATCCTCATTCTTCAATCCTCAATACCCAATCCTCAATCTTCAATCATCAATCCTCAATCCTCAATTCTCAATCCTCAATCCTCAGTCCCCAGTCCTCAAACCTCAATCCTCAACCCTCAGCCCTCATCCTCAATCCTCAATCCTCAATCCTCAATTCTCAATCCTCAATCTTCAATCCTCAATACTCAATCTTCAATCCTCAATCCTCAATCCTCAATCCTCAATCCTCAATCCGCAATCTTCAATCCTCAATACTCAATCTGCAATCTTCAATCCTCAACCCTCAATCCTTAATCCTCATTATCCAATCCTCAATCCTCAGTCCTCAAACCTCAATTCTGAATCCTCAATCCTGCATCCTCAATCTTCAGCCCTCAGTCCTCAACAATCAGTTGTCAATCCTCAGTCCCCAATAGAATATCCTCAATTCACAGTTTTCAGTACTCAATACTCAATCTGCAACCTTCAAATCTCTATCCACAGACATCAATTCCCATCACTCGACCCTGAGCGCTCAGACCTCAATGTTCAATCCTCAATCCTCAATTCTCAATCTTCAATCCTCAATACTGAACCTTCAATCCTCAATCCTCAATCCTCAATCCTCAGTAATCAATACTCAATCTTCAATACTCAAACGTCATTCCTCAGTCCTCAATCCTCAATCCTCAATCCTCGTTCCTCAAACCTCTATCCTCATCCCTCAGTCCTCATCCTCAATTCTCAATTCTCAATCCTCAATCCTCAATCCTCAATATTCGATCATCAATAATCAATCTCCAATCCTAGATCCTCAATCCCCAATCTTCAATCCTTAATCCTCAATCTTCAATCCTCAATCCCCAGTCCTCAATCTTCAATCCTGAATGCCCAATCCTCAATCCTCAATGCTCAGTCCTCAATCCTCAATCATCAACCCTCAAACCTCAATCCTCAACCGTCAGTCCTCGTCCTCAATCATCAATCCTCAATCCTCAATCCTCATTCTTCAATCCTCAATACCCAATCCTCATTCTTCATTCCTCAATCCTCAATCCTCAATTGTGAATCCTCAATCCTCAATCTTCAATCCTCAATGCTCAATCCTCAATCCTCAATCCTCAGTCCTCAATCCTCAAACCTCAACCCTCAAACATCAACCCTCAACCGTCAGTCCTCGTCCTCAATAGTCAACACTCAATCCTCAATCCTCAATCTTCATTCCTCATTCTTCAATCCTCAATACCCAATCCTCAATCTTCAATCCTCAATCCTCAATCCTCAATTCTCAATCCTCAATCCTCAGTCCCCAGTCCTCAAACCTCAATCCTCAACCCTCAGCCCTCATCTTCAATCCTCAATCCTCAATCCTCAATCCTCAATCCTCAATCCTCAATCTTCAATCCTCAATACTCAATCTTCAATCCTCAACCCTCAATCCTCAATCCTCAATCCTCAATCCTCAATATTCAATCCTCAGTCCCACATCCTCAATCTTCAAGACTCACTCCTCAATCCGGAATCTTCAATCCGCAATACTCAGTCTTCAATCCTCAAACCTCAATCCTCAATCCTCAGACCTCAGTACTCAATCTGCAATCCTCAACCTTCAATCCTCAATACTCAATCCTCAATCATCAATCTTCAATCCTCAATACTCAATCTTCAATCCTCAATCCTCAATCCTCAATCCTCAATCCTCAATCCTCAATCCTCTATCGTCAATTTTCAATCTTCAACACTCAATCTTCTATCCTCAATCCTCAATACTCAATACTCAATCCTCATTCTTCAATCCTCAGTCCTCATTCTTTAATCCTCAATACCCAATCCTCAATCTTCAATCCTCAATCCTCAATCCTCAATTCTCAACCCTCAATCCTCAGTCCTCAGTCCTCAAACCTCAATCCTCAAACCTCAGCACTCATCCTCAATCCTCAATCCTCAATCCTCAATCTTCAATTCTCAATCTTCAATCCTCAATACTGAATCTTCAATACTCAATCCCCAATCCTCAATCCTCAATCCTCAATCCTCAATCCTCAATCCTCAGTAATCAATCCTCAATCCTCAATACTCAATCGTCAGTACTCAGTCCTCAATCCTCAACCCTTAATCCTCGTTCCTCAAACCTCAATCCTCAACCCTCAGCCCTCATCCTCAATTCTCAATCCTCAATACTCAATCCTCAATCCTCAATCCTCAATCCTCAATCCTCATTCTTCAATCCTCAATACCCAATCCACAATCTTCATTCCTCTATCCTCAATCATCAATTCTCAATCCCCCGTCCTCATTCTCCAATCCTCAATCCTCAATCCTCAATCCACAATCCTCAATCCTCAACCCTCAATCCTCAATCCTCAATTTTCAATCCTCAATCATCAATCCTCAATACTCAATATTCAATACTCAATCCTCAATCCTCAATCTTCAATCCTCGGTCCTCAATCCCCAATCCTCAATCCTCAATCCTCAATCCTCATTCTTCAATCCTCAATACCCAATCCTCAATGTTCAATCCTCAATACTCAATACTCAATCCTCAATCCTCAATCCTCAATCCTCAATCCTCAATATTCAATCCTCAGTCCCACATCCTCAATCTTCAATACTCACTCCTCAATCATGAACCTTCAATCCGCAATACTCAGTCTTCAATCCTCAATCCTCAATCCTCAATCCTCAAACCTCTGTACTCAATCTCCAATCCTCAATCCTCAATCCTCAATACTCAATCCTCAATCCTCAATCTTCAATCCTCAATACTCAATCTTCAATCCTCAATGCTCAATCCTCAATCCTCAATCCTCAATCCTCAATCCTCAATACTCAATCTTCAATCCTCAATCCTCAATCCTCAATCCTCAATCCTCAATCCTCAATCCTCAGTCCTCAATCGTCGATCTTCAATCCCCAATACTCAATCTTCAATCCTCAATACTCAATACTCAATACTCAATACTTATTCTTCAAACCTCAATCCTCATTCTTCAATCCTCAATACCCAATCCTCAATCTTCAATCCTCAATCCTCAATCCTCAATTCTCAACCCTCAATCCTCAGTCCTCAGTCCTCAAACCTCAATCCTCAAACCTCAAACCTCAATTCTGAATCCTCAATCCTGCATACTCGATCTTCAGCCCTCAGTCCTAAACAATCAGTTGTCAATCCTCAATCCGCAATAGAATATCCTCAATTCACAGTTTTCAATACTCAATACTCAATCTGCAATCTTCAAATCTCTATCCACAAACATCAATTCTCATCACTCAACCCTGAACGCTCAGTCCTCAATGTTCAATCCTCAATCTTCAATTCTCAATCTTCAATCCTCAATACTGAATCTTCAATACTCAATCCCCAATCTTCAATCCTCAATCCTCAATCCTCAATCCTCAGTAATCAATCCTCAATCCTCAATACTCAATCGTCAGTCCTCAATCCTCAATCCTCAATCGTCAATCTTCAATCCTCAATACTCAATCTTCAGTCCTCAATCCTCAATACGCAATACTCAATCCTCATTCTTCAATCCTCAATCCTCATTCTTCAATCCTCAATACCCAATCCTCAATCTTCAATCCTCAATCCTCAATCCTCAATTCTCGACCCTCAATCCTGAGTCTTCAGTCCTCTAACCTCAATCCTCAAACCTCAGCACTCATCCTCAATCCTCAATCCTCAACCCTCAAACCTCAACCCTCAACCGTCAGTACTCGTCCTCAATCGTCAACACTCAATCCTCAATCCTCAATCTTCAATCCTCATTCTTCAATCCTCAATACCCAATCCTCAATCTTCAATCATCAATCCTCAATCCTCAATTCTCAATCCTCAATCCTCAGTCCCCAGTCCTCAAACCTCAATCCTCAACCCTCAGCCCTCATCCTCAATCCTCAATCCTCAATCCTCAATTCTCAATCCTCAATCTTCAATCCTCAATACTCAATCTTCAATCCTCAATCCTCAATCCTCAATCCTCAATCCTCAATCCGCAATCTTCAATCCTCAATACTCAATCTGCAATCTTCAATCCTCAACCCTCAATCCTTAATCCTCATTATCCAATCCTCAATCCTCAGTCCTCAAACCTCAATTCTGAATCCTCAATCCTGCATCCTCAATCTTCAGCCCTCAGTCCTCAACAATCAGTTGTCAATCCTCAGTCCCCAATAGAATATCCTCAATTCACAGTTTTCAGTACTCAATACTCAATCTGCAACGTTCAAATCTCTATCCACAGACATCAATTCCCATCACTCGACCCTGAGCGCTCAGACCTCAATGTTCAATCCTCAATCCTCAATTCTCAATCTTCAATCCTCAATACTGAACCTTCAATCCTCAATCCTCAATCCGCAATCCTCAGTAATCAATACTCAATCTTCAATACTCAAACGTCATTCCTCAGTCCTCAATCCTCAATCCTCAATCCTCGTTCCTCAAACCTCTATCCTCATCCCTCAGTCCTCATCCTCAATTCTCAATTCTCAATCCTCAATCCTCAATCCTCAATATTCGATCATCAATAATCAATCTCCAATCCTAGATCCTCAATCCCCAATCTTCAATCCTTAATCCTCAATCTTCAATCCTCAATCCCCAGTCCTCAATCTTCAATCCTGAATGCCCAATCCTCAATCCTCAATGCTCAGTCCTCAATCCTCAATCATCAACCCTCAAACCTCAATCCTCAACCGTCAGTCCTCGTCCTCAATCGTCAACACTCAATCCTCAATCCTCAATCTTCAATCCTCAATACTCAATATTCAATACTCAATCGTCAATCTTCAATCCTCAATCTTCAATCCTCAAACCTCAATTCTGAATCCTCAATCCTGCATCCTCAATCTTCAGCCCTCAGTCCTCAACAAGCAGTTGTCAATCCTCAATCCGCAATAGAATATCCTCAATTCACAGTTTTCAATACTCAATACACAATCTGCAATCTTCAAATCTCTATCCACAAACATCAATCCTCATCACTCAACCCTGAACGCTCAGTCCTCAATGTTCAATCCTCAATCTTCAATTCTCAATCTTCAATCCTCAATACTGAATCTTCAATACTCAATCCCCAATCCTCAATCCTCAATCCTCAATCCTCAATCCTCAGTAATCAGTCCTCAATCCTCAATACTCAATCGTCAGTCCTCAGTCCTCAATCCTCAACCCTCAATCCTCGTTCCTCAAACCTCAATCCTCAAACCTCAATCCTCAAACCTCAGCCCTCATCCTCAATTCTCAATTCTCAATACTCAATCCTCAATCCTCAATCCTCAATCCTCAATCCTCATTCTTCAATCCTCAATACCCAATCCACAATCTTCATTCCTCAATCCTCAATCATCAATTCTCAATCCCCAGCCCTCAATCTCCAATCCTCAATGCTCAATCCTCAATCTTCAATACTCAGTCCTCAATCCTCAATCCTCAATCCTCAAACCTCAATCCTCAACTCTCAGTCCTCGTCCTCAATCCTCAACCCTCAATCCTCAATCCACAATCTTCAATCCTCAATACTCAATATTCAGTCCTCAATCCTCAATCCTCAATCCTCAATCCTCAGTCCCCAGTCCTCAAACCTCAATCCTCAACCCTCAGCTCTCATCCTCAATCCTCAATCCTCAATCCTCAATCCTCAATCCTCAATCTTCAATCCTCAATACTCAATTTTCAATCCTCAATCCTCAATCCTCAATCCTCAATCCTCAGTCCTCAATCCTCAATCCTCAATTTTCAATTCTCAAACTTCAATCCTCAATACTCAATATTCAATCCTCCATCTTCAATCCTCAATCGTCAGTCTTCAATCCTCAATACTCAATCTTCAATCCTCAGTCCTCAATCCTCAATCATCAATCCTCAACCTTCAATCCTCAATACTCAATCTGCAATCTTCAATCCTCAATCCTTAATTCTCAATCCTCATTCTTCAATCCTCAATCTTCAATCCTCAATCCTCAATCCCCAATTTTCAATCCTCAATACTCAATCTTCAATCCTCAATCCTCAATCTTCAATCCTCAACCCTCAATCGTCAGCCTTCAATCCTCAATATTCAATCCTCAATCCTCAATCCTCAATCCTCAATCCTCAATCCGCAATCTTCAATCCTCAATACTCAATCTGCAATCTTCAATCCTCAATCCTCAATCCTCAATCCTCATTCTCCAATCCTCAATCCTCAGTCGTCAAACCTCAATTCTGAATCCTCAATCATGCATCCTCAATCTTCAGCCCTCAGTCCTCAACAATCAGTTGTCAACCCTCAATCCCCAATAGAATATCCTCAATTCACAGTTTTCAACACTCAATACTCAATCTGCAACCTTCAAATCTATATCCACAAACATCACTTCTCATCACTCGACCCTGAGCGCTCAGACCTCAGTGTTCAATCCTCAATCCTCAATTCTCAACCTTCAATCCTCAATACTGAACCTTCAATCCTCAATCCTCAATCCTCAATCCTCAATCCTCAATCCTCAGTAATCAATCCTCAATCTTCAATACTCAATCGTCATTCCTCAGTCCTCAATTCACAATCCTCAATCCTCGTTCCTCAAACCTCATTCCCCAACCCTCAGTCCTCATACTCAATTCTCAATTGTCAATCCTCAATCCTCAATCCTCAATATTCAATCCTCAATAATCAATCTCCAATCCTAGATCCACAATCCCCAACCATCAATCCTTAATCCTCAATCTTAAATCCTCAATCCCCAGTCCTCAATCTTCAATCCTCAATGCTCAATCCTCAAACCTCAATCCTCAGTCCTCAATCCTCAATCCTTAACCCTCAAACCTCAATCCTCAACCGTCAGTCCTCGTCCTCAATCGTCAACACTCAATCCTCAATCCTCAATCTTCAATCCTCAATACTCAATATTCAATACTCAATCCTCAATCTTCAATCCTCAATACTCAATGTTCAATACTCAATCCTCAATCTTCAATCCTCAATATTCTATCCTCAATCCTCAATCCTCAATCCTCAATCCTCAATCCTCAATCCTCATTCTTCAATCTTCAATACCCAATCCTCAATCTTGAATCCTCAATCCTCAATCCTCAATTCTAAATCCTCAATCCTCAATCCTCAATCCTCGGTCCTCAATCCTCAATCTTAATCTTCAATCCACTGTACTCAATCTTTAATCCTCAATCCTCAATCCTCAATCCTCAATCCTCAATACTCAATCCTCAATCCTCAATCCTCAATCCTCAATACTCAATCATCAATCCTCAATCCTCAATCCTCAATCCGCAATCCTCAATCCTCAATCCTCAATCCTCAATCGTCAATCTTCAATCCCCTATACTCAATCTTCAATCCTCAATCCTCAATACTCAATACTCAACACTCATTCTTCAAACCTCAATCCTCATTCTTCAATCCTCAATACCTAATCCTCAATCTTCAATCCTCAATCCTCAATCCTCAATTCTCAACCCTCAATCCTCAGTCCTCAGTCCTCAAACCTCAATCCTCAAACCTCAAACCTCAATTCTGAATCCTCAATCCTGCATCCTCGATCTTCAGCCCTCAGTCCTAAACAATCTGTTGTCAATCCTCAATCCGCAATAGAATATCCTCAATTCACAGTTTTCAATACTCAATACTCAATCTGCAATCTTCAAATCTCTATCCACAAACATCAATTCTCATCACTCAACCCTGAACGCTCAGTCCTCTATGTTCAATCCTCAATCTTCAATTCTCAATCTTCAATCCTGAATACTGAATCTTCAATACTCAATCCCCAATCCTCAATCCTCAATCCTCAATCCTCAATCCTCAGTAATCAATCCTCAATCCTCAATACTCAATCGCCAGTCCTCAATCTTCAATCCTCAATCCTCAATCCTCAATCCTCAATCCTCAATCCTCATTCTTCAATCCTCAATACCCAATCCTCAATCTTCATTCCCCAATCCTCAATCATCAATTCTCAATCCTCAATCCTCAATCTTCAATCCTCAATGCTCAATCCCCAATCCTCAATCCTCAGTCCTCAATCCTCAATCCTCAACCCTCAAACCTCATCCCTCAACCGTCAGTACTCGTCCTCAAACGTCAACACTCAATCCTCAATCCTCAATCTTCAATCCTCATTCTTCAATCCTCACTACCCAATCCTCAGTCTTCAATCCTCAATCCTCAATCCTCAATCCTCAATCCTCAATCCTCATTCTTCAATCCTCAATACGCAATCCTCAATCTTCAATCCTCAGCCTTCAATCCTCAATACTCAATCTTCAATCCTCAATCCTCATTCTTCAATCCTCAATACCCAATCCTCAATCTTCAATCCTCAATCCTCAATCCTCAATTCTCAACCCTCAATCCTGAGTCCTCAGTCCTCAAACCTCAATCCTCAAACCTCAGCACTCATCCTCAATCCTCAATCTTCAACCCTCAAACCTCAGCCCTCAACCGTCAGTACTCGTCCTCAATCGTCAACACTCAATCCTCAATCCTCAATCCTCAATCTTCAATCCTCATTCTTCAATCCTCAATACCCAATCCTCAATCTTCAATCCTCAATCCTCAATCCTCAATTCTCAATCCTCAATCCTCAGTCCCCAGTCCTCAAACCTCAATCCTCAACCCTCAGCCCTCATCCTCAATCCACAATCCTCAATCCTCAATTCTCAATCCTCAACCTTCATTTCTCAATACTCAATCTTCAATCTTCAATCCTCAATCCTCAATCCTCTATCCTCAATCTTCAATACTCAATACTCAATCTGCAATCTTCAATCCTCGATCCTCAATCCTCAATCTTCAATCCTCAATCCTCAATCCTCAATCCTCATTATTCAATCCTCAATACCCAATCCACAATCTTCATTCCTCAATCCTCAATCATCAATTCTCAATCCTCAATCCTCAATCTTCAATCCTCAATGCTCAATCCTCAATCCTCAATCCTCAGTCCTCAACCCTCAATCCTCAACCCTCAAACCTCAGCCCTCAACCGTCAGTACTCGTCCTCAATCGTCAACACTCAATCCTCAATCCTCAATCTTCAATCCTCATTCTTCAATCCTCAATACTCAATATTCAATCCTCCATCCTCAATCCTAAATCGTCAGTCTTCAATCCTCAATACTCAATCTTCGATCATCAATCCTCAATTCTCAATCCTCAATCCTCAATCTTCAATCCTCAATACTCAATCTGCAATCTTCAATCCTCAATCCTCAATCGTCAATCTTCAATCCTCAATCCTCAATCCTCAATCCTCAATCATCAATTCTCAGTCCTCAATCCTCAATCTTCAATCCTCAATGCTCAATCCTCAATCCTCAATCCTCAATCCTCATTCTCCAATCCTCAATCCTCAGTCCTCAAACCTCAATTCTGAATCCTCAATCCTGCATGCTCAATCTTCAGCCCTCAGTCCTCAACAATCAGTTGTCAATCCTCAATCCCCAATAGAATATCCTCAATTCACAGTTTTCAATACTCAATACTCAATCTGCAATCTTCAAATCTGTATCCACAAACATCAATTCTCATCACTCGACCCTGAGCGCTCAGACCTCCATGTTCAATCCTCAATCCTCAATTCTCAATCTTCAATCCTCAATACTGAACCTTCAATCCTCAATCCTCAATCCTCAATCCTCAATCCTCAATCCTCAGTAATCAATACTCAATCTTCAATACTCAAACGTCATTCCTCAGTCCTCAATCCTCAATCCTCAATCCTCGTTTCTCAAACCTCAATCCTCATTCCTCAGTCCTCATCCTCAATTCTCAATTCTCAATCCTCAATCCTCAATCCTCAATATTCAATCATCAATAATCAATCTCCAATCCTAGATCCTCAATCCCCAATCTTCAATCCTTAATCTTCAATCTTCAATCCTCAATCCCCAGTCCTCAATCTTCAATCCTCAATGCTCAATCCTCAATCCTCAATCCTCAGTCCTCAATCCTCAATCCTCAACCCTCATACCTCAATCCTCAACCGTCAGTCCTCGTCCTCAATCGTCAACACTCAATCCTCAAACCTCAATCTTCAATCCTCAATACTCAATATTCAATACTCAATCCTCAATCTTCAATCCTCAATCTTCAATCCTCAATCCTCAATCCTCAATCCTCAATCCTCAATCCTCAATCCTCAGTCCTCAAACCTCAATTCTGAATCCTCAATCCTGCATCCTCGATCTTCAGCCCTCAGTCCTCAACAATCAGTTGTCAATCCTCAATCCGCAATAGAATATCCTCAATTCACAGTTTTCAATACTCAATACTCAATCTTCAATCTTCAAATCTCTATACACAAACTTCAATTCTCATCACTCAACCCTGAACGCTCAGTCCTCAATGTGCAATCCTCAATCTTCTATTCTCAATCTTCAATCCTCAATACTGAATCTTCAATACTCAATCTCCAATTCTCAATCCTCAATCCTCAATCCTCAATCCTCAATCCTCAATCCCCAGTAATCAATCCTCGATCTTCAATACTCAATCGTCAGTCCTCAGTCCTCAATCCTCAAACCTCAATCCTCGTTCCTCAAACCTCAATCCTCAAACCTCAGCCCTCATCCTCAATTCTCAATTCTCAATACCCAATCCTCAATCCTCAATCCTCAATCCTCAATCCTCATTCTTCAATCCTCAATACCCAATCCACAATCTTCATTCCTCAATCCTCAATCATCAATACTCAATCCCCAGTCCTCAATCTCCAATCCTCAATGCTCAATCCTCAATCTTCAATCTTCAGTCCTCAATCCTCAATCCTCAATCCTCAAACCTCAATCCTCAACCGTCAGTCCTCGTCCTCAATCCTCAACCCTCAATCCTCAATCCACAATCTTCAATCCTCAATACTCAATATTCAGTCCTCAATCCTCAATCCTCAATCCTCAATCCTCAGTCCCCAGTCCTCAAACCTCAATCCTCAACCCTCAGCCCTCATCCTCAATCCTCAATACTCAGTCCTCAATCTTCAATCCTCAATACTCAATTTTCAAACCTCGATCCTCAATCCTCAATCCTCAATCTTCAATCCTCAATCCTCAAACCTCAATCCTCATTCTTCAATCCTCAATACCCAATCCACAATCTTCATTCCTCAATCCTCAATCATCAATTCTCAATCCTCAATCCTCAATCTTCAATCCTCAATGCTCAATCCTCAATCCTCAATCCTCAGTCCTCAATCCTCAATCCTCAACCCTCAAACCTCAACCCTCAACCGTCAGCACTCGTCCTCAATCGTCAACACTCAATCCTCAATCCTCACTCTTCAATCCTCATTCTTCAATCCTCAATACCCAATCCTCAATCCTCAATCCTCAATCCGCAATCTTCAATCCTCAATACTCAATCTGCAATCTTCAATCCTCAATCCTCAATCCTCAATCCTCATTCTCCAATCCTCAATCCTCAGTCCTCAAACCTCAATTCTGAATCCTCAATCCTGCATCCTCAATCTTCAGCCCTCAGTCCTCAACAATCAGTTGTCAACCCTCAATCCCCAATAGAATATCCTCAGTTCACAGTTTCAACACTCAATACTCAATCTGCAATCTTCAAATCTCTATCCACAAACATCACTTCTCATCACTCGACCCTGAGCGCTCAGACCTCAATGTTCAATCCTCAATCCTCAATTCTCAATCTTCAATCCTCAATACTGAACCTTCAATCCTCAACCCTCAATCCTCAATCCTCAATCCTCGTTCCTCAAACCTCAATCCTCAACCCTCAGTCCTCATCCTCAATTCTCAATTCTCAATCCTCAATCCTCAACCCTCAATATTCAATCCTCAATAATCAATCTCCAATCCTAGATCCTCAATCCCCAATCTTCAATCCTTAATCCTCAATCTTCAATCCTCAATCCCCAGCCCTCAATCTTCAATCCTCAATGCTCAATTCTCAAACCTCAATCCTCAGTCCTCAATCCTCAGTCCTTAACCCTCAAACCTCAGCCCTCAACCGTCAGTACTCGTCCTCAATCGTCAACACTCAATCCTCAATCCTCAATCTTCAATCCTCATTCTTCAATCCTCAATACCCAATCCTCAATCTTCAATCCTCAATCCTCAATCCTCAATTCTCAATCCTCAATCCTCAGTCCCCAGTCCTCAAACCGCAATCCTCAACCCTCAGCCCTCATCCTCAATCCTCAATCCTCAATCCTCAATTCTCAATCCTCAATCTTCATTCCTCAATACTCAATCTTCAATCTTCAATCCTCAATCCTCAATCCTCTATCCTCAATCTTCAATCCTCAATACTCAATCTGCAATCTTCAATCCTCGATCCTCAATCCTCAATCTTCAATCGTCAATCCTCAATCCTCAATCCTCATTATTCAATCCTCAATACCCAATCCACAATCTTCATTCCTCAATCCTCAATCATCAATTCTCAATCCTCAGTCCTCAATCTTCAATCCTCAATGCTCAATCCTCAATCCTCAATCCTCAGTCCTCAACCCTCAATCCTCAACCCTCAAACCTCAGCCCTCAACCGTCAGTACTCGTCCTCAATCGTCAACACTCAATCCTCAATCCTCAATCTTCAATCCTCATTCTTCAATCCTCAATACTCAATATTCAATCCCCCATCCTCAATCCTAAATCGTCAGTCTTCAATCCTCAATACTCAATCTTCGATCCTCAATCCTCAATCCTCAATCCTCAATCCTCAATCTTCAATCCTCAATGCTCAATCTGCAATCTTCAATCCTCAATCCTCAATCGTCAATCTTCAATCCTCAATCCTCAATCCTCAATCCTCATTATTCAATCCTAAATACCCAATCCACAATCTTCATTCCTCAATCCTCAATCATCAATTCTCAGTCCTCAATCCTCAATCTTCAATCCTGAATGCTCAATCCTCAATCCTCAATCCTCAGTCCTCAACCCTCAATCCTCAACCCTCAAACCTCAACCCTCAGCCGTCAGTACTCGTCCTCAATCGTCAACACTCAATCCTCAATCCTCAATCTTCAATCCTCATTCTTCAATCCTCAATACCCAATCCTCAATCTTCAATCCTCAATCCTCAATCCTCAATTCTCAATCCTCAATCCTCAGTCCCCAGTCCGCAAACCTCAATCCTCAACCCTCAGCCCTCATCCTCAATCCTCAATACTCAATCCTCAATTCTCAATCCTCAATCTTCATTCCTCAATACTCAATCTTCAATCTTCAATCCACAATCCTCAATCCTCTATCCTCAATCTTCAATCCTCAATACTCAATCTGCAATCTTCAATCCTCGATCCTCAATCCTCAATCTTCAATCCTCAATCCTCAATCCTCAATCCTCATTATTCAATCCTCAATACCCAATCCACAATCTTCATTCCTCAATCATCAATCATCAATTCTCAATCCTCAATCCTCAATCTTCAATCCTCAATGCTCAATCCTCAATCCTCAATACTGAACCTTCAATCCTCAATCCTCAATCCTCAATGCTCAATCCTCAATCCTCAGTAATCAATACTCAATCTTCAATACTCAAACGTCATTCCTCAGTCCTCAATCCTCAATCCTCAATTCTCGTTTCTCAAACCTCATACCTCATTCCTCAGTCCTCATCCTCAATTCTCAATTCTCAATCCTCAATCCTCAATCCTCAATATTCAATCATCAATAATCAATCTCCAATCCTAGATCCTCAATCCCCAATCTTCAATCCTTAATCCTCAATCTTCAATCCTCAATCCCCAGTCCTCAATCTTCAATCCTCAATGCTCAATCCTCAATCCTCAATCCTCAGTCCTCAATCCTCAATCCTCAACCCTCATACCTCAATCCTCAACCGTCAGTCCTCGTCCTCAATCGTCAACACTCAATCCTCAAACCTCAATCTTCAATCCTCAATACTCAATATTCAATACTCAATCCTCAATCTTCAATCCTCAATCTTCAATCCTCAATCCTCAATCCTCAATCCTCAATCCTCAATCCTCAATCCTCAGTCCTCAAACCTCAATTCTGAATCCTCAATCCTGCATCCTCGATCTTCAGCCCTCAGTCCTCAACAATCAGTTGTCAATCCTCAATCCGCAATAGAATATCCTCAATTCACAGTTTTCAATACTCAATACTCAATCTTCAATCTTCAAATCTCTATACACAAACTTCAAATCTCATCACTCAACCCTGAACGCTCAGTCCTCAATGTGCAATCCTCAATCTTCTATTCTCAATCTTCAATCCTCAATACTGAACCTTCAATCCTCAATCCTCAATCCTCAATCCTCAATCCTCAATCCTCAGTAATCAATACTCAATCTTCAATACTCAAACGTCATTCCTCAGTCCTCAATCCTCAATCCTCAATCCTCGTTTCTCAAACCTCAATCCTCATTCCTCAGTCCTCATCCTCAATTCTCAATTCTCAATCCTCAATCCTCAATCCTCAATATTCAGTCATCAATAATCAATCTCCAATCCTAGATCCTCAATCCCCAATCTTCAATCCTTAATCCTCAATCTTCAATCCTCAATCCCCAGACCTCAATCTTCAATCCTCAATGCTCAATCCTCAATCCTCAATCCTCAGTCCTCAATCATCAATCCTCAACCCTCATACCTCAATCCTCAACCGTCAGTCCTCGTCCTCAATCGTCAACACTCAATCCTCAAACCTCAATCTTCAATCCTCAATTCTCAATATTCAATACTCAATCCTCAATCTTCAATCCTCAATCTTCAATCCTCAATCCTCAATCCTCAATCCTCAATCCTCAATCCTCAATCCTCAGTCCTCAAACCTCAATTCTGAATCCTCAATCCTGCATCCTCGATCTTCAGCCCTCAGTCCTCAACAATCAGTTGTCAATCTTCAATCCGCAATAGAATATCCTCAATTCACAGTTTTCAATACTCAATACTCAATCTTCAATCTTCAAACCTCTATACACAAACTTCAATTCTCATCACTCAACCCTGAACGCTCAGTCCTCAATGTGCAATCCTCAATCTTCTATTCTCAATCTTCAATCCTCAATACTGAATCTTCAATACTCAATCTCCAATTCTCAATCCTCAATCCTCAATCCTCAATCCTCAATACCCAGTAATCAATCCTCAATCTTCAATACTCAATCGTCAGTCCTCAGTCCTCAATCCTCAACCCTCAATCCTCGTTCCTCACACCTCAATCCTCAAACCTCAGCCCTCATCCTCAATTCTCAATTCTCAATAATCAATCCTCAATCCTCTATCTTCAATCCTCAATAATCAATCTCCAATCCTAGATCCTCAATCCCCAATCCTCAATCCTTAATCCTCAATCTTCAATACTCAATCCCCAATCCCCAATCCTCAATCTTCAATCCTCAATCCTCAGTAATCAATCCTCAATCCTCAATCCACAATCCTCAATCCTCAATCTTCAATCCTCAATACTCAATCTTCAAACCTCAGTCCTCAGTCCTCAAACCTCAATTCTGAATCCTCAATCCTGCATCCTCAATCTTCAGCCCTCAGTCCTCAACAAGCAGTTGTCAATCCTCAATCCGCAATAGAATATCCTCAATTCACAGCTTTCAATACTCAATACTCAATCTGCAATCTTCAAATCTCTATCCACAAACATCAATTCTCATCACTCAACACTGAACGCTCAGTCCTCAATGTTCAATCCTCAATCTTCAATTCTCAATCTTCAATCCGCAATACTGAATCTTCAATACTCAATCCCCAATCCTCAATCCTCAATCCTCAATCCTCAATCCTCAGTAATCAGTCCTCAATCCTAAATACTCAATCGTCAGTCCTCAGTCCTCAATCCTCAACCCTCAATCCTCGTTCCTCAAACCTCAATCCTCAAACCTCAGCCCTCATCCTCAATTCTCAATTCTCAATACTCAATCCTCAATCCTCAATCCTCAATCCTCAATCCTCATTCTTCAAGCCTCAATACCCAATCCACAATCTTCATTCCTCAATCCTCAATCATCAATTCTCAATCCCCAGTCCTCAATCTCCAATCCTCAATGCTCAATCCTCAATCTTCAATCCTCAGTCCTCAATCCTCAATCCTCAATCCTCAAACCTCAATCCTCAACCGTCAGTCCTCGTCCTCAATCCTCAACCCTCAATCCTCAATCCACAATCTTCAATCCTCAATACTCAATATTCAGTCCTCAATCCTCAATCCCCAATCCTCAATCCTCAGTCCCCAGTCCTCAAACCTCAATCCTCAACCCTCAGCCCTCATCCTCAATCCTCAATACTCAATCCTCAATCTTCAATCCTCAATACTCAATTTTCAAACCTCAATCCTCAGTCCTCAAACCTCAATTCTGAATCCTCAATCCTGCATCCTCAATCTTCAGCCCTCAGTCCTCAACAATCAGTTGTCAATCCTCAATCCGCAATTGAATATCCTCAATTCACAGTTTTCAATACTCAATACTCAATCTGCAATATTCAAATCTCTACCCACAAACATCAATTCTAATCACTCAATCCTGAACGCTCAGTCCTCAATGTTCAATCCTCAATCTTCAATTCTCAACCTTCAATCCTCAATACTGAATCTTCAATACTCAATCCCCAATGCTCAATCCTCAATCCTCAATCCTCAATCCTCAGTAATCAATCCTCAATCCTCAATACTCAATCGTCAGTCCTCAGTCCTCAATCCTCAAACCTCAATCCTCGTTCCTCAAACCTCAATCCTCAAACCTCAGCCCTCATCCTCAATTCTCAATTCTCAATACCCAATCCTCAATCCTCAATCCTCAATCCTCAATCCTCATTCTTCAATCCTCAATACCCAATCCACAATCTTCATTCCTCAATCCTCAATCATCAATACTCAATCCCCAGTCCTCAATCTCCAATCCTCAATGCTCAATCCTCAATCTTCAATCTTCAGTCCTCAATCCTCAATCCTCAATCCTCAAACCTCAATCCTCAACCGTCAGTCCTCGTCCTCAATCCTCAACCCTCAATCCTCAATCCACAATCTTCAATCCTCAATACTCAATATTCAGTCCTCAATCCTCAATCCTCAATCCTCAATCCTCAGTCCCCAGTCCTCAAACCTCAATCCTCAACCCTCAGCCCTCATCCTCAATCCTCAATACTCAGTCCTCAATCTTCAATCCTCAATACTCAATTTTCAAACCTCGATCCTCAATCCTCAATCCTCAATCTTCAATCCTCAATCCTCAAACCTCAATCCTCATTCTTCAATCCTCAATACCCAATCCACAATCTTCATTCCTCAATCATCAATCATCAATTCTCAATCCTCAATCCTCAATCTTCAATCCTCAATGCTCAATCCTCAATCCTCAATCCTCAGTCCTCAACCCTCAATCCTCAACCCTCAAACCTCAACCCTCAGCCGTCAGTACTCGTCCTCAATCGTCAACACTCAATCCTCAATTCTCAATCCTCAATCTTCATTCCTCAATACTCAATCTTCAATCTTCAATCCTCAATCCTCAATCCTCAACCCTCAATCGTCTGTCTTCAATCCTCAATACTCAATCTTCAATCCTCAATCCTCAATCCTCAATCCTCAATCCGCAATCTTCAGTCCTCAATACTCAATCTGCAATTTTCAATCCTCAATCCTCAATCCTCAATCCTCATTCTCCAATCCTCAATCCTCAGTCCTCAAACCTCAATTCTGAATCCTCAATCCTGCATCCTCAATCTTCAGCCCTGAGTCCTCTACAATCAGTTGTCAATCCTCAATACCCAATAGAATATCCTCAATTCACAGTTTTCAATACTCAATACTCAATCTGCAATCTTCAAATCTGTATCCACAAACATCAATTCTCATCACTCGACCCTGAGCGCTCAGACCTCCATGTTCAATCCTCAATCCTCAATTCTCAATCTTCAATCCTCAATACTGAACCTTCAATCCTCAATCCTCAATCCTCAATCCTCAATCCTCAATCCTCAGTAATCAATACTCAATCTTCAATACTCAAACGTCATTCCTCAGTCCTCATCCTCAATTCTCAATTCTCAATCCTCAATCCTCAATCCTCAATATTCAATCATCAATAATCAATCTCCAATCCTAGATCCTCAATCCCCAATGTTCAATCCTTAATCCTCAATCTTCAATCCTCAATCCCCAGTCCTCAATCTTCAATCCTCAATCCTCAATCCTCAATCCTCAATCCTACAGTCCTCAATCCTCAATCCTCAACCCTCATACCTCAATCCTCAACCGTCAGTCCTCGTCCTCAATCGTCAACACTCAATCCTCAAACCTCAATCTTCAATCCTCAATACTCAATATTCAATACTCAATCCTGAATCTTCAATCCTCAATCTTCAATCCTCAATCCTCAATCCTCAATCCTTAATCCTCAATCTTCAATACTCAATCCCCAATCCCCAATCCTCAATCTTCAATCCTCAATCCTCAGTAATCAATCCTCAATCCTCAATACTTAATCGTCAGTCCTCAAACCTCAGTCCTCAAACCTCAGCACTCATCCTCAATCCTCAATCCTCAATCCACAATCCTCAATCCTCAATCTTCAATCCTCAATACTCAATCTTCAAACCTCAATCCTCAGTCCTCAAACCTCAATTCTGAATCCTCAATCCTGCATCCTCAATCTTCAGCCCTCAGTCCTCAACAAGCAGTTGTCAATCCTCAATCCGCAATAGAATATCCTCAATTCACAGCTTTCAATACTCAATACTCAATCTGCAATCTTCAAATCTCTATCCACAAACATCAATTCTCATCACTCAACCCTGAACGCTCAGTCCTCAATGTTCAATCCTCAATCTTCAATTCTCAATCTTCAATCCGCAATACTGAATCTTCAATACTCAATCCCCAATCCTCAATCCTCAATCCTCAATCCTCAATAGTCAGTAATCAGTCCTCAATCCTCAATACTCAATCGTCAGTCCTCAGTCCTCAATCCTCAACCCTCAATCCTCGTTCCTCAAACCTCAATCCTCAAACCTCAGCCCTCATCCTCAATTCTCAATTCTCAATACTCAATCCTCAATCCTTCAATCCTCAATCCTCAATCCTCATTCTTCAATCCTCAATACCCAATCCACAATCTTCATTCCTCAATCCTCAATCATCAATTCTCAATCCCCAGTCCTCAATCTCCAATCCTCAATGCTCAATCCTCAATCTTCAATCCTCAGTCCTCAATCCTCAATCCTCAATCCTCAAACCTCAATCCTCAACCGTCAGTCCTCGTCCTCAATCCTCAACCCTCAATCCTCAATCCACAATCTTCAATCCTCAATACTCAATATTCAGTCCTCAATCCTCAATCCTCAATCCTCAATCCTCAGTCCCCAGTCCTCAAACCTCAATCCTCAACCCTCAGCCCTCATCCTCAATCCTCAATACTCAATCCTCAATCTTCAATCCTCAATACTCAATTTTCAAACCTCAATCCTCAGTCCTCAAACCTCAATTCTGAATCCTCAATCCTGCATCCTCAATCTTCAGCCCTCAGTCCTCAACAATCAGTTGTCAATCCTCAATCCGCAATTGAATATCCTCAATTCACAGTTTTCAATACTCAATACTGAATCTTCAATACTCAATCCCCAATCCTCAATCCTCAATCCTCAATCTTCAATCCTCAATCCTCAATCCTCAATCCTTAATCCTCAATCTTCAATACTCAATCCCCAATCCCCAATCCTCAATCTTCAATCCTCAATCCTCAGTAATCAATCCTCAATCCTCAATACTTAATCGTCAGTCCTCAAACCTCAGTCCTCAAACCTCAGCACTCATCCTCAATCCTCAATCCTCAATCCACAATCCTCAATCCTCAATCTTCAATCCTCAATACTCAATCTTCAAACCTCAATCCTCAGTCCTCAAACCTCAATTCTGAATCCTCAATCCTGCATCCTCAATCTTCAGCCCTCAGTCCTCAACAAGCAGTTGTCAATCCTCAATCCGCAATAGAATATTCTCAATTCACAGCTTTCAATACTCAATACTCAATCTGCAATCTTCAAATCTCTATCCACAAACATCAATTCTCATCACTCAACCCTGAACGCTCAGTCCTCAATGTTCAATCCTCAATCTTCAATTCTCAATCTTCAATCCGCAATACTGAATCTTCAATACTCAATCCCCAATCCTCAATCCTCAATCCTCAATCCTCAATAGTCAGTAATCAGTCCTCAATCCTCAATACTCAATCGTCAGTCCTCAGTCCTCAATCCTCAACCCTCAATCCTCGTTCCTCAAACCTCAATCCTCAAACCTCAGCCCTCATCCTCAATTCTCAATTCTCAATACTCAATCCTCAATCCTTCAATCCTCAATCCTCAATCCTCATTCTTCAATCCTCAATACCCAATCCACAATCTTCATTCCTCAATCCTCAATCATCAATTCTCAATCCCCAGTCCTCAATCTCCAATCCTCAATGCTCAATCCTCAATCTTCAATCCTCAGTCCTCAATCCTCAATCCTCAATCCTCAAACCTCAATCCTCAACCGTCAGTCCTCGTCCTCAATCCTCAACCCTCAATCCTCAATCCACAATCTTCAATCCTCAATACTCAATATTCAGTCCTCAATCCTCAATCCTCAATCCTCAATCCTCAGTCCCCAGTCCTCAAACCTCAATCCTCAACCCTCAGCCCTCATCCTCAATCCTCAATACTCAATCCTCAATCTTCAATCCTCAATACTCAATTTTCAAACCTCAATCCTCAGTCCTCAAACCTCAATTCTGAATCCTCAATCCTGCATCCTCAATCTTCAGCCCTCAGTCCTCAACAATCAGTTGTCAATCCTCAATCCGCAATTGAATATCCTCAATTCACAGTTTTCAATACTCAATACTGAATCTTCAATACTCAATCCCCAATCCTCAATCCTCAATCCTCAATCCTCAATCCTCAGTAATCAATCCTCAATCCTCAATACTCAATCGTCAGTCCTCAGTCCTCAATCCTCAACCCTCAATCCTCGTTACTCAAACCTCAATCCTCAAACCTCAGCCCTCATCCTCAATTCTCAATTCTCAATACCCAATCCTCAATCCTCAATCCTCAATCCTCAATCCTCATTCTTCAATCCTCAATACCCAATCCACAATCTTCAATCCTCAATACTCAATATTCAGTCCTCAATCCTCAATCCTCAATCCTCAATCCTCAGTCCCCAGTCCTCAAACCTCAATCCTCAACCCTCAGCCCTCATCCTCAATCCTCAATACTCAATCCTCAATCTTCAATCCTCAATACTCAATTTTCAAACCTCAATCCTCAATCCTCAATCCTCACTCTTCAATCCTCAATCCTCAATCCTCAATCCTCATTCTTCAATCCTCAATACCCAATCCACAATCTTCATTCCTCAATCCTCAATCATCAATTCTCAATCCTCAATCCTCAATCTTCAATCCTCAATGCTCAATCCTCAATCCTCAATCCTCAGTCCTCAATCCTCAATCCTCAACCCTCAAACCTCAACCCTCAACCGTCAGCACTCGTCCTCAATCGTCAACACTCAATCCTCAATCCTCAATCTTCAATCCTCATTCTTCAATCCTCAATACCCAATCCTCAATCTTCAATCCTCAATACTCAATCTTCAATCCTCAATCCTCAATCCTCAATCGTCAGTATTAAATCCTCAATACTCAATCTTCAATCCTCAATCCTCAATCCTCAATACCCAATCCTCAATCCGCAATCTTCAATCCTCAATACTCAATCTGCAATCTTCAATCCTCAATCCTCAATCCTCAATCCTCATTCTCCAATCCTCAATCCTCAGTCCTCAAACCTCAATTCTGAATCCTCAATCCTGCATCCTCAATCTTCAGCCCTCAGTCCTCAACAATCTGTTGTCAACCCTCAATCCCCAATAGAATATCCTCAGTTCACAGTTTCAACACTCAATACTCAATCTGCAATCTTCAAATCTCTATCCACGAACATCACTTCTCATCACACGACCCTGAGCGCTCAGACCTCAATGTTCAATCCTCAATCCTCAATTCTCAATCTTCAATCCTCAATACTGAACCTTCAATCCTCAACCCTCAATCCTCAATCCTCAATCCTCGTTCCTCAAACCTCAATCCTCAACCCTCAGTCCTCATTCTCAATTCTCAATTCTCAATCCTCAATCCTCAACCCTCAATATTCAATCCTCAATAATCAATCTCCAATCCTAGATCCTCAATCCCCAATCTTCAATCCTTAATCCTCAATCTTCAATCCTCAATCCCCAGCCCTCAATCTTCAATCCTCAATGCTCAATTCTCAAACCTCAATCCTCAGTCATCAATCCTCAATCCTTAACCCTCAAACCTCAATCCTCAACCGTCAGTCCTCGTCCTCAATCGTCAACACTCAATCCTCAATCCTCAATCTTCAATCCTCAATACTCAATCTTCATTTCTCAATCCTCAATACTCAATCCTCAATCCTCAATCCTCAATCTTCAATCCTCAATTTTCAATCCTCAATCTTCAATCCTCAATACTCAATCCACAATCCTCAATCCTCAATTTTCAATCCTCAATACTCAATCTTCAATCCTCAATCCTCAATCCTCAATCCTCAACCCTCAATCGTCAGCCTTTAATCCTCAATACTCAATCTTCAATACTCAATATTCAATCCTCCATCCTCAATCCTCAATCGTCAGTCTTCAATCCTCAATACTCAATCTTCAATCCTCAATCCTCAATCCTCAATCCTCAATCCTCAATCTTCAATCCTCAATACTCAATCTTCAATCTTCAATCCTCAATCCTCAATCCTCAATCCTCATTCTTCAATTCTCAATCCTCAATCCTCAATCCTCAATCCTCAATTTTCAATCCTCAATACTCAATCTTCAATCCTCAATCCTCAATCCTCAACCCTCAATCGTCAGTCTTCAATCCTCAATACTCAATCTTCAATCCTCAATCCTCAATCCTCAATCCTCAATCCGCAATCTTCAATCCTCAATACTCAATCTGCAATCTTCAATCCTCAATCCTCAATCCTCAATCCTCATTCTCCAATCCTCAATCCTCAGTCCTCAAACCTCAATTCTGAATCCTCAATCCTGCATCCTCAATCTTCAGACCTCAGTCCTCAACAATCAGTTGTCAATCCACAATCCCCAATAGAATATCCTCAATTCACAGTTTTCAATACTCAATACTCAATCTGCAATCTTCAAATCTCTATCCACAAACATCAATTCTCATCACTCAACCCTGAGCGCTCAGACCTCAATGTTCAGTCCTCAATCCTCAATTCTCAATCTTCAATCCTCAATACTCATTCTTCAATCCTCAACCCTCAATCCTCAACCCTCAATCGTCAGTCTTCAATCCTCAATACTCATTCTCCAATCCTCAATCCTCAGTCCTCAAACCTCAATTCTGAATCCTCAATCCTGCATCCTCAATCTTCAGCCCTCAGTCCTCAACAATCAGTTGTCAACCCTCAATCCCCAATAGAATATCCTCAATTCACAGTTTTCAACACTCAATACTCAACCTGCAATCTTCAAATCTCTATCCACAAACATCACTTCTCATCACTCGACCCTGAGCACTCAGACCTCAGTGTTCAATCCTCAATCCTCAATTCTCAATCTCCAATCCTCAATACTGAACCTTCAATCCTCAATCCTCAATCCTCAATCCTCAATCCTCAATCCTCAATCCTCAGTAATCAATCCTCAATCTTCAATACTCAATCGTCATTCCTCAGTCCTCAATCCACAATCCTCAATCCTCGTTCCTCAAACCTCATTCCCCAACCCTCAGTCCTCATCCTCGATTCTCAATTGTCAATCCTCAATCCTCAATCCTCAATATTCAATCCTTAATAATCATTCTCCAATCCTAGATCCTCAATCCCCAACCTTCAATCCTTAATCCTCAATCTTCAATCCTCAATCCCCAGTCCTCAATCTTCAATCCTCAATGCTCAATCCTCAAACCTCAATCCTCAGTCCTCAATCCTCAATCCTCAACCCTCAAACCTCAATCCTCAACCGTCAGTCCTCGTCCTCAATCGTCAACACACAATCCTCAATCCTCAATCTTCAATCCTCAATACGCAATATTCAATACTCAATCCTCAACCTTCAATCCTCAATCTTCAATCCTCAATCCTCAATCCTCAATCCTCAATCCTCAATCCTCAATCCTCAATCCTCAATCCTCATTCTTCAATCCTCAATACCCAATCCTCAATCTTCAATCCTCAATACTCAATCCACAATCCTCAATCCTCAATTCTCAATCCTCAATATTCAATCCTCAGTCCCACATCCTCAATCTTCAATACTCACTCCTCAATCCTGAACCTTCAATCCTCAATACTCAGTCTTCAATCCTCAATCCTCAATCCTCAATCCTCAATCCTCAATCCTCATTCTTCAATCCTCAATACACAATCCTCAATCTTGAATCCTCAATCCTCAACCCTCAATTCTAAATCCTCAATCCTCAATCCTCAATCCTCAATCCTCAATCCTCAATACTCAATCCTCAATCCTCAATACTCAATCCCCAATACTCATTCTTCAATCCTCATTCTTCAATCCTCAATACCCAATCCTCAATCTTCAATCCTCAATCATCAATCCTCAGTTCGCAATCCTCAATCCTCAATCCTCAGACCTCAGGCATCAACACTCAACCCTCAGTCCTCGTCCTCAATCCACAACCCTCAATCCTCAATCCTCAATCCTCAATGTTCAATCCGCAATACCCAATCCTCAATCTTCAATCCTCAATCCTCAATCCTCAATCCTCAATCCTCAATCCTCAATCTTCAATCCTCAGTCCTCGAACCACAAACCTGTATCCTCAATCCTGAATCCTCAATCTTCAGACCTCAGTCCTCAACAATCAGTTGTCAAATCTCAAACCTCAATAGAATATCATCAATTCACAGTTTTCAATACTCAATAATCAATCTGCAATTTTCAAATCTCTATCCACAAGCATCAATCCTCATCACTCAATCCTCAACACTCAGTCCTCAATGTTCAATCCTCAATCCTCAATTCTCAATCTTCAATCTTCAATACTGAACGTTCAATCCTCAATCCTCAATCCTCAGTCCTCAATCCTCAATCCTCAATCTTCAATCCTCAGTCCCCAATCCTCAATCTTCTACCCTCAATACTCAACCCTCAATCCTCGATCCTCAGTCCTCAATCCTCAATTCTCAATCCTCAATACTCAATCCTCAATCGTCAATCCTCAATCCCCAATCCTCAATCTTCAATCCTCAATCCTCAATCCTCAATCCTCATTCCTCAATCCTCATTCTTCAATCCTCAATACCCAATCCTCAATCTTCAATCCTCAATCCTCAATCCTCAATCCTCAGTCCTCAATATTCAATCCTCAATACTCAATCTTCAATCCTCAATCCTCAATACTCAAACCCCAATCCTCACTCTTCAATCCTCATTCTTCAGTCCTCAATACCCGATCCTCAATCTTCAATCCTCAATCCTCAGACCTCAGGCATCAACACTCAACCCTCAGTCCTCGTCCTCAATCCACAACCCTCAATCCTCAATCGTCAATCCTCAATTTTCAATCCACAATCCTCAATCCTCAATCCTCAATCATCAATCCTCAATCATCATTCCTCAAACCTCAAACCTGATTCCTCAATCCCCAATCCTCAAACTTCAATCCTCAATCCTCAATCCTCAATCCTCGATCTTCAATCTTCAATCCTCAATACTCAATCTTCAATCCTCAATTCTCAATCCTCAATCCTCAATCCTCAATATTCAATCCTCAATACTCAACCTTCAATGCTCAATCCTCAATACTCAATCCCCAATACTCATTCTTCAATCCTCATTCTTCAATCCTCAATACCCAATCCTCAATCTTCAATCCTCAATCCTCAATCCTCAGTTCGCAATCCTCAATCCTCAATCCTCAACACCTCAGGCATCAACACTCAACCCTCAGTCCTCGTCCTCAATCCACAACCCTCAATCCTCAATCCTCAATCTTCATTCATCAATGTTCAACCTTCAATCTCGATCCTCAATCCTCAATCCTCAATACTCAATGTTCAATCCCCAACAGCCAATCCTCTATCTTCAATCCTCAATCCACAATCCGCAATCCTCAATCCTCAATCCTCAATCCTCAATCCTCTATCCTCTCTCCTCAAACCTCAATCCTCAACCGTCAGTCCTCGCCCTGAATCCTCAACCCTCAGTCCTCAATCCTCAATATTCAATCCTCGATACTCAATATTCAAACCTCAATCCTCAATCCTCAATCCGCAATCCTCAATCCCCAATCCTCAATCCTCAATCCTCAATCCTCAATCCTCATTCTTCAATCCTCAACCGTCAGTCCTCGTCCTGAATCCTCAAACCTCAATCCTCAATCCTCAATCTTCAATACTCAATACCCAATCCACAATCTTCAATCCTCAATCCTCAATCCTCAATTCTCAATCCTAAATCCTCAATCCTTAGACCTCAAACAGCAATACTCAACCCTCAGACCTGGTCCTCAATCCACAACCATCAATACTCAATCCTCAATCTTCAATCATCAATATTCAATCTTCAGTCCTCAATCCTCAATCCTCAATCCTCAATCCTCAATCCTCAATCCTCAATGTTCAATCCGCAATACCCAATCCTCAATCTTCAATCCTCAATCCTCAATCATCAATCCTCAATCCTCAATCCTCAATCCTCAATCCTCAGTCCTCGAACCTCAAACCTGTATCCTCAATCCTGAATCCTCAATATTCAGACCTCAGTCCTCAACAATCAGTTGTCAATTCTCAAACCTCAATAGAATATCATCAATTCACAGTTTTCAATACTCAATAATCAATCTGCAATTTTCAAATCTCTATCCACAAGCATCAATTCTCATCACTCAATCCTCAACACTCAGTCCTCAATGTTCAATCCTCAATCCTCAATTCTCAATCTTCAATCTTCAATACTGAACCTTCAATCCTCAATCCTCAATCCTCAGTCCTCAATCCTCAATCCTCAATCTTCAATCCTCAGTCCCCAATCCTCAATCTTCTGCCCTCAATACTCAACCCTCAATCCTCGATCCTCAGTCCTCAATCCTCAATCCTCAATCCTCAATGTTCAATCCGCAATACCCAATCCTCAATATTCAATCCTCAATCCTCAATCCTCAATATTCAATCCTCCATCCTCAATCGTCAATCCTCAATCCTCAATCCTCAATCGCCAGGCTTCAATCCTCAATACTCAATCTTCAATCCTCAATCCTCAATCCTCATTCCTCAATCCTCATTCTTCAATCCTCAACACCCAATCCTCAATCTTCAATCCTCAATCCTCAATCCTCAACTCCCAATCCTCAATCCTCAGTCCTCAGTCCACAAACCTCAATCCTAAATCCTCAGCCCTCATCCTCAATCCTCAATCCTCAAACTTCAATCCTCAATCCTCAATCCTCAATCCTCAATTCTCTATCCTCAATCCTCAGTCCTCAGTCCTCAAACCTCTACCCTCAACCCTCAGCCCTCATCCTCAATCCTCAATCCTCAATCCTCAATCCTGAATCTTCAATCCTCAATACTCAATCTTCAATAAACGATCCTCAACGCTCAATCCTCAATACTCAATCCTCATTCGTCAATCCTCAATCCCCAATCCTCAATCTTCAATCCTCAATCCTCAATCCTCAATCCTCAATCCTCAGTCCTCGATCCTCAATCTTCAATCCTCAATACTCAATATTCAATCCTCAATCCTCAATCCTCAATCCTCAATCCTCATTCTTCAATCCTCAGTACCCAATCCTCAATCTTCAATCCTCAATCCTCAATCCTCAATTCTCAATCCTCAATCCTCTGTCCTTAGTCCTCAAACCTCAATCCTCAACCCTCAGCCCTCATCCTCAATCCTCAATACCCAATCCTCAGTCTTCAATCCTCAATCCTCAATCCTCAATCGTCAGGCTTCAATGCTCAATACTCAATCTGCAATCCTCAATCCTCAATCCTCAATCCTCAATCCTCATTCTTCAACCATCAATACCCAATCCTCAATCTTCAATCCTCAATCCTCAATTCTCAATTCTCAATCCTCAATCCTCAGACCTCAAACATCAATATTCAACCATCAGTCCTCGTCCTCAATCCACAACCCTCAATCCTCAACCCTCAATCTTCAATCATCAATATTCAATCTTCAATCCTCAATGCTCAATCCTGAATCCTCAATCTTCAATCCTCAATCCTCAATCCTCAATCCTCAATCCTCAATCCTCAATCCTCAGTCCTCAAACCTCAATTCTGAATCCTCAATCCTGCATCCTCGATCTTCAGCCCTCAGTCCTCAACAATCAGTTGTCAATCCTCAATCCGCAATAGAATATCCTCAATTCACAGTTTTCAATACTCAATACTCAATCTTCAACCTTCAAATCTCTATACACAAACTTCAATTCTCATCACTCAACCCAGAACGCTCAGTCCTCAATGTTCAATCCTCAATCTTCTATCCTCAATCTTCAATCCTCAATACTGAATCTTCAATACTCAATCTCCAATTCTCAATCCTCAATCCTCAATCCTCAATCCTCAATCCTCAGTAATCAATCCTCAATCTTCAGTACTCAATCGTCAGTCCTCAGTCCTCAATCCTCAACCCTCAATCCTCGTTCCTCAAACCTCAATCCTCAAACCTCAGCCCTCATCCTCAATTCTCAATTCTCAATAATCAATCCTCAATCCTCTATCTTCAATCCTCAATAATCAATCTCCAATCCTAGATCCTCAATCCCCAATCCTCAATCCTTAATCCTCAATCTTCAATACTCAATCCCCAATCCCCAATCCTCAATCTTCAATCCTCAATCTTCAGTAATCAATCCTCAATCCTCAATACTTAATCGTCAGTCCTCAAACCTCAGTCCTCAAACCTCAGCACTCATCCTCAATCCTCAATCCTCAATCCGCAATCCTCAATCCTCAATCTTCAATCCTCAATACTCAATCTTCAAACCTCAATCCTCAGTCCTCAAACCTCAATTCTGAATCCTCAATCCTGCATCCTCAATCTTCAGCCCTCAGTCCTCAACAAGCAGTTGTCAATCCTCAATCCGCAATAGAATATCCTCAATTCACAGCTTTCAATACTCAATACTCAATCTGCAATCTTCAAATCTCTATCCACAAACATCAATTCTCATCACTCAACCCTGAACGCTCAGTCCTCAATGTTCAATCCTCAATCTTCAATTCTCAATCTTCAATCCGCAATACTGAATCTTCAATACTCAATCCCCAATCCTCAATCCTCAATCCTCAATCCTCAATAGTCAGTAATCAGTCCTCAATCCTCAATACTCAATCGTCAGTCCTCAGTCCTCAATCCTCAACCCTCAATCCTCGTTCCTCAAACCTCAATCCTCAAACCTCAGCCCTCATCCTCAATTCTCAATTCTCAATACTCAATCCTCAATCCTCAATCCTCAATCCTCAATCCTCATTCTTCAATCCTCAATACCCAATCCACAATCTTCATTCCTCAATCCTCAATCATCAATTCTCAATCCCCAGTCCTCAATCTCCAATCCTCAATGCTCAATCCTCAATGTTCAATCCGCAATACCCAATCCTCAATCTTCAATCCTCAATCCTCAATCCTCAATCCTCAATCCTCAATCCTCAATCTTCAATCCTCAGTCCTCGAACCACAAACCTGTATCCTCAATCCTGAATCCTCAATCTTCAGAACTCAGTCCTCAACAATCAGTTGTCAAATCTCAAACCTCAATAGAATATCATCAATTCACAGTTTTCAATACTCAATAATCAATCTGCAATTTTCAAATCTCTATCCACAAGCATCAATCCTCATCACTCAATCCTCAACACTCAGTCCTCAATGTTCAATCCTCAATCCTCAATTCTCAATCTTCAATCTTCAATACTGAACGTTCAATCCTCAATCCTCAATCCTCAGTCCTCAATCCTCAATCCTCAATCTTCAATCCTCAGTCCCCAATCCTCAATCTTCTACCCTCAATACTCAACCCTCAATCCTCGATCCTCAGTCCTCAATCCTCAATTCTCAATCCTCAATACTCAATCCTCAATCGTCAATCCTCAATCCCCAATCCTCAATCTTCAATCCTCAATCCTCAATCCTCAATCCTCATTCCTCAATCCTCATTCTTCAATCCTCAATACCCAATCCTCAATCTTCAATCCTCAATCCTCAATCCTCAATCCTCAGTCCTCAATATTCAATCCTCAATACTCAATCTTCAATCCTCAATCCTCAATACTCAAACCCCAATCCTCACTCTTCAATCCTCATTCTTCAATCCTCAATACCCGATCCTCAATCTTCAATCCTCAATCCTCAGACCTCAGGCATCAACACTCAACCCTCAGTCCTCGTCCTCAATCCACAACCCTCAATCCTCAATCGTCAATCCTCAATTTTCAATCCACAATCCTCAATCCTCAATCCTCAATCATCAATCCTCAATCATCATTCCTCAAACCTCAAACCTGATTCCTCAATCCCCAATCCTCAAACATCAATCCTCAATCCTCAATCCTCAATCCTCGATCTTCAATCTTCAATCCTCAATACTCAATCTTCAATCCTCAATTCTCAATCCTCAATCCTCAATCCTCAATATTCAATCCTCAATACTCAATCTTCAATGCTCAATCCTCAATACTCAATCCCCAATACTCATTCTTCAATCCTCATTCTTCAATCCTCAATACCCAATCCTCAATCTTCAATCCTCAATCCTCAATCCTCAGTTCGCAATCCTCAATCCTCAATCCTCAACACCTCAGGCATCAACACTCAACCCTCAGTCCTCGTCCTCAATCCACAACCCTCAATCCTCAATCCTCAATCTTCATTCATCAATGTTCAACCTTCAATCTCGATCCTCAATCCTCAATCCTCAATACTCAATGTTCAATCCCCAACAGCCAATCCTCTATCTTCAATCCTCAATCCACAATCCGCAATCCTCAATCCTCAATCCTCAATCCTCAATCCTCTATCCTCTCTCCTCAAACCTCAATCCTCAACCGTCAGTCCTCGCCCTGAATCCTCAACCCTCAGTCCTCAATCCTCAATATTCAATCCTCGATACTCAATATTCAAACCTCAATCCTCAATCCTCAATCCGCAATCCTCAATCCCCAATCCTCAATCCTCAATCCTCAATCCTCAATCCTCATTCTTCAATCCTCAACCGTCAGTCCTCGTCCTGAATCCTCAAACCTCAATCCTCAATCCTCAATCTTCAATACTCAATACCCAATCCACAATCTTCAATCCTCAATCATCAATCCTCAATTCTCAATCCTAAATCCTCAATCCTTAGACCTCAAACAGCAATACTCAACCCTCAGACCTGGTCCTCAATCCACAACCATCAATACTCAATCCTCAATCTTCAATCATCAATATTCAATCTTCAGTCCTCAATCCTCAATCCTCAATCCTCAATCCTCAATCCTCAATCCTCAATGTTCAATCCGCAATACCCAATCCTCAATCTTCAATCCTCAATCCTCAATCATCAATCCTCAATCCTCAATCCTCAATCCTCAATCCTCAGTCCTCGAACCTCAAACCTGTATCCTCAATCCTGAATCCTCAATATTCAGACCTCAGTCCTCAACAATCAGTTGTCAATTCTCAAACCTCAATAGAATATCATCAATTCACAGTTTTCAATACTCAATAATCAATCTGCAATTTTCAAATCTCTATCCACAAGCATCAATTCTCATCACTCAATCCTCAACACTCAGTCCTCAATGTTCAATCCTCAATCCTCAATTCTCAATCTTCAATCTTCAATACAGAACCTTCAATCCTCAATCCTCAATCCTCAGTCCTCAATCCTCAATCCTCAATCTTCAATCCTCAGTCCCCAATCCTCAATCTTCTGCCCTCAATACTCAACCCTCAATCCTCGATCCTCAGTCCTCAATCCTCAATCCTCAATCCTCAATGTTCAATCCGCAATACCCAATCCTCAATATTCAATCCTCAATCCTCAATCCTCAATATTCAATCCTCCATCCTCAATCGTCAATCCTCAATCCTCAATCCTCAATCGCCAGGCTTCAATCCTCAATACCCAATCTTCAATCCTCAATCCTCAATCCTCATTCCTCAATCCTCATTCTTCAATCCTCAACACCCAATCCTCAATCTTCAATCCTCAATCCTCAATCCTCAACTCCCAATCCTCAATCCTCAGTCCTCAGTCCACAAACCTCAATCCTAAATCCTCAGCCCTCATCCTCAATCCTCAATCCTCAAACTTCAATCCTCAATCCTCAATCCTCAATCCTCAATTCTCTATCCTCAATCCTCAGTCCTCAGTCCTCAAACCTCTACCCTCAACCCTCAGCCCTCATCCTCAATCCTCAATCCTCAATCCTCAATCCTGAATCTTCAATCCTCAATACTCAATCTTCAATAAACGATCCTCAACGCTCAATCCTCAATACTCAATCCTCATTCGTCAATCCTCAATCCCCAATCCTCAATCTTCAATCCTCAATCCTCAATCCTCAATCCTCAATCCTCAGTCCTCGATCCTCAATCTTCAATCCTCAATACTCAATATTCAATCCTCAATCCTCAATCCTCAATCCTCAATCCTCATTCTTCAATCCTCAGTACCCAATCCTCAATCTTCAATCCTCAATCCTCAATCCTCAATTCTCAATCCTCAATCCTCTGTCCTTAGTCCTCAAACCTCAATCCTCAACCCTCAGCCCTCATCCTCAATCCTCAATACCCAATCCTCAGTCTTCAATCCTCAATCCTCAATCCTCAATCGTCAGGCTTCAATGCTCAATACTCAATCTGCAATCCTCAATCCTCAATCCTCAATCCTCAATCCTCATTCTTCAACCATCAATACCCAATCCTCAATCTTCAATCCTCAATCCTCAATTCTCAATTCTCAATCCTCAATCCTCAGACCTCAAACATCAATATTCAACCATCAGTCCTCGTCCTCAATCCACAACCCTCAATCCTCAACCCTCAATCTTCAATCATCAATATTCAATCTTCAATCCTCAATGCTCAATCCTGAATCCTCAATCTTCAATCCTCAATCCTCAATCCTCAATCCTCAATCCTCAATCCTCAATCCTCAGTCCTCAAACCTCAATTCTGAATCCTCAATCCTGCATCCTCGATCTTCAGCCCTCAGTCCTCAACAATCAGTTGTCAATCCTCAATCCGCAATAGAATATCCTCAATTCACAGTTTTCAATACTCAATACTCAATCTTCAACCTTCAAATCTCTATACACAAACTTCAATTCTCATCACTCAACCCAGAACGCTCAGTCCTCAATGTTCAATCCTCAATCTTCTATTCTCAATCTTCAATCCTCAATACTGAATCTTCAATACTCAATCTCCAATTCTCAATCCTCAATCCTCAATCCTCAATCCTCAATCCTCAGTAATCAATCCTCAATCTTCAATACTCAATCGTCAGTCCTCAGTCCTCAATCCTCAACCCTCAATCCTCGTTCCTCAAACCTCAATCCTCAAACCTCAGTCCTCATCCTCAATTCTCAATTCTCAATAATCAATCCTCAATCCTCTATCTTCAATCCTCAATAATCAATCTCCAATCCTAGATCCTCAATCCCCAATCCTCAATCCTTAATCCTCAATCTTCAATACTCAATCCCCAATCCCCAATCCTCAATCTTCAATCCTCAATCTTCAGTAATCAATCCTCAATCCTCAATACTTAATCGTCAGTCCTCAAACCTCAGTCCTCAAACCTCAGCACTCATCCTCAATCCTCAATCCTCAATCCACAATCCTCAATCCTCAATCTTCAATCCTCAATACTCAATCTTCAAACCTCAATCCTCAGTCCTCAAACCTCAATTCTGAATCCTCAATCCTGCATCCTCAATCTTCAGCCCTCAGTCCTCAACAAGCAGTTGTCAATCCTCAATCCGCAATAGAATATCCTCAATTCACAGCTTTCAATACTCAATACTCAATCTGCAATCTTCAAATCTCTATCCACAAACATCAATTCTCATCACTCAACCCTGAACGCTCAGTCCTCAATGTTCAATCCTCAATCTTCAATTCTCAATCTTCAATCCGCAATACTGAATCTTCAATACTCAATCCCCAATCCTCAATCCTCAATCCTCAATCCTCAATAGTCAGTAATCAGTCCTCAATCCTCAATACTCAATCGTCAGTCCTCAGTCCTCAATCCTCAACCCTCAATCCTCGTTCCTCAAACCTCAATCCTCAAACCTCAGCCCTCATCCTCAATTCTCAATTCTCAATACTCAATCCTCAATCCTCAATCCTCAATCCTCAATCCTCATTCTTCAATCCTCAATACCCAATCCACAATCTTCATTCCTCAATCCTCAATCATCAATTCTCAATCCCCAGTCCTCAATCTCCAATCCTCAATGCTCAATCCTCAATCTTCAATCCTCAGTCCTCAATCCTCAATCCTCAATCCTCAAACCTCAATCCTCAACCGTCAGTCCTCGTCCTCAATCCTCAACCCTCAATCCTCAATCCACAATCTTCAATCCTCAATACTCAATATTCAGTCCTCAATCCTCAATCCTCAATCCTCAATCCTCAGTCCCCAGTCCTCAAACCTCAATCCTCAACCCTCAGCCCTCATCCTCAATCCTCAATACTCAATCCTCAATCTTCAATCCTCAATACTCAATTTTCAAACCTCAATCCTCAGTCCTCAAACCTCAATTCTGAATCCTCAATCCTGCATCCTCAATCTTCAGCCCTCAGTCCTCAACAATCAGTTGTCAATCCTCAATCCGCAATTGAATATCCTCAATTCACAGTTTTCAATACTCAATACTCAATCTGCAATATTCAAATCTCTATCCACAGTCATCAATTCTAATCACTCAATCCTGAACGCTCAGTCCTCAATGTTCAATCCTCAATCTTCAATTCTCAACCTTCAATTCTCAATACTGAATCTTCAATACTCAATCCTCAAACCTCAATCCTCAGTCCTCAATCCTCAATCCTCAACCCTCAAACCTCAATCCTCAACCGTCAGTCCTCGTCCTCAATCGTCAACACTCAATCCTCAATCCTCAATCTTCAATCCTCAATACGCAATATTCAATACTCAATCCTCAACCTTCAATCCTCAATCTTCAATCCTCAATCCTCAATCCTCAATCCTCAATCCTCAATCCTCAATCCTCAATCCTCAATCCTCATTCTTCAATCCTCAATACCCAATCCTCAATCTTCAATCCTCAATACTCAATCCACAATCCTCAATCCTCAATTCTCAATCCTCAATATTCAATCCTCAGTCCCACATCCTCAATCTTCAATACTCACTCCTCAATCCTGAACCTTCAATCCTCAATACTCAGTCTTCAATCCTCAATCCTCAATCCTCAATCCTCAATCCTCAATCCTCATTCTTCAATCCTCAATACACAATCCTCAATCTTGAATACTCAATCCTCAACCCTCAATTCTAAATCCTCAATCCTCAATCCTCAATCCTCAATACTCAATCCTCAATCCTCAATACTCAATCCCCAATACTCATTCTTCAATCCTCATTCTTCAATCCTCAATACCCAATCCTCAATCTTCAATCCTCAATCATCAATCCTCAGTTCGCAATCCTCAATCCTCAATCCTCAGACCTCAGGCATCAACACTCAACCCTCAGTCCTCGTCCTCAATCCACAACCCTCAATCCTCAATCCTCAATCTTCATTCATCAATGTTCAACCTTCAATCTCGATCCTCAATCCTCAATCCTCAATACTCAATGTTCAATCCGCAACAGCCAATCCTCTATCTTCAATCCTCAATCCTCAATCCTCAATCCTCAATCCTCAATCCTCAATCCTCAACCTTAATCTTCAATCCTCAATACTCAATCTTCAATCCTCAATCCTCAATCCTCAATCCTCAATCCTCAATCTTGAATCCTCAATACTCAATCTTCAATCCTCAATCCTCAATCCTCAATCCTCAATCATCAATCCTGAATCCTCAATCCTCAATCCTCAGTCCTCACACTCAATTCTCAATTCTCAAGCCTCAATCCTCAATCCTCAATCTTCAATCCTCAATTATCAATCTCCAATCCTAGATCCTCAATACCCAATCCTCAATCCTTAATCCACAATCTTCAATCCTCAATCCCCGGACCTCAATCTTCAATCCTCAATGTTCAATCCTCAATACCCAATCCTCAGTCCTCAATCCTCAATCCTCAATCCTCAAACCTCAATCCTCAAACCTCAATCCTCAACCGTCAGTCCTCGCCCTGAATCCTCAACCCTCAATCCTCAATACTCAATATTCAATCCTCGATACTCAATATTCAATCCTCAATCCTCAATCCTCAATCCGCAATCCTCAATCCTCACTCCTCAATCCTCAATCCTCAATCCTCAATCTTGAATCCTCAATACTCAATCTTCAATCCTCAATCCTCAATCCTCAATCCTCAATCATCAATCCTGAATCCTCAATCCTCAATCCTCAGTAATCAATCCTCAACCTTCAATACTCAATCGTCAATCCTCAGTCCTCAATCCTCAATCCTCAATCCTCGTTCCTCATACCTCAATCCTCAACCCTCAGTCCTCACACTCAATTCTCAATTCTCAATCCTCAATCCTCAATCCTCAATCTTCAATCCTCAATAATCAATCTCCAATCCTAGATCCTCAATACCCAATCCTCAATCCTTAATCCACAATCTTCAATGCTCAATCCCCGGACCTCAATCTTCAATCCTCAATGTTCAATCCTCAATCCCCAATCCTCAGTCCTCAATCCTCAATCCTCAATCCTCAAACCTCAATCCTCAACCGTCAGTCCTCGCCCTGAATCCTCAACCCTCAATCCTCAATCCTCAATATTCAATCCTCGATACTCAATATTCAATCCTCAATCCTCAATCCTCAATCCGCAATCCACAATACTCAATCCTCAATCCTCAATCCTCAATCCTCAATCCACATTCTTCAATCCTCAATACCCAATCCTCAATCGTCAACCCTCAATCCTCAGTCCTCAATCCTCAATCTTCAATCCTCAATACTCAGTCTTCAATCCTCAATCCTCAATCCTCAATCCTCAATCCTCATTCTTCAATACTCAATACCCAATCCACAATCTTCAATCCTCAATCCTCAATCCGCAATTCTCAATCCTAAATCCTCAATCCTTAGACCTCAAACAGCAATACTCAACCCTCAGACCTGGTCCTCAATCCACAACCATCAATACTCAATCCTCAATCTTCAATCATCAATATTCAATCTTCAGTCCTCAATCCTCAATCCTCAATCCTCAATCCTCAATCTTCAATCCTCAATCCTCAATCCTCAATACCCAATCCTCAATCTTCAATCCTCAATCCTCAATCCTCAATTCTCAATCCTCAATCCTCAATCCTCTGACCTCAAACATAAATATTCAACCCTCAGTCCTCGTCCTCAATCCACAACACTCAATCCTCAATCCTCAATCCTCCATCCTCAATCTTCAATCCTCTATTTCTCAATCCTCAATCCTCAATCCTCAATCCTCAATCCTCAATCCTCAATGTTCAATCCGCAATACCCAATCCTCAATCTTCAATCCTCAATCCTCAATCCTCAATCCTCAATCCTCAATCCTCAATCTTCAATCCTCAGTCCTCGAACCACAAACCTGTATCCTCAATCCTGAATCCTCAATCTTCAGACCTCAGTCCTCAACAATCAGTTGTCAAATCTCAAACCTCAATAGAATATCATCAATTCACAGTTTTCAATACTCAATAATCAATCTGCAATTTTCAAATCTCTATCCACAAGCACCAATCCTCATCACTCAATCCTCAACACTCAGTCCTCAATGTTCAATCCTCAATCCTCAATTCTCAATCTTCAATCTTCAATACTGAACGTTCAATCCTCAATCCTCAATCCTCAGTCCTCAATCCTCAATCCTCAATCTTCAATCCTCTGTCCCCAATCCTCAATCTTCTACCCTCAATACTCAACCCTCAATCCTCGATCCTCAGTCCTCAATCCTCAATTCTCAATCCTCAATACTCAATCCTCAATCGTCAATCCTCAATCCCCAATCCTCAATCTTCAATCCTCAATCCTCAATCCTCATTCCTCAATCCTCATTCTTCAATCCTCAATACCCAATCCTCAATCTTCAATCCTCAATCCTCAATCCTCAATCCTCAGTCCTCAATATTCAATCCTCAATACTCAATCTTCAATCCTCAATCCTCAATACTCAAACCCCAATCCTCACTCTTCAATCCTCATTCTTCAATCCACAATACCCGATCCTCAATCTTCAATCCTCAATCCTCAGACCTCAGGCATCAACACTCAACCCTCAGTCCTCGTCCTCAATCCACAACCCTCAATCCTCAATCGTCAATCCTCAATTTTCAATCCACAATCCTCAATCCTCAGTCCTCAATCCTCAATCCTCAATCTTCAATCCTCAGTCCCCAATCCTCAATCTTCTGCCCTCAATACTCAACCCTCAATCCTCGATCCTCAGTCCTCAATCCTCAATCCTCAATCCTCAATGTTCAATCCGCAATACCCAATCCTCAATATTCAATCCTCAATCCTCAATCCTCAATATTCAATCCTCCATCCTCAATCGTCAATCCTCAATCCTCAATCCTCAATCGCCAGGCTTCAATCCTCAATACTCAATCTTCAATCCTCAATCCTCAATCCTCATTCCTCAATCCTCATTCTTCAATCCTCAACACCCAATCCTCAATCTTCAATCCTCAATCCTCAATCCTCAACTCCCAATCCTCAATCCTCAGTCCTCAGTCCACAAACCTCAATCCTAAATCCTCAGCCCTCATCCTCAATCCTCAATCCTCAAACTTCAATCCTCAATCCTCAATCCTCAATCCTCAATTCTCTATCCTCAATCCTCAGTCCTCAGTCCTCAAACCTCTACCCTCAACCCTCAGCCCTCATCCTCAATCCTCAATCCTCAATCCTCAATCCTGAATCTTCAATCCTCAATACTCAATCTTCAATAAACGATCCTCAACGCTCAATCCTCAATACTCAATCCTCATTCGTCAATCCTCAATCCCCAATCCTCAATCTTCAATCCTCAATCCTCAATCCTCAATCCTCAATCCTCAGTCCTCGATCCTCAATCTTCAATCCTCAATACTCAATATTCAATCCTCAATCCTCAATCCTCAATCCTCAATCCTCATTCTTCAATCCTCAGTACCCAATCCTCAATCTTCAATCCTCAATCCTCAATCCTCAATTCTCAATCCTCAATCCTCTGTCCTTAGTCCTCAAACCTCAATCCTCAACCCTCAGCCCTCATCCTCAATCCTCAATACCCAATCCTCAGTCTTCAATCCTCAATCCTCAATCCTCAATCGTCAGGCTTCAATGCTCAATACTCAATCTGCAATCCTCAATCCTCAATCCTCAATCCTCAATCCTCATTCTTCAACCATCAATACCCAATCCTCAATCTTCAATCCTCAATCCTCAATTCTCAATTCTCAATCCTCAATCCTCAGACCTCAAACATCAATATTCAACCATCAGTCCTCGTCCTCAATCCACAACCCTCAATCCTCAACCCTCAATCTTCAATCATCAATATTCAATCTTCAATCCTCAATGCTCAATCCTGAATCCTCAATCTTCAATCCTCAATCCTCAATCCTCAATCCTCAATCCTCAATCCTCAATCCTCAGTCCTCAAACCTCAATTCTGAATCCTCAATCCTGCATCCTCGATCTTCAGCCCTCAGTCCTCAACAATCAGTTGTCAATCCTCAATCCGCAATAGAATATCCTCAATTCACAGTTTTCAATACTCAATACTCAATCTTCAACCTTCAAATCTCTATACACAAACTTCAATTCTCATCACTCAACCCAGAACGCTCAGTCCTCAATGTTCAATCCTCAATCTTCTATTCTCAATCTTCAATCCTCAATACTGAATCTTCAATACTCAATCTCCAATTCTCAATCCTCAATCCTCAATCCTCAATCCTCAATCCTCAGTAATCAATCCTCAATCTTCAATACTCAATCGTCAGTCCTCAGTCCTCAATCCTCAACCCTCAATCCTCGTTCCTCAAACCTCAATCCTCAAACCTCAGCCCTCATCCTCAATTCTCAATTCTCAATAATCAATCCTCAATCCTCTATCTTCAATCCTCAATAATCAATCTCCAATCCTAGATCCTCAATCCCCAATCCTCAATCCTTAATCCTCAATCTTCAATACTCAATCCCCAATCCCCAATCCTCAATCTTCAATCCTCAATCTTCAGTAATCAATCCTCAATCCTCAATACTTAATCGTCAGTCCTCAAACCTCAGTCCTCAAACCTCAGCACTCATCCTCAATCCTCAATCCTCAATCCGCAATCCTCAATCCTCAATCTTCAATCCTCAATACTCAATCTTCAAACCTCAATCCTCAGTCCTCAAACCTCAATTCTGAATCCTCAATCCTGCATCCTCAATCTTCAGCCCTCAGTCCTCAACAAGCAGTTGTCAATCCTCAATCCGCAATAGAATATCCTCAATTCACAGCTTTCAATACTCAATACTCAATCTGCAATCTTCAAATCTCTATCCACAAACATCAATTCTCATCACTCAACCCTGAACGCTCAGTCCTCAATGTTCAATCCTCAATCTTCAATTCTCAATCTTCAATCCGCAATACTGAATCTTCAATACTCAATCCCCAATCCTCAATCCTCAATCCTCAATCCTCAATAGTCAGTAATCAGTCCTCAATCCTCAATACTCAATCGTCAGTCCTCAGTCCTCAATCCTCAACCCTCAATCCTCGTTCCTCAAACCTCAATCCTCAAACCTCAGCCCTCATCCTCAATTCTCAATTCTCAATACTCAATCCTCAATCCTCAATCCTCAATCCTCAATCCTCATTCTTCAATCCTCAATACCCAATCCACAATCTTCATTCCTCAATCCTCAATCATCAATTCTCAATCCCCAGTCCTCAATCTCCAATCCTCAATGCTCAATCCTCAATGTTCAATCCGCAATACCCAATCCTCAATCTTCAATCCTCAATCCTCAATCCTCAATCCTCAATCCTCAATCCTCAATCTTCAATCCTCAGTCCTCGAACCACAAACCTGTATCCTCAATCCTGAATCCTCAATCTTCAGACCTCAGTCCTCAACAATCAGTTGTCAAATCTCAAACCTCAATAGAATATCATCAATTCACAGTTTTCAATACTCAATAATCAATCTGCAATTTTCAAATCTCTATCCACAAGCATCAATTCTCATCACTCAATCCTCAACACTCAGTCCTCAATGTTCAATCCTCAATCCTCAATTCTCAATCTTCAATCTTCAATACTGAACGTTCAATCCTCAATCCTCAATCCTCAGTCCTCAATCCTCAATCCTCAATCTTCAATCCTCAGTCCCCAATCCTCAATCTTCTACCCTCAATACTCAACCCTCAATCCTCGATCCTCAGTCCTCAATCCTCAATTCTCAATCCTCAATACTCAATCCTCAATCGTCAATCCTCAATCCCCAATCCTCAATCTTCAATCCTCAATCCTCAATCCTCAATCCTCATTCCTCAATCCTCATTCTTCAATCCTCAATACCCAATCCTCAATCTTCAATCCTCAATCCTCAATCCTCAATCCTCAGTCCTCAATCCTCAACACCCAATCCTCAATCTTCAATCCTCAATCCTCAATCCTCAACTCCCAATCCTCAATCCTCAGTCCTCAGTCCACAAACCTCAATCCTAAATCCTCAGCCCTCATCCTCAATCCTCAATCCTCAAACTTCAATCCTCAATCCTCAATCCTCAATCCTCAATTCTCTATCCTCAATCCTCAGTCCTCAGTCCTCAAACCTCTAACCTCAACCCTCAGCCCTCATCCTCAATCCTCAATCCTCAATCCTCAATCCTGAATCTTCAATCCTCAATACTCAATCTTCAATAAACGATCCTCAACGCTCAATCCTCAATACTCAATCCTCATTCGTCAATCCTCAATCCCCAATCCTCAATCTTCAATCCTCAATCCTCAATCCTCAATCCTCAATCCTCAGTCCTCGATCCTCAATCTTCAATCCTCAATACTCAATATTCAATCCTCAATCCTCAATCCTCAATCCTCAATCCTCATTCTTCAATCCTCAGTACCCAATCCTCAATCTTCAATCCTCAATCCTCAATCCTCAATTCTCAATCCTCAATCCTCTGTCCTTAGTCCTCAAACCTCAATCCTCAACCCTCAGCCCTCATCCTCAATCCTCAATACCCAATCCTCAGTCTTCAATCCTCAATCCTCAATCCTCAATCGTCAGGCTTCAATGCTCAATACTCAATCTGCAATCCTCAATCCTCAATCCTCAATCCTCAATCCTCATTCTTCAACCATCAATACCCAATCCTCAATCTTCAATCCTCAATCCTCAATTCTCAATTCTCAATCCTCAATCCTCAGACCTCAAACATCAATATTCAACCATCAGTCCTCGTCCTCAATCCACAACCCTCAATCCTCAACCCTCAATCTTCAATCATCAATATTCAATCTTCAATCCTCAATGCTCAATCCTGAATCCTCAATCTTCAATCCTCAATCCTCAATCCTCAATCCTCAATCCTCAATCCTCAATCCTCAGTCCTCAAACCTCAATTCTGAATCCTCAATCCTGCATCCTCGATCTTCAGCCCTCAGTCCTCAACAATCAGTTGTCAATCCTCAATCCGCAATAGAATATCCTCAATTCACAGTTTTCAATACTCAATACTCAATCTTCAACCTTCAAATCTCTATACACAAACTTCAATTCTCATCACTCAACCCAGAACGCTCAGTCCTCAATGTTCAATCCTCAATCTTCTATTCTCAATCTTCAATCCTCAATACTGAATCTTCAATACTCAATCTCCAATTCTCAATCCTCAATCCTCAATCCTCAATCCTCAATCCTCAGTAATCAATCCTCAATCTTCAATACTCAATCGTCAGTCCTCAGTCCTCAATCCTCAACCCTCAATCCTCGTTCCTCAAACCTCAATCCTCAAACCTCAGCCCTCATCCTCAATTCTCAATTCTCAATAATCAATCCTCAATCCTCTATCTTCAATCCTCAATAATCAATCTCCAATCCTAGATCCTCAATCCCCAATCCTCAATCCTTAATCCTCAATCTTCAATACTCAATCCCCAATCCCCAATCCTCAATCTTCAATCCTCAATCTTCAGTAATCAATCCTCAATCCTCAATACTTAATCGTCAGTCCTCAAACCTCAGTCCTCAAACCTCAGCACTCATCCTCAATCCTCAATCCTCAATCCGCAATCCTCAATCCTCAATCTTCAATCCTCAATACTCAATCTTCAAACCTCAATCCTCAGTCCTCAAACCTCAATTCTGAATCCTCAATCCTGCATCCTCAATCTTCAGCCCTCAGTCCTCAACAAGCAGTTGTCAATCCTCAATCCGCAATAGAATATCCTCAATTCACAGCTTTCAATACTCAATACTCAATCTGCAATCTTCAAATCTCTATCCACAAACATCAATTCTCATCACTCAACCCTGAACGCTCAGTCCTCAATGTTCAATCCTCAATCTTCAATTCTCAATCTTCAATCCGCAATACTGAATCTTCAATACTCAATCCCCAATCCTCAATCCTCAATCCTCAATCCTCAATAGTCAGTAATCAGTCCTCAATCCTCAATACTCAATCGTCAGTCCTCAGTCCTCAATCCTCAACCCTCAATCCTCGTTCCTCAAACCTCAATCCTCAAACCTCAGCCCTCATCCTCAATTCTCAATTCTCAATACTCAATCCTCAATCCTCAATCCTCAATCCTCAATCCTCATTCTTCAATCCTCAATACCCAATCCACAATCTTCATTCCTCAATCCTCAATCATCAATTCTCAATCCCCAGTCCTCAATCTCCAATCCTCAATGCTCAATCCTCAATGTTCAATCCGCAATACCCAATCCTCAATCTTCAATCCTCAATCCTCAATCCTCAATCCTCAATCCTCAATCCTCAATCTTCAATCCTCAGTCCTCGAACCACAAACCTGTATCCTCAATCCTGAATCCTCAATCTTCAGACCTCAGTCCTCAACAATCAGTTGTCAAATCTCAAACCTCAATAGAATATCATCAATTCACAGTTTTCAATACTCAATAATCAATCTGCAATTTTCAAATCTCTATCCACAAGCATCAATTCTCATCACTCAATCCTCAACACTCAGTCCTCAATGTTCAATCCTCAATCCTCAATTCTCAATCTTCAATCTTCAATACTGAACGTTCAATCCTCAATCCTCAATCCTCAGTCCTCAATCCTCAATCCTCAATCTTCAATCCTCAGTCCCCAATCCTCAATCTTCTACCCTCAATACTCAACCCTCAATCCTCGATCCTCAGTCCTCAATCCTCAATTCTCAATCCTCAATACTCAATCCTCAATCGTCAATCCTCAATCCCCAATCCTCAAGCTTCAATCCTCAATCCTCAATCCTCAATCCTCATTCCTCAATCCTCATTCTTCAATCCTCAATACCCAATCCTCAATCTTCAATCCTCAATCCTCAATCCTCAATCCTCAGTCCTCAATATTCAATCCTCAATACTCAATCTTCAATCCTCAATCCTCAATACTCAAACCCCAATCCTCACTCTTCAACCCTCATTCTTCAATCCTCAATACCCGATCCTCAATCTTCAATCCTCAATCCTCAGACCTCAGGCATCAACACTCAACCCTCAGTCCTCGTCCTCAATCCACAACCCTCAATCCTCAATCGTCAATCCTCAATTTTCAATCCACAATCCTCAATCCTCAATCCTCAATCATCAATCCTCAATCATCATTCCTCAAACCTCAAACCTGATTCCTCAATCCCCAATCCTCAAACTTCAATCCTCAATCCTCAATCCTCAATCCTCGATCTTCAATCTTCAATCCTCAATACTCAATCTTCAATCCTCAATTCTCAATCCTCAATCCTCAATCCTCAATATTCAATCCTCAATACTCAATCTTCAATGCTCAATCCTCAATACTCAATCCCCAATACTCATTCTTCAATCCTCATTCTTCAATCCTCAATACCCAATCCTCAAACTTCAATCCTCAATCCTCAATCCTCAGTTCGCAATCCTCAATCCTCAATCCTCAACACCTCAGGCATCAACACTCAACCCTCAGTCCTCGTCCTCAATCCACAACCCTCAATCCTCAATCCTCAATCTTCATTCATCAATGTTCAACCTTCAATCTCGATCCTCAATCCTCAATCCTCAATACTCAATGTTCAATCCCCAACAGCCAATCCTCTATCTTCAATCCTCAATCCACAATCCGCAATCCTCAATCCTCAATCCTCAATCCTCAATCCTCTATCCTCTCTCCTCAAACCTCAATCCTCAACCGTCAGTCCTCGCCCTGAATCCTCAACCCTCAGTCCTCAATCCTCAATATTCAATCCTCGATACTCAATATTCAAACCTCAATCCTCAATCCTCAATCCGCAATCCTCAATCCCCAATCCTCAATCCTCAATCCTCAATCCTCAATCCTCATTCTTCAATCCTCAACCGTCAGTCCTCGTCCTGAATCCTCAAACCTCAATCCTCAATCCTCAATCTTCAATACTCAATACCCAATCCACAATCTTCAATCCTCAATCCTCAATCCTCAATTCTCAATCCTAAATCCTCAATCCTTAGACCTCAAACAGCAATACTCAACCCTCAGACCTGGTCCTCAATCCACAACCATCAATACTCAATCCTCAATCTTCAATCATCAATATTCAATCTTCAGTCCTCAATCCTCAATCCTCAATCCTCAATCCTCAATCCTCAATCCTCAATGTTCAATCCGCAATACCCAATCCTCAATCTTCAATCCTCAATCCTCAATCATCAATCCTCAATCCTCAATCCTCAATCCTCAATCCTCAGTCCTCGAACCTCAAACCTGTATCCTCAATCCTGAATCCTCAATATTCAGACCTCAGTCCTCAACAATCAGTTGTCAATTCTCAAACCTCAATAGAATATCATCAATTCACAGTTTTCAATACTCAATAATCAATCTGCAATTTTCAAATCTCTATCCACAAGCATCAATTCTCATCACTCAATCCTCAACACTCAGTCCTCAATGTTCAATCCTCAATCCTCAATTCTCAATCTTCAATCTTCAATACTGAACCTTCAATCCTCAATCCTCAATCCTCAGTCCTCAATCCTCAATCCTCAATCTTCAATCCTCAGTCCCCAATCCTCAATCTTCTGCCCTCAATACTCAACCCTCAATCCTCGATCCTCAGTCCTCAATCCTCAATCCTCAATCCTCAATGTTCAATCCGCAATACCCAATCCTCAATATTCAAACCTCAATCCTCAATCCTCAATATTCAATCCTCCATCCTCAATCGTCAATCCTCAATCCTCAATCCTCAATCGCCAGGCTTCAATCCTCAATACTCAATCTTCAATCCTCAATCCTCAATCCTCATTCCTCAATCCTCATTCTTCAATCCTCAACACCCAATCCTCAATCTTCAATCCTCAATCCTCAATCCTCAACTCCCAATCCTCAATCCTCAGTCCTCAGTCCACAAACCTCAATCCTAAATCCTCAGCCCTCATCCTCAATCCTCAATCCTCAAACTTCAATCCTCAATCCTCAATCCTCAATCCTCAATTCTCTATCCTCAATCCTCAGTCCTCAGTCCTCAAACCTCTACCCTCAACCCTCAGCCCTCATCCTCAATCCTCAATCCTCAATCCTCAATCCTGAATCTTCAATCCTCAATACTCAATCTTCAATAAACGATCCTCAACGCTCAATCCTCAATACTCAATCCTCATTCGTCAATCCTCAATCCCCAATCCTCAATCTTCAATCCTCAATCCTCAATCCTCAATCCTCAATCCTCAGTCCTCGATCCTCAATCTTCAATCCTCAATACTCAATATTCAATCCTCAATCCTCAATCCTCAATCCTCAATCCTCATTCTTCAATCCTCAGTACCCAATCCTCAATCTTCAATCCTCAATCCTCAATCCTCAATTCTCAATCCTCAATCCTCTGTCCTTAGTCCTCAAACCTCAATCCTCAACCCTCAGCCCTCATCCTCAATCCTCAATACCCAATCCTCAGTCTTCAATCCTCAATCCTCAATCCTCAATCGTCAGGCTTCAATGCTCAATACTCAATCTGCAATCCTCAATCCTCAATCCTCAATCCTCAATCCTCATTCTTCAACCATCAATACCCAATCCTCAATCTTCAATCCTCAATCCTCAATTCTCAATTCTCAATCCTCAATCCTCAGCCCTCAAACATCAATATTCAACCATCAGTCCTCGTCCTCAATCCACAACCCTCAATCCTCAACCCTCAATCTTCAATCATCAATATTCAATCTTCAATCCTCAATGCTCAATCCTGAATCCTCAATCTTCAATCCTCAATCCTCAATCCTCAATCCTCAATCCTCAATCCTCAATCCTCAGTCCTCAAACCTCAATTCTGAATCCTCAATCCTGCATCCTCGATCTTCAGCCCTCAGTCCTCAACAATCAGTTGTCAATCCTCAATCCGCAATAGAATATCCTCAATTCACAGTTTTCAATACTCAATACTCAATCTTCAACCTTCAAATCTCTATACACAAACTTCAATTCTCATCACTCAACCCAGAACGCTCAGTCCTCAATGTTCAATCCTCAATCTTCTATTCTCAATCTTCAATCCTCAATACTGAATCTTCAATACTCAATCTCCAATTCTCAATCCTCAATCCTCAATCCTCAATCCTCAATCCTCAGTAATCAATCCTCAATCTTCAATACTCAATCGTCAGTCCTCAGTCCTCAATCCTCAACCCTCAATCCTCGTTCCTCAAACCTCAATCCTCAAACCTCAGTCCTCATCCTCAATTCTCAATTCTCAATAATCAATCCTCAATCCTCTATCTTCAGTCCTCAATAATCAATCTCCAATCCTAGATCCTCAATCCCCAATCCTCAATCCTTAATCCTCAATCTTCAATACTCAATCCCCAATCCCCAATCCTCAATCTTCAATCCTCAATCTTCAGTAATCAATCCTCAATCCTCAATACTTAATCGTCAGTCCTCAAACCTCAGTCCTCAAACCTCAGCACTCATCCTCAATCCTCAATCCTCAATCCACAATCCTCAATCCTCAATCTTCAATCCTCAATACTCAATCTTCAAACCTCAATCCTCAGTCCTCAAACCTCAATTCTGAATCCTCAATCCTGCATCCTCAATCTTCAGCCCTCAGTCCTCAACAAGCAGTTGTCAATCCTCAATCCGCAATAGAATATCCTCAATTCACAGCTTTCAATACTCAATACTCAATCTGCAATCTTCAAATCTCTATCCACAAACATCAATTCTCATCACTCAACCCTGAACGCTCAGTCCTCAATGTTCAATCCTCAATCTTCAATTCTCAATCTTCAATCCGCAATACTGAATCTTCAATACTCAATCCCCAATCCTCAATCCTCAATCCTCAATCCTCAATAGTCAGTAATCAGTCCTCAATCCTCAATACTCAATCGTCAGTCCTCAGTCCTCAATCCTCAACCCTCAATCCTCGTTCCTCAAACCTCAATCCTCAAACCTCAGCCCTCATCCTCAATTCTCAATTCTCAATACTCAATCCTCAATCCTCAATCCTCAATCCTCAATCCTCATTCTTCAATCCTCAATACCCAATCCACAATCTTCATTCCTCAATCCTCAATCATCAATTCTCAATCCCCAGTCCTCAATGTTCAATCCTCAATCTTCAATTCTCAACCTTCAATTCTCAATACTGAATCTTCAATACTCAATCCTCAAACCTCAATCCTCAGTCCTCAATCCTCAATCCTCAACCCTCAAACCTCAATCCTCAACCGTCAGTCCTCGTCCTCAATCGTCAACACTCAATCCTCAATCCTCAATCTTCAATCCTCAATACGCAATATTCAATACTCAATCCTCAACCTTCAATCCTCAATCTTCAATCCTCAATCCTCAATCCTCAATCCTCAATCCTCAATCCTCAATCCTCAATCCTCAATCCTCATTCTTCAATCCTCAATACCCAATCCTCAATCTTCAATCCTCAATACTCAATCCACAATCCTCAATCCTCAATTCTCAATCCTCAATATTCAATCCTCAGTCCCACATCCTCAATCTTCAATACTCACTCCTCAATCCTGAACCTTCAATCCTCAATACTCAGTCTTCAATCCTCAATCCTCAATCCTCAATCCTCAATCCTCAATCCTCATTCTTCAATCCTCAATACACAATCCTCAATCTTGAATACTCAATCCTCAACCCTCAATTCTAAATCCTCAATCCTCAACCCTCAATCCTCAATACTCAATCCTCAATCCTCAATACTCAATCCCCAATACTCATTCTTCAATCCTCATTCTTCAATCCTCAATACCCAATCCTCAATCTTCAATCCTCAATCATCAATCCTCAGTTCGCAATCCTCAATCCTCAATCCTCAGACCTCAGGCATCAACACTCAACCCTCAGTCCTCGTCCTCAATCCACAACCCTCAATCCTCAATCCTCAATCTTCATTCATCAATGTTCAACCTTCAATCTCGTTCCTCAATCCTCAATCCTCAATACTCAATGTTCAATCCGCAACAGCCAATCCTCTATCTTCAATCCTCAATCCTCAATCCTCAATCCTCAATCCTCAATCCTCAATCCTCAATCCTCAACCTTAATCTTCAATCCTCAATACTCAATCTTCAATCCTCAATCCTCAATCCTCAATCCTCAATCCTCAATCTTGAATCCTCAATACTCAATCTTCAATCCTCAATCCTCAATCCTCAATCCTCAATCATCAATCCTGAATCCTCAATCCTCAATCCTCAGTCCTCACACTCAATTCTCAATTCTCAATCCTCAATCCTCAATCCTCAATCTTCAATCCTCAATTATCAATCTCCAATCCTAGATCCTCAATACCCAATCCTCAATCCTTAATCCACAATCTTCAATCCTCAATCCCCGGACATCAATCTTCAATCCTCAATGTTCAATCCTCAATACCCAATCCTCAGTCCTCAATCCTCAATCCTCAATCCTCAAACCTCAAACCTCAATCCTCAAACCTCAATCCTCAACCGTCAGTCCTCGCCCTGAATCCTCAACCCTCAATCCTCAATACTCAATATTCAATCCTCGATACTCAATATTCAATCCTCAATCCTCAATCCTCAATCCGCAATCCTCAATCCTCACTCCTCAATCCTCAATCCTCAATCCTCAATCTTGAATCCTCAATACTCAATCTTCAATCCTCAATCCTCAATCCTCAATCCTCAATCATCAATCCTGAATCCTCAATCCTCAATCCTCAGTAATCAATCCTCAACCTTCAATACTCAATCGTCAATCCTCAGTCCTCAATCCTCAATCCTCAATCCTCGTTCCTCATACCTCAATCCTCAACCCTCAGTCCTCACACTCAATTCTCAATTCTCAATCCTCAATCCTCAATCCTCAATCTTCAATCCTCAATAATCAATCTCCAATCCTAGATCCTCAATACCCAATCCTCAATCCTTAATCCACAATCTTCAATGCTCAATCCCCGGACCTCAATCTTCAATCCTCAATGTTCAATCCTCAATCCCCAATCCTCAGTCCTCAATCCTCAATCCTCAATCCTCAAACCTCAATCCTCAACCGTCAGTCCTCGCCCTGAATCCTCAACCCTCAATCCTCAATCCTCAATATTCAATCCTCGATACTCAATATTCAATCCTCAATCCTCAATCCTCAATCCGCAATCCACAATACTCAATCCTCAATCCTCAATCCTCAATCCTCAATCCACATTCTTCAATCCTCAATACCCAATCCTCAATCGTCAACCCTCAATCCTCAGTCCTCAATCCTCAATCTTCAATCCTCAATACTCAGTCTTCAATCCTCAATCCTCAATCCTCAATCCTCAATCCTCATTCTTCAATACTCAATACCCAATCCACAATCTTCAATCCTCAATCCTCAATCCGCAATTCTCAATCCTAAATCCTCAATCCTTAGACCTCAAACAGCAATACTCAACCCTCAGACCTGGTCCTCAATCCACAACCATCAATACTCAATCCTCAATCTTCAATCATCAATATTCAATCTTCAGTCCTCAATCCTCAATCCTCAATCCTCAATCCTCAATCTTCAATCCTCAATCCTCAATCCTCAATACCCAATCCTCAATCTTCAATCCTCAATCCTCAATCCTCAATTCTCAATCCTCAATCCTCAATCCTCTGACCTCAAACATAAATATTCAACCCTCAGTCCTCGTCCTCAATCCACAACACTCAATCCTCAATCCTCAATCCTCCATCCTCAATCTTCAATCCTCTATTTCTCAATCCTCAATCCTCAATCCTCAATCCTCAATCCTCAATCCTCAATGTTCAATCCGCAATACCCAATCCTCAATCTTCAATCCTCAATCCTCAATCCTCAATCCTCAATCCTCAATCCTCAATCTTCAATCCTCAGTCCTCGAACCACAAACCTGTATCCTCAATCCTGAATCCTCAATCTTCAGACCTCAGTCCTCAACAATCAGTTGTCAAATCTCAAACCTCAATAGAATATCATCAATTCACAGTTTTCAATACTCAATAATCAATCTGCAATTTTCAAATCTCTATCCACAAGCACCAATCCTCATCACTCAATCCTCAACACTCAGTCCTCAATGTTCAATCCTCAATCCTCAATTCTCAATCTTCAATCTTCAATACTGAACGTTCAATCCTCAATCCTCAATCCTCAGTCCTCAATCCTCAATCCTCAATCTTCAATCCTCAATCCTCAATCCTCAATACCCAATCCTCAATCTTCAATCCTCAATCCTCAATCCTCAATTCTCAATCCTCAATCCTCAATCCTCAGACCTCAAACATAAATATTCAACCCTCAGTCCTCGTCCTCAATCCACAACACTCAATCCTCAATCCTCAATCCTCCATCCTCAATCTTCAATCCTCTATTTCTCAATCCTCAATCCTCAATCCTCAATCCTCAATCCTCAATCCCCAATCCTCAATCTTCAATCCTCAATCCTCAATCCTCATTCCTCAATCCTCACTCTTCAATCCTCAATACCCAATCCTCAATCTTCAATCCTCAATCCTCAATCCTCAATCCTCAGTCCTCAATATTCAATCCTCAATACTCAATCTTCAATCCTCAATCCTCAATACTCAAACCCCAATCCTCACTCTTCAATCCTCATTCTTCAATCCTCAATACCCGATCCTCAATCTTCAATCCTCAATCCTCAGACCTCAGGCATCAACACTCAACCCTCAGTCCTCGTCCTCAATCCACAACCCTCAATTCTCAATCGTCAATCCTCAATTTTCAATCCACAATCCTCAATCCTCAATCCTCAATCATCAATCCTCAATCATCATTCCTCAAACCTCAAACCTGATTCCTCAATCCCCAATCCTCAAACTTCAATCCCCAATCCTCAATCCTCAATCCTCGATCTTCAATCTTCAATCCTCAATACTCAATCTTCAATCCTCAATCCTCAATCCTCAATCCTCAATCCTCAATATTCAATCCTCAATACTCAATCTTCAATCCTCAATCCTCAATACTCAATCCCCAATACTCATTCTTCAATCCTCATTCTACAATCCTCAATACCCAATCCTCAATCTTCAATCCTCAATCCTCAATCCTCAGTTCGCAATCCTCAATCCTCAATCCTCAATCCTCAATCCTCAATGTTCAATCCGCAATACCCAATCCTCAATCTTCAATCCTCAATCCTCAATCCTCAATCCTCAATCCTCAATCCTCAATCTTCAATCCTCAGTCCTCGAACCACAAACCTGTATCCTCAATCCTGAATCCTCAATCTTCAGACCTCAGTCCTCAACAATCAGTTGTCAAATCTCAAACCTCAATAGAATATCATAAATTCACAGTTTTCAATACTCATTAATCAATCTGCAATTTTCAAATCTCTATCCACAAGCATCAATCCTCATCACTCAATCCTGAACACTCAGTCCTCAATGTTCAATCCTCAATCCTCAATTCTCAATCTTCAATCTTCAATACTGAACATTCAATCCTCAATCCTCAATCCTCAGTCCTCAATCCTCAATCCTCAATCTTCAATCCTCAGTCCCCAATCCTCAATCTTCTACCCTCAATACTCAACCCTCAATCCTCGATCCTCAGTCCTCAATCCTCAATTCTCAATCCTCAATACTCAATCCTCAATCGTCAATCCTCAATCCCCAATCCTCAATCTTCAATCCTCAATCCTCAATCCTCATTCCTCAATCCTCATTCTTCAATCCTCAATACCCAATCCTCAATCTTCAACCCTCAATCCTCAATCCTCAATCCTCAGTCCTCAATATTCAATCCTCAATACTCAATCTTCAATCCTCAATCCTCAATACTCAAACCCCAATCCTCACTCTTCAATCCTCATTCTTCAATCCTCAATACCCGATCCTCAATCTTCAATCCTCAATCCTCAGACCTCAGGCATCAACACTCAACCCTCAGTCCTCGTCCTCAATCCACAACCCTCAATTCTCAATCGTCAATCCTCAATTTTCAATCCACAATCCTCAATCCTCAATCCTCAATCATCAATCCTCAATCATCATTCCTCAAACCTCAAACCTGATTCCTCAATCCCCAATCCTCAAACTTCAATCCTCAATCCTCAATCCTCAATCCTCGATCTTCAATCTTCAATCCTCAATACTCAATCTTCAATCCTCAATCCTCAATCCTCAATCCTCAATCCTCAATATTCAATCCTCAATACTCAATCTTCAATCCTCAATCCTCAATACTCAATCCCCAATACTCATTCTTCAATCCTCATTCTTCAATCCTCAATACCCAATCCTCAATCTTCAATCCTCAATCATCAATCCTCAATTCTCAATCCTCAATCCTCAATCCTCAGAACTAAAACATCAATACTCAACCCTCAGTCCTCGTCCTCAATCCACAACCCTCAATCCTCAATCCTCAATCTTCAATTCTCAATCCTCAATCCGCCATCCTCAATCTTCAGCCCTCAGTCCTCAACCATCAATCCTCAATTCCCAATCCTCAGTGTTCAATCCGCAATACCCAATCCTCAGTCTTCAATCCTCAATCCTCAATCCTCAATCCTCAATCCTCAATCATCTATCCTCAATCCTCAGACCTCAAACCTCAAACCTGATTCCGCAATCCTGAATCCTCAATCTTCAGACCACAGTCCTCAACAATCAGTTGTCAATCCTCAATCCTCAATAGAATATCATCAATTCACAGCTTTCAATACTCATTACACAATCTGCAATCTTCAAATCTCTATCCACAATCATCAATTCTCATCATTCAACCCTCAACACTCAGTCCCCAATCCTCAATCTTCAATCCTCAATCCTCAATACTCAATCCTCGACCCTCAATCTTCAATCCTCAATACTCAATCTTCAATCCTCCATCCTCAATCCTGAATCCTCAATCCTCAATCCTCAATCGTCAGGCTTCAATGCTCAATACTCAATCTTCAATCCTCAATACTCAATCCTCAATCCTCAATCCTCATTCTTCAATCCTCAATACCCAATCCGCAATCTTCAATCCTCAATACTCAATCCTCAATTCTCAATCTTCAATCCTCAGTCCTCAGTCCTCAAACCTCAATCCTCAACACTCAGCCCTCATCCCCAATCCTTAATCGACAATCCACAATCCTCAATCTTCAATCCTCAATACTCAATCTTCAATCCTCAATCCTCAGTCCTCAAACCTCAATCCCGAATCCTCAATCCTGAATCCTCAATCTTCAGCCCTCAGTCCTCAACATTCAGTTGTCAATCCTCAATCCTCAATAGAATATCCTCAATTCACAGTTTTCAATGCTCAATACTCAATCTGCAATCTTCAAATCTCTATCCAGAATCATAAATTCTCATCACTCAACCCTCAACACTCAGTACTCAACGTTCAATCTTCATCCTCAATTCTGAATCTTCAATTCTCAATACTGAATCTTCAATACGCAATCCTCAATCCTCAATCCTCAATCCTCAATACTCAATCCTCAATCCTCGATCCTCAGTCCTCAAACCTCAATCCTGAATCCTCAATCCTGAATCCTCAATCTTCAGCCCTCAGTCCTCAACAGTCAGTGGTCCATCCTCAATCCTCAATAGAACATCATGATTTCAGAGTTTTCAATACTCAATACTCAACCTGCAATCTTCAAATCTCTATCCACAAACATCAATTCTCACCACTCAACCCTCAACACTCAGTCCCCTATCCTCAATATTCAAGCCTCAATCCTCAATACTCAATCCACAATCATCAACCTTCAATCCTCAATTATCAATCCACAATCCTCAATCCTCAACCCTCAATCCTCAATTCGCAACCCTCAATAGTCGATCTTCAATCCTCAATACTCAATATTCAATCCTCAATCCTCAATCCTTAATCCTCAATCATCTTTCTTCAATCCTCAATACCCTATCCTCAATCTTCAATCCTCAATCCTCAATCCTCAATACCCAATCCTCAATCTTCAATCCTCAATCCTCAATCCTCAATTCTCAATCCTCAATCCTCAATCCTCAGACCTCAAACATAAATATTCAACCCTCAGTCCTCGTCCTCAATCCACAACCCTCAATCCTCAATCCTCAATCCTCCATCCTCAATCTTCAATCCTCAATTTCTCAATCCTCAAACCTCAATCCTCAATCTTCAATCCTCAATACTCAATCTTCAATCCTCAATCCTCAATCCTCAATCCTCAATCCTCAATCCTCAATATTCAATCCTCAATACTCAATCTTCAATCCTCAATCCTCAATACTCAATCCCCAATACTCATTCTTCAATCCTCATTCTTCAATCCTCAATACCCAATCCTCAATCTTCAATCCTCAATCCGCAATCCTCAGTTCGCAATCCTCAATCCTCAATCCTCAGACATCAGGCATCAACACTCAACCCTCAGTCCTCGTCCTCAATCCACAACCCTCAATCCTCAATCCTCAATCTTCATTCATCAATATTTAACCTTCAATCTCGATCCTCAATCCTCAATCCTCAATACTCAATGTTCAATCCCCAACAGCCAATCCTCTATCTTCAATCCTCAATCCTCAATCCTCAATCCTCAATACTCAATCCTCAATCCTCAATCCTCAATCCTGAATCCTCTTTCCTCAAACCTCAATCCTGAATCCTCAATCCTGAATCCTCAAGCTGCAGCCCTCAGTCCTCAACAATCAGTTGTCAATCCTCAATCCTCAATAGAATATCATGAATTCACAGTTTTCAATACTCAATACTCAATCTGCAATCTTCAAATCTCTATCCACACACATCAATTCTCATCATTCAACCCTCAACACTCAGTCCCCAATCCTCAATATTCAATCCTCAATCCTCAATCCTCAATATTCAATCCTCAATCCTCAATCCTCAATCCTCGATCCTCAATCTTCAATCCTCAATACTCAATCTTCAATCCTCCATCCTCAATCCTCAATCCTCAATCCTCAATCCTCAATCGTCAGGCTACAATGCTCAATACTCAATCTTCAATCCTCAATCCTCAATCCTCAATCCTCAATCCTCAGTCTTCAATCCTCAATACCCAATCCTCAATCTTCAATCCTCAATCATCAATCCTCAATTCTCAATCCTCAACCCTCAATCCCCAGACCTCAAACATCAATACTCAACCCTCAGTCCTCGTCCTCAATCCACAACCCTCAATCCTCAATCCTCAATCTTCAATTCTCAATCCTTAATCCGCAATCCTCGATCGTCAATCCTCAGTCCTGAACCATCAATCCGCAATCCTCAATCCTCAATCCTCAGTCCTCAACCCTCAATCCTGAATCCTCAATCCTGAAACCTCAACCTTCAGCCCTCAGTCCTCAACCATCAATCCTCAATTCCCAATCCTCAATGTTCAATCCGCAATACCCAATCCTCAGTCTTCAATCCTCAATCCTCAATCCTCAATCCTCAATCCTCAATCATCAAACCTCAATCCTCAGTCCTCAAACCTCAATCCTGATTCCTCGACCCTGGATCCTCAATCTTCAGCCCTCAGTCCTCTACAATAAGTTGTCAATCCTCAATCCTCTATAGAATATCATCAATTCACAGTTTTCATTTCTCAATACTCAATCTGCAATCTTCGAATCTCTGTCCAGAAACATCAATTCTCATCACTCAACCCTGGACGCTCAGTCCTCAATGTTCAACACTCAATCCTCAATTCTCAATCTTCAATCCTCAATACTGAATCTTCAATCCTCAATCCTCAATCCTCAATCCTCAATCCTCAGTAATCAATCCTCAATCTTCAATACTCAATCGTCAATCCTCAGTCCTCAATCCTCAATCCTCAATCCTCGTTCCTCAAACCTCAATCCTCAACCCTCAGTCCTCACACTCAATTCTCAATTATCAATCCTCAATCCTCAATCCTCAATCTTCAATCCTCAATAGTCAATCTCCAATCCTAGATCCTCAATCCCCAAACCTCAATCCTTAATCCACAATCTTCAATCCCCAATCCCCAGTCCTCAATCTTCAATCCTCAATGTTCAATCCTCAATCCCCAATCCTCAGTCCTCAATCCTCAATCCTCAATCCTCAATCCTCAATCCCCAACCGTCAGTCCTCGTCCTGAATCCTCATCCCTCAATCCTCAATCCTCAATCCTCAATCCTCAATCCTCAATCCTCAATCCTCAGTCCTCGAACCTCAAACCTGTATCCTCAATCCTGAATCCTCAATCTTCAGACCTCAGTCCTCAACAATCAGTTGTCAATTCTCAAACCTCAGTAGAACATCATCAATTCACAGTTTTCAATACTCAATAATCAATCTGCAATTTTCAAATCTCTATCCACAAGCATCAATTCTCATCACTCAGTCCTCAACACTCAGTCCTCAATGTTCAATCCTCAATCCTCAATTCTCAATCTTCAATCTTCAATACTGAACCTTCAATCCTCAATCCTTAATCGTCAGTCCTCAATCCTCAAACTTCAATCCTCAATCCTCAATCCTCAATTCTCAGTCCTCAATCCTCTGTCCTCAGTCCTCAAACCTCTACCCTCAACCCTCAGCCCTCATCCTCAATCCTCAATCCTCAATCCTCAATCCTCAATCTTCAATCCTCAATACTCAATCTTCAATAAACGATCCTCAATTCTCAATCCTCAATACTGAATCCTCATTCGTCAATCCTCAATCCCCAATCCTCAATCTTCAATCCTCAATACTCAATCCTCATTCCTCAATCCTCATTCTTCAATCCTCAATACCCAACCCTCAATCTTCTATCCTCAATCCTCAATCCTCAATTCTCAATCCTCAATCCTCAATCCTCAGACCTCATGCAGCAATACTCAACCCTCAGTCCTCGTCCTCAATCCACAACCATCAATAATGAATCCTCAATCTTCAACCATCAATATTCAATCTTCGGTCCTCAATCCTCAATCCTCAATCCGCAAACCTCAATCCACAACCGTAAGACCTCGTCCTCAAACCTCAACTATCAATCCTCAATCCTCAATCTTCAATCATCAATACCCAATCTTCAATCGTCAATCCTCAATCCTCAATCCTCAATCCTCAATACTCAATCCTCAATCCCCAATCCTCAATCCTCAATCATCAATCTTCAATCATCAATCCTCAATCTTCAATACTCAACCCTCAACCCTCAATCCTCGATCCTCAATACTCAACCATCAATCTTCAATTCTCAATACTCAATAGAATATCCTGAATTCTCAGGATTCTATACTCAAACCTCAATTCTCAACCCTCTGCCCTCATTCTCAATCCTCAATCCACAATCCTCAAACCTCAATCCTCAACCGTCAGCCCTCGTCCTCAACCCTCAACCCTCAATCCTCAATCCTCCCATCTTCAATCATCAATACTCAATCTTCAACCCTCAACCCTAATCCTCAGTCCTCAGACCTCAATCCTGAATCCTCGATCCTGTATCCTCAATCTTCAGCCCTCAGTCCACTACAATCAGTTGTCAATCCTCAATCCTCAATTTAATATCATCAATACGCAGTTTTCATTACTCGATACCCAATCCTCAATCCTCAATCCTCAATCTTCAATCCTCAATTTCTCAATCCTCAATCCTCAATCCTCAATCTTCAATCCTCAATACTCAATCTTCAATCCTCAATCCTCAATCCTCAATCCTCAATCCTCAATATTCAATCCTCCATCCTCAATCGTCAATCCTCAATCCTCAATCCTCAATCGCCAGGCTTCAACCCTCAATACTCAATCTTCAATCCTCAATCCTCAATCCTCATTCCTCAATCCTCATTCTTCAATCCTCAACACCCAATCCTCAATCTTCAATCCTCAATCCTCAATCCTCAACTCCCAATCCTCAATCCTCAGTCCTCAGTCCACAAACCTCAATCCTCAATCCTCAGCCCTCATCCTCAATCCTCAATCCTCAAACTTCGATCCTCAATCCTGAATCCTCAATTCTCTATCCTCAATCCTCAGTCCTCAGTCCTCAAACCTCTACCCTCAACCCTCAGCCCTCATCCTCAATCCTCAATCCTCAATCCTCAATCCTGAATCTTCAATCCTCAATACTCAATCTTCAATAAACGATCCTCAACTCTCAATCCTCAATACTCAATCCTCATTCGTCAATCCTCAATCCCCAATCCTCAATCTTCAATCCTCAATCCTCAATCCTCAATCATCAATCCTCAATCCTCAGTCCTCAAACCTCAAACCTGATTCCTCAATCCTGAATCCTCAACCTTCAGACCTCAGTCCTCAGCAATCAGTCGTCAATCCTCAATCCTCAATAGAATATCGTGAATTCACAGCTTTCAATACTCAATACACAATCTGCAATCTTCAAATCTCTATCCACAATCATCAATTCTCATCATTCAACCCTCAACACTCAGTCCCCAATCCTCAATCTTCAATCCTCAATCCTCAATACTCAATCCTCGACCCTCAATCCTCAATCGTCAGGCTTCAATGCTCAATACTCAATCTTCAATCCTCAATCCTCAATCCTCAATCCTCAATCCTCATTCTTCAATCCTCAATACACAATGCTCAATCTTCAATCCTCAATCCTCAATCCTCAATTCTCAATCTTCAATCCTCAGTCCTCAGTCCTCAAACCTCAATCCACAAACCTCAGCCCTCATCCCCAATCCTTAATCGACAATCCTCAATCCTCAATCTTCAATCCTCAATACTCAATCTTCAATCCTCAGTCCTCAGTCCTCAAACCTCATTCCCGAATCCTCAATCCTCAATCCTCAATCTTCAGCCCTCAGTCCTCAACATTCAGTTGTCAATCCTCAATACTCAATAGAATATCCTCAATTCACAGTTTTCAATGCTCAATACTCAATCTGCAATCTTCAAATCTCTATCCAGAATCATAAATTCTCATCACTCAACCCTCAACACTCAGTACTCAACGTTCAATCCTCATCCTCAATTCTGAATCTTCAATTCTCAATACTGAATCTTCAATACGCAATCCTCAATCCTCAATCCTCAGTCCTCAAACCTCAGACCTCAAACATAAATATTCAACCCTCAGTCCTCGTCCTCAATCCACAACCCTCAATCCTCAATCCTCAATCCTCCATCCTCAATCTTCAATCCTCAATTTCTCAATCCTCAAACCTCAATCCTCAATCTTCAATCCCCAATACTCAATCTTCAATCCTCAATCCTCAATCCTCAATCCTCAATCCTCAATCCTCAATATTCAATACTCAATACTCAATCTTCAATCCTCAATCCTCAATACTCAATCCCCAATACTCATTCTTCAATCCTCATTCTTCAATCCTCAATACCCAATCCTCAATCTTCAATCCTCAATCCTCAATCCTCAATCCTCAATCCTCAATCCTCAATCCTCAATCCTCAATATTCAATCCTCAATACTCAATCTTCAATCCTCAATCCTCAATACTCAATCCCCAATACTCATTCTTCAATCCTCATTCTTCAATCCTCAATACCCAATCCTCAATCTTCAATCCTCAATCCTCAATCCTCAGTTCGCAATCCTCAATCCTCAATCCTCAATCCTCAATCCTCAATCCTCAATCATCAATCTTCAATCATTAATCCTCAATCTTCAATACTCAACCCTCAACCCTCAATCCTCGATCCTCAATACTCAACCATCAATCTTCAATTCTCAATACTCAATAGAATATCCTGAATTCTCAGGATTCTATACTCAAACCTCAATTCTCAACCCTCTGCCCTCATTCTCAATCCTCAATCCACAATCCTCAAACCTCAATCCTCAACCGTCAGCACTCGTCCTCAACCCTCAACCCTCAATCCTCAATCCTCCCATCTTCAATCATCAGTACTCAATCTTCAACCCTCAACCCTAATCCTCTGTCCTCAGACCTCAATCCTGAATCCTCGATCCTGTATCCTCAATCTTCAGCCCTCAGTCCACTACAATCAGTTGTCAATCCTCAATCCTCAATTTAATATCATCAATACGCAGTTTTCATTACTCGATACCCAATCCTCAATCCTCAATCCTCAATCTTCAATCCTCAATTTCTCAATCCTCAATCCTCAATCCTCAATCTTCAATCCTCAATACTCAATCTTCAATCCTCAATCCTCAATCCTCAATCCTCAATCCTCAATATTCAATCCTCAATACTCAATCTTCAATCGTCAATCCTCAATACTCAAACCCCAATCCTCAATCTTCAATCCTCAATCCTCAATCCTCAATTCTCAGACCTCAAACATCAATAGTCAACCCTCAGTCCTCGTCCTCAATCCACAACCCTCAATCCTCAATCCTCAATCTTCAATTCTCAATCCTCAATCCTCAATCCTCAATCCTCAATCCTCAATCCTCAATGTTCAATCCGCAATACCCAATCCTCAATCTTCAATCCTCAATCCTCAATCCTCAATCCTGAATCCTCAATCCTCAATCCTCAATCCTCAGTCCTCGAACCTCAAACCTGTATCCTCAATCCTGAATCCTCGATCTTCAGACCTCAGTCCTCAACAATCAGTTGTCAATTCTCAAACCTCAATAGAATATCACCAATTCACAGTTTTCAATACTCAATAATCAATCTGCTATTTTCAAATCTCTATCCACAAGCATCAATTCTCATCACTCAATCCTCAACACTCAGTCCTCAATGTTCAATCCTCAATCCTCAATTCTCAATCTTCAATCTTCAATACTGAACCTTCAATACTCAATCCTCAATCCTCAGTCCTCAATCCTCAATCCTCAATCTTCAATCCTCAGTCCCCAATCCTCAATCTTCTACCCTCAATACTCAACCCTCAATCCTCGATCCTCAGTCCTCAATCCTCAATCCTCAATCCTCAATGTTCAATCCGCAATACCCAATCCTCAATATTCAATCCTCAATCCTCAATCCTCAATATTCAATCCTCCATCCTCAATCGTCAATCCTCAATCCTCAATCCTCAATCGCCAGGCTTCAATCCTCAATACTCAATCTTCAATCCTCAATCCTCAATCCTCATTCCTCAATCCTCATTCTTCAATCCTCAACACCCAATCCTCAATCTTCAATCCTCAATCCTCAATCCTCAACTCCCAATCCTCAATCCTCAGTCCTCAGTCCACAAACCTCAATCCTCAATCCTCAGCCCTCATCCTCAATCCTCAATCCTCAAACTTCGATCCTCAATCCTCAATCCTCAATTCTCTATCCTCAATCCTCAGTCCTCAGTCCTCAAACCTCTACCCTCAACCCTCAGCCCTCATCCTCAATCCTCAATCCTCAATCCTCAATCCTGAATCTTCAATCCTCAATACTCAATCTTCAATAAACGATCCTCAACTCTCAATCCTCAATACTCAATCCTCATTCGTCAATCCTCAATCCCCAATCCTCAATCTTCAATCCTCAATCCTCAATCCTCAATCATCAATCCTCAATCCTCAGTCCTCAAACCTCAAACCTGATTCCTCAATCCTGAATCCTCAACCTTCAGACCTCAGTCCTCAGCAATCAGTCGTCAATCCTCAATCCTCAATAGAATATCGTGAATTCACAGCTTTCAACACTCAATACACAATCTGCAATCTTCAAATCTCTATCCACAATCATCAATTCTCATCATTCAACCCTCAACACTCAGTCCCCAATCCTCAATCTTCAATCCTCAATCCTCAATACTCAATCCTCGACCCTCAATCTTCAATCCTCAATACTCAATCTTCAATCCTCCATCATCAATCCTCAATCCTCAATCCTCAATCCTCAATCGTCAGGCTTCAATGCTCAATACTCAATCTTCAATCCTCAATCCTCAATCCTCAATCCTCATTCTTCAATCCTCAATACCCAATCCTCAATCTTCAATCCTCAATCCTCAATCCTCAATTCTCAATCTTCAATCCTCAGTCCTCAGTCCTCAAACCTCAATCCACAAACCTCAGCCCTCATCCCCAATCCTTAATCGACAATCCTCAATCCTCAATCTTCAATCCTCAATACTCAATCTTTAATCCTCAGTCCTCAGTCCTCAAACCTCAATCCCGAATCCTCAATCCTCAATCCTCAATCTTCAGCCCTCAGTCCTCAACATTCAGTTGTCAATCCTCAATACTCAATAGAATATCCTCAATTCACAGTTTTCAATGCTCAATACTCAATCTGCAATCTTCAAATCTCTATCCAGAATCATAAATTCTCATCACTCAACCCTCAACACTCAGTACTCAACGTTCAATCCTCATCCTCAATTCTGAATCTTCAATTCTCAATACTGAACCTTCAATACGCAATCCTCAATCCTCAATCCTCAATCCTCAATCCTCAATACTCAATCCTCAATCCTCAATCCTCAGTCCTCAAGCCTCAGACCTCAAACATAAATATTCAACCCTCAGTCCTCGTCCTCAATCCACAACCCTCAATCCTCAATCCTCAATCCTCCATCCTCAATCTTCAATCCTCAATTTCTCAATCCTCAAACCTCAATCCTCAATCTTCAATCCCCAATACTCAATCTTCAATCCTCAATCCTCAATCCTCAATCCTCAATCCTCAATCCTCAATATTCAATCCTCCATACTCAATCTTCAATCCTCAATCCTCAATACTCAATCCCCAATACTCATTCTTCAATCCTCATTCTTCAATCCTCAATACCCAATCCTCAATCTACAATCCTCAATCCTCAATCCTCAATACTCAATCCTCAATCCTCAATCCTCAGTCCTCCAACCTCAGACCTCAAACATAAATATTCAACCCTCAGTCCTCGTCCTCAATCCACAACCCTCAATCCTCAATCCTCAATCCTCCATCCTCAATCTTCAATCCTCAATTTCTCAATCCTCAAACCTCAATCCTCAATCTTGAATCCCCAATACTCAATCTTCAATCCTCAATCCTCAATCCTCAATCCTCAATCCTCAATCCTCAATATTCAATCCTCAATACTCAATCTTCAATCCTCAATCCTCAATACTCAATCCCCAATACTCATTCTTCAATCCTCATTCTTCAATCCTCAATACCCAATCCTCAATCTTCAATCCTCAATCCTCAATCCTCAGTTCGCAATCCTCAATCCTCAATCCTCAGACATCAGGCATCAACACTCAACCCTCAGTCCTCGTCCTCAATCCACAACCCTCAATCCTCAATCCTCAATCTTCATTCATCAATATTTAACCTTCAATCTCGATCCTCAATCCTCAATCCTCAATACTCAATGTTCAATCCCCAACAGCCAATCCTCTATCTTCAATCCTCCATCCTCAATCCTCAATCCTCAATCCTCAATCCTCAATCCTCAATCCTGAATCCTCTCTCCTCAAACCTCAATCCTGAATCCTCAATCCTGAATCCTCAAGCTTCAGCCCTCAGTCCTCAACAATCAGTTGTCAATCCTCAATCCTCAATAGAATATCATCAATTCAGAGTTTTCAATACTCAATACTCAATCTGCAATCATCGAAACTCTATCCACAAACATCAATTCTCATCATTCAACCCTCAACACTCAGTCCCCAATCCTCAATGTTCAATCCTCAATCCTCAATCCTCAATATTCAATCCTCAATCCTCAATCCTCAATCCTCGATCCTCAATCTTCAATCCTCAATACTCAATATTCAATCCTCAATCCTCAATCCTCAATCCTCAATCCTCAATCCTCATTCTTCAATCCTCAGTACCCAATCCTCAATCTTCAATCCTCAATCCTCAATCCTCAATTCTCAATCCTCAATCCTCAATCCTCTGTCCTTAGTCCTCAAACCTCAATCCTCAACCCTCAGCCCTCATCCTCAATCCTCAATACCCAATCCTCAGTCTTCAATCCTCAATCCTCAATCCTCAATCGTCAGGCTTCAATGCTCAATACTCAATCTGCAATCCTCAATCCTCAATCCTCAATCCTCAATCCTCATTCTTCAATCATCAATACCCAATCCTCAATCTTCAATCCTCAATCCTCAATTCTCAATTCTCAACACTCAATCCTCAGACCTCAATCATCAATATTCAACCATCAGTCCTCGTCCTCAATCCACAACCCTCAATCCTCAACCCTCAATCTTCAATCATCAATATTCAATCTTCAATCCTCAATGCTCAATCCTGAATCCTCAATCCTCAATCCTCAATCTTCACTCCTCAATCCTCAATCCTCAATCTTCAATCCTCAATACTCAATCTTCAATCCTCAATCCTCAATATTCAATCCTCAATACTCAATCTTCAATCCTCAATCCTCAATACTCAAACCCCAATCCTCAATCTTCAAACCTCAATCCTCAATCCTCAATTCTCAGACCTCAAATATCAATAGTCAACCCTCAGTCCTCGTCCTCAATCCACAACCCTCAATCCTCAATCCTCAATCTTCAATTCTCAATCCTCAATCCGCAATACTCAATCCTCAATCCTCAGTCATCAACCCTCAATCCTGAATCCTCAATCCTGAATCCTCAACCCTCAATCCTCAGTCCTCAAACCTCAATCCCGAAACCTCGATCCTGAATCCTCAGTCTTCAGGCCTCAGTCCTCAACAATCAATTGTCAGTCCTCAAACCTCAATAGAATATCCTCAATTCACAGTTTTCAATACTCAATCCCAATTCTTCAATCTTCAAATCTCAATCCTCAAACTTCAATTCTCATCATGCAACCCTCAACACTCAGTCCCCAATCCTCAATATTCAATCCTCAACCCTCAATCCTCAATCCACAATCCTCAACATTCAATCCTCAATACTCAATCTTCAATCCTCAATCCTCAATACCCAATCCTCAATTCTCAATCCTCGATCGTCAATCTTCAATCATCAATACTCAATCTTCAATCCTCAATACTCAATCCTCAATCCTCAATCCTCAATCCTCAATTCTCAATCTTCAATCCTCAATACTCAACCTTCAATGCTCAATGCTCAGTCCTCAAATTTCAATTCTGAATCCTCAATCCGGATCCCTCAACCTTCAGCCCTCAGTCCTCAACAATCAGTTGTCAATCCTCAATCCTCAATAGAATATAATCAATTCACAGTTTTCAATACTCAATACTCAATCTGCAATCTTCAAATCTCTATCCACAGACATCAATTCTCATCACTCAATCCTCAACACTCAGTCCTCAATGTTCAATCCTCAATCCTCAATTCTCAATCTTCAATCTTCAATACTGAACCTTCAATCCTCAATCCTCACTCCTCAGTCCTCAATCCTCAATCCTCAATCTTCAAACCTCAGTCCCCAATCCTCAATCTTCAACCCTCAATACTCAACCATCAATCCTCGATCCTCAGACCTCAATCCTCAATCCTCAACCCTCAATGTTCAATCCGCAATACCCAATCCTCAATATTCAATCCTCAATCCTCAATCCTCAATCTTCAACCCTCAACCTTCAATACTCAATACTCAATCTTCAATCCTCAATCCTCAATCGTCAATCCTCAATCCTCAGTCCTCAATCCTCAGTCTTCAATCCTCAATACTCAGTCTTCAATCCTCAATCCTCAATCCTCAATTCTCAATCCTTAATCGTCAATCCTCAGACGTCAAACAGCAATACTCAACCCCCCGTCCTCGTCCTCAATCCACAACCATCATTCCTCAATCCTCAATCTTCAATCTTCATTACTGAACCTTCAATCCACAATCCTCAATCCTCAGTCCTCAATCCTCAATCCTCAACCTTCAATCCTCAGTCCCCAATCCTCAATCTTCAACCCTCAATCCTCAACCCTCAATCCTCGATCCTCGGTCCTCAATCCTCAATCCTCAATCCTCAATGTTCAATCCGCAATACCCAATCCTCAATCTTCAATCCTCAATCCTCAATCCTCAATCTTCAACCCTCAATCCTCAACCCTCATTCCTCAATCCTCAATCCTCAATCTTCAATCCTCAATACCCAATCCTCAATCTTCAATCCTCAATCCTCAATCCTTAATTCTCAATCCTCAATCCTCAATCCTCAGACCTCAAACATAAATATTCAACCCTCAGTCCTCGTCCTCAATCCACAACCCTCAATCCTCAATCCTCAATCCTCAATCCTCAACCTTCAATCCTCAATTTCTCAATCCTCAATCCTCAATCCTCAATCTTCAATCCTCAATATTCAATCTTCAATCCTTAATCCTCAAACCTCAATCCTCAATCCTCAATATTCAATCCTCAATACTCAATACTCAAACCCCAATCCTCACTCTTCAATCCTCATTCTTCAATCCTCAATACCCAATCCTCAATCTTCAATCCTCAATCCTCAATTTTCAATCCTCAATCCTCAATCCTCAATCATCAATCCTCAATCATCAGTCCTCAAACCTCAAACCTGATTCCTCAATCCCCAATCCTCAATCTTCAATCCTCAATCCTCATTCCTCAATCATCAGACCTCAACATAAATATTCAACCCTCAGTCCTCGTCCTCAATCCACAACCCTCAATCCTCAATCCTCAATCCTCCATCCTCAATCTTCAATCCTCAATTTCTCAATCCTCAAACCTCAATCCTCAGTCTTCAATCCTCAATACTCAATCTTCAATCCTCAATCCTCAATCCTCAATCCTCAATCCTCAATCCGCAAACCTCAATCCTCAACCGTCAGACCTCGTCCTCAAACCTCAACCATCAATCCTCAGTCCTCAATCTTCAATCATCAATACCCAATCTTCAATCGTCAATCCTCAATCCTCAATCCTCAATCCTCAATACTCAATCCTCAATCCCCAATCCTCAATCCTCAATCTTCAATTCTCAATTCTCAATACTCAATCGTCAATCCTCAATCCTCAATCCTCAATCCTCAATCATCAATCCTCAATCATCAATCCTCAATCTTCAATACTCAACCCTCAAACCTCAATCCTCGATCCTCAATACTCAACCATCAATACTCAATTCTCAATACTCGATAGAATATCCTGAATCCTCAGGATTCTATACTCAAACCTCAATCCTCAACCCTCTGCCCTCATTCTCATTCCTCAATCCACAATCCTCAAACCTCAATCCTCAACCGTCAGCCCTCGTCCTCAACCCTCAACTCTCAATCCTCAATCCTCCCATCTTCAATCATGAATACTCAATCTTCACTCGTCAAACCTCAATCCTCAGTCCTCAAACCTCAATCCTGAATCCTCATTCCTGAATCCTCAATCTTCAGCCCTGAGTCCTCAACAATCAGTTGTCAATCCTCAATCCTCGATAGAATATCATCAATTCACAGTTTTCATTACTCGATACCCAATCCTCAATCCTCAATCCTCAATCCTCAATCCTCAATTCTCAATCCTCAATCCTCAGTCCACAGTCCTCTAACCTCAATCCTCAACCCTCAGCCCTCATCCTCAATCCTCAATCCTCAATCCTCAATCCTCAACCTCCAATCCTCTGTACTCAATCTTCAATAATCAATCCTCAATACTCAATCCACAATACTCAATCCTCAATCGTCAATCCTCAATACCCAATCCTCAATCCACAATCCTCAGTGTTCAGTGCGGTTTACCCAATCCTCAATCTTCAATACTCAATACCCAATCCTCAATCCTCTATCCTCAATACTCAATCCTCAATCCTCAATCCTCAATCCTCAATCCTCAATCTTCAATCCTCAATACTCAGTCTTCAATCCTCAATCCTCAATCCTCAATCCTCAATCCTCAATCCGCAAACCTCAATCCTCAACCGTCAGACCTCGTCCTCAAACCTCAACCATCAATCCTCAGTCCTCAATCTTCAATCATCAATACCCAATCTTCAATCCTCAATCCTCAATCCTCAATCCTCAATCCTCAATACTCAATCCTCAATCCCCAATCCTCAATCCTCAATCTTCAGTTCTCAATTCTCAATACTCAATTGTCAATCCTCAATCCTCAATCCTCAATCCTCAATCATCAATCCTCAATCATCAATCCTCAATCTTCAATACTCAACGCTCATACCTCAATCCTCGATCCTCAATACTCAACCATCAATACTCAATTCTCAATACTCGATAGAATATCCTGAATTCTCAGGATTCTATACTCAAACCTCAATCCTCAACCCTCTGCCCTCATTCTCATTCCTCAATCCACAATCCTCAGACCTCAATCCTCAACCGTCAGCCCTCGTCCTCAACCCTCAGCTCTCAATCCTCAATCCTCCCATCTTCAATCATCAATACTCAATCTTCAATCCTCAATCGTCAATCCTCAGTACTCAAACCTCAATCCTGAATCCTCGATCCTGAATCCTCAATCTTCAGCCCTCAGTCCTCTACAATCAGTTGTCAATCCTCAATCCTCAATAGAGCATCATCAATACACAGTTTTCATTACTCGATACCCAATCCTCAATCCTCAATCCTCAATACTCAATCCTCAATTCTCAATCCTCAATCCTCAGTCCACAGTCCTCTAACCTCAATCCTCAACCCTCAGCCCTCATCCTCAATCCTCAATCCTCAATCCTCAATCCTCAATCCTCAAACTCCAATCCTCAGTACTCAATCTTCAATAATCAATCCTCAATACTCAATCCACAATACTCAATCCTCAATCGTCAATCCTCAATCCCCAATCCTCAATCCACAATCCTCAGTGTACAATGCGGTTTACCCAATCCTCAATCTTCAATACTCAATACCCAATCCTCAATCCTCCATCCTCAATACTCAATCCTCAATCCTCAATCCTCAATCCTCAATCCTCAATCCTCAATCCTCAATCCTCAATCCTCAATCCTCATTCTTCAATACTCAATACCCAATCCACAATCTTCAATCATCAATACTCAATCTTCACTCGTCAAACCTCAATCCTCAGTCCTCAAACCTCAATCCTGAATCCTCATTCCTGAATCCTCAATCTTCAGCCCTGAGTCCTCAACAATCAGTTGTCAATCCTCAATCCTCGATAGAATATCATCAATTCACAGTTTTCACTACTCAATACTCAATCTGCAATCTTCAAATCTCTATCCACAAACTTCAATTCTCATCATGCAACCCTCAACACTCAGTCCCCAATCCTCAATATTCAATCCTCAATCCTCAATCCTCAATCTTCAACCCTCAACATTCAATACTCAATACTCAATCTTCAATCCTCAATCCTCAATCGTCAATCCTCAATCCTCAGTCCTCAATCCTCAATCTTCAATCCTCAATACTCAGTCTTCAATCCTCAATCCTCAATCCTCAATCCTCAACCTCCAATCCTCAGTACTCAATCTTCAATAATCAATCCTCAATACTCAATCCACAATACTCAATCCTCAATCGTCAATCCTCAATCCCCAATCCTCAATCCACAATCCTCAGTGTTCAATGCGGTTTACCCAATCCTCAATCTTCAATACTCAATACCCAATCCTCAATCCTCCATCCTCAATACTCAATCCTCAATCCTCAATCCTCAATCCTCAATCCTCAATCTTCAATCCTCAATACTCAGTCTTCAATACTCAATCCTCAATCCTCAATCCTCAATCCTCATTCTTCAATACTCAATACCCAATCCACAATCTTCAATCATCAATACTCAATCTTCACTCGTCAAACCTCAATCCTCAGTCCTCAAACCTCAATCCTGAATCCTCAATCCTGAATCCTCAATCTTCAGCCCTGAGTCCTCAACAATCAGTTGTCAATCCTCAATCCTCGATAGAATATCATCAATTCACAGTTTTCACTACTCAATACTCAATCTGCAATCTTCAAATCTCTATCCACAAACTTCAATTCTCATCATGCAACCCTCAACACTCAGTCCCCAATCCTCAATATTCAATCCTCAATCCTCAATCCTCAATCTTCAACCCTCAACATTCAATACTCAATACTCAATCTTCAATCCTCAATCCTCAATCGTCAATCCTCAATCCTCAGTCCTCAATCCTCAATCTTCAATCCTCAATACTCAGTCTTCAATCCTCAATCCTCAATCCTCAATCCACAATCCTCATTCTTCAATCCTCAATACCCAATCCTCAATCTTCAATCCTCAATCCTCAATCCTCAATTCTCAATCCTTAATCCTCAATCCTCAGACGTCAAACAGCAATACTCAACCCTCCGTCCTCGTCCTCAATCCACAACCATCATTCCTCAACCCTCAATCTTCAATCTTCACTACTGAACCTCCAATCCACAATCCTCAATCCTCAGTCCTCAATCCTCAATCCTCAACCTTCAATCCTCAGTCCCCAATCCTCAATCTTCAACCCTCAATCCTCAACCCTCAATCCTCGATCCTCAGTCCTCAATCCTCAATCCTCAATCCTCAATGTTCAATCCGCAATACCCAATCCTCAATCATCAATCCTCAATCCTCAATCCTCAATCTTCAACCCTCAATCCTCAACCCTCAATCCTCAGTCCTCAATCTTCAATCGTCAATACTCAATCTTCAATCCTCAATACCCAATCCTCAATCTTCAATTCTCAATCCTCAATCCTCAATTCTCAATCCTCAATCCTCAATCCTCAGACCTCAAACATAAATATTCAACCCTCAGTCCTCGTCCTCAATCCACAACCCTCAATCCTCAATCCTCAATCCTCAATCCTCAACCTTCAATCCTCAATCCTCAATCCTCAATCCTCAATTCTCAATACTCAATCGTCCATCCTCAATCCTCAATCCTCAATCCTCACTCATCAATCCTCAATCATCAATCCTCAATCTTCAATACTCAACCCTCAAACCTCAATCCCCGATCCTCAATACTCAACCATCAATCCTCAATTCTCAATACTCGATAGAATATCCTGAATTCTCAGGATTCTATACTCAAACCTCAATCCTCAACACTCTGCCCTCATTCTCAATCCTCAATCTACAATCCTCAGACCTCAATCCTCAACCGTCAGCCCTCGTCCTCAACCCTCAACTCTCAATCCTCAATCCTCCCATCTTCAATCATCAATACTCAATCTTCAATCCTCAATCGTCAATCCTCAGTCCTCAAACCTCAATCCTGAATCCTCGATCCTGAATCCTCAATCTTCAGCCCTCAGTCCTCTACAATCAGTTGTCAATCCTCAATCCTCAATAGAGTATCATCAATACACAGTTTTCATTACTCGATACCCAATCCTCAATCCTCAATCCTCAATACTCAATCCTCAATTCTCAATCCTCAATCCTCAGTCCACAGTCCTCTAACCTCAATCCTCAACCCTCAGCCCTCATCCTCAATCCTCAATCCTCAATCCTCAATCCTCAACCTCCAATCCTCAGTACTCAATCTTCAATAATCAATCCTCAATACTCAATCCACAATACTCAATCCTCAATCGTCAATCCTCAATCCCCAATCCTCAATCCACAATCCTCAGTGTTCAATGCGGTTTACCCAATCCTCAATCTTCAATACTCAATACCCAATCCTCAATCCTCCATCCTCAATACTCAATCCTCAATCCTCAATCCTCAATCCTCAATCCTCAATCCTCAATCCTCAATCCTCAATCCTCATTCTTCAATACTCAATACCCAATCCACAATCTTCAATCATCAATACTCAATCTTCACTCGTCAAACCTCAATCCTCAGTCCTCAAACCTCAATCCTGAATCCTCATTCCTGAATCCTCAATCTTCAGCCCTGAGTCCTCAACAATCAGTTGTCAATCCTCAATCCTCGATAGAATATCATCAATTCACAGTTTTCACTACTCAATACTCAATCTGCAATCTTCAAATCTCTATCCACAAACTTCAATTCTCATCATGCAACCCTCAACACTCAGTCCCCAATCCTCAATATTCAATCCTCAATCCTCAATCCTCAATCTTCAACCCTCAACATTCAATACTCAATACTCAATCTTCAATTCTCAATCCTCAATCGTCAATCCTCAATCCTCAGTCCTCAATCCTCAATCTTCAATCCTCAATACTCAGTCTTCAATCCTCAATCCTCAATCATCAATCCTCAACCTCCAATCCTCAGTACTCAATCTTCAATAATCAATACTCAATACTCAATCCACAATACTCAATCCTCAATCGTCAATCCTCAATCCCCAATCCTCAATCCACAATCCTCAGTGTTCAATGCGGTTTACCCAATCCTCAATCTTCAATACTCAATACCCGATCCTCAATCCTCCATCCTCAATACTCAATCCTCAATCCTCAATCCTCAATCCTCAATCCTCAATCTTCAATCCTCAATACTCAGTCTTCAATCCTCAATCCTCAATCCTCAATCCTCAATCCTCATTCTTCAATACTCAATACCCAATCCACAATCTTCAATCATCAATACTCAATCTTCACTCGTCAAACCTCAATCCTCAGCCCTCAAACCTCAATCCTGAATCCTCAATCCTGAATCCTCAATCTTCAGCCCTGAGTCCTCAACAATCAGTTGTCAATCCTCAATCCTCGATAGAATATCGTCAATTCACAGTTTTCACTACTCAATACTCAATCTGCAATCTTCAAATCTCTATCCACAAACTTCAATTCTCACCATGCAACCCTCAACACTCAGTCCCCAATCCTCAATATTCAATCCTCAATCCTCAATCCTCAATCTTCAACCCTCAACATTCAATACTCAATACTCAATCTTCAATCCTCAATCCTCAATCGTCAATCCTCAATCCTCAGTCCTCAATCCTCAATCTTCAATCCTCAATACTCAGACTTCAATCCTCAATCCTCAATCCTCAATCCACAATCCTCATTCTTCAATCCTCAATACCCAATCCTCAATCTTCAATCCTCAATCCTCAATCCTCAATTCTCAATCCTTAATCCTCAATCCTCAGACGTCAAACAGCAATACTCAACCCTCCGTCCTCGTCCTCAATCCACAACCATCATTCCTCAACCCTCAATCTTCAATCTTCACTACTGAACCTCCAATCCACAATCCTCAATCCTCAGTCCTCAATCCTCAATCCTCAACCTTCAATCCTCAGTCCCCAATCCTCAATCTTCAACCCTCAATCCTCAACCCTCAATCCTCGATCCTCAGTCCTCAATCCTCAATCCTCAATCCTCAATGTTCAATCCGCAATACCCAATCCTCAATCATCAATCCTCAATCCTCAATCCTCAATCTTCAACCCTCAATCCTCAATCCTCAATCCTCAGTCCTCAATCTTCAATCGTCAATACTCAATCTTCAATCCTCAATACCCAATCCTCAATCTTCAATTCTCAATCCTCAATCCTCAATTCTCAATCCTCAATCCTCAATCCTCAGACCTCAAACATAAATATTCAACCCTCAGTCCTCGTCCTCAATCCACAACCCTCAATCCTCAATCCTCAATCCTCAATCCTCAACCTTCAATCCTCAATCCTCAATCCTCAATCCTCAATTCTCAATACTCAATCGTCCATCCTCAATCCTCAATCCTCAATCCTCACTCATCAATCCTCAATCATCAATCCTCAATCTTCAATACTCAACCCTCAAACCTCAATCCCCGATCCTCAATACTCAACCATCAATCCTCAATTCTCAATACTCGATAGAATATCCTGAATTCTCAGGATTCTATACTCAAACCTCAATCCTCAACACTCTGCCCTCATTCTCAATCCTCAATCTACAATCCTCAGACCTCAATCCTCAACCGTCAGCCCTCGTCCTCAACCCTCAACTCTCAATCCTCAATCCTCCCATCTTCAATCATCAATACTCAATCTTCAATCCTCAATCGTCAATCCTCAGTCCTCAAACCTCAATCCTGAATCCTCGATCCTGAATCCTCAATCTTCAGCCCTCAGTCCTCTACAATCAGTTGTCAATCCTCAATCCTCAATAGAGTATCATCAATACACAGTTTTCATTACTCGATACCCAATCCTCAATCCTCAATCCTCAATACTCAATCCTCAATTCTCAATCCTCAATCCTCAGTCCACAGTCCTCTAACCTCAATCCTCAACCCTCAGCCCTCATCCTCAATCCTCAATCCTCAATCCTCAATCCTCAACCTCCAATCCTCAGTACTCAATCTTCAATAATCAATCCTCAATACTCAATCCACAATACTCAATCCTCAATCGTCAATCCTCAATCCCCAATCCTCAATCCACAATCCTCAGTGTTCAATGCGGTTTACCCAATCCTCAATCTTCAATACTCAATACCCAATCCTCAATCCTCCATCCTCAATACTCAATCCTCAATCCTCAATCCTCAATCCTCAATCCTCAATCCTCAATCCTCAATCCTCAATCCTCATTCTTCAATACTCAATACCCAATCCACAATCTTCAATCATCAATACTCAATCTTCACTCGTCAAACCTCAATCCTCAGTCCTCAAACCTCAATCCTGAATCCTCATTCCTGAATCCTCAATCTTCAGCCCTGAGTCCTCAACAATCAGTTGTCAATCCTCAATCCTCGATAGAATATCATCAATTCACAGTTTTCACTACTCAATACTCAATCTGCAATCTTCAAATCTCTATCCACAAACTTCAATTCTCATCATGCAACCCTCAACACTCAGTCCCCAATCCTCAATATTCAATCCTCAATCCTCAATCCTCAATCTTCAACCCTCAACATTCAATACTCAATACTCAATCTTCAATTCTCAATCCTCAATCGTCAATCCTCAATCCTCAGTCCTCAATCCTCAATCTTCAATCCTCAATACTCAGTCTTCAATCCTCAATCCTCAATCATCAATCCTCAACCTCCAATCCTCAGTACTCAATCTTCAATAATCAATACTCAATACTCAATCCACAATACTCAATCCTCAATCGTCAATCCTCAATCCCCAATCCTCAATCCACAATCCTCAGTGTTCAATGCGGTTTACCCAATCCTCAATCTTCAATACTCAATACCCGATCCTCAATCCTCCATCCTCAATACTCAATCCTCAATCCTCAATCCTCAATCCTCAATCCTCAATCTTCAATCCTCAATACTCAGTCTTCAATCCTCAATCCTCAATCCTCAATCCTCAATCCTCATTCTTCAATACTCAATACCCAATCCACAATCTTCAATCATCAATACTCAATCTTCACTCGTCAAACCTCAATCCTCAGTCCTCAAACCTCAATCCTGAATCCTCAATCCTGAATCCTCAATCTTCAGCCCTGAGTCCTCAACAATCAGTTGTCAATCCTCAATCCTCGATAGAATATCGTCAATTCACAGTTTTCACTACTCAATACTCAATCTGCAATCTTCAAATCTCTATCCACAAACTTCAATTCTCACCATGCAACCCTCAACACTCAGTCCCCAATCCTCAATATTCAATCCTCAATCCTCAATCCTCAATCTTCAACCCTCAACATTCAATACTCAATACTCAATCTTCAATCCTCAATCCTCAATCGTCAATCCTCAATCCTCAGTCCTCAATCCTCAATCTTCAATCCTCAATACTCAGACTTCAATCCTCAATCCTCAATCCTCAATCCACAATCCGCATTCTTCAATCCTCAATACCCAATCCTCAATCTTCAATCCTCAATCCTCAATCCTCAATTCTCAATCCTTAATCCTCAATCCTCAGACGTCAAACAGCAATACTCAACCCTCCGTCCTCGTCCTCAATCCACAACCATCATTCCTCAATCCTTAATCTTCAATCTTCATTACTGAACCTTCAATCCACAATCCTCAATCCTCAGTCCTCAATCCTCAATCCTCAACCTTCAATCCTCAGTCCCCAATCCTCAATCTTCAACCCTCAATCCTCAACCCTCAATCCTCGATCCTCAGTCCTCAATCCTCAATCCTCAATCCTCAATGTTCAATACGCAATACCCAATCCTCAATCATCAATCCTCAATCCTCAATCCTCAATCTTCAACCCTCAATCCTCAATCCTCAATCCTCAGTCCTCAATCTTGAATCGTCAATACTCAATCTTCAATCCTCAATACCCAATCCTCAATCTTCAATTCTCAATCCTCAATCCTCAATCCTCAATCCTCAATCCTCAATCCTCGGACCTCAAACATAAATATTCAACCCTCAGTCCTCGTCCTCAATCCACAACCCTCAATCCTCAATCCTCAATCCTCAATCCTCAACCTTCAATCCTCAATTTCTCAATCCTCAATCCTCAATCCTCAATCTTCAATCCTCAATACTCAATCTTCAATCCTCAATCCTCAATCCTCAATCCTCAATCCTCAATTCTCAATACTCAATCGTCAATCCTCAATCCTCAATCCTCAATCCTCAATCATCAATCCTCAATCATCAATCCTCAATCTTCAATACTCAACCCTCAAACCTCAATCCTCGATCCTCAATACTCAACCATCAATACTCAATTCTCAATACTCGATAGAATATCCTGAATTCTCAGGATTCTATACTCAAACCTCAATCCTCAACACTCTGCCCTCATTCTCAATCCTCAATCTACAATCCTCAGACCTCAATCCTCAACCGTCAGCCCTCGTCCTCAACCCTCAACCCTCAATCGTCAATCCTCCCATCTTCAATCATCAATACTCAATCTTCAATCCTCAATCCTCAATCCTCAGTCCTCAAACCTCAATCCTGAATCCTCGATCCTGAATCCTCAATCTTCAGCCCTCAGTCCTCTACAATCAGTTGTCAATGCTCAATCCTCAATAGAATATCATCAATACACAGTTTTCATTACTCGATACCCAATCCTCAATCCTCAATCCTCAATCCTCAATCCTCAATTATCAATCCTCAATCCTCAGTCCTCAGTCCTCTAACCTCAATCGTCAACCCTCAGCCCTCATCCTCAATCCTCAATCCTCAATCCTCAATCCTCAACCTTCAATCCTCAGTACTCAACCTTCAATGATCAATCCTCAATTCTCAATCCACAATACTCAATCCTCAATCGTCAATCCTCAATCCCCAATCCTCAATCCTCAATCCTCAGTGTTCAATGCGGTTTACCCAATCCTCAATCTTCAATACTCAATACCCAATCTTCAATCCTCCATCCTCAATCCTCAATCCTCAATCCTCAATCCTCAATCCTCAATCCTCAATCCTCAATCCTCAATCTTCAATCCTCAATACTCAGTCTTCAATCCTCAATCCTCAATCCTCAATCCTCAATCCTCATTCTTCAATACTCAATACCCAATCCTCAATCTTCAATCCTCAATCCTCAATCCTCAATTCTCAATCCTCAATCCTCAATCCTCTGTCCTTAGTCCTCAAACCTCAATCCTCAACCCTCAGCCCTCATCCTCAATCCTCAATACCCAATCCTCAGTCTTCAATCCTCAATCCTCAATCCTCAATCGTCAGGCTTCAATGCTCAATACTCAATCTGCAATCCTCAATCCTCAATCCTCAATCCTCAATCCTCATTCTTCAATCATCAATACCCAATCCTCAATCTTCAATCCTCAATCCTCAATTCTCAATTCTCAACCCTCAATCCTCAGACCTCAATCATCAATATTCAACCATCAGTCCTCGTCCTCAATCCACAACCCTCAATCCTGAACCCTCAATCTTCAATCATCAATATTCAATCTTCAATCCTCAATGCTCAATCCTGAATCCTCAATCCTCAATCCTCAATCTTCACTCCTCAATCCTCAATCCTCAATCCTCAAGCCTCAACCTTGAGTCCTCAATACTCAATCTTCAATCCTCAATCCTCAATCCTCAATGTTCAATGCTCAATCCTCAATTATCAATCTTCAATCCTCAATTCTCAATCTTCGATCCTCAATCTTGAATCCTCAGTCCCCAATCCTCAATCTTCTATCCTCAATCCTCAATCCGCCCATCTTCAATCCTCAATACTCAATCTGCAATCCTCAATCCTCAATCCTCCATCCTCAACCCTCAATCCTCAAGCGTCAATCCTCAATCCTCAATCCTCAATCCTCAATCTTCAATCCTCAATTCTCAATCTTCAATCCTCAAACCTCAATTCCCAATCCTCAATACTCAATCCTCAAACCTCAAACCTCAACCGTCAGTCATCGTCCTCAATCCTCAAACCTCAATCCTCAATCCTCAATATTCAATCATCAATACTCAATCTTCAATCCTCAATCCACAATCCTCAATCCTCAATCCTCAATCCTCAATATTCAACACACAACCCTCATCCACCACTCCTCAATACTCAACAATCAACCCTCAATTCTCAATACTCAATGGAATATACTGAATTCTCATGGTTGAATACTCAATCCAAAGTATTCAATAATCAAATCTCAATCCTCAAACATCAATCCACAACACTCAATCCTCAACACTCAGTCCTCTCTCTTCAATCCTCCATCCTCAATCCTCAATCCTCAAGCGTCAATCCTCAATCCTCAATCCTCAAACCTCAATCCTCAGTCCTCAAACCTCAATCCCGAATCCTCAATCCTGAATCCTCAATCTTCAGCCCTCAGCCCTCAACAATCAATTGTCAATCCTCAATCCTCAATAGAATATCCTAAATTCACAGTTTTCAATACTCAGTCCCCAATCTTCAATCTTCAAATCTCAACACACAAACATCAATTCTCATCACTCTACCCTCAACACTCGGTCCTCAATCTTCAATCCTCAATCCTCAATCCTGAATCCTCAATGTTCAATCCTCAGTACTCAATCTTCAATCATCAATCCTCAATTCTCAATCCTCAATACTCAATACTCAATCGTCAATCCTCAATCCCCAATTCTCAACCTTCAATCCTCAATCCTCAATCCTCAATCCTCAATCCTCAATCCTCAATCTTCAATCCTCAATACTCAGTCTTCAATCCTCAATCCTCAATCCTCAATCCTCAATCCTCATTCTTCAATACTCAATACCCAATCCACAATCTTCAATCCTCAATCCTCAATCCTCAATCCTCAATCCTCAATATTCAATCCTCAATCCTCAGTCCTCGAACCTCAAACCTGTATCCTCAATCCTGAATCCTCAATCTTCAGACCTCAGTCCTCAACAATCAGTTGTCAATTCTCAAACCTCAATAGAATATCATCAATTAGCAGTTTTCAATACTCAATAATCAATCTGCAATTTTCAAATCTCTATCCACAAGCATCAATTCTCATCACTCAATCCTCAACACTCAGTCCTCAATGTTCAATCCTCAATCCTCAATTCTCAATCTTCAATCTTCAATACTGAACCTTCAATCCTCAATCCTTAATCCTCAGTCCTCAATCCTCAAACTTCAATCCTCAATCCTCAATCCTCAATTCTCAATCCTCAATCCTCTGTCCTCAGTCCTCAAACCTCTACCCTCAACCCTCAGCCCTCATCCTCAATCCACAATCCTCAATCCTCAATCCTCAATCTTCAATCCTCAATACTCAATCTTCAATAAACGATCCTCAATTCTCAATCCTCAATACTGAATCCTCATACTTCAATCCTCAATCCCCAATCCTCAATCTTCAATCCTCAATCCTGAATCCTCATTCCTCAATCCTCATTCTTCAATCCTCAATACCCAATCCTCAATCTTCTATCCTCAATCCTCAATCCTCAATTCTCAATCCTCAATCCTCAATCCTCAGACCTCAAGCAGCAATACTCAACCCTCAGTCCTCGTCCTCAATCCACAACCATCAATAATGAATCCTCAATCTTCAACCATCAATATTCAATCTTCGGTCCTCAATCCTCAATCCTCAATCCGCAAACCTCAATCCTCAACCGTAAGACCTCGTCCTCAAACCTCAACCATCAATCCTCAATCCTCAACCTTCAATCATCAATACCCAATCTTCAATCGTCAATCCTCAATCCTCAATCCTCAATCCTCAATACTCAATCCTCAATCCCCAATCCTCAATCCTCAATCTTCAATTCTCAATTCTCAATACTCAATCGTCAATCCTCAATCCTCAATCCTCAATCCTCAATCATCAATCTTCAATCATCAATCCTCAATCTTCATTACTCAACCCTCAACCCTCAATCCTCGATCCTCAATACTCAACCATCAATCTTCAATTCTCAATACTCAATAGAATATCCTGTATTCTCAGGATTCTATACTCAAACCTCAATCCTCAACCCTCTGCCCTCATTCTAAGTCCTCAATCCACAATCCTCAAACCTCAATCCTCAACCGTCAGCCCTCGTCCTCAACCCTCAGCCCTCAATCCTCAATCCTCCCATCTTCAATCATCAATACTCAATCTTCAACCCTCAACCCTAATCCTCGGTCCTCAGACCTCAATCCTGAATCCTCGATCCTGTGTCCTCAATCTTCAGCCCTCAGTCCTCTACAATCAGTTGTCTCTCCTCAATCCTCAATTTAATATCATCAATACACAGTTTTCATTACTCGATACCCAATCCTCAATCATCAATCCTCAATCTTCAATCCTCAATTTCTCAATCCTCAATCCTCAATCCTCAATCTTCAATCCTCAATACTCAATCTTCAACCCTCAATCCTCAATCCTCAATCCTCAATCCTCAATATTCAATCCTCAATCCTCAATCTTCAATCCTCAATACTCAGTCTTCAATCCTCAATCCTCAATCCTCAATCCTCAATCCTCATTCTTCAATACTCAATACCCAATCCACAATCTTCAATCATCAATACTCAATCTTCACTCGTCAAACCTCAATCCTCAGTCCTCAAACCTCAATCCTGAATCCTCAATCCTGAATCCTCAATCTTCAGCCCTGAGTCCTCAACAATCAGTTGTCAATCCTCAATCCTCGATAGAATATCGTCAATTCACAGTTTTCACTACTCAATACTCAATCTGCAATCTTCAAATCTCTATCCACAAACTTCAATTCTCACCATGCAACCCTCAACACTCAGTCCCCAATCCTCAATATTCAATCCTCAATCCTCAATCCTCAATCTTCAACCCTCAACATTCAATACTCAATACTCAATCTTCAATCCTCAATCCTCAATCGTCAATCCTCAATCCTCAGTCCTCAATCCTCAATCTTCAATCCTCAATACTCAGACTTCAATCCTCAATCCTCAATCCTCAATCCACAATCCGCATTCTTCAATCCTCAATACCCAATCCTCAATCTTCAATCCTCAATCCTCAATCCTCAATTCTCAATCCTTAATCCTCAATCCTCAGACGTCAAACAGCAATACTCAACCCTCCGTCCTCGTCCTCAATCCACAACCATCATTCCTCAATCCTTAATCTTCAATCTTCATTACTGAACCTTCAATCCACAATCCTCAATCCTCAGTCCTCAATCCTCAATCCTCAACCTTCAATCCTCAGTCCCCAATCCTCAATCTTCAACCCTCAATCCTCAACCCTCAATCCTCGATCCTCAGTCCTCAATCCTCAATCCTCAATCCTCAATGTTCAATACGCAATACCCAATCCTCAATCATCAATCCTCAATCCTCAATCCTCAATCTTCAACCCTCAATCCTCAATCCTCAATCCTCAGTCCTCAATCTTCAATCGTCAATACTCAATCTTCAATCCTCAATACCCAATCCTCAATCTTCAATTCTCAATCCTCAATCCTCAATCCTCAATCCTCAATCCTCAATCCTCGGACCTCAAACATAAATATTCAACCCTCAGTCCTCGTCCTCAATCCACAACCCTCAATCCTCAATCCTCAATCCTCAATCCTCAACCTTCAATCCTCAATTTCTCAATCCTCAATCCTCAATCCTCAATCTTCAATCCTCAATACTCAATCTTCAATCCTCAATCCTCAATCCTCAATCCTCAATCCTCAATTCTCAATACTCAATCGTCAATCCTCAATCCTCAATCCTCAATCCTCAATCATCAATCCTCAATCATCAATCCTCAATCTTCAATACTCAACCCTCAAACCTCAATCCTCGATCCTCAATACTCAACCATCAATACTCAATTCTCAATACTCGATAGAATATCCTGAATTCTCAGGATTCTATACTCAAACCTCAATCCTCAACACTCTGCCCTCATTCTCAATCCTCAATCTACAATCCTCAGACCTCAATCCTCAACCGTCAGCCCTCGTCCTCAACCCTCAACCCTCAATCGTCAATCCTCCCATCTTCAATCATCAATACTCAATCTTCAATCCTCAATCCTCAATCCTCAGTCCTCAAACCTCAATCCTGAATCCTCGATCCTGAATCCTCAATCTTCAGCCCTCAGTCCTCTACAATCAGTTGTCAATGCTCAATCCTCAATAGAATATCATCAATACACAGTTTTCATTACTCGATACCCAATCCTCAATCCTCAATCCTCAATCCTCAATCCTCAATTCTCAATCCTCAATCCTCAGTCCTCAGTCCTCTAACCTCAATCCTCAACCCTCAGCCCTCATCCTCAATCCTCAATCCTCAATCCTCAATCCTCAACCTTCAATCCTCAGTACTCAATCTTCAATGATCAATCCTCAATTCTCAATCCACAATACTCAATCCTCAATCGTCAATCCTCAATCCCCAATCCTCAATCCTCAATCCTCAGTGTTCAATGCGGTTTACCCAATCCTCAATCTTCAATACTCAATACCCAATCTTCAATCCTCCATCCTCAATCCTCAATCCTCAATCCTCAATCCTCAATCCTCAATCCTCAATCCTCAATCCTCAATCTTCAATCCTCAATACTCAGTCTTCAATCCTCAATCCTCAATCCTCAATCCTCAATCCTCATTCTTCAATACTCAATACCCAATCCTCAATCTTCAATCCTCAATCCTCAATCCTCAATTCTCAATCCTCAATCCTCAATCCTCTGTCCTTAGTCCTCAAACCTCAATCCTCAACCCTCAGCCCTCATCCTCAATCCTCAATACCCAATCCTCAGTCTTCAATCCTCAATCCTCAATCCTCAATCGTCAGGCTTCAATGCTCAATACTCAATCTGCAATCCTCAATCCTCAATCCTCAATCCTCAATCCTCATTCTTCAATCATCAATACCCAATCCTCAATCTTCAATCCTCAATCCTCAATTCTCAATTCTCAACCCTCAATCCTCAGACCTCAATCATCAATATTCAACCATCAGTCCTCGTCCTCAATCCACAACCCTCAATCCTGAACCCTCGATCTTCAATCATCAATATTCAATCTTCAATCCTCAATGCTCAATCCTGAATCCTCAATCCTCAATCCTCAATCTTCACTCCTCAATCCTCAATCCTCAATCCTCAAGCCTCAACCTTGAGTCCTCAATACTCAATCTTCAATCCTCAATCCTCAATCCTCAATGTTCAATGCTCAATCCTCAATTATCAATCTTCAATCCTCAATTCTCAATCTTCGATCCTCAATCTTGAATCCTCAGTCCCCAATCCTCAATCTTCTATCCTCAATCCTCAATCCGCCCATCTTCAATCCTCAATACTCAATCTGCAATCCTCAATCCTCAATCCTCCATCCTCAACCCTCAATCCTCAAGCGTCAATCCTCAATCCTCAATCCTCAATCCTCAATCTTCAATCCTCAATTCTCAATCTTCAATCCTCAAACCTCAATTCCCAATCCTCAATACTCAATCCTCAAACCTCAAACCTCAACCGTCAGTCATCGTCCTCAATCCTCAAACCTCAATCCTCAATCCTCAATATTCAATCATCAATACTCAATCTTCAATCCTCAATCCACAATCCTCAATCCTCAATCCTCAATCCTCAATATTCAACACACAACCCTCATCCACCACTCCTCAATACTCAACAATCAACCCTCAATTCTCAATACTCAATGGAATATACTGAATTCTCATGGTTGAATACTCAATCCAAAGTATTCAATAATCAAATCTCAATCCTCAAACATCAATCCACAACACTCAATCCTCAACACTCAGTCCTCTCTCTTCAATCCTCCATCCTCAATCCTCAATCCTCAAGCGTCAATCCTCAATCCTCAATCCTCAAACCTCAATCCTCAGTCCTCAAACCTCAATCCCGAATCCTCAATCCTGAATCCTCAATCTTCAGCCCTCAGCCCTCAACAATCAATTGTCAATCCTCAATCCTCAATAGAATATCCTAAATTCACAGTTTTCAATACTCAGTCCCCAATCTTCAATCTTCAAATCTCAACACACAAACATCAATTCTCATCACTCTACCCTCAACACTCGGTCCTCAATCTTCAATCCTCAATCCTCAATCCTGAATCCTCAATGTTCAATCCTCAGTACTCAATCTTCAATCATCAATCCTCAATTCTCAATCCTCAATACTCAATACTCAATCGTCAATCCTCAATCCCCAATTCTCAACCTTCAATCCTCAATCCTCAATCCTCAATCCTCAATCCTCAATCCTCAATCTTCAATCCTCAATACTCAGTCTTCAATCCTCAATCCTCAATCCTCAATCCTCAATCCTCATTCTTCAATACTCAATACCCAATCCACAATCTTCAATCCTCAATCCTCAATCCTCAATCCTCAATCCTCAATATTCAATCCTCAATCCTCAGTCCTCGAACCTCAAACCTGTATCCTCAATCCTGAATCCTCAATCTTCAGACCTCAGTCCTCAACAATCAGTTGTCAATTCTCAAACCTCAATAGAATATCATCAATTAGCAGTTTTCAATACTCAATAATCAATCTGCAATTTTCAAATCTCTATCCACAAGCATCAATTCTCATCACTCAATCCTCAACACTCAGTCCTCAATGTTCAATCCTCAATCCTCAATTCTCAATCTTCAATCTTCAATACTGAACCTTCAATCCTCAATCCTTAATCCTCAGTCCTCAATCCTCAAACTTCAATCCTCAATCCTCAATCCTCAATTCTCAATCCTCAATCCTCTGTCCTCAGTCCTCAAACCTCTACCCTCAACCCTCAGCCCTCATCCTCAATCCACAATCCTCAATCCTCAATCCTCAATCTTCAATCCTCAATACTCAATCTTCAATAAACGATCCTCAATTCTCAATCCTCAATACTGAATCCTCATACTTCAATCCTCAATCCCCAATCCTCAATCTTCAATCCTCAATCCTGAATCCTCATTCCTCAATCCTCATTCTTCAATCCTCAATACCCAATCCTCAATCTTCTATCCTCAATCCTCAATCCTCAATTCTCAATCCTCAATCCTCAATCCTCAGACCTCAAGCAGCAATACTCAACCCCCAGTCCTCGTCCTCAATCCACAACCATCAATAATGAATCCTCAATCTTCAACCATCAATATTCAATCTTCGGTCCTCAATCCTCAATCCTCAATCCGCAAACCTCAATCCTCAACCGTAAGACCTCGTCCTCAAACCTCAACCATCAATCCTCAATCCTCAACCTTCAATCATCAATACCCAATCTTCAATCGTCAATCCTCAATCCTCAATCCTCAATCCTCAATACTCAATCCTCAATCCCCAATCCTCAATCCTCAATCTTCAATTCTCAATTCTCAATACTCAATCGTCAATCCTCAATCCTCAATCCTCAATCCTCAATCATCAATCTTCAATCATCAATCCTCAATCTTCATTACTCAACCCTCAACCCTCAATCCTCGATCCTCAATACTCAACCATCAATCTTCAATTCTCAATACTCAATAGAATATCCTGTATTCTCAGGATTCTATACTCAAACCTCAATCCTCAACCCTCTGCCCTCATTCTAAGTCCTCAATCCACAATCCTCAAACCTCAATCCTCAACCGTCAGCCCTCGTCCTCAACCCTCAGCCCTCAATCCTCAATCCTCCCATCTTCAATCATCAATACTCAATCTTCAACCCTCAACCCTAATCCTCGGTCCTCAGACCTCAATCCTGAATCTTCGATCCTGTGTCCTCAATCTTCAGCCCTCAGTCCTCTACAATCAGTTGTCTCTCCTCAATCCTCAATTTAATATCATCAATACACAGTTTTCATTACTCGATACCCAATCCTCAATCATCAATCCTCAATCTTCAATCCTCAATTTCTCAATCCTCAATCCTCAATCCTCAATCTTCAATCCTCAATACTCAATCTTCAACCCTCAATCCTCAATCCTCAATCCTCAATCCTCAATATTCAATCCTCAATACTCAATCTTCAATCCTCAATCCTCAATACTCAAACCCCAATCCTCAATCTTCAATCCTCAATCCTCAATCCTCAATTCTCAGACCTCAAATATCAATAGTCAACCCTCAGTCCTCGTCCTCAATCCACAACCCTCAATCCTCAATCCTCAATCTTCAATTCTCAATCCTCAATCCGCAATACTCAATCCTCAATCCTCAGTCATCAACCCTCAATCCTGAATCCTCAATCCTGAATCCTCAACCCTCAATCCTCAGTCCTCAATCCTCAATCCCGAAACCTCAATCCTGAATCCTCAGTCTTCAGGCCTCAGTCCTCAACACTCAATTGTCAATCCTCAAACCTCAATAGAATATCCTCAATTCACAGTTTTCAATACTCAATCCCCATTCTTCAATCTTCAAATCTCAATCCACAAACATCAATTCTCATCACTCCACCCTCAGCACTCAGTCCTCAATCTTCAATACTCAATCCTCAATCCTCAATCCTCAATCCTCAGTCCTCAAACCTCAAACCTGAATCCTCAATCCTGAATCCTCAAGCTTCAGCCCTCAGTCCTTGACAATCAGCTGTCAATCCTCAATCCTCAATAGAATATCATCAATTCACAGTTTTCAATACACAATACTCAATCTGCAATCTTCAAATCTCTATCCACAAACTTCAATTCTCATCATGCAACCCTCAACACTCAGTCCCCAATCCTCAATATTCAATCCCCAACCCTCAATCCTCAATCCACAATCCTCAACATTCAATCCTCAATACTCAATCTTCAATCCTCAATCCTCAATACCCAATCCTCAATTCTCAATCCTCGATCGTCAATCTTCAATCATCAATACTCAATCTTCAATCCTCAATACTCAATCCTCAATACTCAATCCTCAATCCTCAATTCTCAATCTTCAATCCTCAATACTCAACCTTCAATGCTCAATGCTCAGTCCTCAAATTTCAATTCTGAATCCTCAATCCGGAACCCTCAACCTTCAGCCCTCAGTCCTCAACAATCAGTTGTCAATCCTCAATCCTCAATAGAATATAATCAATTCACAGTTTTCAATACTCAATACTCAATCTGCAATCTTCAAATCTCTATCCACAGACATCAATTCTCATCACTCAATCCTCAACACTCAGTCCTCAATGTTCAATCCTCAATCCTCAATTCTCAATCTTCAATCTTCAATACTGAACCTTCAATCCTCAATCCTCAATCCTCAGTCCTCAATCCTCAATCCTCAATCTTCAAACCTCAGTCCCCAATCCTCAATCTTCAACCCTCAATACTCAACCCTCAATCCTCGATCCTCAGACCTCAATCCTCAATCCTCAACCCTCAATGTTCAATCCGCAATACCCAATCCTCAATATTCAATCCTCAATCCTCAATCCTCAATCTTCAACCCTCAACCTTCAATACTCAATACTCAATCTTCAATCCTCAATCCTCAATCGTCAATCCTCAATCCTCAGTCCTCAATCCTCAGTCTTCAATCCTCAATACTCAGTCTTCAATCCTCAATCCTCAATCCTCAATTCTCAATCCTTAATCGTCAATCCTCGGACGTCAAACAGCAATACTCAACCCCCCGTCCTCGTCCTCAATCCTCAATCTTCAAGCTTCATTACTGAACCTTCAATCCACAATCCTCAATCCTCAGTCCTCAATCCTCAATCCTCAACCTTCAATCCTCAGTCCCCAATCCTCAATCTTCAACCCTCAATCCTCAACCCTCAATCCTCGATCCTCGGTCCTCAATCCTCAATCCTCAATCCTCAATGTTCAATCCGCAATACCCAATCCTCAATCTTCAATCCTCAATCCTCAATCCTCAATCTTCAACCCTCAATCCTCAACCCTCATTCCTCAGTCCTCAATCTTCAATCGTCAATACTCAATCTTCAATCCTCAATCCTCAATCCTCAATCATCAATGCTCAATCCTCAATCATCAATCCTCAATACTCAATAGAATATCCTGAATTCTCAGGATTCAATACTCAAACCTCAATCCTCAACCCTCAGCCCTCATCCTCCATCCTCAATTCTCAATCCTCAATCCCCAATCCTCAATCCTCAATACTCAATCTTCAATGCTCAGTCCTCAATCCTCAGTCATCAATACTCAATCTTCAGTACTCAATCCTCAATCCTCAATCCTCAATCCTCAATCCTCAATCTTCAATCCTCAATACCCAATCCTCAATCTTCAATCCTCAATCCTCAATCCTCAATTCTCAATCCTCAATCCTCAATCCTCAGACCTCAAGAATAAATATTCAACCCTCAGTCCTCGTCCTCAATCCACAACCCTCAATCCTCAATCCTCAATCCTCAATCCTCAACCTTCAATCCTCAATTTCTCAATCCTCAATCCTCAATCCTCAATCTTTAATCCTCAATACTCAATCTTCAATCCTTAATCCTCAATCCTCAATCCTCAATCCTCAATATTCAATCCTCAATACTCAATACTCAAACCCCAATCCTCACTCTTCAATCCTCATTCTTCAATCCTCAATACCCAATCCTCAATCTTCAATCCTCAATCCTCAGACCTCAGGCATCAACACTCAACCCTCAGTCCTCGTCCTCAATCCACAACCCTCAATCCTCAATCCTCAATCCTCAATTTTCAATCCTCAATCCTCAATCCTCAATCATCAATCCTCAATCATCAGTCCTCAAACCTCAAACCTGATTCCTCAATCCCCAATCCTCAATCTTCAATCCTCAATCCTCAATCCTCAATCCTAAGGCCTCAAACCTCAATCCTGAATCCTCAATCCTGAATCCTCAATCTTCAGACCTCAGTCCTCAACAATCACTGGTCCATCCTCAATCCTCAATAGAATATCATGATTTCAGAGATTTCAATACTCAATACTCAACCGGCAATCTTCAAATCTCTATCCACAAACATCAATTCTCGACACTCAACCCTCAACACTCAGTCCCCAATCCTCAATATTCAAGCCTCAATCCTCAGTACTCAATCCACAATCATCAACCTTCAATCCTCAATACTCAATCCTCAATCCTCAATCCTCAACCCTCAATCCTCAATTCGCAATCCTCAATAGTCGATCTTCAATCCTCAATACTCAATATTCAATCCTCAATCCTCAATCCTCAATCCTCAATCATCATTCTTAAATCCTCAATACCCTATCCTCAATCTTCAATCATCAATCCTCAATCCTCAATACCCAATCCTCAATCTTCAATCCTCAATCCTCAATCCTCAATTCTCAATCCTCATTCCTCAATCATCAGACCTCAACATAAATATTCAACCCTCAGTCCTCGTCCTCAATCCACAACACTCAATCCTCAATCCTCAATCCTCCATCCTCAATCTTCAATCCTCAATTTCTCAATCCTCAAACCTCAATCCTCAGTCTTCAATCCTCAATACTCAATCTTCAATCCTCAATCCTCAATCCTCAATCCTCAATCCTCAATCCGCAAACCTCAATCCTCAACCGTCAGACCTCGTCCTCAAACCTCAACCATCAATCCTCAGTCCTCAATCTTCAATCATCAATACCCAATCTTCAATCGTCAATCCTCAATCCTCAATCCTCAATCCTCAATACTCAATCCTCAATCCCCAATCCTCAATCCTCAATCTTCAATTCTCAATTCTCAATACTCAATCGTCAATCCTCAATCCTCAATCCTCAATCCTCAATCATCAATCCTCAATCATCAATCCTCAATCTTCAATACTCAACCCTCAAACCTCAATCCTCGATCCTCAATACTCAACCATCAATACTCAATTCTCAATACTCGATAGAATATCCTGAATCCTCAGGATTCTATACTCAAACCTCAATCCTCAACCCTCTGCCCTCATTCTCATTCCTGAATCCACAATCCTCAGACCTCAATCCTCAACCGTCAGCCCTCGTCCTCAACCCTCAACTCTCAATCCTCAATCCTCCCATCTTCAATCATCAATACTCAATCTTCAATCCTCAACCCTCAATCCTCAGTCCTCAAACCTCAATCCTGAATCCTCGATCCTGAATCCTCAACCTTCAGCCCTCAGTCCTCTACAATCAGTTGTCAATCCTCAATCCTCAATAGAATATCATCAATACACAGTTTTCATTACTCGATACCCAATCCTCAATCCTCAATCCTCAATCCTCAATCCTCAATTCTCAATCCTCAATCCTCAGTCCACAGTCCTCTAACCTCAATCCTCAACCCTCAGCCCTCATCCTCAACCCTCAATCCTCAATCCTCAATCCTCAACCTCCAATCCTCAGTACTCAATCTTCAATAATCAATCCTCAATACTCAATCCACAATACTCAATCCTCAATCGTCAATCCTCAATCCCCAATCCTCAATCCACAATCCTCAGTGTTCAATGCGGTTTACCCAATCCTCAATCTTCAATACTCAATACCCAATCCTCAATCCTCCATCCTCAATACTCAATCCTCAATCCTCAATCCTCAATCCTCAATCCTCAATCCTCAATCCTCAATCCTCAATCCTCATTCTTCAATACTCAATACCCAATCCACAATCTTCAATCATCAATACTCAATCTTCACTCGTCAAACCTCAATCCTCAGTCCTCAAACCTCAATCCTGAATCCTCATTCCTGAATCCTCAATCTTCAGCCCTGAGTCCTCAACAATCAGTTGTCAATCCTCAATCCTCGATAGAATATCATCAATTCACAGTTTTCACTACTCAATACTCAATCTGCAATCTTCAAATCTCTATCCACAAACTTCAATTCTCATCATGCAACCCTCAACACTCAGTCCCCAATCCTCAATATTCAATCCTCAATCCTCAATCCTCAATCTTCAACCCTCAACATTCAATACTCAATACTCAATCTTCAATCCTCAATCCTCAATCGTCAATCCTCAATCCTCAGTCCTCAATCCTCAATCTTCAATCCTCAATACTCAGTCTTCAATCCCCAATCCTCAATTCTCAATCCTTAATCCTCAATCCTCAGACGTCAAACAGCAATACTCAACCCTCCGTCCTCGTCCTCAATCCACAACCATCATTCCTCAATCCTTAATCTTCAATCTTCATTACTGAACCTTCAATCCACAATCCTCAATCCTCAGTCCTCAATCCTCAATCCTCAACCTTCAATCCTCAGTCCCCAATCCTCAATCTTCAACCCTCAATCCTCAACCCTCAATCCTCGATCCTCAGTCCTCAATCCTCAATCCTCAATCCTCAATGTTCAATCCGCAATACCCAATCCTCAATCATCAATCCTCAATCCTCAATCCTCAATCTTCAACCCTCAATCCTCAATCCTCCATCCTCAACCCTCAATCCTCAAGCGTCAATCCTCAATCCTCAATCCTCAATCCTCAATCTTCAATCCTCAATTCTCAATCTTCAATCCTCAAACCTCAATTCCCAATCCTCAATACTCAATCCTCAAACCTCAAACCTCAACCGTCAGTCATCGTCCTCAATCCTCAAACCTCAATCCTCAATCCTCAATATTCAATCATCAATACTCAATCTTCAATCCTCAATCCACAATCCTCAATCCTCAATCCTCAATCCTCAATATTCAACACACAACCCTCATCCACCACTCCTCAATACTCAACAATCAACCCTCAATTCTCAATACTCAATGGAATATACTGAATTCTCATGGTTGAATACTCAATCCAAAGTATTCAATAATCAAATCTCAATCCTCAAACATCAATCCACAACACTCAATCCTCAACACTCAGTCCTCTCTCTTCAATCCTCCATCCTCAATCCTCAATCCTCAAGCGTCAATCCTCAATCCTCAATCCTCAAACCTCAATCCTCAGTCCTCAAACCTCAATCCCGAATCCTCAATCCTGAATCCTCAATCTTCAGCCCTCAGCCCTCAACAATCAATTGTCAATCCTCAATCCTCAATAGAATATCCTAAATTCACAGTTTTCAATACTCAGTCCCCAATCTTCAATCTTCAAATCTCAACACACAAACATCAATTCTCATCACTCTACCCTCAACACTCGGTCCTCAATCTTCAATCCTCAATCCTCAATCCTGAATCCTCAATGTTCAATCCTCAGTACTCAATCTTCAATCATCAATCCTCAATTCTCAATCCTCAATACTCAATACTCAATCGTCAATCCTCAATCCCCAATTCTCAACCTTCAATCCTCAATCCTCAATCCTCAATCCTCAATCCTCAATCCTCAATCTTCAATCCTCAATACTCAGTCTTCAATCCTCAATCCTCAATCCTCAATCCTCAATCCTCATTCTTCAATACTCAATACCCAATCCACAATCTTCAATCCTCAATCCTCAATCCTCAATCCTCAATCCTCAATATTCAATCCTCAATCCTCAGTCCTCGAACCTCAAACCTGTATCCTCAATCCTGAATCCTCAATCTTCAGACCTCAGTCCTCAACAATCAGTTGTCAATTCTCAAACCTCAATAGAATATCATCAATTAGCAGTTTTCAATACTCAATAATCAATCTGCAATTTTCAAATCTCTATCCACAAGCATCAATTCTCATCACTCAATCCTCAACACTCAGTCCTCAATGTTCAATCCTCAATCCTCAATTCTCAATCTTCAATCTTCAATACTGAACCTTCAATCCTCAATCCTTAATCCTCAGTCCTCAATCCTCAAACTTCAATCCTCAATCCTCAATCCTCAATTCTCAATCCTCAATCCTCTGTCCTCAGTCCTCAAACCTCTACCCTCAACCCTCAGCCCTCATCCTCAATCCACAATCCTCAATCCTCAATCCTCAATCTTCAATCCTCAATACTCAATCTTCAATAAACGATCCTCAATTCTCAATCCTCAATACTGAATCCTCATACTTCAATCCTCAATCCCCAATCCTCAATCTTCAATCCTCAATCCTGAATCCTCATTCCTCAATCCTCATTCTTCAATCCTCAATACCCAATCCTCAATCTTCTATCCTCAATCCTCAATCCTCAATTCTCAATCCTCAATCCTCAATCCTCAGACCTCAAGCAGCAATACTCAACCCTCAGTCCTCGTCCTCAATCCACAACCATCAATAATGAATCCTCAATCTTCAACCATCAATATTCAATCTTCGGTCCTCAATCCTCAATCCTCAATCCGCAAACCTCAATCCTCAACCGTAAGACCTCGTCCTCAAACCTCAACCATCAATCCTCAATCCTCAACCTTCAATCATCAATACCCAATCTTCAATCGTCAATCCTCAATCCTCAATCCTCAATCCTCAATACTCAATCCTCAATCCCGAATCCTCAATCCTCAATCTTCAATTCTCAATTCTCAATACTCAATCGTCAATCCTCAATCCTCAATCCTCAATCCTCAATCATCAATCTTCAATCATCAATCCTCAATCTTCATTACTCAACCCTCAACCCTCAATCCTCGATCCTCAATACTCAACCATCAATCTTCAATTCTCAATACTCAATAGAATATCCTGTATTCTCAGGATTCTATACTCAAACCTCAATCCTCAACCCTCTGCCCTCATTCTAAGTCCTCAATCCACAATCCTCAAACCTCAATCCTCAACCGTCAGCCCTCGTCCTCAACCCTCAGCCCTCAATCCTCAATCCTCCCATCTTCAATCATCAATACTCAATCTTCAACCCTCAACCCTAATCCTCGGTCCTCAGACCTCAATCCTGAATCCTCGATCCTGTGTCCTCAATCTTCAGCCCTCAGTCCTCTACAATCAGTTGTCTCTCCTCAATCCTCAATTTAATATCATCAATACACAGTTTTCATTACTCGATACCCAATCCTCAATCATCAATCCTCAATCTTCAATCCTCAATTTCTCAATCCTCAATCCTCAATCCTCAATCTTCAATCCTCAATACTCAATCTTCAACCCTCAATCCTCAATCCTCAATCCTCAATCCTCAATATTCAATCCTCAATACTCAATCTTCAATCCTCAATCCTCAATACTCAAACCCCAATCCTCAATCTTCAATCCTCAATCCTCAATCCTCAATTCTCAGACCTCAAATATCAATAGTCAACCCTCAGTCCTCGTCCTCAATCCACAACCCTCAATCCTCAATCCTCAATCTTCAATTCTCAATCCTCAATCCGCAATACTCAATCCTCAATCCTCAGTCATCAACCCTCAATCCTGAATCCTCAATCCTGAATCCTCAACCCTCAATCCTCAGTCCTCAATCCTCAATCCCGAAACCTCAATCCTGAATCCTCAGTCTTCAGGCCTCAGTCCTCAACAATCAATTGTCAATCCTCAAACCTCAATAGAATATCCTCAATTCACAGTTTTCAATACTCAATCCCCATTCTTCAATCTTCAAATCTCAATCCACAAACATCAATTCTCATCACTCCACCCTCAGCACTCAGTCCTCAATCTTCAATATTCAATCCTCAATCCTCAATCCTCAATCCTCAGTCCTCAAACCTCAAACCTGAATCCTCAATCCTGAATCCTCAAGCTTCAGCCCTCAGTCCTTGACAATCAGCTGTCAATCCTCAATCCTCAATAGAATATCATCAATTCACAGTTTTCAATACACAATACTCAATCTGCAATCTTCAAATCTCTATCCACAAACTTCAATTCTCATCATGCAACCCTCAACACTCAGTCCCCAATCCTCAATATTCAATCCCCAACCCTCAATCCTCAATCCACAATCCTCAACATTCAATCCTCAATACTCAATCTTCAATCCTCAATCCTCAATACCCAATCCTCAATTCTCAATCCTCGATCGTCAATCTTCAATCATCAATACTCAATCTTCAATCCTCAATACTCAATCCTCAATCCTCAATCCTCAATCCTCAATTCTCAATCTTCAATCCTCAATACTCAACCTTCAATGCTCAATGCTCAGTCCTCAAATTTCAATTCTGAATCCTCAATCCGGAACCCTCAACCTTCAGCCCTCAGTCCTCAACAATCAGTTGTCAATCCTCAATCCTCAATAGAATATAATCAATTCACAGTTTTCAATACTCAATACTCAATCTGCAATCTTCAAATCTCTATCAACAGACATCAATTCTCATCACTCAATCCTCAACACTCAGTCCTCAATGTTCAATCCTCAATCCTCAATTCTCAATCTTCAATCTTCAATACTGAACCTTCAATCCTCAATCCTCAATCCTCAGTCCTCAATCCTCAATCCTCAATCTTCAAACCTCAGTCCCCAATCATCAATCTTCAACCCTCAATACTCAACCCTCAATCCTCGATCCTCAGACCTCAATCCTCAATCCTCAACCCTCAATGTTCAATCCGCAATACCCAATCCTCAATATTCAATCCTCAATCCTCAATCCTCAATCTTCAACCCTCAACCTTCAATACTCAATACTCAATCTTCAATCCTCAATCCTCAATCGTCAATCCTCAATCCTCAGTCCTCAATCCTCAGTCTTCAATCCTCAATACTCAGTCTTCAATCCTCAATCCTCAATCCTCAATTCTCAATCCTTAATCGTCAATCCTCGGACGTCAAACAGCAATACTCAACCCCCCGTCCTCGTCCTCAATCCTCAATCTTCAAGCTTCATTACTGAACCTTCAATCCACAATCCTCAATCCTCAGTCCTCAATCCTCAATCCTCAACCTTCAATCCTCAGTCCCCAATCCTCAATCTTCAACCCTCAATCCTCAACCCTCAATCCTCGATCCTCGGTCCTCAATCCTCAATCCTCAATCCTCAATGTTCAATCCGCAATACCCAATCCTCAATCTTCAATCATCAATCCTCAATCCTCAATCTTCCACCCTCAATCCTCAACCCTCATTCCACAGTCCTCAATCTTCAATCGTCAATACTCAATCTTCAATCCTCAATCCTCAATCCTCAATCATCAATGCTCAATCCTCAATCATCAATCCTCAATACTCAATAGAATATCCTGAATTCTCAGGATTCAATACTCAAACCTCAATCCTCAACCCTCAGCCCTCATCCTCCATCCTCAATTCTCAATCCTCAATCCCCAATCCTCAATCCTCAATACTCAATCTTCAATGCTCAGTCCTCAATCCTCAGTCATCAATACTCAATCTTCAGTACTCAATCCTCAATCCTCAATCCTCAATCCTCAATCCTCAATCTTCAATCCTCAATACCCAATCCTCAATCTTCAATCCTCAATCCTCAATCCTCAATTCTCAATCCTCAATCCTCAATCCTCAGACCTCAAGAATAAATATTCAACCCTCAGTCCTCGTCCTCAATCCACAACCCTCAATCCTCAATCCTCAATCCTCAATCCTCAACCTTCAATCCTCAATTTCTCAATCCTCAATCCTCAATCCTCAATCTTTAATCCTCAATACTCAATCTTCAATCCTTAATCCTCAATCCTCAATCCTCAATCCTCAATATTCAATCCTCAATACTCAATACTCAAACCCCAATCCTCACTCTTCAATCCTCATTCTTCAATCCTCAATACCCAATCCTCAATCTTCAATCCTCAATCCTCAGACCTCAGGCATCAACACTCAACCCTCAGTCCTCGTCCTCAATCCACAACCCTCAATCCTCAATCCTCAATCCTCAATTTTCAATCCTCAATCCTCAATCCTCAATCATCAATCCTCAATCATCAGTCCTCAAACCTCAAACCTGATTCCTCAATCCCCAATCCTCAATCTTCAATCCTCAATCCTCAATCCTCAATCCTAAGGCCTCAAACCTCAATCCTGAATCCTCAATCCTGAATCCTCAATCTTCAGACCTCAGTCCTCAACAATCACTGGTCCATCCTCAATCCTCAATAGAATATCATGATTTCAGAGATTTCAATACACAATACTCAACCGGCAATCTTCAAATCTCTATCCACAAACATCAATTCTCGACACTCAACCCTCAACACTCAGTCCCCAATCCTCAATATTCAAGCCTCAATCCTCAGTACTCAATCCACAATCATCAACCTTCAATCCTCAATACTCAATCCTCAATCCTCAATCCTCAACCCTCAATCCTCAATTCGCAATCCTCAATAGTCGATCTTCAATCCTCAATACTCAATATTCAATCCTCAATCCTCAATCCTCAATCCTCAATCATCATTCTTAAATCCTCAATACCCTATCCTCAATCTTCAATCATCAATCCTCAATCCTCAATACCCAATCCTCAATCTTCAATCCTCAATCCTCAATCCTCAATTCTCAATCCTCATTCCTCAATCATCAGACCTCAACATAAATATTCAACCCTCAGTCCTCGTCCTCAATCCACAACCCTCAATCCTCAATCCTCAATCCTCCATCCTCAATCTTCAATCCTCAATTTCTCAATCCTCAAACCTCAATCCTCAGCCTTCAATCCTCAATACTCAATCTTCAATCCTCAATCCTCAATCCTCAATCCTCAATCCTCAATCCGCAAACCTCAATCCTCAACCGTCAGACCTCGTCCTCAAACCTCAACCATCAATCCTCAGTCCTCAATCTTCAATCATCAATACCCAATCTTCAATCGTCAATCCTCAATCCTCAATCCTCAATCCTCAATACTCAATCCTCAATCCCCAATCCTCAATCCTCAATCTTCAATTCTCAATTCTCAATACTCAATCGTCAATCCTCAATCCTCAATCCTCAATCCTCAATCATCAATCCTCAATCATCAATCCTCAATCTTCAATACTCAACCCTCAAACCTCAATCCTCGATCCTCAATACTCAACCATCAATACTCAATTCTCAATACTCGATAGAATATCCTGAATCCTCAGGATTCTATACTCAAACCTCAATCCTCAACCCTCTGCCCTCATTCTCATTCCTGAATCCACAATCCTCAGACCTCAATCCTCAACCGTCAGCCCTCGTCCTCAACCCTCAACTCTCAATCCTCAATCCTCCCATCTTCAATCATCAATACTCAATCTTCAATCCTCAACCCTCAATCCTCAGTCCTCAAACCTCAATCCTGAATCCTCGATCCTGAATCCTCAACCTTCAGCCCTCAGTCCTCTACAATCAGTTGTCAATCCTCAATCCTCAATAGAATATCATCAATACACAGTTTTCATTACTCGATACCCAATCCTCAATCCTCAATCCTCAATCCTCAATCCTCAATTCTCAATCCTCAATCCTCAGTCCACAGTCCTCTAACCTCAATCCTCAACCCTCAGCCCTCATCCTCAATCCTCAATCCTCAATCCTCAATCCTCAACCTCCAATCCTCAGTACTCAATCTTCAATAATCAATCCTCAATACTCAATCCACAATACTCAATCCTCAATCGTCAATCCTCAATCCCCAATAATCAATCCACAATCCTCAGTGTTCAGTGCGGTTTACCCAATCCTCAATCTTCAATACTCAATACCCAATCCTCAATCCTCCATCCTCAATACTCAATCCTCAATCCTCAATCCTCAATCCTCAATCCTCAATCTTCAATCCTCAATACTCAGTCTTCAATCCTCAATCCTCAATCCTCAATCCTCAATCCTCAATCCGCAAACCTCAATCCTCAACCGTCAGACCTCGTCCTCAAACCTCAACCATCAATCCTCAGTCCTCAATCTTCAATCATCAATACCCAATCTTCAATCGTCAATCCTCAATCCTCAATCCTCAATCCTCAATACTCAATCCTCAATCCCCAATCCTCAATCCTCAATCTTCAGTTCTCAATTCTCAATACTCAATCGTCAATCCTCAATCCTCAATCTTCAATCCTCAATCATCAATCCTCAATCATCAATCCTCAATCTTGAATACTCAACGCTCAAACCTCAATCCTCGATCCTCAATACTCAACCATCAATACTCAATTCTCAATACTCGATAGAATATCCTGAATTCTCAGGATTCTATACTCAAACCTCAATCCTCAACCCTCTGCCCTCATTCTCATTCCTCAATCCACAATCCTCAGACCTCAATCCTCAACCGTCAGCCCTCGTCCTCAACCCTCAACTCTCAATCCTCAATCCTCCCATCTTCAATCATCAATACTCAATCTTCAATCCTCAATCGTCAATCCTCAGTCCTCAAACCTCAATCCTGAATCCTCGATCCTGAATCCTCAATCTTCAGCCCTCAGTCCTCTACAATCAGTTGTCAATCCTCAATCCTCAATAGAGTATCATCAATACACAGTTTTCATTACTCGATACCCAATCCTCAATCCTCAATCCTCAATACTCAATCCTCAATTCTCAATCCTCAATCCTCAGTCCACAGTCCTCTAACCTCAATCCTCAACCCTCAGCCCTCATCCTCAACCCTCAATCCTCAATCCTCAATCCTCAACCTCCAATCCTCAGTACTCAATCTTCAATAATCAATCCTCAATACTCAATCCACAATACTCAATCCTCAATCGTCAATCCTCAATCCCCAATCCTCAATCCACAATCCTCAGTGTTCAATGCGGTTTACCCAATCCTCAATCTTCAATACTCAATACCCAATCCTCAATCCTCCATCCTCAATACTCAATCCTCAATCCTCAATCCTCAATCCTCAATCCTCAATCCTCAATCCTCAATCCTCAATCCTCATTCTTCAATACTCAATACCCAATCCACAATCTTCAATCATCAATACTCAATCTTCACTCGTCAAACCTCAATCCTCAGTCCTCAAACCTCAATCCTGAATCCTCATTCCTGAATCCTCAATCTTCAGCCCTGAGTCCTCAACAATCAGTTGTCAATCCTCAATCCTCGATAGAATATCATCAATTCACAGTTTTCACTACTCAATACTCAATCTGCAATCTTCAAATCTCTATCCACAAACTTCAATTCTCATCATGCAACCCTCAACACTCAGTCCCCAATCCTCAATATTCAATCCTCAATCCTCAATCCTCAATCTTCAACCCTCAACATTCAATACTCAATACTCAATCTTCAATCCTCAATCCTCAATCGTCAATCCTCAATCCTCAGTCCTCAATCCTCAATCTTCAATCCTCAATACTCAGTCTTCAATCCTCAATCCTCAATTCTCAATCCTTAATCCTCAATCCTCAGACGTCAAACAGCAATACTCAACCCTCCGTCCTCGTCCTCAATCCACAACCATCATTCCTCAATCCTTAATCTTCAATCTTCATTACTGAACCTTCAATCCACAATCCTCAATCCTCAGTCCTCAATCCTCAATCCTCAACCTTCAATCCTCAGTCCCCAATCCTCAATCTTCAACCCTCAATCCTCAACCCTCAATCCTCGATCCTCAGTCCTCAATCCTCAATCCTCAATCCTCAATGTTCAATCCGCAATACCCAATCCTCAATCATCAATCCTCAATCCTCAATCCTCAATCTTCAACCCTCAATCCTCAATCCTCAATCCTCAGTCCTCAATCTTCAGTCGTCAATACTCAATCTTCAATCCTCAATACCCAATCCTCAATCTTCAATTCTCAATCCTCAATCCTCAATTCTCAATCCTCAATGCTCAATCCTCAGACCTCAAACATAAATATTCAACCCTCAGTCCTCGTCCTCAATCCACAACCCTCAATCCTCAATCCTCAATCCTCAATCCTCAACCTTCAATCCTCAATTTCTCAATCCTCAATCCTCAATCCTCAATCTTCAATCCTCAATACTCAATCTTCAATCCTCAATCCTCAATCCTCAATCCTCAATCCTCAATTCTCAATACTCAATCGTCAATCCTCAATCCTCAATCCTCAATCCTCAATCATCAATCCTCAATCATCAATCCTCAATCTTCAATACTCAACCCTCAAACCTCAATCCTCGATCCTCAATACTCAACCATCAATACTCAATTCTCAATACTCGATAGAATATCCTGAATCCTCAGGATTCTATACTCAAACCTCAATCCTCAACCCTCTGCCCTCATTCTCATTCCTGAATCCACAATCCTCAGACCTCAATCCTCAACCGTCAGCCCTCGTCCTCAACCCTCAACTCTCAATCCTCAATCGTCCCATCTTCAATCATCAATACTCAATCTTCAATCCTCAACCCTCAATCCTCAGTCCTCAAACCTCAATCCTGAATCCTCGATCCTGAATCCTCAACCTTCAGCCCTCAGTCCTCTACAATCAGTTGTCAATCCTCAATCCTCAATAGAATATCATCAATACACAGTTTTCATTACTCGATACCCAATCCTCAATCCTCAATCCTCAATCCTCAATCCTCAATTCTCAATCCTCAATCCTCAGTCCACAGTCCTCTAACCTCAATCCTCAACCCTCAGCCCTCATCCTCAATCCTCAATCCTCAATCCTCAATCCTCAACCTCCAATCCTCAGTACTCAATCTTCAATAATCAATCCTCAATACTCAATCCACAATACTCAATCCTCAATCGTCAATCCTCAATCCCCAATAATCAATCCACAATCCTCAGTGTTCAGTGCGGTTTACCCAATCCTCAATCTTCAATACTCAATACCCAATCCTCAATCCTCCATCCTCAATACTCAATCCTCAATCCTCAATCCTCAATCCTCAATCCTCAATCTTCAATCCTCAATACTCAGTCTTCAATCCTCAATCCTCAATCCTCAATCCTCAATCCTCAATCCGCAAACCTCAATCCTCAACCGTCAGACCTCGTCCTCAAACCTCAACCATCAATCCTCAGTCCTCAATCTTCAATCATCAATACCCAATCTTGAATCGTCAATCCTCAATCCTCAATCCTCAATCCTCAATACTCAATCCTCAATCCCCAATCCTCAATCCTCAATCTTCAGTTCTCAATTCTCAATACTCAATCGTCAATCCTCAATCCTCAATCTTCAATCCTCAATCATCAATCCTCAATCATCAATCCTCAATCTTGAATACTCAACGCTCAAACCTCAATCCTCGATCCTCAATACTCAACCATCAATACTCAATTCTCAATACTCGATAGAATATCCTGAATTCTCAGGATTCTATACTCAAACCTCAATCCTCAACCCTCTGCCCTCATTCTCATTCCTCAATCCACAATCCTCAGACCTCAATCCTCAACCGTCAGCCCTCGTCCTCAACCCTCAACTCTCAATCCTCAATCCTCCCATCTTCAATCATCAATACTCAATCTTCAATCCTCAATCGTCAATCCTCAGTCCTCAAACCTCAATCCTGAATCCTCGATCCTGAATCCTCAATCTTCAGCCCTCAGTCCTCTACAATCAGTTGTCAATCCTCAATCCTCAATAGAGTATCATCAATACACAGTTTTCATTACTCGATACCCAATCCTCAATCCTCAATCCTCAATACTCAATCCTCAATTCTCAATCCTCAATCCTCAGTCCACAGTCCTCTAACCTCAATCCTCAACCCTCAGCCCTCATCCTCAGCCCTCAATCCTCAATCCTCAATCCTCAACCTCCAATCCTCAGTACTCAATCTTCATTAATCAATCCTCAATACTCAATCCACAATACTCAATCCTCAATCGTCAATCCTCAATCCCCAATCCTCAATCCACAATCCTCAGTGTTCAATGCGGTTTACCCAATCCTCAATCTTCAATACTCAATACCCAATCCTCAATCCTCCATCCTCAATACTCAATCCTCAATCCTCAATCCTCAATCCTCAATCCTCAATCCTCAATCCTCAATCCTCAATCCTCATTCTTCAATACTCAATACCCAATCCACAATCTTCAATCATCAATACTCAATCTTCACTCGTCAAACCTCAATCCTCAGTCCTCAAACCTCAATCCTGAATCCTCATTCCTGAATCCTCAATCTTCAGCCCTGAGTCCTCAACAATCAGTTGTCAATCCTCAATCCTCGATAGAATATCATCAATTCACAGTTTTCACTACTCAATACTCAATCTGCAATCTTCAAATCTCTATCCACAAACTTCAATTCTCATCATGCAACCCTCAACACTCAGTCCCCAATCCTCAATATTCAATCCTCAATCCTCAATCCTCAATCTTCAACCCTCAACATTCAATACTCAATACTCAATCTTCAATCCTCAATCCTCAATCGTCAATCCTCAATCCTCAGTCCTCAATCCTCAATCTTCAATCCTCAATACTCAGTCTTCAATCCTCAATCCTCAATTCTCAATCCTTAATCCTCAATCCTCAGACGTCAAACAGCAATACTCAACCCTCCGTCCTCGTCCTCAATCCACAACCATCATTCCTCAATCCTTAATCTTCAATCTTCATTACTGAACCTTCAATCCACAATCCTCAATCCTCAGTCCTCAATCCTCAATCCTCAACCTTCAATCCTCAGTCCCCAATCCTCAATCTTCAACCCTCAATCCTCAACCCTCAATCCTCGATCCTCAGTCCTCAATCCTCAATCCTCAATCCTCAATGTTCAATCCGCAATACCCAATCCTCAATCATCAATCCTCAATCCTCAATCCTCAATCTTCAACCCTCAATCCTCAATCCTCAATCCTCAGTCCTCAATCTTCAATCGTCAATACTCAATCTTCAATCCTCAATACCCAATCCTCAATCTTCAATTCTCAATCCTCAATCCTCAATTCTCAATCCTCAATCCTCAATCCTCAGACCTCAAACATAAATATTCAACCCTCAGTCCTCGTCCTCAATCCACAACCCTCAATCCTCAATCCTCAATCCTCAATCCTCAACCTTCAATCCTCAATTTCTCAATCCTCAATCCTCAATCCTCAATCTTCAATCCTCAATACTCAATCTTCAATCCTCAATCCTCAATCCTCAATCCTCAATCCTCAATTCTCAATACTCAATCGTCAATCCTCAATCCTCAATCCTCAATCCTCAATCATCAATCCTCAATCATCAATCCTCAATCTTCAATACTCAACCCTCAAACCTCAATCCTCGATCCTCAATACTCAACCATCAATACTCAATTCTCAATACTCGATAGAATATCCTGAATTCTCAGGATTCTATACTCAAACCTCAATCCTCAACACTCTGCCCTCATTCTCAATCCTCAATCTACAATCCTCAGACCTCAATCCTCAACCGTCAGCCCTCGTCCTCAACCCTCAACCCTCAATCGTCAATCCTCCCATCTTCAATCATCAATACTCAATCTTCAATCCTCAATCCTCAATCCTCAGTCCTCAAACCTCAATCCTGAATCCTCGATCCTGAATCCTCAATCTTCAGCCCTCAGTCCTCTACAATCAGTTGTCAATGCTCAATCCTCAATAGAATATCATCAATACACAGTTTTCATTACTCGATACCCAATCCTCAATCCTCAATCCTCAATCCTCAATCCTCAATTCTCAATCCTCAATCCTCAGTCCTCAGTCCTCTAACCTCAATCCTCAACCCTCAGCCCTCATCCTCAATCCTCAATCCTCAATCCTCAATCCTCAACCTTCAATCCTCAGTACTCAATCTTCAATAATCAATCCTCAATTCTCAATCCACAATACTCAATCCTCAATCGTCAATCCTCAATCCCCAATCCTCAATCCTCAATCCTCAGTGTTCAATGCGGTTTATCCAATCCTCAATCTTCAATACTCAATACCCAATCTTCAATCCTCCATCCTCAATCCTCAATCCTCAATCCTCAATCCTCAATCCTCAATCCTCAATCCTCAATCCTCAATCTTCAATCCTCAATACTCAGTCTTCAATCCTCAATCCTCAATCCTCAATCTTCAATCCTCAATACTCAATCTTCAATAAACGATCCTCAATTCTCAATCCTCAATACTGAATCCTCATACTTCAATCCTCAATCCCCAATCCTCAATCTTCAATCCTCAATCCTCAATCCTCATTCCTCAATCCTCATTCTTCAATCCTCAATACCCAATCCTCAATCTTCTATCCTCAATCCTCAATCCTCAATTCTCAATCCTCAATCCTCAATCCTCAGACCTCAAGCAGCAATACTCAACCCTCAGTCCTCGGCCTCAATCCACAACCATCAATAATGAATCCTCAATCTTCAACCATCAATATTCAATCTTCGGTCCTCAATCCTCAATCCTCAATCCGCAAACCTCAATCCTCAACCGTAAGACCTCGTCCTCAAACCTCAACCATCAATCCTCAATCCTCAACCTTCAATCATCAATACCCAATCTTCAATCGTCAATCCTCAATCCTCAATCCTCAATCCTCAATACTCAATCCTCAATCCCCAATCCTCAATCCTCAATCTTCAATTCTGAATTCTCAATACTCAATCGTCAATCCTCAATCCTCAATCCTCAATCCTCAATCATCAATCTTCAATCATCAATCCTCAATCTTCATTACTCAACCCTCAACCCTCAATCCTCGATCCTCAATACTCAACCATCAATCTTCAATTCTCAATACTCAATAGAATATCCTGTATCCTCAGGATTCTATACTCAAACCTCAATCCTCAACCCTCTGCCCTCATTCTAAGTCCTCAATCCACAATCCTCAAACCTCAATCCTCAACCGTCAGCCCTCGTCCTCAACCCTCAGCCCTCAATCCTCAATCCTCCCATCTTCAATCATCAATACTCAATCTTCAACCCTCAACCCTAATCCTCAGTCCTCAGACCTCAATCCTGAATCCTCGATCCTGTGTCCTCAATCTTCAGCCCTCAGTCCTCTACAATCAGTTGTCTCTCCTCAATCCTCAATTTAATATCATCAATACACAGTTTTCATTACTCGATACCCAATACTCAATCATCAATCCTCAATCTTCAATCCTCAATTTCTCAATCCTCAATCCTCAATCCTCAATCTTCAATCCTCAATACTCAATCTTCAACCCTCAATCCTCAATCCTCAATCCTCAATCCTCAATATTCAATCCTCAATACTCAATCTTCAATCCTCAATCCTCAATACTCAAACCCCAATCCTCAATCTTCAATCCTCAATCCTCAATCCTCAATTCTCAGACCTCAAATATCAATAGTCAACCCTCAGTCCTCGTCCTCAATCCACAACCCTCAATCCTCAATCCTCAATCTTCAATTCTCAATCCTCAATCCGCAATACTCAATCCTCAATCCTCAGTCATCAACCCTCAATCCTGAATCCTCAATCCTGAATCCTCAACCCTCAATCCTCAGTCCTCAATCCTCAATCCCGAAACCTCAATCCTGAATCCTCAGTCTTCAGGCCTCAGTCCTCAACAATCCATTGTCAATCCTCAAACCTCAATAGAATATCCTCAATTCACAGTTTTCAATACTCAATCCCCATTCTTCAATCTTCAAATCTCAATCCACAAACATCAATTCTCATCACTCCACACTCAGCACTCAGTCCTCAATCTTCAATACTCAATCCTCAATCCTCAATCCTCAATCCTCAGTCCTCAAACCTCAAACCTGAATCCTCAATCCTGAATCCTCAAGCTTCAGCCCTCAGTCCTTGACAATCAGCTGTCAATCCTCAATCCTCAATAGAATATCATCAATTCACAGTTTTCAATACTCAATACTCAATCTGCAATCTTCAAATCTCTATCCACAAACTTCAATCCTCATCATGAAACCCTCAACACTCAGTCCCCAATCCTCAATATTCAATCCCCAACCCTCAATCCTCAATCCACAATCCTCAACATTCAATCCTCAATACTCAATCTTCAATCCTCAATCCTCAATACCCAATCCTCAATTCTCAATCCTCGATCGTCAATCTTCAATCATCAATACTCAATCTTCAATCCTCAATACTCAATCCTCAATCCTCAATCCTCAATCCTCAATTCTCAATCTTCAATCCTCAATACTCAACCTTCAATTCTCAATGCTCAGTCCTCAAATTTCAATTCTGAATCCTCAATCCGGAACCCTCAACCTTCAGCCCTCAGTCCTCAACAATCAGTTGTCAATCCTCAATCCTCAATAGAATATAATCAATTCACAGTTTTCAATACTCAATACTCAATCTGCAATCTTCAAATCTCTATCCACAGACATCAATTCTCATCACTCAATCCTCAACACTCAGTCCTCAATGTTCAATCATCAATCCTCAATTCTCAATCTTCAATCTTCAATACTGAACCTTCAATCCTCAATCCTCAATCCTCAGTCCTCAATCCTCAATCCTCAATCTTCAAACCTCAATCCCCAATCCTCAATCCTCAATACTCAATCTTCAATGCTCAGTCCTCAATCCTCAGTCATCAATACTCAATCTTCAGTACTCAATCCTCAATCCTCAATCCTCAATCCTCAATCCTCAATCTTCAATCCTCAATACCCAATCCTCAATCTTCAATCCTCAATCCTCAATCCTCAATTCTCAATCCTCAATCCTCAATCCTCAATACTCAGTCTTCAATCCTCAATCCTCAATCCTCAATCCTCAATCCTCATTCTTCAATACTCAATACCCAATCCACAGTCTTCAATCATCAATACTTAATCTTCACTCGTCAAACCTCAATCCTCAGTCCTCAAACCCCAATCCTGAATCCTCAATCCTGAATCCTCTATCTTCAGCCCTGAGTCGTCAACAATCAGTTGTCAATCCTCAATCCTCGATAGAATATCGTCAATTCACAGTTTTCAGTACTCAATACTCAATCTGCAATCTTCAGATCTCTATCCACAAACATCAATTCTCATCACTCAACACTCAATACTCAGTCCCTAATCCTCAATCTTCAATCCTCAATCCTCAATCCTCAATCCTCTATCCTCAATCTTAATCTTCAATATTCAGTACTCTATCCGCAATCCTCAATCCTCAATCCTCAATCCTCAATCCTCAATCTTGAATCCTCAATACTCAATCTTCAATCCTCTATCCTCAATCCTCAATCCTCAATCATCAATACTGAATCCTCAATCCTCAATCCTCAGTAATCAATCCTCAACCTTCAGTACTCAATCGTCAATCCTCAGTCCTCAATCCTCAACCCTCAATCCTCGTTCCTCAAACCTCAATCCTCAACCCTCAGTCCTCACACTCAATACTCAATTCTCAATCCTCATTTCTCAATCCTCAATCTTCAATCCTCAATAATCAATCTCCAATCCTCAATTTCTCAATCCTCAATTCTCAACCCTCAATCCTCAATCCTCAGTCCTCTCTCCTCAAACCTCAATCCTGAATCCTCAATCCCGAATCCTCAAGCTTCAGCCCTCAGTCCTTGACAATCAGCTGTCAATCCTCAATCCTCAATAGAATATCATCAATTCACAGTTTTCAATACTCAATACTCAATCTGCAATCTTCAAATCTCTATCCACAAACTTCAATTCTCATCATGCAACCCTCTACACTCAGTCCCCAATCCTCAATATTCAATCCTCAATCCTCAATCCTCAATCCTCAATCCTCAATCTTGAATCCTCAATACCCAATCCTCAATCTTCAATCCTCAATCCTCAATCCTCAATTCTCAATCCTCAATCCTCAATCCTCAGACCTCAAACATAAATATTCAACCCTCAGTCCTCGTCCTCAATCCACAACCCTCAATCCTCAATCCTCAATCCTCAATCCTCAACCTTCAATCCTCAATTTCTCAATCCTCAATCCTCAATCCTCAATCTTCAAACCTCAATACTCAATCTTCAATCCTTAATCCTCAATCCTCAATCCTCAGTCCTCAATATTCAATCCTCAATACTCAATCTTCAATCCTCAATCCTCAATACTCAAACCCCAATCCTCACTCTTCAATCCTCATTCTTCAATCCTCAATACCCAATCCTCAATCTTCAATCCTCAATCCTCAGACCTCAGGCATCAACACTCAACCCTCAGTCCTCGTCCTCAATCCACAACCCTCAATCCTCAATCCTCAATCCTCAATTTTCAATCCTCAATCCTCAATCCTCAATCATCAATCCTCAATCATCAGTCCTCAAACCTCAAACCTGATTCCTCAATCCCCAATCCTCAATCTTCAATCCTCAATCCTCAAACCTCAATCCTAAGGCCTCAAACCTCAATCCTGAATCCTCAATCCTGAATCCTCAATCCTCAATCCTCAATCCGCAAACCTCAATCCTCAACCGTCAGACCTCGTCCTCAAACCTCAACCATCAATCCTCAGTCCTCAATCTTCAATCATCAATACCCAATCTTCAATCGTCAATCCTCAATCCTCAATCCTCAATCCTCAATACTCAATACTCAATCCCCAATCCTCAATCCTCAATCTTCAATTCTCAATTCTCAATACTCAATCGTCAATCCTCAATCCTCAATCCTCAATCCTCAATCATCAATCCTCAATCATCAATCCTCAATCTTCAATACTCAACCCTCAAACCTCAATCCTCGATCCTCAATACTCAACCATCAATACTCAATTCTCAATACTCGATAGAATATCCTGAATTCTCAGGATTCTATACTCAAACCTCAATCCTCAAACCTCTGCCCTCATTCTCAATCCTCAATCCACAATCCTCAGACCTCAATCCTCAACCGTCAGCCCTCGTCCTCAACCCTCAACCCTCAATCCTCAATCCTCCCATCGTCAATCATCTATACTCAATCTTCAATCCTCAATCCTCAATCCTCAGTCCTCAAACCTCAATCCTGAATCCTCGACCCTGAATCCTCAATCTTCAGCCCTCAGTCCTCTACAATCAGTTGTCAATCCTCAATCCTCAATAGAATATCATCAATACACAGTTTTCATTACTCGATACCCAATCCTCAATCCTCAATCCTCAATCCTCAATCCTCAATCCTCAATCCTCAATCCTCAGTCCTCAGTCCTCTAACCTCAATCCTCAACCCTCAGCCCTCATCCTCAATCCTCAATCCTCAATCCTCAATCCTCAACCTCCAATCCTCAGTACTCAATCTTCAATAATCAATCCTCAATACTCAATCCACAATACTCAATCCTCAATCGTCAATCCTCAATCCCCAATCCTCAATCCACAATCCTCAGTGTTCAATGCGGTTTACCCAATCCTCAATCTTCCATACTCAATACCCAATCCTCAATACTCCATCCTCAATCCTCAATCCTCAATCCTCAATCCTCAATCCTCAATCCTCAATCTTCAATCCTCAATACTCAGTCTTCAATCCTCAATCCTCAATCCTCAATCCTCAATCCTCATTCTTCAATACTCAATACCCAATCCACAGTCTTCAATCATCAATACTCAATCTTCACTCGTCAAACCTCAATCCTCAGTCCTCAAACCTCAATCCTGAATCCTCAATCCTCAATGTTCAATCCGCAATACCCAATCCACAATATTCAATCCTCAATCCTCAATCCTCAATCTTCAACCCTCAACATTCAATACTTAATACTCAATCTTCAATCCTCAATCCTCAATCGTCAATCCTCAATCCTCAGTCCTCAATCCTCAATCTTCAATCCTCAATCCACAACCCTCAATCTTCAATCCTCAATCCTCAATCCTCAATCCTCAGTCCTCATTCTTCAATACTCAATACCCAATCCTCAATCTTGAATACTCAATCCTCAATCCTCAATTTTCAATCGTCAATCCTCAGTCCTATGTCCTCAATCCTCAATCCTCAACCCTCAGCCCTCATCCTCCATCCTCAATCCTCAATCATCAATCCTCAATCTTGTATCCTCAATATTCAATCTTCAATCCTCAATCCTCAATCCTTAGTGATCAATACTCAATCTTCAATCCTCAATCCTCAATCCTCAATCCTCAATCCTCAAACATCAATCCTCAATCCTCAATCCCCATTTCCCAAACCTCAATCCTCAACCCTCAGATCTCATCCTCAATTCTCAATTCTCAATCCTCAATCATCAATCCTCAATCTTCAATCCTCAATCCTCAATCCTCAATCCTCAAACCTCAGTACTCTATCCTCAATCCTCAACCTTCAATCCTGAATACTCAATCTTCAATCCTCAATCCTCAATCCTCAATCCTCAATCCTCAATCCTCAATCTTCAATCCTCAATCCTCAATCATCAATCTTCAATCCTCAATACTCAATCTGCAATCCTCAATCCTCAAACCTCAATCCTCAATCCTCATTCTTCAATCCTCAATACTCAATTTCAACCCTCAATCCTCAATCCTCAATCCTCAATCCTCAATCCTCAGTCCTCAATCCACAATCCTCAATCCTCAAACCTCAATCCTCAACCGTCAGTCCTCGTCCTCAATCCTCAAACCTCAATCCTCGATCCTCAATATTCAATCATGAATACTCAATCTTCAATCCTCAATGCTCTATCCTCAATCCTCAATCCTCAATCCTCAATATTCAAGACACAACCCTCAGCCATCAATCCTCAATACTCAACCATCAATCCTCAATTCTCAATACTCAATAGAATATTCTGAATACTCATGGTTCAATACTCAATCCACAGTATTCAATAATCAAATCTCAATCCTCAATCTTCAGTCCTCAATACTCAATTTCAATCCTCAATCCTCAATTCTCAATCCCGAATACTCAATCCTCAATCGTCAATCCTCAATCCCCAATCCTCAATCTTCAATCCTCAACCTCAATCCTCAATCCTCAATCCTCAGTCCTCAATATTCAATCCTCAATACTCAATCTTCAATCCTCAATCCTCAATCCTCAATCCTCAATCCTCAATCCTCAATCCTCATTCTTCAATCCTCAATACCCAATCCTCAATCTTCAATCCTCAATCCTCAATCCTCAATCCTAATTCGTCAATCCTCATTCTTCAATCCTCAATACCCAATCCTCAACTTCAATCCTCAAGCCTCAAACCTCATTTCTCAATCCTCAATCCTGAACCCTCAGCCCTCATCCTCCATCCTCAATCCTCAATCCTCAATCCTCAATCTTCAATCCTCAATTCTCAATCTTCAATCCTCTATCCTCAATCCTCAATCCTCAATCATCAATACTGAATCCTCAATCCTCAATCCTCAGTAATCAATCCTCAACCTTCAGTACTCAATCGTCAATCCTCAGTCCTCAATCCTCAACCCTCAATCCTCGTTCCTCAAACCTCAATCCTCAACCCTCAGTCCTCACACTCAATTCTCAATTCTCAATCCTCATTTCTCAATCATCAATCTTCAATCCTCAATAATCAATTTCCAATCCTCAATTTCTCAATCCTCAATTCTCAACCCTCAATCCTCAATCCTCAGTCCTCTCTCCTCAATCCTCAATCCTGGATCCTCAATCCCGAATCCTCAAGCTTCAGCCCTCAGTCCTTGACAATCAGCTGTCAATCCTCAATCCTCAATAGAATATCATGATTTCAGAGTCTTCAATACTCAATACTCAACCTGCAATCTTCAAATCTCTATCCACAAACATCAATTCTCAACACTCAACCCTCAACACTCAGTCCCCAATCCTCAATATTCAAGCCACAATCCTCAATACTCAATCCACAATCATCAACCTTCAATCCTCAATACTCAATCCAGAATCCTCAATCCTCAACCCTCAATCCTCAATTCGCAATCCTCAATAGTCGATCTTCAATTATCAATACTCAATATTCAATCCTCAATCCTCAATCCTCAATCCTCAATCATCATTCTTCAATCCTCAATACCCTATCCTCAATCTTCAATCCTCAATCCTCAATCCTCAATACCCAATCCTCAATCTTCAAGCCTCAATCCTCAATCCTCAATTCTCAATCCTCATTCCTCAATCCTCAGACCTCAACATAAATATTCAACCCTCACTCCTCGTCCTCAATCCACAACCCTCAATCCTCAATCCTCAATCCTCAATCCTCCATCCTCAATCTTCAATCCTCAATTTCTCAATACTCAAACCTCAATCCTCAATCTTCAATCCTCAATACTCAATCTTCAATCCTCAATCCTCAATCCTCAATCCTCAATCCTCAATCCGCAAACCTCAATCCTCAACCGTCAGACCTCGGCCTCAAACCTCAACAATCAATCCTCAGTCCTCAATCTTCAATCATCAATACCCAATCTTCAATCGTCAATCCTCAATCCTCAACCCTCAATCCTCAATTCGCAATCCTCAATAGTCAATCTTCAATCATCAATACTCAATCTTCAATCCTCAATACTCAATCCTCAATCCTCAATCCTCAATCCTCAATTCTCAATCTTCAATCCTCAATGCTCAACCTTCAATGCTCAATGCTCAGTCCTCAAATTTCAATTCTGAATCCTCAATCCGGAAGCCTCAACCTTCAGCCCTCAGTCCTCAACAATCAGTTGTCAATCCTCAATCCTCAATAGAATATACTCAATTCACAGTTTTCAATACTCAATACTCAATCTGCAATCTTCAAATCTCTATCCACAAACATCAATTCTCATCACTCAATCCTCAACACTCAGTCCTCAATGTTCAATCCTCAATCCTCAATTCTCAATCTTCAATCTTCAATACTGAACCTTCAATCCTCAATCCTCAATCCTCAGTCCTCAATCCTCAATCCTCAACCTTCAATCCTCAGTCCCCAATCCTCAATCTTCAACCCTCAATACTCAACCCTCAATCCTCGATCCTCAGACCTCAATCCTCAATCCTCAATCCTCAATGTTCAATCCGCAATACCCAATCCACAATATTCAATCCTCAATCCTCAATCCTCAATCTTCAACCCTCAACATTCAATACTCAATACTCAATCTTCAATCCTCAATCCTCAATCGTCAATCCTCAATCCTCAGTCCTCAATCCTCAATCTTCAATCCTCAATACTCAGTCTTCAATCCTCAATCCTCAATCCTCAATCCACAATACTCATTCTTCAATCCTCAATACCGAATCCTCAATCTTCAATCCTCAATCCTCAATCCTCAATTCTCAATCCTTAATCCTCAATCCTCAGACGTCAAACAGCAATACTCAACCCTCCGTCCTCGTCCTCAATCCACAACCCTCAATCCTCAATCCTCAATCATCAATCATCAATATTCAATCTTCAGTCCTCAATCCGCAATCCTCAATCCTCAATCCTCAATCCTCAATGTTCAATCCGAAATACCCAACCCTCAATCTTGAATACTCAATCCTCAGGCCTCAATTTTCAATCCTCAATCCTCAATCCTCAATCCTCAATCATCAATCCTCAATCATCAATCCTCAATCTTCAATACTCAACCCTCAAACCTCAATCCTCGATCCTCAATACTCAACCATCAATACTCAATTCTCAATACTCGATAGAATATCCTGGATTCTCAGGATTCTATACTCAAACCTCAATCCTCAACCCTCTGCCCTCATTCTCAATCCTCAATCCACAATCCTCAGACCTCAATCCTCAACCGTCAGCCCTCGTCCTCAACCCTCAATCCTCAATCCTCAATCCTCCCATCTTCAATCATCAATACTCAATCTTCAATCCTCAATCCTCAATCCTCAGTCCTCAAACCTCAATCCTGAATCCTCGACCCTGAATCCTCAATCTTCAGCCCTCAGTCCCCTACAATCAGTTGTCAATCGTCAATCCTCAATAGAATATCATCAATACACAGTTTTCATTACTCGATACCCAATCCTCAATCCTCAATCCTCAATCCTCAATCCTCAATTCTCAATCGTCAATCCTCAGTCCTCAGTCCTCTAACCTCAATCCTCAACCCTCAGCCCTCATCCTCAATCCTCAATCCTCAATCCTCAATCCTCAACCTCCAATCCTCAGTACTCAATCTTCAATAATCAATCCTCAATACTCAATCCACAATACTCAATCCTCAATCGTCAATCCTCAATCCCCAATCCTCAATCCACAATCCTCAGTGCTCAATGCGGTTTACCCAATCCTCAATCTTCAATACTCAATACCCAATCCTCAATCCTCCATCCACAATCCTCAATCCTCAATCCTCAATCCTCAATCCTCAATCCTCAGTCTTCAATCCTCAATACTCAGTCTTCAATCCTCAATCCTCAATCCTCAATCCTCAATCCTCATTCTTCAATACTCAATACCCAATCCACAATCTTCAATCATCAATACTCAATCTTCACTCGTCAAACCTCAATCCTCAGTCCTCAAACCTCAATCCTGAATCCTCAATCCTGAATCCTCAATCTTCAGCCCTGAGTCCTCAACAATCAGTTGTCAATCCTCAATCCTCGATAGAATATCATCAATTCACAGTTTTCACTACTCAATACTCAATCTGCAATCTTCAAATCTCTATCCACAAACTTCAATTCTCATCATGCAACCCTCAACACTCAGTCCCCAATCCTCAATATTCAATCCTCAATCCTCAATCCCCAATCCACAATCCTCAACATTCAATCCTCAATACTCAATCTTCAATCCTCAATCCTCAATCCTCAATACTCAATCCTCAATTCTCAATCGTCGATCGTCAATCTTCAACCATCAATACTCAATCTTCAATCCTCAATACTCAATCCTCAATCCTCAATCCTCAATCCTCAATTCTCAATCTTCAATCCACAATGCTCAACCTTCAATGCTCAATGCTCAGTCCTCAAATTTCAATTCTGAATCCTCAATCCGGAAGACTCAACCTTCAGCCCTCAGTCCTCAACAATCAGTTGTCAATCCTCAATCCTCAATATAATATACTCAATTCACAGTTTTCAATACTCAATACTCAATCTGCAATCTTCAAATCTCTATCCACAAACATCAATTCTCATCACTCAATCCTCAACACTCAGTCCTCAATGTTCAATCCTCAATCCTCAATTCTCAATCTTCAATCTTCAATACTGAACCTTCAATCCTCAATCCTCAATCCTCAGTCCTCAATCCTCAATCCTCTATCTTCAATCCTCAGTCCCCAATCCTCAGTCTTCAACCCTCAATACTCAACCCTCAATCCTCGATCCTCAGACCTCAAACCTCAATCCTGAATCCTCAATCCTGAATCCTCAATCTTCAGACCTCAGTCCTCAACAATCAGTGGTCCATCCTCAACCCTCAATAGAATATCATGATTTCAGAGTTTTCAATACTCAATACTCAACCTGCAATCTTCAAATCTCTATCCACAAACATCAATTCTCAACACTCAACACTCAACACTCAGTCCCCAATCCTCAATATTCAAGCCTCAATCCTCAATACTCAATCCACAATCATCAACCTTCAATCCTCAATACTCAATCCTCAATCCTCAATCCTCAACCCTCAATCCTCAATTCGCAATCCTCAATAGTCGATCTTCAATCCTCAATACTCAATATTCAATCCTCAATCCTCAATCCTCAATCCTCAATCAGCATTCTTCAATCCTCAATACCCTATCCTCAATCTTCAATCCTCAATCCTCAATCCTCAATACCCAATCCTCAATCTTCAATCCTCAATCCTCAATCCTCAATTCTCAATCCTCATTCCTCAATCTTCAGACCTCAACATAAATATTCAACCCTCAGTCCTCGTCCTCAATCCACAAACCTCAATCCTCAATCCTCAATCCTCCATCCTCAATCTTCAATCCTCAATTTCTCAATCCTCAAACCTCAATCCTCAATCTTCAATCCTCAATACTCAATCTTCAATCCTCAATCCTCAATCCTCAATCCTCAATCCTCAATCCGCAAACCTCAATCCTCAACCGTCAGACCCCGTCCTCAAACCTCAACCATCAATCCTCAGTCCTCAATCTTCAATCATCAATACCCAATCTTCAATCGTCAATCCTCAATCCTCAATCCTCAATCCTCAATACTCAATACTCAATCCCCAATCCTCAATCCTCAATCTTCAATTCTCAATTCTCAATACTCAACCGCCAATCCTCAATCCTCAATCCTCAATCCTCAATCATCAATCCTCAATCATCAATCCTCAATCTTCAATACTCAACCCTCAAACCTCAATCCTCGATCCTCAATACTCAACCATCAATACTCAATTCTCAATACTCGATAGAATATCCTGAATTCTCAGGATTCTATGCTCAAACCTCAATCCTCAACCCTCTGCCCTCATTCTCAATCCTCAATCCACAATCCTCAGACCTCAATCCTCAACCGTCAGCCCTCGTCCTCAACCCTCAACCCTCAATCCTCAATCCTCCCATCTTCAATCATCAATACTCAATCTTCAATCCTCAATCCTCAATCCTCAGTCCTCAAACCTCAATCCTGAATCCTCGACCCTGAATCCTCAATCTTCAGCCCTCAGACATCTACAATCAGTTGTCAATCCTCAATCCTCAATAGAATATCATCAATACACAGTTTTCATTACTCGATACCCAATCCTCAATCCTCAATCCTCAATCCTCAATCCTCAATTCTCAATCCTCAATCCTCAGTCCTCAGTCCTCTAACCTCAATCCTCAACCCTCAGCCCTCATCCTCAATCCTCAATCCTCAATCCTCAATCCTCAACCTCCAATCCTCAGTACTCAATCTTCAATAATCAATCCTCAATACTCAATCCACAATACTCAATCCTCAATCGTGAATCCTCAATCCCCAATCCTCAATCCACAATCCTCAGTGTTCAATGCGGTTTACCCAATCCTCAATCTTCAATACTCAATACCCAATCCTCAATCCTCCATCCTCAATCCTCAATCCTCAATCCTCAATCCTCAATCCTCAATCCTCAATCTTCAATCCTCAATACTCAGTCTTCAATCCTCAATCCTCAATCCTCAATCCTCAATCCTCATTCTTCAATACTCAATACCCAATCCACAGTCTTCAATCATCAATACTCAATCTTCACTCGTCAAACCTCAATCCTCAGTCCTCAAACCTCAATCCTGAATCCTCAATCCTCAATGTTCAATCCGCAATACCCAATCCACAATATTCAATCCTCAATCCTCAATCCTCAATCTTCAACCCTCAACATTCAATACTTAATACTCAATCTTCAATCCTCAATCCTCAATCGTCAATCCTCAATCCTCAGTCCTCAATCCTCAATCTTCAATCCTCAATCCACAACCCTCAATCTTCAATCCTCAATCCTCAATCCTCAATCCTCAGTCCTCATTCTTCAATACTCAATACCCAATCCTCAATCTTGAATACTCAATCCTCAATCCTCAATTTTCAATCGTCAATCCTCAGTCCTCTGTCCTCAATCCTCAATCCTCAACCCTCAGCCCTCATCCTCCATCCTCAATCCTCAATCATCAATCCTCAATCTTGTATCCTCAATATTCAATCTTCAATCCTCAATCCTCAATCCTTAGTGATCAATACTCAATCTTCAATACTCAATCCTCAATCCTCAATCCTCAATCCTCAATCCTCAAACATCAATCCTCAATCCTCAATCCCCATTTCCCAAACCTCAATCCTCAACCCTCAGATCTCATCCTCAATTCTCAATTCTCAATCCTCAATCATCAATCCTCAATCTTCAATCCTCAATCCTCAATCCTCAATCCTCAATCCTCAGTACTCTATCCTCAATCCTCAACCTTCAATCCTGAATACTCAATCTTCAATCCTCAATCCTCAATCCTCAATCCTCAATCCTCAATCCTCAATCTTCAATCCTCAATCCTCAATCATCAATCTTCAATCCTCAATACTCAATCTGCAATCCTCAATCCTCAAACCTCAATCCTCAATCCTCATTCTTCAATCCTCAATACTCAATTTCAACCCTCAATCCTCAATCCTCAATCCTCAATCCTCAATCCTCAGTCCTCAATCCACAATCCTCAATCCTCAAACCTCAATCCTCAACCGTCAGTCCTCGTCCTCAATCCTCAAACCTCAATCCTCGATCCTCAATATTCAATCATGAATACTCAATCTTCAATCCTCAATGCTCTATCCTCAATCCTCAATCCTCAATCCTCAATATTCAAGACACAACCCTCAGCCATCAATCCTCAATACTCAAACATCAATCCTCAATTCTCAATACTCAATAGAATATTCTGAATACTCATGGTTCAATACTCAATCCACAGTATTCAATAATCAAATCTCAATCCTCAATCTTCAGTCCTCAATACTCAATTTCAATCCTCAATCCTCAATTCTCAATCCCGAATACTCAATCCTCAATCGTCAATCCTCAATCCCCAATCCTCAATCTTCAATCCTCAACCTCAATCCTCAATCCTCAATCCTCAGTCCTCAATATTCAATCCTCAATACTCAATCTTCAATCCTCAATCCTCAATCCTCAATCCTCAATCCTCAATCCTCAATCCTCATTCTTCAATCCTCAATACCCAATCCTCAATCTTCAATCCTCAATCCTCAATCCTCAATCCTAATTCGTCAATCCTCATTCTTCAATCCTCAATACCCAATCCTCAACTTCAATCCTCAAGCCTCAAACCTCATTTCTCAATCCTCAATCCTGAACCCTCAGCCCTCATCCTCCATCCTCAATCCTCAATCCTCAATCCTCAATCTTCAATCCTCAATTCTCAATCTTCAATCCTCTATCCTCAAGCCTCAATCCTCAATCATCAATACTGAATCCTCAATCCTCAATCCTCAGTAATCAATCCTCAACCTTCAGTACTCAATCGTCAATCCTCAGTCCTCAATCCTCAACCCTCAATCCTCGTTCCTCAAACCTCAATCCTCAACCCTCAGTCCTCACACTCAATTCTCAATTGTCAATCCTCATTTCTCAATCATCAATCTTCAATCCTCAATAATCAATTTCCAATCCTCAATTTCTCAATCCTCAATTCTCAACCCTCAATCCTCAATCCTCAGTCCTCTCTCCTCAATCCTCAATCCTGGATCCTCAATCCCGAATCCTCAAGCTTCAGCCCTCAGTCCTTGACAATCAGCTGTCAATCCTCAATCCTCAATAGAATATCATGATTTCAGAGTTTTCAATACTCAATACTCAACCTGCAATCTTCAAATCTCTATCCACAAACATCAATTCTCAATACTCAACCCTCAACACTCAGTCCCCAATCCTCAATATTCAAGCCACAATCCTCAATACTCAATCCACAATCATCAACCTTCAATCCTCAATACTCAATCCACAATCCTCAATCCTCAACCCTCAATCCTCAATTCGCAATCCTCAATAGTCGATCTTCAATTATCAATACTCAATATTCAATCCTCAATCCTCAATCCTCAATCCTCAATCATCATTCTTCAATCCTCAATACCCTATCCTCAATCTTCAATCCTCAATCCTCAATCCTCAATACCCAATCCTCAATCTTCAAGCCTCAATCCTCAATCCTCAATTCTCAATCCTCATTCCTCAATCCTCAGACCTCAACATAAATATTCAACCCTCACTCCTCGTCCTCAATCCACAACCCTCAATCCTCAATCCTCAATCCTCAATCCTCCATCCTCAATCTTCAATCCTCAATTTCTCAATACTCAAACCTCAATCCTCAATCTTCAATCCTCAATACTCAATCTTCAATCCTCAATCCTCAATCCTCAATCCTCAATCCTCAATCCGCAAACCTCAATCCTCAACCGTCAGACCTCGGCCTCAAACCTCAACAATCAATCCTCAGTCCTCAATCTTCAATCATCAATACCCAATCTTCAATCGTCAATCCTCAATCCTCAACCCTCAATCCTCAATTCGCAATCCTCAATAGTCGATCTTCAATTATCAATACTCAATATTCAATCCTCAATCCTCAATCCTCAATCCTCAATCCTCAATCATCAATCCTCAATCATCAATCCTCAATCTTCAATACTCAACCCTCAAACCTCAATCCTCGATCCTCAATACTCAACCATCAATACTCAATTCTCAATACTCGATAGAATATCCTGAATTCTCAGGATTCTATACTCAAACCTCAATCCTCAACCCTCTGCCCTCATTCTCAATCCTCAATCCACAATCCTCAGACCTCAATCCTCAACCGTCAGCCCTCGTCCTCAACCCTCAACCCTCAATCCTCAATCCTCCCATCTTCAATCATCAATACTCAATCTTCAATCCTCAATCCTCAATCCTCAGTCCTCAAACCTCAATCCTGAATCCTCGATCCTGAATCCTCAATCTTCAGCCCTCAGTCCTCTACAATCAGTTGTCAATCCTCAATCCTCAATAGAATATCATCAATACACAGTTTTCATTACTCGATACCCAATCCTCAATCCTCAATCCTCAATCCTCAATCCTCAATCCTCAATTCTCAATCCTCAATCCTCAGTCCTCAGTCCTCTAACCTCAATCCTCAACAGTCAGCCCTCATCCTCAATCCTCAATCCTCAATCCTCAATCCTCAACCTCCAATCCTCAGTACTCAATCTTCAATAACCAATCCTCAATACTCAATCCACAATACTCAATCCTCAATCGTCAATCCTCAATCCCCAATCCTCAATCCACAATCCTCAGTGTTCAATGCGGTTTACCCAATCCTCAATCTTCTATACTCAATACCCAATCCTCAATCCTCCATCCTCAATCCTCAATCCTCAATCCTCAATCCTCAATCCTCAATCCTCAATCTTCAATCCTCAATACTCAGTCTTCAATCCTCAATCCTCAATCCTCAATCCTCAATCCTCAATCCTCAATCCTCATTCTTCAATACTGAATACCCAATCCACAATCTTCAATCATCAATACTCAATCTTCGCTCGTCAAACCTCAATCCTCAGTCCTCAAACCTCAATCCTGAATCCTCAATCCTGAATCCTCAATCTTCAGCCCTGAGTCCTCAACAATCAGTTGTCAATCCTCAATCCTCGATAGAATATCATCAATTCACAGTTTTCACTACTCAATACTCAATCTGCAATCTTCAAATCTCTATCCACAAACTTCAATTCTCATCATGCAACCCTCAACACTCAGTCCCCAATCCTCAATATTCAATCCTCAATCCTCAATCCTCAATCCACAATCCTCAACATTCAATCCTCAATACTCAATCTTCAATCCTCAATCCTCAATCCTCAATACTCAATCCTCAATTCTCAATCCTCGATCGTCAATCTTCAATCATCAATACTCAATCTTCAATCCTCAATACTCAATCCTCAATCCTCAATCCTCAATCCTCAATTCTCAATCTTCAATCCTCAATGCTCAACCTTCAATGCTCAATGCTCAGTCCTCAAATTTCAATTCTGAATCCTCAATCCGGAAGCCTCAACCTTCAGCCCTCAGTCCTCAACAATCAGTTGTCAATCCTCAATCCTCAATAGAATATACTCAATTCACAGTTTTCAATACTCAATACTCAACCTGCAATCTTCAAATCTCTATCCACAAACATCAATTCTCAATACTCAACCCTCAACACTCAGTCCCCAATCCTCAATATTCAAGCCACAATCCTCAATACTCAATCCACAATCATCAACCTTCAATCCTCAATACTCAATCCACAATCCTCAATCCTCAACCCTCAATCCTCAATTCGCAATCCTCAATAGTCGATCTTCAATTATCAATACTCAATATTCAATCCTCAATCCTCAATCCTCAATCCTCAATCATCATTCTTCAATCCTCAATACCCTATCCTCAATCTTCAATCCTCAATCCTCAATCCTCAATACCCAATCCTCAATCTTCAAGCCTCAATCCTCAATCCTCAATTCTCAATCCTCATTCCTCAATCCTCAGACCTCAACATAAATATTCAACCCTCACTCCTCGTCCTCAATCCACAACCCTCAATCCTCAATCCTCAATCCTCAATCCTCCATCCTCAATCTTCAATCCTCAATTTCTCAATACTCAAACCTCAATCCTCAATCTTCAATCCTCAATACTCAATCTTCAATCCTCAATCCTCAATCCTCAATCCTCAATCCTCAATCCGCAAACCTCAATCCTCAACCGTCAGACCTCGGCCTCAAACCTCAACAATCAATCCTCAGTCCTCAATCTTCAATCATCAATACCCAATCTTCAATCGTCAATCCTCAATCCTCAACCCTCAATCCTCAATTCGCAATCCTCAATAGTCGATCTTCAATTATCAATACTCAATATTCAATCCTCAATCCTCAATCCTCAATCCTCAATCCTCAATCATCAATCCTCAATCATCAATCCTCAATCTTCAATACTCAACCCTCAAACCTCAATCCTCGATCCTCAATACTCAACCATCAATACTCAATTCTCAATACTCGATAGAATATCCTGAATTCTCAGGATTCTATACTCAAACCTCAATCCTCAACCCTCTGCCCTCATTCTCAATCCTCAATCCACAATCCTCAGACCTCAATCCTCAACCGTCAGCCCTCGTCCTCAACCCTCAACCCTCAATCCTCAATCCTCCCATCTTCAATCATCAATACTCAATCTTCAATCCTCAAACCTCAATCCTCAGTCCTCAAACCTCAATCCTGAATCCTCGATCCTGAATCCTCAATCTTCAGCCCTCAGTCCTCTACAATCAGTTGTCAATCCTCAATCCTCAATAGAATATCATCAATACACAGTTTTCATTACTCGATACCCAATCCTCAATCCTCAATCCTCAATCCTCAATCCTCAATCCTCAATTCTCAATCCTCAATCCTCAGTCCTCAGTCCTCTAACCTCAATCCTCAACAGTCAGCCCTCATCCTCAATCCTCAATCCTCAATCCTCAATCCTCAACCTCCAATCCTCAGTACTCAATCTTCAATAACCAATCCTCAATACTCAATCCACAATACTCAATCCTCAATCGTCAATCCTCAATCCCCAATCCTCAATCCACAATCCTCAGTGTTCAATGCGGTTTACCCAATCCTCAATCTTCAATACTCAATACCCAATCCTCAATCCTCCATCCTCAATCCTCAATCCTCAATCCTCAATCCTCAATCCTCAATCCTCAATCTTCAATCCTCAATACTCAGTCTTCAATCCTCAATCCTCAATCCTCAATCCTCAATCCTCAATCCTCAATCCTCATTCTTCAATACTGAATACCCAATCCACAATCTTCAATCATCAATACTCAATCTTCGCTCGTCAAACCTCAATCCTCAGTCCTCAAACCTCAATCCTGAATCCTCAATCCTGAATCCTCAATCTTCAGCCCTGAGTCCTCAACAATCAGTTGTCAATCCTCAATCCTCGATAGAATATCATCAATTCACAGTTTTCACTACTCAATACTCAATCTGCAATCTTCAAATCTCTATCCACAAACTTCAATTCTCATCATGCAACCCTCAACACTCAGTCCCCAATCCTCAATATTCAATCCTCAATCCTCAATCCTCAATCCACAATCCTCAACATTCAATCCTCAATACTCAATCTTCAATCCTCAATCCTCAATCCTCAATACTCAATCCTCAATTCTCAATCCTCGATCGTCAATCTTCAATCATCAATACTCAATCTTCAATCCTCAATACTCAATCCTCAATCCTCAATCCTCAATCCTCAATTCTCAATCTTCAATCCTCAATGCTCAACCTTCAATGCTCAATGCTCAGTCCTCAAATTTCAATTCTGAATCCTCAATCCGGAAGCCTCAACCTTCAGCCCTCAGTCCTCAACAATCAGTTGTCAATCCTCAATCCTCAATAGAATATACTCAATTCACAGTTTTCAATACTCAATACTCAATCTGCAATCTTCAAATCTCTATCCACAAACATCAATTCTCATCACTCAATCCTCAACACTCAGTCCTCAATGTTCAATCCTCAATCCTCAATTCTCAATCTTCAATCTTCAATACTGAACCTTCAATCCTCAATCCTCAATCCTCAGTCCTCAATCCTCAATCCTCAATCTTCAATCCTCAGTCCCCAACCCTCAATCTTCAACCCTCAATACTCAACCCTCAATCCTCGATCCTCAGACCTCAATCCTCAATCCTCAATCCTCAATGTTCAATCCGTAATACCCAATCCACAATATTCAATCCTCAATCCTCAATCCTCAATCTTCAACCCTCAACATTCAATACTCAATACTCAATCTTCAATCCTCAATCCTCAATCGTCAATCCTCAATCCTCAGTCCTCAATCCTCAATCTTCAATCCTCAATACTCAGTCTTCAATCCTCAATCCTCAATCCTCAATCCACAATCCTCATTCTTCAATCCTCAATACCGAATCCTCAATCTTCAATCCTCAATCCTCAATCCTCAATTCTCAATCCTTAATCCTCAATCCTCAGACGTCAAACAGCAATACTCAACCCTCCGTCCTCGTCCTCAATCCACAACCCTCAATCCTCAATCCTCAATCATCAATCATCAATCCTCAATCCTCATTCTTCAATACTCAATACCCAATCCACAATCTTCAATCATCAATACTCAATCTTCGCTCGTCAAACCTCAATCCTCAGTCCTCAAACCTCAATCCTGAATCCTCAATCCTGAATCCTCAATCTTCAGCCCTTAGTCCTCAACAATCAGTTGTCAATCCTCAATCCTCTATAGAATATCACCAATTCACAGTTTTCACTACTCAATACTCAATCTGCAATCTTCAAATCTCTATCCACAAACTTCAATTCTCATCATGCAACCCTCAACACACAGTCCCCAATCCTCAATATTCAATCCTCAATCCTCAATCCACAATCCACAATCCTCAACATTCAATCCTCAATACTCAATCTTCAATCCTCAATCCTCAATCCTCAATACTCAATCCTCAATTCTCAATCCTCGATCGTCAATCTTCAATCATCAATACTCAATCTTCAATCCTCAATACTCAATCCTCAATCCTCAATCCTCAATCCTCAATTCTCAATCTTCAATCCTCAATGCTCAACCTTCAATGCTCAATGCTCAGTCCTCAAATTTCAATTCTGAATCCTCAATCCGGAAGCCTCAACCTTCAGCCCTCAGTCCTCAACAATCAGTTGTCAATCCTCAATCCTCTATAGAATATCATCAATTCACAGTTTTCACTACTCAATACTCAATCTGCAATCTTCAAATCTCTATCCACAAACTTCAATTCTCATCATGCAACCCTCAACACTCAGTCCCCAATCCTCAATATTCAATCCACAATCCTCAATCCACAATCCACAATCCTCAACATTCAATCCTCAATACTCAATCTTCAATCCTCAATCCTCAATCCTCAATACTCAATCCTCAATTCTCAATCCTCGATCGTCAATCTTCAATCATCAATACTCAATCTTCAATCCTCAATACTCAATCCTCAATCCTCAATCCTCAATCCTCAATTCTCAATCTTCAATCCTCAATGCTCAACCTTCAATGCTCAATGCTCAGTCCTCAAATTTCAATTCTGAATCCTCAATCCGGAAGCCTCAACCTTCAGCCCTCAGTCCTCAACAATCAGTTGTCAATCCTCAGTCCTCAATAGAATATACTCAATTGACAGTTTTCAATACTCAATACTCAATCTGCAATCTTCAAATCTCTATCCACAAACATCAATTCTCATCACTCAATCCTCAACACTCAGTCCTCAATGTTCAATCCTCAATCCTCAATTCTCAATCTTCAATCTTCAATACTGAACCTTCAATCCTCAATCCTCAATCCTCAGTCCTCAATCCTCAATCCTCAATCTTCAATCCTCAGTCCCCAATCCTCAATCTTCAACCCTCAATACTCAACCCTCAATCCTCGATCCTCAGACCTCAATCCTCAATCCTCAATCCTCAATGTTCAATCCGCAATACCCAATCCACAATATTCAATCCTCAATCCTCAATCCTCAATCTTCAACCCTCAACATTCAATACTCAATACTCAATCTTCAATCCTCAATCCTCAATCGTCAATCCTCAATCCTCAGTCCTCAATCCTCAATCTTCAATCCTCAATACTCAGTCTTCAATCCTCAATCCTCAATCCTCAATCCACAATCCTCATTCTTCAATCCTCAATACCGAATCCTCAATCTTCAATCCTCAATCCTCAATCCTCAATTCTCAATCCTTAATCCTCAATCCTCAGACGTCAAACAGCAATACTCAACCCTCCGTCCTCGTCCTCAATCCACAACCCTCAATCCTCAATACTCAATCATCAATCATCAATATTCAATCTTCAGTCCTCAATCCGCAATCCTCAATCCTCAATCCTCAATCCTCAATGTTCAATCCGAAATACCCAACCCTCAATCTTGAATACTCAATCCTCAGTCCTCAATTTTCAATCCTCAATCCTCAATCCTCAATCCACAATCATCAATCCTCAATCATCAATCCTCAATCTTCAATACTCAACCCTCAAACCTCAATCCTCGATCCTCAATACTCAACCATCAATACTCAATTCTCAATACTCGATAGAATATCCTGAATTCTCAGGATTCTATACTCAAACCTCAATCCTCAACCCTCTGCCCTCATTCTCAATCCTCAATCCACAATCCTCAGACCTCAATCCTCAACCGTCAGCCCTCGTCCTCAACCCTCAACCCTCAATCCTCAATCCTCCCATCTTCAATCATCAATACTCAATCTTCAATCCTCAATCCTCAATCCTCAGTCCTCAAACCTCAATCCTGAATCCTCGACCCTGAATCCTCAATCTTCAGCCCTCAGTCCCCTACAATCAGTTGTCAATCGTCAATCCTCAATAGAATATCATCAATACACAGTTTTCATTACTCGATACCCAATCCTCAATCCTCAATCCTCAATCCTCAATCCTCAATTCTCAATCGTCAATCCTCAGTCCTCAGTCCTCTAACCTCAATCCTCAACCCTCAGCCCTCATCCTCAATCCTCAATCCTCAATCCTCAATCCTCAACCTCCAATCCTCAGTACTCAATCTTCAATAATCAATCCTCAATACTCAATCCACAATACTCAATCCTCAATCGTCAATCCTCAATCCCCAATCCTCAATCCACAATCCTCAGTGCTCAATGCGGTTTTCCCAATCCTCAATCTTCAATACTCAATACCCAATCCTCAATCCTCCATCCACAATCCTCAATCCTCAATCCTCAATCCTCAATCCTCAATCCTCAGTCTTCAATCCTCAATACTCAGTCTTCAATCCTCAATCCTCAATCCTCAATCCTCAATCCTCATTCTTCAATACTCAATACCCAATCCACAATCTTCAATCATCAATACTCAATCTTCACTCGTCAAACCTCAATCCTCAGTCCTCAAACCTCAATCCTGAATCCTCAATCCTGAATCCTCAATCTTCAGCCCTGAGTCCTCAACAATCAGTTGTCAATCCTCAATCCTCGATAGAATATCATCAATTCACAGTTTTCAATACTCAATACTCAATCTGCAATCTTCAAATCTCTATCCACAAACTTCAATTCTCATCATGCAACCCTCAACACTCAGTCCCCAATCCTCAATATTCAATCCTCAATCCTCAATCCCCAATCCACAATCCTCAACATTCAATCCTCAATACTCAATCTTCAATCCTCAATCCTCAATCCTCAATACTCAATCCTCAATTCTCAATCCTCGATCGTCAATCTTCAATCATCAATACTCAATCTTCAATCCTCAATACTCAATCCTCAATCCTCAATCCTCAATCCTCAATCCTCAATCTTCAATCCACAATGCTCAACCTTCAATGCTCAATGCTCAGTCCTCAAATTTCAATTCTGAATCCTCAATCCGGAAGACTCAACCTTCAGCCCTCAGTCCTCAACAATCAGTTGTCAATCCTCAATCCTCAATATAATATACTCAATTCACAGTTTTCAATACTCAATACTCAATCTGCAATCTTCAAATCTCTATCCACAAACATCAATTCTCATCACTCAATCCTCAACACTCAGTCCTCAATGTTCAATCCTCAATCCTCAATTCTCAATCTTCAATCTTCAATACTGAACCTTCAATCCTCAATCCTCAATCCTCAGTCCTCAATCCTCAATCCTCTATCTTCAATCCTCAGTCCCCAATCCTCAGTCTTCAACCCTCAATACTCAACCCTCAATCCTCGATCCTCAGACCTCAATCCTCAATCCTCAATCCTCAATGTTCAATCCGCAATACCCAATCCACAATATTCAATCCTCAATCCTCAATCCTTAATCTTCAACCCTCAACATTCAATACTCAATACTCAATCTTCAATCCTCAATCCTCAATCGTCAATCCTCAATCCTCAGTCCTCAATACTCAATCTTCAATCCTCAATACTCAGTCTTCAATCCTCAATACTCAATCCTCAATCCACAATCCTCATTCTTCAATCCTCAATACCCAATCCTCAATCTTCAATCCTCAATCCTCAATCCTCAATTCTCAATCCTTAATCCTCAATCCTCAGACGTCAAACAGCAATACTCAACCCTCCGTCCTCGTCCTCAATCCACAACCCTCAATCCTCAATCCTCAATAATCAATCATCAATATTCAATCTTCAGTCCTCAATCCGCAATCCTCAATCCTCAATCCTCAATCCTCAATGTTTAATCCGAAATACCCAATCCTCAATCTTCAATCCTCAATCCTCAATCCTCAATCCTCAACTCTCAATCCTCAATCCTCAATCGTCAGACCTCACACATCAATACTCAACCCTCAGCCCTTGTCCTCAATCCACAACCCTCAATCTTCAATCCTCAATCCTCAATCCTCAATCCTCAATCCTCATTCTTCAATACTCAATACCCAATCCTCAATCTTGAATACTCAATCCTCAATCCTCAATTTTCAATCCTCAATCCTCAGTCCTCTGTCCTCAATCCTCAATCCTCAACCCTCAGCCCTCATCCTCCATCCTCAATCCTCAATCATCAATCCTCAATCTTGTATCCTCAATATTCAATCTTCAATCCTCAATCCTCAATCCTTAGTGATCAATACTCAATCTTCAATACTCAATCCTCAATCCTCAATCCTCAATCCTCAATCCTCAAACATCAATCCTCAATCCTCAATCCCCATTTCCCAAACCTCAATCCTCAACCCTCAGATCTCATCCTCAATTCTCAATTCTCAATCCTCAATCATCAATCCTCAATCTTCAATCCTCAATCCTCAATCCTCAATCCTCAATCCTCAGTACTCAATCCTCAATCCTCAACCTTCAATCCTGAATTCTCAATCTTCAATCCTCAATCCTCAATCCTCAATCCTCAATCCTCAATCCTCAATCTTCAATCCTCAATCCTCAATCATCAATCTTCAATCCTCAATACTCAATCTGCAATCCTCAATCCTCAAACCTCAATCCTCAATCCTCATTCTTCAATCCTCAATACCCAATCCTCAATCTTCAATCCTCAATCCTCAATCCCCAATTCTCAACCCTCAATCCTTAATCCTCAATCCTCAATACTCAATCCTCAGTCTTCAATCCTCAATACTCAACACTCAATAGAATATTCTGAATACTCCCGTTTCAATACTCAGTCCACAATATACAATAATCAAATCTCAATCCTCAATCTTCAATCCTCAATACTCAATTTCAATCCTCAATCCTCAATCCTCAATCCCCAATACTCAATCCTCAATCGTCAATCCTCAATCCCCAATCCTCAATCTTCAATCCCCAACCTCAATCCTCAAACCTCAATCCTCAATCCTCAATCTTCAATCCTCAATCCTCAATCCTCAATCCTCAATCCTCAATCCTCAATCCTCAATCCTCAATCCTCAATCCTCAATATTCAAGACACAACCCTCAGCCATCAATCCTCAATACTCAACCATCAATCCTCAATTCTCAATACTCCATAGAATATTCTGAATACTCATGGTTCAATACTCAATCCACAATATTCAGTAATCAAGTCTCAATCCTGAATCTTCAATCGTCAATCCTCAATTTCAATCCTCAATCCTCAATTCTCAATCCCCAATACTCAATCCTCAATCGTCAACCCTCAATCCCCAATCCTCAATCTTCAATCCTCGACCTCAATCCTCAATCCTCAATCCTCAGTCCTCAATATTCAATCCTCAATACTCAATCTTCAATCCTCAATCCTCAATCCTCAATCCTCAATCCTCAATCCTCAATCCTCATTCTTCAATCCTCAATACCCAATCCTCAATCTTCAATCCTCAATCCTCAATACTCAATCCTAATTCGTCAATCCTCATTCTTCAATCCTCAATACCCAATCCTCAACTTCAATCCTCAAGCCTCAAACCTCATTTCTCAATCCTCAATCCTGAACCCTCAGCCCTCATCCTCCATCCTCAATCCTCAATCCTCAATCCTCAATCTTCAATCCTCAATTCTCAATCTTCAATCCTCTATCCTCAATCCTCAATCCTCAATCATCAATACTGAATCCTCAATCCTCAATCCTCAGTAATCAATCCTCAACCTTCAGTACTCAATCGTCAATCCTCAGTCCTCAATCCTCAACCCTCAATCCTCGTTCCTCAAACCTCAATCCTCAACCCTCAGTCCTCACACTCAATTCTCAATTCTCAATCCTCATTTCTCAATCATCAATCTTCAATCCTCAATAATCAATTTCCAATCCTCAATTTCTCAATCCTCAATTCTCAACCCTCAATCCTCAATCCTCAGTCCTCTCTCCTCAATCCTCAATCCTGGATCCTCAATCCCGAATCCTCAAGCTTCAGCCCTCAGTCCTTGACAATCAGCTGTCAATCCTCAATCCTCAATAGAATATCATGATTTCAGAGTTTTCAATACTCAATACTCAACCTGCAATCTTCAAATCTCTATCCACAAACATCAATTCTCAATACTCAACCCTCAACACTCAGTCCCCAATCCTCAATATTCAAGCCACAATCCTCAATACTCAATCCACAATCATCAACCTTCAATCCTCAATACTCAATCCACAATCCTCAATCCTCAACCCTCAATCCTCAATTCGCAATCCTCAATAGTCGATCTTCAATTATCAATACTCAATATTCAATCCTCAATCCTCAATCCTCAATCCTCAATCATCATTCTCCAATCCTCAATACCCTATCCTCAATCTTCAATCCTCAATCCTCAATCCTCAATACCCAATCCTCAATCTTCAAGCCTCAATCCTCAATCCTCAATTCTCAATCCTCATTCCTCAATCCTCAGACCTCAACATAAATATTCAACCCTCACTCCTCGTCCTCAATCCACAACCCTCAATCCTCAATCCTCAATCCTCAATCCTCCATCCTCAATCTTCAATCCTCAATTTCTCAATACTCAAACCTCAATCCTCAATCTTCAATCCTCAATACTCAATCTTCAATCCTCAATCCTCAATCCTCAATCCTCAATCCTCAATCCGCAAACCTCAATCCTCAACCGTCAGACCTCGGCCTCAAACCTCAACAATCAATCCTCAGTCCTCAATCTTCAATCATCAATACCCAATCTTCAATCGTCAATCCTCAATCCTCAACCCTCAATCCTCAATTCGCAATCCTCAATAGTCGATCTTCAATTATCAATACTCAATATTCAATCCTCAATCCTCAATCCTCAATCCTCAATCCTCAATCATCAATCCTCAATCATCAATCCTCAATCTTCAATACTCAACCCTCAAACCTCAATCCTCGATCCTCAATACTCAACCATCAATACTCAATTCTCAATACTCGATAGAATATCCTGAATTCTCAGGATTCTATAGTCAAACCTCAATCCTCAACCCTCTGCCCTCATTCTCAATCCTCAATCCACAATCCTCAGACCTCAATCCTCAACCGTCAGCCCTCGTCCTCAACCCTCAACCCTCAATCCTCAATCCTCCCATCTTCAATCATCAATACTCAATCTTCAATCCTCAATCCTCAATCCTCAGTCCTCAAACCTCAATCCTGAATCCTCGATTCTGAATCCTCAATCTTCAGCCCTCAGTCCTCTACAATCAGTTGTCAATCCTCAATCCTCAATAGAATATCATCAATACACAGTTTTCATTACTCGATACCCAATCCTCAATCCTCAATCCTCAATCCTCAATCCTCAATCCTCAATTCTCAATCCTCAATCCTCAGTCCTCAGTCCTCTAACCTCAATCCTCAACCCTCAGCCCTCATCCTCAATCCTCAATCCTCAATCCTCAATCCTCAACCTCCAATCCTCAGTACTCAATCTTCAATAACCAATCCTCAATACTCAATCCACAATACTCAATCCTCAATCGTCAATCCTCAATCCCCAATCCTCAATCCACAATCCTCAGTGTTCAATGCGGTTTACCCAATCCTCAATCTTCAATACTCAATACCCAATCCTCAATCCTCCATCCTCAATCCTCAATCCTCAATCCTCAATCCTCAATCCGCAAACCTCAATCCTCAACCGTCAGACCTCGGCCTCAAACCTCAACAATCAATCCTCAGTCCTCAATCTTCAATCATCAATACCCAATCTTCAATCGTCAATCCTCAATCCTCAACCCTCAATCCTCAATTCGCAATCCTCAATAGTCGATCTTCAATTATCAATACTCAATATTCAATCCTCAATCCTCAATCCTCAATCCTCAATCCTCAATCATCAATCCTCAATCATCAATCCTCAATCTTCAATACTCAACCCTCAAACCTCAATCCTCGATCCTCAATACTCAACCATCAATACTCAATTCTCAATACTCGATAGAATATCCTGAATTCTCAGGATTCTATACTCAAACCTCAATCCTCAACCCTCTGCCCTCATTCTCAATCCTCAATCCACAATCCTCAGACCTCAATCCTCAACCGTCAGCCCTCGTCCTCAACCCTCAACCCTCAATCCTCAATCCTCCCATCTTCAATCATCAATACTCAATCTTCAATCCTCAATCCTCAATCCTCAGTCCTCAAACCTCAATCCTGAATCCTCGATTCTGAATCCTCAATCTTCAGCCCTCAGTCCTCTACAATCAGTTGTCAATCCTCAATCCTCAATAGAATATCATCAATACACAGTTTTCATTACTCGATGCCCAATCCTCAATCCTCAATCCTCAATCCTCAATCCTCAATCCTCAATTCTCAATCCTCAATCCTCAGTCCTCAGTCCTCTAACCTCAATCCTCAACCCTCAGCCCTCATCCTCAATCCTCAATCCTCAATCCTCAATCCTCAACCTCCAATCCTCAGTACTCAATCTTCAATAACCAATCCTCAATACTCAATCCACAATACTCAATCCTCAATCGTCAATCCTCAATCCCCAATCCTCAATCCACAATCCTCAGTGTTCAATGCGGTTTACCCAATCCTCAATCTTCAATACTCAATACCCAATCCTCAATCCTCCATCCTCAATCCTCAATCCTCAATCCTCAATCCTCAATCCTCAATCCTCAATCTTCAATCCTCAATACTCAGTCTTCAATCCTCAATCCTCAATCCTCAATCCTCAATCCTCAATGCTCCATCCTCATTCTTCAATACTCAATACCCAATCCACAACCTTCAATCATCAATACTCAATCTTCGCTCGTCAAACCTCAATCCTCAGTCCTCAAACCTCAATCCTGAATCCTCAATCCTGAATCCTCAATCTTCAGCCCTGAGTCCTCAACAATCAGTTGTCAATCCTCAATCCTCGACAGAATATCATCAATTCACAGTTTTCACTACTCAATACTCAATCTGCAATCTTCAAATCTCTATCCACAAACTTCAATTCTCATCATGCAACCCTCAACACTCAGTCCCCAATCCTCAATATTCAATCCTCAATCCTCAATCCTCAATCCACAATCCTCAACATTCAATCCTCAATACTCAATCTTCAATCCTCAATCCTCAATCCTCAATACTCAATCCTCAATTCTCAATCCTCGATCGTCAATCTTCAATCATCAATACTCAATCTTCAATCCTCAATACTCAATCCTCAATCCTCAATCCTCAATCCTCAATTCTCAATCTTCAATCCTCAATGCTCAACCTTCAATGCTCAATGCTCTGTCCTCAAATTTCAATTCTGAATCCTCAATCCGGATGCCTCAACCTTCAGCCCTCAGTCCTCAACAATCAGTTGTCAATCCTCAATCCTCAATAGAATATACTCAATTCACAGTTTTCAATACTCAATACTCAATCTGCAATCTTCAAATCTCTATCCACAAACATCAATTCTCATCACTCAATCCTCAACACTCAGTCCTCAATGTTCAATCCTCAATCCTCAATTCTCAATCTTCAATCTTCAATACTGAACCTTCAATCCTCAATCCTCAATCCTCAGTCCTCAATCCTCAATCCTCAATCTTCAATCCTCAGTCCCCAACCCTCAATCTTCAACCCTCAATACTCAACCCTCAATCCTCGATCCTCAGACCTCAATCCTCAATCCTCAATCCTCAATGTTCAATCCGCAATACCCAATCCACAATATTCAATCCTCAATCCTCAATCCTCAATCTTCAACCCTCAACATTCAATACTCAATACTCAATCTTCAATCCTCAATCCTCAATCGTCAATCCTCAATCCTCAGTCCTCAATCCTCAATCTTCAATCCTCAATACTCAGTCTTCAATCCTCAATCCTCAATCCTCAATCCACAATCCTCATTCTTCAATCCTCAATACCGAATCCTCAATCTTCAATCCTCAATCCTCAATCCTCAATTCTCAATCCTTAATCCTCAATCCTCAGACGTCAAACAGCAATACTCAACCCTCCGTCCTCGTCCTCAATCCACAACCCTCAATCCTCAATCCTCAATCATCAATCATCAATCCTCAATCCTCATTCTTCAATACTAAATACCCAATCCACAATCCTCAATCATCAATACTCAATCTTCGCTCGTCAAACCTCAATCCTCAGTCCTCAAACCTCAATCCTGAATCCTCAATCCTGAATCCTCAATCTTCAGCCCTGAGTCCTCAACAATCAGTTGTCAATCCTCAATCCTCTATAGAATATCATCAATTCACAGTTTTCACTACTCAATACTCAATCTGCAATCTTCAAATCTCTATCCACAAACTTCAATTCTCATCATGCAACCCTCAACACTCAGTCCCCAATCCTCAATATTCAATCCTCAATCCTCAATCCACAATCCACAATCCTCAACATTCAATCCTCAATACTCAATCTTCAATCCTCAATCCTCAATCCTCAATACTCAATCCTCAATTCTCAATCCTCGATCGTCAATCTTCAATCATCAATACTCAATCTTCAATCCTCAATACTCAATCCTCAATCCTCAATCCTCAATCCTCAATTCTCAATCTTCAATCCTCAATGCTCAACCTTCAATGCTCAATGCTCAGTCCTCAAATTTCAATTCTGAATCCTCAATCCGGAAGCCTCAACCTTCAGCCCTCAGTCCTCAACAATCAGTTGTCAATCCTCAATCCTCTATAGAATATCATCAATTCACAGTTTTCACTACTCAATACTCAATCTGCAATCTTCAAATCTCTATCCACAAACTTCAATTCTCATCATGCAACCCTCAACACTCAGTCCCCAATCCTCAATATTCAATCCACAATCCTCAATCCACAATCCACAATCCTCAACATTCAATCCTCAATACTCAATCTTCAATCCTCAATCCTCAATCCTCAATACTCAATCCTCAATTCTCAATCCTCGATCGTCAATCTTCAATCATCAATACTCAATCTTCAATCCTCAATACTCAATCCTCAATCCTCAATCCTCAATCCTCAATTCTCAATCTTCAATCCTCAATGCTCAACCTTCAATGCTCAATGCTCAGTCCTCAAATTTCAATTCTGAATCCTCAATCCGGAAGCCTCAACCTTCAGCCCTCAGTCCTCAACAATCAGTTGTCAATCCTCAATCCTCAATAGAATATACTCAATTCACAGTTTTCAATACTCAATACTCAATCTGCAATCTTCAAATCTCTATCCACAAACATCAATTCTCATCACTCAATCCTCAACACTCAGTCCTCAATGTTCAATCCTCAATCCTCAATTCTCAATCTTCAATCTTCAATACTGAACCTTCAATCCTCAATCCTCAATCCTCAGTCCTCAATCCTCAATCCTCTATCTTCAATCCTGAGTCCCCAATCCTCAGTCTTCAACCCTCAATACTCAACCCTCAATCCTCGATCCTCAGACCTCAATCCTCAATCCTCAATCCTCAATGTTCAATCCGCAATACCCAATCCACAATATTCAATCCTCAATCCTCAATCCTTAATCTTCAACCCTCAACATTCAATACTCAATACTCAATCTTCAATCCTCAATCCTCAATCGTCAATCCTCAATCCTCAGTCGTCAATACTCAATCTTCAATCCTCAATACTCAGTCTTCAATCCTCAATACTCAATCCTCAATCCACAATCCTCATTCTTCAATCCTCAATACCCAATCCTCAATCTTCAATCCTCAATCCTCAATCCTCAATTCTCAATCCTTAATCCTCAATCCTCAGACGTCAAACAGCAATACTCAACCCTCCGTCCTCGTCCTCAATCCACAACCCTCAATCCTCAATCCTCAATCATCAATCATCAATATTCAATCTTCAGTCCTCAATCCGCAATCCTCAATCCTCAATCCTTAATCCTCAATGTTCAATCCGAAATACCCAATCCTCAATCTTCAATCCTCAATCCTCAATCCTCAATCCTCAACTCTCAATCCTCAATCCTCAATCGTCAGACCTCACACATCAATACTCAACCCTCAGCCCTTGTCCTCAATCCACAACCGTCAATCTTCAATCCTCAATCCTCAATCCTCAATCCTCAATCCTCATTCTTCAATACTCAATACCCAATCCTCAATCTTGAATACTCAATCCTCAATCCTCAATTTTCAATCCTCAATCCTCAGTCCTCTGTCCTCAATCCTCAATCCTCAACCCTCAGCCCTCATCCTCCATCCTCAATCCTCAATCATCAATCCTCAATCTTGTATCCTCAATATTCAATCTTCAATCCTCAATGCTCAATCCTTAGTGATCAATACTCAATCTTCAATACTCAATCCTCAATCCTCAATCCTCAATCCTCAATCCTCAAACATCAATCCTCAATCCTCAATCCCCATTTCCCAAACCTCAATCCTCAACCCTCAGATCTCATCCTCAATTCTCAATTCTCAATCCTCAATCATCAATCCTCAATCTTCAATCCTCAATCCTCAATCCTCAATCCTCAATCCTCAGTACTCAATCCTCAATCCTCAACCTTCAATCCTGAATACTCAATCTTCAATCCTCAATCCCCAATACTCAATCCTCAATCCTCAATCCTCAATCTTCAATCCTCAATCCTCAATCATCAATCTTCAATCCTCAATACTCAATCTGCAATCCTCAATCCTCAAACCTCAATCCTCAATCCTCATTCTTCAATCCTCAATACCCAATCCTCAATCTTCAATCCTCAATCCTCAATCCCCAATTCTCAACCCTCAATCCTTAATCCTCAATCCTCAATACTCAATCCTCAATCTTCAATCCTCAATACTCAACACTCAATAGAATATTCTGAATACTCCCGTTTCAATACTCAGTCCACAATATTCAATAATCAAATCTCAATCCTCAATCTTCAATCCTCAATACTCAATTTCAATCCTCAATCCTCAATCCTCAATCCCCAATACTCAATCCTCAATCGTCAATCCTCAATCCCCAATCCTCAATCTTCAATCCCCAACCTCAATCCTCAAACCTCAATCCTCAATCCTCAATCTTCAATCCTCAATCCTCAATCCTCAATCCTCAATCCTCAATCCTCAATCCTCAATCCTCAATCCTCAATCCTCAATATTCAAGACACAACCCTCAGCCATCAATCCTCAATACTCAACCATCAATCCTCAATTCTCAATACTCCATAGAATATTCTGAATACTCATGGTTCAATACTCAATCCACAATATTCAGTAATCAAGTCTCAATCCTGAATCTTCAATCGTCAATACTCAATTTCAATCCTCAATCCTCAATTCTCAATCCCCAATACTCAATCCTCAATCGTCAACCCTCAATCCCCAATCCTCAATCTTCAATCCTCGACCTCAATCCTCAATCCTCAATCCTCAATCCTCAATCCTCAATCTTCAATCCTCAATACTCAATCTTCAATCCCCAATCCTCAATCCTCAATCCTCAATCCTCAATCCTCAATCCTCAATCCTCAATCCTCAATCCTCAATCCTCAATCCTCAATACTCAATCTGCAATCCTCAATGCTCAATCCTCAATCCTCAATCCTCAATCCTCATTCCCCAACCCTCAACACTCATTCCTCAAACCTCAATCCTCAACCCTCAGTCCTCATACTCAATTCTCAATTCTCAATCCTCAATCCTCAATCCTCAATCTTCAATCCTCAATAATCAATCTCCAATCCTGAATCCTCAATCCTCGATCCTCAATCCTCAGGCATCAATACTCAATCTTCAATACTCAATCCTCAATCCTCAATCCTCAATCCTCAATCCTCAACCCTCAATACTCAATCCTCAATTCTCAGTCCTCAAACCTCAATCCTGAATCCACAATCCTGAATCCTCAATCTTCAGACCTCAGTCCTCAACAGTCATTCGTCAGTTCTCAATCCTCAATAGAATATCGTCAATTCACACTTTTCAATACTCAATACTCAGTCTGCAATCTTAAAATCTCTATCCACAAACTTCAATTACCATCACTCAACCCTCAACTCTCAGTCCCCCATCCTCAATCTTCAATCCTCAATCCTCAATCCTCAATTCTCAATCCTCAATCCTCAGTCCTCTGACCGCAAACCTCAATCCTCAATAATCGATTACCAATCCTAGATCCTCAATCCTCAACCCTCAATCCCCAATCATCAATCCTCAATAATCAATCTCCAATCCTAGGTCCTCAATCCGCAATCCTCAATCCTCAATCCTCAATCCTCATTCTTCAATCCTCAATACCCAATCCTCAATCTTCAATCCTCAATCATCAGTCCTCAATTGTCAATCCTCAATCCTCAGTCCTCAGTCGTCAAACCTCAGTCTCCGACCCACAGCCCTCATCCTCAATCCTCAGTCCTCAATCCTCAATCCTCAAACCTCAATCCTCTACCGTCAGTCCTCGTCCTCAATCCTCAATCCTCAATCCTCAATCCTCAATCTTCAGTACTCATTCCTGAATCCTCAATCCCCAATCCTCAATCCTCAATCATCAATCCTCTATCTTCAATACTCAATCCTCAATCCTCAATCCTCAATCCTCCATCCTCAGACCTCAAGTATCAATACTCAACCCTCAGTCCTCGTCCTCAATACACAACCCTCGATCATCAATCCTCAATCTTCATTCATCAATATTCAACCTTCAGTCCTCAATCCTCAATCCTCAATGCTCAATCCTCAATACCCAGTCATCAATCTTCAATCCTCAATCCTCATGCGTCAATCCTCAATCCTGAACCCTCAACCCTCAATCCTCAGTCCTCAATCCTCAATCCTCAATCCTCAGTCCTCAAACCTCAATCCTCAACCCTCAATTCTCAATCCTCAATCTTCAATCCTCAGTCCCCAATCCTGAATCTTCAATCCTCAGTCCTCAATCCTCAATCCTCAATCCTCAATACTCAGTCCTCAGTCCTCAAACCTCAATGCTCAATCCTCAATACTCAGTCCTCAGTCCTCAAACCTCAATGCTCAATCCTCAATCCTCTATCATCAATCCTCAATCTTCAATACTCAATACTCAATCCTCAATCCTCAATCCTCAATCCCCAACCCTCAATCCTCATTCCTCAAACCTCAATCCTCAACCCTCAGTCCTCATCCTCAATTCTCAATACTCAACCATCAATCCTCAATTCTTAATACTCAATAGAATATCCTGAATTCTCATGATTCAATACTCAATCCACAATATTCAGTAATCAAATCTCGATCCTCAAACATCAATCCTCAACACTCAATCCTCAACACTCGGTCCTCTCTCTTTATTCCTCCATCCTCAATCTTCTATCCTCAAGCGTCAATCCTCAACCCTCTATCCTCAACCCTCAATCCTCTGTCCTCAAACCTCAATTCCGAATCCTCAATCCTGAATGCTCAATATTCTTCCCTCAGTCTGCAACAACCAATTGTCAATCCTCAATCCTCAATAGAATATCCTCAATTCACAGCTTTCAATACTCAATCCCCAATCTTCAATCTTCAAATCTCAATCAACAGACATCAATTCTCATCACTCAACCCTCAGCACTCAGTCCTCAATCTTCAATCCTCAATCCTCAATCCTCAATCTTCAATCCTCCATACTCAATCTTCAATCCTCAATCCTCAATCATCAATCCTCAATCCTCAATTGTCAATCCTCAATCCTCATTCCTCAAACCTCAATCCTCAACCCTCACTCCTTATCCTCAATTCTCAATTCTCAATCCTCAATCCTCAATTCTCAATCTTCAATCCTCAATAATCAATCTCCAATCCTAGATCCTCAATCCCCAATCCTCAATCGTTAATCCTCAATCTTCAATCCTCAATCCACAGCCCTCAATCCTCAATACTCAATCTTCAATCCTCATTCCTCAATTCTCAATCTTCAATACTCAATCCTCAATAGTCAATCCTCAATCGTCAACACTCAATCCCCAATCCTGAATCTTCAATCCTCAATCCTCAACCCTCAACCCTCAATCCTCAATCTTCAATCCTTAATACACAATCTTCAATCCTCAATTCTCAATCCTCAATCCTCAATCCTCAATCCTCAATCCTCAATCATCAATCCTCTACCGTCAGTCCTCGTCCTCAATCCTCAATCCTCAATCCTCAATCCTCAATCCTCATTCCTCAAACCTCAATCCTCAACCCTCACTCCTTATCATCAATTCTCAATTCTCAATCCTCAATCCTCAATTCTCAATCTTCAATCCTCAATAATCAATCTCCAATCCTAGATCCTCAATCCCCAATCCTCAATCGTTAATCCTCAATCTTCAATCCTCAATCCACAGTCCTCAATCCTCATTACTCAATCTTCAATCCTCATTCCTCAATTCTCAATCCTCAATACTCAATCCTCAATAGTCAATCCTCAATCGTCAACCCTCAATCCCCAATCCTGAATCTTCAATCCTCAATCCTCAACCCTCAATCCTCAATCCTCAATCTTCAATCCTTAATACACAATCTTCAATCCTCAATTCTCAATCCTCAATCCTCAATCCTCAATCCTCAATCCTCAATCCTCAATCATCAATCCTCAATCCTCAATTCTCAATCCTTAATCCTCAATCCTCAGACGTCAAACAGCAATACTCAACCCTCCGTCCTCGTCCTCAATCCACAACCCTCAATCCTCAATCCTCAATCATCAATCATCAATATTCAATCTTCAGTCCTCAATCCGCAATCCTCAATCCTCAATCCTCAATCCTCAATGTTCAATCCGAAATACCCAATCCTCAATCTTCAATCCTCAATCCTCAATCCTCAATCCTCAACTCTCAATCCTCAATCCTCAATCGTCAGACCTCACACATCAATACTCAACCCTCAGCCCTTGTCCTCAATCCACAACCCTCAATCTTCAATCCTCAATCCTCAATCCTCAATCCTCAATCCTCATTCTTCAATACTCAATACCCAATCCTCAATCTTGAATACTCAATCCTCAATCCTCAATTTTCAATCCTCAATCCTCAGTCCTCTGTCCTCAATCCTCAATCCTCAACCCTCAGCCCTCATCCTCCATCCTCAATCCTCAATCATCAATCCTCAATCTTGTAACCTCAATATTCAATCTTCAATCCTCAATCCTCAATCCTTAGTGATCAATACTCAATCTTCAATACTCAATCCTCAATCCTCAATCCTCAATCCTCAATCCTCAAACATCAATCCTCAATCCTCAATCCCCATTTCCCAAACCTCAATCCTCAACCCTCAGATCTCATCCTCAATTCTCAATTCTCAATCCTCAATCATCAATCCTCAATCTTCAATCCTCGATCCTCAATCCTCAATCCTCAATCCTCAGTACTCAATCCTCAATCCTCAACCTTCAATCCTGAATACTCAATCTTCAATCCTCAATCCTCAATCCTCAATCCTCAATCCTCAATCCTCAATCTTCAATCCTCAATCCTCAATCATCAATCTTCAATCCTCAATACTCAATCTGCAATCCTCAATCCTCAAACCTCAATCCTCAATCCTCAATCTTCAATCCTCAATACCCAATCCTCAATCTTCAATCCTCAATCCTCAATCCTCAATTCTCAACCCTCAATCCTTAATCCTCAATCCTCAATACTCAATCCTCAATCTTCAATCCTCAATACTCAACACTCAATAGAATATTCTGAATACTCCCGTTTCAATACTCAGTCCACAATATTCAATAATCAAATCTCAATCCTCAATCTTCAATCCTCAATACTCAATTTCAATCCTCAATCCTCAATCCTCAATCCCCAATACTCAATCCTCAATCGTCAATCCTCAATCCCCAATCCTCAATCTTCAATCCCCAACCTCAATCCTCAAACCTCAATCCTCAATCCTCAATCTTCAATCCTCAATCCTCAATCCTCAATCCTCAATCCTCAATCCTCAATCCTCAATCCTCAATCCTCAATCCTCAATATTCAAGACACAACCCTCAGCCATCAATCCTCAATACTCAACCATCAATCCTCAATTCTCAATACTCCATAGAATATTCTGAATACTCATGGTTCAATACTCAATCCACAATATTCAGTAATCAAGTCTCAATCCTGAATTTTCAATCGTCAATACTCAATTTCAATCCTCAATCCTCAATTCTCAATCCCCAATACTCAACCCTCAATCGTCAACCCTCAATCCCCAATCCTCAATCTTCAATCCTCGACCTCAATCCTCAATCCTCAATCCTCAATCCTCAATCCTCAATCTTCAATCCTCAATACTCAATCTTCAATCCCAATCCTCAATCCTCAATCCTCAATCCTCAATCCTCAATCCTCAATCCTCAATCCTCAATCCTCAATCCTCAATCCTCAATACTCAATCTGCAATCCTCAATGCTCAATCCTCAATCCTCAATCCTCAATCCTCATTCCCCAACCCTCAACACTCATTCCTCAAACCTCAATCCTCAACCCTCAGTCCTCATACTCAATTCTCAATTCTCAATCCTCAATCCTCAATCCTCAATCTTCAATCCTCAATAATCAATCTCCAATCCTGAATCCTCAATCCTCGATCCTCAATCCTCAGGCATCAATACTCAATCTTCAATACTCAATCCTCAATCCTCAATCCTCAATCCTCAATCCTCAACCCTCAATACTCAATCCTCAATTCTCAGTCCTCAAACCTCAATCCTGAATCCACAATCCTGAATCCTCAATCTTCAGACCTCAGTCCTCAACAGTCATTCGTCAGTTCTCAATCCTCAATAGAATATCGTCAATTCACACTTTTCAATACTCAATACTCAGTCTGCAATCTTAAAATCTCTATCCACAAACTTCAATTACCATCACTCAACCCTCAACGCTCAGTCCCCCATCCTCAATCTTCAATCCTCAATCCTCAATCCTCAATTCTCAATCCTCAATCCTCAGTCCTCTGACCGCAAACCTCAATCCTCAATAATCGATTACCAATCCTAGATCCTCAATCCTCAATCCTCAATCCCCAATCATCAATCCTCAATAATCAATCTCCAATCCTAGGTCCTCAATCCGCAATCCTCAATCCTCAATCCTCAATCCTCATTCTTCAATCCTCAATACCCAATCCTCAATCTTCAATCCTCAATCATCAGTCCTCAATTGTCAATCCTCAATCCTCAGTCCTCAGTCGTCAAACCTCAGTCTCCGACCCACAGCCCTCATCCTCAATCCTCAGTCCTCAATCCTCAATCCTCAAACCTCAATCCTCTACCGTCAGTCCTCGTCCTCAATCCTCAATCCTCAATCCTCAATCCTCAATCTTCAGTACTCATTCCTGAATCCTCAATCCCCAATCCTCAATCCTCAATCATCAATCCTCTATCTTCAATACTCAATCCTCAATCCTCAATCCTCAATCCTCCATCCTCAGACCTCAAGTATCAATACTCAACCCTCAGTCCTCGTCCTCAATACACAACCCTCGATCATCAATCCTCAATCTTCATTCATCAATATTCAACCTTCAGTCCTCAATCCTTAATCCTCAATGCTCAATCCTCAATACCCAGTCATCAATCTTCAATCCTCAATCCTCATGCGTCAATCCTCAATCCTGAACCCTCAACCCTCAATCCTCAGTCCTCAATCCTCAATCCTCAATCCTCAGTCCTCAAACCTCAATCCTCAACCCTCAATTCTCAATCCTCAATCTTCAATCCTCAGTCCCCAATCCTGAATCTTCAATCCTCAGTCCTCAATCCTCAATCCTCAATCCTCAATACTCAGTCCTCAGTCCTCAAACCTCAATGCTCAATCCTCAATACTCAGTCCTCAGTCCTCAAACCTCAATGCTCAATCCTCAATCCTCTATCATCAATCCTCAATCTTCAATACTCAATACTCAATCCTCAATCCTCAATCCTCAATCCCCAACCCTCAATCCTCATTCCTCAAACCTCAATCCTCAACCCTCAGTCCTCATCCTCAATTCTCAATACTCAACCATCAATCCTCAATTCTTAATACTCAATAGAATATCCTGAATTCTCATGATTCAATACTCAATCCACAATATTCAGTAATCAAATCTCGATCCTCAAACATCAATCCTCAACACTCAATCCTCAACACTCGGTCCTCTCTCTTTATTCCTCCATCCTCAATCTTCTATCCTCAAGCGTCAATCCTCAACCCTCTATCCTCAACCCTCAATCCTCTGTCCTCAAACCTCAATTCCGAATCCTCAATCCTGAATGCTCAATATTCTTCCCTCAGTCCGCAACAACCAATTGTCAATCCTCAATCCTCAATAGAATATTGTTGCGACGGTAGGTCCGCCGGCGACGGCCCACCGCCGCTCGAGGAACTCCACGGGGCATTTTAGTTTATAATACACTTTATTTACACTTGAGTATACAGTTAGTTGGCCGATAGTTTCGCGTACAACCAATTCACTCGCGATCGCGGTCTCCACTGACAGCTTGACAGCTGTCACTCTAATCGATCTCTTTCGATTTTCGATTATTCTTCTCGCGAGCACCAGTTGGCCGTGGCTGTGTACCGGGTGCTCGCAACATTGCTCCCCTCCTTCTAGAGCGGGCGTCCCGACCGCTTCAAGTCAGTCCTCTGGAACGGTCGGCACTCGGAAACTGCTGCCTGGAAAAAGAGGTATACAAGAATAATACCTGCGTGGCCTTTCCAGACAGATGCCACCTTGGCATTCGCCCTTTGTCCCAAGGAAAACCACGCAAAAACCTTGGGCAAGGTGGTGGTTCTCTGGGACCTGGTCCTGTTTCCATGGGAGTTTTCTTCTTTGGTTCCTCACCCTTCCTCTTGCTTCTTGTGACTTGCGTGCTTCTCTCTTGACGTTTTCTCGGGTCCTGTTCCCTACGGTCTCTCCCGACGAAGCAACCCCGCCGGACGCACCTCCTTGTTTCCCACCGAGGAATCATCATTCCTCGTATGGCAAGGGGATCTCTATATAGATCCATAGGTGCGCCGCAAATCCAGGGACCGGCCCCGGAGGCCCGCCTTCCCGGGAAAGCGAGACTTCTCCGGTGTGGGGAAGCAGACCCGCGTACGGTTAAGTCCCCCACCCGCTGTCGGCCGGCCCGCACTGCGGACCCCGGGCGGCACACGATGGTAGCCGTTGTGTCCCTGGACGGCGAAGCAGTACGAAGGGTAGAGAAGGGAAACTCACCCTAGTCTTCTTCGATGGCGCATCTTCTTCTTGGGTGAGGACGGTCCGAAGTTTCGTGAACTCCCATTCTTCCTTGATTGTCTCCAGGTCCCTCCTTCGACTTCCTGTCGGTATTGTGATTGATCTCTCTTCTTCGGCGGTGACCTTGGACGTGCGTTTGGCCAGAGAAAACCATCCGGCATCCCGCGGTGGCAGGCGACGCCCTCTCGTCTCTGCGTCCTGCCAGGAGCGCAAGACCTGGCTTCAGACGTCTTACGGAGACAGGCGTCCAGTCCTACGGGACCCACGATGACGTCCTCCACATTCTTGCTCGTCCAAGTGGGGATTCATGGCTGCTTCGTTCGTCCTCTCGTTGCTGACTGGGGAAACTATACTGTGAAGGGTTTTCCTCCGGCTTCCCTTAGCTCTCCTCTTGCCTCTTGATGTTTCTTGCGACCTTGTTTCTTCTCTTCTTTGCATGTTATCCTCTTGAAGTCATGCTTGCTAAGGGAATGGGTGTTCCTGCCCTTCATACTTCGCCAAACGGTTCACGTGCACGATCTTGCATTTGCACCTCGGCGAGCGTCGAATACGGTAGATGATGTCATTTAGTTTGTCTTCCACCGTGTACGGTCCTTCCCAGTCGGACTGGAGTTTTGGACATTTTCCTTTGGTCCTCCGTGGTTGGAACAACCAGACCTTTTCGCCTGGGACGAAGACGATTGCTCGGACGTGGCTATCGTACCAGGTTTTCATTTTTGTGCTGGTCAAGTCCAGGCAATGACGAACGAATCGATGGATCCTCTTCATCTTCTCTCTGATGCGAGTGGTGTATTCTGTCTCTGCATCGTCATGCTCCTCCTCTGGTGGGGATCCTCTCCAGAGATGAGCTGGGAGGCGTATCTCTTCTCCATAAAGCACCATTGACGGTGTCATCTGTGTCGACTCGTGTTTGGAGGACCGATACGCCAGTAGGAATAGCGGGATCCATTCGTCCCAGTCTCTTTGGTGTTCCGAAACGAACATGGCCAGGTACTGCAGCAATGTTCGATTCAGGCGTTCCACCATTCCATCTGACTGGGGGTGCAGCGGCGTAGTCCGAGTCTTCCGGATTCCCAGTATCCGCATCAACTCCTGGAACACAGCCGACTCGAAGTTTCTTCCTTGGTCCGAGTGTAGCTCCAAGGGGACTCCGTGTCGACTGATCACGTGCACCAGGAGGGCCCTGGCTACGGTCACGGCTTGCTGATTCGGCATGGGTATCGCCTCTGGCCACTTCGTGAAATAGTCGGCCACTACCAGCAAGTATTTGTTCCCTGCATTTGACTTTGGAAGTGGACCCACGACATCCAGTGCAATCCTTTCAAAGGGGGCTCCCACGTTATAAGTCTTCAGGGGTCCCGCTCCTTTCTGTCGTGGCCCTTTCTTCGCCGCGCATATCTTGCAGCGCTGGCACCACTCTTCCACGTCTCGGCGGCAGCTCGCCCAGTAGTACTGTTGCCGTGCCTTCGCAAGTGTTTTCTTGATGCCAAAGTGCCCTGCTATAGGGGATCCATGGCATTCTTGCAGGACCTGCGGTACTTTCCCTTGGGGCACAACCAAAAGCCACGTGGACGCTGTTTCATTCGCGGATTCCCACTTCCGGAATAGAAGCTCTTCTCTGACTTCCAGGGAATCCCACACCGTCCAATAGAATTTGGTCAGGGGCGAGTATTTTGCGATTTCCTGCCAGTCGGGTTTGTGCCTTTGTTGTTTCCAACGGAGGATATTCCCGACGTCTTCGTCTTCAGACTGCGCTTTCTTCCATTCTTCTGTCGTCGCAGTCTCGCATCGGGTTCTCAGGACTCTCGTTGCCTTGAGTTCCTCCTCGTTCTTTTCCATGCGTAAGCATCGCTTGCAAGCGGAAATCTCACACGGTCTCCGGGATAGTGCGTCGGCGTTCCCGTGTGCCTTTCCGTCTCGATGGCGAACTTCGAAATCATACTCCTGTAGTCGTTCGATCCATCGGGCCACTTGTCCTTCCGGATTCTTAAAGGACATCAGCCAACGCAGCGCTGCATGGTCCGTCCTTAGCAGGAATCTCCGCCCGTACAAATAATGGTGAAAGTGCCCCACCGCCTTCACTACTGCGAGTAACTCTCTTCTGGTCACGCAGTAGTTGCGTTCTGGCTTTCCAAGGGTCTTGGAGAAATAGGCGATGACCTTTTCCTGTCCCTCCTGTATCTGAGAGAGAACCGCTCCAATGGCGAAAGCGGAGGCGTCCGTATCCAGCACGAAGTCAGCTCCTGGCACAGGATACGCCAGAACAGGGGACTCAGTCATTCGCCTCTTCAATTCTTCGAAGGCTCTTTGTGCCTCTCCTGTCCACTGGAATTGTTGCCTATCCTCAGTTAAGCGATGCAGGGGCTTTGCGATGTGAGAAAAGTTCTTTACGAATTTCCTGTAGTACGTGCACAGTCCCAGGAAACTTCTCAATTCGGTTATGTTTTGCGGGACTGGCCAATCTTGAATTGCTTTAATCTTCTCAGGATCCGTCTTCACTCCCATCTCCGTCACAACATGCCCCAAATACTTCACCTCCTTTTTGAAGAATGAACACTTCTTCGGTGACATCAGGAGCTTCGCTTTTCTTAATCGGGAGAACACCAATCGCAAGTTATCTAACTCCTCTTCGAAGCTTCTTCCGTGTACGATGACGTCGTCGAGATAGACCAGGCAGATCCGCCAATTCAGCCCCTGTAGCACGTTCTCCATCAACCGCTCAAACGTAGCCGGCGCGTTGCACAAACCAAAGGGCATGACTTTGAACTGCCATAGCCCTGCGCCTACGCAGAAAGCAGTCTTCTCGCGGTCTCTTTCGTCTACCAGGATCTGCCAATATCCGCTTTGCAGATCCAAGGTAGAGAACCAGGTTGAATCGACTAGGGCGTCCAACGTGTCCTCGATCCTGGGCAGGGGATAGGAGTCCTTCTTAGTTACATCGTTCAGCCGGCGGTAGTCCACGCAGAATCTCGTGGACCCGTCCTTTTTTTTCACGAGGACGATTGGCGACGACCATGGGCTCAGCGACTCTTCTATTACGCCTTGAGCCTTCATCTTCTTAAGCAAATCTTCGACTTCTTGTCGCCGGTTGAACGGTAGTCTCCTCGGCGCCTGTTTAATCGGGGAATGGTCGCCGGTGTCAATGCGGTGTTTAACTATTCCGCACCTGCCCACTTCATCTGAATCGCTAGCGAACACGTCCTGGTATTCGTTCAACATTTTCGCGAACTGCTGTCGCTGACTATTGGACAGCTCCGTGCAGCATCGCTCGTACAGCCCTGCCAAGTGTTTTGGTACCGCTTGGTCCGGCGCGTCCTCTTCTTTCCTCCTTGTGTCTTCTTTTCTTCCTCGTACCTCCTCTTCTGCCGTTCTTCTTAACGGTACCAGCCGATTATCGGGCAGGCGAACCAGATTCCGCAACAGGTCGATCTGGCAGCGATGCTTCCGTAGGAAGGTCATCCCAAGGATGCACGGTTCCAACATCTCGACGACGTAGAATTCTTCTTCGGTAACGAACTCCTGAATCTGTAGCTTCAGGAGTTTCGTACCGAGCACTGGCATTTCTTCTCCCACGCTGGAGCGAATCTTCAATGGAGCTTCTCGTAGGCCACCGGGCGGACACAAATTCTTGTTCAATAAATTTACTGGTGAGCCCGTGTCAAGGATCATCTCACATTCGACATTTCCGATTCGCCCATGGATCACCGCGTCTTCTGTCCCACGCTGAACCGCATCGTTCTCCGTCCCACGCTGTCCCGGTGTCCTCTTCGCTCGTCGAATGCGAGCCTCGTGATTTTCTGCCCAACGCTGTTTTTTAATCCTCTTCGCTCGTCGAATGCGAGCCCCATGATCCCTCGTTGGCGGAGGCAGAATTGCTGAGGACCGACGCTCCCCCGCTACGCAGTCCTCTTCGTGTTTTCCGCTAGTTTCCTCTTCTTCCTCGAACTGTTCCCGTCAGGACAGTTTCTGCTCAGGTGGCCGTTCTCTCCGCAGGTCCAGCACCCTCTGTCTCGTCCAGAGGGTGCGGTCATCCTCCTCTTGCGCCTTGTCAAGCTAACTCCTCGAAATTCAGAACATACAGTATTAATAGATGGTTCTTCACGCCGCGTCGGGGTACGCGACAGCGCCTCCACAGCCTCCACCTCGAGGGCCCTCGTCACCGCAGCCCCCAAGGTAGCGAAACCGCCGAGGCGCAGCACTTTCCGCATTTCGTCGCTGCGTAGCGCCGAAATAAATTGAGAGGCCGCCAGCTTGTCTCGCACTTCCGCAGGACAATCTGCGAAAGCAGCCCTGGCCAACCTCTCTACTTCGGCCGCAAGCGACGAAATCGACTCTCCCCCCCGCTGCCGGCAGTTTTGAAACAATACGTAATTCAAATTTGCCAAATTTCTAGCTCCAAAACGGAGCTCCAGGGCCGAAATAAGGGAGGGGTAATTTAGTAACTGGGCAGCAGAGGAAGAGGTTAAGATTCCCCTTGCCGTTCCGTCCAACGAAGCGATCAAAGCCGTAGCTTTGGCCGCCCCGTCCCAACCATTTGCCCGCGCCACCGCCTCGAACTGAATGAGGTACTCTTCCCAGGACGTTCTTCCGTCGTACCTCGCCGGCTTGACCGCGTATCCCAAGCTCAGGGGTACGCGGCGTTCACAATCCCCCGCGACAGGCAAACCCGGACACGGCAACGAGAAACAGGTCGGGGCAGCCGAGGGACCCGGAGCGATCGAAGGGGGTGCAACTACTTCGCTACTATTTACATTATTTACAGCAGCCCTCGCTCCGACCGACCCGAATCCCGCACTCCCCGCACCACATATCGCGCTATCTACAGCTGCAGGTATACACGTCACCTGCATCCGCCGTTCCAGGGCCTCAACGCGAGCACGCATAGCGGCTGCGGTCTCCTCCTGTACGGCTCGATCGGCGACTAGCAGGGCCTCAACGCGAGCTTGTAAGAAAGCCGCGGTCTCCTCCTGCCTCACCCGATCGGCGCTCCGTTGTTCCTCAATCATTCTCCGCTGTTCCTGTAGTTGATGCATCAGAGACTCGTTCAGTTCTCTGCAAAATACGCGGAGAGGGTCGCCGGAAGCGAGATCCATCCCGGGTGGAATCCCACTTCTGACACCACTGTTGCGACGGTAGGTCCGCCGGCGACGGCCCACCGCCGCTCGAGGAACTCCACGGGGCATTTTAGTTTATAATACACTTTATTTACACTTGAGTATACAGTTAGTTGGCCGATAGTTTCGCGTACAACCAATTCACTCGCGATCGCGGTCTCCACTGACAGCTTGACAGCTGTCACTCTAATCGATCTCTTTCGATTTTCGATTATTCTTCTCGCGAGCACCAGTTGGCCGTGGCTGTGTACCGGGTGCTCGCAACAATATCCTCAATTCACAGCTTTCAATACTCAATCCCCAATCTTCAATCTTCAAATCTCAATCAACAGACATCAATTCTCATCACTCAACCCTCAGCACTCAGTCCTCAATCTTCAATCCTCAATCCTCAATCCTCAATCTTCAATCCTCCATACTCAATCTTCAATCCTCAATCCTCAATCATCAATCCTCAATCCTCAATTGTCAATCCTCAATCCTCATTCCTCAAACCTCAATCCTCAACCCTCAGTCCTCATCCTCAATTCTCAATTCTCGATCCTCAATCCTCAATCCTCAATCTTCAATCCTCAATAATCAATCTCCTATCCTAGATCCTCAATCCCCAATACTCTATCCTTAATCCTCAATATTCAATCCTCTATCCCCAGTCCACAACCTTCAGTCCCCAAAGCTCAATAATCAATCCTCAATCCTCAGTCATCAATCCTCAATCCTCAATACTCAATCGTCAATCCTCAGCCCTCAATTCTCAATCCTCAATCCTCGTTCCTCAAACCTCAATCCTCAACCCTCAGTCCTCATCCTCAGTTCTCAATCCTCAATCCTCAAACCTCAATCTTCGATCCTCAATACTCAATCCTCAATCTTCAACACTCAAGCCTCAATCCTCAATCCTCAGTCCTCATTCATCAATCCTCAATCTTCGATACTCAATCCTCCATCCTCAACCCTCAATCCTCAATACTCAACCATCAATCCTCAATTCAAGATACTCAATAGAATATCCTGAATTCTCAGTATTCAATACTCAGACCTCAATCCTCAACCACCAGCCCTCAATCCTCAATCCTCAATCCTCAGTCACGAATACTCAATCTTCAATACTCAATCCTCAATCCTCAATCCTCAATCCTCAATCCTCAATCGTCAATCCTCAATCCTCATTCCTCAAACCTCAATCCTCAACCCTCACTCCTTATCCTCAATTCTCAATTCTCAATCCTCAATCCTCAATTCTCAATCTTCAATCCTCAATAATCAATCTCCAATCCTAGATCCTCAATCCCCAATCCTCAATCGTTAATCCTCAATCTTCAATCCTCAATCCACAGCCCTCAATCCTCAATACTCAATCTTCAATCCTCATTCCTCAATTCTCAATCTTCAATACTCAATCCTCAATAGTCAATCCTCAATCGTCAACACTCAATCCCCAATCCTGAATCTTCAATCCTCAATCCTCAACCCTCAACCCTCAATCCTCAATCTTCAATCCTTAATACACAATCTTCAATCCTCAATTCTCAATCCTCAATCCTCAATCCTCAATCCTCAATCCTCAATCATCAATCCTCTACCGTCAGTCCTCGTCCTCAATCCTCAATCCTCAATCCTCAATCCTCAATCCTCATTCCTCAAACCTCAATCCTCAACCCTCACTCCTTATCCTCAATTCTCAATTCTCAATCCTCAATCCTCAATTCTCAATCTTCAATCCTCAATAATCAATCTCCAATCCTAGATCCTCAATCCCCAATCCTCAATCGTTAATCCTCAATCTTCAATCCTCAATCCACAGTCCTCAATCCTCATTACTCAATCTTCAATCCTCATTCCTCAATTCTCAATCCTCAATACTCAATCCTCAATAGTCAATCCTCAATCGTCAACCCTCAATCCCCAATCCTGAATCTTCAATCCTCAATCCTCAACCCTCAATCCTCAATCCTCAATCTTCAATCCTTAATACACAATCTTCAATCCTCAATTCTCAATCCTCAATCCTCAATCCTCAATCCTCAATCCTCAATCCTCAATCCTCAACCTTCTATCATCAATACTCAATCTTCAATCCTCAATTCTCAATCCGCAATCCTCAATCCTCAATCCTCAATATTCAACACACAACCATCAACCATCAATTCTCAATACTCAACCACCAATCCTCAATTCTTAATACTCAATAGAATATCCTGAATTCTCATGATTCAATACTCAATCCACAATATTCAATAATCAAATCTCGATCCTCAAACATCAATTCTCAACACTCAATCCTCAACACTCGGTCCTCTCTCTTTATTCCTCCACCCTCAATCCTCTATCCTCAAGCGTCAATCCTCAATCCTCTATCCTCAACCCTCATTCCTCTGTCCTCAAACCTCAATTCCGAATCCTCAATCCTGAATGCTCAATATTCTTCCCTCAGTCCGCAACAACCAATTGTCAATCCTCAATCCTCAACAGAATATCCTCAATTCACAGTTTTCAATACTCAATCCCCAATCTTCAATCTTCAAATCTCAATCAACAGACATCAATTCTCATCACTCAACCCTCAACACTCAGTCCTCAATCTTCAATCCTCAATCCTCAATCCTCAATCTTCAATCCTCCATACTCAATCTTCAATCCTCAATCCTCAATCATCAATCCTCAATCCTCAATTGTCAATCCTCAATCCTCATTCCTCAAACCTCATTCCTCAACCCTCAGTCCTCATCCTCAATTCTCAATTCTCAATCCTCAATCCTCAATCCTCAATCTTCAATCCTCAATAATCAATCTCCTATCCTAGATCCTCAATCCCCAATACTCTATCCTTAATCCTCAATATTCGATCCTCTATCCCCAGTCCACAACCTTCAGTCCCCAAAGCTCAATCTTCAATACCCAATCCTCAATCCTCAATCCTCAATCCTCAATCCTCAATACACAATCTTCAATCCACAATCCTCAATCCTCAATCCGCAATCCTCAATCCTCAGCCATCAACCCTCAATCCTCAATACTCAATCGTCAATCCTCAGTCCTCAATTCTCAATCCTCAATCCTCGTTCCTCAAACCTCAATCCTCAACCCTCAGTCCTCATCCTCAATTCTCAATCCTCAATCCTCAAACCTCAACCTTCAATCCTCAATACTGAATCCTCGATCCTCAATACTAAACCATCAATCCTCAATTCTCAATACTCAATAGAATATCCTGAATTCTCAGTATTCAATACTCAAACCTCAATCGTCAACCCTCAGCCCTCATCCTCCATCATCAATCCTCAATCCTCAAACCTCAATCATCAATCCTCAGTACTCAATCTTCGATTCTCAATTCTCAATCCTCAATCCTCAATCCCCAATCCTCAAACTTCAATCCTCAGTCCTCAATCCTCAATCCTCAACCCTCGTTCCTCAATCCTCAATCTTCAATCCTGAATACTCAATCTTCAATCCTGAATACTCAATCTTCAATCCTGAATACTCAATCTTCAATCCTCAACCCTCAATCCTCAATCTACAATCCTCAATCCTCAATCATCAACATTCAATCCTCAATACTCAATCTTCAATCCTCAATCCTCAATCCTCAATTGTCAATCCTCAGTCACGAATACTCAATCCTAAATCCTCAATCATCAATCTTCAATCCTCAATACTCAGTCTTCAATCCTCAATCATCAATCCTCAATCCTCAATCCTCAATCCTCAATCATCAATCCTCAATCTTCAATACTCAATCTTCAATCCTCGATCATCAATCCTCAATACTCAATCTTCAATCCTCAATCCTCAATCCTCAAACCTCAATCCTCAATCCTCAGTCATCAATCCTCAATCCTCAATACTCAATCGTCAATACTCAATCGTCAATCCTCAATCTTCAATCCTCAATCCTCAATCCTCAATTCTCAATCTTCAATCCTCAATAATCAATCTCCAATCCTAGATCCTCAATCCCCAATCCTCAATCGTTAATCCTCAATCTTCAATCCTCAATCCACAGTCCTCAATCCTCAATCCTCAATCCTCAATCCTCATTCCTCAAACCTCAATCCTCAACCCTCACTCCTTATCCTCAATTCTCAATTCTCAATCCTCAATCCTCAATTCTCAATCTTCAATCCTCAATAAACAATCTCCAATCCTAAATCCTCAATCCCCAATCCTCAATCGTTAATCCTCAATCTTCAATCCTCAATCCACAGTGCTCAATCCTCAATACTCAATCTTCAATCCTCATTCCTCAATCTTCAATACTCAATACTCAATAGTCAATCCTCAATCGTCAACACTCAATCCCCAATCCTGAATCTTCAATCCTCAATCCTCAACCCTCAATCCTCAATCCTCAATCTTCAATCCTTAATACACAATCTTCAATCCTCAATTCTCAATCCTCAATCCTCAGTCCTCAATCCTCAATCCTCAATCATCAATCCTCTGCCGTCAGTCCTAGTCCTCAATCCTCAATCCTCAATCCTCAATCCTCAATCCTCATTCCTCAAACCTCAATCCTCAACCCTCACTCCTTATCCTCAATTCTCAATTCTCAATCCTCAATTCTCAATCTTCAATCCTCAATAATCAATCTCCAATCCTAGATCCTCAATCCCCAATCCTCAATCGTTAATCCTCAATCTTCAATCCTCAATCCACAGTCCTCAATCCTCAATACTCAATCTTCAATCCTCATTCCTCAATTCTCAATCCTCAATACTCAACCCTCAATAGTCAATCCTCAACCGTCAATCCTCAATCCCCAATCCTGAATCTTCAATCCTCAATCCTCAACCCTCAATCCTCAATCCTCAATCTTCAATCCTTAATACACAATCTTCAATCCTCAATTCTCAATCCTCAATCCTCAATCCTCAATCCTCAATCATCAATCCTCTACCGTCATTCCTCGTCCTCAATCCGCAACCCTCAATCCTCAATCCTCAACCTTCTATCATCAATAATGAATCTTCAATCCTCAATTCTCAATCCTCAATACTCAATCCTCAATCCTCAATCCTCAATATTCAACACACAACCATCAATTCTCAATACTCAACCATCAATCCTCAATTCTTAATACTCAATAGAATATCCTGAATTCTCATGATTCAATACTCAATCCACAATATTCAGTAATCAAATCTCGATCCTCAAACATCAATCCTCAACACTCAATCCTCAACACTCGGTCCTCTCTCTTTATTCCTCCATCCTCAATCTTCTATCCTCAAGCGTCAATCCTCAACCCTCTATCCTCAACCCTCAATCCTCTGTCCTCAAACCTCAATTCCGAATCCTCAATCCTGAATGCTCAATATTCTTCCCTCAGTCCGCAACAACCAATTGTCAATCCTCAATCCTCAATAGAATATCCTCAATTCACAGTTTTCAATACTCAATCCCCAATCTTCAATCTTCAAATCTCAATCAACAGACATCAATTCTCATTACTCAACCCTCAGCACTCAGTCCTCAATCTTCAATCCTCAATCATCAATCCTCAATCTTCAATCCTCCATACTCAATCTTCAATCCTCAATCCTCAATCATCAATCCTCAATCCTCAATTGTCAATCCTCAATCCTCAATCCTCAAACCTCAATCCTCAACCCTCAGTCCTCATCCTCAATTCTCAATTCTCAATCCTCAATCCTCAATCCTCAATCTTCAATCCTCAATAATCAATCTCCTATCCTAGATCCTCAATCCCCAATACTCTATCCTTAATCCTCAATATTCAATCCTCTATCCCCAGTCCACAACCTTCAGTCCCCAAAGCTCAATAATCAATCCTCAATCCACAGTCCTCAATCCTCAATCCTCAATCACCAATCCTCAACCTTCAGTACCCAATCCTCAATCCTCAATCCTCAATCCTCAATCCTCAATACACTATCTTCAATCCACAATCCTCAATCCTCAATCCGCAATCCTTAATCCTCAGTCATCAATCCTCAATCCTCAATACTCAATCGTCAATCCTCAGTCCTCAATTCTCAATCCTCAATCCTCGTTCCTCAAACCTCAATCCTCAACCCTCAGTCCTCATCCTCAATTCTCAATCCTCAATCCTCAAACCTCAACCTGCAATCCTCAATACTGAATCCTCGAACCTCAATCTTCAATCCTCAATACTCAATCTTCGATCCTCAATCCTCAACCCTCAATCCTCATTCCTCAATCCTCAATCCTCAATAGTCAATCTCCAATCCTAGATCCTCAATCCCCAATCCGCAATACTTAGTCCTCAATCTTCAATCCTCAATCCTATAATTCTCAATCCTCAATACTCAATCCTCAATCCTCAATCGTCAATCCACAATCCTCAATCTTCAATCCTCAATCCTCAATCCTCAAGCCTCAATCCTCAATCCTCAATCTTCAATCCTGAATACTCAATCTTCAATCCTCAATACTCAATCTTCAATCCTCAAACCTCAGTCCTCAGTCCACAATACACAATCCTCACTCATCAACCTTCAATCCTCAATACTCCATCTTCAATCCTCAATTCTCAATCCTGAATCGTCAATCCTCATTCTTCAATCCTCAATACCCAATCCCCAATCCTCAATCCTCAATCCTCAATCCTCAATACTCAATCTTCAATCCTCAATCCTCAATCCTCAATCCGCAATCCTCAATCCTCAGTCATCAATCCTCAATCGTCAATACTCAATCGTCAATCCTCAGTCCTCAATTCTCAATCCTCAATCCTCGTTCCTCAGACCTCAATCCTCAACCCTCAGTCCTCATCCTCAATTCTCAATCCTCAATCCTCAAACCTCAATCTTCAATCCTCAATACTCAATACTCAATCCTCAATAATCAACCATCAATACTCAATTCCCAATACTCAATAGAATATCCTGAATTCTCAGTATTCAATAATCAAACCTCAATCCTCAACCCTCAGCCCTCATCCTCCATCCTCAATCCTCAATCCTCAAACCTCAATCTTCAATACTCAATACTCAACCTTCGTTTCTCAATTATCAATCCTCAATCCTCAATCCCCAATCCTCAATCTTCAATCCTCAATCCTCAACCCTAAATCCTCAATCCTCAATTCTCAAACCTCAAACCTCGTTCCTCAAACCTCAATCCTCAACACTCAGTCCGCATCCTCAATTCTCAATTCTCAATCCTCAAACCTCAATCTTCAATCCTCAATACTCAATCCTCAATCTTCAACACTCAATCCTCAATCCTCAATCCTCAATCATCAATCCTCAATCTTCGATACTCAATCCTCAATCCTCAATCCTCATTCCTCAAACCTCAATCCTCAACCCTCACTCCTCAACCCTCACTCCTTATACTCAATTCTCAATTCTCAATCCTCAATCCTCAATTCTCAATCTTCAATCCTCAATAATCAATCTCCAATCCTAGATCCTCAATCCCCAATCCTCAATCGTTAATCCTCAATCTTCAATCCTCAATCCACAGTCCTCAATCCTCAATACTCAATCTTCAATCCTCATTCCTCAATTCTCAATCTTCAATACTCAATCCTCAATAGTCAATCCTCAATCGTCAACACTCAATCCCCAATCCTGAATCTTCAATCCTCAATCCTCAACCCTCAATCCTCAATCCTCAATATTCAATCCTTAATACACAATCTTCAATCCTCAATTCTCAATCCTCAATCCTCAATACTCAATCTTCGATCCTCAACCCTCAACCCTCAATCCTCAATCCTCAACCTCAGTCACGAATACTCAATCCTAAATCCTCAATCATCAATCTTCAATCCTCAATACTCAGTCTTCAATCCTCAATCCTCAATCCTCAAACCTCAATCCTCAATCCTCAATCCTGAATCCTCAATCCTCAATCCTCAGTCATCAATCCTCAATCTTCAATACCCAATCGTCAATCCGCAGTCCTCAATCCTCAATCCTCGTTCCTCAAACCTCAATCCTCAACCCTCAGCCATCATCCTCAATCCTCAATCCTCGTTCCTCAATCCTCAATCCTCAATCCTCAATCCTCAATCCTCAATAGTCAATCTCCGATCCTAGATCCTCAATCCCCAATCCTCAATACTTAGTCCTCAATCTTCAATCCTCAATCCTATAATTCTCAATCCTCAATACTCAATCCTCAATCCTCAATCGTCAATCCACAATCCTCAATCTTCAATCCTCAATCCTCAATCCTCAATCCTCAATCCTCAATCTTCAATCCTCAATAATCAATCTCCTATCCTAGATCCTCAATCCCCAATACTCTATCCTTAATCCTCAATATTCAATCCTCTATCCCCAGTCCACAACCTTCAGTCCCCAAAGCTCAATCTTCAATACCCAATCCTCAATCCTCAATCCTCAATCCTCAATCCTCAATACACAATCTTCAATCCACAATCCTCAATCCTCAATCCGCAATCCTCAATCCTCAGCCATCAACCCTCAATCCTCAATACTCAATCGTCAATCCTCAGTCCTCAATTCTCAATCCTCAATCCCCGTTCCTCAAACCTCAATCCTCAACCCTCAGTCCTCATCCTCAATTCTCAATCCTCAATCCTCAAACCTCAACCTTCAATCCTCAATACTGAATCCTCGATCCTCAATACTAAACCATCAATCCTCAATTCTCAATACTCAATAGAATATCCTGAATTCTCAGTATTCAATACTCAAACCTCAATCGTCAACCCTCAGCCCTCATCCTCCATCATCAATCCTCAATCCTCAAACCTCAATCATCAATCCTCAGTACTCAATCTTCGATTCTCAATTCTCAATCCTCAATCCTCAATCCCCAATCCTCAAACTTCAATCCTCAGTCCTCAATCCTCAATCCTCAACCCTCGTTCCTCAATCCTCAATCTTCAATCCTGAATACTCAATCTTCAATCCTGAATACTCAATCTTCAATCCTGAATACTCAATCTTCAATCCTCAACCCTCAATCCTCAATCTACAATCCTCAATCCTCAATCATCAACATTCAATCCTCAATACTCAATCTTCAATCCTCAATCCTCAATCCTCAATTGTCAATCCTCAGTCACGAATACTCAATCCTAAATCCTCAATCATCAATCTTCAATCCTCAATACTCAGTCTTCAATCCTCAATCATCAATCCTCAATCCTCAATCCTCAATCCTCAATCATCAATCCTCAATCTTCAATACTCAATCTTCAATCCTCGATCATCAATCCTCAATACTCAATCTTCAATCCTCAATCCTCAATCCTCAAACCTCAATCCTCAATCCTCAGTCATCAATCCTCAATCCTCAATACTCAATCGTCAATACTCAATCGTCAATCCTCAATCTTCAATCCTCAATCCTCAATCCTCAATTCTCAATCTTCAATCCTCAATAATCAATCTCCAATCCTAGATCCTCAATCCCCAATCCTCAATCGTTAATCCTCAATCTTCAATCCTCAATCCACAGTCCTCAATCCTCAATCCTCAATCCTCAATCCTCATTCCTCAAACCTCAATCCTCAACCCTCACTCCTTATCCTCAATTCTCAATTCTCAATCCTCAATCCTCAATTCTCAATCTTCAATCCTCAATAAACAATCTCCAATCCTAAATCCTCAATCCCCAATCCTCAATCGTTAATCCTCAATCTTCAATCCTCAATCCACAGTGCTCAATCCTCAATACTCAATCTTCAATCCTCATTCCTCAATCTTCAATACTCAATACTCAATAGTCAATCCTCAATCGTCAACACTCAATCCCCAATCCTGAATCTTCAATCCTCAATCCTCAACCCTCAATCCTCAATCCTCAATCTTCAATCCTTAATACACAATCTTCAATCCTCAATTCTCAATCCTCAATCCTCAGTCCTCAATCCTCAATCCTCAATCATCAATCCTCTGCCGTCAGTCCTAGTCCTCAATCCTCAATCCTCAATCCTCAATCCTCAATCCTCATTCCTCAAACCTCAATCCTCAACCCTCACTCCTTATCCTCAATTCTCAATTCTCAATCCTCAATTCTCAATCTTCAATCCTCAATAATCAATCTCCAATCCTAGATCCTCAATCCCCAATCCTCAATCGTTAATCCTCAATCTTCAATCCTCAATCCACAGTCCTCAATCCTCAATACTCAATCTTCAATCCTCATTCCTCAATTCTCAATCCTCAATACTCAACCCTCAATAGTCAATCCTCAACCGTCAATCCTCAATCCCCAATCCTGAATCTTCAATCCTCAATCCTCAACCCTCAATCCTCAATCCTCAATCTTCAATCCTTAATACACAATCTTCAATCCACAATTCTCAATCCTCAATCCTCAATCCTCAATCCTCAATCATCAATCCTCTACCGTCATTCCTCGTCCTCAATCCGCAACCCTCAATCCTCAATCCTCAACCTTCTATCATCAATAATGAATCTTCAATCCTCAATTCTCAATCCTCAATACTCAATCCTCAATCCTCAATCCTCAATATTCAACAGACAACCATCAATTCTCAATACTCAACCATCAATCCTCAATTCTTAATACTCAATAGAATATCCTGAATTCTCATGATTCAATACTCAATCCACAATATTCAGTAATCAAATCTCGATCCTCAAACATCAATCCTCAACACTCAATCCTCAACACTCGGTCCTCTCTCTTTATTCCTCCATCCTCAATCTTCTATCCTCAAGCGTCAATCCTCAACCCTCTATCCTCAACCCTCAATCCTCTGTCCTCAAACCTCAATTCCGAATCCTCAATCCTGAATGCTCAATATTCTTCCCTCAGTCCGCAACAACCAATTGTCAATCCTCAATCCTCAATAGAATATCCTCAATTCACAGTTTTCAATACTCAATCCCCAATCTTCAATCTTCAAATCTCAATCAACAGACATCAATTCTCATTACTCAACCCTCAGCACTCAGTCCTCAATCTTCAATCCTCAATCATCAATCCTCAATCTTCAATCCTCCATACTCAATCTTCAATCCTCAATCCTCAATCATCAATCCTCAATCCTCAATTGTCAATCCTCAATCCTCAATCCTCAAACCTCAATCCTCAACCCTCAGTCCTCATCCTCAATTCTCAATTCTCAATCCTCAATCCTCAATCCTCAATCTTCAATCCTCAATAATCAATCTCCTATCCTAGATCCTCAATCCCCAATACTCTATCCTTAATCCTCAATATTCAATCCTCTATCCCCAGTCCACAACATTCAGTCCCCAAAGCTCAATAATCAATCCTCAATCCACAGTCCTCAATCCTCAATCCTCAATCACCAATCCTCAACCTTCAGTACCCAATCCTCAATCCTCAATCCTCAATCCTCAATCCTCAATACACTATCTTCAATCCACAATCCTCAATCCTCAATCCGCAATCCTTAATCCTCAGTCATCAATCCTCAATCCTCAGTACTCAATCGTCAATCCTCAGTCCTCAATTCTCAATCCTCAATCCTCGTTCCTCAAACCTCAATCCTCAACCCTCAGTCCTCATCCTCAATTCTCAATCCTCAATCCTCAAACCTCAACCTGCAATCCTCAATACTGAATCCTCGAACCTCAATCTTCAATCCTCAATACTCAATCTTCGATCCTCAATCCTCAACCCTCAATCCTCATTCCTCAATCCTCAATCCTCAATAGTCAATCTCCAATCCTAGATCCTCAATCCCCAATCCGCAATACTTAGTCCTCAATCTTCAATCCTCAATCCTATAATTCTCAATCCTCAATACTCAATCCTCAATCCTCAATCGTCAATCCACAATCCTCAATCTTCAATCCTCAATCCTCAATCCTCAAGCCTCAATCCTCAATCCTCAATCTTCAATCCTGAATACTCAATCTTCAATCCTCAATACTCAATCTTCAATCCTCAAACCTCAGTCCTCAGTCCACAATACTCAATCCTCACTCATCAACCTTCAATCCTCAATACTCCATCTTCAATCCTCAATTCTCAATCCTGAATCGTCAATCCTCATTCTTCGATCCTCAATACCCAATCCCCAATCCTCAATCCTCAATCCTCAATCCTCAATACTCAATCTTCAATCCTCAATCCTCAATCCTCAATCCGCAATCCTCAATCCTCAGTCATCAATCCTCAATCGTCAATACTCAATCGTCAATCCTCAGTCCTCAATTCTCAATCCTCAATCCTCGTTCCTCAGACCTCAATCCTCAACCCTCAGTCCTCATCCTCAATTCTCAATCCTCAATCCTCAAACCTCAATCTTCAATCCTCAATACTCAATACTCAATCCTCAATAATCAACCATCAATACTCAATTCCCAATACTCAATAGAATATCCTGAATTCTCAGTATTCAATAATCAAACCTCAATCCTCAACCCTCAGCCCTCATCCTCCATCCTCAATCCTCAATCCTCAAACCTCAATCTTCAATACTCAATACTCAACCTTCGTTTCTCAATTATCAATCCTCAATCCTCAATCCCCAATCCTCAATCTTCAATCCTCAATCCTCAACCCTAAATCCTCAATCCTCAATTCTCAAACCTCAAACCTCGTTCCTCAAACCTCAATCCTCAACACTCAGTCCGCATCCTCAATTCTCAATTCTCAATCCTCAAACCTCAATCTTCAATCCTCAATACTCAATCCTCAATCTTCAACACTCAATCCTCAATCCTCAATCCTCAATCCTCAATCATCAATCCTCAATCTTCGATACTCAATCCTCAATCCTCAATCCTCATTCCTCAAACCTCAATCCTCAACCCTCACTCCTCAACCCTCACTCCTTATACTCAATTCTCAATTCTCAATCCTCAATCCTCAATTCTCAATCTTCAATCCTCAATAATCAATCTCCAATCCTAGATCCTCAATCCCCAATCCTCAATCGTTAATCCTCAATCTTCAATCCTCAATCCACAGTCCTCAATCCTCAATACTCAATCTTCAATCCTCATTCCTCAATTCTCAATCTTCAATACTCAATCCTCAATAGTCAATCCTCAATCGTCAACACTCAATCCCCAATCCTGAATCTTCAATCCTCAATCCTCAACCCTCAATCCTCAATCCTCAATATTCAATCCTTAATACACAATCTTCAATCCTCAATTCTCAATCCTCAATCCTCAATACTCAATCTTCGATCCTCAACCCTCAACCCTCAATCCTCAATCCTCAACCTCAGTCACGAATACTCAATCCTAAATCCTCAATCATCAATCTTCAATCCTCAATACTCAGTCTTCAATCCTCAATCCTCAATCCTCAAACCTCAATCCTCAATCCTCAATCCTGAATCCTCAATCCTCAATCCTCAGTCATCAATCCTCAATCTTCAATACCCAATCGTCAATCCGCAGTCCTCAATCCTCAATCCTCGTTCCTCAAACCTCAATCCTCAACCCTCAGCCATCATCCTCAATCCTCAATCCTCGTTCCTCAATCCTCAATCCTCAATCCTCAATCCTCAATCCTCAATAGTCAATCTCCGATCCTAGATCCTCAATCCCCAATCCTCAATACTTAGTCCTCAATCTTCAATCCTCAATCCTATAATTCTCAATCCTCAATACTCAATCCTCAATCCTCAATCGTCAATCCACAATCCTCAATCTTCAATCCTCAATCCTCAATCCTCAAGCCTCAACCCTCAATCCTCAATCTTCAATCCTGAATACTCAATCTTCAATCCTCAATACTCAATCTTCAATCCTCAAACCTCAATCCTCAATCCACAATACTCAATCCTCAATCATCAACATTCAATCCTCAATACTCCATCGTCAATCCTCAATTCTCAATCCTGAATCGTCAATCCTCATTCTTCAATCCTCAATATCCAATCCCCAATCCTCAATCCTCAATCCTCAATCCTCAATACTCAATCTTCAATCCTCAATCCTCAATCCTCAATCCGCAATCCTCAATCCTCAGCCATCAATCCTCAATCGTCAATACTCAATCGTCAACCCTCAGTCCTCATCCTCAATTCTCAATCCTCAATCATCAAACCTCAATCTTCAATCCTCAATACTCAATCCTCAATCCTCAATAATCAACCATCAATACTCAATTCCCAATACTCAATAGAATATCCTGAATTCTCAGTATTCAATACTCAAACCTCAATCCTCAACCCTCAGCCCTCATCCTCCATCCTCAATCCTCAATCCTCAAACCTCAATCTTCAATACTCAATACTCAACCTTCGTTTCTCAATTAATCAATCCTCAATCCTCAATCCCCAATCCTCAATCTTCAATCCTCAATCCTCAATCCTAAATCCTCAATCCTCAATTCTCAATCCTCAAACCTCGTTCCTCAAACCTCAATCCTCAGCCCTCAGTCCGCATCCTCAATTCTCAATTCTCAATCCTCAAACCTCAATCTTCAATCCTCAATACTCAATCCTCAATCTTCAACACTCAATCCTCAATCCTCAATCCTCAATCCTCAATCATCAATCCTCAATCTTCGATACTCAATCCTCAATCCTCAATCCTCAATCCTCAATACTCAACCATCAATCCTCAATTCCAAATACTCAATATAGTATCCTGAATTCTCAGTATTCAATACTCAAACCTCAATCCTCAACCACCACCCCTCATCCTCCATCCACAATCCTCAATCCTCAAACCTCAATCTTCAATCCTCAATACTCAATCTTCGATCCTCAATCCTCAGTCACGAATACTCAATCCTAAATCCTCAATCATCAATCTTCAATCCTCAATACTCAGTCTTCAATCCTCAATCCTCAATCCTCAATCCTCAATCCTCAATCCTCAATCATCAATCCTCAATCTTCAATACTCAATCCTCAATCCTCGATCCTCAATCCTCAATACTCAATGTTCAATCCTCAATCCTCAATCCTCAAACCTCAATCCTCAATCCTCAGTCATCAATCCTCAATCCTCAATGCTCAATCGTCAATACTCAATCGTCAATCCTGAGTCCTCAATTCTCAATCCTCAATCCTCGTTCCTCAAACCTCAATCCTCAACCCTCAGCCCTCATCCTCCATCCTCAATCCTCAATCCTCAATCCTCAATCTTCAATCCTCAATACTCAATCTTCAATCTTCAATCCTCAATCCTCAATCCTGAATCCTCAATCCTCAATACTCAGTCATCAATCCTCAACATTCAATACTGAATCGTCAATCCGCAGTCCTCAATCCTCAATCCTCGTTCCTCAAACCTCAATCTTCAACCCTCAGCCATCATCCTCAATCCTCAATCCTCGTTCCTCAATCCTCAATCCTCAATCCTCAATCCTCAATCCTCAATAGTCAATCTCCAATCCTAGATCGTCAATCCCCAATCCTCAATTCTTAGTCCTCAATCTTCTATCCTCAATCCTATAATTCTCAATCCTCAATACTCAATCCTCCATCCTCAATCGTCAATCCACAATCCTCAATCTTCAATCCTCAATCCTCAATCCTCAAGCCTCAATACTCAATCCTCAATCTTCAATCCTGAATACTCAATCTTCAATCCTCAATAGTCAACCTTCAATCCTCAAACCTCAATCCTCAATCCACAATCCTCAATCCTCAATCATCAACCTTCAATCCTCAATACTCTATCTTCAATCCTCAATTCTCAATCCTGAATAGTCAATCCTCATTCTTCAATCCTCAATACCCAATCCCCAATCCTCAATCCTCAATCCTCAATCCTCAATACCCAATCTTCAATCCTCAATCCTCAATCCTCAATCCGCAATCCTCAATCCTCAGTCATCTATCCTCAATCCTCAATACTCAATCGTCAATCCTCAGTCCTCAATCCTCAACCCTCAGTCCTCATCCTCAATTCTCAATCCTCAATCATCAAACCTCAATCTTCAATCCTCAATACTCAATCCTCAATCCTCAATAATCAACCATCAATACTCAATTCCCAATACTCAATAGAATATCCTGAATTCTCAGTATTCAATACTCAAACCTCAATCCTCAACCCTCAGCCCTCATCCTCCATCCTCAATCCTCAATCCTCAATCCTCAATCATCAATCCTCAATCTTCGATACTCAATCCTCAATCCTCAATCCTCAATCCTCAATACTCAACCATCGATACTCAATTCCAAATACTCAATAGAGTATCCTGAATTCTCAGTATTCAATACTCAAACCTCAATCCTCAACCACCAGCCCTCATCCTCCATCCACAATCCTGAATCCTCAAACCTCAATCTTCAATCCTCAATACTCAATCTTCGATCCTCAATCCTCAACCCTCAATCCTCAATCCTCAATCCTCAGTCACGAATACTCAATCCTAAATCCTCAATCATCAATCTTCAATCCTCAATACTCAGTCCTCAATCCTCAATCCTCAATCCTCAAACCTCAATCCTCAATCCTCAGTCATCAATCGTCAATCCTCAATACTCAATCGTCAATACTCAATCGGCAATCCTCAGTCCTCAATTCTCAATTCTCAATCCTCAATCCTCGTTCCTCAAACCTCAATCCTCAACCCTCAGTCCTCATCCTCAATTCTCAATCCTCAATCCTCAAACCTCAATCTTCAATCCTCAACACTCAATCCTCAGTCCTCAATACTCAACTATCAATACTCAATTCTCAATACTCAATAGAATATCCTGAATTCTCAGTATTCAATACTCAAATCTCAATCCTCAACCCTCAGCCCTCATCCTCCATCCTCAATCCTCAATCCTCAATCCTCAATCTTCAATCCTCAATACTCAATCTTCAATGTTCAATCCTCAATCCTCAATCCTGAATCCTCAATCCTCAATCCTCAGTCATCAATCCTCAATCTTCAATACCCAATCGTCAATCCGCAGTCCTCAATCCTCAATCCTCGTTCCTCAAACCTCAATCCTCAACCCTCAGCCATCATCCTCAATCCTCAATCCTCGTTCCTCAATCCTCAATCCTCAATCCTCAATCCTCAATCCTCAATAGTCAATCTCCAATCCTAGATCCTCAATCCCCAATCCTCAATACTTAGTCCTCAATCTTCAATCCTCAATCCTATAATTCTCAATCCTCAATACTCAATCCTCAATCCTCAATCGTCAATCCACAATCCTCAATCTTCAATCCTCAATCCTCAATCCTCAAGCCTCAACCCTCAATCCTCAGTCTTCAATCCTGAATACTCAATCTTCAATCCTCAATACTCAATCTTCAATCCTCAAACCTCAATCCTCAATCCACAATACTCAATCCTCAATCATCAACATTCAATCCTCAATACTCCATCGTCAATCCTCAATTCTCAATCCTGAATCGTCAATCCTCATTCTTCAATCCTCAATATCCAATTCCCAATCCTCAATCCTCAATCCTCAATCCTCAATACTCAATCTTCAATCCTCAATCCTCAATCCTCAATCCGCAATCCTCAATCCTCAGTCATCAATCCTCAATCGTCAATACTCAATCGTCAACCCTCAGTCCTCATCCTCAATTCTCAATCCTCAATCATCAAACCTCAATCTTCAATCCTCAATACTCAATCCTCAATCCTCAATAATCAACCATCAATACTCAATTCCCAATACTCAATAGAATATCCTGAATTCTCAGTATTCAATACTCAAACCTCAATCCTCAACCCTCAGCCCTCATCCTCCATCCTCAATCCTCAAACCTCAATCTTCAATACTCAATACTCAACCTTCGTTTCTCAATTATCAATCCTCAATCCTCAATCCCCAATCCTCAATCTTCAATCCTCAATCCTCAATCCTAAATCCTCAATCCTCAATTCTCAATCCTCAAACCTCGTTCCTCAAACCTCAATCCTCAACCCTCAGTCCGCATCCTCAATTCTCAATTCTCAATCCTCAAACCTCAATCTTCAATCCTCAATACTCAATCCTCAATCTTCAACACTCAATCCTCGATCCTCAATCCTCAATCCTCAATCATCAATCCTCAATCTTCGATACTCAATCCTCAATCCTCAATCCTCAATCCTCAATACTCAACCATCAATCCTCAATTCCAAATACTCAATATAGTATCCTGAATTCTCAGTATTCAATACTCAAACCTCAATCCTCAACCACCACCCCTCATCCTCCATCCACAATCCTCAATCCTCAAACCTCAACCTTCAATCCTCAATACTCAATCTTCGATCCTCAATCCTCAACCCTCAATCCTCAATCCTCAATCCTCAGTCACGAATACTCAATCCTAAATCCTCAATCATCAATCTTCAATCCTCAATACTCAGTCTTCAATCCTCAATCCTCAATCCTCAATCCTCAATCCTCAATCCTCAATCATCAATCCTCAATCTTCAATACTCAATCCTCAATCCTCGATCCTCAATCCTCAATACTCAATCTTCAATCCTCAATCCTCAATCCTCAAACCTCAATCCTCAATCCTCAGTCATCAATCCTCAATCCTCAATGCTCAATCGTCAATACTCAATCGTCAATCCTGAGTCCTCAATTCTCAATCCTCAATCCTCGTTCCTCAAACCTCAATCCTCAACCCTCAGTCCTCATCCTCAATTCTCAATCCTCAATCCTCAAACCTCAATCTTCAATCCTCAATACTCAATCCTCAATCCTCAATACTCTACTATCAATACTCTATTCTCAATACTCAATAGAATATCCTGAATTCTCAGTATTCAATACTCAAACCTCAATCCTCAACCCTCAGCCCTCATCCTCCATCCTCAATCCTCAATCCTCAATCCTCAATCTTCAATCCTCAATACTCAATCTTCAATCTTCAATCCTCAATCCTCAATCCTGAATCCTCAATCCTCAATACTCAGTCATCAATCCTCAACATTCAATACTGAATCGTCAATCCGCAGTCCTGAATCCTCAATCCTCGTTCCTCAAACCTCAATCTTCAACCCTCAGCCATCATCCTCAATCCTCAATCCTCGTTCCTCAATCCTCAATCCTCAATCCTCAATCCTCAATCCTCAATAGTCAATCTCCAATCCTAGATCGTCAATCCCCAATCCTCAATTCTTAGTCCTCAATCTTCTATCCTCAATCCTATAATTCTCAATCCTCAATACTCAATCCTCCATCCTCAATCGTCAATCCACAATCCTCAATCTTCAATCCTCAATCCTCAATCCTCAAGCCTCAATACTCAATCCTCAATCTTCAATCCTGAATACTCAATCTTCAATCCTCAATAGTCAACCTTCAATCCTCAATCCTCAATCCTCAATCATCAATCCTCAATCCTCAATTCTCAATCCTTAATCCTCAATCCTCAGACGTCAAACAGCAATACTCAACCCTCCGTCCTCGTCCTCAATCCACAACCCTCAATCCTCAATCCTCAATCATCAATCATCAATATTCAATCTTCAGTCCTCAATCCGCAATCCTCAATCCTCAATCCTCAATCCTCAATGTTCAATCCGAAATACCCAATCCTCAATCTTCAATCCTCAATCCTCAATCCTCAATCCTCAACTCTCAATCCTCAATCCTCAATCGTCAGACCTCACACATCAATACTCAACCCTCAGCCCTTGTCCTCAATCCACAACCCTCAATCTTCAATCCTCAATCCTCAATCCTCAATCCTCAATCCTCATTCTTCAATACTCAATACCCAATCCTCAATCTTGAATACTCAATCCTCAATCCTCAATTTTCAATCCTCAATCCTCAGTCCTCTGTCCTCAATCCTCAATCCTCAACCCTCAGCCCTCATCCTCCATCCTCAATCCTCAATCATCAATCCTCAATCTTGTAACCTCAATATTCAATCTTCAATCCTCAATCCTCAATCCTTAGTGATCAATACTCAATCTTCAATACTCAATCCTCAATCCTCAATCCTCAATCCTCAATCCTCAAACATCAATCCTCAATCCTCAATCCCCATTTCCCAAACCTCAATCCTCAACCCTCAGATCTCATCCTCAATTCTCAATTCTCAATCCTCAATCATCAATCCTCAATCTTCAATCCTCGATCCTCAATCCTCAATCCTCAATCCTCAGTACTCAATCCTCAATCCTCAACCTTCAATCCTGAATACTCAATCTTCAATCCTCAATCCTCAATCCTCAATCCTCAATCCTCAATCCTCAATCTTCAATCCTCAATCCTCAATCATCAATCTTCAATCCTCAATACTCAATCTGCAATCCTCAATCCTCAAACCTCAATCCTCAATCCTCATTCTTCAATCCTCAATACCCAATCCTCAATCTTCAATCCTCAATCCTCAATCCTCAATTCTCAACCCTCAATCCTTAATCCTCAATCCTCAATACTCAATCCTCAATCTTCAATCCTCAATACTCAACACTCAATAGAATATTCTGAATACTCCCGTTTCAATACTCAGTCCACAATATTCAATAATCAAATCTCAATCCTCAATCTTCAATCCTCAATACTCAATTTCAATCCTCAATCCTCAATCCTCAATCCCCAATACTCAATCCTCAATCGTCAATCCTCAATCCCCAATCCTCAATCTTCAATCCCCAACCTCAATCCTCAAACCTCAATCCTCAATCCTCAATCTTCAATCCTCAATCCTCAATCCTCAATCCTCAATCCTCAATCCTCAATCCTCAATCCTCAATCCTCAATCCTCAATCCTCAATATTCAAGACACAACCCTCAGCCATCAATCCTCAATACTCAACCATCAATCCTCAATTCTCAATACTCCATAGAATATTCTGAATACTCATGGTTCAATACTCAATCCACAATATTCAGTAATCAAGTCTCAATCCTGAATCTTCAATCGTCAATACTCAATTTCAATCCTCAATCCTCAATTCTCAATCCCCAATACTCAACCCTCAATCGTCAACCCTCAATCCCCAATCCTCAATCTTCAATCCTCGACCTCAATCCTCAATCCTCAATCCTCAATCCTCAATCCTCAATCTTCAATCCTCAATACTCAATCTTCAATCCCAATCCTCAATCCTCAATCCTCAATCCTCAATCCTCAATCCTCAATCCTCAATCCTCAATCCTCAATCCTCAATCCTCAATACTCAATCTGCAATCCTCAATGCTCAATCCTCAATCCTCAATCCTCAATCCTCATTCCCCAACCCTCAACACTCATTCCTCAAACCTCAATCCTCAACCCTCAGTCCTCATACTCAATTCTCAATTCTCAATCCTCAATCCTCAATCCTCAATCTTCAATCCTCAATAATCAATCTCCAATCCTGAATCCTCAATCCTCGGTCCTCAATCCTCAGGCATCAATACTCAATCTTCAATACTCAATCCTCAATCCTCAATCCTCAATCCTCAATCCTCAACCCTCAATACTCAATCCTCAATTCTCAGTCCTCAAACCTCAATCCTGAATCCACAATCCTGAATCCTCAATCTTCAGACCTCAGTCCTCAACAGTCATTCGTCAGTTCTCAATCCTCAATAGAATATCGTCAATTCACACTTTTCAATACTCAATACTCAGTCTGCAATCTTAAAATCTCTATCCACAAACTTCAATTACCATCACTCAACCCTCAACGCTCAGTCCCCCATCCTCAATCTTCAATCCTCAATCCTCAATCCTCAATTCTCAATCCTCAATCCTCAGTCCTCTGACCGCAAACCTCAATCCTCAATAATCGATTACCAATCCTAGATCCTCAATCCTCAATCCTCAATCCCCAATCATCAATCCTCAATAATCAATCTCCAATCCTAGGTCCTCAATCCGCAATCCTCAATCCTCAATCCTCAATCCTCATTCTTCAATCCTCAATACCCAATCCTCAATCTTCAATCCTCAATCATCAGTCCTCAATTGTCAATCCTCAATCCTCAGTCCTCAGTCGTCAAACCTCAGTCTCCGACCCACAGCCCTCATCCTCAATCCTCAGTCCTCAATCCTCAATCCTCAAACCTCAATCCTCTACCGTCAGTCCTCGTCCTCAATCCTCAATCCTCAATCCTCAATCCTCAATCTTCAGTACTCATTCCTGAATCCTCAATCCCCAATCCTCAATCCTCAATCATCAATCCTCTATCTTCAATACTCAATCCTCAATCCTCAATCCTCAATCCTCCATCCTCAGACCTCAAGTATCAATACTCAACCCTCAGTCCTCGTCCTCAATACACAACCCTCGATCATCAATCCTCAATCTTCATTCATCAATATTCAACCTTCAGTTCTCAATCCTTAATCCTCAATGCTCAATCCTCAATACCCAGTCATCAATCTTCAATCCTCAATCCTCATGCGTCAATCCTCAAGCCTGAACCCTCAACCCTCAATCCTCAGTCCTCAATCCTCAATCCTCAATCCTCAGTCCTCAAACCTCAATCCTCAACCCTCAATTCTCAATCCTCAATCTTCAATCCTCAGTCCCCAATCCTGAATCTTCAATCCTCAGTCCTCAATCCTCAATCCTCAATCCTCAATACTCAGTCCTCAGTCCTCAAACCTCAATGCTCAATCCTCAATACTCAGTCCTCAGTCCTCAAACCTCAATGCTCAATCCTCAATCCTCTATCATCAATCCTCAATCTTCAATACTCAATACTCAATCCTCAATCCTCAATCCTCAATCCCCAACCCTCAATCCTCATTCCTCAAACCTCAATCCTCAACCCTCAGTCCTCATCCTCAATTCTCAATACTCAACCATCAATCCTCAATTCTTAATACTCAATAGAATATCCTGAATTCTCATGATTCAATACTCAATCCACAATATTCAGTAATCAAATCTCGATCCTCAAACATCAATCCTCAACACTCAATCCTCAACACTCGGTCCTCTCTCTTTATTCCTCCATCCTCAATCTTCTATCCTCAAGCGTCAATCCTCAACCCTCTATCCTCAACCCTCAATCCTCTGTCCTCAAACCTCAATTCCGAATCCTCAATCCTGAATGCTCAATATTCTTCCCTCAGTCCGCAACAACCAATTGTCAATCCTCAATCCTCAATAGAATATCCTCAATTCACAGCTTTCAATACTCAATCCCCAATCTTCAATCTTCAAATCTCAATCAACAGACATCAATTCTCATCACTCAACCCTCAGCACTCAGTCCTCAATCTTCAATCCTCAATCCTCAATCCTCAATCTTCAATCCTCCATACTCAATCTTCAATCCTCAATCCTCAATCATCAATCCTCAATCCTCAATTGTCAATCCTCAATCCTCATTCCTCAAACCTCAATCCTCAACCCTCAGTCCTCATCCTCAATTCTCAATTCTCGATCCTCAATCCTCAATCCTCAATCTTCAATCCTCAATAATCAATCTCCGATCCTAGATCCTCAATCCCCAATACTCTATCCTTAATCCTCAATATTCAATCCTCTATCCCCAGTCCACAACCTTCAGTCCCCAAAGCTCAATAATCAATCCTCAATCCTCAGTCCTCAATCCTCAATCCTCAATCACCAATCCTCAATCTTCAGTACCCAATCCTCAATCCTCAATCCTCAATCCTCAATCCTCAATACACTATCTTCAATCCACAATCCTCAATCCTCAATCCGCAATCCTTAATCCTCAGTCATCAATCCTCAATCCTCAATACTCAATCGTCAATCCTCAGCCCTCAATTCTCAATCCTCAATCCTCGTTCCTCAAACCTCAATCCTCAACCCTCAGTCCTCATCCTCAGTTCTCAATCCTCAATCCTCAAACCTCAATCTTCGATCCTCAATACTCAATCCTCAATCTTCAACACTCAAGCCTCAATCCTCAATCCTCAGTCCTCAATCATCAATCCTCAATCTTCGATACTCAATCCTCCATCCTCAACCCTCAATCCTCAATACTCAACCATCAATCCTCAATTCAAGATACTCAATAGAATATCCTGAATTCTCAGTATTCAATACTCAGACCTCAATCCTCAACCACCAGCCCTCATCCTCGATCCTCAATCCTCAATCCTCGAACCTCAATCTTCAATCCTCAATACTCAATCTTCGATCCTCAATCCTCAACCCTCAATCCTCGATCCTCAATCCTCAGTCACGAATACTCAATCTTCAATACTCAATCCTCAATCCTCAATCCTCAATCCTCAATCCTCAATCGTCAATCCTCAATCCTCATTCCTCAAACCTCAATCCTCAACCCTCACTCCTTATCCTCAATTCTCAATTCTCAATCCTCAATCCTCAATTCTCAATCTTCAATCCTCAATAATCAATCTCCAATCCTAGATCCTCAATCCCCAATCCTCAATCGTTAATCCTCAATCTTCAATCCTCAATCCACAGCCCTCAATCCTCAATACTCAATCTTCAATCCTCATTCCTCAATTCTCAATCTTCAATACTCAATCCTCAATAGTCAATCCTCAATCGTCAACACTCAATCCCCAATCCTGAATCTTCAATCCTCAATCCTCAACCCTCAACCCTCAATCCTCAATCTTCAATCCTTAATACACAATCTTCAATCCTCAATTCTCAATCCTCAACCCTCAATCCTCAATCCTCAATCCTCAATCATCAATCCTCTACCGTCAGTCCTCGTCCTCAATCCTCAATCCTCAATCCTCAATCCTCAATCCTCATTCCTCAAACCTCAATCCTCAACCCTCACTCCTTATCCTCAATTCTCAATTCTCAATCCTCAATCCTCAATTCTCAATCTTCAATCCTCAATAATCAATCTCCAATCCTAGATCCTCAATCCCCAATCCTCAATCGTTAATCCTCAATCTTCAATCCTCAATCCACAGTCCTCAATCCTCATTACTCAATCTTCAATCCTCATTCCTCAATTCTCAATCCTCAATACTCAATCCTCAATAGTCAATCCTCAATCGTCAACCCTCAATCCCCAATCCTGAATCTTCAATCCTCAATCCTCAACACTCAATCCTCAATCCTCAATCTTCAATCCTTAATACACAATCTTCAATCCTCAATTCTCAATCCTCAATCCTCAATCCTCAATCCTCAATCCTCAATCCTCAATCCTCAACCTTCTATCATCAATACTCAATCTTCAATCCTCAATTCTCAATCCGCAATCCTCAATCCTCAATCCTCAATATTCAACACACAACCATCAACCATCAATTCTCAATACTCAACCACCAATCCTCAATTCTTAATACTCAATAGAATATCCTGAATTCTCATGATTCAATACTCAATCCACAATATTCAATAATCAAATCTCGATCCTCAAACATCAATTCTCAACACTCAATCCTCAACACTCGGTCCTCTCTCTTTATTCCTCCACCCTCAATCCTCTATCCTCAAGCGTCAATCCTCAACCCTCTATCCTCAACCCTCATTCCTCTGTCCTCAAACCTCAATTCCGAATCCTCAATCCTGAATGCTCAATATTCTTCCCTCAGTCCGCAACAACCAATTGTCAATCCTCAATCCTCAACAGAATATCCTCAATTCACAGTTTTCAATACTCAATCCCCAATCTTCAATCTTCAAATCTCAATCAACAGACATCAATTCTCATCACTCAACCATCAACACTCAGTCCTCAATCTTCAATCCTCAATCCTCAATCCTCAATCTTCAATCCTCCATACTCAATCTTCAATCCTCAATCCTCAATCATCAATCCTCAATCCTCAATTGTCAATCCTCAATCCTCATTCCTCAAACCTCATTCCTCAACCCTCAGTCCTCATCCTCAATTCTCAATTCTCAATCCTCAATCCTCAATCCTCAATCTTCAATCCTCAATAATCAATGTCCTATCCTAGATCCTCAATCCCCAATACTCTATCCTTAATCCTCAATATTCAATCCTCTATCCCCAGTCCACAACCTTCAGTCCCCAAAGCTCAATAATCAATCCTCAATCCTCAGTCCTCAATCCTCAATCCTCAATCACCAATCCTCAATCTTCAATACCCAATCCTCAATCCTCAATCCTCAATCCTCAATCCTCAATACACAATCTTCAATCCACAATCCTCAATCCTCAATCCGCAATCCTCAATCCTCAGCCATCAACCCTCAATCCTCAATACTCAATCGTCAATCCTCAGTCCTCAATTCTCAATCCTCAATCCTCGTTCCTCAAACCTCAATCCTCAACCCTCAGTCCTCATCCTCAATTCTCAATCCTCAATCCTCAAACCTCAACCTTCAATCCTCAATACTGAATCCTCGATCCTCAATACTAAACCATCAATCCTCAATTCTCAATACTCAATAGAATATCCTGAATTCTCAGTATTCAATACTCAAACCTCAATCGTCAACCCTCAGCCCTCATCCTCCATCATCAATCCTCAATCCTCAAACCTCAATCATCAATCCTCAGTACTCAATCTTCGATTCTCAATTCTCAATCCTCAATCCTCAATCCCCAATCCTCAAACTTCAATCCTCAGTCCTCAATCCTCAATCCTCAACCCTCGTTCCTCAATCCTCAATCTTCAATCCTGAATACTCAATCTTCAATCCTGAATACTCAATCTTCAATCCTCAACCCTCAATCCTCAATCTACAATCCTCAATCCTCAATCATCAACATTCAATCCTCAATACTCAATCTTCAATCCTCAATCCTCAATCCTCAATTGTCAATCCTCAGTCACGAATACTCAATCCTAAATCCTCAATCATCAATCTTCAATCCTCAATACTCAGTCTTCAATCCTCAATCATCAATCCTCAATCCTCAATCCTCAATCCTCAATCATTAATCCTCAATCTTCAATACTCAATCTTCAATCCTCGATCATCAATCCTCAATACTCAATCTTCAATCCTCAATCCTCAATCCTCAAACCTCAATCCTCAATCCTCAGTCATCAATCCTCAATCCTCAATACTCAATCGTCAATACTCAATCGTCAATCCTCAATCTTCAATCCTCAATCCTCAATCCTCAATTCTCAATCTTCAATCCTCAATAATCAATCTCCAATCCTAGATCCTCAATCCCCAATCCTCAATCGTTAATCCTCAATCTTCAATCCTCAATCCACAGTCCTCAATCCTCAATCCTCAATCCTCAATCCTCATTCCTCAAACCTCAATCCTCAACCCTCACTCCTTATCCTCAATTCTCAATTCTCAATCCTCAATCCTCAATTCTCAATCTTCAATCCTCAATAAACAATCTCCAATCCTAAATCCTCAATCCCCAATCCTCAATCGTTAATCCTCAATCTTCAATCCTCAATCCACAGTGCTCAATCCTCAATACTCAATCTTCAATCCTCATTCCTCAATCTTCAATACTCAATACTCAATAGTCAATCCTCAATCGTCAACACTCAATCCCCAATCCTGAATCTTCAATCCTCAATCCTCAACCCTCAATCCTCAATCCTCAATCTTCAATCCTTAATACACAATCTTCAATCCTCAATTCTCAATCCTCAATCCTCAGTCCTCAATCCTCAATCCTCAATCATCAATCCTCTGCCGTCAGTCCTAGTCCTCAATCCTCAATCCTCAATCCTCAATCCTCAATCCTCATTCCTCAAACCTCAATCCTCAACCCTCACTCCTTATCCTCAATTCTCAATTCTCAATCCTCAATCCTCAATTCTCAATCTTCAATCCTCAATAATCAATCTCCAATCCTAGATCCTCAATCCCCAATCCTCAATCGTTAATCCTCAATCTTCAATCCTCAATCCACAGTCCTCAATCCTCAATACTCAATCTTCAATCCTCATTCCTCAATTCTCAATCCTCAATACTCAACCCTCAATAGTCAATCCTCAATCGTCAATCCTCAATCCCCAATCCTGAATCTTCAATCCTCAATCCTCAACCCTCAATCCTCAATCCTCAATCTTCAATCCTTAATACACAATCTTCAATCCTCAATTCTCAATCCTCAATCCTCAATCCTCAATCCTCAATCATCAATCCTCTACCGTCATTCCTCGTCCTCAATCCGCAACCCTCAATCCTCAATCCTCAACCTTCTATCATCAATAATGAATCTTCAATCCTCAATTCTCAATCCTCAATACTCAATCCTCAATCCTCAATCCTCAATATTCAACACACAACCATCAATTCTCAATACTCAACCATCAATCCTCAATTCTTAATACTCAATAGAATATCCTGAATTCTCATGATTCAATACTCAATCCACAATATTCAGTAATCAAATCTCGATCCTCAAACATCAATCCTCAACACTCAATCCTCAACACTCGGTCCTCTCTCTTTATTCCTCCATCCTCAATCTTCTATCCTCAAGCGTCAATCCTCAACCCTCTATCCTCAACCCTCAATCCTCTGTCCTCAAACCTCAATTCCGAATCCTCAATCCTGAATGCTCAATATTCTTCCCTCAGTCCGCAACAACCAATTGTCAATCCTCAATCCTCAATAGAATATCCTCAATTCACAGTTTTCAATACTCAATCCCCAATCTTCAATCTTCAAATCTCAATCAACAGACATCAATTCTCATTACTCAACCCTCAGCACTCAGTCCTCAATCTTCAATCCTCAATCATCAATCCTCAATCTTCAATCCTCCATACTCAATCTTCAATCCTCAATCCTCAATCATCAATCCTCAATCCTCAATTGTCAATCCTCAATCCTCAATCCTCAAACCTCAATCCTCAACCCTCAGTCCTCATCCTCAATTCTCAATTCTCAATCCTCAATCCTCAATCCTCAATCTTCAATCCTCAATAATCAATCTCCTATCCTAGATCCTCAATCCCCAATACTCTATCCTTAATCCTCAATATTCAATCCTCTATCCCCAGTCCACAACCTTCAGTCCCCAAAGCTCAATAATCAATCCTCAATCCACAGTCCTCAATCCTCAATCCTCAATCACCAATCCTCAACCTTCAGTACCCAATCCTCAATCCTCAATCCTCAATCCTCAATCCTCAATACACTATCTTCAATCCACAATCCTCAATCCTCAATCCGCAATCCTTAATCCTCAGTCATCAATCCTCAATCCTCAATACTCAATCGTCAATCCTCAGTCCTCAATTCTCAATCCTCAATCCTCGTTCCTCAAACCTCAATCCTCAACCCTCAGTCCTCATCCTCAATTCTCAATCCTCAATCCTCAAACCTCAACCTGCAATCCTCAACACTGAATCCTCGAACCTCAATCTTCAATCCTCAATACTCAATCTTCGATCCTCAATCCTCAACCCTCAATCCTCATTCCTCAATCCTCAATCCTCAATAGTCAATCTCCAATCCTAGATCCTCAATCCCCAATCCGCAATACTTAGTCCTCAATCTTCAATCCTCAATCCTATAATTCTCAATCCTCAATACTCAATCCTCAATCCTCAATCGTCAATCCACAATCCTCAATCTTCAATCCTCAATCCTCAATCCTCAAGCCTCAATCCTCAATCCTCAATCTTCAATCCTGAATACTCAATCTTCAATCCTCAATACTCAATCTTCAATCCTCAAACCTCAGTCCTCAGTCCACAATACTCAATCCTCACTCATCAACCTTCAATCCTCAATACTCCATCTTCAATCCTCAATTCTCAATCCTGAATCGTCAATCCTCATTCTTCAATCCTCAATACCCAATCCCCAATCCTCAATCCTCAATCCTCAATCCTCAATACTCAATCTTCAATCCTCAATCCTCAATCCTCAATCCGCAATCCTCAATCCTCAGTCATCAATCCTCAATCGTCAATACTCAATCGTCAATCCTCAGTCCTCAATTCTCAATCCTCAATCCTCGTTCCTCAGACCTCAATCCTCAACCCTCAGTCCTCATCCTCAATTCTCAATCCTCAATCCTCAAACCTCAATCTTCAATCCTCAATACTCAATACTCAATCCTCAATAATCAACCATCAATACTCAATTCCCAATACTCAATAGAATATCCTGAATTCTCAGTATTCAATAATCAAACCTCAATCCTCAACCCTCAGCCCTCATCCTCCATCCTCAATCCTCAATCCTCAAACCTCAATCTTCAATACTCAATACTCAACCTTCGTTTCTCAATTATCAATCCTCAATCCTCAATCCCCAATCCTCAATCTTCAATCCTCAATCCTCAACCCTAAATCCTCAATCCTCAATTCTCAAACCTCAAACCTCGTTCCTCAAACCTCAATCCTCAACACTCAGTCCGCATCCTCAATTCTCAATACTCAATCCTCAAACCTCAATCTTCAATCCTCAATACTCAATCCTCAATCTTCAACACTCAATCCTCAATCCTCAATCCTCAATCCTCAATCATCAATCCTCAATCTTCGATAGTCAATCCTCAATCCTCAATCCTCATTCCTCAAACCTCAATCCTCAACCCTCACTCCTCAACCCTCACTCCTTATACTCAATTCTCAATTCTCAATCCTCAATCCTCAATTCTCAATCGTCAATCCTCAATAATCAATCTCCAATCCTAGATCCTCAATCCCCAATCCTCAATCGTTAATCCTCAATCTTCAATCCTCAATCCACAGTCCTCAATCCTCAATACTCAATCTTCAATCCTCATTCCTCAATTCTCAATCTTCAATACTCAATCCTCAATAGTCAATCCTCAATCGTCAACACTCAATCCCCAATCCTGAATCTTCAATCCTCAATCCTCAACCCTCAATCCTCAATCCTCAATATTCAATCCTTAATACACAATCTTCAATCCTCAATTCTCAATCCTCAATCCTCAATACTCAATCTTCGATCCTCAACCCTCAACCCTCAATCCTCAATCCTCAACCTCAGTCACGAATACTCAATCCTAAATCCTCAATCATCAATCTTCAATCCTCAATACTCAGTCTTCAATCCTCAATCCTCAATCCTCAAACCTCAATCCTCAATCCTCAATCCTGAATCCTCAATCCTCAATCCTCAGTCATCAATCCTCAATCTTCAATACCCAATCGTCAATCCGCAGTCCTCAATCCTCAATCCTCGTTCCTCAAACCTCAATCCTCAACCCTCAGCCATCATCCTCAATCCTCAATCCTCGTTCCTCAATCCTCAATCCTCAATCCTCAATCCTCAATCCTCAATAGTCAATCTCCGATCCTAGATCCTCAATCCTCAATCCTCAATACTTAGTCCTCAATCTTCAATCCTCAATCCTATAATTCTCAATCCTCAATACTCAATCCTCAATCCTCAATCGTCAATCCACAATCCTCAATCTTCAATCCTCAATCCTCAATCCTCAAGCCTCAACCCTCAATCCTCAATCTTCAATCCTGAATACTCAATCTTCAATCCTCAATACTCAATCTTCAATCCACAAACCTCAATCCTCAATCCACAATACTCAATCCTCAATCATCAACATTCAATCCTCAATACTCCATCGTCAATCCTCAATTCTCAATCCTGAATCGTCAATCCTCATTCTTCAATCCTCAATATCCAATCCCCAATCCTCAATCCTCAATCCTCAATCCTCAATACTCAATCTTCAATCCTCAATCCTCAATCCTCAATCCGCAATCCTCAATCCTCAGTCATCAATCCTCAATCGTCAATACTCAATCGTCAACCCTCAGTCCTCATCCTCAATTCTCAATCCTCAATCATCAAACCTCAATCTTCAATCCTCAATACTCAATCCTCAATCCTCAATAATCAACCATCAATACTCAATTCCCAATACTCAATAGAATATCCTGAATTCTCAGTATTCAATACTCAAACCTCAATCCTCAACCCTCAGCCCTCATCCTCCATCCTCAATCCTCAATCCTCAAACCTCAATCTTCAATCCTCAATACTCAATCTTCGATCCTCAATCCTCAGTCACGAATACTCAATCCTAAATCCTCAATCATCAATCTTCAATCCTCAATACTCAGTCTTCAATCCTCAATCCTCAATCCTCAATCCTCAATCCTCAATCCTCAATCATCAATCCTCAATCTTCAATACTCAATCCTCAATCCTCGATCCTCAATCCTCAATACTCAATGTTCAATCCTCAATCCTCAATCCTCAAACCTCAATCCTCAATCCTCAGTCATCAATCCTCAATCCTCAATGATCAATCGTCAATACTCAATCGTCAATCCTGAGTCCTCAATTCTCAATCCTCAATCCTCGTTCCTCAAACCTCAATCCTCAACCCTCAGCCCTCATCCTCCATCCTCGATCCTCAATCCTCAATCCTCAATGTTCAATCCTCAATACTCAATCTTCAATCTTCAATCCTCAATCCTCAATCCTGAATCCTCAATCCTCAATACTCAGTCATCAATCCTCAACATTCAATACTGAATCGTCAATCCGCAGTCCTCAATCCTCAATCCTCGTTCCTCAAACCTCAATCTTCAACCCTCAGCCATCATCCTCAATCCTCAATCCTCGTTCCTCAATCCTCAATCCTCAATCCTCAATCCTCAATCCTCAATAGTCAATCTCCAATCCTAGATCGTCAATCCCCAATCCTCAATTCTTAGTCCTCAATCTTCTATCCTCAATCCTATAATTCTCAATCCTCAATACTCAATCCTCCATCCTCAATCGTCAATCCACAATCCTCAATCTTCAATCCTCAATCCTCAATCCTCAAGCCTCAATACTCAATCCTCAATCTTCAATCCTGAATACTCAATCTTCAATCCTCAATAGTCAACCTTCAATCCTCAAACCTCAATCCTCAATCCACAATCCTCAATCCTCAATCATCAACCTTCAATCCTCAATACTCTATCTTCAATCCTCAATTCTCAATCCTGAATAGTCAATCCTCATTCTTCAATCCTCAATACCCAATCCCCAATCCTCAATCCTCAATCCTCAATCCTCAATACCCAATCTTCAATCCTCAATCCTCAATCCTCAATCCGCAATCCTCAATCCTCAGTCATCTATCCTCAATCCTCAATACTCAATCGTCAATCCTCAGTCCTCAATCCTCAACCCTCAGTCCTCATCCTCAATTCTCAATCCTCAATCATCAAACCTCAATCTTCAATCCTCAATACTCAATCCTCAATCCTCAATAATCAACCATCAATACTCAATTCCCAATACTCAATAGAATATCCTGAATTCTCAGTATTCAATACTCAAACCTCAATCCTCAACCCTCAGCCCTCATCCTCCATCCTCAATCCTCAATCCTCAATCCTCAATCATCAATCCTCAATCTTCGATACTCAATCCTCAATCCTCAATCCTCAATCCTCAATACTCAACCATCGATACTCAATTCCAAATACTCAATAGAGTATCCTGAATTCTCAGTATTCAATACTCAAACCTCAATCCTCAACCACCAGCCCTCATCCTCCATCCACAATCCTGAATCCTCAAACCTCAATCTTCAATCCTCAATACTCAATCTTCGATCCTCAATCCTCAACCCTCAATCCTCAATCCTCAATCCTCAGTCACGAATACTCAATCCTAAATCCTCAATCATCAATCTTCAATCCTCAATACTCAGTCCTCAATCCTCAATCCTCAATCCTCAAACCTCAATCCTCAATCCTCAGTCATCAATCGTCAATCCTCAATACTCAATCGTCAATACTCAATCGGCAATCCTCAGTCCTCAATTCTCAATTCTCAATCCTCAATCCTCGTTCCTCAAACCTCAATCCTCAACCCTCAGTCCTCATCCTCAATTCTCCATCCTCAATCCTCAAACCTCAATCTTCAATCCTCAACACTCAATCCTCAGTCCTCAATACTCAACTATCAATACTCAATTCTCAATACTCAATAGAATATCCTGAATTCTCAGTATTCAATACTCAAATCTCAATCCTCAACCCTCAGCCCTCATCCTCCATCCTCAATCCTCAATCCTCAATCCTCAATCTTCAATCCTCAATACTCAATCTTCAATCTTCAGTCCTCAATCCTCAATCCTGAATCCTCAATCCTCAATCCTCAGTCATCAATCCTCAATCTTCAATACCCAATCGTCAATCCGCAGTCCTCAATCCTCAATCCTCGTTCCTCAAACCTCAATCCTCAACCCTCAGCCATCATCCTCAATCCTCAATCCTCGTTCCTCAATCCTCAATCCTCAATCCTCAATCCTCAATCCTCAATAGTCAATCTCCAATCCTAGATCCTCAATCCCCAATCCTCAATACTTAGTCCTCAATCTTCAATCCTCAATCCTATAATTCTCAATCCTCAATACTCAATCCTCAATCCTCAATCGTCAATCCACAATCCTCAATCTTCAATCCTCAATCCTCAATCCTCAAGCCTCAACCCTCAATCCTCAATCTTCAATCCTGAATACTCAATCTTCAATCCTCAATACTCAATCTTCAATCCTCAAACCTCAATCCTCAATCCACAATACTCAATCCTCAATCATCAACATTCAATCCTCAATACTCCATCGTCAATCCTCAATTCTCAATCCTGAATCGTCAATCCTCATTCTTCAATCCTCAATATCCAATCCCCAATCCTCAATCCTCAATCCTCAATCCTCAATACTCAATCTTCAATCCTCAATCCTCAATCCTCAATCCGCAATCCTCAATCCTCAGTCATCAATCCTCAATCGTCAATACTCAATCGTCAACCCTCAGTCCTCATCCTCAATTCTCAATCCTCAATCATCAAACCTCAATCTTCAATCCTCAATACTCAATCCTCAATCCTCAATAATCAACCATCAATACTCAATTCCCAATACTCAATAGAATATCCTGAATTCTCAGTATTCAATACTCAAACCTCAATCCTCAACCCTCAGCCCTCATCCTCCATCCTCAATCCTCAATCCTCAAACCTCAATCTTCAATACTCAATACTCAACCTTCGTTTCTCAATTATCAATCCTCAATCCTCAATCCCCAATCCTCAATCTTCAATCCTCAATCCTCAATCCTAAATCCTCAATCCTCAATTCTCAATCCTCAAACCTCGTTCCTCAAACCTCAATCCTCAACCCTCAGTCCGCATCCTCAATTCTCAATTCTCAATCCTCAAACCTCAATCTTCAATCCTCAATACTCAATCCTCAATCTTCAACACTCAATCCTCAATCCTCAATCCTCAATCCTCAATCATCAATCCTCAATCTTCGATACTCAATCCTCAATCCTCAATCCTCAATCCTCAATACTCAACCATCAATCCTCAATTCCAAATACTCAATATAGTATCCTGAATTCTCAGTATTCAATACTCAAACCTCAATCCTCAACCACCACCCCTCATCCTCCATCCACAATCCTCAATCCTCAAACCTCAATCTTCAATCCTCAATACTCAATCTTCGATCCTCAATCCTCAACCCTCAATCCTCAATCCTCAATCCTCAGTCACGAATACTCAATCCTAAATCCTCAATCATCAATCTTCAATCCTCAATACTCAGTCTTCAATCCTCAATCCTCAATCCTCAATCCTCAATCCTCAATCCTCAATCATCAATCCTCAATCTTCAATACTCAATCCTCAATCCTCGATCCTCAATCCTCAATACTCAATCTTCAATCCTCAATCCTCAATCCTCAAACCTCAATCCTCAATCCTCAGTCATCAATCCTCAATCCTCAATGCTCAATCGTCAATACTCAATCGTCAATCCTGAGTCCTCAATTCTCAATCCTCAATCCTCGTTCCTCAAACCTCAATCCTCAACCCTCAGTCCTCATCCTCAATTCTCAATCCTCAATCCTCAAACCTCAATCTTCAATCCTCAATACTCAATCCTCAATCCTCAATACTCTACTATCAATACTCTATTCTCAATACTCAATAGAATATCCTGAATTCTCAGTATTCAATACTCAAACCTCAATCCTCAACCCTCAGCCCTCATCCTCCATCCTCAATCCTCAATCCTCAATCCTCAATCTTCAATCCTCAATACTCAATCTTCAATCTTCAATCCTCAATCCTCAATCCTGAATCCTCAATCCTCAATACTCAGTCATCAATCCTCAACATTCAATACTGAATCGTCAATCCGCAGTCCTCAATCCTCAATCCTCGTTCCTCAAACCTCAATCTTCAACCCTCAGCCATCATCCTCAATCCTCAATCCTCGTTCCTCAATCCTCAATCCTCAATCCTCAATCCTCAATCCTCAATAGTCAATCTCCAATCCTAGATCGTCAATCCCCAATCCTCAATTCTTAGTCCTCAATCTTCTATCCTCAATCCTATAATTCTCAATCCTCAATACTCAATCCTCCATCCTCAATCGTCAATCCACAATCCTCAATCTTCAATCCTCAATCCTCAATCCTCAAGCCTCAATACTCAATCCTCAATCTTCAATCCTGAATACTCAATCTTCAATCCTCAATAGTCAACCTTCAATCCTCAAACCTCAATCCTCAATCCACAATCCTCAATCCTCAATCATCAACCTTCAATCCTCAATACTCTATCTTCAATCCTCAATTCTCAATCCTGAATAGTCAATCCTCATTCTTCAATCCTCAATACCCAATCCCCAATCCTCAATCCTCAATCCTCAATCCTCAATACCCAATCTTCAATCCTCAATCCTCAATCCTCAATCCGCAATCCTCAATCCTCAGTCATCTATCCTCAATCCTCAATACTCAATCGTCAATCCTCAGTCCTCAATTCTCAATCCTCAATCCTCGTTCCTCAAACCTCAATCCTCAACCCTCAGTCCTCATCTTCAATCCTCAATCCTCAATCCTCAATCCTCAATCCTCAATCCTCATTCCTCAAACCTCAATCCTCAACCCTCACTCCTTATCCTCAATTCTCAATTCTCAATCCTCAATCCTCAATTCTCAATCTTCAATCCTCAATAATCAATTTCCAATCCTAGATCCTCAATCCCCAATCCTCAATCGTTAATCCTCAATCTTCAATCCTCAATCCACAGTCCTCAATCCTCAATACTCAATCTTCATTCCTCATTCCTCAATTCTCAATCTTCAATCCTCAATCCTCAATCCTCAATCCTCAATCCTGAATTCTCAATCCTCAAACCTCGTTCCTCATACCTCAATCCTCAACCCTCAGTCCGCATCCTCAATTCTCAATTCTCAATCCTCAAACCTCAATCTTCGATCCTCAATACTCAATCCTCAATCTTCAACACTCAAGCCTAAATCCTCAATCCTCAGTCCTCAATCACCAATCCACAATCTTCGATACTCAATCCTCAATCCTCAACCCTCAATCCTCAATACTCAAACATCAATCCTCAATTCAAAGTACTCAATAGAATATCCTGAATTCTCAGTATTCAATACTCAGACCTCAATCCTCAACCACCAGCCCTCATCCTCCATCCTCAATCCTCAATCCTCGAACCTCAATCTTCAATCCTCAATACTGAATCTTCGATCCTCAATCCTCAACCCTCAATCCTCAATCCTCAATCCTCAGTCACGAATACTCAATCTTCAATACTCAATCCTCAATCCTCAATCCTCAATCCTCAATCGTCAATCCTCAATCCTCATTCCTCAAACCTCAATCCTCAACCCTCACTCCTTATCCTCAATTCTCAATTCTCAATCCTCAATCCTCAATTCTCAATCTTCAATCCTCAATAATCAATCTCCAATCCTAGATCCTCAATCCCCAATCCTCAATCGTTAATCCTCAATCTTCAATCCTCAATCCACCGCCCTCAATCCTCAATACTCAATCTTCAATCCTCATTCCTCAATTCTCAATCTTCAATACTCAATCCTCAATAGTCAGTCCTCAATCGTCAACACTCAATCCCCAATCCTGAATCTTCAATCCTCAATCCTCAAACCTCAATCCTCAATCCTCAATCTTCAATCCTTAATACACAATCTTCAATCCTCAATTCTCAATCCTCAATCCTCAATCCTCAATCCTCAATCCTCAATCATCAATCCTCTACCGTCAGTCCTCGTCCTCAATCCTCAATCCTCAATCCTCAATCCTCAATCCTCATTCCTCAAAACTCAATCCTCAACCCTCACTCCTTATCCTCAATTCTCAATTCTCAATCCTCAATCCTCAATTCTCAATCTTCAATCCTCAATAATCAACCTCCAATCCTAGATCCTCAATCCCCAATCCTCAATCGTTAATCCTCAATCTTCAATCCTCAATCCACAGTCCTCAATCCTCAATACTCAATCTTCAATCCTCATTCCTCAATTCTCAATCCTCAATACTCAATCCTCAATAGTCAATCCTCAATCGTCAACCCTCAATCCCCAATCCTGAATCTTCAATCCTCAATCCTCAACCCTCAATCCTCAATCCTCAATCTTCAATCCTTAATACACAATTTTCAATCCTCAATTCTCAATCCTCAATCCTCAATCCTCAATCCTCAATCCTCAATCATCAATCCTCTACCGTCAGTCCTCGTCATCAATCCTCAACCCTCAATCCTCAATCCTCAACCTTCTATCATCAATACTCAATCTTCAATCCTCAATTCTCAATCCTCAATCCTCTATCCTCAATCCTCAATCCTCAATATTCAACACACAACCATCAACCATCAATTCTCAATACTCAACCATCAATCCTCAATTCTTAATACTCAATAGAATATCCTGAATTCTCATGATTCAATACTCAATCCACAATATTCAGTAATCAAATCTCGATCCTCAAACATCAATCCTCAATCCTCAATACACTATCTTCAATCCACAATCCTCAATCCTCAATCCGCAATCCTCAATCCTCAGTCATCAATCCTCAATCCTCAATACTCAATCGTCAATCCTCAGTCCTCAATTCTCAATCCTCAATCCTCGTTCCTCAAACCTCAATCCTCAACCCTCAGTCCTCATCCTCAATTCTCAATCCTCAATCCTCAAACCTCAACATTCAATCCTCAATACTGAATCCTCGAACCTCAATCTTCAATCCTCAATACTCAATCTTCGATCCTCAATCCTCAACCCTCAATCCTGAATCCTCAATCCTCAGTCACGAATACTCAATCTTCAATACTCAATCCTCAATCCTCAATCCTCAATCCTCAATCCTCAATCCTCAATCCTCATTCCTCAAACCTCAATCCTCAACCCTCACTCCTTATCCTCAATTCTCAATTCTCAATCCTCAATCCTCAATTCTCAATCTTCAATCCTCAATAATCAATTTCCAATCCTAGATCCTCAATCCCCAATCCTCAATCGTTAATCCTCAATCTTCAATCCTCAATCCACAGTCCTCAATCCTCAATACTCAATCTTCATTCCTCATTCCTCAATTCTCAATCTTCAATCCTCAATCCTCAATCCTCAATCCTCAATCCTGAATTCTCAATCCTCAAACCTCGTTCCTCATACCTCAATCCTCAACCCTCAGTCCGCATCCTCAATTCTCAATCCTCAATCCTCAAACCTCAACCTTCAATCCTCAATACTGAATCCTCGATCCTCAATACTCAACCATCAATCCTCAATTCTCAATACTCAATAGAATATCCTGAATTCTCAGTATTCAATACTCAAACCTCAATCGTCAACCCTCAGCCCTCATCCTCCATCATCAATCCTCAATCCTCAAACCTCAATCTTCAATCCTCAGTACTCAATCTTCGATTCTCAATTCTCAATCCTCAATCCTCAATCCCCAATCCTCAAACTTCAATCCTCAATCCTCAATCCTCAATCCTCAACCCTCGTTCCTCAATCCTCAATCTTCAATCCTGAATACTCAATCTTCAATCCTCAATACTCAATCTTCAATCCTCAACCCTCAATCCTCAATCTACAATCCTCAATCCTCAATCATCAACATTCAATCCTCAATACTGAATCTTCAATCCTCAATCCTCAATCCTCAATTGTCAATCCTCATTCTTTAATCCTCAATACCCAATCCTCAAGCCTTAATCCTCAATCCTCCATCCTCAATTCTCAATCCTCAATCCTCAGTCCTCGGTCCTCAAACCTCAACCCTCAACCCTCAGCCCTCATCCTCAATCCTCAATCCTAAATCCTCAATCATCAATCTTCAATCCTCAATACTCAGCCTTCAATCCTCAATCCTCAATCCTCAATCCTCAATCCTCAATCCTCAATCATCAATCCTCAATCTTCAGTACTCAATCCTCAATCCTCGATCCTCAATCCTCAATACTCAATCTTCAATCCTCAATCCTCAATCCTCAAACCTCAATCCTCAATCCTCAGTCATCAATCCTCAATCCTCAATACTCAATCGTCAATACTCAATCGTCAATCCTCAGTCCTCAATTCTCAATCCTCAATCCTCGTTCCTCAAACCTCAATCCTCAACCCTCAGTCCTCATCCTCAATTCTCAATCCTCAATCCTCAAACCTCAATCTTCAATCCTCAATACTCAATCCTCAATCCTCAATAATCAACCATCAATACTCAATTCCCAATACTCAGTAGAATATCCTGAATTCTCAGTATTCAATACTCAAACCTCAATCCTCAACCCTCAGCCCTCATCCTCCGTCCTCAATCCTCAATCCTCAAACCTCAATCTTCAATACTCAATACTCAACCTTCGTTTCTCAATTATCAATCCTCAATCCTCAATCCCCAATCCTCAATCTTCAATCCTCAATCCTCAATCCTAAATCCTCAATCCTCAATTCTCAATCCTCAAACCTCGTTACTCAAACCTCAATCCTCAACCCTCAGTCCGCATCCTCAATTCTCAATTCTCAATCCTCAAACCTCAATCTTCAATCCTCAATACTCAATCCTCAATCTTCAACACTCAATCCTCAATCCTCAATCCTCAATCCTCAATCATCAATCCTCAATCTTCGATACTCAATCCTTAATCCTCAATCCTCAATCCTCAATACTCAACCATCAATCCTCAATTCCAAATACTCAATATAGTATCCTGAATTCTCAGTATTCAATACTCAAACCTCAATACTCAACCACCACCCCTCATCCTCCATCCACAATCCTCAATCCTCAAACCTCAATCTTCAATCCTCAATACTCAATCGTCAATACTCAATCGGCAATCCTCAGTCCTCAATTCTCAATTCTCAATCCTCAATCCTCGTTCCTCAAACCTCAATCCTCAACCCTCAGTCCTCATCCTCAATTCTCCATCCTCAATCCTCAAACCTCAATCTTCAATCCTCAACACTCAATCCTCAGTCCTCAATACTCAACTATCAATACTCAATTCTCAATACTCAATAGAATATCCTGAATTCTCAGTATTCAATACTCAAATCTCAATCCTCAACCCTCAGCCCTCATCCTCCATCCTCAATCCTCAATCCTCAATCCTCAATCTTCAATCCTCAATACTCAATCTTCAATCTTCAGTCCTCAATCCTCAATCCTGAATCCTCAATCCTCAATCCTCAGTCATCAATCCTCAATCTTCAATACCCAATCGTCAATCCGCAGTCCTCAATCCTCAATCCTCGTTCCTCAAACCTCAATCCTCAACCCTCAGCCATCATCCTCAATCCTCAATCCTCGTTCCTCAATCCTCAATCCTCAATCCTCAATCCTCAATCCTCAATAGTCAATCTCCAATCCTAGATCCTCAATCCCCAATCCTCAATACTTAGTCCTCAATCTTCAATCCTCAATCCTATAATTCTCAATCCTCAATACTCAATCCTCAATCCTCAATCGTCAATCCACAATCCTCAATCTTCAATCCTCAATCCTCAATCCTCAAGCCTCAACCCTCAATCCTCAATCTTCAATCCTGAATACTCAATCTTCAATCCTCAATACTCAATCTTCAATCCTCAAACCTCAATCCTCAATCCACAATACTCAATCCTCAATCATCAACATTCAATCCTCAATACTCCATCGTCAATCCTCAATTCTCAATCCTGAATCGTCAATCCTCATTCTTCAATCCTCAATATCCAATCCCCAATCCTCAATCCTCAATCCTCAATCCTCAATACTCAATCTTCAATCCTCAATCCTCAATCCTCAATCCGCAATCCTCAATCCTCAGTCATCAATCCTCAATCGTCAATACTCAATCGTCAACCCTCAGTCCTCATCCTCAATTCTCAATCCTCAATCATCAAACCTCAATCTTCAATCCTCAATACTCAATCCTCAATCCTCAATAATCAACCATCAATACTCAATTCCCAATACTCAATAGAATATCCTGAATTCTCAGTATTCAATACTCAAACCTCAATCCTCAACCCTCAGCCCTCATCCTCCATCCTCAATCCTCAATCCTCAAACCTCAATCTTCAATACTCAATACTCAACCTTCGTTTCTCAATTATCAATCCTCAATCCTCAATCCCCAATCCTCAATCTTCAATCCTCAATCCTCAATCCTAAATCCTCAATCCTCAATTCTCAATCCTCAAACCTCGTTCCTCAAACCTCAATCCTCAACCCTCAGTCCGCATCCTCAATTCTCAATTCTCAATCCTCAAACCTCAATCTTCAATCCTCAATACTCAATCCTCAATCTTCAACACTCAATCCTCAATCCTCAATCCTCAATCCTCAATCATCAATCCTCAATCTTCGATACTCAATCCTCAATCCTCAATCCTCAATCCTCAATACTCAACCATCAATCCTCAATTCCAAATACTCAATATAGTATCCTGAATTCTCAGTATTCAATACTCAAACCTCAATCCTCAACCACCACCCCTCATCCTCCATCCACAATCCTCAATCCTCAAACCTCAATCTTCAATCCTCAATACTCAATCTTCGATCCTCAATCCTCAACCCTCAATCCTCAATCCTCAATCCTCAGTCACGAATACTCAATCCTAAATCCTCAATCATCAATCTTCAATCCTCAATACTCAGTCTTCAATCCTCAATCCTCAATCCTCAATCCTCAATCCTCAATCCTCAATCATCAATCCTCAATCTTCAATACTCAATCCTCAATCCTCGATCCTCAATCCTCAATACTCAATCTTCAATCCTCAATCCTCAATCCTCAAACCTCAATCCTCAATCCTCAGTCATCAATCCTCAATCCTCAATGCTCAATCGTCAATACTCAATCGTCAATCCTGAGTCCTCAATTCTCAATCCTCAATCCTCGTTCCTCAAACCTCAATCCTCAACCCTCAGTCCTCATCCTCAATTCTCAATCCTCAATCCTCAAACCTCAATCTTCAATCCTCAATACTCAATCCTCAATCCTCAATACTCTACTATCAATACTCTATTCTCAATACTCAATAGAATATCCTGAATTCTCAGTATTCAATACTCAAACCTCAATCCTCAACCCTCAGCCCTCATCCTCCATCCTCAATCCTCAATCCTCAATCCTCAATCTTCAATCCTCAATACTCAATCTTCAATCTTCAATCCTCAATCCTCAATCCTGAATCCTCAATCCTCAATACTCAGTCATCAATCCTCAACATTCAATACTGAATCGTCAATCCGCAGTCCTCAATCCTCAATCCTCGTTCCTCAAACCTCAATCTTCAACCCTCAGCCATCATCCTCAATCCTCAATCCTCGTTCCTCAATCCTCAATCCTCAATCCTCAATCCTCAATCCTCAATAGTCAATCTCCAATCCTAGATCGTCAATCCCCAATCCTCAATTCTTAGTCCTCAATCTTCTATCCTCAATCCTATAATTCTCAATCCTCAATACTCAATCCTCCATCCTCAATCGTCAATCCACAATCCTCAATCTTCAATCCTCAATCCTCAATCCTCAAGCCTCAATACTCAATCCTCAATCTTCAATCCTGAATACTCAATCTTCAATCCTCAATAGTCAACCTTCAATCCTCAAACCTCAATCCTCAATCCACAATCCTCAATCCTCAATCATCAACCTTCAATCCTCAATACTCTATCTTCAATCCTCAATTCTCAATCCTGAATAGTCAATCCTCATTCTTCAATCCTCAATACCCAATCCCCAATCCTCAATCCTCAATCCTCAATCCTCAATACCCAATCTTCAATCCTCAATCCTCAATCCTCAATCCGCAATCCTCAATCCTCAGTCATCTATCCTCAATCCTCAATACTCAATCGTCAATCCTCAGTCCTCAATTCTCAATCCTCAATCCTCGTTCCTCAAACCTCAATCCTCAACCCTCAGTCCTCATCTTCAATCCTCAATCCTCAATCCTCAATCCTCAATCCTCAATCCTCATTCCTCAAACCTCAATCCTCAACCCTCACTCCTTATCCTCAATTCTCAATTCTCAATCCTCAATCCTCAATTCTCAATCTTCAATCCTCAATAATCAATTTCCAATCCTAGATCCTCAATCCCCAATCCTCAATCGTTAATCCTCAATCTTCAATCCTCAATCCACAGTCCTCAATCCTCAATACTCAATCTTCATTCCTCATTCCTCAATTCTCAATCTTCAATCCTCAATCCTCAATCCTCAATCCTCAATCCTGAATTCTCAATCCTCAAACCTCGTTCCTCATACCTCAATCCTCAACCCTCAGTCCGCATCCTCAATTCTCAATTCTCAATCCTCAAACCTCAATCTTCGATCCTCAATACTCAATCCTCAATCTTCAACACTCAAGCCTAAATCCTCAATCCTCAGTCCTCAATCACCAATCCACAATCTTCGATACTCAATCCTCAATCCTCAACCCTCAATCCTCAATACTCAAACATCAATCCTCAATTCAAAGTACTCAATAGAATATCCTGAATTCTCAGTATTCAATACTCAGACCTCAATCCTCAACCACCAGCCCTCATCCTCCATCCTCAATCCTCAATCCTCGAACCTCAATCTTCAATCCTCAATACTGAATCTTCGATCCTCAATCCTCAACCCTCAATCCTCAATCCTCAATCCTCAGTCACGAATACTCAATCTTCAATACTCAATCCTCAATCCTCAATCCTCAATCCTCAATCGTCAATCCTCAATCCTCATTCCTCAAACCTCAATCCTCAACCCTCACTCCTTATCCTCAATTCTCAATTCTCAATCCTCAATCCTCAATTCTCAATCTTCAATCCTCAATAATCAATCTCCAATCCTAGATCCTCAATCCCCAATCCTCAATCGTTAATCCTCAATCTTCAATCCTCAATCCACCGCCCTCAATCCTCAATACTCAATCTTCAATCCTCATTCCTCAATTCTCAATCTTCAATACTCAATCCTCAATAGTCAGTCCTCAATCGTCAACACTCAATCCCCAATCCTGAATCTTCAATCCTCAATCCTCAAACCTCAATCCTCAATCCTCAATCTTCAATCCTTAATACACAATCTTCAATCCTCAATTCTCAATCCTCAATCCTCAATCCTCAATCCTCAATCCTCAATCATCAATCCTCTACCGTCAGTCCTCGTCCTCAATCCTCAATCCTCAATCCTCAATCCTCAATCCTCATTCCTCAAAACTCAATCCTCAACCCTCACTCCTTATCCTCAATTCTCAATTCTCAATCCTCAATCCTCAATTCTCAATCTTCAATCCTCAATAATCAACCTCCAATCCTAGATCCTCAATCCCCAATCCTCAATCGTTAATCCTCAATCTTCAATCCTCAATCCACAGTCCTCAATCCTCAATACTCAATCTTCAATCCTCATTCCTCAATTCTCAATCCTCAATACTCAATCCTCAATAGTCAATCCTCAATCGTCAACCCTCAATCCCCAATCCTGAATCTTCAATCCTCAATCCTCAACCCTCAATCCTCAATCCTCAATCTTCAATCCTTAATACACAATTTTCAATCCTCAATTCTCAATCCTCAATCCTCAATCCTCAATCCTCAATCCTCAATCATCAATCCTCTACCGTCAGTCCTCGTCATCAATCCTCAACCCTCAATCCTCAATCCTCAACCTTCTATCATCAATACTCAATCTTCAATCCTCAATTCTCAATCCTCAATCCTCTATCCTCAATCCTCAATCCTCAATATTCAACACACAACCATCAACCATCAATTCTCAATACTCAACCATCAATCCTCAATTCTTAATACTCAATAGAATATCCTGAATTCTCATGATTCAATACTCAATCCACAATATTCAGTAATCAAATCTCGATCCTCAAACATCAATCCTCAATCCTCAATACACTATCTTCAATCCACAATCCTCAATCCTCAATCCGCAATCCTCAATCCTCAGTCATCAATCCTCAATCCTCAATACTCAATCGTCAATCCTCAGTCCTCAATTCTCAATCCTCAATCCTCGTTCCTCAAACCTCAATCCTCAACCCTCAGTCCTCATCCTCAATTCTCAATCCTCAATCCTCAAACCTCAACATTCAATCCTCAATACTGAATCCTCGAACCTCAATCTTCAATCCTCAATACTCAATCTTCGATCCTCAATCCTCAACCCTCAATCCTGAATCCTCAATCCTCAGTCACGAATACTCAATCTTCAATACTCAATCCTCAATCCTCAATCCTCAATCCTCAATCCTCAATCCTCAATCCTCATTCCTCAAACCTCAATCCTCAACCCTCACTCCTTATCCTCAATTCTCAATTCTCAATCCTCAATCCTCAATTCTCAATCTTCAATCCTCAATAATCAATTTCCAATCCTAGATCCTCAATCCCCAATCCTCAATCGTTAATCCTCAATCTTCAATCCTCAATCCACAGTCCTCAATCCTCAATACTCAATCTTCATTCCTCATTCCTCAATTCTCAATCTTCAATCCTCAATCCTCAATCCTCAATCCTCAATCCTGAATTCTCAATCCTCAAACCTCGTTCCTCATACCTCAATCCTCAACCCTCAGTCCGCATCCTCAATTCTCAATCCTCAATCCTCAAACCTCAACCTTCAATCCTCAATACTGAATCCTCGATCCTCAATACTCAACCATCAATCCTCAATTCTCAATACTCAATAGAATATCCTGAATTCTCAGTATTCAATACTCAAACCTCAATCGTCAACCCTCAGCCCTCATCCTCCATCATCAATCCTCAATCCTCAAACCTCAATCTTCAATCCTCAGTACTCAATCTTCGATTCTCAATTCTCAATCCTCAATCCTCAATCCCCAATCCTCAAACTTCAATCCTCAATCCTCAATCCTCAATCCTCAACCCTCGTTCCTCAATCCTCAATCTTCAATCCTGAATACTCAATCTTCAATCCTCAATACTCAATCTTCAATCCTCAACCCTCAATCCTCAATCTACAATCCTCAATCCTCAATCATCAACATTCAATCCTCAATACTGAATCTTCAATCCTCAATCCTCAATCCTCAATTGTCAATCCTCATTCTTTAATCCTCAATACCCAATCCTCAAGCCTTAATCCTCAATCCTCCATCCTCAATTCTCAATCCTCAATCCTCAGTCCTCGGTCCTCAAACCTCAACCCTCAACCCTCAGCCCTCATCCTCAATCCTCAATCCTAAATCCTCAATCATCAATCTTCAATCCTCAATACTCAGCCTTCAATCCTCAATCCTCAATCCTCAATCCTCAATCCTCAATCCTCAATCATCAATCCTCAATCTTCAGTACTCAATCCTCAATCCTCGATCCTCAATCCTCAATACTCAATCTTCAATCCTCAATCCTCAATCCTCAAACCTCAATCCTCAATCCTCAGTCATCAATCCTCAATCCTCAATACTCAATCGTCAATACTCAATCGTCAATCCTCAGTCCTCAATTCTCAATCCTCAATCCTCGTTCCTCAAACCTCAATCCTCAACCCTCAGTCCTCATCCTCAATTCTCAATCCTCAATCCTCAAACCTCAATCTTCAATCCTCAATACTCAATCCTCAATCCTCAATAATCAACCATCAATACTCAATTCCCAATACTCAGTAGAATATCCTGAATTCTCAGTATTCAATACTCAAACCTCAATCCTCAACCCTCAGCCCTCATCCTCCGTCCTCAATCCTCAATCCTCAAACCTCAATCTTCAATACTCAATACTCAACCTTCGTTTCTCAATTATCAATCCTCAATCCTCAATCCCCAATCCTCAATCTTCAATCCTCAATCCTCAATCCTAAATCCTCAATCCTCAATTCTCAATCCTCAAACCTCGTTACTCAAACCTCAATCCTCAACCCTCAGTCCGCATCCTCAATTCTCAATTCTCAATCCTCAAACCTCAATCTTCAATCCTCAATACTCAATCCTCAATCTTCAACACTCAATCCTCAATCCTCAATCCTCAATCCTCAATCATCAATCCTCAATCTTCGATACTCAATCCTTAATCCTCAATCCTCAATCCTCAATACTCAACCATCAATCCTCAATTCCAAATACTCAATATAGTATCCTGAATTCTCAGTATTCAATACTCAAACCTCAATACTCAACCACCACCCCTCATCCTCCATCCACAATCCTCAATCCTCAAACCTCAATCTTCAATCCTCAATACTCAATCTTCGATCCTCAATCCTCAACCCTCAATCCTCAATCCTCAATCCTCAGTCACGAATACTCAATCCTAAATCCTCAATCATCAATCATCAATCCTCAATACTCAGTCTTCAATCCTCAATCCTCAATCCTCAATCCTCAATCCTCAATCCTCAATCATCAATCCTCAATCTTCAATACTCAATCCTCAATCCTCGATCCTCAATCCTCAATACTCAATTTTCAATCCTCAATCCTCAATACTCAAACCTCAATCCTCAATCCTCAGTCATCAATCCTCAATCCTCAATGCTCAATCGTCAATACTCAATCGTCAATCCTGAGTCCTCAATTCTCAATCCTCAATCCTCGTTCCTCAAACCTCAATCCTCAACCCTCAGTCGTCATCCTCAATTCTCAATCCTCAATCCTCAAACCTCAATCTTCAATCCTCAATACTCAATCCTCAATCCTCAATACTCAACTATCAATACTCTATTCTCAATACTCAATAGAATATCCTGAATTCTCAGTATTCAATACTCAAACCTCAATACTCAACCCTCAGCCCTCATCCTCCATCCTCAATCCTCAATCCTCAATCCTCAATCCTCAATCCTCAATCCTCAATCTTCAATCCTCAATACTCAATCTTCAATCTTCAATCCTCAATCCTCAATCCTCAATCCTCAATCCTCAATCCTCAGTCACCAATCCTCAATCTTCAATACTCAATCGTCAATCCGCAGTCCTCAATCCTCAATCCTCGTTCCTCAAACCTCAATCCTCAACCCTCAGCCATCATCCTCAATCCTCAATCCTCGGTCCTCAATCCTCAATCCTCAATCCTCAATACTCAATCCTCAATCCTCAATAGTCAATCTCCAATCCTAGATCCTCAATCCCCAATCCTCAATCCTTAGTCCTCAATCTTCAATCCTCAACCCTCATTTCTCAATCCTCAATACTCAATCCTCAATCCTCAATCGTCAATCCACAATCCTCAAACTTCAATACTCAATACTCAATCCTCAAGCCTCAACCCTCAATCCTCAATCTTCAATCCTGAATACTCAATCTTCAATCCTCAATACTCAATCTTCAATCCTCAAACCTCAGTCCTCAATCCACAATCCTCAATCCTCAACCTTCAATCCTCAATACTCTATCTTCAATCCTCAATTCTCAATCCTGAATCGTCAATCCTCATTCTTCAATCCTCAATACCCAATCCTCAATCCTCAATCCTCAATCCTCAATCCTCAATACTCAATCTTCAATCCTCAATCCTCAATCCTCAATCCGCAATACACAATCCTCAGTCATCAATCCTCAATCCTCAATACTCAATCGTCAATCCTCAGTCCTCAATTCTCAATCCTCAATCCTCGTTCCTCAAACCTCAATCCTCAACCCTCAGTCCTCATCCTCAATTCTCAGTCCTCAATCCTCAAACCTCAATCTTCAATCCTGAATACTGAATCCTCAATCCTCAATACTCAACCATCAATCCTCAATTCCCAATACTCAATAGAATATCCTGAATTCTCAGTATTCAATACTCAAACCTCAATCCTCAACCCTCAGCCCTCATCCTCCATCCTCAATCCTCAATCCTCAAACCTCAATCTTCAATCCTCAATACGCAACCTTCGATTTTCAATTCTCAATCCTCAATCCTCAATCCCCAATCCTGAATCTTCAATCCTCAATCCTCAATCCTCAACCCTCAATCCTCAATCCTCAATCTTCAATCCTTAATACACAATATTCAATCCTCAATCCTCAATCCTCAATCCTCAATCCTCAATCTTCAATCCTCAACCGTCAGTCCTCGTACTCAATCCTCAACACTCAATCCTCAATCCTCAAACTTCACTCATTAATACTCAATCTTCAATCCTCAATTCTCATTCCTCAATCCTCAATCCTCAATCCTCAATATTCAACACACAACCATCAACCATCAATTCTCAATACTCAACCATCAATCCTCAATTCTTAATACTCAATGGAATATCCTGTATTCTCGTGATTCAATACTCAATCCACAATATTCAATAATCAGATCTCGATCCTCAAACATCAATTCTCAACACTCAATCCTCATCGTCAATTCCCAATCCTCAATCCTCAATCCTCAATCCTCAATCTTCAATCCTCAATAATCAATCTTCAATCCTCAATCCCCAGTCCTCAATCTTCAATCCTCAATGCTCAATCCTCAATCCTCAATCCTCAGGCCTCAATCCTCAACCCTCAATGCTCATACCTCAGTCCTCAACCGTCAGTCCTCGTCCTCAATCCTCAACTATCAATCCTCAAACCTCAGTATTCAATCCTCAATACTCAACCTTCGATCCTCAATCCTCAGTCCTAAATCCTCAAACATCAGTCCTCAGTCATGAATACTCCATCTTCAATACTCAATACACAATCCTCAATCGTCAACCCTCAATCCTCAATCCTCAATCCTCATTCTTCAAACATCAATCCTCAACCCTCAGACCTCATCCTCAATTCCCAATTCTCAATCCTCAATCCTCAATTCTCAATCCTAAAATCCTCAATAATCAATCTTCAATCCTCAATCCGCAGTCCTCGATCTTCAATCCTCAATGCTCAATCCTCAATCCTCAATCCTCAGTCCTCAATCCTCAATCCTCAATCCTCATACCTCAATACTCAACCGTCAGTCCTCGTTCTCAATCCTCAACTATCAATCCTCAAACCTCAATCCTCAATCCTCAATCCTCAATCATCAATCCTCAATCTTCAATACTCAATCCTCAATCCTCGATCCTCAATCCTCAATACTCAATCTTCAATCATCAATCCTCAATCCTCAATCCTCAATCCTCAATCCTAGGTCATCAATCCTCAATCCTCAATACTCAATCGTCAATACTCAATCGTCAATCCTCAGTCCTCAATTCTCAATCCTCAATCCTCGTTCCTCAAACATCAATCCTCAACCCTCAGTCCTCATCCTCAATTCTCAATCCTCAATCCTCAAACCTCAATCTTAGATACTCAATCCCCAGTCCTCAATCCTCAATACTCAATATTCAATCCTCAATCCTCAATCCTCAATATTCAACACACAACCATCAACCATCAATTCTCAATACTCAATCATCAATCCTCAATTCTTAATACTCAATAGAATATCCTGAATTCTCATGATTCAATACTCAATCCACAATATTCAATAATCAAATCTCGATCCTCAAGCATCAATTCTCAACACTCAATCCTCAACACTCGGCCCTCTCTCTTCAATCCTCCATCCTGAATCCTCTATCCTCAAGCGTCAATCCTCAATCCTCAATCCTCAACCCTCAATCCTCAGTCCTCAGCAATCAGTTGTCAAACCTCAATCCTCAATAGAATATCATCAATTCACAGTTTTCAATACTCAATACTCAATCTGCAATCTTCCAACCTCTATCCACAAACATCAATTCTCATCACTCAACCCTCAACACTCAGTCCTCAATGTTCAATACTCAATCCTCAATTCTCAATCTTCATTCCTCAATACTGAATCTTCAATCCTCAATACTCAATCTTCAATCCTCAATCCTCAATCCTCAATCCTCAATCCCCAATCCTCAATCATCAATCCTCAATCTTCAAAGCTCAATCCTCAATCCTCAATTCTCAATCCTCAATACTCAACCGTCAAGCCTCAATTCCCAATACACAGTACAATATCCTGAATTCTCAGGATTCAATACTCAAACCTCAATCCTCAACCCTCAGCCCTCATCCTCCATCCTCAATCCTCAATCCCCAATCCTCAATCTTCAATCCGCAATACTCAATCTTCAAACTTCAATCCTCAATCCTCAATCCTCAATCCTGAATCCTCAATCCTCAATCTTCAATCCTCAATACTCAATCCTCAATTCTCAATCCTCAATACTCAACCATCAATCCTCAATTCCCAATACTCAATAGAATATCATGAATTATCAGTATTCAGTACTCAAAACTCAATCCTCAACCATCTGTCCTCATCCTCCATCCTCAATCCTCAATCCTCAAACCTCAATCTTCAATCCTCAATACTATATCTTCGATCCTCAATCCTCAACACTCAATCCTCAATCCTCAATCCTCAGTCATGAATACTCAATCTTCAATACTCAATCCTCAATCCTCAATCCTCAATCCTCAATCCTCAATCCTCAATTCTCATTCCTCAATCCTCAATCCCCAATCCTCAATCATCAATCCTCAATCTTCAAAACTCAATCCTCAATCCTCAATTCTCAATCCTCAATACTCAACCATCAAGCCTCAATTCTCAATACTCAATACAATATCCTGAATTCTCAGGATTCAATACTCAAACCTCAATCCTCAACCCTTAGCCCTCATCCTCCATCCTCAATCCTCAATCCTCAATCCTCAATCCTCAATCTTCGAATCCTCAATACTCAACCTTCGATCCTCAATCCTAAGTCCTCAAACCTCAAACCTCAACCCTCAGTCCTCATCCTCAATTCCCAATTCTCAATCCTCAATCCTCAATTCTCAATCTTCAATCCTCAATAACCAATCTTCAATCCTCAATCCCCAGTCCTCAATCTTCAATCCGCAATGCTGAATCCTCAATCCTCAATCCTCAGTCCTCAATCCTCAATCCTCAATCCTCAATCCTCAATAGTCAATCTCCAATCCTAGATCCTCAATCCCCAATCGTCAATCCTCATTCTTCAATCCTCAACACCCAATCCTCAATCCTCAATCCTCAATCCTCCATCCTCAATTCTCAATCCTCAATCCTCAGTCCACAGTCCTCAAACCTCAACCCTCAACCCTCAGCCCTCATTCTCAATCCTCAATCCTAAATCCTCAATCATCAATCTTCAATCTTCAATCCTCAGTCCTCAATCCTCAATCCTCAATCCTCAATCCTAGGTCATCAATCCTCAATCCTCAATACTCAATCGTCAATCCTCAATACTCGATCCTCAATCCTCAATACTCAATCTTCAATCCTCAATCCTCAATCCTCAATCCTCAATCCTCAATCCTAGGTCATCAATCCTCAATCCTCAATACTCAATCGTCAATACTCAATCGTCAATCCTCAGTCCTCAATTCTCAATCCTCAATCCTCAATCCTCAATACTCAACCATCAATCCTCAATTCCCAATACTCAATAGAATATCCTGAATTCTCAGTATTCAATACTCAAAACTCTATCATCAACCATCAGTCCACATCCTCCATCCTCAATCCTCAATCCTCAAACCTCAATCTTCAATCCTCAATACTCAATCTTCGATCCTCAATCCTCAACACTCAATCCTCAATCCTCAATCCTCAGTCATGAATACACAATCTTCAATACTCAATCCTCAATCCTCAATCCTCAATCCTCAATCCTCAATCCTCAATCCACATTCCTCAATCCTCAACCCCCAATCCACAATCATCAATCCTCAATCTTCAAAACTCAATCCTCAATCCTCAATTCTCAATCCTCAATGCTCAACCATCAATCCTCAATTCCCAATACTCAACAGAATATCCTGAATTCTCAGTATTCAATACTCAAAACTCAATCCTCAACCATCAGTCCTTATCCTCCATCCTCAATCCTCAATCCTCAATCCACAAACCTCAATCTTCAATCCTCAATACTCAATCTTCGATCCTCAATCCTCAACACTCAATCCTCAATCCTCAGTCATGAATACTCAATCTTCAATACTCAATCCTCAATCCTCAATCCTCAATCCTCAATCCTCAGTCCTCAATCCTCATTCCTCAAACCTCAATCCACAACCCTCACTCCTTATCCTCAATTCTCAATTCTCAATCCCCAATCCTCAATTCTCAACCTTCAATACTCAATAATCAATCTCCAATCCTAGATCCTCAATCCCCAATCCTCAATCGTTAATCCTCAACCTTCAATCCTCAATCACCAGTCCTCAATCCTCAATACTCAATCTTCAATCCTCAATCCTCAATTATCAATCCTCAATACTCAATCCTCAATCGTCAATCTTCAAGCGTCAATCCTCAATCCCCAATCCTGAATCTTCAATCCTCAATCCTCAACCCTCAATCCTCAATACTCAATCCTCAATCCTCATTCCTCAAACCTCAATCCACTACCCTCACTCCTTATCCTCAATTCTCAATTCTCAATCCCCAATCCTCAATCCTCAACCCTCAGTCCTCATCCTCAATTCCCAATCCTCAATCCCCAATCCTCAATTCTCAATCTTCAATCCTCAATAATCAATCTTCAATCCTCAATCCCCAGTCCTCAATCTTCAATCCTCAATGCTCAATCCTCAATCCTCAATCCTCAGGCTTCAATCCTCAACCCTCAATCCTCATACCTCAATCCTCAACCGTCAGTCCACGTCCTCAATCCTCAACTATCAATCCTCAATCCTCAATATTCAATCCTCAATACTCAACCTTCGATCCTCAATCCTCAGTCCTAAATCCCCAAACCTCAGTCCTCAGTCATGAATACTCCATCTTCAATACTCAATACACAATCCTCAATCGTCAATCCTCAATCCTCAATCCTCAATCTTCATTCTTCAAACCTCAATCCTCAACCCTCAGACCTCATCCTCAATTCCCAATTCTCAATCCTCAATCCTCAACTCTCAATCTTAAAATCCTCAATAATCAATCTTCAATCCTCAATCCGCAGTCCTCGATCTTCAATCCTCAATGCTCAATCCTCAATCCTCAATCCTCAGTCCTCAATCCTCAATCCTCAATCCTCATACCTCAATACTCAACCGTCAGTCCTCGTTCTCAATCCTCAACTATCAATCCTCAATCCTCAATCCTCAATCCTCAATCCTCAATCATCAATCCTCAGTCTTCAATACTCAATCCTCAATCCTCGATCCTGAATCCTCAATACTCAATCTTCAATCCTCAATCCTCAATCCTCGATCCTCAATCCTCAATCCTAGGTCATCAATCCTCAATCCTCAATACTCAATCGACAATACTCAATCGTCAATCCTCAGTCCTCAATTCTCAATCCTCAATCCTCGTTCCTCAAACATCAATCCTCAACCCTCAGTCCTCATCCTCAATTCTCAATCCTCAATCCTCAAACCTCAATCTTCGATACTCAATCCCCAGTCCTCAATCCTCAATACTCAATATTCAATCCTCAATCCTCAATCCTCAATATTCAACACACAACCATCAACCATCAATTCTCAATACTCAATCATCTATCCTCAATTCTTAATACTCAATAGAATATCCTGAATTCTCATGATTCAATACTCAATCCACAATATTCAATAATCAAATCTCGATCCTCAAGCATCAATTCTCAACACTCAATCCTCAACACTCGGTCCTCTCTCTTCAATCCTCGATCCTGAATCCTCAATCCTCAGTCACCAATCCTCAATCTTCAATACTCAATCGTCAATCCGCAGTCCTCAATCCTCAATCCTCGTTCCTCAAACCTCAATCCTCAACCCTCAGCCATCATCCTCAATCCTCAATCCTCGGTCCTCAATCCTCAATCCTCAATCCTCAATACTCAATCCTCAATCCTCAATAGTCAATCTCCAATCCTAGATCCTCAATCCCCAATCCTCAATCCTTAGTCCTCAATCTTCAATCCTCAACCCTCATTTCTCAATCCTCAATACTCAATCCTCAATCCTCAATCGTCAATCCACAATCCTCAAACTTCAATACTCAATACTCAATCCTCAAGCCTCAACCCTCAATCCTCAATCTTCAATCCTGAATACTCAATCTTCAATCCTCAATACTCAATCTTCAATCCTCAAACCTCAGTCCTCAATCCACAATCCTCAATCCTCAACCTTCAATCCTCAATACTCTATCTTCAATCCTCAATTCTCAATCCTGAATCGTCAATCCTCATTCTTCAATCCTCAATACCCAATCCTCAATCCTCAATCCTCAATCCTCAATCCTCAATACTCAATCTTCAATCCTCAATCCTCAATCCTCAATCCGCAATACACAATCCTCAGTCATCAATCCTCAATCCTCAATACTCAATCGTCAATCCTCAGTCCTCAATTCTCAATCCTCAATCCTCGTTCCTCAAACCTCAATCCTCAACCCTCAGTCCTCATCCTCAATTCTCAGTCCTCAATCCTCAAACCTCAATCTTCAATCCTGAATACTGAATCCTCAATCCTCAATACTCAACCATCAATCCTCAATTCCCAATACTCAATAGAATATCCTGAATTCTCAGTATTCAATACTCAAACCTCAATCCTCAACCCTCAGCCCTCATCCTCCATCCTCAATCCTCAATCCTCAAACCTCAATCTTCAATCCTCAATACGCAACCTTCGATTTTCAATTCTCAATCCTCAATCCTCAATCCCCAATCCTGAATCTTCAATCCTCAATCCTCAATCCTCAACCCTCAATCCTCAATCCTCAATCTTCAATCCTTAATACACAATATTCAATCCTCAATCCTCAATCCTCAATCCTCAATCCTCAATCTTCAATCCTCAACCGTCAGTCCTCGTACTCAATCCTCAACACTCAATCCTCAATCCTCAAACTTCACTCATTAATACTCAATCTTCAATCCTCAATTCTCATTCCTCAATCCTCAATCCTCAATCCTCAATATTCAACACACAACCATCAACCATCAATTCTCAATACTCAACCATCAATCCTCAATTCTTAATACTCAATGGAATATCCTGTATTCTCGTGATTCAATACTCAATCCACAATATTCAATAATCAGATCTCGATCCTCAAACATCAATTCTCAACACTCAATCCTCATCGTCAATTCCCAATCCTCAATCCTCAATCCTCAATCCTCAATCTTCAATCCTCAATAATCAATCTTCAATCCTCAATCCCCAGTCCTCAATCTTCAATCCTCAATGCTCAATCCTCAATCCTCAATCCTCAGGCCTCAATCCTCAACCCTCAATGCTCATACCTCAGTCCTCAACCGTCAGTCCTCGTCCTCAATCCTCAACTATCAATCCTCAAACCTCAGTATTCAATCCTCAATACTCAACCTTCGATCCTCAATCCTCAGTCCTAAATCCTCAAACATCAGTCCTCAGTCATGAATACTCCATCTTCAATACTCAATACACAATCCTCAATCGTCAACCCTCAATCCTCAATCCTCAATCCTCATTCTTCAAACATCAATCCTCAACCCTCAGACCTCATCCTCAATTCCCAATTCTCAATCCTCAATCCTCAATTCTCAATCCTAAAATCCTCAATAATCAATCTTCAATCCTCAATCCGCAGTCCTCGATCTTCAATCCTCAATGCTCAATCCTCAATCCTCAATCCTCAGTCCTCAATCCTCAATCCTCAATCCTCATACCTCAATACTCAACCGTCAGTCCTCGTTCTCAATCCTCAACTATCAATCCTCAAACCTCAATCCTCAATCCTCAATCCTCAATCATCAATCCTCAATCTTCAATACTCAATCCTCAATCCTCGATCCTCAATCCTCAATACTCAATCTTCAATCATCAATCCTCAATCCTCAATCCTCAATCCTCAATCCTAGGTCATCAATCCTCAATCCTCAATACTCAATCGTCAATACTCAATCGTCAATCCTCAGTCCTCAATTCTCAATCCTCAATCCTCGTTCCTCAAACATCAATCCTCAACCCTCAGTCCTCATCCTCAATTCTCAATCCTCAATCCTCAAACCTCAATCTTAGATACTCAATCCCCAGTCCTCAATCCTCAATACTCAATATTCAATCCTCAATCCTCAATCCTCAATATTCAACACACAACCATCAACCATCAATTCTCAATACTCAATCATCAATCCTCAATTCTTAATACTCAATAGAATATCCTGAATTCTCATGATTCAATACTCAATCCACAATATTCAATAATCAAATCTCGATCCTCAAGCATCAATTCTCAACACTCAATCCTCAACACTCGGCCCTCTCTCTTCAATCCTCCATCCTGAATCCTCTATCCTCAAGCGTCAATCCTCAATCCTCAATCCTCAACCCTCAATCCTCAGTCCTCAGCAATCAGTTGTCAAACCTCAATCCTCAATAGAATATCATCAATTCACAGTTTTCAATACTCAATACTCAATCTGCAATCTTCCAACCTCTATCCACAAACATCAATTCTCATCACTCAACCCTCAACACTCAGTCCTCAATGTTCAATACTCAATCCTCAATTCTCAATCTTCATTCCTCAATACTGAATCTTCAATCCTCAATACTCAATCTTCAATCCTCAATCCTCAATCCTCAATCCTCAATCCCCAATCCTCAATCATCAATCCTCAATCTTCAAAGCTCAATCCTCAATCCTCAATTCTCAATCCTCAATACTCAACCGTCAAGCCTCAATTCCCAATACACAGTACAATATCCTGAATTCTCAGGATTCAATACTCAAACCTCAATCCTCAACCCTCAGCCCTCATCCTCCATCCTCAATCCTCAATCCCCAATCCTCAATCTTCAATCCGCAATACTCAATCTTCAAACTTCAATCCTCAATCCTCAATCCTCAATCCTGAATCCTCAATCCTCAATCTTCAATCCTCAATACTCAATCCTCAATTCTCAATCCTCAATACTCAACCATCAATCCTCAATTCCCAATACTCAATAGAATATCATGAATTATCAGTATTCAGTACTCAAAACTCAATCCTCAACCATCTGTCCTCATCCTCCATCCTCAATCCTCAATCCTCAAACCTCAATCTTCAATCCTCAATACTATATCTTCGATCCTCAATCCTCAACACTCAATCCTCAATCCTCAATCCTCAGTCATGAATACTCAATCTTCAATACTCAATCCTCAATCCTCAATCCTCAATCCTCAATCCTCAATCCTCAATTCTCATTCCTCAATCCTCAATCCCCAATCCTCAATCATCAATCCTCAATCTTCAAAACTCAATCCTCAATCCTCAATTCTCAATCCTCAATACTCAACCATCAAGCCTCAATTCTCAATACTCAATACAATATCCTGAATTCTCAGGATTCAATACTCAAACCTCAATCCTCAACCCTTAGCCCTCATCCTCCATCCTCAATCCTCAATCCTCAATCCTCAATCCTCAATCTTCGAATCCTCAATACTCAACCTTCGATCCTCAATCCTAAGTCCTCAAACCTCAAACCTCAACCCTCAGTCCTCATCCTCAATTCCCAATTCTCAATCCTCAATCCTCAATTCTCAATCTTCAATCCTCAATAACCAATCTTCAATCCTCAATCCCCAGTCCTCAATCTTCAATCCGCAATGCTGAATCCTCAATCCTCAATCCTCAGTCCTCAATCCTCAATCCTCAATCCTCAATCCTCAATAGTCAATCTCCAATCCTAGATCCTCAATCCCCAATCGTCAATCCTCATTCTTCAATCCTCAACACCCAATCCTCAATCCTCATTCCTCAATCCTCCATCCTCAATTCTCAATCCTCAATCCTCAGTCCACAGTCCTCAAACCTCAACCCTCAACCCTCAGCCCTCATTCTCAATCCTCAATCCTAAATCCTCAATCATCAATCTTCAATCTTCAATCCTCAGTCCTCAATCCTCAATCCTCAATCCTCAATCCTAGGTCATCAATCCTCAATCCTCAATACTCAATCGTCAATCCTCAATACTCGATCCTCAATCCTCAATACTCAATCTTCAATCCTCAATCCTCAATCCTCAATCCTCAATCCTCAATCCTAGGTCATCAATCCTCAATCCTCAATACTCAATCGTCAATACTCAATCGTCAATCCTCAGTCCTCAATTCTCAATCCTCAATCCTCAATCCTCAATACTCAACCATCAATCCTCAATTCCCAATACTCAATAGAATATCCTGAATTCTCAGTATTCAATACTCAAAACTCTATCATCAACCATCAGTCCACATCCTCCATCCTCAATCCTCAATCCTCAAACCTCAATCTTCAATCCTCAATACTCAATCTTCGATCCTCAATCCTCAACACTCAATCCTCAATCCTCAATCCTCAGTCATGAATACACAATCTTCAATACTCAATCCTCAATCCTCAATCCTCAATCCTCAATCCTCAATCCTCAATCCACATTCCTCAATCCTCAACCCCCAATCCACAATCATCAATCCTCAATCTTCAAAACTCAATCCTCAATCCTCAATTCTCAATCCTCAATGCTCAACCATCAATCCTCAATTCCCAATACTCAACAGAATATCCTGAATTCTCAGTATTCAATACTCAAAACTCAATCCTCAACCATCAGTCCTTATCCTCCATCCTCAATCCTCAATCCTCAATCCACAAACCTCAATCTTCAATCCTCAATACTCAATCTTCGATCCTCAATCCTCAACACTCAATCCTCAATCCTCAGTCATGAATACTCAATCTTCAATACTCAATCCTCAATCCTCAATCCTCAATCCTCAATCCTCAGTCCTCAATCCTCATTCCTCAAACCTCAATCCACAACCCTCACTCCTTATCCTCAATTCTCAATTCTCAATCCCCAATCCTCAATTCTCAACCTTCAATACTCAATAATCAATCTCCAATCCTAGATCCTCAATCCCCAATCCTCAATCGTTAATCCTCAACCTTCAATCCTCAATCACCAGTCCTCAATCCTCAATACTCAATCTTCAATCCTCAATCCTCAATTATCAATCCTCAATACTCAATCCTCAATCGTCAATCTTCAAGCGTCAATCCTCAATCCCCAATCCTGAATCTTCAATCCTCAATCCTCAACCCTCAATCCTCAATACTCAATCCTCAATCCTCATTCCTCAAACCTCAATCCACTACCCTCACTCCTTATCCTCAATTCTCAATTCTCAATCCCCAATCCTCAATCCTCAACCCTCAGTCCTCATCCTCAATTCCCAATCCTCAATCCCCAATCCTCAATTCTCAATCTTCAATCCTCAATAATCAATCTTCAATCCTCAATCCCCAGTCCTCAATCTTCAATCCTCAATGCTCAATCCTCAATCCTCAATCCTCAGGCTTCAATCCTCAACCCTCAATCCTCATACCTCAATCCTCAACCGTCAGTCCACGTCCTCAATCCTCAACTATCAATCCTCAATCCTCAATATTCAATCCTCAATACTCAACCTTCGATCCTCAATCCTCAGTCCTAAATCCCCAAACCTCAGTCCTCAGTCATGAATACTCCATCTTCAATACTCAATACACAATCCTCAATCGTCAATCCTCAATCCTCAATCCTCAATCTTCATTCTTCAAACCTCAATCCTCAACCCTCAGACCTCATCCTCAATTCCCAATTCTCAATCCTCAATCCTCAACTCTCAATCTTAAAATCCTCAATAATCAATCTTCAATCCTCAATCCGCAGTCCTCGATCTTCAATCCTCAATGCTCAATCCTCAATCCTCAATCCTCAGTCCTCAATCCTCAATCCTCAATCCTCATACCTCAATACTCAACCGTCAGTCCTCGTTCTCAATCCTCAACTATCAATCCTCAATCCTCAATCCTCAATCCTCAATCCTCAATCATCAATCCTCAGTCTTCAATACTCAATCCTCAATCCTCGATCCTCAATCCTCAATACTCAATCTTCAATCCTCAATCCTCAATCCTCAATCCTCAATCCTCAATCCTAGGTCATCAATCCTCAATCCTCAATACTCAATCGACAATACTCAATCGTCAATCCTCAGTCCTCAATTCTCAATCCTCAATCCTCGTTCCTCAAACATCAATCCTCTACCCTCAGTCCTCATCCTCAATTCTCAATCTGTTTGTGTGCGTTTTCTATCTTATGAGATAGATGAACTTACACTTCGCACGCCGAATTAACCTTGTGCGAATACTTTTAGCTCGATAGTGGACTGTATAAATTGTTGTTTGTAGAGATTCAAAACCTTTTCTCTAATGAACTTTATTCTCGTTTGTCGGACAAATACGAAGCAAAAATCACCAATTCTCGCGGCAGTCTTCATATTTATACGTTAGGTTGTGCTGTTTCAAATTAAGCGTACATCTCATTGGTCTTTGTAAAAAAGAGGGGGTAACAAGAAAACAGAGTTCAAACGGAGTGGGGTTGACAGAATTAAGCTAGAAGTGGGAATTTCTGGGTTTTTCCAACGGTCATCGGAAGTTACCGACTGCATCCCCGATGACCCACGCCGCTAATCCGACTAATGCTTTACAGCTAGCAATAAAAAACCAAGGAGCACCTCGACTTGGAGTGAACATATGGAAAACATAAAAATTATGACTAAATTCAAACCCTGGTACAACGTGTCGACAGCTAATAAACTAAATTTTGGCAAGTAACGGTTCCTTGGATATTTACTGCTGCTACGACAAATAATGTAAGAGGGTTCGCTACGCGACATACCGCCCCCCTTGAACGGTCATGTTCAAAAGATTTAAACAATGAATGGTTTGCGGAAAGTCAAAACGAAAATCTTAATACTACCTTACAGTATATACTTATAGCAACGCGGTCTTAAATTCACGTGTACAATGTTATAGAAACAACTACTCTCTAATACCGCCTTTGTAACAAATTATGAATTAGTTTCTTATTACATGTACTCTATTGGTAATGGCGCCAGTTTCTTAACACTTCTTTTATAAATTCCTAATGGTGTTCTCACAGACACTACACGGATGATCTTGTCTTCTCCTGGGTGTAGCTCCATGATTCTGCCTAACTTCCACTGCAACGGGGCTAGATTGTCCTCGCGTATTAGGACCAGCATCCCTTCCTTGATGTTGTTGTTGGCATCGACATGCCACTTGCTTCTAGTGTGTAACTCATGTAGGTATTCCCTGTGCCATCTGTTCCAAAAATGCTGTTTAATTTTTTGGGTATGCTGCCACAGTGACAGCCTATTGTTTCGGATATCTGAGATTTCGTATTCTGGCAGAGTTTGTAACGAACCACCAATTAGGAAATGGGCAGGTGTTAATGCGATACAATCGTTCGGATCAGAGGATAAGGGAGTTAGTGGACGGGAATTTAAAATAGCTTCGATCTCGATTATAATACTATTAAATTGTTCGTAGGTAAACACAGTTTCTCCAATAGTAGCTCTTAAATGCTTTTTAAAGGATTTAACCGCGGCTTCCCATAGGCCTCCGAAATGCGGTGAACGAGGCGGAGAAAACGACCAATTGACCTGTTCATTTGTCAAATATCTGTTTAAATTTCCCTTATATTCCTCAGAATTTACAAATGCTTGAATTTCTATGATTTCGTTCCTCGCACCAACAAAGTTGCTACCGTTGTCGGAATATAAATTTCGAGACTTTCCCCTTCTTGCGAAAAAACGTTTAATCGCGGCTATACATGTTTCTGTAGTCAGATCTGTGACTAGTTCCAAATGAGTGGCTTTTGTAGCAAAACATACAAATACAACGACATAACTCTTAATCCTTTTCACATTTCTATGTTTCCTTTCTTTTATTAAGAATGGTCCACAATAATCAATACCTGCATTCTCGAATGGACGTGCTTGGGTCACCCGATCCCTTGGTAAATTCCCCATAATATATTCGGGTACCTTGGGATTAGCCTTGAAGCAGTTAATGCAACGATGAATTATCTTACGCGTAAAATTTTTTCCATCGATTGGCCAATATTTGTGTCTAACCGCATTTAACGTAGCCTGTATACCTGCATGCCAATTCTTCAAATGTTCTTCTCTAATTATTAATTCTGTAATGTAGTGCCGACGCGGTAATACAATCGGGTGTTTGTGTGAGTAGCTAATATGCGCGTGTTTTAATCGCCCGCCTACTCTTAATAAGCCATTTCCATCAATAAATGGCGCTAGGTTGAGCAACTTACTTTTTTTGTTAATTGGAGTGTTGTTTTTCAAATCCCTTATTTCTTGCTCAAAAGTATGCGCTTGAACTAGTTTCAAAATATATATATGTGCATTTGTAATTTCTATGTTTGTTAGTTCACCCGTAATTCTTAGGTTACCCTTACAATTGTTATAGAACCGTAATATGTATGCTAACACTCTATTAAGCTTATTTATTGACGAAAATCTATCTATGAAAAACGCCGTATCAAGGCTTGCTACTAAAACCTTAAAATTACGCGTTTCCGGGATATCGATATCAGGAAGATCTACGGACGGCCACGCGTCTTCATGTTTTGAAAGCCAATGCGGACCCTTTAACCACAATTGATTATTTAGGATCTGCACTGGCGTTAAACCTCTGGATATAAAATCCGCAGGGTTTTCTGGACTCGAAATATGTCGCCAGGCTTGAACATCCGTCTGTTCCTGAATCTCGCTGACCCTATTTGCTATAAATGTCTTTAACAGATGAGGCGATGTTTTAATCCAATGCAAAGTGATTGTAGAATCTGACCATAATACAGTCCTTTCAACCCGAATATGACTCAATGCGCTACGGCTCTCCTTAAGCAAATTAGCTAACAACTTAGCCGCACACAGTTCTAAGCGAGGCAATGATATGCTTTTTACCGGGGCAACTCGTGATTTGGCACACAATAAACTAACTTTACAGCTGCCTTGCTTATTGACTGATCGTAGGTAGATGCAAGCCCCATACGCCGCTTCACTAGCATCGGCAAACCCATGCAATTGAACCGTCACTGGGTCATCAATAACAGTCTTTCTTGGTATCGAAAATTTATTTAGATGCGGTAATTCCTTTCTAAATTCCAGCCACATAGTCAAAATTGCTTGTGGTACTGAATCATCCCAATTTATATTTGCTTTCCACAGTTCTTGCATAATTATTTTGGCTCTAACTATTACCGGCCCTAATAAACCTAAGGGATCAAATAATTGGGCTATTTGTGATAATATTGTACGCTTTGTCGATCTAGAATTGTTTTCGCTGCTCTTTATAGTATATAAAATTTCATCTATTCTTGGCTTCCAACAAATGCCTAATGCCTTCCTAGTTTCGTCGATGTCTAAAGAAAGAGTCCGTTCATGGTTGCTTGTATCTAAATCCTTAATTAATTCTGCATCATTCGATGTCCACTGTCTTAAATTAAACCCTCCTACTCTTGCTAATGCTATTGCTTCGTCCCGTATCTTTAAAGCTAAGTCGCGAGTGGCGGCTCCAGTTAACAAATCGTCCATGTAAAAATCCCTTTTGAATATAGCTGCTGCTCTGGGAAATTTGTTCTGTTCATCGTTAGCCAGCTGCTGTAAACAACGTACCGCTAAAAACGGAGCTGATGCTGTTCCGTAGGTTACAGTATTTAGTTCATATGTTTTGACAGGTTGATCTTGCGAATTGCGCCATAGGATCCTTTGGTAACTCCTATCCTCAGCATGTACTTTAACTTGTCTAAACATTTTTTCAATATCTGCTGTCAAAACATATGAGTACGAACGAAATCGGAGTAATAATTTATATAAAGTGTCCTGCAAATTAGGCCCAATTAATAGCGTTTCATTAAGTGAAACCCCAGTTGAACTTTTTGCGGAAGCGTCGAATACTACACGTACTTTAGTTGTTTCACTGGACTCTTTTACCACCGCGTGGTGCGGCAGGTAAAAGCCCTTGCTTGTTTCCTTTACACTGACCTGTGTCATGTGTCCCAGTTGCTCATATTCCTTCAAAAATTCACTATAACTATCTAGTAATCCTTTATTCAAATGTAATTTGCGTTCCAATGCATAAAATCTCTTAAGTGCTACTTCTCGCGAATTCCCTAAGAGCTGTTTTCGCTCATTAAAGGGCAGCCTGACACAATATCTGCCGTCTGTATCCCTTACGGTGCTTTGTTTGAATAATTCTTCCGCAGCTCTTTCCTCTGCTGACAAAAACTGCTTATCTACGAATGACTCTACTTCCCAAAATTTATTTAATGTTTTGTCTAACGATGTTGCTATGTGAAATGAATTTACCAAGGTGGGTGCTCTATATTTTGGTTGGATGTTGGATTCGCCCGTAACAATCCATCCTAGTAATGTTTTTTGCAGGATTACTGCACTATTGCTTAATCTAATTTGGCCAATACTTAATAATTTAAAAAATAATGTATTCCCTAGCAATGCATCTATTTTTCCGGGTTTATGAAATTCTGGATCTGCTAATTTAATGTTTCGCGGTACTTGCATGTTCGAGCGGTCAACTTGTCGTGAAGGTAACAGTCCTGTAAGAAACGGCAGAGTTATAAATGATACCTGACTTGTAAAAGAACTATGACGCGCCTTAACTACAGTTTTTACTAAATATTGTGCCTTGGTCGCTTGTTGCCCCAGGCCTGCGAAAGTTAAATTAACAGCCTGTTTTTGTAACTGTAATTTTTCCGCTAATTCTTCTGTAATAAAATGAGTTTGTGACCCTCCGTCTAATAACACACGACAATCATGTTCCTTATTGAATCTATCTAGTATTTTTATTTGAGCAGTACCCAATAATACTTCCGAACCGCAAGTGACCGTTAATGCATTTGCATTCGATCCGGAATTTCCTGCTTGATCTACTGCTTGTGTACTATTATTATTAAGATTGACTCTATTTTCATTATTGAAATGTAACAAAGTATTATGTTTCTGCTTACATTTCCGGCAACCTGTGGCCTGACAATTCTTAACTACATGGTTAGATCGAAAACAATTGATACACAATCTACTTCTTCTTATAACCTCTAACCGATCGCGAACGGCTGCCTTTAAGAACTGATTACATTGATATATTTCGTGATTCCCTTCACACATAACGCACTTATTACTATTTGCCGTCGCTACATAAGAATGACCTCTGGAACCGACATTATTGCGTTGAGAACGCTCCTGATACACGTTTCGCCTGTGTGAGCTAAGAACTTCTATTTCAATTTCTTCACCGCGCGCTTGCTTATTTATAAAATTCAATAATTGTTCGAATGTGGGCATGTCCTCATTTTCTAAAGTACGCTCCCACCCGCGCCTTGTAATTTTGTCCAATTTTTTACCTATCATATAAACTAAAATTGCATCCCATTGGCCTGTGGGTAGACCTAGTGTCGCTAGTGCCTTCACATGCATTTGCGCTTGTTCTGCAAGAGACCTTAAATTCGCAGGTGCGTCGCGCATTACTTCTGGCAATTCAAACAAAACCTTTAAATGAGATTGAACTATTTGACGCGGTTTATTGCACCGCTTTTGCAGCAAATCCCAAGCTACCAGGTAATTAGGCTCTGACGCATTCAAAGCGGAAACGACCGACGCGATTTCCCCGCGTAAAGCATTTTTCAATAAGTGAAATTTCTGCACCGATGGTATGTCTAGATTATCATGGACTAATGTTTTAAAGGTGTCGTGAAAACTATGCCACTCAATTGGATTGCCGTCGTATGGTTTGATCTCTATTTTTGGTAGAAGCGTGTTCTCTTGTTTTATCATCACTGTATTTGGTGAATCCGCCTTTCTAACTGAACTTGTTGCTGCATTCGAAGGTCGCAATCCCTCAAGCTGTCTGTTAATTGTACTAACTATTTTGAAATAATTACGTTCAAACTGTTCTCTTTCGATGTCATGATTTGAAACTTCATCCTCTAGTTCTATACCCAGCTGAACTTCTTCAAACGATTTGCCCAACTCTACTACCCTTTCCTTACGAATTTGTAAGTCGTGTACCTCTACATGCTCGCCCTCCTTCAAATAGGTCTCTATACGTGTAAGCTGTCCCTTTATCGAAGCCCGCTGTCTCCTAAGACTCTTCAATTGCACTGATTCTTGCGTATTAGCCATGTTACACCGACAGTTAATATAACAAACGAAATCAAGATCGATGCTATTTATACGAAGGGAAATATGCTAAGGAAATGGTGATTCGTATACTAAACCTTCAGACTCTTGAACTTCTGGGACGGTTGCGATGTTGCTGCAGTTCCTCAACGACTTTGCGTTCTCTCGATGATGCTGTTACGATGCCTCGGTGATGCTTCGATGTGTCGCTCCTAAATGATCCGTTGTCCGGTGGCTGCTTCCCCGGTTAAGGTGTCCAAATAGACTGCTTCCTTGATTGAGGTGTCCTATAGGCTGCTTCCTTGGTTGAGGTGTCCTATAGGCTGCTTCCTTGGTTGAAGTATCCCATACGGTGATACTGCTGATCTGCCCTCTTTGCATAGAGGCTAAGATCCAGACGTATCAAGTTGAAGCTTCTTGTTCTAAGCCAAACTCCAACACTAATAAGCAACGCTTTCGATAACCAAAGCTGATGCACTCCTTAGTGTTCACTGCACTGCACAAGTTCCTTTGTCACCAAGTATCCGGCTCGAAGGACCAAATGTTTGTGTGCGTTTTCTATCTTATGAGATAGATGAACTTACACTTCGCACGCCGAATTAACCTTGTGCGAATACTTTTAGCTCGATAGTGGACTGTATAAATTGTTGTTTGTAGAGATTCAAAACCTTTTCTCTAATGAACTTTATTCTCGTTTGTCGGACAAATACGAAGCAAAAATCACCAATTCTCGCGGCAGTCTTCATATTTATACGTTAGGTTGTGCTGTTTCAAATTAAGCGTACATCTCATTGGTCTTTGTAAAAAAGAGGGGGTAACAAGAAAACAGAGTTCAAACGGAGTGGGGTTGACAGAATTAAGCTAGAAGTGGGAATTTCTGGGTTTTTCCAACGGTCATCGGAAGTTACCGACTGCATCCCCGATGACCCACGCCGCTAATCCGACTAATGCTTTACAGCTAGCAATAAAAAACCAAGGAGCACCTCGACTTGGAGTGAACATATGGAAAACATAAAAATTATGACTAAATTCAAACCCTGGTACAACGTGTCGACAGCTAATAAACTAAATTTTGGCAAGTAACGGTTCCTTGGATATTTACTGCTGCTACGACAAATAATGTAAGAGGGTTCGCTACGCGACACAATCCTCAATCCTCAAACCTCAATCTTCGATACTCAATCCCCAGTCCTCAATCCTCAATACTCAATATTCAATCCTCAATCCTCAATCCTCAATATTCAACACACAACCATCAACCATCAATTCTCAATACTCAATCATCTATCCTCAATTCTTAATACTCAATAGAATATCCTGAATTCTCATGATTCAATACTCAATCCACAATATTCAATAATCAAATCTCGATCCTCAAGCATCAATTCTCAACACTCAATCCTCAACACTCGGTCCTCTCTCTTCAATCCTCGATCCTGAATCCTCTATCCTCAAGCGTCAATCCTCAATCCTCAATCCTCAACCCTCAATCCTCAGTCCTCAACAATCAGTTGTCAAACCTCAGTCCTCAATAGAATATCATCAATTCACAGTTTTCAATACTCAATACTCAATCTGCAATCTTCCAACCTCTATCCACAAACATCAATTCTCATCACTCAACCCTCAACACTCAGTCCTCAATGTTCAATCCTCAATCCTCAATTCTCAATCTTCATTCCTCAATACTGAATCTTCAATACTCAATACTCAATATTCAATCCTCAATCCTCAATCCTCAATCCTCAATCCCCAATCCTCAATCATCAATCCTCAATCTTCAAAGCTCAATCCTCAATCCTCAATTCTCAATCCTCAATACTCAACCGTCAAGCCTCAATTCCCAATACACAATACAATATCCTGAATTCTCAGGATTCAATACTCAAACCTCAATCCTCAACCCTCAGCCCTCATCCTCCATCCTCAATCCTCAATCCCCAATCCTCAATCTTCAATCCGCAATACTCAATCTTCAAACTTCAATCCTCAATCCTCAATCCTCAATCCTCAATCCTCAATCCTCAATCTTCAATCCTCAATACTCAATCCTCAATTCTCAATCCTCAATACTCAACCATCAATCCTCAATTCCCAATACTCAATAGAATATCCTGAATTATCAGTATTCAGTACTCAAAACTCAATCCTCAACCATCAGTCCTCATCCTCCATCCTCAATCCTCAATCCTCAAACCTCAATCTTCAATCCTCAATACTCAATCTTCGATGCTCAATCCTCAACACTCAATCCTCAATCCTCAATCCTCAGTCATGGATACTCAATCTTCATTACTCAAACCTCAATCCTCAATCCTCAATCCTCAATCTTCAATACTCAATCCTCAATCCTCAATCCTCAATCCTCAATCCTCAATCCTCAATCCTCAATCCTCATTCCTCAATCCTCAATCCCCAATCCTCAATCATCAATCCTCAATCTTCAAAACTCAATCCTCAATCCTCAATTCTCAATCCTCAATACACAACCATCAAGCCTCAATTCTCAATACTCAATACAATATCCTGAATACTCAGGATTCAATACTCAAACCTCAATCCTCAACCCTCAGCCCTTATCCTCCATCCTCAATACTCAATCCTCAATCCTCAATCTTCAATCCTCAATACTCAAGCTTGAAACTTCAATCCTCAATCCTCAATTCTCAATCCTCAATCCTCAATCCTCAATCTTCAATCCTCAATACTCAATCCTCAATCATCAATCCTCAATACTCAACCATCAATCCTCAATTCCCTATACTCAATAGAATATCCTGAATTCTCAGTATTCAATACTCAAAACTCAATCCTCAACCATCAGTCCTCATCCTCCATCCTCAATCCTCAATCCTCAAACCTCAATCTTCAATCCTCAATCCTCAATTATCAATCCTCAATACTCAATCCTCAATCGTCAATTCTCAATCGTCAATCCTCAATCCCCAATCCTGAATCTTCAATCCTCAATCCTCAACACTCAATTCTCAATCCTCAATCTTCAATCCTTAATACTCAATCTTCAATCCTCAATTCTCAATCCTCAATCCTCAATCCTCAATCTTCAACCCTCAACCGTCAGTCCTCGTCCTCAATCCTCAACACTCAATCCTCAATCCTCAAACTTCAATCATTAATACTCAATCTTCAATCCTCAATTCTCAATCCTCAATCCTCAATCCTCAATCCTCAATATTCAACGCACAACCATCAACCATCAATTCTCAATACTCAACCATCAATCCTCAATTCTTAATACTCAATGGAATATCCTGAATTCTCGTGATTCAATACTCAATCCACAATATTCAATAATCAGATGTCGATCCTCAAACATCAATTCTCAACATTCAATCCTCAGTCCTCAATCCTCAATCCTCAATCCTCGTAGCTCAATCCTCAACCGTCAGTCCTCGTCCTCAATCCTCAACTATCAACCCTCAATCCTCAATATTCAATCATCAATACTCAATCTTCAATCCTCAATCCTCAATCCTCAATCCTCATTCCTCAATCCACAATCCTCAGTCCTCAAACCTCAATCCTGAATATTCAATCCTGAATCCTCAATATTCAGACCTCAGTCCTCAACAATCAGTTGTCAATTCTAAATCCTTAATACAATATCATCAATTCACAGTTTTCAATACTCAATACTCAATCTGCAATCTTCAAATCTCTAACCAAAAACATCAATTCTCATCACTGAACCCTCAACACTCAGTCCTCAATCCTCAATCCTCAGTCATGAATACTCAATCTTCAATACTCAATCCTCAATCCTCAATCCTCAATCCTCAATCTTCAATCCTCAATCCTCATTCCTCAAACCTCAATCCTCAACCCTCACTCCTTATCCTCAATTCTCAATTCTCAACCCTCAATCCTCAATTCTCAACCTTCAATACTCAATAATCAATCTCCAATCCTAGATCCTCAATCCCCAATCCTCAATCGTTAATCCTCAACCTTCAATCCTCAATCCCCAGTCCTCAATCCTCAATACTCAATCTTCAATCCTCAATCCTCAATTATCAATCCTCAATACTCAATCCTCAATCGTCAATCCTCAATCGTCAATCCTCAATCCCCAATCCTGAATCTTCAATCCTCAATCCTCAACCCTCAATCCTCAATCCTCAATCTTCAATCCTTAATACTCAATCTTCAATCCTCAATTCTCAATCCTCAATCCTCAATCCTCAATCTTCAATCCTCAATACTCAATCTTCAAACTTCAATCCTCAATCCTCAATCCTCAATCCTCAATCCTCAATCCTCAATCTTCAATCCTCAATACTCAATCCTCAATCCTCAATCCTCAATACTCAACCATCAATCCTCAATTCCCAATACTCAATAGAATATCCTGAATTCTCAGTATTCAATACTCAAAACTCAATCCTCAACCATCAGTCCTCATCCTCCATCCTCAATCCTCAATCCTGAATCCTCAATCCTGAATCTTCAATCCTCAATCCTCAACCCTCAATCCTAAATTCTCAATCTTCAATCCTCAATCATCTATCCGCAATCCTCATTCCTCAAGCCTCAATCCTCATCCCTCAGTCCTCTTCCTCAATTCTCAATTCTCAATTCTCAATCCTCAATCCTCAATCCTCAATCTTCAATCCTCAATAATCAATCTCCTATCCTAGATCCTCAATCCCCAATACTCTATGCTTAATCCTCAATATTCAATCCTCTATCCCCAGTCCACAATCTTCAATCCCCAAAGCTCAATAATCAATCCTCAATCCTCAGTCCTCAATCGTCAAACATCAATCCACAATCTTCAATACTCAATCCTCAATCCTCAATCCTCAATCCTCAATCCCCAATCTTCAATCCTCAATACTCAACCTTCGATCCTCAATCCTCAGTCCTCAAACCTCAATCCTGAATATTCAATCCTGAATCCTCAATATTCAGACCTCAGTCCTCAACAATCAGTTGTCAATTCTCAATCCTCAATACAATATCATCAATTCACAGTTTTCAATACTCAATACTCAATCTGCAATCTTCAAATCTCTAACCACAAACATCAATTCTCATCACTGAACCCTGAACACTCAGTCCCCAATCCCCAATCTTCAATCCTCAATCCTCAATCCTCAATCTTCAATCCTCAATACTCAATCTTCAACCCTCAATCCTCAATCCCCAACCCTCAGTCCTCTTCCTCAATTCTCAATTCTCAATCCTCAATCCTCAATCCTCAATCCTCAATCTACAATCCTCAATAATCAATCCCCTATCCTAGATCCTCAATCCCCAATACTCTATCCTTAATCCTCAATATTCAATCCTCTATCCCCAGTCCACAATCTTCAATCCCCAAAGCTCAATAATCAATCCTCAATCCTCAGTCCTCAATCGTCAATCATCAATCCTCAATCTTCAATCCTCAATCCTCAATACTGAATCTTCAATCCTCAATACTCAATCTTCAATCCTCAATCCTCAATCCTCAATCCTCAATCCCCAATCCTCAATCATCAATCCTCAATCTTCAAAGCTCTATCCTCAATCCTCAATCCTCAATTCTCAATCCTCAATACTCAACCGTCAAGCCTCAATTCCCAATACACAATACAATATCCTGAATTCTCAGGATTCAATACTCAAACCTCAATCCTCAACCCTCAGCCCTCATCCTCCATCCTCAATCCTCAATCCCCAATCCTCAATCTTCAATCCGCAATACTCAATCTTCAAACTTCAATCCTCAATCCTCAATCCTCAATCCTCAATCCTCAATCCTCAATCTTCAATTCTCAATACTCAATCCTCAATTCTCAATCCTCAATACTCAACCATCAATCCTCAATTCCCAATACTCAATAGAATATCCTGAATTATCAGTATTCAGTACTCAAAACTCAATCCTCAACCATCAGTCCTCATCCTCCATCCTCAATCCTCAATCCTCAAACCTCAATCTTCAATCCTCAATACTATATCTTCGATCCTCAATCCTCAACACTCAATCCTCAATCCTCAATCCTCAGTCATGAATACTCAATCTTCAATACTCAATCCTCAATCCTCAATCCTCAATCCTCAATCCTCAATCCTCAATTCTCATTCCTCAATCCTCAATCCCCAATCCTCAATCATCAATCCTCAATCTTCAAAACTCAATCCTCAATCCTCAATTCTCGATCCTCAATACTCAACCATCAAGCCTCAATTCTCAATACTCAATACAATATCCTGAATTCTCAGGATTCAATACTCAAACCTCAATCCTCAACCCTTAGCCCTCATCCTCCATCCTCAATCCTCAATCCTCAATCCTCAATCCTCAATCTTCGAATCCTCAATACTCAACCTTCGATCCTCAATCCTAAGTCCTCAAACCTCAAACCTCAACCCTCAGTCCTCATCCTCAATTCCCAATTCTCAATCCTCAATCCTCAATTCTCAATCTTCAATCCTCAATAACCAATCTTCAATCCTCAATCCCCAGTCCTCAATCTTCAATCCGCAATGCTGAATCCTCAATCCTCAATCCTCAGTCCTCAATCCTCAATCCTCAATCCTCAATCCTAAATAGTCAATCTCCAATCCTAGATCCTCAATCCCCAATCGTCAATCCTCATTCTTCAATCCTCAACACCCAATCCTCAATCCTCAATCCTCAATCCTCCATCCTCAATTCTCAATCCTCAATCCTCAGTCCACAGTCCTCAAACCTCAACCCTCAACCCTCAGCCCTCATTCTCAATCCTCAATCCTAAATCCTCAATCATCAATCTTCAATCTTCAATCCTCAGTCCTCAATCCTCAATCCTCAATCCTCAATCCTAGGTCATCAATCCTCAATCCTCAATACTCAATCGTCAATCCTCAATACTCGATCCTCAATCCTCAATACTCAATCTTCAATCCTCAATCCTCAATCCTCAATCCTCAATCCTCAATCCTAGGTCATCAATCCTCAATCCTCAATACTCAATCGTCAATACTCAATCGTCAATCCTCAGTCCTCAATTCTCAATCCTCAATCCTCAATCCTCAATACACAACCATCAATCCTCAATTCCCAATACTCAATAGAATATCCTGAATTCTCAGTATTCAATACTCAAAACTCTATCATCAACCATCAGTCCACATCCTCCATCCTCAATCCTCAATCCTCAAACCTCAATCTTCAATCATCAATACTCAATCTTCGATCCTCAATCCTCAACACTCAATCCTCAATCCTCAATCCTCAGTCATGAATACACAATCTTCAATACTCAATCCTCAATCCTCAATCCTCAATCCTCAATCCTCAATCCTCAATCCGCATTCCTCAATCCTCAACCCCCAATCCACAATCATCAATCCTCAATCTTCAAAACTCAATCCTCAATCCTCAATTCTCAATCCTCAATGCTCAACCATCAATCCTCAATTCCCAATACTCAACAGAATATCCTGAATTCTCAGTATTCAATACTCAAAACTCAATCCTCAACCATCAGTCCTTATCCTCCATCCTCAATCCTCAATCCTCAATCCACAAACCTCAATCTTCAATCCTCAATACTCAATCTTCGATCCTCAATCCTCAACACTCAATCCTCAATCCTCAGTCATGAATACTCAATCTTCAATACTCAATCCTCAATCCTCAATCCTCAATCCTCAATCCTCAGTCCTCAATCCTCATTCCTCAAACCTCAATCCACAACCCTCACTCCTTATCCTCAATTCTCAATTCTCAATCCCCAATCCTCAATTCTCAACCTTCAATACTCAATAATCAATCTCCAATCCTAGATCCTCAATCCCCAATCCTCAATCGTTAATCCTCAACCTTCAATCCTCAATCACCAGTCCTCAATCCTCAATACTCAATCTTCAATCCTCAATCCTCAATTATCAATCCTCAATACTCAATCCTCAATCGTCAATCTTCAAGCGTCAATGCTCAATCCCCAATCCTGAATCTTCAATCCTCAATCCTCAACCCTCAATCCTCAATACTCAATCCTCAATCCTCATTCCTCAAACCTCAATCCACTACCCTCACTCCTTATCCTCAATTCTCAATTCTCAATCCCCAATCCTCAATCCTCAACCCTCAGTCCTCATCCTCAATTCCCAATCCTCAATCCCCAATCCTCAATTCTCAATCTTCAATCCTCAATAATCAATCTTCAATCCTCAATCCCCAGTCCTCAATCTTCAATCCTCAATGCTCAATCCTCAATCCTCAATCCTCAGGCTTCAATCCTCAACCCTCAATCCTCATACCTCAATCCTCAACCGTCAGTCCACGTCCTCAATACTCAACTATCAATCCTCAATCCTCAATATTCAATCCTCAATACTCAACCTTCGATCCTCAATCCTCAGTCCTAAATCCCCAAACCTCAGTCCTCAGTCATGAATACTCCATCTTCAATACTCAATACACAATCCTCAATCGTCAATCCTCAATCCTCAATCCTCAATCTTCATTCTTCAAACCTCAATCCTCAACCCTCAGACCTCATCCTCAATTCCCAATTCTCAATCCTCAATCCTCAACTCTCAATCTTAAAATCCTCAATAATCAATCTTCAATCCTCAATCCGCAGTCCTCGATCTTCAATCCTCAATGCTCAATCCTCAATCCTCAATCCTCAGTCCTCAATCCTCAATCCTCAATCCTCATACCTCAATACTCAACCGTCAGTCCTCGTTCTCAATCCTCAACTATCAATCCTCAATCCTCAATCCTCAATCCTCAATCCTCAATCATCAATCCTCAGTCTTCAATACTCAATCCTCAATCCTCGATCCTCAATCCTCAATACTCAATCTTCAATCCTCAATCCTCAATCCTCAATCCTCAATCCTCAATCCTAGGTCATCAATCCTCAATCCTCAATACTCAATCGACAATACTCAATCGTCAATCCTCAGTCCTCAATTCTCAATCCTCAATCCTCGTTCCTCAAACATCAATCCTCAACCCTCAGTCCTCATCCTCAATTCTCAATCCTCAATCCTCAAACCTCAATCTTCGATACTCAATCCCCAGTCCTCAATCCTCAATACTCAATATTCAATCCTCAATCCTCAATCCTCAATATTCAACACACAACCATCAACCATCAATTCTCAATACTCAATCATCTATCCTCAATTCTTAATACTCAATAGAATATCCTGAATTCTCATGATTCAATACTCAATCCACAATATTCAATAATCAAATCTCGATCCTCAAGCATCAATTCTCAACACTCAATCCTCAACACTCGGTCCTCTCTCTTCAATCCTCCATCCTGAATCCTCTATCCTCAAGCGTCAATCCTCAATCCTCAATCCTCAACCCTCAATCCTCAGTCCTCAACAATCAGTTGTCAAACCTCAGTCCTCAATAGAATATCATCAATTCACAGTTTTCAATACTCAATACTCAATCTGCAATCTTCCAACCTCTATCCACAAACATCAATTCTCATCACTCAACCCTCAACACTCAGTCCTCAATGTTCAATCCTCAATCCTCAATTCTCAATCTTCATTCCTCAATACTGAATCTTCAATCCTCAATACTCAATCTTCAATCCTCAATCCTCAATCCTCAATCCTCAATCCCCAATCCTCAATCATCAATCCTCAATCTTCAAAGCTCAATCCTCAATCCTCAATTCTCAATCCTCAATACTCAACCGTCAAGCCTCAATTCCCAATACACAATACAATATCCTGAATTCTCAGGATTCAATACTCAAACCTCAATCCTCAACCCTCAGCCCTCATCCTCCATCCTCAATCCTCAATCCCCAATCCTCAATCTTCAATCCGCAATACTCAATCTTCAAACTTCAATCCTCAATCCTCAATCCTCAATCCTCAATCCTCAATCCTCAATCTTCAATCCTCAATACTCAATCCTCAATTCTCAATCCTCAATACTCAACCATCAATCCTCAATTCCCAATACTCAATAGAATATCCTGAATTATCAGTATTCAGTACTCAAAACTCAATCCTCAACCATCAGTCCTCATCCTCCATCCTCAATCCTCAATCCTCAAACCTCAATCTTCAATCCTCAATACTCAATCTTCGATGCTCAATCCTCAACACTCAATCCTCAATCCTCAATCCTCAGTCATGGATACTCAATCTTCATTACTCAAACCTCAATCCTCAATCCTCAATCCTCAATCTTCAATACTCAATCCTCAATCCTCAATCCTCAATCCTCAATCCTCAATCCTCAATCCTCAATCCTCATTCCTCAATCCTCAATCCCCAATCCTCAATCATCAATCCTCAATCTTCAAAACTCAATCCTCAATCCTCAATTCTCAATCCTCAATACACAACCATCAAGCCTCAATTCTCAATACTCAATACAATATCCTGAATACTCAGGATTCAATACTCAAACCTCAATCCTCAACCCTCAGCCCTTATCCTCCATCCTCAATCCTCAATCCTCAATCCTCAATCTTCAATCCTCAATACTCAAGCTTGAAACTTCAATCCTCAATCCTCAATCCTCAATCCTCAATCCTCAATCCTCAATCTTCAATCCTCAATACTCAATCCTCAATCATCAATCCTCAATACTCAACCATCAATCCTCAATTCCCAATACTCAATAGAATATCCTGAATTCTCAGTATTCAATACTCAAAACTCAATCCTCAACCATCAGTCCTCATCCTCCATCCTCAATCCTCAATCCTCAAACCTCAATCTTCAATCCTCAATCCTCAATTATCAATCCTCAATACTCAATCCTCAATCGTCAATTCTCAATCGTCAATCCTCAATCCCCAATCCTGAATCTTCAATCCTCAATCCTCAACACTCAATTCTCAATCCTCAATCTTCAATCCTTAATACTCAATCTTCAATCCTCAATTCTCAATCCTCAATCCTCAATCCTCAATCTTCAACCCTCAACCGTCAGTCCTCGTCCTCAATCCTCAACACTCAATCCTCAATCCTCAAACTTCAATCATTAATACTCAATCTTCAATCCTCAATTCTCAATCCTCAATCCTCAATCCTCAATCCTCAATATTCAACGCACAACCATCAACCATCAATTCTCAATACTCAACCATCAATCCTCAATTCTTAATACTCAATGGAATATCCTGAATTCTCGTGATTCAATACTCAATCCACAATATTCAATAATCAGATGTCGATCCTCAAACATCAATTCTCAACATTCAATCCTCAGTCCTCAATCCTCAATCCTCAATCCTCGTAGCTCAATCCTCAACCGTCAGTCCTCGTCCTCAATCCTCAACTATCAACCCTCAATCCTCAATATTCAATCATCAATACTCAATCTTCAATCCTCAATCCTCAATCCTCAATCCTCATTCCTCAATCCACAATCCTCAGTCCTCAAACCTCAATCCTGAATATTCAATCCTGAATCCTCAATATTCAGACCTCAGTCCTCAACAATCAGTTGTCAATTCTAAATCCTTAATACAATATCATCAATTCACAGTTTTCAATACTCAATACTCAATCTGCAATCTTCAAATCTCTAACCAAAAACATCAATTCTCATCACTGAACCCTCAACACTCAGTCCTCAATCCTCAATCCTCAGTCATGAATACTCAATCTTCAATACTCAATCCTCAATCCTCAATCCTCAATCCTCAATCTTCAATCCTCAATCCTCATTCCTCAAACCTCAATCCTCAACCCTCACTCCTTATCCTCAATTCTCAATTCTCAACCCTCAATCCTCAATTCTCAACCTTCAATACTCAATAATCAATCTCCAATCCTAGATCCTCAATCCCCAATCCTCAATCGTTAATCCTCAACCTTCAATCCTCAATCCCCAGTCCTCAATCCTCAATACTCAATCTTCAATCCTCAATCCTCAATTATCAATCCTCAATACTCAATCCTCAATCGTCAATCCTCAATCGTCAATCCTCAATCCCCAATCCTGAATCTTCAATCCTCAATCCTCAACCCTCAATCCTCAATCCTCAATCTTCAATCCTTAATACTCAATCTTCAATCCTCAATTCTCAATCCTCAATCCTCAATCCTCAATCTTCAATCCTCAATACTCAATCTTCAAACTTCAATCCTCAATCCTCAATCCTCAATCCTCAATCCTCAATCCTCAATCTTCAATCCTCAATACTCAATCCTCAATCCTCAATCCTCAATACTCAACCATCAATCCTCAATTCCCAATACTCAATAGAATATCCTGAATTCTCAGTATTCAATACTCAAAACTCAATCCTCAACCATCAGTCCTCATCCTCCATCCTCAATCCTCAATCCTGAATCCTCAATCCTGAATCTTCAATCCTCAATCCTCAACCCTCAATCCTAAATTCTCAATCTTCAATCCTCAATCATCTATCCGCAATCCTCATTCCTCAAACCTCAATCCTCATCCCTCAGTCCTCTTCCTCAATTCTCAATTCTCAATTCTCAATCCTCAATCCTCAATCCTCAATCTTCAATCCTCAATAATCAATCTCCTATCCTAGATCCTCAATCCCCAATACTCTATGCTTAATCCTCAATATTCAATCCTCTATCCCCAGTCCACAATCTTCAATCCCCAAAGCTCAATAATCAATCCTCAATCCTCAGTCCTCAATCGTCAAACATCAATCCACAATCTTCAATACTCAATCCTCAATCCTCAATCCTCAATCCTCAATCCCCAATCTTCAATCCTCAATACTCAACCTTCGATCCTCAATCCTCAGTCCTCAAACCTCAATCCTGAATATTCAATCCTGAATCCTCAATATTCAGACCTCAGTCCTCAACAATCAGTTGTCAATTCTCAATCCTCAATACAATATCATCAATTCACAGTTTTCAATACTCAATACTCAATCTGCAATCTTCAAATCTCTAACCACAAACATCAATTCTCATCACTGAACCCTGAACACTCAGTCCCCAATCCTCAATCTTCAATCCTCAATCCTCAATCCTCAATCTTCAATCCTCAATACTCAATCTTCAACCCTCAATCCTCAATCCCCAATCCTCAGTCCTCTTCCTCAATTCTCAATTCTCAATCCTCAATCCTCAATCCTCAATCCTCAATCTACAATCCTCAATAATCAATCCCCTATCCTAGATCCTCAATCCCCAATACTCTATCCTTAATCCTCAATATTCAATCCTCTATCCCCAGTCCACAATCTTCAATCCCCAAAGCTCAATAATCAATCCTCAATCCTCAGTCCTCAATCGTCAATCATCAATCCTCAATCTTCAATCCTCAATCCTCAATACTGAATCTTCAATCCTCAATACTCAATCTTCAATCCTCAATCCTCAATCCTCAATCCTCAATCCCCAATCCTCAATCATCAATCCTCAATCTTCAAAGCTCTATCCTCAATCCTCAATCCTCAATTCTCAATCCTCAATACTCAACCGTCAAGCCTCAATTCCCAATACACAATACAATATCCTGAATTCTCAGGATTCAATACTCAAACCTCAATCCTCAACCCTCAGCCCTCATCCTCCATCCTCAATCCTCAATCCCCAATCCTCAATCTTCAATCCGCAATACTCAATCTTCAAACTTCAATCCTCAATCCTCAATCCTCAATCCTCAATCCTCAATCCTCAATCTTCAATTCTCAATACTCAATCCTCAATTCTCAATCCTCAATACTCAACCATCAATCCTCAATTCCCAATACTCAATAGAATATCCTGAATTATCAGTATTCAGTACTCAAAACTCAATCCTCAACCATCAGTCCTCATCCTCCATCCTCAATCCTCAATCCTCAAACCTCAATCTTCAATCCTCAATACTATATCTTCGATCCTCAATCCTCAACACTCAATCCTCAATCCTCAATCCTCAGTCATGAATACTCAATCTTCAATACTCAATCCTCAATCCTCAATCCTCAATCCTCAATCCTCAATCCTCAATTCTCATTCCTCAATCCTCAATCCCCAATCCTCAATCATCAATCCTCAATCTTCAAAACTCAATCCTCAATCCTCAATTCTCGATCCTCAATACTCAACCATCAAGCCTCAATTCTCAATACTCAATACAATATCCTGAATACTCAGGATTCAATACTCAAACCTCAATCCTCAACCCTCAGCCCTTATCCTCCATCCTCAATCCTCAATCCTCAATCCTCAATCTTCAATCCTCAATACTCAAGCTTGAAACTTCAATCCTCAATCCTCAATCCTCAATCCTCAATCCTCAATCCTCAATCTTCAATCCTCAATACTCAATCCTCAATCATCAATCCTCAATACTCAACCATCAATCCTCAATTCCCAATACTCAATAGAATATCCTGAATTCTCAGTATTCAATACTCAAAACTCAATCCTCAACCATCAGTCCTCATCCTCCATCCTCAATCCTCAATCCTCAAACCTCAATCTTCAATCCTCAATCCTCAATTATCAATCCTCAATACTCAATCCTCAATCGTCAATTCTCAATCGTCAATCCTCAATCCCCAATCCTGAATCTTCAATCCTCAATCCTCAACACTCAATTCTCAATCCTCAATCTTCAATCCTTAATACTCAATCTTCAATCCTCAATTCTCAATCCTCAATCCTCAATCCTCAATCTTCAACCCTCAACCGTCAGTCCTCGTCCTCAATCCTCAACACTCAATCCTCAATCCTCAAACTTCAATCATTAATACTCAATCTTCAATCCTCAATTCTCAATCCTCAATCCTCAATCCTCAATCCTCAATATTCAACGCACAACCATCAACCATCAATTCTCAATACTCAACCATCAATCCTCAATTCTTAATACTCAATGGAATATCCTGAATTCTCGTGATTCAATACTCAATCCACAATATTCAATAATCAGATGTCGATCCTCAAACATCAATTCTCAACATTCAATCCTCAGTCCTCAATCCTCAATCCTCAATCCTCGTAGCTCAATCCTCAACCGTCAGTCCTCGTCCTCAATCCTCAACTATCAACCCTCAATCCTCAATATTCAATCATCAATACTCAATCTTCAATCCTCAATCCTCAATCCTCAATCCTCATTCCTCAATCCACAATCCTCAGTCCTCAAACCTCAATCCTGAATATTCAATCCTGAATCCTCAATATTCAGACCTCAGTCCTCAACAATCAGTTGTCAATTCTAAATCCTTAATACAATATCATCAATTCACAGTTTTCAATACTCAATACTCAATCTGCAATCTTCAAATCTCTAACCAAAAACATCAATTCTCATCACTGAACCCTCAACACTCAGTCCTCAATCCTCAATCCTCAGTCATGAATACTCAATCTTCAATACTCAATCCTCAATCCTCAATCCTCAATCCTCAATCTTCAATCCTCAATACTCATTCCTCAAACCTCAATCCTCAACCCTCACTCCTTATCCTCAATTCTCAATTCTCAACCCTCAATCCTCAATTCTCAACCTTCAATACTCAATAATCAATCTCCAATCCTAGATCCTCAATCCCCAATCCTCAATCGTTAATCCTCAACCTTCAATCCTCAATCCCCAGTCCTCAATCCTCAATACTCAATCTTCAATCCTCAATCCTCAATTATCAATCCTCAATACTCAATCCTCAATCGTCAATCCTCAATCGTCAATCCTCAATCCCCAATCCTGAATCTTCAATCCTCAATCCTCAACCCTCAATCCTCAATCCTCAATCTTCAATCCTTAATACTCAATCTTCAATCCTCAATTCTCAATCCTCAATCCTCAATCCTCAATCTTCAATCCTCAATACTCAATCTTCAAACTTCAATCCTCAATCCTCAATCCTCAATCCTCAATCCTCAATCCTCAATCTTCAATCCTCAATACTCAATCCTCAATCCTCAATCCTCAATACTCAACCATCAATCCTCAATTCCCAATACTCAATAGAATATCCTGAATTCTCAGTATTCAATACTCAAAACTCAATCCTCAACCATCAGTCCTCATCCTCCATCCTCAATCCTCAATCCTGAATCCTCAATCCTAAATCTTCAATCCTCAATCCTCAACCCTCAATCCTAAATTCTCAATCTTCAATCCTCAATCATCTATCCGCAATCCTCATTCCTCAAACCTCAATCCTCATCCCTCAGTCCTCTTCCTCAATTCTCAATTCTCAATTCTCAATCCTCAATCCTCAATCCTCAATCTTCAATCCTCAATAATCAATCTCCTATCCTAGATCCTCAATCCCCAATACTCTATGCTTAATCCTCAATATTCAATCCTCTATCCCCAGTCCACAATCTTCAATCCCCAAAGCTCAATAATCAATCCTCAATCCTCAGTCCTCAATCGTCAAACATCAATCCACAATCTTCAATACTCAATCCTCAATCCTCAATCCTCAATCCTCAATCCCCAATCTTCAATCCTCAATACTCAACCTTCGATCCTCAATCCTCAGTCCTCAAACCTCAATCCTGAATATTCAATCCTGAATCCTCAATATTCAGACCTCAGTCCTCAACAATCAGTTGTCAATTCTCAATCCTCAATACAATATCATCAATTCACAGTTTTCAATACTCAATACTCAATCTGCAATCTTCAAATCTCTAACCACAAACATCAATTCTCATCACTGAACCCTGAACACTCAGTCCCCAATCCTCAATCTTCAATCCTCAATCCTCAATCCTCAATCTTCAATCCTCAATACTCAATCTTCAACCCTCAATCCTCAATCCCCAACCCTCAGTCCTCTTCCTCAATTCTCAATTCTCAATCCTCAATCCTCAATCCTCAATCCTCAATCTGCAATCCTCAATAATCAATCCCCTATCCTAGATCCTCAATCCCCAATACTCTATCCTTAATCCTCAATATTCAATCCTCTATCCCCAGTCCACAATCTTCAATCCCCAAAGCTCAATAATCAATCCTCAATCCTCAGTCCTCAATCGTCAATCATCAATCCTCAATCTTCAATCCTCAATCCTCAATACTGAATCTTCAATCCTCAATACTCAATCTTCAATCCTCAATCCTCAATCCTCAATCCTCAATCCCCAATCCTCAATCATCAATCCTCAATCTTCAAAGCTCTATCCTCAATCCTCAATCCTCAATTCTCAATCCTCAATACTCAACCGTCAAGCCTCAATTCCCAATACACAATACAATATCCTGAATTCTCAGGATTCAATACTCAAACCTCAATCCTCAACCCTCAGCCCTCATCCTCCATCCTCAATCCTCAATCCCCAATCCTCAATCTTCAATCCGCAATACTCAATCTTCAAACTTCAATCCTCAATCCTCAATCCTCAATCCTCAATCCTCAATCCTCAATCTTCAATTCTCAATACTCAATCCTCAATTCTCAATCCTCAATACTCAACCATCAATCCTCAATTCCCAATACTCAATAGAATATCCTGAATTATCAGTATTCAGTACTCAAAACTCAATCCTCAACCATCAGTCCTCATCCTCCATCCTCAATCCTCAATCCTCAAACCTCAATCTTCAATCCTCAATACTATATCTTCGATCCTCAATCCTCAACACTCAATCCTCAATCCTCAATCCTCAGTCATGAATACTCAATCTTCAATACTCAATCCTCAATCCTCAATCCTCAATCCTCAATCCTCAATCCTCAATTCTCATTCCTCAATCCTCAATCCCCAATCCTCAATCATCAATCCTCAATCTTCAAAACTCAATCCTCAATCCTCAATTCTCGATCCTCAATACTCAACCATCAAGCCTCAATTCTCAATACTCAATACAATATCCTGAATTCTCAGGATTCAATACTCAAACCTCAATCCTCAACCCTTAGCCCTCATCCTCCATCCTCAATCCTCAATCCTCAATCCTCAATCCTCAATCCTCAATCCTCAATCTTCATTCTTCAAACCTCAATCCTCAACCCTCAGACCTCATCCTCAATTCCCAATTCTCAATCCTCAATCCTCAACTCTCAATCTTAAAATCCTCAATAATCAATCTTCAATCCTCAATCCGCAGTCCTCGATCTTCAATCCTCAATGCTCAATCCTCAATCCTCAATCCTCAGTACTCAATCCTCAATCCTCAATCCTCATCCCTCAATACTCAACTGTCAGTCCTCGTTCTCAGTCCTCAACTATCAATCCTCAATCCTCAATCCTCAATCCTCAATCCTCAATCATCAATCCTCAATCTTCAATACTCAATCCTCAATCCTCGATCCTCAATCCTCAATACTCAATCTTCAATCCTCAATCCTCAATCCTCAATCCTCAGTCCTCAATCCTAGGTCATCAATCCTCAATCCTCAATACTCAATCGTCAATACTCAATCGTCAATCCTCAGTCCTCAATTCTCAATCCTCAATCCTCGTTCCTCAAACATCAATCCTCAACCCTCAGTCCTCATCCTCAATTCTCAATCCTCAATCCTCAAACCTCAATCTTCGATACTCAATCCCCAGTCCTCAATCCTCAATACTCAATATTCAATCCTCAATCCTCAATCCTCAATATTCAACACACAACCATCAACCATCAATTCTCAATACTCAATCATCAATCCTCAATTCTTAATACTCAATAGAATATCCTGAATTCTCATGATTCAATACTCAGTCCACAATATTCAATAATCAAATCTCGATCCTCAAGCATCAATTCTCAACACTCAATCCTGAACACTCGGTCCTCTCTCTTCAATCCTCCATCCTGAATCCTCTATCCTCAAGCGTCAATCCTCAATCCTCAATACTCAACCCTCAATCCTCAGTCCTCAACAATCAGTTGTCAAACCTCAATCCTCAATAGAATATCATCAATTCACAGTTTTCAATACTCAATACTCAATCTGCAATCTTCCAACCTCTATCCACAAACATCAATTCTCATCACTCAACCCTCAACACTCAGTCCTCAATGTTCAATCCTCAATCCTCAATTCTCAATCTTCATTCCTCAATACTGAATCTTCAATCCTCAATACTCAATCTTCAATCCTCAATCCTCAATCCTCAATCCTCAATCCCCAATCCTCAATCATCAATCCTCAATCTTCAAAGCTCAATCCTCAATCCTCAATTCTCAATCCTCAATACTCAACCGTCAAGCCTCAATTCCCAATACACAATACAATATCCTGAATTCTCAGGATTCAATACTCAAACCTCAATCCTCAACCCTCAGCCCTCATCCTCCATCCTCAATCCTCAATCCCCAATCCTCAATCTTCAATCCGCAATACTCAATCTTCAAAATTCAATCCTCAATCCTCAATCCTCAATCCTCAATCCTCAATCCTCAATCTTCAATCCTCAATACTCAATCCTCAATTCTCAATCCTCAATACTCAACCATCAATCCTCAATTCCCAATACTCAATAGAATATCCTGAATTATCAGTATTCAGTACTCAAAACTCAATCCTCAACCATCAGTCCTCATCCTCCATCCTCAATCCTCAATCCTCAAACCTCAATCTTCAATCCTCAATACTATATCTTCGATCCTCAATCCTCAACACTCAATCCTCAATCCTCAATCCTCAGTCATGAATACTCAATCTTCAATACTCAATCCTCAACCCTCAATTCTCAATCCTCAGTCCTCAATCCTCAATCCTCAATCCTCGTACCTCAATCCTCAACCGTCAGTCCTCGTCCTCAATCCTCAACCATCAATCCTCAATCCTCAATATTCAATCATCAATACTCAATCTTCAATCCTCAATCCTCAATCCTCAATACTCAATCCTCAATCCACAATCCTCTGTCTTCAAACCTCAATCCTGAATACTCAATCCTGAATCCTCAATCTTCAGACCTCAGTCCTCAACAATCAGTTGTCAATTCTCAATCCTCAATACAATATCATCAATTCACAGTTTTCAATACTCAATACTCAATCTGCAATCTTCAAATCTCTATCCACAAACATCAATTCTCATCACTGAACCCTCAACACTCAGTCCCCAATCCTCAATCTTCAATCCTCAATCCTCAATCCTCAATCTTCAATCCTCAATACTCAATCTTCAATCCTCAATCCTCAATCCCCAATCTTCAATCCTCAATCCTCAATCGTCGGTCTTCAATACTCAATACTCAATCTGCAATTCTCAGTCCTCAGTCCTCAATCCTCATTCTTCAGTCCTCAATACCCAATCTTCTATCTTCAACCCTCAATCCTCAATCCTCAATTCTCAATCCTCAATCCTCAGTCCACAGTCCTCAAACCTCAATCCTCAACCCTCTGCCATCATCCTCAATCCTCAATCCTCGTTCCTCAACCCTCAATCCACAATCCTCAATCCTCAATAGTCAATCTCCAATCCTCGATCCTCAATCCCCAATCGTCAATCCTCATTCTTCAATCCTCAACACCCAATCCTCAATCCTCAATCCTCAATCCTCCATCCTCAATTCTCAATCCTCAATCCTCAGTCCACAGTCCTCAAACCTCAACCCTCAACCCTCAGCCCTCATCCTCAATCCTCAATCCTAAATCCTCAATCATCAATCTTCAATCTTCAATCCTCAGTCCTCAATCCTCAATCCTCAATCCTCAATCCTAGGTCATCAATCCTCAATCCTCAATACTCAATCGTCAATCCTCAATACTCGATCCTCAATCCTCAATACTCAATCTTCAATCCTCAATCCTCAATCCTCAATCCTCAATCCTCAATCCTAGGTCATCAATCCTCAATCCTCAATACTCAATCGTCAATACTCAATCGTCAATCCTCAGTCTTCAATTCTCAATCCTCAATCCTCAATCCTCAATACTCAACCATCAATCCTCAATTCCCAATACTCAATAGAATATCCTGAATTCTCAGTATTCAATACTCAAAACTCTATCATCAACCATCAGTCCACATCCTCCATCCTCAATCCTCAATCCTCAAACCTCAATCTTCAATCCTCAATACTCAATCTTCGATCCTCAATCCTCAACACTCAATCCTCAATCCTCAATCCTCAGTCATGAATACACAATCTTCAATACTCAATCCTCAATCCTCAATCCTCAATCCTCAGTCCTCAATCCTCAATCCACATTCCTCAATCCTCAACCCCCAATCCACAATCATCAATCCTCAATCTTCAAAACGCAATCCTCAATCCTCAATTCTCTATCCTCAATGCTCAACCATCAATCCTCAATTCCCAATACTCAACAGAATATCCTGAATTCTCTGTATTCAATACTCAAAACTCAATCCTCAACCATCAGTCCTCATCCTCCATCCTCAATCCTCAATCCTCAAACCTCAATCTTCAATCCTCAATACTCAATCTTCGATCCTCAATCCTCAACACTCAATCCTCAATCCTCAGTCATGAATACTCAATCTTCAATACTCAATCCTCAATCCTCAATCCTCAATCCTCAATCCTCAATCCTCAATCTTCATTCTTCAAACCTCAATCCTCAACCCTCAGACCTCATCCTCAATTCCCAATTCTCAATCCTCAATCCTCATCTCTCAATCTTAAAATCCTCAATAATCAATCTTCAATCCTCAATCCGCAGTCCTCGATCTTCAATCCTCAATGCTCAATCCTCAATCCTCAATCCTCAGTCCTCAATCCTCAATCCTCAATCCTCATACCTCAATACTCAACCGTCAGTCCTCGTTCTCAATCCTCAACTATCAATCCTCAATCCTCAATCCTCAATCCTCAATCCTCAATCATCAATCCTCAGTCTTCAATACTCAATCCTCAATCCTCGATCCTGAATCCTCAATACTCAATCTTCAATCCTCAATCCTCAATCCTCAATCCTCAATCCTCTATCCTAGGTCATCAATCCTCAATCCTCAATACTCAATCGTCAATACTCAATCGTCAATCCTCAGTCCTCAATTCTCAATCCTCAATCCTCGTTCCTCAAACATCAATCCTCAACCCTCAGTCCTCATCCTCAATTCTCAATCCTCAATCCTCAAACCTCAATCTTCGATACTCAATCCCCAGTCCTCAATCCTCAATACTCAATATTCAATCCTCAATCCTCAATCCTCAATATTCAACACACAATCATCAACCATCAATTCTCAATACTCAATCATCTATCCTCAATTCTTAATACTCAATAGAATATCCTGAATTCTCATGATTGAATACTCAATCCACAATATTCAATAATCAAATCTCGATCCTCAAGCATCAATTCTCAACACTCAATCCTCAACACTCGGTCCTCTCTCTTCAATCCTCCATCCTGAATCCTCTATCCTCAAGCGTCAATCCTCAATCCTCAATCCTCAACCCTCAATCCTCAGTCCTCAACAATCAGTTGTCAAACCTCAATCCTCAATAGAATATCATCAATTCACAGTTTTCAATACTCAATACTCAATCTGCAATCTTCCAACCTCTATCCACAAACATCAATTCTCATCACTCAACCCTCAACACTCAGCCCTCAATGTTCAATCCTCAATCCTCAATTCTCAATCTTCATTCCTCAATACTGAATCTTCAATCCTCAATACTCAATCTTCAATCCTCAATCCTCAATCCTCAATCCTCAATCCCCAATCCTCAATCATCAATCCTCAATCTTCAAAGCTCAATCCTCAATCCTCAATTCTCAATCCTCAATACTCAACCGTCAAGCCTCAATTCCCAATACACAATACAATATCCTGAATTCTCAGGATTCAATACTCAAACCTCAATCCTCAACCCTCAGCCCTCATCCTCCATCCTCAATCCTCAATCCCCAATCCTCAATCTTCAATCCGCAATACTCAATCTTCAAACTTCAATCCTCAATCCTCAATCCTCAATCCTCAATCCTCAATCCTCAATCTTCAATCCTCAATACTCAATCCTCAATTCTCAATCCTCAATACTCAACCATCAATCCTCAATTCCCAATACTCAATAGAATATCCTGAATTATCAGTATTCAGTACTGAAAACTCAATCCTCAACCATCAGTCCTCATCCTCCATCCTCAACCCTCAATCCTCAAACCTCAATCTTCAATCCTCAATACTATATCTTCGATCCTCAATCCTCAACACTCAATCCTCAATCCTCAATCCTCAGTCATGAATACTCAATCTTCAATACTCAATCCTCAATCCTCAATCCTCAATCCTCAATCCTCAATCCTCAATTCTCATTCCTCAATCCTCAATCCCCAATCCTCAATCATCAATCCTCAATCTTCAAAACTCAATCCTCAATCCTCAATTCTCAATCCTCAATACTCAACCATCAAGCCTCAATTCTCAATACTCAATACAATATCCTGAATACTCAGGATTCAATACTCAAACCTCAATCCTCAACCCTCAGCCCTTATCCTCCATCCTCAATCCTCAATCCTCAATCCTCATTCCTCAAACCTCAATCCTCAACCCTCACTCCTTATCCTCAATTCTCAATTCTCAATTCTCAATCCTCAATCCTCAATTCTCAACCTTCAATACTCAATAATCAATCTCCAATCCTAGATCCTCAATCCCCAATCCTCAATCGTTAATCCACAATCTTCAATCCTCAACCCCAGTCCTCAATCCTCAATACTCAATACTCAATCTTCAATCCTCAATCCTGAATCCTCAATCCTCAATCCACAATCCTCAATCCTGAATCTTCAATCCTCAATCCTCAACCCTCAATCCTCAATTCTCAATCTTCAATCCTCAATCCTCTATCCTCAATCCTCATTCCTCAAACCTCAATCCGCATCCCTCAGTCCTCTTCCTCAATTCTCAATTCTCAATCCTCAATCCTCAATCCCCAATCTTCAATCCTCAATAATCAATCTCCTATCCTAGATCCTCAATCCCCAATACTCTATCCTTAATCCTCAATATTCAATCCTCTATTCCCAGTCCACAATCTTCAATCCCCAAAGCTCAATAATCAATCCTCAATCCTCAGTCCTCAATCGTCAAACATCAATCCACAATCTTCAATACTCAATCCTCAATCCTCAATCCTCAATCCTCAATCCCCAATCTTCAATCCTCAATACTCAACCTTCGATCCTCAATCATCAGTCCTCAAACCTCAAACCTCAACCCTCAGTCCTCATCCTCAATTCCCAATTCTCAATCCTCAATCCTCAATTCTCAATCTTCAATCCTCAATAACCAATCTTCAATCCTCAATCCCCAGTCCTCAATCTTCAATCCGCAATGCTCAATCCTCAGTCCTCAATCCCCAGTCCTCAATCCTCAATCCTCAATCCTCAATCCTCAATCCTCAATCTTCAATCCTCAATCCTCATTCCTCAAACCTCAATCCTCAACCCTCATTCCTTATCCTCAATTCTCAATTCTCAACCCTCAATCCTCAATTCTCAACCTTCAATACTCAATAATCAATCTCCAATCCTAGATCCTCAATCCCCAATCCTCAATCGTTAATCCTCAATCTTCAATCCTCAATCCCCAGTCCTCAATCCTCAATACTCAATCTTCAATCCTCAATCCTCAATTATCAATCCTCAATACTCAATCCTCAATCGTCAATCCTCAATCGTCAATCCTCAATCCCCAATCCTGAAACTTCAATCCTCAATCCTCAACCCTCAATCCTCAATCCTCAATCTTCAATCCTTAATACTCAATCTTCAATCCTCAATTCTCAATCCTCAATCCTCAATCCTCAATCTTCAATCCTCAACCGTCAGTCCTCGTCCTCAATCCTCAACCCTCAATCCTCAATCCTCAAACTTCAATCATTAATACTCAATCTTCAATCCTCAATTCTCAATCCTCAATCCTCAGTTCTCAATGCTCAATATTCAACACACAACCATCAACCATCAGTTCTCAATACTCAACCATCAATCCTCAATTCTTAATACTCAATGGAATATCCTGAATTCTCGTGATTCAATACTCAATCCACAATATGCAGTAATCAGATCTCGATCCTCAAACATCAATTCTCAACACTCAATCCTCAACACTCGGTCCTCTCTCTTCAATCCTCCATCCTTAATTCTCTATCCTCAAGCGTCAATCCTCAACCCTCATTTCTCAAACCTCAATCCTCAACCCTCAGCCCTCATCCGTCATCCTCAATACTCAATCCTCAATCCTCAATCTTCAATCCTCAATCCTGAATCCTCAATCCTCAATCCTCAATCCTCAATCCTCTATCCTCAGTCCTCAAACTTCAATCCTGATTTTGCAATCCTGAAACCTCAACCTTCAGACCTCAGTCCACAACGATCAGTTGTCAATTCTCAATCCTCAATACAATATCATCAATTCACAGATTTCAGTACTCAATACTCAATCTGCAATCTTCAAATCTCTATCCACAAACATCAATTCTCATCACTGAACCCTCAACACTCAGTCCCCAATCCTCAATCCTTAATCCTCAATCCTCAATCTTCAATCCTCAATACTCAATCTTCAATCCTGAATCCTCAATCCTCAATCCTCAATCCTCAATTCTCAATCTTCATTCTTCAAACCTTAATCCTGAACCCTCAGTCCTCATCCTCAATTCCCAATTCTCAATCCTCAATCCTCAATTCTCAATCTTAAAATCCTCAATAATCAATCTTCAATCCTCAATCCCCAGTCCTCAATCTTCAATCCTCAATGCTCAATCCTCAATCCTCAATCCTCAGTCCTCAATCCTCAATCCTCAATCTTCAATACTCAATCCTCAATCCTCAATCCTCAATCCTCAATCCTCAATCCTCATTCCTCAATCCTCAATCCTCAACCCTCAGTCGTCATCCTCCATCCTCAATCCTCAATCCTCAATCCTCAATTTTCAATCCTCAAAACGCAACATTCGATCCTCAATCCTCAGTCCTCAATCCTCAAACCTCAATCCTCAGTCCTCAATCCTCAATCCTCAATCCTCATACCTCAATCCTCAACCGCCAATTCTCGTCTTCAATCCTCAATTCTCAATCCTCTATACTCAATCTTCAATCCTCAATCCTCAATCCTCAAACATCAATCCTCAACCCTCAGCCCTCATCCTCAATCCTCAATCCTCAATCCTCAATCCTCAATCCTCAATTCTCAATCCTCAATACTCAATCTTCAACCCTCAATCCTCAGTCCTCGAACCTCAATTCTGAATCCTCAATCCTGAATCCTCAATCTTCAACTCTCAGTCCTCAACAATCAGTTGTCAATCCTCAATCCTCAATAGAATATCCTCAATTCACAGTTTTCAATACTCAATACTCAATCTGCAATCTTCCAACCTCTATCCACAAACATCAATTCTCATCACTCAACCCTCAACACTCAGTCCTCAATCTACAATCCTCAATCCTCAATCATCAACCATCAATCCTCAATACTCAATCTTCAATACTCAATCTTCAATCCTCAATCCTCAATCCTCATTGTTCAAACCTCAATACCCAATCCTCAATCCTCAATCCACAGTCCTCCATCCTCAATTCTCAATCCCCAATCCTCAGCCCTCAATCCTCAAACCTCATCCCTCAACCCTCAGCCCTCATCCTCAATCCTCAATCCTAAATCCTCAATCATCAACCTTCAATCCTCAATACTCATTCTTCAATCCTCAATCCTCAATCCTCAATCCTCAATCCTCAATCCTCAATCATCAATCCTCAATCGTCAATACTCAATCCTCAATCCTCAATCCTCAATCCTCAATACTCAATCTTCAATCCTCAATCCTCAATCCTCAATACTCAATCCTCAATCCTCAGTCATCAATCCTCAATCCTCAATACTCAATCGTCAATACTCAATCGTCAATCCTCAGACCTCAATTCTCAATCCTCAATCCTCGTTCCTCAAACCTCAATCCTCAACCCTCAGTCCTCATACTCAATTCTCAATCCTCAATCCTCAAACCTCAATCTTCAATCCTCAATACTCAATCCTCAATCCTCAATACTCAACCATCAATCCTCAATTCTCAATACTCAATCCTCAATCTTCAATCCTCAACACTCAAACCTCAATCTTCAATCCTCAATACTCAATCCTCAATCCTCAATACTAAACCATCAATCCTCAATTCTCAATACTCAATAGAATATCCTGAATTCTCAGTATTCAATACTCAAACCTCAATCCTCAACCCTCAGCCCTCATCCTCCATCCTCAATCCTCAATCCTCAATCCTCAATCTTCAATCCTCAATCCTCAGTCCTCAATCCTCAAACCTCAATCCTCAGTCCTCAATCATCAACCCTCAATCCTCAATCTTCAATCCTCAATCCTCAATCCTGGATCCTCAATCCTCAACCCTCAATCATCAATCCTCAATCTTCAACACTCAATCCTCAATCCTCGATCCTCAATATTCAATCATCAATACTCAATCTTCAATCCTCAATCCTCAATCATCAATCCTCAATCCTCAATCCTCAATCCTCAGTCCTCAAACCTCAATCCTGAATCTTCAATCCTGAATCCTCAACCTTCAGACCTCAGTCCTCAACAATCAGTTGTCAATTCTCAATCCTCAATACAATATCATCAATTCACAGTTTTCAATACTCAATACTCAATCTGCAACCCTCAAATCTCTATGCACAAACATCAATTCTCATCACTGAACCCTCAACACTCAGTCACCAATCTTCAATCCTCAATCCTCAATTCTCAATCCTCAATACCCAATCCTCAATCCTCAATCCTCAATCCCCAATCCTCAATCTTCAATCCTCAATCCTCAATCCTCAAGCCTCAATCCTCAATCCTCAATCTTCAATCCTGAATACTCAATCTTCAAACCTCAATACTCAATCGTCAATACTCAATCCTCAATCCTCAGACCTCAGTCGTCAAACCTCAATACTCAACCCTGAGCCATCATCCTCAATCCTCAATCCTCGTTCCTCAATCCTCAATCGTCAGTCTTCAATCCTCAATACCCAATCTGCAATCCTCAGTCCTCAGCCCTCAGCCCTCAATCCTCATTCTTCAATCCTCAATACCCAATCCTCAATCTTCGACCCTCAATCCTCAATCCTCAATTCTCAATCCTCAATCCTCAATCCCCAATCCTCAATCCTCAATCCTCAATCGTCAGTCTTCAATCCTCAATACCCAATCTGCAATCCTCAGTCCTCAGCCCTCAACCCTGAATCCTCATTCTTCAATCCTCAATACCCAATCCTCAATCTTCAACCCTCAATCCTCAATCCTCAATCCTCAATCCTCAATCCTCAATCATCAACCCACAATCGCCAATACTCAATCCTCAATCCTTAATCCTCAATCCTCAATACTCAATCTTCAATCCTCAATCCTCAATCCTCATACATCAATCCTCAACCGTCAATCCTCGTCCTTAATCCTCAACTATCAATCCTCAATCCTCAATATTCAATCATCAAAACTCAATCTTCAATCCTCAACCCTCAATCCTCATTCTTCAATCCTCAATACCCAATCCTCAATCTTCGACCCTCAATCCTCAATCCTCAATTCTCAATCCTCAATCCTCAATCCCCAATCCTCAATCCTCAATCCTCAATCGTCAGTCTTCAATCCTCAATACCCAATCTGCAATCCTCAGTCCTCAGCCCTCAACCCTGAATCCTCATTCTTCAATCCTCAATACCCAATCCTCAATCTTCAACCCTCAATCCTCAATCCTCAATCCTCAATCCTCAATCCTCAATCATCAACCCACAATCGCCAATACTCAATCCTCAATCCTCAATCCTCAATCCTCAATACTCAATCTTCAATCCTCAATCCTCAATCCTCATACCTCAATCCTCAACCGTCAATCCTCGTCCTTAATCCTCAACTATCAATCCTCAATCCTCAATATTCAATCATCAAAACTCAATCTTCAATCCTCAACCCTCAATCCTCAATCCTCAGTCCTCAATCCTCAATCCTCAGTCCTCAAACCTCAATCCTGAATCTTCAATCCTGAATCCTCAACCTTCAGACCTCAGTCCTCAACAACCAGTTGTCAATTCTCAATCGTCAATACAATATCACCAGTTCACAGTTTTCAATGCTCAATACTCAATCTGCAATCTTCAGATCTCTATGCACAAACATCAATTCTCATCTCTGAACCCTCAACACTCAGTCCCCAATCCTCAATCCTCAATCCTCAGTCCTCAATCCACAATCATCAATCCTCAATCTTCAATACTCATTCCTCAATCCTCAATCCTCAATCCTCAATACTCAATCTTCAACCCTCAATCCTCAATCCTCAATGCTCAACCCTCAGCCCGCATCCTCAATCCTCAATCCTGAATCCCCAATCCTCAATGTTCAATCCTCAATACTCAGACTTCAATCATCAATCCTCAATACTCAATCTTCAATCCTCAACGCTCAATCCTCAATATTCAACACACAACAATCAACCATCAATTCTCAATACTCAACCATCAATCCTCAATTCTCAATACTCAATAGAATATCCTGAATTCTCATGATTCAATACCCAATCCACAATATTCAATAATCAAATCTCGATCCTCAAACATCAATTCTCCACACTCAATCCTCAACACGCGGTCCTCTCTCTTCAATCCTCCATCCTCAATCCTCTATCCCCAAGCGTCAATCCTCGATCCTCAATCCTCAACCGTCAATCCTCAGTCCTCAAACCTCAATTCCGAATCCTCAATCCTGAATGCTCAATCTTCATCCCTCAGACCGCATGTATCAATTGTCAATCCTCAATCCTCAATAGAATATCCTCAATTCACAGTTTTCAATACTGAATCCCCAGTCTTCAATCTTCAAATCTCAATCCACAGACATCAATTCTCATCACTCAACCCTCAACTCTCAGTCCTCAATCTTCAATCCTCAATCCTCAATCCTCAATCTTCAATCCTCCATACTCAATCTTCAATCCTCAATCCTCAATCATCAATCCTCAATCCTCAATCCTCAGTCATCAATCCTCAATCTTCAATACCCAATCCTCAATCCTCAATCCTCAAACCACAATCCTCAATCCTCAATCCTCAATCCTCAGTCCTCAATCCTCAATCCCCAATCCTCAATCCTCAATCGTCAGTCTTCAATCCTCAATACCCAATCTGCAATCCTCAGTCCTCAGCCCTCAAACCTGAATCCTCATTCTTCAATCCTCAATACCCAATCCTCTATCTTCAACCCTCAATCCTCAATCCTCAATCCTCAATCCTCAATCCTCAATCATCAACCCTCAATCGCCAATACTCAATCGTCAATCCCCAATCCTCAATCCTCAATACTCAATCTTCAATCCTCAATCCTCAATCCTCATACCTCAATCCTCAACCGTCAATCCTCGTCCTCAATCCTCAACTATCAATCCTCAATCCTCAATATTCAATCATCAATACTCAATCTTCAATCCTCAATCCTCAATCCTCAATCCTCAATCCTCAATCCTCAATCCTCAGTCCTCAAACCTCAATCCTGAATCTTCAATCCTGAATCCTCAATCTTCAGACCTCAGTCCTCAACAACCAGTTGTCAATTCTCAATCGTCAATACAATATCACCAGTTCACAGCTTTCAATGCTCAATACTCAATCTGCAATCTTCAGATCTCTATGCACAAACATCAATTCTCATCTCTGAACCCTCAACACTCAGACCCCAATCCTCAATCCTCAACCCTCAGTCGTCAATCCACAATCATCAATCCTCAATCTTCAATACTCATTCCTCAATCCTCAATCCTCAATCCTCAATACTCAATCTTCAACCCTCAATCCTCAATCCTCAATGCTCAACCCTCAGCCCTCATCCTCAATCCTCAATCCTGAATCCCCAATCCTCAATGTTCAATCCTCAATACACAGACTTCAATCATCAATCCTCAATACTCAATCTTCAATCCTCAGCGCTCAATCCTCAATATTCAACACACAACCATCAACCATCAATTCTCAATACTCAACCATCAATCCTCAATTCTCAATACTCAATAGAACATCCTGAATTCTCATGATTCAATACTCAATCCACAATATTCAATAATCAAATCTCGATCCTCAAACATCAATTCTCAACACTCAATCCTCAACACGCGGTCCTCTCTCTTCAATCCTCCATCCTCAATCCTCTATCCCCAAGCGTCAATCCTCAATCCTCAATCCTCAACCGTCAATCCTCAGTCCTCAAACCTCAATTCCGAATCCTCAATCCTGAATGCTCAATCTTCATCCCTCAGACCGCATGTATCAATTGTCAATCCTCAATCCTCAATAGAATATCCTCAATTCACAGTTTTCAATACTGAATCCCCAGTCTTCAATCTTCAAATCTCAATCCACAGACATCAATTCTCATCACTCAACCCTCAACTCTCAGTCCTCAATCTTCAATCCTCAATCCTCAATCCTCAATCTTCAATCCTCCATACTCAATCTTCAATCCTCAATCCTCAATCATCAATCCTCAATCCTCAATCCTCAGTCATCAATCCTCAATCTTAAATACCCAATCCTCAATCCTCAATCCTCAATCCTCAATCCTCAATCCTCAATCCTCAGTCCTCAGACCTCAATCCTGAATCTTCAATCACGAATCCTCAATCTTCAGACCTCAGTCCTCAACAATCAGTTGTCAATTCTCAATCCTCAATACAATATCATCAATTCACAGTTTTCAATACTCAATACTCAATCTGCAATCCTCAAATCTCTATGCACAAACATCAATTCTCATCACTGAACCCTCAACACTCAGTCCCCAATCTTCAATCCTCAATCCTCAATTCTCAATCCTCAATACTCAATCCTCAATCCTCATTCCTCAATCCCCAATCCTCAATCTTCAATCCTCAATCCTCAATCCTCAAGCTTCAATCCTCAATCCTCAATCTTCAATCCTGAATACTCAATCTTCAATCCTCAATACTCAATCTTCAATCCTCAACCCTCAATCCTCAATCCACAATCCTCAATCCTCAATCACCAACCTTCAATCCTCAATACTCAACCTTCGATCCTCAATCCTCAATCCTAAATCGTCAATCCTCATTCTTCAATCCTCTATACCCAATCCTCAATCCTCAATCCTCAATCCTCAATCCTCAATACTCAATCCTCAATCCTCAATTCTCAATTCTCAATCCTCGATCCTCAATTCTCAATCTTCAATCCTCAATAATCAATCTCCAATCCTAGATCCTCAATCCCTAATCCTCAATCGTCAATCCTCAATCTTCAATCCTGAATCCCCAGTCCTCAATCCTCAATACTCAATCTTCAATCCTCAATCCTCAATCGCCAACCTTCAATCCTCAATACTCAATCTTCAATCCTCAATCCTCAATCCTGAATCGTCAATCCTCATTCTTCAATCCTCAATACCCAATCCTCAATCCTCAATCCTCAATCCTCAATCCTCAATACTCAATCTTCAATCCTCAATACTCAATCCTCATTCCTCAATCCTCAATCCTCAGTCATCAATCCTCAATCCTCAATACTCAATCGTCAATCCTCAGTCCTCAATTCTCAATCCTCAATCCTCATTCCTCAAACCTCAATCCTCAACCCTCAGTCCTCATTCTCAATTCTCAATCCTCAATCCTCAAACCTCAATCTTCAATCCTCAATACTCAGTCCTCAATCCTCAATACTCAACCATCGATCCTCAATTCTCAATACTCAATAGAATATCCTGAATTCTCAGTATTCAATACTCAAACCTCAATCCTCAACCCTCAGCCCTCATCCTCCATCCTCTATCCTCAATCCTCAAACCTCAATCTTCAATCCTCAATACTCAATCTTCGATCCTCAATTCTCAATCCTCAATCCTCAATCCTCAACCTTCAATGCTGAATACTCAATCTTCAATCCTCAATCCTCAATCCTCAATCGTCAATGCTCAATCCTCAATCGTCAGTCTTCAATCCTCAATACTCAATCTTCAATCCTCAATCCTCAATCCTCAATCCTCAATCCTCATTCTTCAATCCTCAATACCCAATCCTCAATCTTCAATCCTCAATCCTCAATCATCAATTCTCAATCCTCAATCCTCAAACCTCAAACCTCAACCCTCAGTCCTCATCTTCAATTCCCAATCCTCAATCCTCAATCCTCAATTCTCAATCTTCAATCCTCAATAACCAATCTTCAATCCTCAATCCCCAGTCCTCAATCTTCAATCCGCAATGCTCAATCCTCAGTCCTCAATCCTCAGTCCTCAATCCTCAATCCTCAATCCTCAATCCTCAATCCTCAATCTTCAATCCTCAATAATCAATCTCCTATCCTAGATCCTCAATCCCCAATACTCTATCCTTAATCCTCAATATTCAATCCTCTATCCCCAGTCCACAATCTTCAATCCCCAAAGCTCAATAATCAATCCTCAATCCTCAGTCCTCAATCGTCAATCATCAATCCACAATCTTGAATACTCAATCCTCAATCCTCAATCCTCAATCCTCAATCTTCAATCCTCAATCCTCATTCCTCAAACCTCAATCCTCAACCCTCATTCCTTATCCTCAATTCTCAATTCTCAACCCTCAATCCTCAATTCTCAACCTTCAATTCTCAATAATCAATCTCCAATCCTAGATCCTCAATCCCCAATACTCAATCGTAAATCCTCAATCTTCAATCCTCAATCCCCAGTCCTCAATCCTCAATACTCAATCTTCAATCCTCAATCCTCAATTATCAATCCTCAATACTCAATCCTCAATCGTCAATCCTCAATCGTCAATCCTCAATCCCCAATCCTGAGTCTTCAATCCTCAATCCTCAACCCTCAATCCTCAATCCTCAATCCTCAATCCTCAATCCTCAATCTTCAATCCTCAATCCTCAATCTTCATCCCTCAATCCTCAATCCTCAGTCCTCAAGCCTCAATCCTGAATCTTCAATCCTGAATCCTCAATCTTCAGACCTCAGTCCTCAACAATCCTTTGTCAATTCTCAATCCTCAATAGAATATCATCAATTCACTGTTTTCAATACTCAATACTCAATCTGCAATCCTCAAATCTGTATGCACAAACATCAATTCTCATCACTGAACCCTCAACACTCAGTCCCCAATCCTCAATCTTCAATCCTCAATCCTCAATCTTCAATCCTCAATCCTCAATCCTCAATCCTCAATCCTCAATCTTCAATCCTCAATCCTCAATCTTCATCCCTCAATCCTCAATCCTCAATTCTCAATCCTCAATCCTCAGTCCTCAGTCCTCAAACCTCAATCTTCAACCCTGAGCCATCATCCTCAATCCTCAATCCTCGTTCCTCAATCCTCAATCCTAAAATCCTCAATCCTCAGTCATCAATCCTCAATCTTCAATACTCAATCCTCAATCCTCAATCCTCAACCCTCAATCCTAAATCCTCAATCTTCATCCCTCAATCCTCAATCCTCAATTCTCAATCCTCAATCCTCAGTCCTCAGTCCTCAAACCTCAATCCTCAACCCTGAGCCATCATCCTCAATCCTCAATCCTCGTTCCTCAATCCTCAATCCTAAAATCCTCAATCCTCAGTCATCAATCCTCAATCTTCAATACTCAATCCTCAATCCTCAGTCCTCAAACCTCAATCCTCAACCCTGAGCCATCATCCTCAATCCTCAATCCTCGTTCCTCAATCCTCAATCCTAAAATCCTCAATCCTCAGTCATCAATCCTCAATCTTCAATACTCATTCCTCAAACCTCAATCCTCAACACTCAGTCCTCATCCTCCATCTTCAATCCTCAATCCTCAATCCTCAATCTTCAATCCTCAATTCTCAACATTCGATCCTCAATCCTCAGTCCTCAATCCTCAAACCTCAATCCTCAGTCCTCAATCCTCAATCCTCAACCATCATACCTCAATCCTCAACCGCCAATCCTCGTCCTCAATCCTCAACTATCAATCCTCAATCCTCAATATTCAATCATCAATTCTCAGTCTTCAATCCTCAATCCTCAATCCTCAATCCTCAATCCTCAATCTTTAATACTCAATTGTCAATACTCAATCCTCAATCCCCAATACTCAGTCTTCAATCCTCAATCCTCAATCCTCAATCCTCAACCCTCAGCCCTTATCCTCAATCCTCAATCCTGAATCCTCAATCCTCAACCTTCAATCCTCAATAGTCAATCTCCAATCCTCAATCCTCAATCCAAAATCCTCAATCTTCAATCCTCATCCTCAATCCTCAAGCCTCAATTATCAATCCTCAATCTTCAGTCCTGAATACTCAATTTTCAATCCTCAATCCTCAATCCTCAATCCTCTATCGTCAGTCTTCAATCCTCAATACACAATCTTCAATCCGAAATCCTCAATCCTCAATCCTCAATCCTCATTCTTCAATCCTCAATACCCAATCCTCAATCTTCAATCCTCAATACTCAATACTCAATTCTCAATCCTCAATCCTCGGTCCTCTGTCCTCAAACCTCAATCCTCAACCCTCAGCCCTCATCCTCAATCCTCAATCCTCAATCCTCAATCCTCAATTTTCAATACTCAATACTCAATTTTCAATCCTCAATCCTCAGTCCTCAAACCTCAATTCTGAATCCTCAATCCTGAATCCTCAATCTTCATATCTCAGTCCTCAACAATCTGTTGTCAATCCTCAATCCTCAATCCCCAATCCTCAATCTTCAATCCTCAATCCTCAATCCTCAAGCCTCAATCCTCAATCCTCAATCTTCAATCCTGAATACTCAGTCTTCAATCCTCAATACTCAATCTTCAATCCTCAACCCTCAATCCTCAATCCACAATCCTCAATCCTCAATCGCCAACCTTCAATCCTCAATACTCAATCTTCAATCCTCAATCCTCAATCCTGAATCGTCAATCCTCATTCTTCAATCCTCAATACCCAATCCTCAATCCTCAATCCTCAATCCTCAATCCCCAATACTCAATCTTCAATCCTCAATCCTCAATCCTCATTCCTCAATCCTCAATCCTCAGTCATCAATCCTCAATCCTCAATACTCAATCGTCAATCCTCAGTCCTCAATTCTCAATCCTCAATCCTCATTCCTCAAACCTCAATCCTCAACCCTCAGTCCTCATTCTCAATTCTCAATCCTCAATCCTCAAACCTCAATCTTCAATCCTCAATACTCAATCCTCAATCCTCAATACTCAACCATCGATCCTCAATTCTCAATACTCAATAGAATATCCTGAATTCTCAGTATTCAATACTCAAACCTCAATCCTCAACCCTCAGCCCTCATCCTCCATCCTCTATCCTCAATCCTCAAACCTCAATCTTCAATCCTCAATACTCAATCTTCGATCCTCAATTCTCAATCCTCAATCCTCAATCCTCAACCTTCAATGCTGAATACTCAATCTTCAATCCTCAATCCTCAATCCTCAATCGTCAATGCTCAATCCTCAATCGTCAGTCTTCAATCCTCAATACTCAATCTTCAATCCTCAATCCTCAATCCTCAATCCTCAATCCTCAATCCTCAAACCTCAAACCTCAACCCTCAGTCCTCATCCTCAATTCCCAATTCTCAATCCTCAATCCTCAATTCTCAATCTTCAATCCTCAATAACCAATCTTCAATCCTCAATCCCCAGTCCTCAATCTTCAATCCGCAATGCTCAATCCTCAGTCCTCAATCCTCAGTCCTCAATCCTCAATCCTCAATCCTCAATCCTCAATCTTCAATCCTCAATAATCAATCTCCTATCCTAGATCCTCAATCCCCAATACTCTATACTTAATCCTCAATATTCAATCCTCTATCCCCAGTCCACAATCTTCAATCCCCAAAGCTCAATAATCAATCCTCAATCCTCAGTCCTCAATCGTCAATCATCAATCCACAATCTTGAATACTCAATCCTCAATCCTCAATCCTCAATCCTCAATCTTCAATCCTCAATCCTCATTCCTCAAACCTCAATCCTCAACCCTCATTCCTTATCCTCAATTCTCAATTCTCAACCCTCAATCCTCAATCCTCAACCTTCAATACTCAATAATCAATCTCCAATCCTAGATCCTCAATCCCCAATCCTCAATCGTTAATCCTCAATCTTCAATCCTCAATCCCCAGTTCTCAATCCTCAATACTCAATCTTCAATCCTCAATCCTCAATTATCAATCCTCAATACTCAATCCTCAATCGTCAATCCTCAATCGTCAATCCTCAATCCCCAATCCTGAATCTTCAATCCTCAATCCTCAACCCTCAATCCTCAATCCTCAATCTTCAATCCTTAATACTCAATCTTCTATCCTCAATTCTCAATCCTCAATCCTCAATCCTCAACCGTCAGTCCTCGTCCTCAATCCTCAACCCTCAATCCTCAATCCTCAAACTTCAATCATTAATACTCAATCTTCAATCCTCAATTCTCAATCCTCAATCCTCAATTCTCAATACTCAATATTCAACACACAACCATCAACCATCAGTTCTCAATACTCAACCATCAATCCTCAATTCTTAATACTCAATGGAATATCCTGAATTCTCGTGATTCAATACTCAATCCACAATATGCAATAATCAGATCTCGATCCTCAAACATCAATTCTCAACACTCAATCCTCAACACTCGGTCCTCTCTCTTCAATCCTCCATCCTCAATCCTCTATCCTCAAGCGTCAATCCTCAACCCTCATTCCTCAAACCTCAATCCTCAACCCTCAGCCCTCATCCGTCATCCTCAATCCTCAATCCTCAATCCTCAATCTTCAATCCTCAATCCTGAATCCTCAATCCTCAATCCTCAATCCTCATTCTTCAAACCTCAATACCCAATCCTCAATCCTCAATCCTCAATCCTCAATCCTTATTCCTCAAACCTCAATCCTCAACCCTCAGTCCTCATCCTCAATTCCCATACTCAATCCTCAATCCTCAATTCTCAATCTTCAATCCTCAATAATCAATCTTCAGTCCTCAATCCCCAGTCCTCAATCTTCAATCCTCAGTCCTCAATCCTCAACCTTTAATCCTCGTACCTCAATCCTCAACCGTCAGTCCTCGTCCTCAATCCGCGACTACCAATCCTCAATCCTCAATATTCAATCATCAATACTCAATCTTCAATCCTCAAACCTCAATCCTCAATCCTCAATCCTCAATCCTCAATCCTCAGTCATCAATCCTCAATCCTCAATACTCAATCGTCATTCCTCAGTCTTCAATTCTCAATCCTCAATCCTCGTTCCTCAAACCTCAATCCTCAACCCTCAGTCCTCATCCTCAATTCTCAATCCTCAATCCTCAGACCTCAATCCTCAGTCCTCAATACTCAATCTTCGACCCTCAATCCTCAACACTCAATCCTCAATCATCAATCCCCAGTCATGAATACTCAATCTTCAATACTCAATCCTCAATCCTCAATCCTGAATCCTCAATCCTCAACCGTCAATCCTCATTGCTCAAACCTCAATCCTCAACGCTCAGTCCTCATCCTCAATTCTCAATTCTCAATCCTCGATCCTCAATTCTCAATCTTCAATCCTCAATAATCAATCTCCAATCCTAGATCCTCAATCCCCAATCCTCAATCGTCAATCCTCAATCTTCAATCCTGAATCCCCAGTCCTCAATCCTCAATACTCAATCTTCAATCCTCAATCCTCAATTCTCATTCCTCAATACTCAATCCTCAATCGTCAATACTCAATCGTCAATCCTCAATCCCCAATCCTGAATCTTCAATCCTCAATCCTCAACCCTGAATCCTCAATCCTCAGTCCTCAATCCTCAATACTCAATCTTCAATACTCAATCCTCAATCCTCAATCCTCAATCCTCAATCCTCAATCCTCATTCCTCAAACCTCAATCCTCAACCCTCAGTCGTCATCCTCCATCCTCAATCCTCAATCCTCAATCCTCAATTTTCAATCCTCAATACTCAACATTCGATCCTCAATCCTCAGTCCTCAATCCTCAATCCCCAGTCCTCAATCTTCAATCCTCAGTCCTCAATCCTCAACCTTTAATCCTCGTACCTCAATCCTCAACCGTCAGTCCTCGTCCTCAATCCTCAACTACCAATCCTCAATGCTCAATATTCAATCATCAATACTCAATCTTCAATCCTCAAACCTCAGTCCTCAATCCTCAATCCTCAATCCTCAATCCTCAGTCCTCAAGCCTCAATCCTGAATCTTCAATCCTGAATCCTCAATCTTCAGACCTCAGTCCTCAACAATCCTTTGTCAATTCTCAATCCTCAATAGAATATCATCAATTCACTGTTTTAAATACTCAATACTCAATCTGCAATCCTCAAATCTGTATGCACAAACATCAATTCTCATCACTGAACCCTCAACACTCAGTCCCCAATCCTCAATCTTCAATCCTCAATCCTCAATCTTCAATCCTCAATCCTCAATCCTCAATCCTCAATCCTCAATCTTCAATCCTCAATCCTCAATCTTCATCCCTCAATCCTCAATCCTCAATTCTCAATCCTCAATCCTCAGTCCTCAGTCCTCAAACCTCAATCTTCAACCCTGAGCCATCATCCTCAATCCTCAATCCTCGTTTCTCAATCCTCAATCCTAAAATCCTCAATCCTCAGTCATCAATCCTCAATCTTCAATACTCAATCCTCAATCCTCAATCCTCAACCCTCAATCCTAAATCCTCAATCTTCATCCCTCAATCCTCAATCCTCAATTCTCAATCCTCAATCCTCAGTCCTCAGTCCTCAAACCTCAATCCTCAACCCTGAGCCATCATCCTCAATCCTCAATCCTCGTTCCTCAATCCTCAATCCTAAAATCCTCAATCCTCAGTCATCAATCCTCAATCTTCAATACTCAATCCTCAATCCTCAATCCTCAACCCTCAATCCTAAATCCTCATTCCTCAAACCTGAATCCTCAACACTCAGTCCTCATCCTCCATCTTCAATCCTCAAACCTCAATCCTCAATCTTCAATCCTCAATACTCAACATTCGATCCTCAATCCTCAGTCCTCAATCCTCAAACCTCAATCCTCAGTCCTCAATCCTCAATCCTCAACCCTCATACCTCAATCCTCAACCGCCAATCCTCGTCCTCAATCCTCAACTATCAATCCTCAATCCTCAATATTCAATCATCAATTCTCAGTCTTCAATCCTCAATCCTCAATCCTCAATCCTCAATCCTCAATCTTTAATACTCAATTGTCAATACTCAATCCTCAATCCCCAATACTCAATCTTCAATCCTCAATCCTCAATCCTCAATCCTCAACCCTCAGCCCTTATCCTCAATCCTCAATCCTGAATCCTCAATCCTCAACCTTCAATCCTCAATAGTCAATCTCCAATCCTCAATCCTCAATCCAAAATCCTCAATCTTCAATCCTCATCCTCAATCCTCAAGCCTCAATTATCAATCCTCAATCTTCAGTCCTGAATACTCAATTTTCAATCCTCAATCCTCAATCCTCAATCCTCTATCGTCAGTCTTCAATCCTCAATACACAATCTTCAATCCGAAATCCTCAATCCTCAATCCTCAATCCTCATTCTTCAATCCTCAATACCCAATCCTCAATCTTCAATCCTCAATCCTCAATACTCAATTCTCAATCCTCAATCCTCGGTCCTCTGTCCTCAAACCTCAATCCTCAACCCTCAGCCCTCATCCTCAATCCTCAATCCTCAATCCTCAATCCTCAATTTTCAATACTCAATACTCAATTTTCAATCCTCAATCCTCAGTCCTCAAACCTCAATTCTGAATCCTCAATCCTGAATCCTCAATCTTCATATCTCAGTCCTCAACAATCTGTTGTCAATCCTCAATCCTCAATCCCCAATCCTCAATCTTCAATCCTCAATCCTCAATCCTCAAGCCTCAATCATCAATCCTCAATCTTCAATCCTGAATACTCAGTCTTCAATCCTCAATACTCAATCTTCAATCCTCAACCCTCAATCCTCAATCCACAATCCTCAATCCTCAATCGCCAACCTTCAATCCTCAATACTCAATCTTCAATCCTCAATCCTCAATCCTGAATCGTCAATCCTCATTCTTCAATCCTCAATACCCAATCCTCAATCCTCAATCCTCAATCCTCAATCCTCAATACTCAATCTTCAATCCTCAATCCTCAATCCTCAGTCATCAATCCTCAATCCTCAATACTCAATCGTCAATCCTCAGTCCTCAATTCTCAATCCTCAATCCTCATTCCTCAAACCTCAATCCTCAACCCTCAGTCCTCATTCTCAATTCTCAATCCTCAATCCTCAAACCTCAATCTTCAATCCTCAATACTCAATCCTCAATCCTCAATACTCAACCATCGATCCTCAATTCTCAATACTCAATAGAATATCCTGAATTCTCAGTATTCAATACTCAAACCTCAATCCTCAACCCTCAGCCCTCATCCTCCATCCTCTATCCTCAATCCTCAAACCTCAATCTTCAATCCTCAATACTCAATCTTCGATCCTCAATTCTCAATCCTCAATCCTCAATCCTCAACATTCAATGCTGAATACTCAATCTTCAATCCTCAATCCTCAATCCTCAATCGTCAATGCTCAATCCTCAATCGTCAGTCTTCAATCCTCAATACTCAATCTTCAATCCTCAATCCTCAATCCTCAATCCTCAATCCTCAATCCTCAAACCTCAAACCTCAACCCTCAGTCCTCATCCTCAATTCCCAATTCTCAATCCTCAATCCTCAATTCTCAATCTTCAATCCTCAATAACCAATCTTCAATCCTCAATCCCCAGTCCTCAATCTTCAATCCGCAATGCTCAATCCTCAGTCCTCAATCCTCAGTCCTCAATCCTCAATCCTCAATCCTCAATCCTCAATCCTCAATCTTCAATCCTCAATAATCAATCTCCTATCCTAGATCCTCAATCCCCAATACTCTATCCTTAATCCTCAATATTCAATCCTCTATCCCCAGTCCACAATCTTCAATCCCCAAAGCTCAATAATCAATCCTCAATCCTCAGTCCTCAATCGTCAATCATCAATCCACAATCTTGAATACTCAATCCTCAATCCTCAATCCTCAATCCTCAATCTTCAATCCTCAATCCTCATTCCTCAAACCTCAATCCTCAACCCTCATTCCTTATCCTCAATTCTCAATTCTCAACCCTCAATCCTCAATTCTCAACCTTCAATACTCAATAATCAATCTCCAATACTAGATCCTCAATCCCTAATCCTCAATCGTTAATCCTCAATCTTCAATCCTCAATCCCCAGTCCTCAATCCTCAATACTCAATCTTCAATCCTCAATCCTCAATTATCAATCCTCAATACTCAATCCTCAATCGTCAATCCTCAATCGTCAATCCTCAATCCCCAATCCTGAATCTTCAATCCTCAATCCTCAACCCTCAATCCTCAATCCTCAATCCTCAATCTTCAATCCTTAATACTCAATCTTCAATCCTCAATTCTCAATCCTCAATCCTCAATCCTCAATCTTCAATCCTCAACCGTCAGTCCTCGTCCTCAATCCTCAACCCTCAATCCTCAATCCTCAAACTTCAATCATTAATACTCAATCTTCAATCCTCAATTCTCAATCCTCAATCCTCAATTCTCAATACTCAATATTCAACACACAACCATCAACCATCAGTTCTCAATACTCAACCATCAATCCTCAATTCTTAATACTCAATGGAATATCCTGAATTCTCGTGATTCAATACTCAATCCACAATATGCAATAATCAGATCTCGATCCTCAAACATCAATTCTCAACACTCAATCCTCAACACTCGGTCCTCTCTCTTCAATCCTCCATCCTCAATCCTCTATCCTCAAGCGTCAATCCTCAACCCTCATTCCTCAAACCTCAATCCTCAACCCTCAGCCCTCATCCGTCATCCTCAATCCTCAATCCTCAATCCTCAATCTTCAATCCTCAATCCTGAATCCTCAATCCTCAATCCTCAATCCTCAATCCTCTATCCTCAGTCCTCAAACTTCAATCCTGATTCTGCAATCCTGAAACCTCAACCTTCAGACCTCAGTCCTCAACAATCAGTTGTCAATTCTCAATCCTCAATACAATATCATCAATTCACAGTTTTCAGTACTCAATACTCAATCTGCAATCTTCAAATCTCTATCCACAAACATCAATTCTCATCACTGAACCCTCAACACTCAGTCCCCAATCCTCAATCCTTAATCCTCAATCCTCAATCTTCAATCCTCAATACTCAATCTTCAATCCTGAATCCTCAATTCTCAATCCTCAATCCTCAATCCTCAATCTTCATTCTTCAAACCTTAATCCTGAACCCTCAGTCCTCATCCTCAATTCCCAATTCTCAATCCTCAATCCTCAATTCTCAATCTTAAAATCCTCAATAATCAATTTTCAATCCTCAATCCCCAGTCCTCAATCTTCAATCCTCAATGCTCAATCCTCAATCCTCAATCCTCAGTCCTCAATCCTCAATCCTCAATCTTCAATACTCAATCCTCAATCCTCAATCCTCAATCCTCAATCCTCAATCCTCATTCCTCAATCCTCAATCCTCAACCCTCAGTCGTCATCCTCCATCCTCAATCCTCAATCCTCAATCCTCAATCCTCAATTTTCAATCCTCAAAACTCAACATTCGATCCTCAATCCTCAGTCCTCAATCCTCAAACCTCAATCCACAGTCCTCAATCCCCAATCCTCAATCCTCATACCTCAATCCTCAACCGCCAATCCTCGTCTTCAATCCTCAATTCTCAATCCTCTATACTCAATCTTCAATGCTCAATCCTCAATCCTCAAACATCAATCCTCAACCCTCAGCCATCATCCTCAATCCTCAATCCTCAATCCTCAATCCTCAATCCTCAATTCTCAATCCTCAACCTTCAATGCTGAATACTCAATCTTCAATCCTCAATCCTCAATCCTCAGTCCTCAATCCTCAATCCTCAAACCTCAATCCTCAGTCCTCAATCATCAACCCTCAATCCTCAATCTTCAATCCTGGATCCTCAATCCTCAATCCTCAATCCTCAATCATGAATCCTCAATCTTCAACACTCAATCCTCAATCCTCAATCCTCAATGTTCAATCATCAATACTCAATCTTCAATCCTCAATCCTCAATCATCAATCCACAATCCTCAATCCTCAATCCTCAGTCCTCAAACCTCAATCCTGAATCTTCAATCCTGAATCCTCAACCTTCAGACCTCAGTCCTCAACAATCAGTCGTCAATTCTCAATCCTCAATACAATATTATCAATTCACAGTTTTCAATACTCAATACTCAATCTGCAACCCTCAAATCTCTATGCACAAACATCAATTCTCATCACTGAACCCTCAACACTCAGTCCCCAATCTTCAATGCTCAATCCTCAATTCTCAATCCTCAATACCCAATCCTCAATCCTCAATCCTCAATCCCCAATCCTCAATCTTCAATCCTCAATCCTCAATCCTCAAGCCTCAATCCTCAATCCTCAATCTTCAATCCTGAATACTCAATCTTCAAACCTCAATACTCAATCGTCAATACTCAATCCTCAATCCTCAGACCTCAGTCGTCAAACCTCAATACTCAACCCTGAGCCATCATCCTCAATCCTCAATCCTCGTTCCTCAATCCTCAATCGTCAGTCTTCAATCCTCAATACCCAATCTGCAATCCTCAGTCCTCAGCCCTCAGCCCTCAATCCTCATTCTTCAATCCTCAATACCCAATCCTCAATCTTCGACCCTGAATCCTCAATCCTCAATTCTCAATCCTCAATCCTCAATCCCCAATCCTCAATCCTCAATCCTCAATCGTCAGTCTTCAATCCTCAATACCCAATCTGCAATCCTCAGTCCTCAGCCCTCAAACCTGAATCCTCATTCTTCAATCCTCAATACCCAATCCTCAATCTTCAACCCTCAATCCTCAATCCTCAATCCTCAATCCTCAATCCTCAATCATCAACCCTCAATCGCCAATACTCAATCCTCAATCCTCAATCCTCAATCCTCAATACTCAATCTTCAATCCTCAATCCTCAATCCTCATACCTCAATCCTCAACCGACAATCCTCGTCCTTAATCCTCAACTATCAATCCTCAATCCTCAATATTCAATCATCAATACTCAATCTTCAATCCTCAATCCTCAATCCTCAATCCTCAATCCTCAATCCTCAATCCTCAGTCCTCAAACCTCAATCCTGAATCTTCAATCCCGAATCCTCAATCTTCAGACCTCAGTCCTCAACAACCAGTTGTCAATTCTCAATCGTCAATACAATATCACCAGTTCACAGTTTTCAATGCTCAATACTCAATCTGCAATCTTCAGATCTCTATGCACAAACATCAATTCTCATCTCTGAACCCTCAACACTCAGTCCCCAATCCTCAATCCTCAATCCTCAGTCCTCAATCCACAATCATCAATCCTCAATCTTCAATACTCATTCCTCAATCCTCAATCCTCAATCCTCAATCTTCATCCCTCAATCCTCAATCCTCAATTCTCAATCCTCAATCCTCAGTCCTCAGTCCTCAAACCTCAATCCTCAACCCTGAGCCATCATCCTCAATCCTCAATCCTCGTTCCTCAATCCTCAATCCTAAAATCCTCAATCCTCAGTCATCAATCCTCAATCTTTAATACTCAATCCTCAATCCTCAATCCTCAACCCTCAATCCTAAATCCTCAATCTTCATCCCTCAATCCTCAATCCTCAATTCTCAATCCTCAATCCTCAGTCCTCAGTCCTCAAACCTCAATCCTCAACCCTGAGCCATCATCCTCAATCCTCAATCCTCGTTCCTCAATCCTCAATCCTAAAATCCTCAATCCTCAGTCATCAATCCTCAATCTTCAATACTCAATCCTCAATTGTCAATCCTCAACCCTCAATCCTAAATCCTCATTCCTCAAACCTCAATCCTCAACACTCAGTCCTCATCCTCCATCTTCAATCGTCAATCCTCAATCCTCAATCTTCAATCCTCAATACTCAACATTCGATCCTCAATCCTCAGTCCTCAATCCTCAAACCTCAATCCTCAGTCCTCAATCCTCAATCCTCAACCCTCATACCTCAATCCTCAACCGCCAATCCTCGTCCTCAATCCTCAACTATCAATCCTCAATCCTCAATATTCAATCATCAATTCTCAGTCTTCAATCCTCAATCCTCAATCCTCAATCCTCAATCCTCAATCTTTAATACTCAATTGTCAATACTCAATCCTCAATCCCCAATACTCAATCTTCAATCCCCAATCCTCAATCCTCAATCCTCAACCCTCAGCCCTTATCCTCAATCCTCAATCCTGAATCCTCAATCCTCAACCTTCAATCCTCAATAGTCAATCTCCAATCCTCAATCCTCAATCCAAAATCCTCAATCTTCAATCCTCATCCTCAATCCTCAAGCCTCAATTATCAATCCTCAATCTTCAATCCTGAATACTCAATTTTCAATCCTCAATCCTCAATCCTCAATCCTCAATCCTCAATCCTCTATCGTCAGTCTTCAATCCTCAATACTCAATCTTCAATCCTCAATCCTCAATACTCAATCCTCAATCCTCAATCATCAATTCTCAATTCTCAATCCTCAATATTCAATCATCAATACTCAATCTTCAATCCTCAATCTTCAATCCTCAATACTCAATCTTCAATCCTCAACCCTCAGTCTTCATCCTCAATTCTCAATTCTCAATCCTCAATCCTCAATCCTCAATCCTCAATCCTCAATCATGAATAACTAATCTCCAATCCTACATCCTCAATCCCCAATCCTCAATCCTTAATCCTCAATATTCAATCCTCAATCGCCAGTCCTCAATCTTCAATCCTCAATACTCAATCCTCAATCCTCAATCCTCAATCCTCAATCCTCAATCCTCAATCCTCATTCTTCAATCCTCAATACCCAAACCTCAATCTTCAATCCTCAATCCTCAATCCTGAATTCTCAATCCTCAATCCTCAGTCCTCAGTCCTCAAACCTCAATCCTCAACCCTCAGCCCTCATCCTCAAACATCAATCCTCAATCCTCAATCCTCAGCCCTCAGTCCTCAAACATCAATGCTCAATCCTCAATCCCCAATCCTCATTCCTCAATCCTGAATCCTCAATCTTCAATCCTCAATACTCAATCTTCAACCCTCAATACTCAATCCTCAATCGTCAATCCTCAATCCCCAATCCTCAATCCTCAATGCTCAATCCTCAATCCTCAATCCTCAATCCTCAATCCTCAACCTTCAATCCTCAATACTCAATCTTCAATCCTCAATCCTCAATGCTCAATCCTCAATCCTCAATCCTCAATCCTGAATCCTCAATCATCAATCCTCAATCTTCAATACTCAATCCTTAATCCTCAATCCTCAATCCTCAATACTCAACCATCAATCCTAAATTCTCAATGCTCAATAGAATATCCTGAATTCTCAGGATTCTATACTCAAACCTCAATCCTCAACCCTCAGCCCTCATTCTCAATCCTCAATCCTCAATCCTCAATATTCAATCTCCAATACTCAATCTTCAATCCTCAATCCCCAATCCTCAATCCTCAATCCTCAATCCTCAGTCATAAATCCTCAATCTTCAATACTCAATCGTCAATCCTCAGTCCTCGATCCACAATCCTCAATCCTCGATCCTCAAACTTCAATCCTCAACCCTCAGTCCTCATCCTCAATTGTCAATTCTCAATCCTCAATCCTCAATCCTCAATCTTCAATCCCCAAAAATCAATCTCCAATCCTAGAACCTCAATCCCCAATCCTCAGTCCTTAATCCTCAATCCTCAATCCTCAATCGCCAGTTCTGAATCTTCAATCCTCTATGCTCAATCGTCAATCTTCAAGCCTCAGTCCTCAATCCTCAACCCTCAATCCTCAAACCTCAATCCTCAACCGTCAGTCCTCGTCCTCAATCCTCAAACCTCAATCCTCAATCCTCAATCTTCAATCATCAGTACTCAATCTTCAATCCTCAATACTCAATCCTCAATGCTCAATCTTCAATCCTCAATTCTCAATCCTCAATTCTCAATCCTCAATCCTTAATCCTCAGACCTCAAACATCAATATTCACCCCTCAGTCCTCGTCCTCAATCCACAACCCTCAATCCTCAGTCCTCAATATTCAATCATCAATATTCAATCTTCAATCCTCAATCCTCAATCCTCATTCCTCAATCCTCAATACCCAATCCTCAATCTTCAACCCTCAGTCCTCAATCCTCAATCCACAATCCTCGTTCCTCAAACCTCAATCCTCAACCCTCAGTCCTCATCCTCAATTCCCAATTCTCAATCCTCAATCCTCAATCCTCAATCTTCAATCCCCAAAAATCAATCTCCAATCCTAGAACCTCAATCCCCAATCCTCAGTCCTTAATCCTCAATCTTCAATCCTCAATCGCCAGTTCTGAATCTTCAACCCTCTATGCTCAATCGTCAATCTTCAAGCCTCAGTCCTCAATCCTCAACCCTCAATCCTCAAACCTCAATCCTCAACCGTCAGTCCTCGTCCTCAATCCTCAAACCTCAATCCTCAATCCTCAATCTTCAATCATCAGTACTCAATCTTCAATCCTCAATACTCAATCCTCAATGCTCAATCTTCAATCCTCAATTCTCAATCCTCAATTCTCAATCCTCAATCCTTAATCCTCAGACCTCGAACATCAATATTCACCCCTCAGTCCTCGTCCTCAATCCACAACCCTCAATCCTCAGTCCTCAATATTCAATCATCAATATTCAATCTTCAATCCTCAATCCTCAATCCTCAATCCTCAGTCCTCAGTCCTCAAACCTCAATCCTCAACCCTCGATCCTCAGCCATAAATCCTCAATCTTCAATACTCAATCGTCAACCCTCAGTCCTCAATCCTCAATCCACAATCCTCGTTCCTCAAACCTCAATCCTCAACCCTCAGCCCTCAGTCCTCAAACCTCAATGCTCAATCCTCAATCCCCAATCCTCAATCCTCAATCCTTAATCATCAATCCTCAACCTTCAATACTCATTCCTCAATCCTGAATCCTCAATCTTCATCCTCAATACTCAATCTTCAACCCTCAATCCTCAATCCTCAATCCTCAATCCTCAATCCTCAATCCTCAATCCTGAATCCTCAATCTTCAATCCTCGATACTCAATCTGCAATCCTCAATCCTCAATCCTCAATCCTCAATCCTCATTCCTCAATCCTCAATACCCAATCCTCAATCTTCAACCCTCAGTCCTCAATCATCAATTCTCAATCTTCAATCCTCAATCCTCAGGCCTCAAACATCAATATTCAACCCTCAGTCCTCGTTCTCAATCCACAACCCTCAATCCTCAAACCTCAATCCTCAACCGTCAGTCCTCGTCCTCAATCCTCAACCCTCAATCCTCAATCCTCAATCTTCAATCTTCAATACTCAATCTTCAATCCTCAATACTCAATCCTCAATCCTCAATCCTCAATACCCAATCCTCAATCTTCAATCCTCAATCCTCAATCATCAATTCTCAATCCTCAATCCTCAATCCTCAGACCTCAAACATCAATATTCAACCCTCAGTCCTCGTCCTCAACCCACAACCCTCAATACTCAATCCTCAATCTTCAATCATCAATATTCAATCTTCAATCCTCAATCCTCAATCCTCAATCCTCAATCCTCAATCCTCAATCCTCAAACCTCAATCCTCAATCCTCAAGCCTCAGTCCTCAATCCTCAATCCTCAATCCTCAAACCTCAATCCTCAACCGTCAGTCCTCGTCCTCAATCCTCAACCCTCAATCCTCAATCTTCAATCTTCAATCATCAATAATCAATCTTCAATCCTCAATCATCAATCCTCAATCCTCAATCTTCAATCCTCAATATTCAACACTCAACCCTCAACCATCAATCCTCAATACTCTACCATTAATCCTCAATTCTCAATACTCAATAGAACATCCTGAACTCTGATGGTTCAATACTCAATCCAGAATATTCAATAATCAAATTTCAAACCTCAAGCATCAATCCTCAACACTCAATACTCAACACTCAGTCCTCTCTCTTCAATCCTACATCCTCAACCCTCAATCCTCAAGCGTCAATCCTCAATACTCAATCCTCAATGCTCAATCCTCAATCCTCAATCCTCAATCCTCAATCCTCAATCCTCAATACTCATTCTTCAATCCTCAATACCCATTCCTCAATCTTCAATCCTCGGTCCTCAATCCTGAATTCTTAATCCTCAATCCTCAGTCCTCAACCATCAATCCTAAATTCTCAATGCTCAATAGAATATCCTGAATTCTCAGGATTCTATACTCAAACCTCAATCCTCAACCCTCAGCCCTCATTCTCAATTCTCAATCCTCAATCCTCAATATTCAATCCCCAATACTCAATCTTCAATCCTCAATCCTCAATCCTCAATCCTCAATCCTCAATCCTCAGTCATAAATCCTCAATCTTCAATACTCAATCGTCAATCCTCAGTCCTCAATCCTCAATCCTCAATCCTCGTTCCTCAAACCTCAATCCTCAACCCTCAGTCCTCATCCTCAATTCTCAATTAGCAATCCTCAATCCTCAATCCTCAATCTTCAATCCCCAAAAGTCAATCTCCAATCCTAGATCCTCAATCCCCAATCCTCAGTCCTTAATCCTCAATCTTCAATCCTCAATCGCCAGTCCTCAATCTTCAATCCTCTATGATCAATCGTCAATCCTCAAGCCTCAGCCCTCAATCCTCAATCCTCAATCCTCAATCCTCAATTCGCAATCCTCAATTCTCAATCCTCAATCCTTAGTCGTCAGACCTCAAACATCAATATTCAACCCTCAGTCCTCGTCCTCAATCCACAACCCTCGATCCTCAGTCCTCAATATTCAATCATCAATATTCAATCTTCAATCCTCAATCATCAATCCTCAATCCTCAATCCTCAATCCTCAATCTTCAATCCTCAATCCTCATCCTCAATACTCAATCCTCAATCTTCAATCCTCAATACTCAAGCTTCAATCCTCAATCCTCAATACTCAATCCTCAATCCTCAATCTTCAATCCTCAATACTCAATCTTCAATCATCAATCCTCAATCCTCAATCCTCAATCCTCATTCTTCAATCCTCAATACCCAATCCTCAATCTTCAATCCTCAATCTTCAATCCTCAATCCTCAATCCTCAATCCTCAATCCTCAATCCTCAATCCTCAATCCTCAATCTTCAATCCTCAATCCTCAATCCTCAATCGTCAATCCTCAATACTCAATCTTCAAACCTCAATCCTCAATCCTCAATACTCAATCCTCAATCTTCAATCCTCAGTACTGAATCTTCATTCCTCAATACTCAATCCTCAATCCTCAATACTCAATCTTCAATCCCCAATATTCAACTTTCAATCCTCAATCCTCAACCCCCAATCCTCAATCCTCATTCTTCAACCCTCAATACCCAATCCTCAATCTTCAATCCTCAATCCTCAATCCTCAATCCTCAATCCTCAATCCTCAATCCTCAATCCTCATTCTTCAATCCTGAATACCCAATCCTCAATCTTCAACCCTCAGTCCTCAATCCTCAATCATCAATTCTCAATCCTCAATCCTCAATCCTCAGACCTCAAACATCAATATTCGACCCTCAGTCCTCGTCCTCAACCCACAACCCTCAATACTCAATCCTCAATCTTCAATCATCAATATTCAATCTTCAATCCTCAATCCTCAATCCTCAATCCTCAATCCTCAATCCTCAAACCTCAATCCTCAGTCCTCAGCACTCAATCCTCAATCCTCAATATTCAATCATCAATACTCAATCTTCAATCCTCAATCTTCAATCCTCAATACTCAATCTTCAATCCTCAATCCTCAATCATGAATAACCAATCTCCTATCCTACATCCTCAATCCCCCATCCTCAGTCCTTAATCCTCAATATTCAATCCTCAATCGCCAGTCCTCAATCTTCAATCCTCAATCTTCAATCCTCAATCCTCAATCCTCAATCCTCAATCCTCAATCCTCATTCTTCAATCCTCAATACCCAAACCTCAATCTTCAATCCTCAATCCTCAATCCTGAATTCTCAATCCTCAATCCTCAGTCCTCAGTCCTCAAACCTCAATCCTCAACCCTCAGCCCTCATCCTCAATCCTCAATCCTCAATCCTCAATACTCAGCCCTCAGTCCTCAAACCTCAATGCTCAATCCTCAATCCCCAATACTCAATCCTCAATCATCAATCCTCAATCTTCAATACTCATTCCTCAATCCTGAATCCTCAATCTTCAATCCTCAATACTCAACCTTCAACCCTCAATCCTCAATCCTCAATCCTCAATCCTCAATCCTCAATCCTGAATCCTCAATCCTCAATTCTCAATCCTCAATCCTCAATCCCCAATCCTCAATCCTCAATCCTCAATCGTCAGTCTTCAATCCTCAATACCCAATCTGCAATCCTCAGTCCTCAGCCCTCAAACCTGAATCCTCATTCTTCAATCCTCAATACCCAATCCTCAATCTTCAACCCTCAATCCTCAATCCTCAATCCTCAATCCTCAATCCTCAATCATCAACCCTCAATCGCCAATACTCAATCCTCAATCCTCAATCCTCAATCCTCAATACTCAATCTTCAATCCTCAATCCTCAATCGTCATACCTCAATCCTCAACCGACAATCCTCGTCCTTAATCCTCAACTATCAATCCTCAATCCTCAATATTCAATCATCAATACTCAATCTTCAATCCTCAATCCTCAATCCTCAATCCTCAATCCTCAATCCTCAATCCTCAGTCCTCAAACTTCAATCCTGAATCTTCAATCCTGAATCCTCAATCTTCAGACCTCAGTCCTCAACAACCAGTTGTCAATTCTCAATCGTCAATACAATATCACCAGTTCACAGTTTTCAATGCTCAATACTCAATCTGCAATCTTCAGATCTCTATGCACAAACATCAATTCTCATCTCTGAACCCTCAACACTCAGTCCCCAATCCTCAATCCTCAATCCTCAGTCCTCAATCCACAATCATCAATCCTCAATCTTCAATACTCATTCCTCAATCCTCAATCCTCAATCCTCAATACTCAATCTTCAACCCTCAATCCTCAATCCTCAATGCTCAAACCTCAGCCCTCATCCTCAATCCTCAATCCTGAATCCCCAATCCTCAATGTTCAATCCTCAATACTCAGACTTCAATCATCAATCCTCAATACTCAATCTTCAATCCTCAACGCTCAATCCTCAATATTCAACACACAACCATCAACCATCAATTCTCAATACTCAACCATCAATCCTCAATTCTCAATACTCAATAGAATATCCTGAATTCTCATGATTCAATACTCAATCCACAATATTCAATAATCAAATCTCGATCCTCAAACATCAATTCTCAACACTCAATCCTCAACACGCGGTACTCTCTCTTCAATCCTCCATCCTCAATCCTCTATCCCCAAGCGTCAATCCTCAATCCTCAATCCTCAATCCTCAATCCTCAATCCTCAATCCTCAGTCCTCAGACCTCAATCCTGAATCTTCAATCATGAATCCTCAATCTTCAGACCTCAGTCCTCAACAATCAGTTGTCAATTCTCAATCCTCAATACAATATCATCAATTCACAGTTTTCAATACTCAATACTCAATCTGCAATCCTCAAATCTCTATGCACAAACATCAATTCTCATCACTGAACCCTCAACACTCAGTCCCCAATCTTCAATCCTCAATCCTCAATCCTCAATCTTCAATCCTCAATCCTCAATCCTCAATCCTCAATCCTCAATCTTCAATCCTCAATCCTCAATCTTCATCCCTCAATCCTCAATCCTCAATTCTCAATCCTCAATCCTCAGTCCTCAGTCCTCAAACCTCAATCCTCAACCCTGAGCCATCATCCTCAACCCTCAATCCTCGTTCCTCAATCCTCAATCCTAAAATCCTCAATCCTCAGTCATCAATCCTCAATCTTTAATACTCAATCCTCAATCCTCAATCCTCAACCCTCAATCCTAAATCCTCAATCTTCATCCCTCAATCCTCAATCCTCAATTCTCAATCCTCAATCCTCAGTCCTCAGTCCTCAAACCTCAATCCTCAACCCTGAGCCATCATCCTCAATCCTCAATCCTCGTTCCTCAATCCTCAATCCTAAAATCCTCAATCCTCAGTCATCAATCCTCAATCTTCAATACTCAATCCTCAATTGTCAATCCTCAACCCTCAATCCTAAATCCTCATTCCTCAAACCTCAATCCTCAACACTCAGTCCTCATCCTCCATCTTCAATCCTCAATCCTCAATCCTCAATCTTCAATCCTCAATACTCAACATTCGATCCTCAATCCTCAGTCCTCAATCCTCAAACCTCAATCCTCAGTCCTCAATCCTCAATCCTCAATCCTCACACCTCAATCCTCAACCGCCAATCCTCGTCCTCAATCCTCAACTGTCAATCCTCAATCCTCAATATTCAATCATCAATTCTCAGTCTTCAATCCTCAATCCTCAATCCTCAATCCTCAATCCTCAATCTTTAATACTCAATTGTCAATACTCAATCCTCAATCCCCAATACTCAATCTCCAATCCCCAATCCTCAATCCTCAATCCTCAACCCTCAGCCCTTATCCTCAATCCTCAATCCTGAATCCTCAATCCTCAACCTTCAATCCTCAATAGTCAATCTCCAATCCTCAATCCTCAATCCAAAATCCTCAATCTTCAATCCTCATCCTCAATCCTCAAGCCTCAATTATCAATCCTCAATCTTCAATCCTGAATACTCAATTTTCAATCCTCAATCCTCAATCCTCAATCCTCAATCCTCAATCCTCTATCGTCAGTCTTCAATCCTCAATACTCAATCTTCAATCCTCAATCCTCAATACTCAATCCTCAATCCTCAATCATCAATTCTCAATTCTCAATCCTCAATATTCAATCATCAATACTCAATCTTCAATCCTCAATCTTCAATCCTCAATACTCAATCTTCAATCCTCAACCCTCAGTCTTCATCCTCAATTCTCAATTCTCAATCCTCAATCCTCAATCCTCAATCCTCAATCCTCAATCATGAATAACCAATCTCCAATCCTACATCCTCAATCCCCAATCCTCAATCCTTAATACTCAATATTCAATCCTCAATCGCCAGTCCTCAATCTTCAATCCTCAATACTCAATCCTCAATCCTCAATCCTCAATCCTCAATCCTCAATCCTCAATCCTCATTCTTCAATCCTCAATACCCAAACCTGAATCTTCAATCCTCAATCCTCAATCCTGAATTCTCAATCCTCAATCCTCAGTCCTCAGTCCTCAAACCTCAATCCTCAACCCTCAGCCCTCATCCTCAAACATCAATCCTCAATCCTCAATCCTCAGCCCTCAGTCCTCAAACATCAATGCTCAATCCTCAATCCCCAATCCTCATTCCTCAATCCTGAATCCTCAATCTTCAATCCTCAATACTCAATCTTCAACCCTCAATACTCAATCCTCAATCGTCAATCCTCAATCCCCAATCCTCAATCCTCAATGCTCAATCCTCAATCCTCAATCCTCAATCCTCAATCCTCAACCTTCAATCCTCAATACTCAATCTTCAATCCTCAATCCTCAATGCTCAATCCTCAATCCTCAATCCTCAATCCTGAATCCTCAATCATCAATCCTCAATCTTCAATACTCAATCCTCAATCCTCAATCCTCAATCCTCAATACTCAACCATCAATCCTAAATTCTCAATGCTCAATAGAATATCCTGAATTCTCAGGATTCTATACTCAAACCTCAGTCCTCAACCCTCAGCCCTCATTCTCAATCCTCAATCCTCAATCCTCAATATTCAATCTCCAATACTCAATCTTCAATCCTCAATCCCCAATCCTCAATCCTCAATCCTCAATCCTCAGTCATAAATCCTCAATCTTCAATACTCAATCGTCAATCCTCAGTCCTCGATCCACAATCCTCAATCCTCGTTCCTCAAACTTCAATCCTCAACCCTCAGTCCTCATCCTCAATTGTCAATTCTCAATCCTCAATCCTCAATCCTCAATCTTCAATCCCCAAAAATCAATCTCCAATCCTAGAACCTCAATCCCCAATCCTCAGTCCTTAATCCTCAATCCTCAATCCTCAATCGCCAGTTCTGAATCTTCAATCCTCTATGCTCAATCGTCAATCTTCAAGCCTCAGTCCTCAATCCTCAACCCTCAATCCTCAAACCTCAATCCTCAACCGTCAGTCCTCGTCCTCAATCCTCAAACCTCAATCCTCAATCCTCAATCTTCAATCATCAGTACTCAATCTTTAATCCTCAATACTCAATCCTCAATGCTCAATCTTCAATCCTCAATTCTCAATCCTCAATTCTCAATCCTCAATCCTTAATCCTCAGACCTCAAACATCAATATTCACCCCTCAGTCCTCGTCCTCAATCCACAACCCTCAATCCTCAGTCCTCAATATTCAATCATCAATATTCAATCTTCAATCCTCAATCCTCAATCCTCAATCCTCAGTCCTCAGTCCTCAAACCTCAATCCTCAACCCTCAGCCCTCATCCTCAATCCTCAATCCTCAATCCTCAATCCTCAGCCCTCAGTCCTCAAACCTCAATGCTCAATCCTCAATCCCCAATCCTCAATCCTCAATCCTCAATCATCAATCCTCAACCTTCAATACTCATTCCTCAATCCTGAATCCTCAATCTTCATCCTCAATACTCAATCTTCAACCCTCAATCCTCAATCCTCAATCCTCAATCCTCAATCCTCAATCCTGAATTCTCAATCTTCAATCCTCGATACTCAATCTGCAATCCTCAATCCTCAATCCTCAATCCTCAATCCTCATTCCTCAATCCTCAATACCCAATCCTCAATCTTCAACCCTCAGTCCTCAATCCTCAATCCACAATCCTCGTTCCTCAAACCTCAATCCTCAACCCTCAGTCCTCATCCTCAATTCCCAATTCTCAATCCTCAATCCTCAATCCTCAATCTTCAATCCCCAAAAATCAGTCTCCAATCCTAGAACCTCAATCCCCAATCCTCAGTCCTTAATCCTCAATCTTCAATCCTCAATCGCCAGTTCTGAATCTTCAACCCTCTATGCTCAATCGTCAATCTTCAAGCCTCAGTCCTCAATCCTCAACCCTCAATCCTCAAACCTCAATCCTCAACCGTCAGTCCTCGTCCTCAATCCTCAAACCTCAATCCTCAATCCTCAATCTTCAATCATCAGTACTCAATCTTCAATCCTCAATACTCAATCCTCAATGCTCAATCTTCAATCCTCAATTCTCAATCCTCAATTCTCAATCCTCAATCCTTAATCCTCAGACCTCGAACATCAATATTCACCCCTCAGTCCTCGTCCTCAATCCACAACCCTCAATCCTCAGTCCTCAATATTCAATCATCAATATTCAACCTTCAATCCTCAATCCTCAATCCTCAATCCTCAGTCCTCAGTCCTCAAACCTCAATCCTCAACCCTCGATCCTCAGCCATAAATCCTCAATCTTCAATACTCAATCGTCAACCCTCAGTCCTCAATCCTCAATCCACAATCCTCGTTCCTCAAACCTCAATCCTCAACCCTCAGCCCTCAGTCCTCAAACCTCAATGCTCAATCCTCAATCCCCAATCCTCAATCCTCAATCCTCAATCATCAATCCTCAACCTTCAATACTCATTCCTCAATCCTGAATCCTCAATCTTCATCCTCAATACTCAATCTTCAACCCTCAATCCTCAATCCTCAATCCTCAATCTTCAATCCTCAATCCTGAATCCTCAATCTTCAATCCTCGATACTCAATCTGCAATCCTCAATCCTCAATCCTCAATCCTCAATCCTCATTCCTCAATCCTCAATACCCAATCCTCAATCTTCAACCCTCAGTCCTCAATCATCAATTCTCAATCTTCAATCCTCAATCATCAGGCCTCAAACATCAATATTCAACCCTCAGTCCTCGTTCTCAATCCACAAGCCTCAATCCTCAAACCTCAATCCTCAACCGTCAGTCCTCGTCCTCAATCCTCAACCCTCAATCCTCAATCCTCAATCTTCAATCTTCAATACTCAATCTTCAATCCTCAATACTCAATCCTCAATCCTCAATCCTCAGCCATAAATCCTCAATCTTCAATACTCAATCGTCAACCCTCAGTCCTCAATCCTCAATCTTCAATCCCCAATAATCAATCTCCAATCCTAGATCCTCAATCCCCAATCCTCAATCCTTAATCCTCAATCTTCAATCCTCAATACTCAATCTTCAATCCTCAATCCTCAATCCTCAATCCTCAATCCTCAGTCCTCAATCCTGAATCCTCAACCTTCATTCCTCAATACTCAATCTGCAATCCTCAATCCTCAATCCTCAATCCTCAATCCTCATTCTTCAATCCTCAATACCCAATCCTCAATCTACAATCCTCAATCCTCAATCATCAATTCTCAATCCTCAATCCTCAATCCTCAGACCTCAAACATCAATATTCAACCCTCAGTCCTCGTCCTCAATCCACAACCCTCAATACTCAATCCTCAATCTTCAATCATCAATATTCAATCTTCAATCCTCAATCCTCAATCCTCAATCCTCAATCCTCAATCCTCAAAACCTCAATCCTCAATCCTCAAGCCTCAGTCCTCAATCCTCAATCCTCAATCCTCAATACTCAGTCATAAATCCTCAATCTTCAATACTCAATCGTCAACCCTCAGTCCTCAATCCTCAATCCTCAATCCTCAAACCTCAATCCTCAACCGTCAGTCCTCGTCCTCAATCCTCAACCCTCAATCCTCAATCTTCAATCTTCAATCATCAATAATCAATCTTCAATCCTCAATCATCAATCCTCAATCCTCAATCTTCAATCCTCAATATTCAACACTCAACCCTCAACCATCAATCCTCAATACTCTACCATCAATCCTCAATTCTCAATACTCAATAGAACATCCTGAACTCTGATGGTTCAATACTCAATCCAGAATTTTCAATAATCAAATTTCAAACCTCAAGCATCAATCCTCAACACTCAATACTCAACACTCAGTCCTCTCTCTTCAATCCTACATCCTCAACCCTCAATCCTCAAGCGTCAATCCTCAATACTCAATCCTCAATGCTCAATCCTCAATCCTCAATCCTCAATCCTCAATCCTCAATCCTCAATACTCATTCTTCAATCCTCAATACCCATTCCTCAATCTTCAATCCTCGGTCCTCAATCCTGAATTCTTAATCCTCAATCCTCAGTCCTCAACCATCAATCCTAAATTCTCAATGCTCAATAGAATATCCTGAATTCTCAGGATTCTATACTCAAACCTCAATCCTCAACCCTCAGCCCTCATTCTCAATTCTCAATCCTCAATCCTCAATATTCAATCCCCAATACTCAATCTTCAATCCTCAATCCTCAATCCTCAATCCTCAATCCTCAATCCTCAGTCATAAATCCTCAATCTTCAATACTCAATCGTCAATCCTCAGTCCTCAATCCTCAATCCTCAATCCTCGTTCCTCAAACCTCAATCCTCAACCCTCAGTCCTCATCCTCAATTCTCAATTAGCAATCCTCAATCCTCAATCCTCAATCTTCAATCCCCAAAAGTCAATCTCCAATCCTAGATCCTCAATCCCCAATCCTCAGTCCTTAATCCTCAATCTTCAATCCTCAATCGCCAGTCCTCAATCTTCAATCCTCTATGATCAATCGTCAATCCTCAAGCCTCAGCCCTCAATCCTCAATCCTCAATCCTCAATCCTCAATTCGCAATCCTCAATTCTCAATCCTCAATCCTTAGTCCTCAGACCTCAAACATCAATATTCAACACTCAGTCCTCGTCCTCAATCCACAACCCTCGATCCTCAGTCCTCAATATTCAATCATCAATATTCAATCTTCAATCCTCAATCTTCAATCCTCAATCCTCAATCCTCAATCCTCAATCTTCAATCCTCAATCCTCATCCTCAATACTCAATCCTCAATCTTCAATCCTCAATACTCAAGCTTCAATCCTCAATCCTCAATCCTCAATCCTCAATCCTCAATCCTCAATCTTCAATCCTCAATACTCAATCTTCAATCATCAATCCTCAATCCTCAATCCTCAATCCTCATTCTTCAATCCTCAATACCCAATCCTCAATCTTCAATCCTCAATCTTCAATCCTCAATCCTCAATCCTCAATCCTCATTCTTCAATCCTCAATACCCAATCCTCAATCTTGAATCCTCAATCCTCAATCCTCAATCCTCAATCCTCAATCCTCATTCTTCAATCCTCAATACCCAATCCTCAACCTTCAATCCTCAATCCTCATTCTTCAATCCTCAATACCCAATCCTTAATCTTCAACCCTCAATTCTCTATCCTCAATCCTCAATTCTCAATCCTAATTCTTCAATCCTCAATTCCCAAACCTCAATCTTCAATCCTCAATCCTCAATCCTCAATCATCAATCCTCAATCTTCAATACTCATTCCTCAATCCTCAATCCCCAATCCTCAATCTTCAACCATCAATCCTCATTGTCCAACACTGAATCCTCAATCCTCAGTCCTCAATACTCAATCCTCAGTACTCAATCCTCAACCCTCAATCTTCAATCCACAATACTCAATCTTCAATCCTCAATCCTCAGTCCTCAATCCTCAATCCTCAATCTTCAATCCTCAATCCTCAATCCTCAATCGTCAATCCTCAATACTCAATCTTCAAACCTCAATCCTCAATCCTCAATACTCAATCCTCAATCTTCAATCCTCAGTACTGAATCTTCATTCCTCAATCCTCAATCGTCAATCCTCAATACTCAATCTTCAATCCCCAATATTCAACCTTCAATCCTCAATCCTCAACCCCCAATCCTCAATCCTCATTCTTCAACCCTCAATACCCAATCCTCAATCTTCAATCCTCAATCCTCAATCCTCAATCCTCAATCCTCAATCCTCAATCCTCAATCCTCATTCTTCAATCCTGAATACCCAATCCTCAATCTTCAACCCTCAGTCCTCAATCCTCAATCATCAATTCTCAATCCTCAATCCTCAATCCTCAGACCTCAAACATCAATATTCGACCCTCAGTCCTCGTCCTCAATCCACAACCCTCAATACTCAATCCTCAATCTTCAATCATCAATATTCAATCTTCAATCCTCAATCCTCAATCCTCAATCCTCAATCCTCAATCCTCAAACCTCAATCCTCAGTCCTCAGCACTCAATCCTCAATCCTCAATCTTCAATCCTCAATACTCAATCCTCAATCCTCAATCATCAATTCTCAATTCTCAATCCTCAATATTCAATCATCAATACTCAATCTTCAATCCTCAATCTTCAATCCTCAATACTCAATCTTCAATCCTCAATCCTCAATCATGAATAACCAATCTCCTATCCTACATCCTCAATCCCCCATCCTCAGTCCTTAATCCTCAATATTCAATCCTCAATCGCCAGTCCTCAATCTTCAATCCTCAATCTTCAATCCTCAATCCTCAATCCTCAATCCTCAATCCTCAATCCTCATTCTTCAATCCTCAATACCCAAACCTCAATCTTCAATCCTCAATCCTCAATCCTGAATTCTCAATCCTCAATCCTCAGTCCTCAGTCCTCAAACCTCAATCCTCAACCCTCAGCCCTCATCCTCAATCCTCAATCCTCAATCCTCAATACTCAGCCCTCAGTCTTCAAACCTCAATGCTCAATCCTCAATCCCCAATACTCAATCCTCAATCATCAATCCTCAATCTTCAATACTCATTCCTCAATCCTGAATCCTCAATCTTCAATCCTCAATACTCAACCTTCAACCCTCAATCCTCAATCCTCAATCCTCAATCCTCAATCCTCAATCCTGAATCCTCAATCTTCAATCCTCAATACTCAATCTGCAATCCTCAATCCTCAATCCTCAATCCTCAATCCTCATTCTTCTATCCTCAATACCCAATCCTCAATCTTCAACCCTCAGTCCTCAATCATCAATTCTCAATCCTCAATCCTCAATCCTCAGGCCTCAAACATCAATATTCAACCCTCAGTCCTCGTTCTCAATCCACAACCCTCAATCCTCGTTCCTCAAACCTCAATCCTCAACCCTCAGTCCTCATCCTCAATTCTCAATTCTCAATCCTCAATACTCAATCCTCAATCTTCAATCCCCAATAATCAATCTCCAATCCTAGATCCTCAATCCCCAACCCTCAATCCTTAATCCTCAATCTTCAATCCTCAATACTCAATCCTCAATCCTCAATACTCAATCTTCAATCCTGAATCCCCAATCCTCAATCCTCAATCCTCTGTCCTCAATCCTGAATCCTCAACCTTCAATCCTCAATACTCAATCTGCAATCCTCAATCCTCAATCCTCATTCTTGAATCCTCAATACCCAATCCTCAATCATCAATCCTCAATCCTCATTCTTCAATACTCAATACCCAATCCTCAATCTTCAATCCTCGATCCTCAATCCTGAATTCTCAATCCTCAATCCGCAGTCCTCAACCATCAATCCTAAATTCTCAATGCTCAACAGAATATCCTGAATTCTCAGGATTCTATACTCAATCCTCAATCCTCAACCCTCAGCCCCCATTCTCAATCCTCAATCCTCAATCCTCAATATTCAATCCCCAATACTCAATCTTCAATCCTCAATCCTCAATCCTCAATCCTCAATCCTCAGTCATAAATCCTCAATCTTCAATACTCAATCGTCAATCCTCAGTCCTCAATCCTCAATCCTCAATCCTCGTTCCTCAAACTTCAATCCTCAACCCTCAGTCCTCATCCTCAATTGTCAATTCTCAATCCTCAATCCTCAATCCTCAATCCTCAATCCCCAATCCTCAGTCCTTAATACTCAATCTTCAATCCTCAATCGCCAGTCCTCAATCTTCAATCCTCTATGCTCAATCGTCAATCCTCAAGCCTCAGTCCTCAATCCTCAATCCTCAATCCTCAAACCTCAATCCTCAACCGTCAGTCCTCGTCCTCAATCCTCAATCCTCAATCCTCAATCCTCATTCTTCTATCCTCAATACCCAATCCTCAATCTTCAACCCTCAGTCCTCAATCATCAATTCTCAATCCTCAATCCTCAATCCTCAGGCCTCAAACATCAATATTCAACCCTCAGTCCTCGTTCTCAATCCACAACCCTCAATCCTCGTTCCTCAAACCTCAATCCTCAACCCTCAGTCCTCATCCTCAATTCTCAATTCTCAATCCTCAATACTCAATCCTCAATCTTCAATCCCCAATAATCAATCTCCAACCCTAGATCCTCAATCCCCAACCCTCAATCCCTAATCCTCAATCTTCAATCCTCAATACTCAATCCTCAATCCTCAATACTCAATCTTCAATCCTCAATCCCCAATCCTCAATCCTCAATCCTCTGTCCTCAATCCTGAATCCTCAACCTTCAATCCTCAATACTCAATCTGCAATCCTCAATCCTCAATCCTCATTCTTGAATCCTCAATACCCAATCCTCAATCCTCAATCCTCAATACTCATTCTTCAATACTCAATACCCAATCCTCAATCTTCAATCCTCGATCCTCAATCCTGAATTCTCAATCCTCAATCCGCAGTCCTCAACCATCAATCCTAAATTCTCAATGCTCAACAGAATATCCTGAATTCTCAGGATTCTATACTCAATCCTCAATCCTCAACCCTCAGCCCCCATTCTCAATCCTCAATCCTCAATCCTCAATATTCAATCCCCAATACTCAATCTTCAATCCTCAATCCTCAATCCTCAATCCTCAATCCTCAGTCATAAATCCTCAATCTTCAATACTCAATCGTCAATCCTCAGTCCTCAATCCTCAATCCTCAATCCTCGTTCCTCAAACTTCAATCCTCAACCCTCAGTCCTCATCCTCAATTGTCAATTCTCAATCCTCAATCCTCAATCCTCAATCCTCAATCCCCAAAAATCAATCTCCAATCCTAGAACCTCAATCCCCAATCCTCAGTCCTTAATACTCAATCTTCAATCCTCTATGCTCAATCGTCAATCCTCAAGCCTCAGTCCTCAATCCTCAATCCTCAATCCTCAAACCTCAATCCTCAACCGTCAGTCCTCGTCCTCAATCCTCAACCCTCAATCCTCAATCCTCAATCTTCAATCATCAGTACTCAATCTTCAATCCTCAATACTCAATCCTCAATCGACAATCCTCAATCCCCAATCCTCAATCCTCAATGCTCAATCCTCAATCCTCAATCCTCAATCCTCTATCCTCAATCGTCAATCCTCAATACTCAACCTTCAATCCTCAATCCTCAATCCTCAATCCTCAATCCTCAATCTTCAATCCTCAATCCTCAATCCTCAATCCTCATTCTTCAATCCTCAATACCCAATCCTCAATCTTCAATCCTCGATCCTCAATCCTGAATTCTCAATCCTCAATCCCCAGTCCTCAACCATCAATCCTAAATTCTCAATGCTCAATAGAATATCCTGAATTCTCAGGATTCTATACTCAAACCTCAATCCTCAACCCTCAGCCCTCATTCTCAAACCTCAATCTTCAATCCTCAATATTCAATCCCCAATACTCAATCTTCAATCCTCAATCCTCAATCCTCAATCCTCAATCCTCAATCCTCAGTCATAAATCCTCAATCTTCAATACTCAATCGTCAATCCTCAGTCCTCAATCCTCAATCCTCAATCCTCGTTCCTCAAACCTCAATCCTAAACCCTCAGTCCTCATCCTCAATTCTCAATTAGCAATTCTCAATCCTCAATCCTCAATCTTCAATCCCCAAAAATCAATCTCCAATCCTAGATCCTCAATCCCCAATCCTCAGTCCTTAATCCTCAATCTTCAATCCTCAATCATCAGACCTCAATCTTCAATCCTCTATGATCAATCGTCAATCCTCAAGCCTCAGTCCTCAATCCTCAATCCTCAATCCTCAATCCACATTCTTCAAACCTCAATACCCAATCCTCAATCTTCAATCCTCAATTCTCAATCCTCAATTCTCAATCCTCAATCCTTAATCCTCAGACATCAAACATCAACATTCAACCCTCAGTCCTCGTCCTCAATCCACAACACTCAATCCTCAGTCCTCAATATTCAATCATCAATATTCAATCTTCAATCCTCAATCCTCAATCCTCAATCCTCAATCCTCAATCCTCAATCCTCAATCTTCAAACCTCAATCCTCGTCCTCAATACTCAATCCTCAATCTTCAATCCTCAATACTCAAGCTTCAATCCTCAATCCTCAATCCTCAATCCTCAATCCTCAATCTTCAATCCTTAATACTCAATCTTCAATCCTCAATCCTCAATCCTCAATCCTCAATCCTCATTCTACAATCCTCAATACCCAATACTCAATCTTCAATCCTCAATCCTCAATCCTCAATCCTCAATCCTCAATCCTCATTCTTCAATCCTCAATACCCAATCCTCAATCCTCAGGCCTCAAACATCAATATTCAACCCTCAGTCCTCGTTCTCGATCCACAACCCTCAAACCTCAAACCTCAATCCTCAACCGTCAGTCCTCGTCCTCAATCCTCAACCCTCAATCCTCAATCCTCAATCTTCAATCTTCAATACTCAATCTTCAATCCTCAATACTCAATCCTCAATCCTCAATCCTCAATCCTCAGTCCTCAATCCTGAATCCTCAACCTTCAATCCTCAATACTCAGTCTGCAATCCTCAATACTCAATCCTCAATCCTCAATCCTCATTCTTCAATCCTCAATACCCAATCCTCAATCGTCAATCCTCGATCCTCAATCCTGAATTCTCAATCCTCAATCCTCAGTTCTCAATCCTCAATCCTCAGTCATAAATCCTCAATCTTCAATACTCAATCGTCAATCCTCAGTCCTCAATCCTCAATCCTCAATACTCAGTCCTCATTCTTCAATCCTCAATACCCAATCCTCAATCTTCAATCCTCAATCCTCATTCTTCAATCCTCAATACCCAATCCTCAATCTTCAACCCTCAATTCTCTATCCTCAATCCTCAATTCTCAATCCTAATTCTTCAATCCTCAATTCCCAAACCTCAATCTTCAATCCTCAATCCTCAATCCTCAATCATCAATCCTCAATCTTCAATACTCATTCCTCAATCCTCAATCCCCAATCCTCAATCTTCAACCATCAATCCTCATTGTCCAACACTGAATCCTCAATCCTCAGTCCTCAATACTCAATCCTCAGTTCTCAATCCTCAACCCTCAATCTTCAATCCACAATACTCAATCTTCAATCCTCAATCCTCAATCCTCAACCCTCAATCCTCAATCTTCAATCCTCAATCCTCAATCCTCAATCCTCAATCCTCAATCCTCAATCCTCAATCCTCATTCTTCAATCCTCAATACCCAATCCTCAGTCTTCAACCCTCAGTCCTCAATCATCAATTCTCAATCCTCAATCCTCAATCCTCAGACCTCAAACATCAATATTCAACCCTCAGTCCTCGTCCTCAACCCACAACCCTCAATACTCAATCCTCAATCTTCAATCATCAATATTCAATCTTCAATCCTCAATCCTCAATCCTCAATCCTCAATCCTCAATCCTCAATCCTCAAACCTCAATCCTCAATCCTCAAGCCTCAGTCCTCAATCCTCAATCCTCAATCCTCAAACCTCAATCCTCAACCGTCAGTCCTCGTCCTCAATCCTCAACCCTCAATCCTCAATCTTCAATCTTCAATCATCAATAATCAATCTTCAATCCTCAATCATCAATCCTCAATCCTCAATCTTCAATCCTCAATATTCAACACTCAACCCTCAACCATCAATCCTCAATACTCTACCATCAATCCTCAATTCTCAATACTCAATAGAACATCCTGAACTCTGATGGTTCAATACTCAATCCAGAATATTCAATAATCAAATTTCAAACCTCAAGCATCAATCCTCAACACTCAATACTCAACACTCAGTCCTCTCTCTTCAATCCTACATCCTCAACCCTCAATCCTCAAGCGCCAATCCTCAATACTCAATCCTCAATGCTCAATCCTCAATCCTCAATCCTCAATCCTCAATCCTCAATCCTCAATACTCATTCTTCAATCCTCAATACCCATTCCTCAATCTTCAATCCTCGGTCCTCAATCCTGAATTCTTAATCCTCAATCCTCAGTCCTCAACCATCAATCCTAAATTCTCAATGCTCAATAGAATATCCTGAATTCTCAGGATTCTATACTCAAACCTCAATCCTCAACCCTCAGCCCTCATTCTCAATTCTCAATCCTCAATCCTCAATATTCAATCCCCAATACTCAATCTTCAATCCTCAATCCTCAATCCTCAATCCTCAATCCTCAATCCTCAGTCATAAATCCTCAATCTTCAATACTCAATCGTCAATCCTCAGTCCTCAATCCTCAATCCTCAATCCTCGTTCCTCAAACCTCAATCCTCAACCCTCAGTCCTCATCCTCAATTCTCAATTAGCAATCCTCAATCCTCAATCCTCAATCTTCAATCCCCAAAAGTCAATCTCCAATCCTAGATCCTCAATCCCCAATCCTCAGTCCTTAATCCTCAATCTTCAATCCTCAATCGCCAGTCCTCAATCTTCAATCCTCTATGATCAATCGTCAATCCTCAAGCCTCAGCCCTCAATCCTCAATCCTCAATCCTCAATCCTCAATTCGCAATCCTCAATTCTCAATCCTCAATCCTTAGTCGTCAGACCTCAAACATCAATATTCAACCCTCAGTCCTCGTCCTCAATCCACAACCCTCGATCCTCAGTCCTCAATATTCAATCATCAATATTCAATCTTCAATCCTCAATCATCAATCCTCAATCCTCAATCCTCAATCCTCAATCTTCAATCCTCAATCCTCATCCTCAATACTCAATCCTCAATCTTCAATCCTCAATACTCAAGCTTCAATCCTCAATCCTCAATACTCAATCCTCAATCCTCAATCTTCAATCCTCAATACTCAATCTTCAATCATCAATCCTCAATCCTCAATCCTCAATCCTCATTCTTCAATCCTCAATACCCAATCCTCAATCTTCAATCCTCAATCTTCAATCCTCAATCCTCAATCCTCAATCCTCAATCCTCAATCCTCAATCCTCAATCCTCAATCTTCAATCCTCAATCCTCAATCCTCAATCGTCAATCCTCAATACTCAATCTTCAAACCTCAATCCTCAATCCTCAATACTCAATCCTCAATCTTCAATCCTCAGTACTGAATCTTCATTCCTCAATACTCAATCCTCAATCCTCAATACTCAATCTTCAATCCCCAATATTCAACTTTCAATCCTCAATCCTCAACCCCCAATCCTCAATCCTCATTCTTCAACCCTCAATACCCAATCCTCAATCTTCAATCCTCAATCCTCAATCCTCAATCCTCAATCCTCAATCCTCAATCCTCAATCCTCATTCTTCAATCCTGAATACCCAATCCTCAATCTTCAACCCTCAGTCCTCAATCCTCAATCATCAATTCTCAATCCTCAATCCTCAATCCTCAGACCTCAAACATCAATATTCGACCCTCAGTCCTCGTCCTCAACCCACAACCCTCAATACTCAATCCTCAATCTTCAATCATCAATATTCAATCTTCAATCCTCAATCCTCAATCCTCAATCCTCAATCCTCAATCCTCAAACCTCAATCCTCAGTCCTCAGCACTCAATCCTCAATCCTCAATATTCAATCATCAATACTCAATCTTCAATCCTCAATCTTCAATCCTCAATACTCAATCTTCAATCCTCAATCCTCAATCATGAATAACCAATCTCCTATCCTACATCCTCAATCCCCCATCCTCAGTCCTTAATCCTCAATATTCAATCCTCAATCGCCAGTCCTCAATCTTCAATCCTCAATCTTCAATCCTCAATCCTCAATCCTCAATCCTCAATCCTCAATCCTCATTCTTCAATCCTCAATACCCAAACCTCAATCTTCAATCCTCAATCCTCAATCCTGAATTCTCAATCCTCAATCCTCAGTCCTCAGTCCTCAAACCTCAATCCTCAACCCTCAGCCCTCATCCTCAATCCTCAATCCTCAATCCTCAATACTCAGCCCTCAGTCCTCAAACCTCAATGCTCAATCCTCAATCCCCAATACTCAATCCTCAATCATCAATCCTCAATCTTCAATACTCATTCCTCAATCCTGAATCCTCAATCTTCAATCCTCAATACTCAACCTTCAACCCTCAATCCTCAATCCTCAATCCTCAATCCTCAATCCTCAATCCTGAATCCTCAATCCTCAATTCTCAATCCTCAATCCTCAATCCCCAATCCTCAATCCTCAATCCTCAATCGTCAGTCTTCAATCCTCAATACCCAATCTGCAATCCTCAGTCCTCAGCCCTCAAACCTGAATCCTCATTCTTCAATCCTCAATACCCAATCCTCAATCTTCAACCCTCAATCCTCAATCCTCAATCCTCAATCCTCAATCCTCAATCATCAACCCTCAATCGCCAATACTCAATCCTCAATCCTCAATCCTCAATCCTCAATACTCAATCTTCAATCCTCAATCCTCAATCGTCATACCTCAATCCTCAACCGACAATCCTCGTCCTTAATCCTCAACTATCAATCCTCAATCCTCAATATTCAATCATCAATACTCAATCTTCAATCCTCAATCCTCAATCCTCAATCCTCAATCCTCAATCCTCAATCCTCAGTCCTCAAACTTCAATCCTGAATCTTCAATCCTGAATCCTCAATCTTCAGACCTCAGTCCTCAACAACCAGTTGTCAATTCTCAATCGTCAATACAATATCACCAGTTCACAGTTTTCAATGCTCAATACTCAATCTGCAATCTTCAGATCTCTATGCACAAACATCAATTCTCATCTCTGAACCCTCAACACTCAGTCCCCAATCCTCAATCCTCAATCCTCAGTCCTCAATCCACAATCATCAATCCTCAATCTTCAATACTCATTCCTCAATCCTCAATCCTCAATCCTCAATACTCAATCTTCAACCCTCAATCCTCAATCCTCAATGCTCAAACCTCAGCCCTCATCCTCAATCCTCAATCCTGAATCCCCAATCCTCAATGTTCAATCCTCAATACTCAGACTTCAATCATCAATCCTCAATACTCAATCTTCAATCCTCAACGCTCAATCCTCAATATTCAACACACAACCATCAACCATCAATTCTCAATACTCAACCATCAATCCTCAATTCTCAATACTCAATAGAATATCCTGAATTCTCATGATTCAATACTCAATCCACAATATTCAATAATCAAATCTCGATCCTCAAACATCAATTCTCAACACTCAATCCTCAACACGCGGTACTCTCTCTTCAATCCTCCATCCTCAATCCTCTATCCCCAAGCGTCAATCCTCAATCCTCAATCCTCAATCCTCAATCCTCAATCCTCAATCCTCAGTCCTCAGACCTCAATCCTGAATCTTCAATCATGAATCCTCAATCTTCAGACCTCAGTCCTCAACAATCAGTTGTCAATTCTCAATCCTCAATACAATATCATCAATTCACAGTTTTCAATACTCAATACTCAATCTGCAATCCTCAAATCTCTATGCACAAACATCAATTCTCATCACTGAACCCTCAACACTCAGTCCCCAATCTTCAATCCTCAATCCTCAATCCTCAATCTTCAATCCTCAATCCTCAATCCTCAATCCTCAATCCTCAATCTTCAATCCTCAATCCTCAATCTTCATCCCTCAATCCTCAATCCTCAATTCTCAATCCTCAATCCTCAGTCCTCAGTCCTCAAACCTCAATCCTCAACCCTGAGCCATCATCCTCAACCCTCAATCCTCGTTCCTCAATCCTCAATCCTAAAATCCTCAATCCTCAGTCATCAATCCTCAATCTTTAATACTCAATCCTCAATCCTCAATCCTCAACCCTCAATCCTAAATCCTCAATCTTCATCCCTCAATCCTCAATCCTCAATTCTCAATCCTCAATCCTCAGTCCTCAGTCCTCAAACCTCAATCCTCAACCCTGAGCCATCATCCTCAATCCTCAATCCTCGTTCCTCAATCCTCAATCCTAAAATCCTCAATCCTCAGTCATCAATCCTCAATCTTCAATACTCAATCCTCAATTGTCAATCCTCAACCCTCAATCCTAAATCCTCATTCCTCAAACCTCAATCCTCAACACTCAGTCCTCATCCTCCATCTTCAATCCTCAATCCTCAATCCTCAATCTTCAATCCTCAATACTCAACATTCGATCCTCAATCCTCAGTCCTCAATCCTCAAACCTCAATCCTCAGTCCTCAATCCTCAATCCTCAATCCTCACACCTCAATCCTCAACCGCCAATCCTCGTCCTCAATCCTCAACTGTCAATCCTCAATCCTCAATATTCGATCATCAATTCTCAGTCTTCAATCCTCAATCCTCAATCCTCAATCCTCAATCCTCAATCTTTAATACTCAATTGTCAATACTCAATCCTCAATCCCCAATACTCAATCTTCAATCCCCAATCCTCAATCCTCAATCCTCAACCCTCAGCCCTTATCCTCAATCCTCAATCCTGAATCCTCAATCCTCAACCTTCAATCCTCAATAGTCAATCTCCAATCCTCAATCCTCAATCCAAAATCCTCAATCTTCAATCCTCATCCTCAATCCTCAAGCCTCAATTATCAATCCTCAATCTTCAATCCTGAATACTCAATTTTCAATCCTCAATCCTCAATCCTCAATCCTCAATCCTCAATCCTCTATCGTCAGTCTTCAATCCTCAATACTCAATCTTCAATCCTCAATCCTCAATACTCAATCCTCAATCCTCAATCATCAATTCTCAATTCTCAGTCTGCAATCCTCAATACTCAATCCTCAATCCTCAATCCTCATTCTTCAATCCTCAATACCCAATCCTCAATCGTCAATCCTCGATCCTCAATCCTGAATTCTCAATCCTCAATCCTCAGTTCTCAATCCTCAATCCTCAGTCATAAATCCTCAATCTTCAATACTCAATCGTCAATCCTCAGTCCTCAATCCTCAATCCTCAATACTCAGTCCTCATTCTTCAATCCTCAATACCCAATCCTCAATCTTCAATCCTCAATCCTCATTCTTCAATCCTCAATACCCAATCCTCAATCTTCAACCCTCAATTCTCTATCCTCAATCCTCAATTCTCAATCCTAATTCTTCAATCCTCAATTCCCAAACCTCAATCTTCAATCCTCAATCCTCAATCCTCAATCATCAATCCTCAATCTTCAATACTCATTCCTCAATCCTCAATCCCCAATCCTCAATCTTCAACCATCAATCCTCATTGTCCAACACTGAATCCTCAATCCTCAGTCCTCAATACTCAATCCTCAGTTCTCAATCCTCAACCCTCAATCTTCAATCCACAATACTCAATCTTCAATCCTCAATCCTCAATCCTCAACCCTCAATCCTCAATCTTCAATCCTCAATCCTCAATCCTCAATCCTCAATCCTCAATCCTCAATCCTCAATCCTCATTCTTCAATCCTCAATACCCAATCCTCAGTCTTCAACCCTCAGTCCTCAATCATCAATTCTCAATCCTCAATCCTCAATCCTCAGGCCTCAAAGATCAATATTAAACCCTCAGTCCTCGTTCTCAATCCACAACCCTCAAACCTCAAACCTCAATCCTCAACCGTCAGTACTCGTCCTCAATCCTCAACCCTCATTCCTCAATCCTCAATCCTCAATCCTCAATCCTCATTCTTCAATCCTCAATCCTCAATCCTCAATCCTCAATCCTCATTCTTCAAACCTCAATACCCAATCCTCAATCTTCAATCCTCAATTCTCAATCCACAATTCTCAATCCTCAATCCTTAATCCTCAGACATCAAACATCAACATTCAACCCTCAGTCCTCGTCCTCAATCCACAACACTCAATCCTCAGTCCTCAATATTCAATCATCAATATTCAATCTTCAATCCTCAATCCTCAATCCTCAATCCTCAATCCTCAATTCTCAATCCTCAATCTTCAAACCTCAATCCTCATCCTCAATACTCAATCCTCAATCTTCAATCCTCAATACTCAAGCTTCAACCCTCAATCCTCAATCCTCAATCCTCAATCCTCAATCTTCAATCCTTAATACTCAATCTTCAATCCTCAATCCTCAATCCTCAATCCTCAATCCTCATTCTACAATCCCCAATACCCAATACTCAATCTTCAATCCTCAATCCTCAATCCTCAATCCTCAATCCTCAATCCTCATTCTTCAATCCTCAATACCCAATCCTCAATCTTCAATCCTCAATCCTCAATCCTCAATCCTCAATCCTCAATCCTCATTCTTCAATACTCAATACCCAATCCTCAATCTTCAATCCTCGATCCTCAATCCTGAATTCTCAATCCTCAATCCGCAGTCCTCAAACATCAATCCTAAATTCTCAATGCTCAACAGAATATCCTGAATTCTCAGGATTCTATACTCAATCCTCAATCCTCAACCCTCAGCCCCCATTCTCAATCCTCAATCCTCAATCCTCAATATTCAATCCCCAATACTCAATCTTGAATCCTCAATCCTCAATCCTCAATACTCAATCCTCAATCCTCAGTCATAAATCCTCAATCTTCAATACTCAATCGTCAATCCTCAGTCCTCAATCCTCAATCCTCAATCCTCAATCCTCATTCTTCAATCCTCAATACCCAATCCTCTATCTTCAATCCTCAACCCTCATTCTTCAATCCTCAATACCCAATCCTCAATCTTCAACCCTCAATCCTCTATCCTCAATCCTCAATTCTCAATCCTAATTCTTCAATCCTCAATTCCCAAACCTCAATCTTCAATTCTCAATCCTCAATCCCCAATCCTCAATCCTCAATCCTTAATCATCAATCCTCAACCTTCAATACTCATTCCTCAATCCTGAATCCTCAATCTTCATCCTCAATACTCAATCTTCAACCCTCAATCCTCAATCCTCAATCCTCAATCCTCAATCCTCAATCCTCAATCCTGAATCCTCAATCTTCAATCCTCGATACTCAATCTGCAATCCTCAATCCTCAATCCTCAATCCTCAATCCTCATTCCTCAATCCTCAATACCCAATCCTCAATCTTCAACCCTCAGTCCTCAATCATCAATTCTCAATCTTCAATCCTCAATCCTCAGGCCTCAAACATCAATATTCAACCCTCAGTCCTCGTTCTCAATCCACAACCCTCAATCCTCAAACCTCAATCCTCAACCGTCAGTCCTCGTCCTCAATCCTCAACCCTCAATCCTCAATCCTCAATCTTCAATCTTCAATACTCAATCTTCAATCCTCAATACTCAATCCTCAATCCTCAATCCTCAATACCCAATCCTCAATCTTCAATCCTCAATCCTCAATCATCAATTCTCAATCCTCAATCCTCAATCCTCAGACCTCAAACATCAATATTCAACCCTCAGTCCTCGTCCTCAACCCACAACCCTCAATACTCAATCCTCAATCTTCAATCATCAATATTCAATCTTCAATCCTCAATCCTCAATCCTCAATCCTCAATCCTCAATCCTCAATCCTCAAACCTCAATCCTCAATCCTCAAGCCTCAGTCCTCAATCCTCAATCCTCAATCCTCAAACCTCAATCCTCAACCGTCAGTCCTCGTCCTCAATCCTCAACCCTCAATCCTCAATCTTCAATCTTCAATCATCAATAATCAATCTTCAATCCTCAATCATCAATCCTCAATCCTCAATCTTCAATCCTCAATATTCAACACTCAACCCTCAACCATCAATCCTCAATACTCTACCATCAATCCTCAATTCTCAATACTCAATAGAACATCCTGAACTCTGATGGTTCAATACTCAATCCAGAATATTCAATAATCAAATTTCAAACCTCAAGCATCAATCCTCAACACTCAATACTCAACACTCAGTCCTCTCTCTTCAATCCTACATCCTCAACCCTCAATCCTCAAGCGTCAATCCTCAATACTCAATCCTCAATGCTCAATCCTCAATCCTCAATCCTCAATCCTCAATCCTCAATCCTCAATACTCATTCTTCAATCCTCAATACCCATTCCTCAATCTTCAATCCTCGGTCCTCAATCCTGAATTCTTAATCCTCAATCCTCAGTCCTCAACCATCAATCCTAAATTCTCAATGCTCAATAGAATATCCTGAATTCTCAGGATTCTATACTCAAACCTCAATCCTCAACCCTCAGCCCTCATTCTCAATTCTCAATCCTCAATCCTCAATATTCAATCCCCAATACTCAATCTTCAATCCTCAATCCTCAATCCTCAATCCTCAATCCTCAATCCTCAGTCATAAATCCTCAATCTTCAATACTCAATCGTCAATCCTCAGTCCTCAATCCTCAATCCTCAATCCTCGTTCCTCAAACCTCAATCCTCAACCCTCAGTCCTCATCCTCAATTCTCAATTAGCAATCCTCAATCCTCAATCCTCAATCTTCAATCCCCAAAAGTCAATCTCCAATCCTAGATCCTCAATCCCCAATCCTCAGTCCTTAATCCTCAATCTTCAATCCTCAATCGCCAGTCCTCAATCTTCAATCCTCTATGATCAATCGTCAATCCTCAAGCCTCAGCCCTCAATCCTCAATCCTCAATCCTCAATCCTCAATTCGCAATCCTCAATTCTCAATCCTCAATCCTTAGTCGTCAGACCTCAAACATCAATATTCAACCCTCAGTCCTCGTCCTCAATCCACAACCCTCGATCCTCAGTCCTCAATATTCAATCATCAATATTCAATCTTCAATCCTCAATCATCAATCCTCAATCCTCAATCCTCAATCCTCAATCTTCAATCCTCAATCCTCATCCTCAATACTCAATCCTCAATCTTCAATCCTCAATACTCAAGCTTCAATCCTCAATCCTCAATACTCAATCCTCAATCCTCAATCTTCAATCCTCAATACTCAATCTTCAATCATCAATCCTCAATCCTCAATCCTCAATCCTCATTCTTCAATCCTCAATACCCAATCCTCAATCTTCAATCCTCAATCTTCAATCCTCAATCCTCAATCCTCAATCCTCAATCCTCAATCCTCAATCCTCAATCCTCAATCTTCAATCCTCAATCCTCAATCCTCAATCGTCAATCCTCAATACTCAATCTTCAAACCTCAATCCTCAATCCTCAATACTCAATCCTCAATCTTCAATCCTCAGTACTGAATCTTCATTCCTCAATACTCAATCCTCAATCCTCAATACTCAATCTTCAATCCCCAATATTCAACTTTCAATCCTCAATCCTCAACCCCCAATCCTCAATCCTCATTCTTCAACCCTCAATACCCAATCCTCAATCTTCAATCCTCAATCCTCAATCCTCAATCCTCAATCCTCAATCCTCAATCCTCAATCCTCATTCTTCAATCCTGAATACCCAATCCTCAATCTTCAACCCTCAGTCCTCAATCCTCAATCATCAATTCTCAATCCTCAATCCTCAATCCTCAGACCTCAAACATCAATATTCGACCCTCAGTCCTCGTCCTCAACCCACAACCCTCAATACTCAATCCTCAATCTTCAATCATCAATATTCAATCTTCAATCCTCAATCCTCAATCCTCAATCCTCAATCCTCAATCCTCAAACCTCAATCCTCAGTCCTCAGCACTCAATCCTCAATCCTCAATATTCAATCATCAATACTCAATCTTCAATCCTCAATCTTCAATCCTCAATACTCAATCTTCAATCCTCAATCCTCAATCATGAATAACCAATCTCCTATCCTACATCCTCAATCCCCCATCCTCAGTCCTTAATCCTCAATATTCAATCCTCAATCGCCAGTCCTCAATCTTCAATCCTCAATCTTCAATCCTCAATCCTCAATCCTCAATCCTCAATCCTCAATCCTCATTCTTCAATCCTCAATACCCAAACCTCAATCTTCAATCCTCAATCCTCAATCCTGAATTCTCAATCCTCAATCCTCAGTCCTCAGTCCTCAAACCTCAATCCTCAACCCTCAGCCCTCATCCTCAATCCTCAATCCTCAATCCTCAATACTCAGCCCTCAGTCCTCAAACCTCAATGCTCAATCCTCAATCCCCAATACTCAATCCTCAATCATCAATCCTCAATCTTCAATACTCATTCCTCAATCCTGAATCCTCAATCTTCAATCCTCAATACTCAACCTTCAACCCTCAATCCTCAATCCTCAATCCTCAATCCTCAATCCTCAATCCTGAATCCTCAATCCTCAATTCTCAATCCTCAATCCTCAATCCCCAATCCTCAATCCTCAATCCTCAATCGTCAGTCTTCAATCCTCAATACCCAATCTGCAATCCTCAGTCCTCAGCCCTCAAACCTGAATCCTCATTCTTCAATCCTCAATACCCAATCCTCAATCTTCAACCCTCAATCCTCAATCCTCAATCCTCAATCCTCAATCCTCAATCATCAACCCTCAATCGCCAATACTCAATCCTCAATCCTCAATCCTCAATCCTCAATACTCAATCTTCAATCCTCAATCCTCAATCGTCATACCTCAATCCTCAACCGACAATCCTCGTCCTTAATCCTCAACTATCAATCCTCAATCCTCAATATTCAATCATCAATACTCAATCTTCAATCCTCAATCCTCAATCCTCAATCCTCAATCCTCAATCCTCAATCCTCAGTCCTCAAACTTCAATCCTGAATCTTCAATCCTGAATCCTCAATCTTCAGACCTCAGTCCTCAACAACCAGTTGTCAATTCTCAATCGTCAATACAATATCACCAGTTCACAGTTTTCAATGCTCAATACTCAATCTGCAATCTTCAGATCTCTATGCACAAACATCAATTCTCATCTCTGAACCCTCAACACTCAGTCCCCAATCCTCAATCCTCAATCCTCAGTCCTCAATCCACAATCATCAATCCTCAATCTTCAATACTCATTCCTCAATCCTCAATCCTCAATCCTCAATACTCAATCTTCAACCCTCAATCCTCAATCCTCAATGCTCAAACCTCAGCCCTCATCCTCAATCCTCAATCCTGAATCCCCAATCCTCAATGTTCAATCCTCAATACTCAGACTTCAATCATCAATCCTCAATACTCAATCTTCAATCCTCAACGCTCAATCCTCAATATTCAACACACAACCATCAACCATCAATTCTCAATACTCAACCATCAATCCTCAATTCTCAATACTCAATAGAATATCCTGAATTCTCATGATTCAATACTCAATCCACAATATTCAATAATCAAATCTCGATCCTCAAACATCAATTCTCAACACTCAATCCTCAACACGCGGTACTCTCTCTTCAATCCTCCATCCTCAATCCTCTATCCCCAAGCGTCAATCCTCAATCCTCAATCCTCAATCCTCAATCCTCAATCCTCAATCCTCAGTCCTCAGACCTCAATCCTGAATCTTCAATCATGAATCCTCAATCTTCAGACCTCAGTCCTCAACAATCAGTTGTCAATTCTCAATCCTCAATACAATATCATCAATTCACAGTTTTCAATACTCAATACTCAATCTGCAATCCTCAAATCTCTATGCACAAACATCAATTCTCATCACTGAACCCTCAACACTCAGTCCCCAATCTTCAATCCTCAATCCTCAATCCTCAATCTTCAATCCTCAATCCTCAATCCTCAATCCTCAATCCTCAATCTTCAATCCTCAATCCTCAATCTTCATCCCTCAATCCTCAATCCTCAATTCTCAATCCTCAATCCTCAGTCCTCAGTCCTCAAACCTCAATCCTCAACCCTGAGCCATCATCCTCAACCCTCAATCCTCGTTCCTCAATCCTCAATCCTAAAATCCTCAATCCTCAGTCATCAATCCTCAATCTTTAATACTCAATCCTCAATCCTCAATCCTCAACCCTCAATCCTAAATCCTCAATCTTCATCCCTCAATCCTCAATCCTCAATTCTCAATCCTCAATCCTCAGTCCTCAGTCCTCAAACCTCAATCCTCAACCCTGAGCCATCATCCTCAATCCTCAATCCTCGTTCCTCAATCCTCAATCCTAAAATCCTCAATCCTCAGTCATCAATCCTCAATCTTCAATACTCAATCCTCAATTGTCAATCCTCAACCCTCAATCCTAAATCCTCATTCCTCAAACCTCAATCCTCAACACTCAGTCCTCATCCTCCATCTTCAATCCTCAATCCTCAATCCTCAATCTTCAATCCTCAATACTCAACATTCGATCCTCAATCCTCAGTCCTCAATCCTCAAACCTCAATCCTCAGTCCTCAATCCTCAATCCTCAATCCTCACACCTCAATCCTCAACCGCCAATCCTCGTCCTCAATCCTCAACTGTCAATCCTCAATCCTCAATATTCAATCATCAATTCTCAGTCTTCAATCCTCAATCCTCAATCCTCAATCCTCAATCCTCAATCTTTAATACTCAATTGTCAATACTCAATCCTCAATCCCCAATACTCAATCTTCAATCCCCAATCCTCAATCCTCAATCCTCAACCCTCAGCCCTTATCCTCAATCCTCAATCCTGAATCCTCAATCCTCAACCTTCAATCCTCAATAGTCAATCTCCAATCCTCAATCCTCAATCCAAAATCCTCAATCTTCAATCCTCATCCTCAATCCTCAAGCCTCAATTATCAATCCTCAATCTTCAATCCTGAATACTCAATTTTCAATCCTCAATCCTCAATCCTCAATCCTCAATCCTCAATCCTCTATCGTCAGTCTTCAATCCTCAATACTCAATCTTCAATCCTCAATCCTCAATACTCAATCCTCAATCCTCAATCATCAATTCTCAATTCTCAATCCTCAATATTCAATCATCAATACTCAATCTTCAATCCTCAATCTTCAATCCTCAATACTCAATCTTCAATCCTCAACCCTCAGTCTTCATCCTCAATTCTCAATTCTCAATCCTCAATCCTCAATCCTCAATCCTCAATCCTCAATCATGAATAACCAATCTCCAATCCTACATCCTCAATCCCCAATCCTCAATCCTTAATACTCAATATTCAATCCTCAATCGCCAGTCCTCAATCTTCAATCCTCAATACTCAATCCTCAATCCTCAATCCTCAATCCTCAATCCTCAATCCTCAATCCTCATTCTTCAATCCTCAATACCCAAACCTGAATCTTCAATCCTCAATCCTCAATCCTGAATTCTCAATCCTCAATCCTCAGTCCTCAGTCCTCAAACCTCAATCCTCAACCCTCAGCCCTCATCCTCAAACATCAATCCTCAATCCTCAATCCTCAGCCCTCAGTCCTCAAACATCAATGCTCAATCCTCAATCCCCAATCCTCATTCCTCAATCCTGAATCCTCAATCTTCAATCCTCAATACTCAATCTTCAACCCTCAATACTCAATCCTCAATCGTCAATCCTCAATCCCCAATCCTCAATCCTCAATGCTCAATCCTCAATCCTCAATCCTCAATCCTCAATCCTCAACCTTCAATCCTCAATACTCAATCTTCAATCCTCAATCCTCAATGCTCAATCCTCAATCCTCAATCCTCAATCCTGAATCCTCAATCATCAATCCTCAATCTTCAATACTCAATCCTCAATCCTCAATCCTCAATCCTCAATACTCAACCATCAATCCTAAATTCTCAATGCTCAATAGAATATCCTGAATTCTCAGGATTCTATACTCAAACCTCAGTCCTCAACCCTCAGCCCTCATTCTCAATCCTCAATCCTCAATCCTCAATATTCAATCTCCAATACTCAATCTTCAATCCTCAATCCCCAATCCTCAATCCTCAATCCTCAATCCTCAGTCATAAATCCTCAATCTTCAATACTCAATCGTCAATCCTCAGTCCTCGATCCACAATCCTCAATCCTCGTTCCTCAAACTTCAATCCTCAACCCTCAGTCCTCATCCTCAATTGTCAATTCTCAATCCTCAATCCTCAATCCTCAATCTTCAATCCCCAAAAATCAATCTCCAATCCTAGAACCTCAATCCCCAATCCTCAGTCCTTAATCCTCAATCCTCAATCCTCAATCGCCAGTTCTGAATCTTCAATCCTCTATGCTCAATCGTCAATCTTCAAGCCTCAGTCCTCAATCCTCAACCCTCAATCCTCAAACCTCAATCCTCAACCGTCAGTCCTCGTCCTCAATCCTCAAACCTCAATCCTCAATCCTCAATCTTCAATCATCAGTACTCAATCTTTAATCCTCAATACTCAATCCTCAATGCTCAATCTTCAATCCTCAATTCTCAATCCTCAATTCTCAATCCTCAATCCTTAATCCTCAGACCTCAAACATCAATATTCACCCCTCAGTCCTCGTCCTCAATCCACAACCCTCAATCCTCAGTCCTCAATATTCAATCATCAATATTCAATCTTCAATCCTCAATCCTCAATCCTCAATCCTCAGTCCTCAGTCCTCAAACCTCAATCCTCAACCCTCAGCCCTCATCCTCAATCCTCAATCCTCAATCCTCAATCCTCAGCCCTCAGTCCTCAAACCTCAATGCTCAATCCTCAATCCCCAATCCTCAATCCTCAATCCTCAATCATCAATCCTCAACCTTCAATACTCATTCCTCAATCCTGAATCCTCAATCTTCATCCTCAATACTCAATCTTCAACCCTCAATCCTCAATCCTCAATCCTCAATCCTCAATCCTCAATCCTGAATTCTCAATCTTCAATCCTCGATACTCAATCTGCAATCCTCAATCCTCAATCCTCAATCCTCAATCCTCATTCCTCAATCCTCAATACCCAATCCTCAATCTTCAACCCTCAGTCCTCAATCCTCAATCCACAATCCTCGTTCCTCAAACCTCAATCCTCAACCCTCAGTCCTCATCCTCAATTCCCAATTCTCAATCCTCAATCCTCAATCCTCAATCTTCAATCCCCAAAAATCAGTCTCCAATCCTAGAACCTCAATCCCCAATCCTCAGTCCTTAATCCTCAATCTTCAATCCTCAATCGCCAGTTCTGAATCTTCAACCCTCTATGCTCAATCGTCAATCTTCAAGCCTCAGTCCTCAATCCTCAACCCTCAATCCTCAAACCTCAATCCTCAACCGTCAGTCCTCGTCCTCAATCCTCAAACCTCAATCCTCAATCCTCAATCTTCAATCATCAGTACTCAATCTTCAATCCTCAATACTCAATCCTCAATGCTCAATCTTCAATCCTCAATTCTCAATCCTCAATTCTCAATCCTCAATCCTTAATCCTCAGACCTCGAACATCAATATTCACCCCTCAGTCCTCGTCCTCAATCCACAACCCTCAATCCTCAGTCCTCAATATTCAATCATCAATATTCAACCTTCAATCCTCAATCCTCAATCCTCAATCCTCAGTCCTCAGTCCTCAAACCTCAATCCTCAACCCTCGATCCTCAGCCATAAATCCTCAATCTTCAATACTCAATCGTCAACCCTCAGTCCTCAATCCTCAATCCACAATCCTCGTTCCTCAAACCTCAATCCTCAACCCTCAGCCCTCAGTCCTCAAACCTCAATGCTCAATCCTCAATCCCCAATCCTCAATCCTCAATCCTCAATCATCAATCCTCAACCTTCAATACTCATTCCTCAATCCTGAATCCTCAATCTTCATCCTCAATACTCAATCTTCAACCCTCAATCCTCAATCCTCAATCCTCAATCCTCAATCCTCAATCCTGAATCCTCAATCTTCAATCCTCGATACTCAATCTGCAATCCTCAATCCTCAATCCTCAATCCTCAATCCTCATTCCTCAATCCTCAATACCCAATCCTCAATCTTCAACCCTCAGTCCTCAATCATCAATTCTCAATCTTCAATCCTCAATCATCAGGCCTCAAACATCAATATTCAACCCTCAGTCCTCGTTCTCAATCCACAAGCCTCAATCCTCAAACCTCAATCCTCAACCGTCAGTCCTCGTCCTCAATCCTCAACCCTCAATCCTCAATCCTCAATCTTCAATCTTCAATACTCAATCTTCAATCCTCAATACTCAATCCTCAATCCTCAATCCTCAGCCATAAATCCTCAATCTTCAATACTCAATCGTCAACCCTCAGTCCTCAATCCTCAATCTTCAATCCCCAATAATCAATCTCCAATCCTAGATCCTCAATCCCCAATCCTCAATCCTTAATCCTCAATCTTCAATCCTCAATACTCAATCTTCAATCCTCAATCCTCAATCCTCAATCCTCAATCCTCAGTCCTCAATCCTGAATCCTCAACCTTCATTCCTCAATACTCAATCTGCAATCCTCAATCCTCAATCCTCAATCCTCAATCCTCATTCTTCAATCCTCAATACCCAATCCTCAATCTACAATCCTCAATCCTCAATCATCAATTCTCAATCCTCAATCCTCAATCCTCAGACCTCAAACATCAATATTCAACCCTCAGTCCTCGTCCTCAATCCACAACCCTCAATACTCAATCCTCAATCTTCAATCATCAATATTCAATCTTCAATCCTCAATCCTCAATCCTCAATCCTCAATCCTCAATCCTCAAAACCTCAATCCTCAATCCTCAAGCCTCAGTCCTCAATCCTCAATCCTCAATCCTCAATACTCAGTCATAAATCCTCAATCTTCAATACTCAATCGTCAACCCTCAGTCCTCAATCCTCAATCCTCAATCCTCAAACCTCAATCCTCAACCGTCAGTCCTCGTCCTCAATCCTCAACCCTCAATCCTCAATCTTCAATCTTCAATCATCAATAATCAATCTTCAATCCTCAATCATCAATCCTCAATCCTCAATCTTCAATCCTCAATATTCAACACTCAACCCTCAACCATCAATCCTCAATACTCTACCATCAATCCTCAATTCTCAATACTCAATAGAACATCCTGAACTCTGATGGTTCAATACTCAATCCAGAATTTTCAATAATCAAATTTCAAACCTCAAGCATCAATCCTCAACACTCAATACTCAACACTCAGTCCTCTCTCTTCAATCCTACATCCTCAACCCTCAATCCTCAAGCGTCAATCCTCAATACTCAATCCTCAATGCTCAATCCTCAATCCTCAATCCTCAATCCTCAATCCTCAATCCTCAATACTCATTCTTCAATCCTCAATACCCATTCCTCAATCTTCAATCCTCGGTCCTCAATCCTGAATTCTTAATCCTCAATCCTCAGTCCTCAACCATCAATCCTAAATTCTCAATGCTCAATAGAATATCCTGAATTCTCAGGATTCTATACTCAAACCTCAATCCTCAACCCTCAGCCCTCATTCTCAATTCTCAATCCTCAATCCTCAATATTCAATCCCCAATACTCAATCTTCAATCCTCAATCCTCAATCCTCAATCCTCAATCCTCAATCCTCAGTCATAAATCCTCAATCTTCAATACTCAATCGTCAATCCTCAGTCCTCAATCCTCAATCCTCAATCCTCGTTCCTCAAACCTCAATCCTCAACCCTCAGTCCTCATCCTCAATTCTCAATTAGCAATCCTCAATCCTCAATCCTCAATCTTCAATCCCCAAAAGTCAATCTCCAATCCTAGATCCTCAATCCCCAATCCTCAGTCCTTAATCCTCAATCTTCAATCCTCAATCGCCAGTCCTCAATCTTCAATCCTCTATGATCAATCGTCAATCCTCAAGCCTCAGCCCTCAATCCTCAATCCTCAATCCTCAATCCTCAATTCGCAATCCTCAATTCTCAATCCTCAATCCTTAGTCCTCAGACCTCAAACATCAATATTCAACACTCAGTCCTCGTCCTCAATCCACAACCCTCGATCCTCAGTCCTCAATATTCAATCATCAATATTCAATCTTCAATCCTCAATCTTCAATCCTCAATCCTCAATCCTCAATCCTCAATCTTCAATCCTCAATCCTCATCCTCAATACTCAATCCTCAATCTTCAATCCTCAATACTCAAGCTTCAATCCTCAATCCTCAATCCTCAATCCTCAATCCTCAATCCTCAATCTTCAATCCTCAATACTCAATCTTCAATCATCAATCCTCAATCCTCAATCCTCAATCCTCATTCTTCAATCCTCAATACCCAATCCTCAATCTTCAATCCTCAATCTTCAATCCTCAATCCTCAATCCTCAATCCTCATTCTTCAATCCTCAATACCCAATCCTCAATCTTGAATCCTCAATCCTCAATCCTCAATCCTCAATCCTCAATCCTCATTCTTCAATCCTCAATACCCAATCCTCAACCTTCAATCCTCAATCCTCATTCTTCAATCCTCAATACCCAATCCTTAATCTTCAACCCTCAATTCTCTATCCTCAATCCTCAATTCTCAATCCTAATTCTTCAATCCTCAATTCCCAAACCTCAATCTTCAATCCTCAATCCTCAATCCTCAATCATCAATCCTCAATCTTCAATACTCATTCCTCAATCCTCAATCCCCAATCCTCAATCTTCAACCATCAATCCTCATTGTCCAACACTGAATCCTCAATCCTCAGTCCTCAATACTCAATCCTCAGTACTCAATCCTCAACCCTCAATCTTCAATCCACAATACTCAATCTTCAATCCTCAATCCTCAGTCCTCAATCCTCAATCCTCAATCTTCAATCCTCAATCCTCAATCCTCAATCGTCAATCCTCAATACTCAATCTTCAAACCTCAATCCTCAATCCTCAATACTCAATCCTCAATCTTCAATCCTCAGTACTGAATCTTCATTCCTCAATCCTCAATCGTCAATCCTCAATACTCAATCTTCAATCCCCAATATTCAACCTTCAATCCTCAATCCTCAACCCCCAATCCTCAATCCTCATTCTTCAACCCTCAATACCCAATCCTCAATCTTCAATCCTCAATCCTCAATCCTCAATCCTCAATCCTCAATCCTCAATCCTCAATCCTCATTCTTCAATCCTGAATACCCAATCCTCAATCTTCAACCCTCAGTCCTCAATCCTCAATCATCAATTCTCAATCCTCAATCCTCAATCCTCAGACCTCAAACATCAATATTCGACCCTCAGTCCTCGTCCTCAATCCACAACCCTCAATACTCAATCCTCAATCTTCAATCATCAATATTCAATCTTCAATCCTCAATCCTCAATCCTCAATCCTCAATCCTCAATCCTCAAACCTCAATCCTCAGTCCTCAGCACTCAATCCTCAATCCTCAATCTTCAATCCTCAATACTCAATCCTCAATCCTCAATCATCAATTCTCAATTCTCAATCCTCAATATTCAATCATCAATACTCAATCTTCAATCCTCAATCTTCAATCCTCAATACTCAATCTTCAATCCTCAATCCTCAATCATGAATAACCAATCTCCTATCCTACATCCTCAATCCTCCATCCTCAGTCCTTAATCCTCAATATTCAATCCTCAATCGCCAGTCCTCAATCTTCAATCCTCAATCTTCAATCCTCAATCCTCAATCCTCAATCCTCAATCCTCAATCCTCATTCTTCAATCCTCAATACCCAAACCTCAATCTTCAATCCTCAATCCTCAATCCTGAATTCTCAATCCTCAATCCTCAGTCCTCAGTCCTCAAACCTCAATCCTCAACCCTCAGCCCTCATCCTCAATCCTCAATCCTCAATCCTCAATACTCAGCCCTCAGTCTTCAAACCTCAATGCTCAATCCTCAATCCCCAATACTCAATCCTCAATCATCAATCCTCAATCTTCAATACTCATTCCTCAATCCTGAATCCTCAATCTTCAATCCTCAATACTCAACCTTCAACCCTCAATCCTCAATCCTCAATCCTCAATCCTCAATCCTCAATCCTGAATCCTCAATCTTCAATCCTCAATACTCAATCTGCAATCCTCAATCCTCAATCCTCAATCCTCAATCCTCATTCTTCTATCCTCAATACCCAATCCTCAATCTTCAACCCTCAGTCCTCAATCATCAATTCTCAATCCTCAATCCTCAATCCTCAGGCCTCAAACATCAATATTCAACCCTCAGTCCTCGTTCTCAATCCACAACCCTCAATCCTCGTTCCTCAAACCTCAATCCTCAACCCTCAGTCCTCATCCTCAATTCTCAATTCTCAATCCTCAATACTCAATCCTCAATCTTCAATCCCCAATAATCAATCTCCAATCCTAGATCCTCAATCCCCAACCCTCAATCCTTAATCCTCAATCTTCAATCCTCAATACTCAATCCTCAATCCTCAATACTCAATCTTCAATCCTCAATCCCCAATCCTCAATCCTCAATCCTCTGTCCTCAATCCTGAATCCTCAACCTTCAATCCTCAATACTCAATCTGCAATCCTCAATCCTCAATCCTCATTCTTGAATCCTCAATACCCAATCCTCAATCATCAATCCTCAATCCTCATTCTTCAATACTCAATACCCAATCCTCAATCTTCAATCCTCGATCCTCAATCCTGAATTCTCAATCCTCAATCCGCAGTCCTCAACCATCAATCCTAAATTCTCAATGCTCAACAGAATATCCTGAATTCTCAGGATTCTATACTCAATCCTCAATCCTCAACCCTCAGCCCCCATTCTCAATCCTCAATCCTCAATCCTCAATATTCAATCCCCAATACTCAATCTTCAATCCTCAATCCTCAATCCTCAATCCTCAATCCTCAGTCATAAATCCTCAATCTTCAATACTCAATCGTCAATCCTCAGTCCTCAATCCTCAATCCTCAATCCTCGTTCCTCAAACTTCAATCCTCAACCCTCAGTCCTCATCCTCAATTGTCAATTCTCAATCCTCAATCCTCAATCCTCAATCCTCAATCCCCAATCCTCAGTCCTTAATACTCAATCTTCAATCCTCAATCGCCAGTCCTCAATCTTCAATCCTCTATGCTCAATCGTCAATCCTCAAGCCTCAGTCCTCAATCCTCAATCCTCAATCCTCAAACCTCAATCCTCAACCGTCAGTCCTCGTCCTCAATCCTCAATCCTCAATCCTCAATCCTCATTCTTCTATCCTCAATACCCAATCCTCAATCTTCAACCCTCAGTCCTCAATCATCAATTCTCAATCCTCAATCCTCAATCCTCAGGCCTCAAACATCAATATTCAACCCTCAGTCCTCGTTCTCAATCCACAACCCTCAATCCTCGTTCCTCAAACCTCAATCCTCAACCCTCAGTCCTCATCCTCAATTCTCAATTCTCAATCCTCAATACTCAATCCTCAATCTTCAATCCCCAATAATCAATCTCCAACCCTAGATCCTCAATCCCCAACCCTCAATCCCTAATCCTCAATCTTCAATCCTCAATACTCAATCCTCAATCCTCAATACTCAATCTTCAATCCTCAATCCCCAATCCTCAATCCTCAATCCTCTGTCCTCAATCCTGAATCCTCAACCTTCAATCCTCAATACTCAATCTGCAATCCTCAATCCTCAATCCTCATTCTTGAATCCTCAATACCCAATCCTCAATCCTCAATCCTCAATACTCATTCTTCAATACTCAATACCCAATCCTCAATCTTCAATCCTCGATCCTCAATCCTGAATTCTCAATCCTCAATCCGCAGTCCTCAACCATCAATCCTAAATTCTCAATGCTCAACAGAATATCCTGAATTCTCAGGATTCTATACTCAATCCTCAATCCTCAACCCTCAGCCCCCATTCTCAATCCTCAATCCTCAATCCTCAATATTCAATCCCCAATACTCAATCTTCAATCCTCAATCCTCAATCCTCAATCCTCAATCCTCAGTCATAAATCCTCAATCTTCAATACTCAATCGTCAATCCTCAGTCCTCAATCCTCAATCCTCAATCCTCGTTCCTCAAACTTCAATCCTCAACCCTCAGTCCTCATCCTCAATTGTCAATTCTCAATCCTCAATCCTCAATCCTCAATCCTCAATCCCCAAAAATCAATCTCCAATCCTAGAACCTCAATCCCCAATCCTCAGTCCTTAATACTCAATCTTCAATCCTCTATGCTCAATCGTCAATCCTCAAGCCTCAGTCCTCAATCCTCAATCCTCAATCCTCAAACCTCAATCCTCAACCGTCAGTCCTCGTCCTCAATCCTCAACCCTCAATCCTCAATCCTCAATCTTCAATCATCAGTACTCAATCTTCAATCCTCAATACTCAATCCTCAATCGACAATCCTCAATCCCCAATCCTCAATCCTCAATGCTCAATCCTCAATCCTCAATCCTCAATCCTCTATCCTCAATCGTCAATCCTCAATACTCAACCTTCAATCCTCAATCCTCAATCCTCAATCCTCAATCCTCAATCTTCAATCCTCAATCCTCAATCCTCAATCCTCATTCTTCAATCCTCAATACCCAATCCTCAATCTTCAATCCTCGATCCTCAATCCTGAATTCTCAATCCTCAATCCCCAGTCCTCAACCATCAATCCTAAATTCTCAATGCTCAATAGAATATCCTGAATTCTCAGGATTCTATACTCAAACCTCAATCCTCAACCCTCAGCCCTCATTCTCAAACCTCAATCTTCAATCCTCAATATTCAATCCCCAATACTCAATCTTCAATCCTCAATCCTCAATCCTCAATCCTCAATCCTCAATCCTCAGTCATAAATCCTCAATCTTCAATACTCAATCGTCAATCCTCAGTCCTCAATCCTCAATCCTCAATCCTCGTTCCTCAAACCTCAATCCTAAACCCTCAGTCCTCATCCTCAATTCTCAATTAGCAATTCTCAATCCTCAATCCTCAATCTTCAATCCCCAAAAATCAATCTCCAATCCTAGATCCTCAATCCCCAATCCTCAGTCCTTAATCCTCAATCTTCAATCCTCAATCATCAGACCTCAATCTTCAATCCTCTATGATCAATCGTCAATCCTCAAGCCTCAGTCCTCAATCCTCAATCCTCAATCCTCAATCCACATTCTTCAAACCTCAATACCCAATCCTCAATCTTCAATCCTCAATTCTCAATCCTCAATTCTCAATCCTCAATCCTTAATCCTCAGACATCAAACATCAACATTCAACCCTCAGTCCTCGTCCTCAATCCACAACACTCAATCCTCAGTCCTCAATATTCAATCATCAATATTCAATCTTCAATCCTCAATCCTCAATCCTCAATCCTCAATCCTCAATCCTCAATCCTCAATCTTCAAACCTCAATCCTCGTCCTCAATACTCAATCCTCAATCTTCAATCCTCAATACTCAAGCTTCAATCCTCAATCCTCAATCCTCAATCCTCAATCCTCAATCTTCAATCCTTAATACTCAATCTTCAATCCTCAATCCTCAATCCTCAATCCTCAATCCTCATTCTACAATCCTCAATACCCAATACTCAATCTTCAATCCTCAATCCTCAATCCTCAATCCTCAATCCTCAATCCTCATTCTTCAATCCTCAATACCCAATCCTCAATCCTCAGGCCTCAAACATCAATATTCAACCCTCAGTCCTCGTTCTCGATCCACAACCCTCAAACCTCAAACCTCAATCCTCAACCGTCAGTCCTCGTCCTCAATCCTCAACCCTCAATCCTCAATCCTCAATCTTCAATCTTCAATACTCAATCTTCAATCCTCAATACTCAATCCTCAATCCTCAATCCTCAATCCTCAGTCCTCAATCCTGAATCCTCAACCTTCAATCCTCAATACTCAGTCTGCAATCCTCAATACTCAATCCTCAATCCTCAATCCTCATTCTTCAATCCTCAATACCCAATCCTCAATCGTCAATCCTCGATCCTCAATCCTGAATTCTCAATCCTCAATCCTCAGTTCTCAATCCTCAATCCTCAGTCATAAATCCTCAATCTTCAATACTCAATCGTCAATCCTCAGTCCTCAATCCTCAATCCTCAATACTCAGTCCTCATTCTTCAATCCTCAATACCCAATCCTCAATCTTCAATCCTCAATCCTCATTCTTCAATCCTCAATACCCAATCCTCAATCTTCAACCCTCAATTCTCTATCCTCAATCCTCAATTCTCAATCCTAATTCTTCAATCCTCAATTCCCAAACCTCAATCTTCAATCCTCAATCCTCAATCCTCAATCATCAATCCTCAATCTTCAATACTCATTCCTCAATCCTCAATCCCCAATCCTCAATCTTCAACCATCAATCCTCATTGTCCAACACTGAATCCTCAATCCTCAGTCCTCAATACTCAATCCTCAGTTCTCAATCCTCAACCCTCAATCTTCAATCCACAATACTCAATCTTCAATCCTCAATCCTCAATCCTCAACCCTCAATCCTCAATCTTCAATCCTCAATCCTCAATCCTCAATCCTCAATCCTCAATCCTCAATCCTCAATCCTCATTCTTCAATCCTCAATACCCAATCCTCAGTCTTCAACCCTCAGTCCTCAATCATCAATTCTCAATCCTCAATCCTCAATCCTCAGGCCTCAAAGATCAATATTAAACCCTCAGTCCTCGTTCTCAATCCACAACCCTCAAACCTCAAACCTCAATCCTCAACCGTCAGTACTCGTCCTCAATCCTCAACCCTCATTCCTCAATCCTCAATCCTCAATCCTCAATCCTCATTCTTCAATCCTCAATCCTCAATCCTCAATCCTCAATCCTCATTCTTCAAACCTCAATACCCAATCCTCAATCTTCAATCCTCAATTCTCAATCCACAATTCTCAATCCTCAATCCTTAATCCTCAGACATCAAACATCAACATTCAACCCTCAGTCCTCGTCCTCAATCCACAACACTCAATCCTCAGTCCTCAATATTCAATCATCAATATTCAATCTTCAATCCTCAATCCTCAATCCTCAATCCTCAATCCTCAATTCTCAATCCTCAATCTTCAAACCTCAATCCTCATCCTCAATACTCAATCCTCAATCTTCAATCCTCAATACTCAAGCTTCAACCCTCAATCCTCAATCCTCAATCCTCAATCCTCAATCTTCAATCCTTAATACTCAATCTTCAATCCTCAATCCTCAATCCTCAATCCTCAATCCTCATTCTACAATCCCCAATACCCAATACTCAATCTTCAATCCTCAATCCTCAATCCTCAATCCTCAATCCTCAATCCTCATTCTTCAATCCTCAATACCCAATCCTCAATCTTCAATCCTCAATCCTCAATCCTCAATCCTCAATCCTCAATCCTCATTCTTCAATACTCAATACCCAATCCTCAATCTTCAATCCTCGATCCTCAATCCTGAATTCTCAATCCTCAATCCGCAGTCCTCAAACATCAATCCTAAATTCTCAATGCTCAACAGAATATCCTGAATTCTCAGGATTCTATACTCAATCCTCAATCCTCAACCCTCAGCCCCCATTCTCAATCCTCAATCCTCAATCCTCAATATTCAATCCCCAATACTCAATCTTGAATCCTCAATCCTCAATCCTCAATACTCAATCCTCAATCCTCAGTCATAAATCCTCAATCTTCAATACTCAATCGTCAATCCTCAGTCCTCAATCCTCAATCCTCAATCCTCAATCCTCATTCTTCAATCCTCAATACCCAATCCTCTATCTTCAATCCTCAACCCTCATTCTTCAATCCTCAATACCCAATCCTCAATCTTCAACCCTCAATCCTCTATCCTCAATCCTCAATTCTCAATCCTAATTCTTCAATCCTCAATTCCCAAACCTCAATCTTCAATTCTCAATCCTCAATCCTCAATCATCAATCCTCAATCTTCAATACTCATTCCTCAATCCTCAATCCCCAATCCTCAATCTTCAACCATCAATCCTCATTGTCCAACACTGAATCCTCAATCCTCAGTCCTCAATACTCAATCCTCAGTACTCAATCCTCAACCCTCAATCTTCAATCCACAATACTCAATCTTCAATCCTCAATCCTCAATCCTCAATCCTCAACCCTGAATCCTCATTCTTCAATCCTCAATACCCAATCCTCAATCTTCAACCCTCAGTCCTCAATCATCAATTCTCAATCCTCAATCCTCAATCCTCAGGCCTCAAACAACAATATTCAACCCTCAGTCCTCGTTCTCAATCCACAACCCTCAAACCTCAAACCTCAATCCTCAACCGTCAGTCCTCGTCCTCAATCCTCAACCCTCAATCCTAAATCCTCAATCTTCAATCTTCAATACTCAATCTTCAATCCTCAATACTCAATCCTCAATCCTCAATCCTCAATCGTCAGTCCTCAATCCTGAATCCTCAACCTTCAATCCTCAATACTCAATCTGCAATCCTCAATACTCAATCCTCAATCCTCAATCCTCATTCTTCAATCCTCAATACCCAATCCTCAATCGTCAATCCTCGTTCCTCAATCCTGAATTCTCAATCCTCAATCCTCAGTCCTCAATCCTCAATCCTCAGTCATAAATCCTCAATCTTCAATACTCAATCGTCAATCCTCAGTCCTCAATCCTCAATCCTCAATCCTCAATCCTCATTCTTCAATCCTCAATACCCAATCCTCAATCCTCAATCCTCAATCGTCAATCCTCAATACTCAATCTTCAAACCTGAATCCTCAATCCTCAATACTCAATCCTCAATCTTCAATCCTCAGTACTCAATCTTAATTCCTCAATCGTCAATCCTCAATCCTCAATCATCAATCCTCAATATTCAATCTTCAATCCTCAATCCTCAACCGCCAATCCTCAATCCTCATTCTTCAACCCTCAATCCCCAATCCTCAATCCTCAATGCTCAATCCTCAATCCTCAATCCTCAATCCTCAATCCTCAACCTTCAATCCTCAATACTCAATCTTCAATCCTCAATCCTCAATGCTCAATCCTCAATCCTCAATCCTCAATCCTGAATCCTCAATCATCAATCCTCAATCTTCAATACTCAATCCTCAATCCTCAATCCTCAATCCTCAATACTCAACCATCAATCCTAAATTCTCAATGCTCAATAGAATATCCTGAATTCTCAGGATTCTATACTCAAACCTCAGTCCTCAACCCTCAGCCCTCATTCTCAATCCTCAATCCTCAATCCTCAATATTCAATCTCCAATACTCAATCTTCAATCCTCAATCCCCAATCCTCAATCCTCAATCCTCAATCCTCAGTCATAAATCCTCAATCTTCAATACTCAATCGTCAATCCTCAGTCCTCGATCCACAATCCTCAATCCTCGTTCCTCAAACTTCAATCCTCAACCCTCAGTCCTCATCCTCAATTGTCAATTCTCAATCCTCAATCCTCAATCCTCAATCTTCAATCCCCAAAAATCAATCTCCAATCCTAGAACCTCAATCCCCAATCCTCAGTCCTTAATCCTCAATCCTCAATCCTCAATCGCCAGTTCTGAATCTTCAATCCTCTATGCTCAATCGTCAATCTTAAAGCCTCAGTCCTCAATCCTCAACCCTCAATCCTCAAACCTCAATCCTCAACCGTCAGTCCTCGTCCTCAATCCTCAAACCTCAATCCTCAATCCTCAATCTTCAATCATCAGTACTCAATCTTTAATCCTCAATACTCAATCCTCAATGCTCAATCTTCAATCCTCAATTCTCAATCCTCAATTCTCAATCCTCAATCCTTAATCCTCAGACCTCAAACATCAATATTCACCCCTCAGTCCTCGTCCTCAATCCACAACCCTCAATCCTCAGTCCTCAATATTCAATCATCAATATTCAATCTTCAATCCTCAATCCTCAATCCTCAATCCTCAGTCCTCAGTCCTCAAACCTCAATCCTCAACCCTCAGCCCTCATCCTCAATCCTCAATCCTCAATCCTCAATCCTCAGCCCTCAGTCCTCAAACCTCAATGCTCAATCCTCAATCCCCAATCCTCAATCCTCAATCCTCAATCATCAATCCTCAACCTTCAATACTCATTCCTCAATCCTGAATCCTCAATCTTCATCCTCAATACTCAATCTTCAACCCTCAATCCTCAATCCTCAATCCTCAATCCTCAATCCTCAATCCTGAATTCTCAATCTTCAATCCTCGATACTCAATCTGCAATCCTCAATCCTCAATCCTCAATCCTCAATCCTCATTCCTCAATCCTCAATACCCAATCCTCAATCTTCAACCCTCAGTCCTCAATCCTCAATCCACAATCCTCGTTCCTCAAACCTCAATCCTCAACCCTCAGTCCTCATCCTCAATTCCCAATTCTCAATCCTCAATCCTCAATCCTCAATCTTCAATCCCCAAAAATCAGTCTCCAATCCTAGAACCTCAATCCCCAATCCTCAGTCCTTAATCCTCAATCTTCAATCCTCAATCGCCAGTTCTGAATCTTCAACCCTCTATGCTCAATCGTCAATCTTCAAGCCTCAGTCCTCAATCCTCAACCCTCAATCCTCAAACCTCAATCCTCAACCGTCAGTCCTCGTCCTCAATCCTCAAACCTCAATCCTCAATCCTCAATCTTCAATCATCAGTACTCAATCTTCAATCCTCAATACTCAATCCTCAATGCTCAATCTTCAATCCTCAATTCTCAATCCTCAATTCTCAATCCTCAATCCTTAATCCTCAGACCTCGAACATCAATATTCACCCCTCAGTCCTCGTCCTCAATCCACAACCCTCAATCCTCAGTCCTCAATATTCAATCATCAATATTCAACCTTCAATCCTCAATCCTCAATCCTCAATCCTCAGTCCTCAGTCCTCAAACCTCAATCCTCAACCCTCGATCCTCAGCCATAAATCCTCAATCTTCAATACTCAATCGTCAACCCTCAGTCCTCAATCCTCAATCCACAATCCTCGTTCCTCAAACCTCAATCCTCAACCCTCAGCCCTCAGTCCTCAAACCTCAATGCTCAATACTCAATCCCCAATCCTCAATCCTCAATCCTCAATCATCAATCCTCAACCTTCAATACTCATTCCTCAATCCTGAATCCTCAATCTTCATCCTCAATACTCAATCTTCAACCCTCAATCCTCAATCCTCAATCCTCAATCCTCAATCCTCAATCCTGAATCCTCAATCTTCAATCCTCGATACTCAATCTGCAATCCTCAATCCTCAATCCTCAATCCTCAATCCTCATTCCTCAATCCTCAATACCCAATCCTCAATCTTCAACCCTCAGTCCTCAATCATCAATTCTCAATCTTCAATCCTCAATCATCAGGCCTCAAACATCAATATTCAACCCTCAGTCCTCGTTCTCAATCCACAAGCCTCAATCCTCAAACCTCAATCCTCAACCGTCAGTCCTCGTCCTCAATCCTCAACCCTCAATCCTCAATCCTCAATCTTCAATCTTCAATACTCAATCTTCAATCCTCAATACTCAATCCTCAATCCTCAATCCTCAGCCATAAATCCTCAATCTTCAATACTCAATCGTCAACCCTCAGTCCTCAATCCTCAATCTTCAATCCCCAATAATCAATCTCCAATCCTAGATCCTCAATCCCCAATCCTCAATCCTTAATCCTCAATCTTCAATCCTCAATACTCAATCTTCAATCCTCAATCCTCAATCCTCAATCCTCAATCCTCAGTCCTCAATCCTGAATCCTCAACCTTCATTCCTCAATACTCAATCTGCAATCCTCAATCCTCAATCCTCAATCCTCAATCCTCATTCTTCAATCCTCAATACCCAATCCTCAATCTACAATCCTCAATCCTCAATCATCAATTCTCAATCCTCAATCCTCAATCCTCAGACCTCAAACATCAATATTCAACCCTCAGTCCTCGTCCTCAATCCACAACCCTCAATACTCAATCCTCAATCTTCAATCATCAATATTCAATCTTCAATCCTCAATCCTCAATCCTCAATCCTCAATCCTCAATCCTCAAAACCTCAATCCTCAATCCTCAAGCCTCAGTCCTCAATCCTCAATCCTCAATCCTCAATACTCAGTCATAAATCCTCAATCTTCAATACTCAATCGTCAACCCTCAGTCCTCAATCCTCAATCCTCAATCCTCAAACCTCAATCCTCAACCGTCAGTCCTCGTCCTCAATCCTCAACCCTCAATCCTCAATCTTCAATCTTCAATCATCAATAATCAATCTTCAATCCTCAATCATCAATCCTCAATCCTCAATCTTCAATCCTCAATATTCAACACTCAACCCTCAACCATCAATCCTCAATACTCTACCATCAATCCTCAATTCTCAATACTCAATAGAACATCCTGAACTCTGATGGTTCAATACTCAATCCAGAATATTCAATAATCAAATTTCAAACCTCAAGCATCAATCCTCAACACTCAATACTCAACACTCAGTCCTCTCTCTTCAATCCTACATCCTCAACCCTCAATCCTCAAGCGTCAATCCTCAATACTCAATCCTCAATGCTCAATCCTCAATCCTCAATCCTCAATCCTCAATCCTCAATCCTCAATACTCATTCTTCAATCCTCAATACCCATTCCTCAATCTTCAATCCTCGGTCCTCAATCCTGAATTCTTAATCCTCAATCCTCAGTCCTCAACCATCAATCCTAAATTCTCAATGCTCAATAGAATATCCTGAATTCTCAGGATTCTATACTCAAACCTCAATCCTCAACCCTCAGCCCTCATTCTCAATTCTCAATCCTCAATCCTCAATATTCAATCCCCAATACTCAATCTTCAATCCTCAATCCTCAATCCTCAATCCTCAATCCTCAATCCTCAGTCATAAATCCTCAATCTTCAATACTCAATCGTCAATCCTCAGTCCTCAATCCTCAATCCTCAATCCTCGTTCCTCAAACCTCAATCCTCAACCCTCAGTCCTCATCCTCAATTCTCAATTAGCAATCCTCAATCCTCAATCCTCAATCTTCAATCCCCAAAAGTCAATCTCCAATCCTAGATCCTCAATCCCCAATCCTCAGTCCTTAATCCTCAATCTTCAATCCTCAATCGCCAGTCCTCAATCTTCAATCCTCTATGATCAATCGTCAATCCTCAAGCCTCAGCCCTCAATCCTCAATCCTCAATCCTCAATCCTCAATTCGCAATCCTCAATTCTCAATCCTCAATCCTTAGTCCTCAGACCTCAAACATCAATATTCAACACTCAGTCCTCGTCCTCAATCCACAACCCTCGATCCTCAGTCCTCAATATTCAATCATCAATATTCAATCTTCAATCCTCAATCTTCAATCCTCAATCCTCAATCCTCAATCCTCAATCTTCAATCCTCAATCCTCATCCTCAATACTCAATCCTCAATCTTCAATCCTCAATACTCAAGCTTCAATCCTCAATCCTCAATCCTCAATCCTCAATCCTCAATCCTCAATCTTCAATCCTCAATACTCAATCTTCAATCATCAATCCTCAATCCTCAATCCTCAATCCTCATTCTTCAATCCTCAATACCCAATCCTCAATCTTCAATCCTCAATCTTCAATCCTCAATCCTCAATCCTCAATCCTCATTCTTCAATCCTCAATACCCAATCCTCAATCTTGAATCCTCAATCCTCAATCCTCAATCCTCAATCCTCAATCCTCATTCTTCAATCCTCAATACCCAATCCTCAACCTTCAATCCTCAATCCTCATTCTTCAATCCTCAATACCCAATCCTTAATCTTCAACCCTCAATTCTCTATCCTCAATCCTCAATTCTCAATCCTAATTCTTCAATCCTCAATTCCCAAACCTCAATCTTCAATCCTCAATCCTCAATCCTCAATCATCAATCCTCAATCTTCAATACTCATTCCTCAATCCTCAATCCCCAATCCTCAATCTTCAACCATCAATCCTCATTGTCCAACACTGAATCCTCAATCCTCAGTCCTCAATACTCAATCCTCAGTACTCAATCCTCAACCCTCAATCTTCAATCCACAATACTCAATCTTCAATCCTCAATCCTCAGTCCTCAATCCTCAATCCTCAATCTTCAATCCCCAATCCTCAATCCTCAATCGTCAATCCTCAATACTCAATCTTCAAACCTCAATCCTCAATCCTCAATACTCAATCCTCAATCTTCAATCCTCAGTACTGAATCTTCATTCCTCAATCCTCAATCGTCAATCCTCAATACTCAATCTTCAATCCCCAATATTCAACCTTCAATCCTCAATCCTCAACCCCCAATCCTCAATCCTCATTCTTCAACCCTCAATACCCAATCCTCAATCTTCAATCCTCAATCCTCAATCCTCAATCCTCAATCCTCAATCCTCAATCCTCAATCCTCATTCTTCAATCCTGAATACCCAATCCTCAATCTTCAACCCTCAGTCCTCAATCCTCAATCATCAATTCTCAATCCTCAATCCTCAATCCTCAGACCTCAAACATCAATATTCGACCCTCAGTCCTCGTCCTCAATCCACAACCCTCAATACTCAATCCTCAATCTTCAATCATCAATATTCAATCTTCAATCCTCAATCCTCAATCCTCAATCCTCAATCCTCAATCCTCAAACCTCAATCCTCAGTCCTCAGCACTCAATCCTCAATCCTCAATCTTCAATCCTCAATACTCAATCCTCAATCCTCAATCATCAATTCTCAATTCTCAATCCTCAATATTCAATCATCAATACTCAATCTTCAATCCTCAATCTTCAATCCTCAATACTCAATCTTCAATCCTCAATCCTCAATCATGAATAACCAATCTCCTATCCTACATCCTCAATCCCCCATCCTCAGTCCTTAATCCTCAATATTCAATCCTCAATCGCCAGTCCTCAATCTTCAATCCTCAATCTTCAATCCTCAATCCTCAATCCTCAATCCTCAATCCTCAATCCTCATTCTTCAATCCTCAATACCCAAACCTCAATCTTCAATCCTCAATCCTCAATCCTGAATTCTCAATCCTCAATCCTCAGTCCTCAGTCCTCAAACCTCAATCCTCAACCCTCAGCCCTCATCCTCAATCCTCAATCCTCAATCCTCAATACTCAGCCCTCAGTCTTCAAACCTCAATGCTCAATCCTCAATCCCCAATACTCAATCCTCAATCATCAATCCTCAATCTTCAATACTCATTCCTCAATCCTGAATCCTCAATCTTCAATCCTCAATACTCAACCTTCAACCCTCAATCCTCAATCCTCAATCCTCAATCCTCAATCCTCAATCCTGAATCCTCAATCTTCAATCCTCAATACTCAATCTGCAATCCTCAATCCTCAATCCTCAATCCTCAATCCTCATTCTTCTATCCTCAATACCCAATCCTCAATCTTCAACCCTCAGTCCTCAATCATCAATTCTCAATCCTCAATCCTCAATCCTCAGGCCTCAAACATCAATATTCAACCCTCAGTCCTCGTTCTCAATCCACAACCCTCAATCCTCGTTCCTCAAACCTCAATCCTCAACCCTCAGTCCTCATCCTCAATTCTCAATTCTCAATCCTCAATACTCAATCCTCAATCTTCAATCCCCAATAATCAATCTCCAATCCTAGATCCTCAATCCCCAACCCTCAATCCTTAATCCTCAATCTTCAATCCTCAATACTCAATCCTCAATCCTCAATACTCAATCTTCAATCCTCAATCCCCAATCCTCAATCCTCAATCCTCTGTCCTCAATCCTGAATCCTCAACCTTCAATCCTCAATACTCAATCTGCAATCCTCAATCCTCAATCCTCATTCTTGAATCCTCAATACCCAATCCTCAATCATCAATCCTCAATCCTCATTCTTCAATACTCAATACCCAATCCTCAATCTTCAATCCTCGATCCTCAATCCTGAATTCTCAATCCTCAATCCGCAGTCCTCAACCATCAATCCTAAATTCTCAATGCTCAACAGAATATCCTGAATTCTCAGGATTCTATACTCAATCCTCAATCCTCAACCCTCAGCCCCCATTCTCAATCCTCAATCCTCAATCCTCAATATTCAATCCCCAATACTCAATCTTCAATCCTCAATCCTCAATCCTCAATCCTCAATCCTCAGTCATAAATCCTCAATCTTCAATACTCAATCGTCAATCCTCAGTCCTCAATCCTCAATCCTCAATCCTCGTTCCTCAAACTTCAATCCTCAACCCTCAGTCCTCATCCTCAATTGTCAATTCTCAATCCTCAATCCTCAATCCTCAATCCTCAATCCCCAATCCTCAGTCCTTAATACTCAATCTTCAATCCTCAATCGCCAGTCCTCAATCTTCAATCCTCTATGCTCAATCGTCAATCCTCAAGCCTCAGTCCTCAATCCTCAATCCTCAATCCTCAAACCTCAATCCTCAACCGTCAGTCCTCGTCCTCAATCCTCAATCCTCAATCCTCAATCCTCATTCTTCTATCCTCAATACCCAATCCTCAATCTTCAACCCTCAGTCCTCAATCATCAATTCTCAATCCTCAATCCTCAATCCTCAGGCCTCAAACATCAATATTCAACCCTCAGTCCTCGTTCTCAATCCACAACCCTCAATCCTCGTTCCTCAAACCTCAATCCTCAACCCTCAGTCCTCATCCTCAATTCTCAATTCTCAATCCTCAATACTCAATCCTCAATCTTCAATCCCCAATAATCAATCTCCAACCCTAGATCCTCAATCCCCAACCCTCAATCCCTAATCCTCAATCTTCAATCCTCAATACTCAATCCTCAATCCTCAATACTCAATCTTCAATCCTCAATCCCCAATCCTCAATCCTCAATCCTCTGTCCTCAATCCTGAATCCTCAACCTTCAATCCTCAATACTCAATCTGCAATCCTCAATCCTCAATCCTCATTCTTGAATCCTCAATACCCAATCCTCAATCCTCAATCCTCAATACTCATTCTTCAATACTCAATACCCAATCCTCAATCTTCAATCCTCGATCCTCAATCCTGAATTCTCAATCCTCAATCCGCAGTCCTCAACCATCAATCCTAAATTCTCAATGCTCAACAGAATATCCTGAATTCTCAGGATTCTATACTCAATCCTCAATCCTCAACCCTCAGCCCCCATTCTCAATCCTCAATCCTCAATCCTCAATATTCAATCCCCAATACTCAATCTTCAATCCTCAATCCTCAATCCTCAATCCTCAATCCTCAGTCATAAATCCTCAATCTTCAATACTCAATCGTCAATCCTCAGTCCTCAATCCTCAATCCTCAATCCTCGTTCCTCAAACTTCAATCCTCAACCCTCAGTCCTCATCCTCAATTGTCAATTCTCAATCCTCAATCCTCAATCCTCAATCCTCAATCCCCAAAAATCAATCTCCAATCCTAGAACCTCAATCCCCAATCCTCAGTCCTTAATACTCAATCTTCAATCCTCTATGCTCAATCGTCAATCCTCAAGCCTCAGTCCTCAATCCTCAATCCTCAATCCTCAAACCTCAATCCTCAACCGTCAGTCCTCGTCCTCAATCCTCAACCCTCAATCCTCAATCCTCAATCTTCAATCATCAGTACTCAATCTTCAATCCTCAATACTCAATCCTCAATCGACAATCCTCAATCCCCAATCCTCAATCCTCAATGCTCAATCCTCAATCCTCAATCCTCAATCCTCTATCCTCAATCGTCAATCCTCAATACTCAACCTTCAATCCTCAATCCTCAATCCTCAATCCTCAATCCTTAATCTTCAATCCTCAATCCTCAATCCTCAATCCTCATTCTTCAATCCTCAATACCCAATCCTCAATCTTCAATCCTCGATCCTCAATCCTGAATTCTCAATCCTCAATCCCCAGTCCTCAACCATCAATCCTAAATTCTCAATGCTCAATAGAATATCCTGAATTCTCAGGATTCTATACTCAAACCTCAATCCTCAACCCTCAGCCCTCATTCTCAAACCTCAATCTTCAATCCTCAATATTCAATCCCCAATACTCAATCTTCAATCCTCAATCCTCAATCCTCAATCCTCAATCCTCAATCCTCAGTCATAAATCCTCAATCTTCAATACTCAATCGTCAATCCTCAGTCCTCAATCCTCAATCCTCAATCCTCGTTCCTCAAACCTCAATCCTAAACCCTCAGTCCTCATCCTCAATTCTCAATTAGCAATTCTCAATCCTCAATCCTCAATCTTCAATCCCCAAAAATCAATCTCCAATCCTAGATCCTCAATCCCCAATCCTCAGTCCTTAATCCTCAATCTTCAATCCTCAATCATCAGACCTCAATCTTCAATCCTCTATGATCAATCGTCAATCCTCAAGCCTCAGTCCTCAATCCTCAATCCTCAATCCTCAATCCACATTCTTCAAACCTCAATACCCAATCCTCAATCTTCAATCCTCAATTCTCAATCCTCAATTCTCAATCCTCAATCCTTAATCCTCAGACATCAAACATCAACATTCAACCCTCAGTCCTCGTCCTCAATCCACAACACTCAATCCTCAGTCCTCAATATTCAATCATCAATATTCAATCTTCAATCCTCAATCCTCAATCCTCAATCCTCAATCCTCAATCCTCAATCCTCAATCTTCAAACCTCAATCCTCGTCCTCAATACTCAATCCTCAATCTTCAATCCTCAATACTCAAGCTTCAATCCTCAATCCTCAATCCTCAATCCTCAATCCTCAATCTTCAATCCTTAATACTCAATCTTCAATCCTCAATCCTCAATCCTCAATCCTCAATCCTCATTCTACAATCCTCAATACCCAATACTCAATCTTCAATCCTCAATCCTCAATCCTCAATCCTCAATCCTCAATCCTCATTCTTCAATCCTCAATACCCAATCCTCAATCCTCAGGCCTCAAACATCAATATTCAACCCTCAGTCCTCGTTCTCGATCCACAACCCTCAAACCTCAAACCTCAATCCTCAACCGTCAGTCCTCGTCCTCAATCCTCAACCCTCAATCCTCAATCCTCAATCTTCAATCTTCAATACTCAATCTTCAATCCTCAATACTCAATCCTCAATCCTCAATCCTCAATCCTCAGTCCTCAATCCTGAATCCTCAACCTTCAATCCTCAATACTCAGTCTGCAATCCTCAATACTCAATCCTCAATCCTCAATCCTCATTCTTCAATCCTCAATACCCAATCCTCAATCGTCAATCCTCGATCCTCAATCCTGAATTCTCAATCCTCAATCCTCAGTTCTCAATCCTCAATCCTCAGTCATAAATCCTCAATCTTCAATACTCAATCGTCAATCCTCAGTCCTCAATCCTCAATCCTCAATACTCAGTCCTCATTCTTCAATCCTCAATACCCAATCCTCAATCTTCAATCCTCAATCCTCATTCTTCAATCCTCAATACCCAATCCTCAATCTTCAACCCTCAATTCTCTATCCTCAATCCTCAATTCTCAATCCTAATTCTTCAATCCTCAATTCCCAAACCTCAATCTTCAATCCTCAATCCTCAATCCTCAATCATCAATCCTCAATCTTCAATACTCATTCCTCAATCCTCAATCCCCAATCCTCAATCTTCAACCATCAATCCTCATTGTCCAACACTGAATCCTCAATCCTCAGTCCTCAATACTCAATCCTCAGTTCTCAATCCTCAACCCTCAATCTTCAATCCACAATACTCAATCTTCAATCCTCAATCCTCAATCCTCAACCCTCAATCCTCAATCTTCAATCCTCAATCCTCAATCCTCAATCCTCAATCCTCAATCCTCAATCCTCAATCCTCATTCTTCAATCCTCAATACCCAATCCTCAGTCTTCAACCCTCAGTCCTCAATCATCAATTCTCAATCCTCAATCCTCAATCCTCAGGCCTCAAAGATCAATATTAAACCCTCAGTCCTCGTTCTCAATCCACAACCCTCAAACCTCAAACCTCAATCCTCAACCGTCAGTACTCGTCCTCAATCCTCAACCCTCATTCCTCAATCCTCAATCCTCAATCCTCAATCCTCATTCTTCAATCCTCAATCCTCAATCCTCAATCCTCAATCCTCATTCTTCAAACCTCAATACCCAATCCTCAATCTTCAATCCTCAATTCTCAATCCACAATTCTCAATCCTCAATCCTTAATCCTCAGACATCAAACATCAACATTCAACCCTCAGTCCTCGTCCTCAATCCACAACACTCAATCCTCAGTCCTCAATATTCAATCATCAATATTCAATCTTCAATCCTCAATCCTCAATCCTCAATCCTCAATCCTCAATTCTCAATCCTCAATCTTCAAACCTCAATCCTCATCCTCAATACTCAATCCTCAATCTTCAATCCTCAATACTCAAGCTTCAACCCTCAATCCTCAATCCTCAATCCTCAATCCTCAATCTTCAATCCTTAATACTCAATCTTCAATCCTCAATCCTCAATCCTCAATCCTCAATCCTCATTCTACAATCCCCAATACCCAATAGTCAATCTTCAATCCTCAATCCTCAATCCTCAATCCTCAATCCTCAATCCTCATTCTTCAATCCTCAATACCCAATCCTCAATCTTCAATCCTCAATCCTCAATCCTCAATCCTCAATCCTCAATCCTCATTCTTCAATACTCAATACCCAATCCTCAATCTTCAATCCTCGATCCTCAATCCTGAATTCTCAATCCTCAATCCGCAGTCCTCAAACATCAATCCTAAATTCTCAATGCTCAACAGAATATCCTGAATTCTCAGGATTCTATACTCAATCCTCAATCCTCAACCCTCAGCCCCCATTCTCAATCCTCAATCCTCAATCCTCAATATTCAATCCCCAATACTCAATCTTGAATCCTCAATCCTCAATCCTCAATACTCAATCCTCAATCCTCAGTCATAAATCCTCAATCTTCAATACTCAATCGTCAATCCTCAGTCCTCAATCCTCAATCCTCAATCCTCAATCCTCATTCTTCAATCCTCAATACCCAATCCTCTATCTTCAATCCTCAACCCTCATTCTTCAATCCTCAATACCCAATCCTCAATCTTCAACCCTCAATCCTCTATCCTCAATCCTCAATTCTCAATCCTAATTCTTCAATCCTCAATTCCCAAACCTCAATCTTCAATTCTCAATCCTCAATCCTCAATCATCAATCCTCAATCTTCAATACTCATTCCTCAATCCTCAATCCCCAATCCTCAATCTTCAACCATCAATCCTCATTGTCCAACACTGAATCCTCAATCCTCAGTCCTCAATACTCAATCCTCAGTACTCAATCCTCAACCCTCAATCTTCAATCCACAATACTCAATCTTCAATCCTCAATCCTCAATCCTCAATCCTCAACCCTGAATCCTCATTCTTCAATCCTCAATACCCAATCCTCAATCTTCAACCCTCAGTCCTCAATCATCAATTCTCAATCCTCAATCCTCAATCCTCAGGCCTCAAACAACAATATTCAACCCTCAGTCCTCGTTCTCAATCCACAACCCTCAAACCTCAAACCTCAATCCTCAACCGTCAGTCCTCGTCCTCAATCCTCAACCCTCAATCCTAAATCCTCAATCTTCAATCTTCAATACTCAATCTTCAATCCTCAATACTCAATCCTCAATCCTCAATCCTCAATCGTCAGTCCTCAATCCTGAATCCTCAACCTTCAATCCTCAATACTCAATCTGCAATCCTCAATACTCAATCCTCAATCCTCAATCCTCATTCTTCAATCCTCAATACCCAATCCTCAATCGTCAATCCTCGTTCCTCAATCCTGAATTCTCAATCCTCAATCCTCAGTCCTCAATCCTCAATCCTCAGTCATAAATCCTCAATCTTCAATACTCAATCGTCAATCCTCAGTCCTCAATCCTCAATCCTCAATCCTCAATCCTCATTCTTCAATCCTCAATACCCAATCCTCAATCCTCAATCCTCAATCGTCAATCCTCAATACTCAATCTTCAAACCTGAATCCTCAATCCTCAATACTCAATCCTCAATCTTCAATCCTCAGTACTCAATCTTAATTCCTCAATCGTCAATCCTCAATCCTCAATCATCAATCCTCAATATTCAATCTTCAATCCTCAATCCTCAACCGCCAATCCTCAATCCTCATTCTTCAACCCTCAATACCCAATCCTCAATCTTCAATCCTCAATCCTCAATCCTCAATCCTCAATCCTCAATCCTCAATCCTCAATCCTCATTCTTCAATCCTCAATACCCAATCCTCAATCTTCAACCCTCAGTCCTCAATCATCAATTCTCAATCCTCAATCCTCAATCCTCAGGCCTCAAAGATCAATATTCAACCCTCAGTCCTCGTTCTCAATCCACAACCCTCAAACCTCAAAGCTCAATCGTCAACCGTCAGTACTCGTCCTCAATCCTCAACCCTCAATCCTCAATCCTCAATCTTCAATCTTCAATACTCAATCATCAATCCTCAATACTCAATCCTCAATCCTCAGTCCTCAATCCTCAGTCATAAATCCTCAATCTTCAATACTCAATCGTCAATTCTCAGTCCTCAATCCTCAATCCTCAATCCTCGTTCCTCAAACCTCAATCCTCAACCCTCAGTCCACATCCTCAATTCTCAATTCTCAATCCTCAATCCTCAATCCTCTATCTTCAATCCCCAATAATCAATCTCCAATCCTAGATCCTCAATCCCCAATCCTCAATCCTTAATCCTCAATCTTCAATCCTCAATACTCAATCTTCAATCCTCAATCTTCAATCCTCAATCCTCAATCCTCAATCCTCAGTCCTCAAACCTGAATCCTCAACCTTCAATCCTCAATACTCAATCTGCAATCCTCAATACTCAATCCTCAATCCTCAATCCTCATTCTTCAATCCTCAATACCGAATCCTCAATCTTCAATCCTCAATCCTCAATCCTCAATCATCAATTCTCAATGCTCAATCCTCAATCCTCAGACCTCAAACATAAATATTCAGCCCTCAGTCCTCGTCCTCAATCCACAACCCTTAATACTCAATCCTCAATCTTCAATCATCAATATTCAATCTTCAATCCTCAATCCTCAATCCTCAATCCTCAATCCTCAATCCTCAATCCTCAAACCTCTATACTCAGTCCTCAGCCCTCAATCCTCAATCCTCAATCTTCAATCCTCAATACTCAATCCTCAATCCTCAATCATCAATTCTCAATTCTCAATCCTCAATATTCAATCATCAATACTCAATCTTCAATCCTCAATCTTCAATCCTCAATACTCAATCTTCAATCCTCAACCCTCAGTCTTCATCCTCAATTCTCAATTCTCAATCCTCAATCCTCAATCTTCAATCCTCAATCCTCAATCATGAATAACCAATCTCCTATCCTACATCCTCAATCCCCCATCCTCAGTCCTTAATCCTCAATATTCAATCCTCAATCGCCAGTCCTCAATCTTCAATCCTCAATCCTCAATCCTCAATCCTCAATCCTCAATCCTCAATCCTCAATCCTCATTCTTCAATCCTCAATACCCAAACCTCAATCTTCAATCCTCAATCCTCAATCCTGAATTCTCAAACCTCAATCCTCAGTCCTCAGTCATCAAACCTCAATCCTCAACCCTCAGCCCTCATCCTCAATCTTCAATCCTCAATCCTCAATCCTCAGCCCTCAGTCCTCAAACCTCAATGCTCAATCCTCAATCCCCAATCCTCAATCCTCAATCATCAATCCTCAATCTTCAATACTCATTCCTCAATCCTGAATCCTCAATCTTCAATCCTCAATACTCAATCTTCAACCCTCAATCCTCAATCCTCAATCCTCAATCCTCAATCCTCATTCCTGAATCCTCAATCTTCAATCCTCAATACTCAATCTGCAATCCTCAATCCTCAATCCTCAATCCTCATTCCTCATCCTTCAATCCTCAATACCCAATCCTCAATCTTCAACCCTCAGTCCTCAATCATCAATTCTCAATCCTCAATCCTCAATCCTCAGGCCTCAAACATCAATATTCAACCCTCAGTCCTCGTTCTCAATCCACAACCCTCAATCCTCAAACCTCAATCCTCAACCGTCAGTCCTCGTCCTCAATCCTCAACCCTCAATCCTCAATCCTCAATCTTCAATCTTCAATACTCAATCTTCAATCCTCAATACTCAATCCTCAATCCTCAATCCTCAATCCTCAGTCATATATCCTCAATCTTCAATACTCAATCGTCAACCCTCAGTGCTCAATCCTCAATCCTCAATCCTCGTTCCTCAAACCTCAATCCTCAACCCTCAGTCCTCATCCTCAATTCTCAATTCTCAATCCTCAATCCTCAATCCTCAATCTTCAATCCCCAATAATCAATCTCCAATCCTAGATCCTCAATCCCCAATCCTCAATCCTTAATCCTCAATCTTCAATCCTCAACACTCAATCTTCAATCCTCAATCCTCAATCCTCAATCCTCAATCCTCTGTCCTCAATCCTGAATCCTCAACCTTCAATCCTCAATACTCAATCTGCAATCCTCAATCCTCAATACTCAATCTTCAATCCTCATTCTTGAATCCTCAATACCCAATCCTCAATCTTCAATCCTCAATCCTCAAACCTCAATCCTCAATCCTCAAGCCTCAGTCCTCAATCCTCAATCCTCAATCCTCAAACCTCAATCCTCAACCGTCAGTCCTCGTCCTCAACCCTCAACCCTCAATCCTCAATCCTCAATCCTCAATCTTCAATCATCAATAATCAATCTTCAATCCTCAACCATCAATCCTCAATCCTCAATCTTCAATCCTCAATATTCAACACTCAACCCACAACCATCAATCCTCAATACTCAACCATCAATCCTCAATTCTCAATACTCAATAGAACATCCTGAACTCTGATGGTTCAATACTCAATCCAGAATATTCAATAATCAAATTTCAAACCTCAGGCATCAATTCTCAACACTCAATCCTCACCACTCAGTCCTCTCTCTTCAATCCTACATCCTCAACCCTCAATCCTCAAGCGTCAATCCTCAATACTCAATCCTCAATCCTCAATCCTCAATCATCAATCTTCAATCCTCAATACTCAATCTTCAATCCTCAATACTCAAACCTCAATTCTCATTCCTCAATCCTCAATCATCAATCCTCAATCTTCAATACTCAATCCTCAATCCTCAATCCTCAATCCTCAATCCTCAATCATCAATCTTCAATCCTCAATACTCAATTATTCAATCCTCAATACTCAATCCTCAATCCTCATTCCTCAATCCTCAATCATCAATCCTCAATCCTCAATACTCAATCCTCAATCCTCAATCTTCAATCATCAGTACTCAATCTTCAATCCCCAATACTCAATCCTCAATCGACAATCCTCAATCCCCAATCCTCAATCCTCAATGCTCAATCCTCAATCCTCAATCCTCAGTCCTCTATCCTCAATCTTCAATCCTCAATACTCAACCTTCAATCCTCAATCCTCAATCCTCAATCCTCAATCCTCAATCCTCAATCCTCAATCCTCAATCATCAATCTTCAATCCTCAATACTCAATCTTCAATCCTCAATACTCAATCCTCAATCCTCATTCCTCAATCCTCAATCATCAATCCTCAATCTTCAATACTCAGTCCTCAATCCTCAATCTTCAATCATCAGTACTCAATCTTCAATCCTCAATACTCAATCCTCAATCGACAATCCTCAATCCCCAATCCTCAATCCTCAATGCTCAATCCTCAATCCTCAATCCTCAATCCTCTATCCTCAATCTTCAATCCTCAATACTCAACCTTCAATCCTCAATCCTCAATCCTCAATCCTCAATCCTCAATCCTCCTCGATCCTCAATCCTGAATTCTCAATCCTCAATCCTCAGTCCTCAAACATCAATCCTAAATTCTCAATGCTCAATAGAATATCCTGAATTCTCAGGATTCTATACTCAAACCTCAATCCTCAACCCTCAGCCCTCATTCTCAATCCTCAATCCTCAATCCTCAATATTCAATCCCCAATACTCAATCTTCAATCCTCAATCCTCAATCCTCAATCCTCAATCCTCAATCCTCAGTCATAAATCCTCAATCTTCAATACTCAATCGTCAATCCTCAGTCCTCAATCCTCAATCCTCAATCCTCGTTCCTCAAACCTCAATCCTCAACCCTCAGTCCTCATCCTCAATTCTCAATTAGCAATCCTCAATCCTCAATCCTCAATCTTCAATCCCCAAAAATCAATCTCCAATCCTAGATCCTCAATCCCCAATCCTCAGTCCTTAATCCTCAATCTTCAATCCTCAATCGCCAGACCTCAATCTTCAATCCTCTATGATCAATCGTCAATCCTCAAGCCTCAGTCCTCAATCCTCAATCCACAATCCTCAATCCTCATTCTTCAAACCTCAATACCCAATCCTCAATCTTCAATCCTCAATTCTCAATCCTCAATTCTCTATCCTCAATCCTTAATCCTCAGACCTCAAACATCAATATTCAACCCTCAGTCCTCGTCCTCAATCCACAACACTCAATCCTCAGTCCTCAATATTCAATCATCAATATTCAATCTTCAATCCTCAATCCTCACTCCTCAATCCTCAATCCTCAATCCTCAATCCTCAATCTTCAAACCTCAATCCTCATCCTCAATACTCAATCCTCAATCTTCAATCCTCAATACTCAAGCTTCAATCCTCAATCCTCAATCCTCAATCCTCAATCCTCAATCTTCAATCCTTAATACTCAATCTTCAATCCTCGATCCTCAATCCTCAATCCTCAATCCTCATTCTACAATCCTCAATACCCAATACTCAATCTTCAATCCTCAATTCTCAATCCTCAATTCTCAATCCTCAGTCCTTAATCCTCAGACCTCAAACATCAATATTCAACCCTCAGTCCTCGTCCTCAATCCACAACCCTCGATACTCAGTCCTCAATATTCAATCATCAATATTCAATCTTCAATCCTCAATCCTCAATCCTCAATCCTCAATCCTCAATCCTCAATCCCCAATCTTCAAACCTCAATCCTCATCCTCAATACTCAATCCTCAATCTTCAATCCTCAATACTCAAGCTTCAATCCTCAATCCTCAATCCTCAATCCTCAATCCTCAATCTTCAATCCTTAATACTCAATCTTCAATCCTCAATCCTCAACCCTCAATCCTCAATCCTCATTCTACAATCCTCAAAACCCAATACTCAATCTTCAATCCTCAATCCTCAATACTCACTCCTCAATCCTCAATCCTCATTCTTCAATCCTCAATACCCAATCCTCAATCTTCAATCCTCAATCCTCAATCCTCAATCCTCAATCCTCATTCTTCAATACTCAATACCCAATCCTCAATCTTCAATCCTCGATCCTCAATCCTGAATGCTCAATCCTCAATCCGCAGTCCTCAACCATCAATCCTAAATCCTCAATGCTCAATAGAATATCCTGAATTCTCAGGATTCTCTACTCAAACCTCAATCCTCAACCCTCAGCCCCCATTCTCAATCCTCAATCCTCAATCCTCAATATTCAATCCCCAATACTCAATCTTGAATCCTCAATCCTCAATCCCCAATACTCAATCCTCAATCCTCTGTCATAAATCCTCAATCTTCAATACTCAATCGTCAATCCTCAGTCCTCAATCCTCAATCCTCAATCCTCATTCTTCAATCCTCAATACCCAATCCTCAATCTTCAATCCTCAATCCTCATTCTTCAATCCTCAATACCCAATCCTCAATACTCAATCTGCAATCGTCAATACTCAATCCTCAATCCTCAATCCTCATTCTTCAATCCTCAATACCCAATCCTCAATCTTCAATCCTCAATCCTCAATCAACAATCCTCAACCTTCAATACTCATTCCTCAATCCTCAATCCCCAATTCTCAATCTTCAACCATCAATCCTCATTGTCCAACACTGAATCCTCAATCCTCAGTCCTCAATACTCAATCCTCAGTACTCAATCCTCAACCCTCAATCTTCAATCCACAATACTCAATCCTCAATCCTCAATCCTCAATCCTCAATCCTCATTCTTCAATTCTCAATACCCAATCCTCAATCTTCAACCCTCAGTCCTCAATCCTCAATCCTCAATCCTCAATCTTCAATCCTTAATACTCAATCCTCAATCCTCAATCCTCAATCGTCAGTCCTCAATCCTGAATCCTCAACCTTCAATCCTCAATACTCAATCTGCAATCCTCAATACTCAATCCTCAATCCTCAATCCTCATTCTTCAATCCTCAATACCCAATCCTCAATCGTCAATCCTCGTTCCTCAATCCTGAATTCTCAATCCTCAATCCTCAGTCCTCAATCCTCAATCCTCAGTCATAAATCCTCAATCTTCAATACTCAATCGTCAATCCTCAGTCCTCAATCCTCAATCCTCAATCCTCAATCCTCATTCTTCAATCCTCAATACCCAATCCTCAATCTTCAATCCTCAATCCTCATTCTTCAATCCTCAATACCCAATCCTCATTCTTCAACCCTCAATTCTCAATCCTCAATCCTCAATTCTCAATCCTAATTCTTCAATCCTCAATTCCCAAACCTCAATCTTCAATCCTCAATCCTCAATCCTCAATCATCAATCCTCAATCTTCAATACTCATTCCTCAATCCTCAATCCCCAATCCTCAATCTTCAACCATCAATCCTCGTTATCCAACACTGAATCCTCAATCCTCAGTCCTCAATACTCAATCCTCAGTACTCAATCCTCAACCCTCAATCTTCAATCCACAATACTCAATCTTCAATCCTCAATCCTCAATCCTCAATCCTCAATCCTCAATCTTCAATCCTCAATCCTCAATCCTCAATCGTCAATCCTCAATACTCAATCTTCAAACCTGAATCCTCAATCCTCAATACTCAATCCTCAATCTTCAATCCTCAGTACTCAATCTTAATTCCTCAATCGTCAATCCTCAATCCTCAATACTCAATCTTCAATCCTCAATATTCAATCTTCAATCCTCAATCCTCAACCGCCAATCCTCAATCCTCATTCTTCAACCCTCAATACCCAATCCTCAATCTTCAATCCTCAATCCTCAATCCTCAATCCTCAATCCTCAATCCTCAATCCTCAATCCTCATTCTTCAATCCTCAATACCCAATCCTCAATCTTCAACCCTCAGTCCTCAATCATCAATTCTCAATCCTCAATCCTCAATCCTCAGGCCTCAAGGATCAATATTCAACCCTCAGTCCTCGTTCTCAATCCACAACCCTCAAACCTCAAAGCTCAATCCTCAACCGTCAGTACTCGTCCTCAATCCTCAACCCTCAATCCTCAATCCTCAATCTTCAATCTTCAATACTCAATCATCAATCCTCAATACTCAATCCTCAATCCTCAATCCTCAATCCTCAGTCATAAATCCTCAATCTTCAATACTCAATCGTCAATTCTCAGTCCTCAATCCTCAATCCTCAATCCTCGTTCCTCAAACCTCAATCCTCAACCCTCAGTCCACATCCTCAATACTCAATTCTCAATCCTCAATCCTCAATCCTCTATCTTCAATCCCCAATAATCAATCTCCAATCCTAGATCCTCAATCCCCAATCCTCAATCCTTAATCCTCAATCTTCAATCCTCAATACTCAATCTTCAATCCTCAATCTTCAATCCTCAATCCTCAATCCTCAATCCTCAGTCCTCAATCCTGAATCCTCAACCTTCAATCCTCAATACTCAATCTGCAATCCTCAATACTCAATCCTCAATCCTCAATCCTCATTCTTCAATCCTCAATACCCAATCCTCAATCTTCAATCCTCAATCCTCAATCCTCAATCATCAATTCTCAATGCTCAATCCTCAATCCTCAGACCTCAAACATAAATATTCAGCCCTCAGTCCTCGTCCTCAATCCACAACCCTTAATACTCAATCCTCAATCTTCAATCATCAATATTCAATCTTCAATCCTCAATCCTCAATCCTCAATCCTCAATCCTCAATCCTCAATCCTCAAACCTCTATACTCAGTCCTCAGCCCTCAATCCTCAATCCTCAATCTTCAATCCTCAATACTCAATCCTCAATCCTCAATCATCAATTCTCAATTCTCAATCCTCAATATTCAATCATCAATACTCAATCTTCAATCCTCAATCTTCAATCCTCAATACTCAATCTTCAATCCTCAACCCTCAGTCTTCATCCTCAATTCTCAATTCTCAATCCTCAATCCTCAATCTTCAATCCTCAATCCTCAATCATGAATAACCAATCTCCTATCCTACATCCTCAATCCCCCATCCTCAGTCCTTAATCCTCAATATTCAATCCTCAATCGCCAGTCCTCAATCTTCAATCCTCAATCCTCAATCCTCAATCCTCAATCCTCAATCCTCAATCCTCAATCCTCATTCTTCAATCCTCGATACCCAAACCTCAATCTTCAATCCTCAATCCTCAATCCTGAATTCTCAAACCTCAATCCTCAGTCCACAGTCATCAAACCTCAATCCTCAACCCTCAGCCCTCATCCTCAATCTTCAATCCTCAATCCTCAATCCTCAGCCCTCAGTCCTCAAACCTCAATGCTCAATCCTCAATCCCCAATCCTCAATCCTCAATCATCAATCCTCAATCTTCAATACTCATTCCTCAATCCTGAATCCTCAATCTTCAATCCTCAATACTCAATCTTCAACCCTCAATCCTCAATCCTCAATCCTCAATCCTCAATCCTCAATCCTGAATCCTCAATCTTCAATCCTCAATACTCAATCTGCAATCCTCAATCCTCAATCCTCAATCCTCAATCCTCAATCCTCAATCCTCAATATTCAATCCTCAATCCTCTATCCTCAATCCTCAATCCTCAATCTTCAATCCTCAATACTCAATCTTCAATCCTCAAACATCAATATTCAACCCTCAGTCCTCGTTCTCAATCAACAACCCTCAATCCTCAAACCTCAATCCTCAACCGTCAGTCCTCGTCCTCAATCCTCAACCCTCAATCCTCAATCCTCAATCTTCAATCTTCAATACTCAATCCTCAATCCTCAATCCTCAATCCTCAGTCATAAATCCTCAATCTTCAATACTCAATCGTCAATTCTCAGTCCTCAATCCTCAATCCTCAATCCTCGTTCCTCAAACCTCAATCCTCAACCCTCAGTCCACATCCTCAATTCTCAATTCTCAATCCTCAATCCTCAATCCTCTATCTTCAATCCCCAATAATCAATCTCCAATCCTAGATCCTCAATCCCCAATCCTCAATCCTTAATCCTCAATCTTCAATCCTCAATACTCAATCTTCAATCCTCAATCTTCAATCCTCAATCCTCAATCCTCAATCCTCAGTCCTCAATCCTGAATCCTCAACCTTCAATCCTCAATACTCAATCTGCAATCCTCAATACTCAATCCTCAATCCTCAATCCTCATTCTTCAATCCTCAATACCCAATCCTCAATCTTCAATCCTCAATCCTCAATCCTCAATCATCAATTCTCAATGCTCAATCCTCAATCCTCAGACCTCAAACATAAATATTCAGCCCTCAGTCCTCGTCCTCAAACCACAACCCTTAATACTCAATCCTCAATCTTCAATCATCAATATTCAATCTTCAATCCTCAATCCTCAATCCTCAATCCTCAATCCTCAATCCTCAATCCTCAAACCTCTATACTCAGTCCTCAGCCCTCAATCCTCAATCCTCAATCTTCAATCCTCAATACTCAATCCTCAATCCTCAATCATCAATTCTCAATTCTCAATCCTCAATATTCAATCATCAATACTCAATCTTCAATCCTCAATCTTCAATCCTCAATACTCAATCTTCAATCCTCAACCCTCAGTCTTCATCCTCAATTCTCAATTCTCAATCCTCAATCCTCAATCTTCAATCCTCAATCCTCAATCATGGATAACCAATCTCCTATCCTACATCCTCAATCCCCCATCCTCAGTCCTTAATCCTCAATATTCAATCCTCAATCGCCAGTCCTCAATCTTCAATCCTCAATCCTCAATCCTCAATCCTCAATCCTCAATCCTCAATCCTCAATCCTCATTCTTCAATCCTCAATACCCAAACCTCAATCTTCAATCCTCAATCCTCAATCCTGAATTCTCAAACCTCAATCCTCAGTCCTCAGTCATCAAACCTCAATCCTCAACCCTCAGCCCTCATCCTCAATCTTCAATCCTCAATCCTCAATCCTCAATCCTCAGCCCTCAGTCCTCAAACCTCAATGCTCAATCCTCAATCCCCAATCCTCAATCCTCAATCATCAATCCTCAATCTTCAATACTCATTCCTCAATCCTGAATCCTCAATCTTCAATCCTCAATACTCAATCTTCAACCCTCAATCCTCAATCCTCAATCCTCAATCCTCAATCCTCAATCCTGAATCCTCAATCTTCAATCCTCAATACTCAATCTGCAATCCTCAATCCTCAATCCTCAATCCTCATTCCTCATCCTTCAATCCTCAATACCCAATCCTCAATCTTCAACCCTCAGTCCTCAATCATCAATTCTCAATCCTCAATCCTCAATCCTCAGGCCTCAAACATCAATATTCAACCCTCAGTCCTCGTTCTCAATCAACAACCCTCAATCCTCAAACCTCAATCCTCAACCGTCAGTCCTCGTCCTCAATCCTCAACCCTCAATCCTCAATCCTCAATCTTCAATCTTCAATACTCAATCTTGAATCCTCAATACTCAATCCTCAATCCTCAATCCCCAATCCTCAGTCATATATCCTCAATCTTCAATACTCAATCGTCAACCCTCAGTGCTCAATCCTCAATCCTCAATCCTCGTTCCTCAAACCTCAATCCTGAACCCTCAGTCCTCATCCTCAATTCTCAATTCTCAATCCTCAATCCTCAATCCTCAATCTTCAATCCCCAATAATCAATCTCCAATCCTAGATCCTCAATCCCCAATCCTCAATCCTTAATCCTCAATCTTCAATCCTCAACACTCAATCTTCAATCCTCAATCCTCAATCCTCAATCCTCAATCCTCTGTCCTCAATCCTGAATCCTCAACCTTCAATCCTCAATACTCAATCTGCAATCCTCAATCCTCAATACTCAATCTTCAATCCTCATTCTTGAATCCTCAATACCCAATCCTCAATCTTCAATCCTCAATCCTCAAACCTCAATCCTCAATCCTCAAGCCTCAGTCCTCAATCCTCAATCCTCAATCCTCAAACCTCAATCCTCAACCGTCAGTCCTCGTCCTCAACCCTCAACCCTCAATCCTCAATCCTCAATCCTCAATCTTCAATCATCAATAATCAATCTTCAATCCTCAACCATCAATCCTCAATCCTCAATCTTCAATCCTCAATATTCAACACTCAACCCACAACCATCAATCCTCAATACTCAACCATCAATCCTCAATTCTCAATACTCAATAGAACATCCTGAACTCTGATGGTTCAATACTCAATCCAGAATATTCAATAATCAAATTTCAAACCTCAGGCATCAATTCTCAACACTCAATCCTCACCACTCAGTCCTCTCTCTTCAATCCTACATCCTCAACCCTCAATCCTCAAGCGTCAATCCTCAATACTCAATCCTCAATCCTCAATCCTCAATCATCAATCTTCAATCCTCAATACTCAATCTTCAATCCTCAATACTCAAACCTCAATCCTCATTCCTCAATCCTCAATCATCAATCCTCAATCTTCAATACTCAATCCTCAATCCTCAATCCTCAATCCTCAATCCTCAATCATCAATCTTCAATCCTCAATACTCAATTATTCAATCCTCAATACTCAATCCTCAATCCTCATTCCTCAATCCTCAATCATCAATCCTCAATCCTCAATACTCAATCCTCAATCCTCAATCTTCAATCATCAGTACTCAATCTTCAATCCCCAATACTCAATCCTCAATCGACAATCCTCAATCCCCAATCCTCAATCCTCAATGCTCAATCCTCAATCCTCAATCCTCAGTCCTCTATCCTCAATCTTCAATCCTCAATACTCAACCTTCAATCCTCAATCCTCAATCCTCAATCCTCAATCCTCAATCCTCAATCCTCAATCCTCAATCATCAATCTTCAATCCTCAATACTCAATCTTCAATCCTCAATACTCAATCCTCAATCCTCATTCCTCAATCCTCAATCATCAATCCTCAATCTTCAATACTCAGTCCTCAATCCTCAATCTTCAATCATCAGTACTCAATCTTCAATCCTCAATACTCAATCCTCAATCGACAATCCTCAATCCCCAATCCTCAATCCTCAATGCTCAATCCTCAATCCTCAATCCTCAATCCTCTATCCTCAATCTTCAGTCCTCAATACTCAACCTTCAATCCTCAATCCTCAATCCTCAATCCTCAATCCTCAATCCTCAATCCTCAATCCTCAATCCTCACTCTTCAATCCTCAATACCCAATCCTCAATCTTCAATCCTCGATCCTCAATCCTGAATTCTCAATCCTCAATCCTCAGTCCTCAAACATCTATCCTAAGTTCTCAATGCTCAATAGAATATCCTGAATTCTCAGGATTCTATACTCAAACCTCAATCCTCAACCCTCAGCCCTCATTCTCAATCCTCAATCCTCAATCCTCAATATTCAATCCCCAATACTCAATCTTCAATCCTCAATCCTCAATCCTCAATCCTCAATCCTCAATCCTCAGTCATAAATCCTCAATCTTCAATACTCAATCGTCAATCCTCAGTCCTCAATCCTCAATCCTCAATCCTCGTTCCTCAAACCTCAATCCTCAACCCTCAGTCCTCATCCTCAATTCTCAATTAGCAATCCTCAATCCTCAATCCTCAATCTTCAATCCCCAAAAATCAATCTCCAATCCTAGATCCTCAATCCCCAATCCTCAGTCCTTAATCCTCAATCTTCAATCCTCAATCGCCAGACCTCAATCTTCAATCCTCAATGATCAATCGTCAATCCTCAAGCCTCAGTCCTCAATCCTCAATCCACAATCCTCAATCCTCATTCTTCAAACCTCAATACCCAATCCTCAATCTTCAATCCTCAATTCTCAATCCTCAATTCTCTATCCTCAATCCTTAATCCTCAGACCTCAAACATCAATATTCAACCCTCAGTCCTCGTCCTCAATCCACAACACTCAATCCTCAGTCCTCAATATTCAATCATCAATATTCAATCTTCAATCCTCAATCCTCACTCCTCAATCCTCAATCCTCAATCCTCAATCCTCAATCTTCAAACCTCAATCCTCATCCTCAATACTCAATCCTCAATCTTCAATCCTCAATACTCAAGCTTCAATCCTCAATCCTCAATCCTCAATCCTCAATCCTCAATCTTCAATCCTTAATACTCAATCTTCAATCCTCGATCCTCAATCCTCAATCCTCAATCCTCATTCTACAATCCTCAATACCCAATACTCAATCTTCAATCCTCAATCCTCAATCCTCAATCCTCAATCCTCAATCCTCATTCTTCAATCCTCAGTACCCAATCCTCAATCTTCAATCCTCAATCCTCAATCGTCAATCGTCAATCCTCAATCCTCATTCTTCAATACTCAATACGCAATCCTCAATCTTCAATCCTCGATCCTCGATCCTGAATTCTCAATCCTCAATCCGCAGTCCTCAACCATCAATCCTAAATTCTCAATGCTCAATAGAATATCCTGAATTCTCAGGATTCTATACTCAAACCTCAATCCTTTACCCTCAGCCCCCATTCTCAATCCTCAATCCTCAATCCTCAATATTCAATCCCCAATACTCAATCTTGAATCCTCAATCCTCAATCCTCAATACTCAATCCTCAGTCCTCATCCTCATTTCTCAATTCGCAATCCTCAATCCTCAATCCTCAATCTTCAATCCCCAAAAATCAATCTCCAATCCTAGATCCTCAATCCCCAATCCTCAGTCCTTAAGCCTCAATCTTCAATCCTCAATCGCCAGTCTTCAATCTTCAATCCTCTATGATCAATCGTCAATCCTCAAGCCTCAGTCCTCAATCCTCAATCCTGAATCCTCAATCCTCATTCTTCAAACCTCAATACCCAATCCTCAATCTTCAATCCTCAATTCTCAATCCTCAATTCTCAATCCTCAATCCTTAATCCTCAGACCTCAAACATCAATATTCAACCCTCAGTCCTCGTCCTCAATCCACAACCCTCGATACTCAGTCCTCAATATTCAATCATCAATATTCAATCTTCAATCCTCAATCCTCAATCCTCAATCCTCAATCCTCAATCCTCAATCCCCAATCTTCAAACCTCAATCCTCATCCTCAATACTCAATCCTCAATCTTCAATCCTCAATACTCAAGCTTCAATCCTCAATCCTCAATCCTCAATCCTCAATCCTCAATCTTCAATCCTTAATACTCAATCTTCAATCCTCAATCCTCAACCCTCAATCCTCAATCCTCATTCTACAATCCTCAAAACCCAATACTCAATCTTCAATCCTCAATCCTCAATACTCACTCCTCAATCCTCAATCCTCATTCTTCAATCCTCAATACCCAATCCTCAATCTTCAATCCTCAATCCTCAGACCTCAAACATCAATATTCAACCCTCAGTCCTCGTCCTCAATCCACAACCCTTAATACTCAATCCTCAATCTTCAATCATCAATATTCAATCTTCAATCCTCAATCCTCAATCCTCAATCCTCAATCCTCAATCCTCAAAACTCATTCTTCAATCCTCAATACCCAATCCTCAATCTTCAACCCTCAGTCCTCAATCATCAATTCTCAATCCTCAATCCTCAATCCTCAGGCGTCAAACACCAATATTCAACCCTCAGTCCTCGTTCTCAATCCACAACCCTCAAACCTCAAACCTCAATCCTCAACCGTCAGTCCTCGTCCTCAATCCTCAACCCTCAATCCTCAATCCTCAATCTTCAATCTTCGATACTCAATCTTCAATCCTCAATACTCAATCCTCAATAATCAATCCTCAATCCTCAGTCCTCAATCCTGAATCCTCAACCTTCAATCCTCAATACTCAATCCTCAGTCCTCAATCCTCATTCTCCAATCCTCAATACCCAATCCTCAATCTTCAATCCTCAATCCTCAATCATCAATTCCCAATCCTCAATCCTCTATCCTCAGAACTCAAACATCAATATTCAACCCTCAGTCCTCGTCCTCAATCCACAACCCACAATACTCAATCCTCAATCTTCAATCATCAATATTCAATCATCAATCCTCAATCCTCAGTCCTCAATCCTCAATCCTCAACCCTCAATCCTCAATCCTCAATCTTCAATCCTCAATACTCAATCTTCAATCCTCAATCATCAATTCTCAATTCTCAATCCTCAATATTCAATCATCAATACTCAATCTTCAATCCTCAATCTTCAATCCTCAATACTCAATCTTCAATCCTCAACCCTCAGTCTTCATCCTCAATTCTCAATTCTCAATCCTCAATCCTCAATCCTCAATCCTCAATCCTCAATCCTCAATCATGAATAACCAATCTCCAATCCTACATCCTCAATCCCCAATCCTCAGTCCTTAATCCTCAATATTCAATACTCAATCGCCATTCCTCAATCTTCAATCCTCAATCCTCAATCCTCAATCCTCAATCCTCAATCCTCAATCCTCAATCCACAATCCTCATTCTTCAATCCTCAATACCCAAACCTCAATCTTCAATCCTCAATCCTCAATCCTGAATTCTTAATCCTCAATCCTCAGTCCTCAGTCCTCACACCTCAGTCCTCAATCCTCAGCCCTCATACTCAATCCTCAATCCTCAATCCTCAGCCCTCAGTCCTCAAACCTCAATGCTCAATCCTCAATCCCCAATCCTCAATTCTCAATCCTCAATCCTCATTCTTCAATCCTCAATACCCAATCCTCAATCTTCAACCCTCAGTCCTCAATCATCAATTCTCAATCCTCAATCCTCAATCCTCAGGCCTCAAACATCAATATTCAATCCTCAGTCCTCGTTCACAATCCACAACCCTCAATCCTCAAACCTCAATCCTCAACCGTCAGTCCTCGTCCTCAATCCTCAACGCTCAATCCTCAATCCCCAATCTTCAACCTTCAATACTCAATCTTCAATCCTCAATACTCAATCCTCAATCCTCAATCCTCAAACCTCTGTCATAAATCCTCAATCTTCAATACTCAATCGACAACCCTCAGTCCTCAATCCTCAATCCTCAATCCTCGTTCCTCAAACCTCAATCCTCAACCCTCAGTCCTCGTCCTCAATTCTCAATTCTCAATCCTCAATCCTCAATCCTCAATCTTCAATCCCCAATAATCAATCTCCAATCCTAGATTCTCAATCCCCAATCCTCAATCCTTAATCCTCAGTCTTCAATCCTCAATACTCAATCTTCAATCCTCAATCCTCAGTCCTCAATCCTCAATCCTCTGTCCTCAATCCTGAATCCTCAACCTTCAATCCTCAATACTCAATCTGCAATCCTCAATCCTCAATCCTCAATCCTCAATCCTCATTCTACAATCCTCAAAACCCAATACTCAATCTTCAATCCTCAATCCTCAATACTCACTCCTCAATCCTCAATCCTCATTCTTCAATCCTCAATACCCAATCCTCAATCTTCAATCCTCAATCCTCAGACCTCAAACATCAATATTCAACCCTCAGTCCTCGTCCTCAATCCACAACCCTTAATACTCAATCCTCAATCTTCAATCATCAATATTCAATCTTCAATCCTCAATCCTCAATCCTCAATCCTCAATCCTCAATCCTCAAAACTCATTCTTCAATCCTCAATACCCAATCCTCAATCTTCAACCCTCAGTCCTCAATCATCAATTCTCAATCCTCAATCCTCAATCCTCAGGCGTCAAACACCAATATTCAACCCTCAGTCCTCGTTCTCAATCCACAACCCTCAAACCTCAAACCTCAATCCTCAACCGTCAGTCCTCGTCCTCAATCCTCAACCCTCAATCCTCAATCCTCAATCTTCAATCTTCGATACTCAATCTTCAATCCTCAATACTCAATCCTCAATAATCAATCCTCAATCCTCAGTCCTCAATCCTGAATCCTCAACCTTCAATCCTCAATACTCAATCCTCAGTCCTCAATCCTCATTCTCCAATCCTCAATACCCAATCCTCAATCTTCAATCCTCAATCCTCAATCATCAATTCCCAATCCTCAATCCTCTATCCTCAGAACTCAAACATCAATATTCAACCCTCAGTCCTCGTCCTCAATCCACAACCCACAATACTCAATCCTCAATCTTCAATCATCAATATTCAATCATCAATCCTCAATCCTCAGTCCTCAATCCTCAATCCTCAACCCTCAATCCTCAATCCTCAATCTTCAATCCTCAATACTCAATCTTCAATCCTCAATCATCAATTCTCAATTCTCAATCCTCAATATTCAATCATCAATACTCAATCTTCAATCCTCAATCTTCAATCCTCAATACTCAATCTTCAATCCTCAACCCTCAGTCTTCATCCTCAATTCTCAATTCTCAATCCTCAATCCTCAATCCTCAATCCTCAATCCTCAATCCTCAATCATGAATAACCAATCTCCAATCCTACATCCTCAATCCCCAATCCTCAGTCCTTAATCCTCAATATTCAATACTCAATCGCCATTCCTCAATCTTCAATCCTCAATCCTCAATCCTCAATCCTCAATCCTCAATCCTCAATCCTCAATCCACAATCCTCATTCTTCAATCCTCAATACCCAAACCTCAATCTTCAATCCTCAATCCTCAATCCTGAATTCTTAATCCTCAATCCTCAGTCCTCAGTCCTCACACCTCAGTCCTCAATCCTCAGCCCTCATACTCAATCCTCAATCCTCAATCCTCAGCCCTCAGTCCTCAAACCTCAATGCTCAATCCTCAATCCCCAATCCTCAATTCTCAATCCTCAATCCTCATTCTTCAATCCTCAATACCCAATCCTCAATCTTCAACCCTCAGTCCTCAATCATCAATTCTCAATCCTCAATCCTCAATCCTCAGGCCTCAAACATCAATATTCAATCCTCAGTCCTCGTTCACAATCCACAACCCTCAATCCTCAAACCTCAATCCTCAACCGTCAGTCCTCGTCCTCAATCCTCAACGCTCAATCCTCAATCCCCAATCTTCAACCTTCAATACTCAATCTTCAATCCTCAATACTCAATCCTCAATCCTCAATCCTCAAACCTCTGTCATAAATCCTCAATCTTCAATACTCAATCGACAACCCTCAGTCCTCAATCCTCAATCCTCAATCCTCGTTCCTCAAACCTCAATCCTCAACCCTCAGTCCTCGTCCTCAATTCTCAATTCTCAATCCTCAATCCTCAATCCTCAATCTTCAATCCCCAATAATCAATCTCCAATCCTAGATTCTCAATCCCCAATCCTCAATCCTTAATCCTCAGTCTTCAATCCTCAATACTCAATCTTCAATCCTCAATCCTCAGTCCTCAATCCTCAATCCTCTGTCCTCAATCCTGAATCCTCAACCTTCATTCCTCAATACTCAATCTGCAATCCTCGATCCTCAATCCTCAATCCTCAATCCTCATTCTACAATCCTCAAAACCCAATACTCAATCTTCAATCCTCAATCCTCAATACTCACTCCTCAATCCTCAATCCTCATTCTTCAATCCTCAATACCCAATCCTCAATCTTCAATCCTCAATCCTCAGACCTCAAACATCAATATTCAACCCTCAGTCCTCGTCCTCAATCCACAACCCTTAATACTCAATCCTCAATCTTCAATCATCAATATTCAATCTTCAATCCTCAATCCTCAATCCTCAATCCTCAATCCTCAATCCTCAAAACTCATTCTTCAATCCTCAATACCCAATCCTCAATCTTCAACCCTCAGTCCTCAATCATCAATTCTCAATCCTCAATCCTCAATCCTCAGGCGTCAAACACCAATATTCAACCCTCAGTCCTCGTTCTCAATCCACAACCCTCAAACCTCAAACCTCAATCCTCAACCGTCAGTCCTCGTCCTCAATCCTCAACCCTCAATCCTCAATCCTCAATCTTCAATCTTCGATACTCAATCTTCAATCCTCAATACTCAATCCTCAATAATCAATCCTCAATCCTCAGTCCTCAATCCTGAATCCTCAACCTTCAATCCTCAATACTCAATCCTCAGTCCTCAATCCTCATTCTCCAATCCTCAATACCCAATCCTCAATCTTCAATCCTCAATCCTCAATCATCAATTCCCAATCCTCAATCCTCTATCCTCAGAACTCAAACATCAATATTCAACCCTCAGTCCTCGTCCTCAATCCACAACCCACAATACTCAATCCTCAATCTTCAATCATCAATATTCAATCATCAATCCTCAATCCTCAGTCCTCAATCCTGAATCCTCAACCCTCAATCCTCAATCCTCAATCTTCAATCCTCAATACTCAATCTTCAATCCTCAATCATCAATTCTCAATTCTCAATCCTCAATATTCAATCATCAATACTCAATCTTCAATCCTCAATCTTCAATCCTCAATACTCAATCTTCAATCCTCAACCCTCAGTCTTCATCCTCAATTCTCAATTCTCAATCCTCAATCCTCAATCCTCAATCCTCAATCCTCAATCCTCAATCATGAATAACCAATCTCCAATCCTACATCCTCAATCCCCAATCCTCAGTCCTTAATCCTCAATATTCAATACTCAATCGCCATTCCTCAATCTTCAATCCTCAATCCTCAATCCTCAATCCTCAATCCTCAATCCTCAATCCTCAATCCACAATCCTCATTCTTCAATCCTCAATACCCAAACCTCAATCTTCAATCCTCAATCCTCAATCCTGAATTCTTAATCCTCAATCCTCAGTCCTCAGTCCTCACACCTCAGTCCTCAATCCTCAGCCCTCATACTCAATCCTCAATCCTCAATCCTCAGCCCTCAGTCCTCAAACCTCAATGCTCAATCCTCAATCCCCAATCCTCAATTCTCAATCCTCAATCCTCATTCTTCAATCCTCAATACCCAATCCTCAATCTTCAACCCTCAGTCCTCAATCATCAATTCTCAATCCTCAATCCTCAATCCTCAGGCCTCAAACATCAATATTCAATCCTCAGTCCTCGTTCACAATCCACAACCCTCAATCCTCAAACCTCAATCCTCAACCGTCAGTCCTCGTCCTCAATCCTCAACGCTCAATCCTCAATCCCCAATCTTCAACCTTCAATACTCAATCTTCAATCCTCAATACTCAATCCTCAATCCTCAGTCCTCAAACCTCTGTCATAAATCCTCAATCTTCAATACTCAATCGACAACCCTCAGTCCTCAATCCTCAATCCTCAATCCTCGTTCCTCAAACCTCAATCCTCAACCCTCAGTCCTCGTCCTCAATTCTCAATTCTCAATCCTCATTCCTCAATCCTCAATCTTCAATCCCCAATAATCAATCTCCAATCCTAGATGCTCAATCCCCAATCCTCAATCCTTAATCCTCAGTCTTCAATCCTCAATACTCAATCTTCAATCCTCAATCCTCAGTCCTCAATCCTCAATCCTCTGTCCTCAATCCTGAATCCTCAACCTTCAATCCTCAATACTCAATCTGCAATCCTCAATCCTCAATCCTCAATCCTCAATCCTCATTCTTCAATCCTCAATACCCAATCCTCAATCTTCAATCCTCAATCCTCAATCCTCATTCTTCAATCCTCAATACCCAAACCTCAATCTTCAATCCTCAATCCTCAATCCTGAATTCTTAATCCTCAATCCTCAGTCCTCAGTCCTCACACCTCAGTCCTCAATCCTCAGCCCTCATACTCAATCCTCAATCCTCAATCCTCAGCCCTCAGTCCTCAAACCTCAATGCTCAATCCTCAATCCCCAATCCTCAATTCTCAATCCTCAATCCTCATTCTTCAATCCTCAATACCCAATCCTCAATCTTCAACCCTCTGTCATAAATCCTCAATCTTCAATACTCAATCGACAACCCTCAGTCCTCAATCCTCAATCCTCAATCCTCGTTCCTCAAACCTCAATCCTCAACCCTCAGTCCTCATCCTCAATTCTCAATTCTCAATCCTCAATCCTCAATCCTCAATCTTCAATCCCCAATAATCAATCTCCAATCCTAGATGCTCAATCCCCAATCCTCAATCCTTAATCCTCAATCTTCAATCCTCAATACTCAATGTTCAATCCTCAATCCTCAATCCTCAATCCTCAATCCTCTGTCCTCAATCCTGAATCCTCAACCTTCAATCCTCAATACTCAATCTGCAATCCTCAATCCTCAATCCTCAATCCTCAATCCTCATTCTTCAATCCTCAATACCCAATCCTCAATCTTCAATCCTCAATACTCAATCTTCAATCCTCAACCCTCAGTCTTCATCCTCAATTCTCAATTCTCAATCCTCAATCCTCAATCCTCAATCCTCAATCCTCAATCCTCAATCATGAATAACCAATCTCCAATCCTACATCCTCAATCCCCAATCCTCAGTCCTTAATCCTCAATATTCAATACTCAATCGCCATTCCTCAATCTTCAATCCTCAATCCTCAATCCTCAATCCTCAATCCTCAATCCTCAATCCTCAATCCACAATCCTCATTCTTCAATCCTCAATACCCAAACCTCAATCTTCAATCCTCAATCCTCAATCCTGAATTCTTAATCCTCAATCCTCAGTCCTCAGTCCTCACACCTCAGTCCTCAATCGTCAGCCCTCATACTCAATCCTCAATCCTCAATCCTCAGCCCTCAGTCCTCAAACCTCAATGCTCAATCCTCAATCCCCAATCCTCAATTCTCAATCCTCAATCCTCATTCTTCAATCCTCAATACCCAATCCTCAATCTTCAACCCTCAGTCCTCAATCATCAATTCTCAATCCTCAATCCTCAACCCTCAGGCCTCAAACATCAATATTCAATCCTCAGTCCTCGTTCACAATCCACAACCCTCAATCCTCAAACCTCAATCCTCAACCGTCAGTCCTCGTCCTCAATCCTCAACGCTCAATCCTCAATCCCCAATCTTCAACCTTCAATACTCAATCTTCAATCCTCAATACTCAATCCTCAATCCTCAATCCTCAATCCTCTGTCATAAATCCTCAATCTTCAATACTCAATCGACAACCCTCAGTCCTCAATCCTCAATCCTCAATCCTCGTTCCTCAAACCTCAATCCTCAACCCTCAGTCCTCGTCCTCAATTCTCAATTCTCAATCCTCAATCCTCAATCCTCAATCTTCAATCCCCAATAATCAATCTCCAATCCTAGATGCTCAATCCCCAATTCTCAATCCTTAATCCTCAGTCTTCAATCCTCAATACTCAATCTTCAATCCTCAATCCTCAGTCCTCAATCCTCAATCCTCTGTCCTCAATCCTGAATCCTCAACCTTCAATCCTGAATACTCAATCTGCAATCCTCAATCCTCAATCCTCAATCCTCAATCCTCATTCTTCAATCCTCAATACCCAATCCTCAATCTTCAATCCTCAATCCTCAATCATCAATTCTCAATCCTCAATCCTCAATCCTCAGACCTCAAACATCAATATTCAACCCTCAGTCCTCGTCCTCAATCCACAACCCTTAATACTCAATCCTCAATCTTCAATCATCAATATTCAATCTTCAATCCTCAATCCTCAATCCTCAATCCTCAATCCTCAATCCTCAAAACTCATTCTTCAATCCTCAATACCCAATCCTCAATCTTCAACCCTCAGTCCTCAATCATCAATTCTCAATCCTCAATCCTCAATCCTCAGGCGTCAAACACCAATATTCAACCCTCAGTCCTCGTGCTCAATCCACAACCCTCAAACCTCAAACCTCAATCCTCAACCGTCAGTCCTCGTCCTCAATCCTCAACCCTCAATCCTCAATCCTCAATCTTCAATCTTCGATACTCAATCTTCAATCCTCAATACTCAATCCTCAATAATCAATCCTCAATCCTCAGTCCTCAATCCTGAATCCTCAACCTTCAATCCTCAATACTCAATCCTCAGTCCTCAATCCTCATTCTCCAATCCTCAATACCCAATCCTCAATCTTCAATCCTCAATCCTCAATCATCAATTCCCAATCCTCAATCCTCTATCCTCAGAACTCAAACATCAATATTCAACCCTCAGTCCTCGTCCTCAATCCACAACCCACAATACTCAATCCTCAATCTTCAATCATCAATATTCAATCATCAATCCTCAATCCTCAGTCCTCAATCCTCAATCCTCAACCCTCAATCCTCAATCCTCAATCTTCAATCCTCAATACTCAATCTTCAATCCTCAATCATCAATTCTCAATTCTCAATCCTCAATATTCAATCATCAATGCTCAATCTTCAATCCTCAATCTTCAATCCTCAATACTCAATCTTCAATCCTCAACCCTCAGTCTTCATCCTCAATTCTCAATCCTCAATCCTCAATCTTCAATCCTCAATCCTCAATCCTCAATCCTCATTCTTCAATCCTCAATACCCAATCATCAATCTTCAATCCTCGATCCTCAACCCTGAATTCTCAATCCTCAATCCTCAGTCCTCAACCATCAATCCTAAATTCTCAATGCACAATAGAATATCCTGAATTCTCAGGATTCTATACTCAAACCTCAATCCTCAACCCTCAGCCCTCATTCTCAACCTCAATCCTCAATCCTCAATATTCAATCCCCAATACTCAATCTTCAATCCTCAATCCTCAATCCTCAATCCTCAATCCTCAATCCTCAGTCATAAATCCTCAATCTTCAATACTCAATCGTCAATCCTCAGTCCTCAATCCTCAATCCTCAATCCTCGTTCCTCAAACCTCAATCCTCAACCCTCAGTCCTCATCCTCAATTCTCAATTAGCAATCCTCAATCCTCAATCCTCAATCTTCAATCCCCAAAAATCAATTTCCAATCCTAGATCCTCAATCCCCAATCCTCAGTCCTTAATCCTCAATCTTCAATCCTCAATCGCCAGACCTCAATCTTCAATCCTCTATGATCAATCGTCAATCCTCAAGCCTCAGTCCTCAATCGTCAATCCTCAATCCTCAATCCTCATTCTTCAAACCTCAATACCCAATCCTCAATCTTCAATCCTCAATTCTCAATCCTCAATTCTCAATCCTCAATCCTTAATCCTCAGACCTCAAACATCAATATTCAACCCTCAGTCCTCGTCCTCAATCCACAACACTCAATCCTCAGTCCTCAATATTCAATCATCAATATTCAATCTTCAATCCTCAATCCTCAATCCTCAATCCTCAATCCTCAATCCTCAATCCTCAATCTTCAAACCTCAATCCTCATCCTCAATACTCAATCCTCAATCTTCAATCCTCAATACTCAAGCTTCAATCCTCAATCCTCAATCCTCAATCCTCAATCCTCAACCTTCAATCCTTAATACTGAATCCTCAATCCTCAATCCTCAATCCTCTATCCTCAATCTTCAATCCTCAATACTCAACCTTCAATCCTCAATCCTCAATCTTCAATCCTCAATCCTCAATCCTCAATCCTCAATCCTCAATCCTCATTCTTCAATCCTCAATACCCAATCCTCAATCTTCAATCCTCGATCCTCAATCCTGAATTCTCAATCCTCAATCCTCAGTCCTCAACCATCAATCCTAAATTCTCAATGCTCAATAGAATATCCTGAATTCTCAGGATTCTATACTCAAACCTCAATCCTCAACCCTCAGCCCTCATTCTCAATCCTCAATCCTCAATCCTCAATATTCAATCCCCAATACTCAATCTTCAATCCTCAATCCTCAATCCTCAATCCTCAATCCTCAATCCTCAGTCATAAATCCTCAATCTTCAATACTCAATCGTCAATCCTCAGTCCTCAATCCTCAATCCTCAAACCTCGTTCCTCAAACCTCAATCCTCAACCCTCAGTCCTCATCCTCAATTCTCAATTAGCAATCCTCAATCCTCAATCCTCAATCTTCAATCCACAATACTCAATCCTCAATCCTCAATCCTCAATCCTCAACCCTCATTCTTCAATCCTCAATACCCAATCCTCAATCTTCAACCCTCAGTCCTCAATCATCAATTCTCAATCCTCAATCCTCAATCCTCAGGCCTCAAACACCAATATTCAACCCTCAGTCCTCCTTCTCAATCCACAACCCTCAAACCTCAAACCTCAATCCTCAACCGTCAGTCCTCGTCCTCAATCCTCAACCCTCAATCCTCAATCCTCAATCTTTAATCTTCGATACTCAATCTTCAATCCTCAATACTCAATCCTCAATAATCAATCCTCAATCCTCAGTCCTCAATCCTGAATCCTCAACCTTCAATCCTCAATACTCAATCTGCAATCCTCAATACTCAATCCTCAGTCCACAATCCTCATTCTTCAATCCTCAATACCCAATCCTCAATCGCCAGTCCTCAATCTTCAATCCTCAATCCTCAATCCTCAATCCTCAATCCTCAATCCTCAATCCTCAATCCTCATTCTTCAATCCTCAATACCCAAACCTCAATCTTCAATCCTCAATCCTCAATCCTGAATTCTCAATCCTCAATCCTCAGTCCTCAGTCCTCAAACCTCAGTCCTCAACCCTCAGCCCTCATACTCAATCCTCAATCCTCAATCCTCAGCCCTCAGTCCTCAAACCTCAATGCTCAATCCTCAATCCCCAATCCTCAATCCTCAATCCTCAATCCTCATTCTTCAATCCTCAATACCCAATCCTCAATCTTCAACCCTCAGTCCTCAATCATCAATTCTCAATCCTCAATCCTCAATCCTCAGGCCTCAAACATCAATATTCAACCCTCAGTCCTCGTTCTCAATCCACAACCCTCAATCCTCAAACCTCAATCCTCAACCGTCAGTCCTCGTCCTCAATCCTCAACGCTCAATCCTCAATCCCAATCTTCAACCTTCAATACTCAATCTTCAATCCTCAATACTAAATCCTCAATCCTCAATCCTCAATCCTCTGTCATAAATCCTCAATCTTCAATACTCAACCGACAACCCTCAGTCCTCAATCCTCAATCCTCAATCCTCGTTCCTCAAACCTGAATCCTCAACCCTCAGTCCTCATCCTCAATTCTCAATTAGCAATCCTCAATCCTCAATCCTCAATCTTCAATCCCCAATAATCAATCTCCAAACCTAGATCCTCAATCCCCAATCCTCAATCCTTAATCCTCAATCTTCAATCCTCAATACTCAATCTTCAATCCTCAATCCTCAATCCTCAATCCTCAATCCTCTGTCCTCAATCCTGAATCCTCAACCTTCAATCCTCAATACTCAATCTGCAATCCTCAATCCTCAATCCTCAATCCTCAATCCTCATTCTTCAATCCTCAATACCCAATCCTCAATCTTCAATCCTCAATCCTCAATCATCAATTCTCAATCCTCAATCCTCAATCCTCAGACCTCAAACATCAATATTCAACCCTCAGTCCTCGTCCTCAATCCACAACACTTAATACTCAATACTCAATCTTCAATCATCAATATTCAATCTTCAATCCTCAATCCTCAATCCTCAATCCTCAATCCTCAATCCTCAAACCTCAATCCTCAATCCTCAAACCTCAGTCCTCAATCCTCAATCCTCAATCCTCAAACCTCAATCCTCAACCGTCAGTCCTCGTCCTCAATCCTCAACCCTCAATCCTCAATCCTCTATCCTCAATCTTCAATCATCAATAATCAATCTTCAATCCTCAATCATCAATCCTCAATCCTCAATCATCAATCCTCAATACTCAACCATCAATCCTAAATTCTCAATGCTCAATAGAATATCCTGAATTCTCAGGATGCTATACTCAAACCTCAATCCTCAACCCCTAGCCCTCATTCTCAATCCTCAATCCTCAATCCTCAATATTCAATCTCCAATACACAATCTTCAATCCTCAATCCTCAAACCTCAATCCTCAATCCTCAATCCTCAGTCATAAATCCTCAATCTTCAATACTCAATCGTCAATCCTCAGTCCTCAATCCTCAATCCTCAACCCTCAATCCTCAATCCTCAATCTTCAATCTTCAATACTCAATCTTCAATCCTCAATACTCAATCCTCAATCCTCAATCCTCAATCCTTAGTCATAAATCCTCAATCTTCAATACTCAATCGTCAACCCTCAGTCCTCAATCCTCGATCCTCAATCCTCGTTCCTCAAACCTAAATCCTCAACCCTCAGTCCTCATCCTCAATCCTCAATCCACAATCCTCAATCCTCAATCCTCAATCCTCAAACCTCAATCCTCAATCCTCAAACCTCAATCCTCAAACCTCAATCCTCAATCCTCAAGCGTCAGTCCTCAATCCTCAATCCTCAATCCTCAAACCTCAATCCTCAACCGTCAGTCCTCGTCCTCAATCCTCAACCCTCAATCCTCAATCCTCAATCTTCAATCATCAATAAGCAATCTTCAGTCCTCAATCATCAATCCTCAATCCACAATCTTCAATCCTCAATATTCAACACTCAACCCTCAACCATCAATCCTCAATACTCAACCATCAATCCTCAATCCTGAATCCTCAATCATCAATCCTCAATCTTCAATACTCAATCCTCAATCCTCAATCCTCAATCCTCAATCCTCAATCCTCAATCCTCAATCTTCAAACCTCAATCCTCATCCTCAATACTCAATCCTCAATCTTCTATCCTCAATACTCAAGCTTCAGTCCTCAATCCTCAATCCTCAATCCTCAATCCTCAATCTTCAATCCTTAATACTCAATCTTCAATCCTCAATCCTCAATCCTCAATCCTCAATATTCAATCTTCAATCCTCAATCCTCAACCCTCAATCCTCAATCCTCATTCTTCAATCCTCAATATCCAATCCTCAATCTTCAATCCTCAATCCTCAATGCTCAATCCTCAATCCTCAATTCTCAATCCTCATTCTTCAATCCACAATACCCAATCCTCAATCTCCAATCCTCAATCCTCGATCCTCAATCCTCTATCCTCAGTCATAAATCCTCAATCTTCAATACTCAATCGTCAATCCTCAGTCCTCAATCCTCAATCCTCAATCCTCGTTCCTCAAACCTCAATCCTCAACCCTCAGTCCTCATCCTCAATTCTCAATTAGCAATCCTCAATCCTGAATCCTCAATCTTCAATCCTCAATACTCAATCTGCAATCCTCAATCCTCAATCCTCATTCTTCAATCCTCAATACCCAATCCTCAATCTTCAACCCTCAGTTCTCAATACCCAATCCTCAATCTTCAATCCTCAATCCTAAACCTCAATTCTCGTTCCTCAATCCTTAATCCTCAGACTTCAAACATCATTATTCAACCCTCAGTCCTCGTCCTCAATCCACAAATATCAATCCTCAGTCCTCAATATTCAGTCATCTATATTCACTCTTCAATCCTCAATCCTCAATCCTCAATCCTCAATCCTCAATCCTCAATCTTCAAACCTCAATCCTCAATCCTCAATACTCAATCCTCAATCTTCAATCCTCAGTACTCAATCTTCATTCCTTAATCCTCAATCCTCAATCCTCAATCCTCAATCTTCAATCCTCAATATTCAATCTTCAATCCTCAATCCTCAACCCTCAATCCTCAATCCTCATTCTTCAATCCTCAATATCCAATCCTCAATCTTCAATCCTCAATCCTCAATGCTCAATCCTCAATCCTCAATTCTCAATCCTCATTCTTCAATCCACAATACCCAATCCTCAATCTCCAATCCTCAATCCTCAATCCTGAATTCTCAATCCTCAATCCTCAGTCCTCAGTCCTCAAACCTCGACCCTCAATCCTCAATCTTCAATCATCAGTACTCAATCTTCAATCCTCAATACTCAATCCTCAATCGTCAGTCCTCAATCCCCAATCCTCAATCCTCAATGCTCAATCCTCTATCCTCAATCCTCAATCTTTAATCCTCAATCTTCAATCCTCAATACTCAATCTTCAATCCTCAATCCTCAATCCTCAATCCTCAATCCTCAATTCTCAATCCTGAATCCTCAATATTCAATCCTCAATACTCAATCTGCAATCCTCAATCCTCAATCCTCAATCCTCAATCCTCATTCTTCAATCCTCAATACCCAATCCTCAATCTTCAATCCTCAATCCTCAATCCTGAATTCTCAATCCTCAATCCTCAGTCCTCAGTCCTCAAACCTCAATCCTCAACCCTCAGCCCTCATCCTCAATCCTCAATCCTCAATCCTCAATCCTCAATCCTCAGCCCTCAGTCCTCAAACCTCAATGCTCAATCCTCAATCCCCAATCCTCAACCCTCAATCCTCAATCCTCAATCCTCAGCCCTCAGTCCTCAAACCTCAATGCTCAATCCTCAATCCCCAATCCTCAATCCTCAATCCTCAATCCTCAATCCTCAATCTTCAATCCTCAATCCTCAATCCTCAATCCTCATTCTTCAATCCTCAATACAAAATCCTCAATCTTCAATCCTCGATCCTCAACCCTGAATTCTCAATCCTCAATCCTCAGTCCTCAACCATCAATCCTAAATTCTCAATGCTCAATAGAATATCCTGAATTCTCAGGATTCTATACTCAAACCTCAATCCTCAACCCGCAGCCCTCATTCTCAACCTCAATCCTCAATCCTCAATATTCAATCCCCAATACTCAATCTTCAATCCTCAATCCTCAATCCTCAATCCTCAATCCTCAATCCTCAGACATAAATCCTCAATCTTCAATACTCAATCGTCAATCCTCAGTCCTCAATCCTCAATCCTCAATCCTCGTTCCTCAAACCTCAATCCTCAACCCTCAGTCCTCATCCTCAATTCTCAATTAGCAATCCTCAATCCTCAATCCTCAATCTTCAATCCCCAAAAATCAATTTCCAATCCTAGATCCTCAATCCCCAATCCTCAGTCCTTAATCCTCAATCTTCAATCCTCAATCGCCAGACCTCAATCTTCAATCCTCTATGATCAATCGTCAATCCTCAAGCCTCAGTCCTCAATCGTCAATCCTCAATCCTCAATCCTCATTCTTCAAACCTCAATACCCAATCCTCAATCTTCAATCCTCAATTCTCAATCCTCAATTCTCAATCCTCAATCCTTAATCCTCAGACCTCAAACATCAATATTCAACCCTCAGTCCTCGTCCTCAATCCACAACACTCAATCCTCAGTCCTCAATATTCAATCATCAATATTCAATCTTCAATCCTCAATCCTCAATCCTCAATCCTCAATCCTCAATCCTCAATCCTCAATCTTCAAACCTCAATCCTCATCCTCAATACTCAATCCTCAATCTTCAATCCTCAATACTCAAGCTTCAATCCTCAATCCTCAATCCTCAATCCTCAATCCTCAACCTTCAATCCTTAATACTGAATCCTCAATCCTCAATCCTCAATCCTCAAAAGTCAGTCCTCGTCCTCAATCCTCAACCCTCAATCCTCAATCCTCAATCCTCAATCTTCAATCATCAATAATCAATCTTCAATCCTCAATCATCAATCCTCAATCCTCAATCTTCAATCCTCAATACTCAACCATCAATCCTAAATTCTCAATGCTCAATAGAATATCCTGAATTCTCAGGATGCTATACTCAAACCTCAATCCTCAACCCTCAGCCCTCATTCTCAATCCTCAATCCTCAATCCTCAATATTCAATCCCCAATTCTCAATCTTCAATCCTCAATCCTCAATCCTCAATCCTCAATCCTCAATCCTCAGTCATAAATCCTCAATCTTCAATACTCAATCGTCAATCCTCAGTCCTCAATCCTCAATCCTCAATCCTCGTTCCTCAAACCTCAATCCTCAACCCTCAGTCCTCATCCTCAATTCTCAATTAGCAATCCTCAATCCTCAATCCTCAACCTTCAATCCCCAAAAGTCAATCTCCAATCCTAGATCCTCAATCCCCAATCCTCAGTCCTCAATCCTCAATCTTCAATCCTCAATCGCCAGTCCTCAATCTTCAATCCTCTATGCTCAATCGTCAATCCTCAAGCCTCAGTCCTCAATCCTCAATCCTCTATCCTGAATCCTAATTCTTCAAACCTCAATACCCAATCCTCAATCTTCAACACACAATACTCAATCCTCAGTCTTCAATCATCAATATTCAATCTTCAATCCTCAATCCTCAATCCTCAATCCTCAATCCTCAAACCTCAAACCTCAATCCTCAATCCTCATGCGTCAGTCCTCAATCCTCAATCCTCAATCCTCAAACCTCAATCCTCAACCGTCAGTCCTCGTCCTCAATCCTCAACCCTCAATCCTCAATCCTCAAACTTCAATCATCAATAATCAATCTTCAATCCTCAATCATCAATCCTCAATCCTTAATCTTCAATCCTCAATATTCAACACTCAACCCTCAACCATCAATCCTCAATACTCAACTATCAATCCTCAATTCTCAATACTCAATAGAACATCCAGAACTCTGATGGTTCAATACTCAATCCAGAATATTCAATAATCAAATTTCAAACCTCAAGCATCAATTCTCAACACTCAATCCTCAACACTCAGTCCTCTCTCTTCAATCCTACATCCTCAACCCTCAATCCTCAAGCGTCAATCCTCAATACTCAATCCTCAATCCTCAATCCTCAATCATCAATCTTCAATCCTCAATACCCAATCTTCAGTCCTCAATACTAAATCCTCAATCGTCAATCCTCAATCCTCAATCCTCAACCATCAATCCTCAATCTTCAATACTCAATCCTCAATCCTCAATCCTCAATCCTCAATACTCAACCATCAATCCTAAATTCTCAATGCTCAATAGAATATCCTGAATTCTCAGGATTCTATACTCTAACCTCAATCCTCAACCCCTAGACCTCATTCTCAATCCTCAATCCTCAATCCTCAATATTCAATCTCCAATACTCAATATTCAATCCTCAATCCTCAATCCTCAATCCTCAATCCTCAATCCTCAGTCATATATCCTCAATCTTCAATACTCAATCGTCAATCCTCAGTCCTCAATCCTCAATCCTCAATCCTCGTTCCTCAAACTTCAATCCTCAACACTCAGTCCTCATCCTCAATTGTCAATTCTCAATCCTCAATCCTCAATCCTCAATCTTCAATCCCCAAAAATCAATCTCCAATCCTAGAACCTCAATCCCCAATCCTCAGTCCTTAATCCTCAATCTTCAATCCTCAATCGCCAGTCCTCTATCTTCAATCCTCTATGCTCAATCGTCAATCCTCAGGCCTCAGTCCTCAATCCTCAATCCTCAATCCTCAAACATCAATCCTCAACCGTCAGTCCTCGTCCTCAATCCTCAACCCTCAACCCTCAATCCTCAATCTTCAGTCATCAGTACTCAATCTTCAATCCTCAATACTCAATCCTCAATCGTCAATCCTCAATCCCCAATCCTCAATCCTCAATGCTCAATCCTCAATCCTCAATCCTCAATCCTCAATCCTCAATCTTCCATCCTCAATACTCAATCTTCAATCCTCAATCCTCAATCCTGAATTCTCAATCCTCAATCCTCAGTCCTCAGTCCTCAAACCTCAATCCTCAACCCTCAACCCTCATCCTCAATCCTCAATCCTCAATCCTCAATCCTCAATCCTCAGCCCTCAGTCCTCAAGCCTCAATGCTCAATCCTCAATCCCCAATCCTCAATCCTCAAACCTCAATCCTCAATCCTCAATACTCAATCCTCAATCGTCAATCCTCAATCCCCAATCCTCAGTTCTCAATGCTCAATCCTCATTCCTCAATCCTCAATCCTCAATCCTCAATCTTCAATCCACAATCCTCAATCCTCAATCCTCAATCCTCAATTCTCAATCCTCAATCCTCAATCCTCATACTTCAATCCTCAATACCCAATCCTCAATCTTCAATCCTCGATCCTCAATCCTGAATTCTCAATCCTCAATCCTCAGTCCTCAACCATCAATCCTAAATTCTCAATGCTCAATAGAATATCCTGAATTCTCAGGATTCTATACTCAAACCTCAATCCTCAAACCTCAGCCCTCATTCTCAATCCTCAATCCTCAATCCTCAATATTCAACCCCCAATACTCAATCTTCAATCCTCAATCCTCAATCCTCAATCCTCAATCCTCAATCTTCAATCCTCAATACTCAAGCTTCGATCCTCAATCCTCAATCCTCAATCCTCAATCCTCAATCTTCAATCCTCAATACTCAATCTTCAATCCTCAATCCTCAACCCTCAATCCTCAATCCTCATTCTTCAATCCTCAATACCCAATCCAAAATCTTCAATCCTCAATCCTCAAACCTCAATCCTCAACCCTCAGCCCCCATTCTCAATCCACAATCCTCAATCCTCAATATTCAATCCCCAATACTCAATCTTGAATCCTCAATTCTCAATCCTCAATCCTCAATCCACAATCCTCAGTCCTCAATATTCAATCATCAATATTCAATCTTCAATCCTCAATCCTCAATCCTCAATCCTCAATCCTCAATCCTCAATCTTCAAACCTCAATCCTCATCCTCAATACTCAATCCTCAATCTTCAATCCTCGACACTCAAGCTTCAATCCTCAATCCTCAATCCTCAATCCTCAATCCTCAATCTTCAATCCTCAATACTCAATCTTCAATCCTCAATCCTCAACCCTCAATCCTCAATCCTCATTCTTCAATCCTCAATACCCAATCCTCAATCTTCAATCCTCAATCCTCAATCCTCAATCCTCAATCCTCAATCCTCATTCTTCAATCCTCAATACCCAATCCTCAATCTTCAATCCTCAATCCTCAATCCTCAATCCTCAATCCTCAATCCTCATTCTTCAATCCTCAATACCCAATCCTCAATCTTTAATCCTCGATCCTCAATCCTGAATTCTCAATCCTCAATCCTCAGTCCTCAACCATCAATCCTAAATTCTCAATGCTCAATAGAATATCCTGAATTCTCAGGATTCTATACTCAAACCTCAATCATCAACCCTCAGCCCCCATTCTCAATCCTCAATCCTCAATCCTCAATATTCAATACCCAATACTCAATCTTGAATCCTCAATCCTCAATCCTCAATCTTCAATCCTCAATCCTCAGTCATAAATCCTCAATCTTCAATACTCAATCGTCAATCCTCTGTCCTCAATCCTCAATCCTCAATCCTCAATCCTCATTCTTCAATCCTCAATACCCAATCCTCAATCTTCAATTCTCAATCCTCATTCTTCAATCCTCAATACCCAATCCTCAATCTTCAACCTTCAATCCTCTATCCTCAATCCCCAATTCTCAATCCTGAATTCTCAATCCTCAATCCTCAGTCCTCAGTCCTCAAACCTCAATCCTCAACCCTCAGCCCTCATCCTCAATCCTCAATCCTCAATCCTCAGCCCTCAGTCCTCAAACCTCAATGCTCAATCCTCAATCCCCAATCCTCAATCCTCAATCCTCAATCATCAATCCTCAATCTTCAATACTCATTCCTCAATCCTGAATCCTCAATCTTCAATCCTCAATACACAATCTTCAACTCTCAATCCTCAATCCTCAATCCTCAATCCTCAATCCTCAATCCTCAATCCTCAATCCTGAATCCTCAATCTTCAATCCTCAATACTCAATCTGCAATCCTCAATCCTCAATCCTCAATCCTCAATCCTCAATCCTCATTCTTCAATCCTCAATACCCAATCCTCAATCTTCAACCCTCAGTCCTCAATCATCAATTCTCAATCCTCAATCCTCAATCCTCAGGCCTCAATCCTCAATCCTCAATCCTCAATCCTGATTCTTCAATCCCCAAAAATCAATCTCCAATCCTAGATCCTCAATCCCCAATCCTCAGTCCTTAATCCTCAATCTTCAATCTTCAATCGCCAGTCCTCAATCTTCAATCCTCTATGCTCAATCGTCAATCCTCAAGCCTCAGTCCTCAATCCTCAATCCTCTATCCTCAATCCTCATTCTTCAAACCTCGATACCCAATCCTCAATCTTCAACCCTCAATACTCAATCCTCAATCTTCAATCATCAATATTCAATCTTCAATCCTCAATCCTCAATCCTCAATCCTCAATCCTCAATCCTCAAACCTCAATCCTCAATCCTCATGCGTCAGTCCTCAACCCTCAATCCTCAAGCGTCAATCCTCAATCCTCAACCGTCAGACCTCGTCCTCAATCCTCAACCCTCAATCCTCAATCCTCAACCTTCAATCCTCAATACTAAATCCTCAATCGTCAAACCTCAATCCTCAACCATCAATCCTCAATCTTCAATACTCAATCCTCAATCCTCAATCCTCAATCCTCAATACTCAACCATCAATCCTAAATTCTCAATGCTCAATAGAATATCCTGAATTCGAAGGATTCTATACTCTAACCTCAATCCTCAACCCCTAGCCCTCGTTCTCAATCCTCAATCCTCAATCCTCAATATTCAATCTCCAATACTCAATCTTCAATCCTCAATCCTCAATCCTCAATCCTCAATCCTCAATCCTCAGTCATAAATCCTCAATCTTCAATACTCAATCGTCAATCCTCAGTCCTCAATCCTCAATCCTCAATCCTCGTTCCTCAACCTTCAATCCTCAACACTCAGTCCTCATCCTCAATGGTCAATTCTCAGTCCTCAATCCTCAATCCTCAATCTTCAATCCCCAAAAATCAATCTCCAATCCTAGAACCTCAATCCCCAATCCTCAGTCCTTAATCCTCAATCTTCAATCCTCAATCGCCAGTCCTCTATCTTCAATCCTCTATGCTCAATCGTCAATCCTCGGGCCTCAGTCCTCAATCCTCAATCCTCAAACCTCAATCCTCAACCGTTAGTCCTCGTCCTCAATCCTCAACCCTCAATCCTCAATCCTCAATCTTCAATCATCAATAATCAATCTTGAATCCTCAATCATCAATCCTCAATCCTCAATCTTCAATCCTCAATATTCAGCACTCATCCCTCAATCATCAATCCTCAATACTCAACCATCAATACTCAATTCTCAATACTCAATAGAACATCCTGAACTCTGATGGTTCAATACTCAATCCAGAATATTCAATAATCAAATTTCAAACCTCAAGCATCAATTCTCAACACTCAATCCTCAACACTCAGTCCTCTCTCTTCAATCCTACATCCTCAACCGTCAATCCTCAAGCGTCAATCCTCAATACTCAATCCTCAATCCTCAATTCTCAATCATCAATCTTCAATCCTCAATACACAATCTTCAATCCTCAATACTCAATCCTCAATCGTCAATCCTCAATCCTCAACCATCAATCCTCAATCTTCAATACTCAATCCTCAATCCTCAATCCTCAATCCTCAATACTCAATCCTCAATCCTCAATCCTCAATCCTCAGTCATAAATCCTCAATCTTCAATACTCAATCGTCAACCCTCAGTGCTCAATCCTCAATCCTCAATCCTCGTTCCTCAAACCTCAATCCTCAACCCTCAGTCCTCATCCTCAATTCTCAATTCTCAATCCTCAGTCCTCAATCCTCAATCTTCAATCCCCAATAATCAATCTCCAATCCTAGATCCTCAATCCCCAATCCTCAATCCTTAATCCTCAATCTTCAATCCTCAATACTCAATCTTCAATCCTCAATCCTCAATCCTCAATCCTCAATCCTCTGTCCTCAATCCTGAATCCTCAACCTTCAATCCTCAATACTCAATCTGCAATCCTCAATCCTCAATCCTCAATCCTCAATCCTCGTTCTTGAATCCTCAATACCCAATCCTCAATCTTCAATCCTCAATCCTCAAACCTCAATCCTCAATCCCCAAGCCTCAGTCCTCAATCCTCAATCCTCAATCCTCAAACCTCAATCCTCAACCGTCAGTCCTCGTCCTCAATCCTCAACCCTCAATCCTCAATCCTCAATCCTCAATCTTCAATCATCAATAATCAATCTTCAATCCTCAATCCTCAATCCTCAATCCTCAAACATCAATCCTCAACCGTCAGTCCTCGTCCTCAATCCTCAACCCTCAACCCTCAATCCTCAATCTTCAGTCATCAGTACTCAATCTTCAATCCTCAATACTCAATCCTCAATCGTCAATCCTCAATCCCCAATCCTCAATCCTCAATGCTCAATCCTCAATCCTCAATCCTCAATCCTCAATCCTCAATCTTCCATCCTCAATACTCAATCTTCAATCCTCAATCCTCAATCCTGAATTCTCAATCCTCAATCCTCAGTCCTCAGTCCTCAAACCTCAATCCTCAACCCTCAACCCTCATCCTCAATCCTCAATCCTCAATCCTCAATCCTCAATCCTCAGCCCTCAGTCCTCAAGCCTCAATGCTCAATCCTCAATCCCCAATCCTCAATCCTCAAACCTCAATCCTCAATCCTCAATACTCAATCCTCAATCGTCAATCCTCAATCCCCAATCCTCAGTTCTCAATGCTCAATCCTCATTCCTCAATCCTCAATCCTCAATCCTCAATCTTCAATCCACAATCCTCAATCCTCAATCCTCAATCCTCAATTCTCAATCCTCAATCCTCAATCCTCATACTTCAATCCTCAATACCCAATCCTCAATCTTCAATCCTCGATCCTCAATCCTGAATTCTCAATCCTCAATCCTCAGTCCTCAACCATCAATCCTAAATTCTCAATGCTCAATAGAATATCCTGAATTCTCAGGATTCTATACTCAAACCTCAATCCTCAAACCTCAGCCCTCATTCTCAATCCTCAATCCTCAATCCTCAATATTCAACCCCCAATACTCAATCTTCAATCCTCAATCCTCAATCCTCAATCCTCAATCCTCAATCTTCAATCCTCAATACTCAAGCTTCGATCCTCAATCCTCAATCCTCAATCCTCAATCCTCAATCTTCAATCCTCAATACTCAATCTTCAATCCTCAATCCTCAACCCTCAATCCTCAATCCTCATTCTTCAATCCTCAATACCCAATCCAAAATCTTCAATCCTCAATCCTCAAACCTCAATCCTCAACCCTCAGCCCCCATTCTCAATCCACAATCCTCAATCCTCAATATTCAATCCCCAATACTCAACCTTGAATCCTCAATTCTCAATCCTCAATCCTCAATCCACAATCCTCAGTCCTCAATATTCAATCATCAATATTCAATCTTCAATCCTCAATCCTCAATCCTCAATCCTCAATCCTCAATCCTCAATCTTCAAACCTCAATCCTCATCCTCAATACTCAATCCTCAATCTTCAATCCTCGATACTCAAGCTTCAATCCTCAATCCTCAATCCTCAATCCTCAATCCTCAATCTTCAATCCTCAATACTCAATCTTCAATCCTCAATCCTCAACCCTCAATCCTCAATCCTCATTCTTCAATCCTCAATACCCAATCCTCAATCTTCAATCCTCAATCCTCAATCCTCAATCCTCAATCCTCAATCCTCATTCTTCAATCCTCAATACCCAATCCTCAATCTTCAATCCTCAATCCTCAATCCTCAATCCTCAATCCTCAATCCTCATTCTTCAATCCTCAATACCCAATCCTCAATCTTTAATCCTCGATCTTCAATCCTGAATTCTCAATCCTCAATCCTCAGTCCTCAACCATCAATCCTAAATTCTCAATGCTCAATAGAATATCCTGAATTCTCAGGATTCTATACTCAAACCTCAATCATCAACCCTCAGCCCCCATTCTCAATCCTCAATCCTCAATCCTCAATATTCAATACCCAATACTCAGTCTTGAATCCTCAATCCTCAATCCTCAATCCTCAATCCTCAATCCTCATTCTTCAATCCTCAATACCCAATCCTCAATCTTCAATCCCCAAGCCTCAGTCCTCAATCCTCAATCCTCAATCCTCAAACCTCAATCCTCAACCGTCAGTCCTCGTCCTCAATCCTCAACCCTCAATCCTCAATCCTCAATCCTCAATCTTCAATCATCAATAATCAATCTTCAATCCTCAATCCTCAATCCTCAATCCTCAAACATCAATCCTCAACCGTCAGTCCTCGTCCTCAATCCTCAACCCTCAACCCTCAATCCTCAATCTTCAGTCATCAGTACTCAATCTTCAATCCTCAATACTCAATCCTCAATCGTCAATCCTCAATCCCCAATCCTCAATCCTCAATGCTCAATCCTCAATCCTCAATCCTCAATCCTCAATCCTCAATCTTCCATCCTCAATACTCAATCTTCAATCCTCAATCCTCAATCCTGAATTCTCAATCCTCAATCCTCAGTCCTCAGTCCTCAAACCTCAATCCTCAACCCTCAACCCTCATCCTCAATCCTCAATCCTCAATCCTCAATCCTCAATCCTCAGCCCTCAGTCCTCAAGCCTCAATGCTCAATCCTCAATCCCCAATCCTCAATCCTCAAACCTCAATCCTCAATCCTCAATACTCAATCCTCAATCGTCAATCCTCAATCCCCAATCCTCAGTTCTCAATGCTCAATCCTCATTCCTCAATCCTCAATCCTCAATCCTCAATCTTCAATCCACAATCCTCAATCCTCAATCCTCAATCCTCAATTCTCAATCCTCAATCCTCAATCCTCATACTTCAATCCTCAATACCCAATCCTCAATCTTCAATCCTCGATCCTCAATCCTGAATTCTCAATCCTCAATCCTCAGTCCTCAACCATCAATCCTAAATTCTCAATGCTCAATAGAATATCCTGAATTCTCAGGATTCTATACTCAAACCTCAATCCTCAAACCTCAGCCCTCATTCTCAATCCTCAATCCTCAATCCTCAATATTCAACCCCCAATACTCAATCTTCAATCCTCAATCCTCAATCCTCAATCCTCAATCCTCAATCTTCAATCCTCAATACTCAAGCTTCGATCCTCAATCCTCAATCCTCAATCCTCAATCCTCAATCTTCAATCCTCAATACTCAATCTTCAATCCTCAATCCTCAACCCTCAATCCTCAATCCTCATTCTTCAATCCTCAATACCCAATCCAAAATCTTCAATCCTCAATCCTCAAACCTCAATCCTCAACCCTCAGCCCCCATTCTCAATCCACAATCCTCAATCCTCAATATTCAATCCCCAATACTCAACCTTGAATCCTCAATTCTCAATCCTCAATCCTCAATCCACAATCCTCAGTCCTCAATATTCAATCATCAATATTCAATCTTCAATCCTCAATCCTCAATCCTCAATCCTCAATCCTCAATCCTCAATCTTCAAACCTCAATCCTCATCCTCAATACTCAATCCTCAATCTTCAATCCTCGATACTCAAGCTTCAATCCTCAATCCTCAATCCTCAATCCTCAATCCTCAATCTTCAATCCTCAATACTCAATCTTCAATCCTCAATCCTCAACCCTCAATCCTCAATCCTCATTCTTCAATCCTCAATACCCAATCCTCAATCTTCAATCCTCAATCCTCAATCCTCAATCCTCAATCCTCAATCCTCATTCTTCAATCCTCAATACCCAATCCTCAATCTTCAATCCTCAATCCTCAATCCTCAATCCTCAATCCTCAATCCTCATTCTTCAATCCTCAATACCCAATCCTCAATCTTTAATCCTCGATCTTCAATCCTGAATTCTCAATCCTCAATCCTCAGTCCTCAACCATCAATCCTAAATTCTCAATGCTCAATAGAATATCCTGAATTCTCAGGATTCTATACTCAAACCTCAATCATCAACCCTCAGCCCCCATTCTCAATCCTCAATCCTCAATCCTCAATATTCAATACCCAATACTCAGTCTTGAATCCTCAATCCTCAATCCTCAATCTTCAATCCTCAATCCTCAGTCATAAATCCTCAATCTTCAATACTCAATCGTCAATCCTCTGTCCTCAATCCTCAATCCTCAATCCTCAATCCTCATTCTTCAATCCTCAATACCCAATCCTCAATCTTCAATTCTCAATCCTCATTCTTCAATCCTCAATACCCAATCCTCAATCTTCAACCCTCAATCCTCTATCCTCAATCCCCAATTCTCAATCCTGAATTCTCAATCCTCAATCCTCAGTCCTCAGTCCTCAAACCTCAATCCTCAACCCTCAGCCCTCATCCTCAATCCTCAATCCTCAATCCTCAGCCCTCAGTCCTCAAACCTCAATGCTCAATCCTCAATCCCCAATCCTCAATCCTCAATCCTCAATCATCAATCCTCAATCTTCAATACTCATTCCTCAATCCTGAATCCTCAATCTTCAATCCTCAATACACAATCTTCAACTCTCAATCCTCAATCCTCAATCCTCAATCCTCAATCCTCAATCCTCAATCCTCAATCCTGAATCCTCAATCTTCAATCCTCAATACTCAATCTGCAATCCTCAATCCTCAATCCTCAATCCTCAATCCTCAATCCTCATTCTTCAATCCTCAATACCCAATCCTCAATCTTCAACCCTCAGTCCTCAATCATCAATTCTCAATCCTCAATCCTCAATCCTCAGGCCTCAATCCTCAATCCTCAATCCTCAATCCTCATTCTTCAATCCCCAAAAATCAATCTCCAATCCTAGATCCTCAATCCCCAATCCTCAGTCCTTAATCCTCAATCTTCAATCTTCAATCGCCATTCCTCAATCTTCAATCCTCTATGCTCAATCGTCAATCCTCAAGCCTCAGTCCTCAATCCTCAATCCTCTATCCTCAATCCTCATTCTTCAAACCTCGATACCCAATCCTCAATCTTCAACCCTCAATACTCAATCCTCAATCTTCAATCATCAATATTCAATCTTCAATCCTCAATCCTCAATCCTCAATCCTCAATCCTCAATCCTCAAACCTCAATCCTCAATCCTCATGCGTCAGTCCTCAACCCTCAATCCTCAAGCGTCAATCCTCAATCCTCAACCGTCAGACCTCGTCCTCAATCCTCAACCCTCAATCCTCAATCCTCAACCTTCAATCCTCAATACTAAATCCTCAATCGTCAAACCTCAATCCTCAACCATCAATCCTCAATCTTCAATACTCAATCCTCAATCCTCAATCCTCAATCCTCAATACTCAACCATCAATCCTAAATTCTCAATGCTCAATAGAATATCCTGAATTCGAAGGATTCTATACTCTAACCTCAATCCTCAACCCCTAGCCCTCGTTCTCAATCCTCAATCCTCAATCCTCAATATTCAATCTCCAATACTCAATCTTCAATCCTCAATCCTCAATCCTCAATCCTCAATCCTCAATCCTCAGTCATAAATCCTCAATCTTCAATACTCAATCGTCAATCCTCAGTCCTCAATCCTCAATCCTCAATCCTCGTTCCTCAACCTTCAATCCTCAACACTCAGTCCTCATCCTCAATGGTCAATTCTCAGTCCTCAATCCTCAATCCTCAATCTTCAATCCCCAAAAATCAATCTCCAATCCTAGAACCTCAATCCCCAATCCTCAGTCCTTAATCCTCAATCTTCAATCCTCAATCGCCAGTCCTCTATCTTCAATCCTCTATGCTCAATCGTCAATCCTCGGGCCTCAGTCCTCAATCCTCAATCCTCAAACCTCAATCCTCAACCGTTAGTCCTCGTCCTCAATCCTCAACCCTCAATCCTCAATCCTCAATCTTCAATCATCAATAATCAATCTTGAATCCTCAATCATCAATCCTCAATCCTCAATCTTCAATCCTCAATATTCAGCACTCATCCCTCAATCATCAATCCTCAATACTCAACCATCAATACTCAATTCTCAATACTCAATAGAACATCCTGAACTCTGATGGTTCAATACTCAATCCAGAATATTCAATAATCAAATTTCAAACCTCAAGCATCAATTCTCAACACTCAATCCTCAACACTCAGTCCTCTCTCTTCAATCCTACATCCTCAACCGTCAATCCTCAAGCGTCAATCCTCAATACTCAATCCTCAATCCTCAATTCTCAATCATCAATCTTCAATCCTCAATACACAATCTTCAATCCTCAATACTCAATCCTCAATCGTCAATCCTCAATCCTCAACCATCAATCCTCAATCTTCAATACTCAATCCTCAATCCTCAATCCTCAATCCTCAATACTCAATCCTCAATCCTCAATCCTCAATCCTCAGTCATAAATCCTCAATCTTCAATACTCAATCGTCAACCCTCAGTGCTCAATCCTCAATCCTCAATCCTCGTTCCTCAAACCTCAATCCTCAACCCTCAGTCCTCATCCTCAATTCTCAATTCTCAATCCTCAGTCCTCAATCCTCAATCTTCAATCCCCAATAATCAATCTCCAATCCTAGATCCTCAATCCCCAATCCTCAATCCTTAATCCTCAATCTTCAATCCTCAATACTCAATCTTCAATCCTCAATCCTCAATCCTCAATCCTCAATCCTCTGTCCTCAATCCTGAATCCTCAACCTTCAATCCTCAATACTCAATCTGCAATCCTCAATCCTCAATCCTCAATCCTCAATCCTCGTTCTTGAATCCTCAATACCCAATCCTCAATCTTCAATCCTCAATCCTCAAACCTCAATCCTCAATCCCCAAGCCTCAGTCCTCAATCCTCAATCCTCAATCCTCAAACCTCAATCCTCAACCGTCAGTCCTCGTCCTCAATCCTCAACCCTCAATCCTCAATCCTCAATCCTCAATCTTCAATCATCAATAATCAATCTTCAATCCTCAATCGTCAATCCTCAATCCTCAATCTTCAATCCTCAATATTCAACACTCAACCCACAACCATCAATCCTCAATACTCAACCATCAATCCTCAATTCTCAATACTCAATTGAACATCCTGAACTCTGATGGTTCAATACTCAATCCAGAATATTCAATAATCAAATTTCAAACCTCAAGCATCAATTCTCAACACTCAATCCTCAACACTCAGTCCTCTCTCTTCAATCCTACATCCTCAACCCTCAATCCTCAAGCGTCAATCCTCAATACTCAATCCTCAATCCTCAGTCCTCAATCATCAATCTTCAATCCTCAATACTCAATCTTCAATCCTCAATACTCAATCCTCAATCCTCATTCCTCAATCCTCAATCATCAATCCTCAATCTTCAATACTCAATCCTCAATCCTCAATCCTCAATCCTCAATACTCAACCATCAATCATAAATTCTCAATGCTCAATAGAATATCCTGAATTCTCAGGATTCTATACTCAAACCTCAATCCTCAACCCCTAGCCCTCATTCTCAATCCTCAATCCTCAGTCCTCAATATTCAATCTCCAATACTCAATCTTCAATCCTCAATCCTCAATCCTCAATCCTCAATCCTCAATCCTCAGTAATAAATCCTCAATCTTCAATACTCAATCCTCAATCCTCAGTCCTCAATCCTCAATCCTCAATCCTCGTTCCTCAAACTTCAATCCTCAACCCTCGGTCCTCATCCTCAATTGTCAATTCTCAATCCTCTATCCTCAATCCTCAATCCTCAATCCCCAAAAATCAATCTCCAATCCTAGAACCTCAATCCCCAGTCCCCAGTCCTTAATCCTCAATCTTCAATCCTCAATCGCCAGTCCTCAATCTTCAATCCTCTATGCTCAATCGTCAATCCTCAAGCCTCAGTCCTCAATCCTCAATCCTCAGTCCTCAAACCTCAATCCTCAACCGTCAGTCCTCGTCCTCAATCCTCAACCCTCAATCCTCAATCCTCAATCTTCAATCATCAGTACTCAACCTTCAATCCTCAATACTCAATCCTCAATCGACAATCCTCAATCCCCAATCCTCAATCCTCAATGCTCAATCCTCAATCCTCAATCCTCAATCCTCTATCCTCAATCTTCAATCCTCAATACTCAACCTTCAATCCTCAATCCTCAATCTTCAATCCTCAATCCTCAATCCTCAATCCTCAATCCTCAATCCTCATTCTTCAATCCTCAATACCCAATCCTCAATCTTCAATCCTCGTTCCTCAATCCTGAATTCTCAATCCTCAATCCTCAGTCCTCAACCATCAATCCTAAATTCTCAATGCTCAATAGAATATCCTGAATTCTCAGGATTCTATACTCAAACCTCAATCCTCAACCCTCAGCCCTCATTCTCAATCCTCAATCCTCAATCCTCAATATTCAATCCCCAATACTCAATCTTCAATCCTCAATCCTCAATCCTCAATCCTCAATCCTCAATCCTCAGTCATAAATCCTCAATCTTCAATACTCAATCGTCAATCCTCAGTCCTCAATCCTCAATCCTCAATCCTCGTTCCTCAAACTTCAATCCTCAACCCTCAGTCCTCATCCTCAATTCTCAATTAGCAATCCTCAATCCTCAATCCTCAATCTTCAATCCACAATACTCAATCCTCAATCCTCAATCCTCAATCCTCAATCCTCATTCTTCAGTCCTCAATACCCAATCCTCAATCTTCAACCCTAAGTCCTCAATCATCAATTCTCAATCCTCAATCCTCAATCCTCAGGCCTCAAACACCAATATTCAACCCTCAGTCCTCGTTCTCGATCCACAACCCTCAAACCTCAAACCTCAATCCTCAACCGTCATTCCTCGTCCTCAATCCTCAACCCTCAATCCTCAATCCTCAATCTTCAATCTTCGATACTCAATCTTCAATCCTCAATACTCGATCCTCAATAATCAATCCTCAATCCTCAGACCTCAATCCTGAATCCTCAACCTTCAATCCTAAATACTCAATCTGCAATCCTCAATACTCAATCCTCAGTCCTCAATCCTCATTCTTCAATCCTCAATACCCAATCCTCAATCTTCAGTCCTCAATCCTCAATCATCAATTCCCAATCCTCAATCCTCTATCCTCAGAACTCAAACATCAATATTCAACCCTCAGTCCTCGTCCTCAATCCACAACCCTCAATACTCAATCCTCAATCTTCAATCATCAATACTCAATCTTCAATCCTCAATCTTCAATCCTCAATACTCAATCTTCAATCCTCAACCCTCAGTCTTCATCCTCAATTCTCAATTCTCAATCCTGAATCCTCAATCCTCAATCCTCAATCCTCAATCCTCAATCATGAATAACCAATTTCCAATCCTACATCCTCAATCCCCAATCCTCAGTCCTTAATCCTCAATATTCAATCCTCAATCGCCAGTCCTCAATCTTCAATCCTCAATCCTCAATCCTCAATCCTCAATCCTCAATCCTCAATCCTCAATCCTCATTCTTCAATCCTCAATACCCAAACCTCAATCTTTAATCCTCAATCCTCAATCCTGAATTCGCAATCCTCAATCCTCAGTCCTCAGTCCTCAAACCTCAGTCCTCAACCCTCAGCCCTCATACTCAATCCTCAATCCTCAATCCTCAGCCCTCAGTCCTCAAACCTCAATGCTCAATCCTCAATCCCCAATCCTCAATCCTCAATCCTCAATCCTCATTCTTCAATCCTCAATACCCAATCCTCAATCTTCAACCCTCAGTCCTCAATCATCAATTCTCAATCCTCAATCCTCAATCCTCAGGCCTCAAACATCAATATTCAACCCTCAGTCGTCGTTCTCAATCCACAACCCTCAATCCTCAGACCTCAATCCTCAACCGTCAGTCCTCGTCCTCAATCCTCAACGCTCAATCCTCAATCCCCAATCTTCAACCTTCAATACTCAATCTTCAATCCTCAATACTCAATCCTCAATCCTCAATCCTCAATCCTCTGTCATAAATCCTCAATCTTCAATACTCAATCGACAACCCTCAGTCCTCAATCCTCAATCCTCAATCCTCGTTCCTCAAACCTGAATCCTCAACCCTCAGTCCTCATCCTCAATTCTCAATTCTCAATCCTCAATCCTCAATCCTCAATCTTCAATCCCCAATAATCAATCTCCAATCCTAGATCCTCAATCCCCAATCCTCAATCCTTAATCCTCAATCTTCAATCCTCAATACTCAATCTTCAATCCTCAATCCTCAATCATCAATTCTCAATCCTCAATCCTCAATCCTCAGACCTCAAACATCAATATTCAACCCTCAGTCCTCGTCCTCAATCCACAACCCTTAATACTCAATCCTCAATCTTCAATCATCAATATTCAATCTTCAATCCTCAATCCTCAATCCTCAATCCTCAATCCTCAATCCTCAAACCTCAATCCTCAATCCTCAAACCTCAGTCCTCAATCCTCAATCCTCAATCCTCAAACCTCAATCCTCAACCGTCAGTCCTCGTACTCAATCCTCAACCCTCAATCCTCAATCCTCAATCCTCAATCTTCAATCATCAATAATCAATCTTCAATCCTCAATCATCAATCCTCAATCCTCAATCTTCAATCCTCAATACTCAACCATCAATCCTAAATTCTCAATGCTCAATAGAATATCCTGAATTCTCAGGATGCTATACTCAAACCTCAATCCTCAACCCTCAGCCCTCATTCTCAATCCTCAATCCTCAATCCTCAATATTCAATCCCCAATTCTCAATCTTCAATCCTCAATCCTCAATCCTCAATCCTCAATCCTCAATCCTCAGTCATAAATCCTCAATCTTCAATACTCAATCGTCAATCCTCAGTCCTCAATCCTCAATCCTCAATCCTCGTTCCTCAAACCTCAATCCTCAACCCTCAGTCCTCATCCTCAATTCTCAATTAGCAATCCTCAATACTCAATCCTCAACCTTCAATCCCCAAAAGTCAATCTCCAATCCTAGATCCTCAATCCCCAATCCTCAGTCCTCAATCCTCAATCTTCAATCCTCAATCGCCAGTCCTCAATCTTCAATCCTCTATGCTCAATCGTCAATCCTCAAGCCTCAGTCCTCAATCCTCAATCCTCTATCCTGAATCCTCATTCTTCAAACCTCAATACCCAATCCTCAATCTTCAACACACAATACTCAATCCTCAGTCTTCAATCATCAATATTCAATCTTCAATCCTCAATCCTCAATCCTCAATCCTCAATCCTCAAACCTCAAACCTCAATCCTCAATCCTCATGCGTCAGTCCTCAATCCTCAATCCTCAATCCTCAAACCTCAATCCTCAACCGTCAGTCCTCGTCCTCAATCCTCAACCCTCAATCCTCAATCCTCAAACTTCAATCATCAATAATCAATCTTCAATCCTCAATCATCAATCCTCAATCCTTAATCTTCAATCCTCAATATTCAACACTCAACCCTCAACCATCAATCCTCAATACTCAACCATCAATCCTCAATTCTCAATACTCAATAGAACATCCAGAACTCTGATGGTTCAATACTCAATCCAGAATATTCAATAATCAAATTTCAAACCTCAAGCATCAATTCTCAACACTCAATCCTCAACACTCAGTCCTCTCTCTTCAATCCTACATCCTCAACCCTCAATCCTCAAGCGTCAATCCTCAATACTCAATCCTCAATCCTCAATCCTCAATCATCAATCTTCAATCCTCAATACCCAATCTTCAATCCTCAATACTAAATCCTCAATCGTCAATCCTCAATCCTCAACCATCAATCCTCAATCTTCAATACTCAATCCTCAATCCTCAATCCTCAATCCTCAATACTCAACCATCAATCCTAAATTCTCAATGCTCAATAGAATATCCTGAATTCTCAGGATTTTATACTCTAACCTCAATCCTCAACCCCTAGACCTCATTCTCAATCCTCAATCCTCAATCCTCAATATTCAATCTCCAATACTCAATCTTCAATCCTCAATCCTCAATCCTCAATCCTCAATCCTCAATCCTCAGTCATAAATCCTCAATCTTCAATACTCAATCGTCAATCCTCAGTCCTCAATCCTCAATCCTCAATCCTCGTTCCTCAAACTTCAATCCTCAACACTCAGTCCTCATCCTCAATTGTCAATTCTCAATCCTCAATCCTCAATCCTCAATCTTCAATCCCCAAAAATCAATCTCCAATCCTAGAACCTCAATCCCCAATCCTCAGTCCTTAATCCTCAATCTTCAATCCTCAATCGCCAGTCCTCTATCTTCAATCCTCTATGCTCAATCGTCAATCCTCAGGCCTCAGTCCTCAATCCTCAATCCTCAATCCTCAAACATCAATCCTCAACCGTCAGTCCTCGTCCTCAATCCTCAACCCTCAACCCTCAATCCTCAATCTTCAGTCATCAGTACTCAATCTTCAATCCTCAATACTCAATCCTCAATCGTCAATCCTCAATCCCCAATCCTCAATCCTCAATGCTCAATCCTCAATCCTCAATCCTCAATCCTCAATCCTCAATCTTCAATCCTCAATACTCAATCTTCAATCCTCAATCCTCAATCCTCAATCCTCAATCCTCAATCCTCAATCCTGAATCCTCAATCATCAGTACTCAATCTTCAATCCTCAATACTCAATCCTCAATCGTCAATCCTCAATCCCCAATCCTCAGTCCTCAATGCTCAATCCTCATTCCTCAATCCTCAATCCTCAATACTCAATCTTCAATCCACAATCCTCAATCCTCAATCCTCAATCCTCAATCCTCAATCCTGAATCCTCAATCTTCAATGCTCAATACACAATGTGCAATCCTCAATCCTCAATCCTCAATCCTCAATCCTCATTCTTCAATCCTCAATACGCAATCCTCAATCTTCAATCCTCAATCCTCAATCCTGAATTCTCAATCCTCAATCCTCAGTCCTCAGTCCTCAAACCTCAATCCTCAACCCTCAACCCTCATCCTCAATCCTCAATCCTCAATCCTCAATCCTCAATCCTCAGCCCTCAGTCCTCAAGCCTCAATGCTCAATCCTCAATCCCCAATCCTCAATCCTCAAACCTCAATCCTCAATCCTCAATACTCAATCCTCAATCGTCAATCCTCAATCCCCAATCCTCAGTCCTCAATGCTCAATCCTCATTCCTCAATCCTCAATCCTCAATCTTCAATCTTCAATCCACAATCCTCAATCCTCAATCCTCAATCCTCAATCCTCAATCCTCAATCCTCAATCCTCATACTTCAATCCTCAATACCCAATCCTCAATCTTCAATCCTCGATTCTCAATCCTGAATTCTCAATCCTCAATCCTCAGTCCTCAACCATCAATCCTAAATTCTCAATGCTCAATAGAATATCCTGAATTCTCAGGATTCTATACTCAAACCTCAATCCTCAAACCTCAGCCCTCATTCTCAATCCTCAATCCTCAATCCTCAATATTCAATCCCCAATACTCAATCTTCAATCCTCAATCCTCAATCCTCAATCCTCAATCCTCAATCTTCAATCCTCAATACTCAAGCTTCGATCCTCAATCCTCAATCCTCAATCCTCAATCCTCAATCCTCATTCTTCAATCCTCAATACCCAATCCTCAATCTTCAATCCTCAATCCTCAATCCTCAATCCTCAATCCTCAATCCTCAATCTTCAATCCTCAATACTCAATCTTCAATCCTCAATCCTCAACCCTCAATCCTCTATCCTCATTCTTCAATCCTCAATACCCAATCCTCAATCTTCAATCCTCAATCCTCAATCCTCAATCCTCAATCCTCAATCCTCAATCTTCAAACCTCAATCCTCATCCTCAATACTCAATCCTCAATCTTCAATCCTCGATACTCAAGCTTCAATCCTCAATCCTCAATCCTCAATCCTCAATCCTCAATCCTCAATCTTCAATCCTCAATACTCAATCTTCAATCCTCAATCCTCAACCCTCAATCCTCAATCCTCATTCTTCAATCCTCAATACCCAATCCTCAATCTTCAATCCTCAATCCTCAAACCTCAATCCTCAACCCTCAGCCCCCATTCTCAATCCTCAATCCTCAATCCTCAATATTCAATCCCCAATACTCAATCTTGAATCCTCAATTCTCAATCCTCAATCCTCAATCCTCAATCCTCAGTCCTCAATATTCAATCATCAATATTCAATCTTCAATCCTCAATCCTCAATCCTCAATCCTCAATCCTCAATCCTCAATCTTCAAACCTCAATCCTCATCCTCAATACTCAATCCGCAATCTTCAATCCTCGATACTCAAGCTTCAATCCTCAATCCTCAATCCTCAATCCTCAATCCTCAATCTTCAATCCTCAATACTCAATCTTCAATCCTCAATCCTCAATCCTCAACCCTCAATCCTCAATCCTCATTCTTCAATCCTCAATCCTCAATCCTCAATCCTCAATCCTCAATCCTCATTCTTCAATCCTCAATACCCAATCCTCAATCTTTAATCCTCGATCCTCAATCCTGAATTCTCAATCCTCAATCCTCAGTCCTCAACCATCAATCCTAAATTCTCAATGCTCAATAGAATATCCTGAATTCTCAGGATTCTATACTCAAACCTCAATCCTCAACCCTCAGCCCCCATTCTCAATCCTCAATCCTCAATCCTCAATATTCAAACCCCAATACTCAAACTTGAATCCTCAATCCTCAATCCTCAATCTTCAATCCTCAATCCTCAGTCATAAATCCTCAATCTTCAATACTCAATCGTCAATCCTCAGTCCTCAATCCTCAATCCTCAATCCTCAATCCTCATTCTTCAATCCTCAATACCCAATCCTCAATCTTCAATTCTCAATCCTCATTCTTCAATCCTCAATACCCAATCCTCAATCTTCAACCCTCAATCCTCTATCCTCAATCCCCAATTCTCAATCCTGAATTCTCAATCCTCAATCCTCAGTCCTCAGTCCTCAAACCTCAATCCTCAACCCTCAGCCCTCATCCTCAATCCTCAATCCTCAATCCTCAGCCCTCAGTCCTCAAACCTCAATGCTCAATCCTCAATCCCCAATCCTCAATCCTCAATCCTCAATCATCAATCCTCAATCTTCAATACTCATTCCTCAATCCTGAATCCTCAATCTTCAATCCTCAATACTCAATCTTCAACTCTCAGTCCTCAATCCTCAATCCTCAATCCTCAATCCTCAATCCTCAATCCTGAATCCTCAATCTTCAATCCTCAATACTCAATCTGCAATCCTCAATCCTCAATCCTCAATCCTCAATCCTCAATCCTCATTCTTCAATCCTCAATACCCAATCCTCAATCTTCAACCCTCAGTCCTCAATCATCAATTCTCAATCCTCAATCCTCAATCCTCAGGCCTCAATCCTCAATCCTCAATCCTCAATCCTCATTCTTCAATCCCCAAAAATCAATCTCCAATCCTAGATCCTCAATCCCCAATCCTCAGTCCTTAATCCTCAATCTTCAATCCTCAATCGCCAGTCCTCAATCTTCAATCCTCTATGCTCAATCGTCAATCCTCAAGCCTCAGTCCTCAATCCTCAATCCTCTATCCTCAATCCTCATTCTTCAAACCTCGATACCCAATCCTCAATCTTCAACCCTCAATACTCAATCCTCAATCTTCAATCATCAATATTCAATCTTCAATCCTCAACCCTCAATCCTCAATCCTCAATCCTCAATCCTCAAACCTCAATCCTCAATCCTCATGCGTCAGTCCTCAACCCTCAATCCTCAAGCGTCAATCCTCAATCCTCAACCGTCAGACCTCGTCCTCAATCCTCAACCCTCAATCCTCAATCCTCAACCTTCAATCCTCAATACTAAATCCTCAATCGTCAAACCTCAATCCTCAACCATCAATCCTCAATCTTCAATACTCAATCCTCAATCCTCAATCCTCAATCCTCAATACTCAACCATCAATCCTAAATTCTCAATGCTCAATAGAATATCCTGAATTCGAAGGATTCTATACTCTAACCTCAATCCTCAACCCCTAGCCCTCGTTCTCAATCCTCAATCCTCAATCCTCAATATTCAATCTCCAATACTCAATCTTCAATCCTCAATCCTCAATCCTCAATCCTCAATCCTCAATCCTCAGTCATAAATCCTCAATCTTCAATACTCAATCGTCAATCCTCAGTCCTCAATCCTCAATCCTCAATCCTCAATCCTCAATCCTCATTCTTCAATCCCCAAAAATCAATCTCCAATCCTAGATCCTCAATCCCCAATCCTCAGTGCTTAATCCTCAATCTTCAATCCTCAATCGCCAGTCCTCAATCTTCAATCCTCTATGCTCAATCGTCAATCCTCAAGCCTCAGTCCTCAATCCTCAATCCTCTATCCTCAATCCTCATTCTTCAAACCTCGATACCCAATCCTCAATCTTCAACCCTCAATACTCAATCCTCAATCTTCAATCATCAATATTCAATCTTCAATCCTCAATCCTCAATCCTCAATCCTCAATCCTCAATCCTCAATCCTCAATCCTCAATCTTCAAACCTCAATCCTCATCCTCAATACTCAATCCTCAATCTTCAATCCTCGATACTCAAGCTTCAATCCTCAATCCTCAATCCTCAATCCTCAATCCTCAATCCTCAGTCATAAATCCTCAATCTTCAATACTCAATCGTCAATCCTCAGTCCTCAATCCTCAATCCTCAATCCTCAATCCTCATTCTTCAATCCTCAATAACCAATTCTCAATCTTCAATTCTCAATCCTCATTCTTCAATCCTCAATACCCAATCCTCAATCTTCAACCCTCAATCCTCTATCCTCAATCCCCAATTCTCAATCCTGAATTCTCAATCCTCAATCCTCAGTCCTCAGTCCTCGAACCTCAATCCTCAACCCTCAGCCCTCATCCTCAATCCTCAATCCTCAATCCTCAGCCCTCAGTCCTCAAACCTCAATGCTCAATCCACAATCCAAAATCCTCAATCCTCAATCCTCAATCATCAATCCTCAATCTTCAATACTCATTCCTCAATCCTGAATCCTCAATCTTCAATCCTCAATACTCAATCTTCAACTCTCAATCCTCAATCCTCAATCCTCAATCCTCAATCCTCAATCCTCAATCCTGAATCCTCAATCTTCAATCCTCAATACTCAATCTGCAATCCTCAATCCTCAATCCTCAATCCTCAATCCTCAATCCTCATTCTTCAATCCTCAATACCCAATCCTCAACCTTCAACCCTCAGTCCTCAATCATCAATTCTCAATCCTCAATCCTCAATCCTCAGGCCTCAATCCTCAATCCTCAATCCTCAATCCTCATTCTTCAATCCCCAAAAATCAATCTCCAATCCTAGATCCTCAATCCCCAATCCTCAGTCCTTAATCCTCAATCTTCAATCCTCAATCGCCAGTCCTCAATCTTCAATCCTCTATGCTCAATCGTCAATCCTCAAGCCTCAGTCCTCAATCCTCAATCCTCTATCCTCAATCCTCATTCTTCAAACCTCGATACCCAATCCTCAATCTTCAACCCTCAATACTCAATCCTCAATCTTCAATCATCAATATTCAATCTTCAATCCTCAATCCTCAATCCTCAATCCTCAATCCTCAATCCTCAAACCTCAATCCTCAATCCTCATGCGTCAGTTCTCAACCCTCAATCCTCAAGCGTCAATCCTCAATCCTCAACCGTCAGACCTCGTCCTCAATCCTCAACCCTCAATCCTCAATCCTCAACCTTCAATCCTCAATACTAAATCCTAAATCGTCAAACCTCAATCCTCAACCATCAATCCTCAATCTTCAATACTCAATCCTCAATCCTCAATCCTCAATCCTCAATACTCAACCATCAATCCTAAATTCTCAATGCTCAATAGAATATCCTGAATTCTCAGGATTCTATACTCTAACCTCAATCCTCAGCCCCTAGCCCTCGTTCTCAATCCTCAATCCTTAATCCTCAATCCTCAATCCTCAGTCATAAATCCTCAATCTTCAATACTCAATCGTCAATCCTCAGTCCTCAATCCTCAATCCTCAATCCTCGTTCCTCAAACTTCAATCCTCAACACTCAGTCCTCATCCTCAATGGTCAATTCTCAATCCTCAATCCTCAATCCTCAATCCTCAATCCTCAATGCTCAATCCTCAATCCTCAATCCTCAATACTCAATCCTCAATCTTCAATCCTCAATACTCAATCTTCAATCCTCAATCCTCAATCCTCCATCCTCAATCCCCAATCTTCAATACTCAATCCTCAATCCTCAATCCTCAACACTCAATACTCAACCATCAATCCTAAATTCTCAATGCTCAATAGAATATCCTGATTTCTCAGGATTCTATACTCAAACCTCAATCCTCAACCCTCAGCCCTCATTCTCAATCCTCAATCCTCAATCCTCAATATTCAATCTCCAATACTCAATCTTCAAACCTCAATCCTCAATCCTCAATCCTCAATCCTCAATCCTAAGTCATAAATCCTCAATCTTCAATACTCAATCGTCAATCCTCAGTTCTCAATCCTCAATCCTCAGTCCTCGTTCCTCAAACTTCAATCCTCAACCCTCAGTCCTCATCCTCAATTGTCAATTCTCAATCCTCAATCCTCAATCCTCAATCTTGAATCCCCAAAAATCAATCTCCAATCCTAGAACCTCAATCCCCAATCCTCAGTCCTTAATCCTCAATCTTCAATCCTCAATCGCCATTCCTCAATCTTCAATCCTCTATGCTCAATCGTCAATCCTCAACCCTCAATCCTCAATCCTCAATCTTCAATCATCAATATTCAATCTTCAATCCTCAATCCTCAATCCTCAATCTTCAACCCTCAGATCTCAATCATCAATTCTCAATCCTCAATCCTCAATCCTCAGGCCTCAATCCTCAATCCTCAATCCTCAATCCTCATTCTTCAATCCCCAAAAATCAATCTGCAAACCTAGATCCTCAATCCCCAATCCTCAGTGCTTAATCCTCAATCTTCAATCCTCAATCGCCAGTCCTCAATCTTCAATCCTCTATGCTCAATCGTCAATCCTCAAGCCTCAGTCCTCAATCCTCAATCCTCTATCCTCAATCCTCATTCTTCAAACCTCGATACCCAATCCTCAATCTTCAACCCTCAATACTCAATCCTCAATCTTCAATCATCAATATTCAATCTTCAATCCTCAATCCTCAATCCTCAATCCTCAATCCTCAATCCTCAATCCTCAATCCTCAATCTTCAAACCTCAATCCTCATCCTCAATACTCAATCCTCAATCTTCAATCCTCGATACTCAAGCTTCAATCCTCAATCCTCAATCCTCAATCCTCAATCCTCAATCCTCAGTCATAAATACTCAATCTTCAATACTCAATCGTCAATCCTCAGTCCTCATTCCTCAATCCTCAATCCTCAATCCTCATTCTTCAATCCTCAATACCCAATTCTCAATCTTCAATTCTCGATTCTCAATCCTGAATTCTCAATCCTCAATCCTCAGTCCTCAACCATCAATCCTAAATTCTCAATGCTCAATAGAATATCCTGAATTCTCAGGATTCTATACTCAAACCTCAATCCTCAAACCTCAGCCCTCATTCTCAATCCTCAATCCTCAATCCTCAATATTCAATCCCCAATACTCAATCTTCAATCCTCAATCCTCAATCCTCAATCCTCAATCCTCAATCTTCAATCCTCAATACTCAAGCTTCGATCCTCAATCCTCAATCCTCAATCCTCAATCCTCAATCCTCATTCTTCAATCCTCAATACCCAATCCTCAATCTTCAATCCTCAATCCTCAATCCTCAATCCTCAATCCTCAATCCTGAATCCTCAATCTTCAATCCTCAATACTCAATCTGCAATCCTCAATCCTCAATCCTCAATCCTCAATCCTCAATCCTCATTCTTCAATCCTCAATACCCAATCCTCAATCTTCAACCCTCAGTCCTCAATCATCAATTCTCAATCCTCAATCCTCAATCCTCAGGCCTCAATCCTCAATCCTCAATCCTCAATCCTCATTCTTCAATCCCCAAAAATCAATCTCCAATCCTAGATCCTCAATCCCCAATCCTCAGTCCTTAATCCTCAATCTTCAATCCTCAATCGCCAGTCCTCAATCTTCAATCCTCTATGCTCAATCGTCAATCCTCAAGCCTCAGTCCTCAATCCTCAATCCTCTATCCTCAATCCTCATTCTTCAAACCTCGATACCCAATCCTCAATCTTCAACCCTCAATACTCAATCCTCAATCTTCAATCATCAATATTCAATCTTCAATCCTCAACCCTCAATCCTCAATCCTCAATCCTCAATCCTCAAACCTCAATCCTCAATCCTCATGCGTCAGTCCTCAACCCTCAATCCTCAAGCGTCAATCCTCAATCCTCAACCGTCAGACCTCGTCCTCAATCCTCAACCCTCAATCCTCAATCCTCAACCTTCAATCCTCAATACTAAATCCTCAATCGTCAAACCTCAATCCTCAACCATCAATCCTCAATCTTCAATACTCAATCCTCAATCCTCAATCCTCAATCCTCAATACTCAACCATCAATCCTAAATTCTCAATGCTCAATAGAATATCCTGAATTCGAAGGATTCTATACTCTAACCTCAATCCTCAACCCCTAGCCCTCGTTCTCAATCCTCAATCCTCAATCCTCAATATTCAATCTCCAATACTCAATCTTCAATCTTCAATCCTCAATCCTCAATCCTCAATCCTCAATCCTCAGTCATAAATCCTCAATCTTCAATACTCAATCGTCAATCCTCAGTCGTCAATCCTCAATCCTCAATCCTCAATCCTCAATCCTCATTCTTCAATCCCCAAAAATCAATCTCCAATCCTAGATCCTCAATCCCCAATCCTCAGTGCTTAATCCTCAATCTTCAATCCTCAATCGCCAGTCCTCAATCTTCAATCCTCTATGCTCAATCGTCAATCCTCAAGCCTCAGTCCTCAATCCTCAATCCTCTATCCTCAATCCTCATTCTTCAAACCTCGATACCCAATCCTCAATCTTCAACCCTCAATACTCAATCCTCAATCTTCAATCATCAATATTCAATCTTCAATCCTCAATCCTCAATCCTCAATCCTCAATCCTCAATCCTCAATCCTCAATCCTCAATCTTCAAACCTCAATCCTCATCCTCAATACTCAATCCTCAATCTTCAATCCTCGATACTCAAGCTTCAATCCTCAATACTCAATCCTCAATCCTCAATCCTCAATCCTCAGTCATAAATCCTCAATCTTCAATACTCAATCGTCAATCCTCAGTCCTCAATCCTCAATCCTCAATCCTCAATCCTCATTCTTCAATCCTCAATAACCAATTCTCAATCTTCAATTCTCAATCCTCATTCTTCAATCCTCAATACCCAATCCTCAATCTTCAACCCTCAATCCTCTATCCTCAATCCCCAATTCTCAATCCTGAATTCTCAATCCTCAATCCTCAGTCCTCAGTCCTCGAACCTCAATCCTCAACCCTCAGCCCTCATCCTCAATCCTCAATCCTCAATCCTCAGCCCTCAGTCCTCAAACCTCAATGCTCAATCCACAATCCAAAATCCTCAATCCTCAATCCTCAATCATCAATCCTCAATCTTCAATACTCATTCCTCAATCCTGAATCCTCAATCTTCAATCCTCAATACTCAATCTTCAACTCTCAATCCTCAATCCTCAATCCTCAATCCTCAATCCTCAATCCTCAATCCTGAATCCTCAATCTTCAATCCTCAATACTCAATCTGCAATCCTCAATCCTCAATCCTCAATCCTCAATCCTCAATCCTCATTCTTCAATCCTCAATACCCAATCCTCAACCTTCAACCCTCAGTCCTCAATCATCAATTCTCAATCCTCAATCCTCAATCCTCAGGCCTCAATCCTCAATCCTCAATCCTCAATCCTCATTCTTCAATCCCCAAAAATCAATCTCCAATCCTAGATCCTCAATCCCCAATCCTCAGTCCTTAATCCTCAATCTTCAATCCTCAATCGCCAGTCCTCAATCTTCAATCCTCTATGCTCAATCGTCAATCCTCAAGCCTCAGTCCTCAATCCTCAATCCTCTATCCTCAATCCTCATTCTTCAAACCTCGATACCCAATCCTCAATCTTCAACCCTCAATACTCAATCCTCAATCTTCAATCATCAATATTCAATCTTCAATCCTCAATCCTCAATCCTCAATCCTCAATCCTCAATCCTCAAACCTCAATCCTCAATCCTCATGCGTCAGTTCTCAACCCTCAATCCTCAAGCGTCAATCCTCAATCCTCAACCGTCAGACCTCGTCCTCAATCCTCAACCCTCAATCCTCAATCCTCAACCTTCAATCCTCAATACTAAATCCTAAATCGTCAAACCTCAATCCTCAACCATCAATCCTCAATCTTCAATACTCAATCCTCAATCCTCAATCCTCAATCCTCAATACTCAACCATCAATCCTAAATTCTCAATGCTCAATAGAATATCCAGAATTCTCAGGATTCTATACTCTAACCTCAATCCTCAGCCCCTAGCCCTCGTTCTCAATCCTCAATCCTTAATCCTCAATCCTCAATCCTCAGTCATAAATCCTCAATCTTCAATACTCAATCGTCAATCCTCAGTCCTCAATCCTCAATCCTCAATCCTCGTTCCTCAAACTTCAATCCTCAACACTCAGTCCTCATCCTCAATGGTCAATTCTCAATCCTCAATCCTCAATCCTCAATCCTCAATCCTCAATGCTCAATCCTCAATCCTCAACCCTCAATACTCAATCCTCAATCTTCAATCCTCAATACTCAATCTTCAATCCTCAATCCTCAATCCTCCATCCTCAATCCCCAATCTTCAATACTCAATCCTCAATCCTCAATCCTCAACACTCAATACTCAACCATCAATCCTAAATTCTCAATGCTCAATAGAATATCCTGATTTCTCAGGATTCTATACTCAAACCTCAATCCTCAACCCTCAGCCCTCATTCTCAATCCTCAATCCTCAATCCTCAATATTCAATCTCCAATACTCAATCTTCAAACCTCAATCCTCAATCCTCAATCCTCAATCCTCAATCCTAAGTCATAAATCCTCAATCTTCAATACTCAATCGTCAATCCTCAGTTCTCAATCCTCAATCCTCAGTCCTCGTTCCTCAAACTTCAATCCTCAACCCTCAGTCCTCATCCTCAATTGTCAATTCTCAATCCTCAATCCTCAATCCTCAATCTTGAATCCCCAAAAATCAATCTCCAATCCTAGAACCTCAATCCCCAATCCTCAGTCCTTAATCCTCAATCTTCAATCCTCAATCGCCATTCCTCAATCTTCAATCCTCTATGCTCAATCGTCAATCCTCAACCCTCAAACCTCAATCCTCAATCTTCAATCATCAATATTCAATCTTCAATCCTCAATCCTCAATCCTCAATCTTCAACCCTCAGATCTCAATCATCAATTCTCAATCCTCAATCCTCAATCCTCAGGCCTCAATCCTCAATCCTCAATCCTCAATCCTCATTCTTCAATCCCCAAAAATCAATCTCCAAACCTAGATCCTCAATCCCCAATCCTCAGTGCTTAATCCTCAATCTTCAATCCTCAATCGCCAGTCCTCAATCTTCAATCCTCTATGCTCAATCGTCAATCCTCAAGCCTCAGTCCTCAATCCTCAATCCTCTATCCTCAATCCTCATTCTTCAAACCTCGATACCCAATCCTCAATCTTCAACCCTCAATACTCAATCCTCAATCTTCAATCATCAATATTCAATCTTCAATCCTCAATCCTCAATCCTCAATCCTCAATCCTCAATCCTCAATCCTCAATCCTCAATCTTCAAACCTCAATCCTCATCCTCAATACTCAATCCTCAATCTTCAATCCTCGATACTCAAGCTTCAATCCTCAATCCTCAATCCTCAATCCTCAATCCTCAATCCTCAGTCATAAATCCTCAATCTTCAATACTCAATCGTCAATCCTCAGTCCTCAATCCTCAATCCTCAATCCTCAATCCTCATTCTTCAATCCTCAATACCCAATTCTCAATCTTCAATTCTCGATTCTCAATCCTGAATTCTCAATCCTCAATCCTCAGTCCTCAACCATCAATCCTAAATTCTCAATGCTCAATAGAATATCCTGAATTCTCAGGATTCTATACTCAAACCTCAATCCTCAAACCTCAGCCCTCATTCTCAATCCTCAATCCTCAATCCTCAATATTCAATCCCCAATACTCAATCTTCAATCCTCAATCCTCAATCCTCAATCCTCAATCCTCAATCTTCAATCCTCCATACTCAAGCTTCGATCCTCAATCCTCAATCCTCAATCCTCAATCCTCAATCCTCATTCTTCAATCCTCAATACCCAATCCTCAATCTTCAATCCTCAATCCTCAATCCTCAATCCTCAATCCTCAATCCTCAATCTTCAATCCTCAATACTCAATCTTCAATCCTCAATCCTCAACCCTCAATCCTCAATCCTCATTCTTCAATCCTCAATACCCAATCCTCAATCTTCAATCCTCAATCCTCAATCCTCAATCCTCAATCCTCAATCCTCAATCTTCAAACGTCAATCCTCATCCTCAATACTCAATCCTCAATCTTCAATCCTCGATACTCAAGCTTCAATCCTCAATCCTCAATCCTCAATCCTCAATCCTCAATCCTCAATCTTCAATCCTCAATACTCAATCTTCAATCCTCAATCCTCAACCCTCAATCCTCAATCCTCATTCTTCAATCCTCAATACCCAATCCTCAATCTTCAATCCTCAATCCTCAAACCTCAATCCTCAACCCTCAGCCCCCATTCTCAATCCTCAATCCTCAATCCTCAATATTCAATCCCCAATACTCAATCTTGAATCCTCAATTCTCAATCCTCAATCCTCAATCCTCAATCCTCAGTCCTCAATATTCAATCATCAATATTCAATCTTCAATCCTCAATCCTCAATCCTCAATCCTCAATCCTCAATCCTCAATCTTCAAACCTCAATCCTCATCCTCAATACTCAATCCGCAATCTTCAATCCTCGATACTCAAGCTTCAATCCTCAATCCTCAATCCTCAATCCTCAATCCTCAATCTTCAATCCTCAATACTCAATCTTCAATCCTCAATCCTCAACCCTCAATCCTCAATCCTCATTCTTCAATCCTCAATCCTCAATCCTCAATCCTCAATCCTCAATCCTCATTCTTCAATCCTCAATACCCAATCCTCAATCTTTAATCCTCGATCCTCAATCCTGAATTCTCAATCCTCAATCCTCAGTCCTCAACCATCAATCCTAAATTCTCAATGCTCAATAGAATATCCTGAATTCTCAGGATTCTATACTCAAACCTCAATCCTCAACCCTCAGCCCCCATTCTCAATCCTCAATCCTCAATCCTCAATATTCAATCCCCAATACTCAAACTTGAATCCTCAATCCTCAATCCTCAATCTTCAATCCTCAATCCTCAGTCATAAATCCTCAATCTTCAATACTCAATCGTCAATCCTCAGTCCTCAATCCTCAATCCTCAATCCTCAATCCTCATTCTTCAATCCTCAATACCCAATCCTCAATCTTCAATTCTCAATCCTCATTCTTGAATCCTCAATACCCAATCCTCAATCTTCAACCCTCAATCCTCTATCCTCAATCCCCAATTCTCAATCCTGAATTCTCAATCCTCAATCCTCAGTCCTCAGTCCTCAAACCTCAATCCTCAACCCTCAGCCCTCATCCTCAATCCTCAATCCTCAATCCTCAGCCCTCAGTCCTCAAACCTCAATGCTCAATCCTCAATCCCCAATCCTCAATCCTCAATCCTCAATCATCAATCCTCAATCTTCAATACTCATTCCTCAATCCTGAATCCTCAATCTTCAATCCTCAATACTCAATCTTCAACTCTCAATCCTCAATCCTCAATCCTCAACCCTCAATCCTCAATCCTCAATCCTGAATCCTCAATCTTCAATCCTCAATACTCAATCTGCAATCCTCAATCCTCAATCCTCAATCCTCAATCCTCAATCCTCATTCTTCAATCCTCAATACCCAATCCTCAATCTTCAACCCTCAGTCCTCAATCATCAATTCTCAATCCTCAATCCTCAATCCTCAGGCCTCAATCCTCAATCCTCAATCCTCAATCCTCATTCTTCAATCCCCAAAAATCAATCTCCAATCCTAGATCCTCAATCCCCAATCCTCAGTCCTTAATCCTCAATCTTCAATCCTCAATCGCCAGTCCTCAATCTTCAATCCTCTATGCTCAATCGTCAATCCTCAAGCCTCAGTCCTCAATCCTCAATCCTCTATCCTCAATCCTCATTCTTCAAACCTCGATACCCAATCCTCAATCTTCAACCCTCAATACTCAATCCTCAATCTTCAATCATCAATATTCAATCTTCAATCCTCAACCCTCAATCCTCAATCCTCAATCCTCAATCCTCAAACCTCAATCCTCAATCCTCATGCGTCAGTCCTCAACCCTCAATCCTCAAGCGTCAATCCTCAATCCTCAACCGTCAGACCTCGTCCTCAATCCTCAACCCTCAATCCTCAATCCTCAACCTTCAATCCTCAATACTAAATCCTCAATCGTCAAACCTCAATCCTCAACCATCAATCCTCAATCTTCAATACTCAATCCTCAATCCTCAATCCTCAATCCTCAATACTCAACCATCAATCCTAAATTCTCAATGCTCAATAGAATATCCTGAATTCGAAGGATTCTATACTCTAACCTCAATCCTCAACCCCTAGCCCTCGTTCTCAATCCTCAATCCTCAATCCTCAATATTCAATCTCCAATACTCAATCTTCAATCCTCAATCCTCAATCCTCAATCCTCAATCCTCAATCCTCAGTCATAAATCCTCAATCTTCAATACTCAATCGTCAATCCTCAGTCCTCAATCCTCAATCCTCAATCCTCAATCCTCAATCCTCATTCTTCAATCCCCAAAAATCAATCTCCAATCCTAGATCCTCAATCCCCAATCCTCAGTGCTTAATCCTCAATCTTCAATCCTCAATCGCCAGTCCTCAATCTTCAATCCTCTATGCTCAATCGTCAATCCTCAAGCCTCAGTCCTCAATCCTCAATCCTCTATCCTCAATCCTCATTCTTCAAACCTCGATACCCAATCCTCAATCTTCAACCCTCAATACTCAATCCTCAATCTTCAATCATCAATATTCAATCTTCAATCCTCAATCCTCAATCCTCAATCCTCAATCCTCAATCCTCAATCCTCAATCCTCAATCTTCAAACCTCAATCCTCATCCTCAATACTCAATCCTCAATCTTCAATCCTCGATACTCAAGCTTCAATCCTCAATCCTCAATCCTCAATCCTCAATCCTCAATCCTCAGTCATAAATCCTCAATCTTCAATACTCAATCGTCAATCCTCAGTCCTCAATCCTCAATCCTCAATCCTCAATCCTCATTCTTCAATCCTCAATAACCAATTCTCAATCTTCAATTATCAATCCTCATTCTTCAATCCTCAATACCCAATCCTCAATCTTCAACCCTCAATCCTCTATCCTCAATCCCCAATTTTCAATCCTGAATTCTCAATCCTCAATCCTCAGTCCTCAGTCCTCGAACCTCAATCCTCAACCCTCAGCCCTCATCCTCAATCCTCAATCCTCAATCCTCAGCCCTCAGTCCTCAAACCTCAATGCTCAATCCACAATCCAAAATCCTCAATCCTCAATCCTCAATCATCAATCCTCAATCTTCAATACTCATTCCTCAATCCTGAATCCTCAATCTTCAATCCTCAATACTCAATCTTCAACTCTCAATCCTCAATCCTCAATCCTCAATCCTCAATCCTCAATCCTCAATCCTGAATCCTCAATCTTCAATCCTCAATACTCAATCTGCAATCCTCAATCCTCAATCCTCAATCCTCAATCCTCAATCCTCATTCTTCAATCCTCAATACCCAATCCTCAACCTTCAACCCTCAGTCCTCAATCATCAATTCTCAATCCTCAATCCTCAATCCTCAGGCCTCAATCCTCAATCCTCAATCCTCAATCCTCATTCTTCAATCCCCAAAAATCAATCTCCAATCCTAGATCCTCAATCCCCAATCCTCAGTCCTTAATCCTCAATCTTCAATCCTCAATCGCCAGTCCTCAATCTTCAATCCTCTATGCTCAATCGTCAATCCTCAAGCCTCAGTCCTCAATCCTCAATCCTCTATCCTCAATCCTCATTCTTCAAACCTCGATACCCAATCCTCAATCTTCAACCCTCAATACTCAATCCTCAATCTTCAATCATCAATATTCAATCTTCAATCCTCAATCCTCAATCCTCAATCCTCAATCCTCAATCCTCAAACCTCAATCCTCAATCCTCATGCGTCAGTTCTCAACCCTCAATCCTCAAGCGTCAATCCTCAATCCTCAACCGTCAGACCTCGTCCTCAATCCTCAACCCTCAATCCTCAATCCTCAACCTTTAATCCTCAATACTAAATCCTAAATCGTCAAACCTCAATCCTCAACCATCAATCCTCAATCTTCAATACTCAATCCTCAATCCTCAATCCTCAATCCTCAATACTCAACCATCAATCCTAAATTCTCAATGCTCAATAGAATATCCTGAATTCTCAGGATTCTATACTCTAACCTCAATCCTCAGCCCCTAGCCCTCGTTCTCAATCCTCAATCCTTAATCCTCAATCCTCAATCCTCAGTCATAAATCCTCAATCTTCAATACTCAATCGTCAATCCTCAGTCCTCAATCCTCAATCCTCAATCCTCGTTCCTCAAACTTCAATCCTCAACACTCAGTCCTCATCCTCAATGGTCAATTCTCAATCCTCAATCCTCAATCCTCAATCCTCAATCCTCAATGCTCAATCCTCAATCCTCAATCCTCAATACTCAATCCTCAATCTTCAATCCTCAATACTCAATCTTCAATCCTCAATCCTCAATCCTCCATCCTCAATCCCCAATCTTCAATACTCAATCCTCAATCCTCAATCCTCAACACTCAATACTCAACCATCAATCCTAAATTCTCAATGCTCAATAGAATATCCTGATTTCTCAGGATTCTATACTCAAACCTCAATCCTCAACCCTCAGCCCTCATTCTCAATCCTCAATCCTCAATCCTCAATATTCAATCTCCAATACTCAATCTTCAAACCTCAATCCTCAATCCTCAATCCTCAATCCTCAATCCTAAGTCATAAATCCTCAATCTTCAATACTCAATCGTCAATCCTCAGTTCTCAATCCTCAATCCTCAGTCCTCGTTCCTCAAACTTCAATCCTCAACCCTCAGTCCTCAGCCTCAATTGTCAATTCTCAATCCTCAATCCTCAATCCTCAATCTTGAATCCCCAAAAATCAATCTCCAATCCTAGAACCTCAATCCCCAATCCTCAGTCCTTAATCCTCAATCTTCAATCCTCAATCGCCATTCCTCAATCTTCAATCCTCTATGCTCAATCGTCAATCCTCAACCCTCAATCCTCAATCCTCAATCTTCAATCATCAATATTCAATCTTCAATCCTCAATCCTCAATCCTCAATCTTCAACCCTCAGATCTCAATCATCAATTCTCAATCCTCAATCCTCAATCCTCAGGCCTCAATCCTCAATCCTCAATCCTCAATCCTCATTCTTCAATCCCCAAAAATCAATCTCCAAACCTAGATCCTCAATCCCCAATCCTCAGTGCTTAATCCTCAATCTTCAATCCTCAATCGCCAGTCCTCAATCTTCAATCCTCTATGCTCAATCGTCAATCCTCAAGCCTCAGTCCTCAATCCTCAATCCTCTATCCTCAATCCTCATTCTTCAAACCTCGATACCCAATCCTCAATCTTCAACCCTCAATACTCAATCCTCAATCTTCAATCATCAATATTCAATCTTCAATCCTCAATCCTCAATCCTCAATCCTCAATCCTCAATCCTCAATCCTCAATCCTCAATCTTCAAACCTCAATCCTCATCCTCAATACTCAATCCTCAATCTTCAATCCTCGATACTCAAGCTTCAATCCTCAATCCTCAATCCTCAATCCTCAATCCTCAATCCTCAATCCTCAGTCATAAATCCTCAATCTTCAATACTCAATCGTCAATCCTCAGTCCTCAATCCTCAATCCTCAATCCTGAATTCTCAATCCTGAATTCTCAATCCTCAATCCTCAGTCCTCAGTCCTCAAACCTCAATCCTCAACCCTCAGCCCTCATCCTCAATCCTCAATCCTCAATCCTCAGCCCTCAGTCCTCAAACCTCAATGCTCAATCCTCAATCCAAAATCCTCAATCCTCAATCCTCAATCATCAATCCTCAATCTTCAATACTCATTCCTCAATCCTGAATCCTCAATCTTCAATCCTCAATACTCAATCTTCAACTCTCAATCCTCAATCCTCAATCCTCAATCCTCAATCCTCAATCCTCAATCCTGAATCCTCAATCTTCAATCCTCAATACTCAATCTGCAATCCTCAATCCTCAATCCTCAATCCTCAATCCTCAATCCTCATTCTTCAATCCTCAATACCCAATCCTCAACCTTCAACCCTCAGTCCTCAATCATCAATTCTCAATCCTCAATCCTCAATCCTCAGGCCTCAATCCTCAATCCTCAATCCTCAATCCTCATTCTTCAATCCCCAAAAATCAATCTCCAATCCTAGATCCTCAATCCCCAATCCTCAGTCCTTAATCCTCAATCTTCAATCCTCAATCGCCAGTCCTCAATCTTCAATCCTCTATGCTCAATCGTCAATCCTCAAGCCTCAGTCCTCAATCCTCAATCCTCTATCCTCAATCCTCATTCTTCAAACCTCGATACCCAATCCTCAATCTTCAACCTTCAATACTCAATCCTCAATCTTCAATCATCAATATTCAATCTTCAATCCTCAATCCTCAATCCTCAATCCTCAATCCTCAATCCTCAAACCTCAATCCTCAATCCTCATGCGTCAGTTCTCAACCCTCAATCCTCAAGCGTCAATCCTCAATCCTCAACCGTCAGACCTCGTCCTCAATCCTCAACCCTCAATCCTCAATCCTCAACCTTCAATCCTCAATACTAAATCCTCAATCGTCAAACCTCAATCCTCAACCATCAATCCTCAATCTTCAATACTCAATCCTCAATCCTCAATCCTCAATCCTCAATACTCAACCATCAATCCTAAATTCTCAATGCTCAATAGAATATCCTGAATTCTCAGGATTCTATACTCTAACCTCAATCCTCAACCCCTAGCCCTCGTTCTCAATCCTCAATCCTCAATCCTCAATCCTCAATCCTCAATCCTCAGTCATAAATCCTCAATCTTCAATACTCAATCGTCAATCCTCAGTCCTCAATCCTCAATCCTCAATCCTCGTTCCTCAAACTTCAATCCTCAACACTCAGTCCTCATCCTCAATGGTCAATTCTCAATCCTCAATCCTCAATCCTCAATCCTCAATCCTCAATGCTCAATCCTCAATCCTCAATCCTCAATCCTCAATCCTCAATCTTCAATCCTCAATACTCAATCTTCAATCCTCAATCCTCAATCCTCAATCCTCAATCCCCAATCTTCAATACTCAATCCTCAATCCTCAATCCTCAACCCTCAATACTCAACCATCAATCCTAAATTCCCAATGCTCAATAGAATATCCTGATTTCTCAGGATTCTATACTCAAACCTCAATCCTCAACCCTCAGCCCTCATTCTCAATCCTCAATCCTCAATCCTCAATATTCAATCTCCAATACTCAATCTTCAAACCTCAATCCTCAATCCTCAATCCTCAATCCTCAATCCTAAGTCATAAATCCTCAATCTTCAATACTCAATCGTCAATCCTCAGTTCTCAATGCTCAATCCTCAGTCCTCGTTCCTCAAACTTCAATCCTCAACCCTCAGTCCTCATCCTCAATTGTCAATTCTCAATCCTCAATCCTCAATCCTCAATCTTCAATCCCCAAAAATCAATCTCCAATCCTAGAACCTCAATCCCCAATCCTCAGTCCTTAATCCTCAATCTTCAATCCTCAATCGCCATTCCTCAATCTTCAATCCTCTATGCTCAATCGTCAATCCTCAACCCTCAATCCTCAATCCTCAATCTTCAATCATCAGTACTCAATCTTCAATCCTCAATACTCAATCCTTAATGGTCAATCCTCAATCCCCAATCCTCAATCCTCAATGCTCAATCATCAATCCTCAATCCTCAATCCTCAATCCTCATTCTTCAATCCTCAATACCCAATCCTCAATCTTCAATCCTCGATCCTCAATCCTGAATTCTCAATCCTCAATCCTCAGTCCTCAACCATCAATCCTAAATTCTCAATGCTCAATAGAATATCCTGAATTCTCAGGATTCTATACTCACACCTCAATCCTCAACCCTCAGCCCTCATTCTCAATCCTCAATCCTCAATCCTCAATATTCAATCCCCAATACTCAATCTTCAATCCTCAATCCTCAATCCTCAATCCTCAATCCTCAATCCTCAGTCATAAATCCTCAATTTTCAATACTCAATCGTCAATCCTCAGTCCTCAATCCTCAATCCTCGTTCCTCAAACTTCAATCCTCAACCCTCAACCCTCAGTCCTCATCCTCAATTCTCAATTAGCAATCCTCAATCCTCAATCCTCAATCTTCAATCCCCAAGAATCAATCTCCAATCCTAGATCCTCAATCCCCAATCCTCAGTCCTTAATCCTCAATCTTCAATCCTCTATGCTCAATCGTCAATCCTCAAGCCTCAATCCTCAATCCTCAATCCTCAATCCTCATTCTTCAAACCTCAACACCCTATCCTCAATCTTCAATCCTCAATTCTCAATCCTCAATTCTCAATCCTCAATCCTTAATCCTCAGACCTCAAACATCAATATTCAACCCTCAGTCCTCGTCCTCAATCCACAACACTCAATCCTCAGTCCTCAATATTCAATCATCAATATTCAATCTTCAATCCTCAATCCTCAATCCTCAATCCTCAATCCTCAATCCTCAATCCTCAATCTTCAAACCTCAATCCTCATCCTCAATACTCAATCCTCAATCTTCAATCCTCAATACTCAAGCTTCAATCCTCAATCCTCAATCCTCAATCCTCAACCTTCAATCCTTAATACTGAATCCTCAATCCTCAATCCTCAATCCTCAAAAGTCAGTCCTCGTCCTCAATCCTCAACCCTCAATCCTCAATCCTCAATCCTCAATCTTCAATCATCAATAATCAATCTTCAATCCTCAATCATCAATCCTCAATCCTCAATCTTCAATCCTCAATACTCAACCATCAATCCTAAATTCTCAATGCTCAATAGAATATCCTGAATTCTCAGGATGCTATACTCAAACCTCAATCCTCAACCCTCAGCCCTCATTCTCAATCCTCAATCCTCAATCCTCAATATTCAATCCCCAATTCTCAATCTTCAATCCTCAATCCTCAATCCTCAATCCTCAATCCTCAATCCTCAGTCATAAATCCTCAATCTTCAATACTCAATCGTCAATCCTCAGTCCTCAATCCTCAATCCTCAATCCTCGTTCCTCAAACCTCAATCCTCAACCCTCAGTCCTCATCCTCAATTCTCAATTAGCAATCCTCAATCCTCAATCCTCAACCTTCAATCCCCAAAAGTCAATCTCCAATCCTAGATCCTCAATCCCCAATCCTCAGTCCTCAATCCTCAATCTTCAATCCTCAATCGCCAGTCCTCAATCTTCAATCCTCTATGCTCAATCGTCAATCCTCAAGCCTCAGTCCTCAATCCTCAATCCTCTATCCTGAATCCTAATTCTTCAAACCTCAATACCCAATCCTCAATCTTCAACACACAATACTCAATCCTCAGTCTTCAATCATCAATATTCAATCTTCAATCCTCAATCCTCAATCCTCAATCCTCAATCCTCAAACCTCAAACCTCAATCCTCAATCCTCATGCGTCAGTCCTCAGTCCTCGAACCTCAATCCTCAACCCTCAGCCCTCATCCTCAATCCTCAATCCTCAATCCTCAGCCCTCAGTCCTCAAACCTCAATGCTCAATCCACAATCCAAAATCCTCAATCCTCAATCCTCAATCATCAATCCTCAATCTTCAATACTCATTCCTCAATCCTGAATCCTCAATCTTCAATCCTCAATACTCAATCTTCAACTCTCAATCCTCAATCCTCAATCCTCAATCCTCAATCCTCAATCCTCAATCCTGAATCCTCAATCTTCAATCCTCAATACTCAATCTGCAATCCTCAATCCTCAATCCTCAATCCTCAATCCTCAATCCTCATTCTTCAATCCTCAATACCCAATCCTCAACCTTCAACCCTCAGTCCTCAATCATCAATTCTCAATCCTCAATCCTCAATCCTCAGGCCTCAATCCTCAATCCTCAATCCTCAATCCTCATTCTTCAATCCCCAAAAATCAATCTCCAATCCTAGATCCTCAATCCCCAATCCTCAGTCCTTAATCCTCAATCTTCAATCCTCAATCGCCAGGCCTCAATCTTCAATCCTCTATGCTCAATCGTCAATCCTCAAGCCTCAGTCCTCAATCCTCAATCCTCTATCCTCAATCCTCATTCTTCAAACCTCGATACCCAATCCTCAATCTTCAACCCTCAATACTCAATCCTCAATCTTCAATCATCAATATTCAATCTTCAATCCTCAATCCTCAATCCTCAATCCTCAATCCTCAATCCTCAAACCTCAATCCTCAATCCTCATGCGTCAGTTCTCAACCCTCAATCCTCAAGCGTCAATCCTCAATCCTCAACCGTCAGACCTCGTCCTCAATCCTCAACCCTCAATCCTCAATCCTCAACCTTTAATCCTCAATACTAAATCCTAAATCGTCAAACCTCAATCCTCAACCATCAATCCTCAATCTTCAATACTCAATCCTCAATCCTCAATCCTCAATCCTCAATACTCAACCATCAATCCTAAATTCTCAATGCTCAATAGAATATCCTGAATTCTCAGGATTCTATACTCTAACCTCAATCCTCAGCCCCTAGCCCTCGTTCTCAATCCTCAATCCTTAATCCTCAATCCTCAATCCTCAGTCATAAATCCTCAATCTTCAATACTCAATCGTCAATCCTCAGTCCTCAATCCTCAATCCTCAATCCTCGTTCCTCAAACTTCAATCCTCAACACTCAGTCCTCATCCTCAATGGTCAATTCTCAATCCTCAATCCTCAATCCTCAATCCTCAATCCTCAATGCTCAATCCTCAATCCTCAATCCTCAATACTCAATCCTCAATCTTCAATCCTCAATACTCAATCTTCAATCCTCAATCCTCAATCCTCCATCCTCAATCCCCAATCTTCAATACTCAATCCTCAATCCTCAATCCTCAACACTCAATACTCAACCATCAATCCTAAATTCTCAATGCTCAATAGAATATCCTGATTTCTCAGGATTCTATACTCAAACCTCAATCCTCAACCCTCAGCCCTCATTCTCAATCCTCAATCCTCAATCCTCAATATTCAATCTCCAATACTCAATCTTCAAACCTCAATCCTCAATCCTCAATCCTCAATCCTCAATCCTAAGTCATAAATCCTCAATCTTCAATACTCAATCGTCAATCCTCAGTTCTCAATCCTCAATCCTCAGTCCTCGTTCCTCAAACTTCAATCCTCAACCCTCAGTCCTCAGCCTCAATTGTCAATTCTCAATCCTCAATCCTCAATCCTCAATCTTGAATCCCCAAAAATCAATCTCCAATCCTAGAACCTCAATCCCCAATCCTCAGTCCTTAATCCTCAATCTTCAATCCTCAATCGCCATTCCTCAATCTTCAATCCTCTATGCTCAATCGTCAATCCTCAACCCTCAATCCTCAATCCTCAATCTTCAATCATCAATATTCAATCTTCAATCCTCAATCCTCAATCCTCAATCTTCAACCCTCAGATCTCAATCATCAATTCTCAATCCTCAATCCTCAATCCTCAGGCCTCAATCCTCAATCCTCAATCCTCAATCCTCATTCTTCAATCCCCAAAAATCAATCTCCAAACCTAGATCCTCAATCCCCAATCCTCAGTGCTTAATCCTCAATCTTCAATCCTCAATCGCCAGTCCTCAATCTTCAATCCTCTATGCTCAATCGTCAATCCTCAAGCCTCAGTCCTCAATCCTCAATCCTCTATCCTCAATCCTCATTCTTCAAACCTCGATACCCAATCCTCAATCTTCAACCCTCAATACTCAATCCTCAATCTTCAATCATCAATATTCAATCTTCAATCCTCAATCCTCAATCCTCAATCCTCAATCCTCAATCCTCAATCCTCAATCCTCAATCTTCAAACCTCAATCCTCATCCTCAATACTCAATCCTCAATCTTCAATCCTCGATACTCAAGCTTCAATCCTCAATCCTCAATCCTCAATCCTCAATCCTCAATCCTCAGTCATAAATCCTCAATCTTCAATACTCAATCGTCAATCCTCAGTCCTCAATCCTCAATCCTCAATCCTGAATTCTCAATCCTGAATTCTCAATCCTCAATCCTCAGTCCTCAGTCCTCAAACCTCAATCCTCAACCCTCAGCCCTCATCCTCAATCCTCAATCCTCAATCCTCAGCCCTCAGTCCTCAAACCTCAATGCTCAATCCTCAATCCAAAATCCTCAATCCTCAATCCTCAATCATCAATCCTCAATCCTCAATACTCATTCCTCAATCCTGAATCCTCAATCTTCAATCCTCAATACTCAATCTTCAACTCTCAATCCTCAATCCTCAATCCTCAATCCTCAATCCTCAATCCTCAATCCTGAATCCTCAATCTTCAATCCTCAATACTCAATCTGCAATCCTCAATCCTCAATCCTCAATCCTCAATCCTCAATCCTCATTCTTCAATCCTCAATACCCAATCCTCAACCTTCAACCCTCAGTCCTCAATCATCAATTCTCAATCCTCAATCCTCAATCCTCAGGCCTCAATCCTCAATCCTCAATCCTCAATCCTCATTCTTCAATCCCCAAAAATCAATCTCCAATCCTAGATCCTCAATCCCCAATCCTCAGTCCTTAATCCTCAATCTTCAATCCTCAATCGCCAGTCCTCAATCTTCAATCCTCTATGCTCAATCGTCAATCCTCAAGCCTCAGTCCTCAATCCTCAATCCTCTATCCTCAATCCTCATTCTTCAAACCTCGATACCCAATCCTCAATCTTCAACCTTCAATACTCAATCCTCAATCTTCAATCATCAATATTCAATCTTCAATCCTCAATCCTCAATCCTCAATCCTCAATCCTCAATCCTCAAACCTCAATCCTCAATCCTCATGCGTCAGTTCTCAACCCTCAATCCTCAAGCGTCAATCCTCAATCCTCAACCGTCAGACCTCGTCCTCAATCCTCAACCCTCAATCCTCAATCCTCAACCTTCAATCCTCAATACTAAATCCTCAATCGTCAAACCTCAATCCTCAACCATCAATCCTCAATCTTCAATACTCAATCCTCAATCCTCAATCCTCAATCCTCAATACTCAACCATCAATCCTAAATTCTCAATGCTCAATAGAATATCCTGAATTCTCAGGATTCTATACTCTAACCTCAATCCTCAACCCCTAGCCCTCGTTCTCAATCCTCAATCCTCAATCCTCAATCCTCAATCCTCAATCCTCAGTCATAAATCCTCAATCTTCAATACTCAATCGTCAATCCTCAGTCCTCAATCCTCAATCCTCAATCCTCGTTCCTCAAACTTCAATCCTCAACACTCAGTCCTCATCCTCAATGGTCAATTCTCAATCCTCAATCCTCAATCCTCAATCCTCAATCCTCAATGCTCAATCCTCAATCCTCAATCCTCAATCCTCAATCCTCAATCTTCAATCCTCAATACTCAATCTTCAATCCTCAATCCTCAATCCTCAATCCTCAATCCCCAATCTTCAATACTCAATCCTCAATCCTCAATCCTCAACCCTCAATACTCAACCATCAATCCTAAATTCCCAATGCTCAATAGAATATCCTGATTTCTCAGGATTCTATACTCAAACCTCAATCCTCAACCCTCAGCCCTCATTCTCAATCCTCAATCCTCAATCCTCAATATTCAATCTCCAATACTCAATCTTCAAACCTCAATCCTCAATCCTCAATCCTCAATCCTCAATCCTAAGTCATAAATCCTCAATCTTCAATACTCAATCGTCAATCCTCAGTTCTCAATGCTCAATCCTCAGTCCTCGTTCCTCAAACTTCAATCCTCAACCCTCAGTCCTCATCCTCAATTGTCAATTCTCAATCCTCAATCCTCAATCCTCAATCTTCAATCCCCAAAAATCAATCTCCAATCCTAGAACCTCAATCCCCAATCCTCAGTCCTTAATCCTCAATCTTCAATCCTCAATCGCCATTCCTCAATCTTCAATCCTCTATGCTCAATCGTCAATCCTCAACCCTCAATCCTCAATCCTCAATCTTCAATCATCAGTACTCAATCTTCAATCCTCAATACTCAATCCTTAATGGTCAATCCTCAATCCCCAATCCTCAATCCTCAATGCTCAATCATCAATCCTCAATCCTCAATCCTCAATCCTCATTCTTCAATCCTCAATACCCAATCCTCAATCTTCAATCCTCGATCCTCAATCCTGAATTCTCAATCCTCAATCCTCAGTCCTCAACCATCAATCCTAAATTCTCAATGCTCAATAGAATATCCTGAATTCTCAGGATTCTATACTCACACCTCAATCCTCAACCCTCAGCCCTCATTCTCAATCCTCAATCCTCAATCCTCAATATTCAATCCCCAATACTCAATCTTCAATCCTCAATCCTCAATCCTCAATCCTCAATCCTCAATCCTCAGTCATAAATCCTCAATTTTCAATACTCAATCGTCAATCCTCAGTCCTCAATCCTCAATCCTCGTTCCTCAAACTTCAATCCTCAACCCTCAACCCTCAGTCCTCATCCTCAATTCTCAATTAGCAATCCTCAATCCTCAATCCTCAATCTTCAATCCCCAAGAATCAATCTCCAATCCTAGATCCTCAATCCCCAATCCTCAGTCCTTAATCCTCAATCTTCAATCCTCTATGCTCAATCGTCAATCCTCAAGCCTCAATCCTCAATCCTCAATCCTCAATCCTCATTCTTCAAACCTCAACACCCTATCCTCAATCTTCAATCCTCAATTCTCAATCCTCAATTCTCAATCCTCAATCCTTAATCCTCAGACCTCAAACATCAATATTCAACCCTCAGTCCTCGTCCTCAATCCACAACACTCAATCCTCAGTCCTCAATATTCAATCATCAATATTCAATCTTCAATCCTCAATCCTCAATCCTCAATCCTCAATCCTCAATCCTCAATCCTCAATCTTCAAACCTCAATCCTCATCCTCAATACTCAATCCTCAATCTTCAATCCTCAATACTCAAGCTTCAATCCTCAATCCTCAATCCTCAATCCTCAACCTTCAATCCTTAATACTGAATCCTCAATCCTCAATCCTCAATCCTCAAAAGTCAGTCCTCGTCCTCAATCCTCAACCCTCAATCCTCAATCCTCAATCCTCAATCTTCAATCATCAATAATCAATCTTCAATCCTCAATCATCAATCCTCAAGCCTCAATCTTCAATCCTCAATACTCAACCATCAATCCTAAATTCTCAATGCTCAATAGAATATCCTGAATTCTCAGGATGCTATACTCAAACCTCAATCCTCAACCCTCAGCCCTCATTCTCAATCCTCAATCCTCAATCCTCAATATTCAATCCCCAATTCTCAATCTTCAATCCTCAATCCTCAATCCTCAATCCTCAATCCTCAATCCTCAGTCATAAATCCTCAATCTTCAATACTCAATCGTCAATCCTCAGTCCTCAATCCTCAATCCTCAATCCTCGTTCCTCAAACCTCAATCCTCAACCCTCAGTCCTCATCCTCAATTCTCAATTAGCAATCCTCAATCCTCAATCCTCAACCTTCAATCCCCAAAAGTCAATCTCCAATCCTAGATCCTCAATCCCCAATCCTCAGTCCTCAATCCTCAATCTTCAATCCTCAATCGCCAGTCCTCAATCTTCAATCCTCTATGCTCAATCGTCAATCCTCAAGCCTCAGTCCTCAATCCTCAATCCTCTATCCTGAATCCTAATTCTTCAAACCTCAATACCCAATCCTCAATCTTCAACACACAATACTCAATCCTCAGTCTTCAATCATCAATATTCAATCTTCAATCCTCAATCCTCAATCCTCAATCCTCAATCCTCAAACCTCAAACCTCAATCCTCAATCCTCATGCGTCAGTCCTCAGTCCTCGAACCTCAATCCTCAACCCTCAGCCCTCATCCTCAATCCTCAATCCTCAATCCTCAGCCCTCAGTCCTCAAACCTCAATGCTCAATCCACAATCCAAAATCCTCAATCCTCAATCCTCAATCATCAATCCTCAATCTTCAATACTCATTCCTCAATCCTGAATCCTCAATCTTCAATCCTCAATACTCAATCTTCAACTCTCAATCCTCAATCCTCAATCCTCAATCCTCAATCCTCAATCCTCAATCCTGAATCCTCAATCTTCAATCCTCAATACTCAATCTGCAATCCTCAATCCTCAATCCTCAATCCTCAATCCTCAATCCTCATTCTTCAATCCTCAATACCCAATCCTCAACCTTCAACCCTCAGTCCTCAATCATCAATTCTCAATCCTCAATCCTCAATCCTCAGGCCTCAATCCTCAATCCTCAATCCTCAATCCTCATTCTTCAATCCCCAAAAATCAATCTCCAATCCTAGATCCTCAATCCCCAATCCTCAGTCCTTAATCCTCAATCTTCAATCCTCAATCGCCAGGCCTCAATCTTCAATCCTCTATGCTCAATCGTCAATCCTCAAGCCTCAGTCCTCAATCCTCAATCCTCTATCCTCAATCCTCATTCTTCAAACCTCGATACCCAATCCTCAATCTTCAACCCTCAATACTCAATCCTCAATCTTCAATCATCAATATTCAATCTTCAATCCTCAATCCTCAATCCTCAATCCTCAATCCTCAATCCTCAAACCTCAATCCTCAATCCTCATGCGTCAGTTCTCAACCCTCAATCCTCAAGCGTCAATCCTCAATCCTCAACCGTCAGACCTCGTCCTCAATCCTCAACCCTCAATCCTCAATCCTCAACCTTTAATCCTCAATACTAAATCCTAAATCGTCAAACCTCAATCCTCAACCATCAATCCTCAATCTTCAATACTCAATCCTCAATCCTCAATCCTCAATCCTCAATACTCAACCATCAATCCTAAATTCTCAATGCTCAATAGAATATCCTGAATTCTCAGGATTCTATACTCTAACCTCAATCCTCAGCCCCTAGCCCTCGTTCTCAATCCTCAATCCTTAATCCTCAATCCTCAATCCTCAGTCATAAATCCTCAATCTTCAATACTCAATCGTCAATCCTCAGTCCTCAATCCTCAATCCTCAATCCTCGTTCCTCAAACTTCAATCCTCAACACTCAGTCCTCATCCTCAATGGTCAATTCTCAATCCTCAATCCTCAATCCTCAATCCTCAATCCTCAATGCTCAATCCTCAATCCTCAATCCTCAATACTCAATCCTCAATCTTCAATCCTCAATACTCAATCTTCAATCCTCAATCCTCAATCCTCCATCCTCAATCCCCAATCTTCAATACTCAATCCTCAATCCTCAATCCTCAACACTCAATACTCAACCATCAATCCTAAATTCTCAATGCTCAATAGAATATCCTGATTTCTCAGGATTCTATACTCAAACCTCAATCCTCAACCCTCAGCCCTCATTCTCAATCCTCAATCCTCAATCCTCAATATTCAATCTCCAATACTCAATCTTCAAACCTCAATCCTCAATCCTCAATCCTCAATCCTCAATCCTAAGTCATAAATCCTCAATCTTCAATACTCAATCGTCAATCCTCAGTTCTCAATCCTCAATCCTCAGTCCTCGTTCCTCAAACTTCAATCCTCAACCCTCAGTCCTCAGCCTCAATTGTCAATTCTCAATCCTCAATCCTCAATCCTCAATCTTGAATCCCCAAAAATCAATCTCCAATCCTAGAACCTCAATCCCCAATCCTCAGTCCTTAATCCTCAATCTTCAATCCTCAATCGCCATTCCTCAATCTTCAATCCTCTATGCTCAATCGTCAATCCTCAACCCTCAATCCTCAATCCTCAATCTTCAATCATCAATATTCAATCTTCAATCCTCAATCCTCAATCCTCAATCTTCAACCCTCAGATCTCAATCATCAATTCTCAATCCTCAATCCTCAATCCTCAGGCCTCAATCCTCAATCCTCAATCCTCAATCCTCATTCTTCAATCCCCAAAAATCAATCTCCAAACCTAGATCCTCAATCCCCAATCCTCAGTGCTTAATCCTCAATCTTCAATCCTCAATCGCCAGTCCTCAATCTTCAATCCTCTATGCTCAATCGTCAATCCTCAAGCCTCAGTCCTCAATCCTCAATCCTCTATCCTCAATCCTCATTCTTCAAACCTCGATACCCAATCCTCAATCTTCAACCCTCAATACTCAATCCTCAATCTTCAATCATCAATATTCAATCTTCAATCCTCAATCCTCAATCCTCAATCCTCAATCCTCAATCCTCAATCCTCAATCCTCAATCTTCAAACCTCAATCCTCATCCTCAATACTCAATCCTCAATCTTCAATCCTCGATACTCAAGCTTCAATCCTCAATCCTCAATCCTCAATCCTCAATCCTCAATCCTCAGTCATAAATCCTCAATCTTCAATACTCAATCGTCAATCCTCAGTCCTCAATCCTCAATCCTCAATCCTGAATTCTCAATCCTGAATTCTCAATCCTCAATCCTCAGTCCTCAGTCCTCAAACCTCAATCCTCAACCCTCAGCCCTCATCCTCAATCCTCAATCCTCAATCCTCAGCCCTCAGTCCTCAAACCTCAATGCTCAATCCTCAATCCAAAATCCTCAATCCTCAATCCTCAATCATCAATCCTCAATCCTCAATACTCATTCCTCAATCCTGAATCCTCAATCTTCAATCCTCAATACTCAATCTTCAACTCTCAATCCTCAATCCTCAATCCTCAATCCTCAATCCTCAATCCTCAATCCTGAATCCTCAATCTTCAATCCTCAATACTCAATCTGCAATCCTCAATCCTCAATCCTCAATCCTCAATCCTCAATCCTCATTCTTCAATCCTCAATACCCAATCCTCAACCTTCAACCCTCAGTCCTCAATCATCAATTCTCAATCCTCAATCCTCAATCCTCAGGCCTCAATCCTCAATCCTCAATCCTCAATCCTCATTCTTCAATCCCCAAAAATCAATCTCCAATCCTAGATCCTCAATCCCCAATCCTCAGTCCTTAATCCTCAATCTTCAATCCTCAATCGCCAGTCCTCAATCTTCAATCCTCTATGCTCAATCGTCAATCCTCAAGCCTCAGTCCTCAATCCTCAATCCTCTATCCTCAATCCTCATTCTTCAAACCTCGATACCCAATCCTCAATCTTCAACCTTCAATACTCAATCCTCAATCTTCAATCATCAATATTCAATCTTCAATCCTCAATCCTCAATCCTCAATCCTCAATCCTCAATCCTCAAACCTCAATCCTCAATCCTCATGCGTCAGTTCTCAACCCTCAATCCTCAAGCGTCAATCCTCAATCCTCAACCGTCAGACCTCGTCCTCAATCCTCAACCCTCAATCCTCAATCCTCAACCTTCAATCCTCAATACTAAATCCTCAATCGTCAAACCTCAATCCTCAACCATCAATCCTCAATCTTCAATACTCAATCCTCAATCCTCAATCCTCAATCCTCAATACTCAACCATCAATCCTAAATTCTCAATGCTCAATAGAATATCCTGAATTCTCAGGATTCTATACTCTAACCTCAATCCTCAACCCCTAGCCCTCGTTCTCAATCCTCAATCCTCAATCCTCAATCCTCAATCCTCAATCCTCAGTCATAAATCCTCAATCTTCAATACTCAATCGTCAATCCTCAGTCCTCAATCCTCAATCCTCAATCCTCGTTCCTCAAACTTCAATCCTCAACACTCAGTCCTCATCCTCAATGGTCAATTCTCAATCCTCAATCCTCAATCCTCAATCCTCAATCCTCAATGCTCAATCCTCAATCCTCAATCCTCAATCCTCAATCCTCAATCTTCAATCCTCAATACTCAATCTTCAATCCTCAATCCTCAATCCTCAATCCTCAATCCCCAATCTTCAATACTCAATCCTCAATCCTCAATCCTCAACCCTCAATACTCAACCATCAATCCTAAATTCCCAATGCTCAATAGAATATCCTGATTTCTCAGGATTCTATACTCAAACCTCAATCCTCAACCCTCAGCCCTCATTCTCAATCCTCAATCCTCAATCCTCAATATTCAATCTCCAATACTCAATCTTCAAACCTCAATCCTCAATCCTCAATCCTCAATCCTCAATCCTAAGTCATAAATCCTCAATCTTCAATACTCAATCGTCAATCCTCAGTTCTCAATGCTCAATCCTCAGTCCTCGTTCCTCAAACTTCAATCCTCAACCCTCAGTCCTCATCCTCAATTGTCAATTCTCAATCCTCAATCCTCAATCCTCAATCTTCAATCCCCAAAAATCAATCTCCAATCCTAGAACCTCAATCCCCAATCCTCAGTCCTTAATCCTCAATCTTCAATCCTCAATCGCCATTCCTCAATCTTCAATCCTCTATGCTCAATCGTCAATCCTCAACCCTCAATCCTCAATCCTCAATCTTCAATCATCAGTACTCAATCTTCAATCCTCAATACTCAATCCTTAATGGTCAATCCTCAATCCCCAATCCTCAATCCTCAATGCTCAATCATCAATCCTCAATCCTCAATCCTCAATCCTCATTCTTCAATCCTCAATACCCAATCCTCAATCTTCAATCCTCGATCCTCAATCCTGAATTCTCAATCCTCAATCCTCAGTCCTCAACCATCAATCCTAAATTCTCAATGCTCAATAGAATATCCTGAATTCTCAGGATTCTATACTCACACCTCAATCCTCAACCCTCAGCCCTCATTCTCAATCCTCAATCCTCAATCCTCAATATTCAATCCCCAATACTCAATCTTCAATCCTCAATCCTCAATCCTCAATCCTCAATCCTCAATCCTCAGTCATAAATCCTCAATTTTCAATACTCAATCGTCAATCCTCAGTCCTCAATCCTCAATCCTCGTTCCTCAAACCTCAATCCTCAACCCTCAACCCTCAGTCCTCATCCTCAATTCTCAATTAGCAATCCTCAATCCTCAATCCTCAATCTTCAATCCCCAAGAATCAATCTCCAATCCTAGATCCTCAATCCCCAATCCTCAGTCCTTAATCCTCAATCTTCAATCCTCTATGCTCAATCGTCAATCCTCAAGCCTCAATCCTCAATCCTCAATCCTCAATCCTCATTCTTCAAACCTCAACACCCTATCCTCAATCTTCAATCCTCAATTCTCAATCCTCAATTCTCAATCCTCAATCCTTAATCCTCAGACCTCAAACATCAATATTCAACCCTCAGTCCTCATCCTCAATTCTCAATTAGCAATCCTCAATCCTCAATCCTCAATCTTCAATCCCCAAAAATCAATTTCCAATCCTAGATCCTCAATCCCCAATCCTCAGTCCTTAATCCTCAATCTTCAATCCTCAATCGCCAGACCTCAATCTTCAATCCTCTATGATCAATCGTCAATCCTCAAGCCTCAGTCCTCAATCGTCAATCCTCAATCCTCAATCCTCATTCTTCAAACCTCAATACCCAATCCTCAATCTTCAATCCTCAATTCTCAATCCTCAATTCTCAATCCTCAATCCTTAATCCTCAGACCTCAAACATCAATATTCAACCCTCAGTCCTCGTCCTCAATCCACAACACTCAATCCTCAGTCCTCAATATTCAATCATCAATATTCAATCTTCAATCCTCAATCCTCAATCCTCAATCCTCAATCCTCAATCCTCAATCCTCAATCTTCAAACCTCAATCCTCATCCTCAATACTCAATCCTCAATCTTCAATCCTCAATACTCAAGCTTCAATCCTCAATCCTCAATCCTCAATCCTCAACCTTCAATCCTTAATACTGAATCCTCAATCCTCAATCCTCAATCCTCAAAAGTCAGTCCTCGTCCTCAATCCTCAACCCTCAATCCTCAATCCTCAATCCTCAATCTTCAATCATCAATAATCAATCTTCAATCCTCAATCATCAATCCTCAATCCTCAATCTTCAATCCTCAATACTCAACCATCAATCCTAAATTCTCAATGCTCAATAGAATATCCTGAATTCTCAGGATGCTATACTCAAACCTCAATCCTCAACCCTCAGCCCTCATTCTCAATCCTCAATCCTCAATCCTCAATATTCAATCCCCAATTCTCAATCTTCAATCCTCAATCCTCAATCCTCAATCCTCAATCCTCAATCCTCAGTCATAAATCCTCAATCTTCAATACTCAATCGTCAATCCTCAGTCCTCAATCCTCAATCCTCAATCCTCGTTCCTCAAACCTCAATCCTCAACCCTCAGTCCTCATCCTCAATTCTCAATTAGCAATCCTCAATCCTCAATCCTCAACCGTCAATCCCCAAAAGTCAATCTCCAATCCTAGATCCTCAATCCCCAATCCTCAGTCCTCAATCCTCAATCTTCAATCCTCAATCGCCAGTCCTCAATCTTCAATCCTCTATGCTCAATCGTCAATCCTCAAGCCTCAGTCCTCAATCCTCAATCCTCTATCCTGAATCCTAATTCTTCAAACCTCAATACCCAATCCTCAATCTTCAACACACAATACTCAATCCTCAGTCTTCAATCATCAATATTCAATCTTCAATCCTCAATCCTCAATCCTCAATCCTCAATCCTCAAACCTCAAACCTCAATCCTCAATCCTCATGCGTCAGTCCTCAATCCTCAATCCTCAATCCTCAAACCTCAATCCTCAACTGTCAGTCCTCGTCCTCAATCCTCAACCCTCAATCCTCAATCCTCAATCTTCAATCATCAGTACTCAACCTTCAATCCTCAATACTCAATCCTCAATCGACAATCCTCAATCCCCAATCCTCAATCCTCAATGCTCAATCCTCAATCCTCAATCCTCAATCCTCTATCCTCAATCTTCAATCCTCAATACTCAACCTTCAATCCTCAATCCTCAATCTTCAATCCTCAATCCTCAACCCTCAATCCTCAATCCTCAATCCTCATTCTTCAATCCTGAATACCCAATCCTCAATCTTCAATCCTCGTTCCTCAATCCTGAATTCTCAATCCTCAATCCTCAGTCCTCAACCATCAATCCTAAATTCTCAATGCTCAATAGAATATCCTGAATTCTCAGGATTCTATACTCAAACCTCAATCCTCAACCCTCAGCCCTCATTCTCAATCCTCAATCCTCAATCCTCAATATTCAATCCCCAATACTCAATCTTCAATCCTCAATCCTCAATCCTCAATCCTCAATCCTCAATCCTCAGTCATAAATCCTCAATCTTCAATACTCAATCGTCAATCCTCAGTCCTCAATCCTCAATCCTCAATCCTCGTTCCTCAAACTTCAATCCTCAACCCTCAGTCCTCATCCTCAATTCTCAATTAGCAATCCTCAATCCTCAATCCTCAATCTTCAATCCACAATACTCAATCCTCAATCCTCAATCCTCAATCCTCAATCCTCATTCTTCAGTCCTCAATACCCAATCCTCAATCTTCAACCCTAAGTCCTCAATCATCAATTCTCAATCCTCAATCCTCAATCCTCAGGCCTCAAACACCAATATTCAACCCTCAGTCCTCGTTCTCGATCCACAACCCTCAAACCTCAAACCTCAATCCTCAACCGTCAGTCCTCGTCCTCAATCCTCAACCCTCAATCCTCAATCCTCAATCTTCAATCTTCGATACTCAATCTTCAATCCTCAATACTCGATCCTCAATAATCAATCCTCAATCCTCAGTCCTCAATCCTGAATCCTCAACCTTCAATCCTAAATACTCAATCTGCAATCCTCAATACTCAATCCTCAGTCCTCAATCCTCATTCTTCAATCCTCAATACCCAATCCTCAATCTTCAGTCCTCAATCCTCAATCATCAATTCCCAATCCTCAATCCTCTATCCTCAGAACTCAAACATCAATATTCAACCCTCAGTCCTCGTCCTCAATCCACAACCCTCAATACTCAATCCTCAATCTTCAATCATCAATACTCAATCTTCAATCCTCAATCTTCAATCCTCAATACTCAATCTTCAATCCTCAACCCTCAGTCTTCATCCTCAATTCTCAATTCTCAATCCTGAATCCTCAATCCTCAATCCTCAATCCTCAATCCTCAATCATGAATAACCAATTTCCAATCCTACATCCTCAATCCCCAATCCTCAGTCCTTAATCCTCAATATTCAATCCTCAATCGCCAGTCCTCAATCTTCAATCCTCAATCCTCAATCCTCAATCCTCAATCCTCAATCCTCAATCCTCAATCCTCAATCCTCATTCTTCAATCCTCAATACCCAAACCTCAATCTTTAATCCTCAATCCTCAATCCTGAATTCGCAATCCTCAATCCTCAGTCCTCAGTCCTCAAACCTCAGTCCTCAACCCTCAGCCCTCATACTCAATCCTCAATCCTCAATCCTCAGCCCTCAGTCCTCAAACCTCAATGCTCAATCCTCAATCCCCAATCCTCAATCCTCAATCCTCAATCCTCATTCTTCAATCCTCAATACCCAATCCTCAATCTTCAACCCTCAGTCCTCAATCATCAATTCTCAATCCTCAATCCTCAATCCTCAGGCCTCAAACATCAATATTCAACCCTCAGTCGTCGTTCTCAATCCACAACCCTCAATCCTCAGACCTCAATCCTCAACCGTTAGTCCTCGTCCTCAATCCTCAACGCTCAATCCTCAATCCCCAATCTTCAACCTTCAATACTCAATCTTCAATCCTCAATACTCAATCCTCAATCCTCTATCCTCAATCCTCTGTCATAAATCCTCAATCTTCAATACTCAATCGACAACCCTCAGTCCTCAATCCTCAATCCTCAATCCTCGTTCCTCAAACCTGAATCCTCAACCCTCAGTCCTCATCCTCAATTCTCAATCCTCAATCCTCAATCCTCAATCTTCAATCCCCAATAATCAATCTCCAATCCTAGATCCTCAATCCCCAATCCTCAATCCTTAATCCTCAATCTTCAATCCTCAATACTCAATCTTCAATCCTCAATCCTCAATCATCAATTCTCAATCCTCAATCCTCAATCCTCAGACCTCAAACATCAATATTCAACCCTCAGTCCTCGTCCTCAATCCACAACCCTTAATACTCAATCCTCAATCTTCAATCATCAATATTCAATCTTCAATCCTCAATCCTCAATCCTCAATCCTCAATCCTCAATCCTCAAACCTCAATCCTCAATCCTCAAACCTCAGTCCTCAATCCTCAATCCTCAATCCTCAAACCTCAATCCTCAACCGTCAGTCCTCGTACTCAATCCTCAACCCTCAATCCTCAATCCTCAATCCTCAATCTTCAATCATCAATAATCAATCTTCAATCCTCAATCATCAATCCTCAATCCTCAATCTTCAATCCTCAATACTCAACCATCAATCCTAAATTCTCAATGCTCAATAGAATATCCTGAATTCTCAGGATGCTATACTCAAACCTCAATCCTCAACCCTCAGCCCTCATTCTCAATCCTCAATCCTCAATCCTCAATATTCAATCCCCAATTCTCAATCTTCAATCCTCAATCCTCAATCCTCAATCCTCAATCCTCAATCCTCAGTCATAAATCCTCAATCTTCAATACTCAATCGTCAATCCTCAGTCCTCAATCCTCAATCCTCAATCCTCGTTCCTCAAACCTCAATCCTCAACCCTCAGTCCTCATCCTCAATTCTCAATTAGCAATCCTCAATACTCAATCCTCAACCTTCAATCCCCAAAAGTCAATCTCCAATCCTAGATCCTCAATCCCCAATCCTCAGTCCTCAATCCTCAATCTTCAATCCTCAATCGCCAGTCCTCAATCTTCAATCCTCTATGCTCAATCGTCAATCCTCAAGCCTCAGTCCTCAATCCTCAATCCTCTATCCTGAATCCTCATTCTTCAAACCTCAATACCCAATCCTCAATCTTCAACACACAATACTCAATCCTCAGTCTTCAATCATCAATATTCAATCTTCAATCCTCAATCCTCAATCCTCAATCCTCAATCCTCAAACCTCAAACCTCAATCCTCAATCCTCATGCGTCAGTCCTCAATCCTCAATCCTCAATCCTCAAACCTCAATCCTCAACCGTCAGTCCTCGTCCTCAATCCTCAACCCTCAATCCTCAATCCTCAAACTTCAATCATCAATAATCAATCTTCAATCCTCAATCATCAATCCTCAATCCTTAATCTTCAATCCTCAATATTCAACACTCAACCCTCAACCATCAATCCTCAATACTCAACCATCAATCCTCAATTCTCAATACTCAATAGAACATCCAGAACTCTGATGGTTCAATACTCAATCCAGAATATTCAATAATCAAATTTCAAACCTCAAGCATCAATTCTCAACACTCAATCCTCAACACTCAGTCCTCTCTCTTCAATCCTACATCCTCAACCCTCAATCCTCAAGCGTCAATCCTCAATACTCAATCCTCAATCCTCAATCCTCAATCATCAATCTTCAATCCTCAATACCCAATCTTCAATCCTCAATACTAAATCCTCAATCGTCAATCCTCAATCCTCAACCATCAATCCTCAATCTTCAATACTCAATCCTCAATCCTCAATCCTCAATCCTCAATACTCAACCATCAATCCTAAATTCTCAATGCTCAATAGAATATCCTGAATTCTCAGGATTCTATACTCTAACCTCAATCCTCAACCCCTAGACCTCATTCTCAATCCTCAATCCTCAATCCTCAATATTCAATCTCCAATACTCAATCTTCAATCCTCAATCCTCAATCCTCAATCCTCAATCCTCAATCCTCAGTCATAAATCCTCAATCTTCAATACTCAATCGTCAATCCTCAGTCCTCAATCCTCAATCCTCAATCCTCGTTCCTCAAACTTCAATCCTCAACACTCAGTCCTCATCCTCAATTGTCAATTCTCAATCCTCAATCCTCAATCCTCAATCTTCAATCCCCAAAAATCAATCTCCAATCCTAGAACCTCAATCCCCAATCCTCAGTCCTTAATCCTCAATCTTCAATCCTCAATCGCCAGTCCTCTATCTTCAATCCTCTATGCTCAATCGTCAATCCTCAGGCCTCAGTCCTCAATCCTCAATCCTCAATCCTCAAACATCAATCCTCAACCGTCAGTCCTCGTCCTCAATCCTCAACCCTCAACCCTCAATCCTCAATCTTCAGTCATCAGTACTCAATCTTCAATCCTCAATACTCAATCCTCAATCGTCAATCCTCAATCCCCAATCCTCAATCCTCAATGCTCAATCCTCAATCCTCAATCCTCAATCCTCAATCCTCAATCTTCAATCCTCAATACTCAATCTTCAATCCTCAATCCTCAATCCTCAATCCTCAATCCTCAATCCTCAATCCTGAATCCTCAATCATCAGTACTCAATCTTCAATCCTCAATACTCAATCCTCAATCGTCAATCCTCAATCCCCAATCCTCAGTCCTCAATGCTCAATCCTCATTCCTCAATCCTCAATCCTCAATACTCAATCTTCAATCCACAATCCTCAATCCTCAATCCTCAATCCTCAATCCTCAATCCTGAATCCTCAATCTTCAATGCTCAATACACAATGTGCAATCCTCAATCCTCAATCCTCAATCCTCAATCCTCATTCTTCAATCCTCAATACGCAATCCTCAATCTTCAATCCTCAATCCTCAATCCTGAATTCTCAATCCTCAATCCTCAGTCCTCAGTCCTCAAACCTCAATCATCAACCCTCAACCCTCATCCTCAATCCTCAATCCTCAATCCTCAATCCTCAATCCTCAATCTTCAATCCTCAATACTCAAGCTTCGATCCTCAATCCTCAATCCTCAATCCTCAATCCTCAATCCTCATTCTTCAATCCTCAATACCCAATCCTCAATCTTCAATCCTCAATCCTCAATCCTCAATCCTCAATCCTCAATCCTCAATCTTCAATCCTCAATACTCAATCTTCAATCCTCAATCCTCAACCCTCAATCCTCAATCCTCATTCTTCAATCCTCAATACCCAATCCTCAATCTTCAATCCTCAATCCTCAATCCTCAATCCTCAATCCTCAATCCTCAATCTTCAAACCTCAATCCTCATCCTCAATACTCAATCCTCAATCTTCAATCCTCGATACGCAAGCTTCAATCCTCAATCCTCAATCCTCAATCCTCAATCCTCAATCCTCAATCTTCAATCCTCAATACTCAATCTTCAATCCTCAATCCTCAACCCTCAATCCTCAATCCTCATTCTTCAATCCTCAATACCCAATCCTCAATCTTCAATCCTCAATCCTCAAACCTCAATCCTCAACCCTCAGCCCCCATTCTCAATCCTCAATCCTCAATCCTCAATATTCAATCCCCAATACTCAATCTTGAATCCTCAATTCTCAATCCTCAATCCTCAATCCTCAATCCTCAGTCCTCAATATTCAATCATCAATATTCAATCTTCAATCCTCAATCCTCAATCCTCAATCCTCAATCCTCAATCCTCAATCTTCAAACCTCAATCCTCATCCTCAATACTCAATCCGCAATCTTCAATCCTCGATACTCAAGCTTCAATCCTCAATCCTCAATCCTCAATCCTCAATCCTCAATCTTCAATCCTCAATACTCAATCTTCAATCCTCAATCCTCAACCCTCAATCCTCAATCCTCATTCTTCAATCCTCAATCCTCAATCCTCAATCCTCAATCCTCAATCCTCATTCTTCAATCCTCAATACCCAATCCTCAATCTTTAATCCTCGATCCTCAATCCTGAATTCTCAATCCTCAATCCTCAGTCCTCAACCATCAATCCTAAATTCTCAATGCTCAATAGAATATCCTGAATTCTCAGGATTCTATACTCAAACCTCAATCCTCAACCCTCAGCCCCCATTCTCAATCCTCAATCCTCAATCCTCAATATTCAATCCCCAATACTCAAACTTGAATCCTCAATCCTCAATCCTCAATCTTCAATCCTCAATCCTCAGTCATAAATCCTCAATCTTCAATACTCAATCGTCAATCCTCAGTCCTCAATCCTCAATCCTCAATCCTCAATCCTCATTCTTCAATCCTCAATACCCAATCCTCAATCTTCAATTCTCAATCCTCATTCTTCAATCCTCAATACCCAATCCTCAATCTTCAACCCTCAATCCTCTATCCTCAATCCCCAATTCTCAATCCTGAATTCTCAATCCTCAATCCTCAGTCCTCAGTCCTCAAACCTCAATCCTCAACCCTCAGCCCTCATCCTCAATCCTCAATCCTCAATCCTCAGCCCTCAGTCCTCAAACCTCAATGCTCAATCCTCAATCCCCAATCCTCAATCCTCAATCCTCAATCATCAATCCTCAATCTTCAATACTCATTCCTCAATCCTGAATCCTCAATCTTCAATCCTCAATACTCAATCTTCAACTCTCAATCCTCAATCCTCAATCCTCAATCCTCAATCCTCAATCCTCAATCCTGAATCCTCAATCTTCAATCCTCAATACTCAATCTGCAATCCTCAATCCTCAATCCTCAATCCTCAATCCTCAATCCTCATTCTTCAATCCTCAATACCCAATCCTCAATCTTCAACCCTCAGTCCTCAATCATCAATTCTCAATCCTCAATCCTCAATCCTCAGGCCTCAATCCTCAATCCTCAATCCTCAATCCTCATTCTTCAATCCCCAAAAATCAATCTCCAATCCTAGATCCTCAATCCCCAATCCTCAGTCCTTAATCCTCAATCTTCAATCCTCAATCGCCAGTCCTCAATCTTCAATCCTCTATGCTCAATCGTCAATCCTCAAGCCTCAGTCCTCAATCCTCAATCCTCTATCCTCAATCCTCATTCTTCAAACCTCGATACCCAATCCTCAATCTTCAACCCTCAATACTCAATCCTCAATCTTCAATCATCAATATTCAATCTTCAATCCTCAACCCTCAATCCTCAATCCTCAATCCTCAATCCTCAAACCTCAATCCTCAATCCTCATGCGTCAGTCCTCAACCCTCAATCCTCAAGCGTCAATCCTCAATCCTCAACCGTCAGACCTCGTCCTCAATCCTCAACCCTCAATCCTCAATCCTCAACCTTCAATCCTCAATACTAAATCCTCAATCGTCAAACCTCAATCCTCAACCATCAATCCTCAATCTTCAATACTCAATCCTCAATCCTCAATCCTCAATCCTCAATACTCAACCATCAATCCTAAATTCTCAATGCTCAATAGAATATCCTGAATTCGAAGGATTCTATACTCTAACCTCAATCCTCAACCCCTAGCCCTCGTTCTCAATCCTCAATCCTCAATCCTCAATATTCAATCTCCAATACTCAATCTTCAATCCTCAATCCTCAATCCTCAATCCTCAATCCTCAATCCTCAGTCATAAATCCTCAATCTTCAATACTCAATCGTCAATCCTCAGTCCTCAATCCTCAATCCTCAATCCTCAATCCTCAATCCTCATTCTTCAATCCCCAAAAATCAATCTCCAATCCTAGATCCTCAATCCCCAATCCTCAGTGCTTAATCCTCAATCTTCAATCCTCAATCGCCAGTCCTCAATCTTCAATCCTCTATGCTCAATCGTCAATCCTCAAGCCTCAGTCCTCAATCCTCAATCCTCTATCCTCAATCCTCATTCTTCAAACCTCGATACCCAATCCTCAATCTTCAACCCTCAATACTCAATCCTCAATCTTCAATCATCAATATTCAATCTTCAATCCTCAATCCTCAATCCTCAATCCTCAATCCTCAATCCTCAATCCTCAATCCTCAATCTTCAAACCTCAATCCTCATCCTCAATACTCAATCCTCAATCTTCAATCCTCGATACTCAAGCTTCAATCCTCAATCCTCAATCCTCAATCCTCAATCCTCAATCCTCAGTCATAAATCCTCAATCTTCAATACTCAATCGTCAATCCTCAGTCCTCAATCCTCAATCCTCAATCCTCAATCCTCATTCTTCAATCCTCAATAACCAATTCTCAATCTTCAATTCTCAATCCTCATTCCTCAATCCTCAATACCCAATCCTCAATCTTCAACCCTCAATCCTCTATCCTCAATCCCCAATTCTCAATCCTGAATTCTCAATCCTCAATCCTCAGTCCTCAGTCCTCGAACCTCAATCCTCAACCCTCAGCCCTCATCCTCAATCCTCAATCCTCAATCCTCAGCCCTCAGTCCTCAAACCTCAATGCTCAATCCACAATCCAAAATCCTCAATCCTCAATCCTCAATCATCAATCCTCAATCTTCAATACTCATTCCTCAATCCTGAATCCTCAATCTTCAATCCTCAATACTCAATCTTCAACTCTCAATCCTCAATCCTCAATCCTCAATCCTCAATCCTCAATCCTCAATCCTGAATCCTCAATCTTCAATCCTCAATACTCAATCTGCAATCCTCAATCCTCAATCCTCAATCCTCAATCCTCAATCCTCATTCTTCAATCCTCAATACCCAATCCTCAACCTTCAACCCTCAGTCCTCAATCATCAATTCTCAATCCTCAATCCTCAATCCTCAGGCCTCAATCCTCAATCCTCAATCCTCAATCCTCATTCTTCAATCCCCAAAAATCAATCTCCAATCCTAGATCCTCAATCCCCAATCCTCAGTCCTTAATCCTCAATCTTCAATCCTCAATCGCCAGTCCTCAATCTTCAATCCTCTATGCTCAATCGTCAATCCTCAAGCCTCAGTCCTCAATCCTCAATCCTCTATCCTCAATCCTCATTCTTCAAACCTCGATACCCAATCCTCAATCTTCAACCCTCAATACTCAATCCTCAATCTTCAATCATCAATATTCAATCTTCAATCCTCAATCCTCAATCCTCAATCCTCAATCCTCAATCCTCAAACCTCAATCCTCAATCCTCATGCGTCAGTTCTCAACCCTCAATCCTCAAGCGTCAATCCTCAATCCTCAACCGTCAGACCTCGTCCTCAATCCTCAACCCTCAATCCTCAATCCTCAACCTTCAATCCTCAACACTAAATCCTAAATCGTCAAACCTCAATCCTCAACCATCAATCCACAATCTTCAATACTCAATCCTCAATCCTCAATCCTCAATCCTCAATACTCAACCATCAATCCTAAATTCTCAATGCTCAATAGAATATCCTGAATTCTCAGGATTCTATACTCTAACCTCAATCCTCAGCCCCTAGCCCTCGTTCTCAATCCTCAATCCTTAATCCTCAATCCTCAATCCTCAGTCATAAATCCTCAATCTTCAATACTCAATCGTCAATCCTCAGTCCTCAATCCTCAATCCTCAATCCTCGTTCCTCAAACTTCAATCCTCAACACTCAGTCCTCATCCTCAATGGTCAATTCTCAATCCTCAATCCTCAATCCTCAATCCTCAATCCTCAATGCTCAATCCTCAATCCTCAATCCTCAATACTCAATCCTCAATCTTCAATCCTCAATACTCAATCTTCAATCCTCAATCCTCAATCCTCCATCCTCAATCCCCAATCTTCAATACTCAATCCTCAATCCTCAATCCTCAACACTCAATACTCAACCATCAATCCTAAATTCTCAATGCTCAATAGAATATCCTGATTTCTCAGGATTCTATACTCAAACCTCAATCCTCAACCCTCGGCCCTCATTCTCAATCCTCAATCCTCAATCCTCAATATTCAATCTCCAATACTCAATCTTCAAACCTCAATCCTCAATCCTCAATCATCAATCCTCAATCCTAAGTCATAAATCCTCAATCTTCAATACTCAATCGTCAATCCTCAGTTCTCAATCCTCAATCCTCAGTCCTCGTTCCTCAAACTTCAATCCTCAACCCTCAGTCCTCATCCTCAATTGTCAATTCTCAATCCTCAATCCTCAATCCTCAATCTTCAATCCCCAAAAATCAATCTCCAATCCTAGAACCTCAATCCCCAATCCTCAGTCCTTAATCCTCAATCTTCAATCCTCAATCGCCATTCCTCAATCTTCAATCCTCTATGCTCAATCGTCAATCCTCAACCCTCAATCCTAAATCCTCAATCTTCAATCATCAATATTCAATCTTCAATCCTCAATCCTCAATCCTCAATCTTCAACCCTCAGATCTCAATCATCAATTCTCAATCCTCAATCCTCAATCCTCAGGCCTCAATCCTCAATCCTCAATCCTCAATCCTCATTCTTCAATCCCCAAAAATCAATCTCCAAACCTAGATCCTCAATCCCCAATCCTCAGTGCTTAATCCTCAATCTTCAATCCTCAATCGCCAGTCCTCAATCTTCAATCCTCTATGCTCAATCGTCAATCCTCAAGCCTCAGTCCTCAATCCTCAATCCTCTATCCTCAATCCTCATTCTTCAAACCTCGATACCCAATCCTCAATCTTCAACCCTCAATACTCAATCCTCAATCTTCAATCATCAATATTCAATCTTCAATCCTCAATCCTCAATCCTCAATCCTCAATCCTCAATCCTCAATCCTCAATCCTCAATCTTCAAACCTCAATCCTCATCCTCAATACTCAATCCTCAATCTTCAATCCTCGATACTCAAGCTTCAATCCTCAATCCTCAATCCTCAATCCTCAATCCTCAATCCTCAATCCTCAGTCATAAATCCTCAATCTTCAATACTCAATCGTCAATCCTCAGTCCTCAATCCTCAATCCTCAATCCTCAATCCTCATTCTTCAATCCTCAATACCCAATTCTCAATCTTCAATTCTCAATCCTCATCCTTCAATCCTCAATACCCAATCCTCAATCTTCAACCCTCAATCCTCTATCCTCAATCCCCAATTCTCAATCCTGAATTCTCAATCCTCAATCCTCAGTCCTCAGTCCTCAAACCTCAATCCTCAACCCTCAGCCCTCATCCTCAATCCTCAATCCTCAATCCTCAGCCCTCAGTCCTCAAACCTCAATGCTCAATCCTCAATCCAAAATCCTCAATCCTCAATCCTCAATCATCAATCCTCAATCTTCAATACTCATTCCTCAATCCTGAATCCTCAATCTTCAATCCTCAATACTCAATCTTCAACTCTCAATCCTCAATCCTCAATCCTCAATACTCAATCCTCAATCCTCAATCCTGAATCCTCAATCTTCAATCCTCAATACTCAATCTGCAATCCTCAATCCTCAATCCTCAATCCTCAATCCTCAATCCTCATTCTTCAATCCTCAATACCCAATCCTCAACCTTCAACCCTCAGTCCTCAATCATCAATTCTCAATCCTCAATCCACAATCCTCAGGCCTCAATCCTCAATCCTCAATCCTCAATCCTCATTCTTCAATCCCCAAAAATCAATCTCCAATCCTAGATCCTCAATCCCCAATCCTCAGTCCTTAATCCTCAATCTTCAATCCTCAATCGCCAGTCCTCAATCTTCAATCCTCTATGCTCAATCGTCAATCCTCAAGCCTCAGTCCTCAATCCTCAATCCTCTATCCTCAATCCTCATTCTTCAAACCTCGATACCCAATCCTCAATCTTCAACCTTCAATACTCAATCCTCAATCTTCAATCATCAATATTCAATCTTCAATCCTCAATCCTCAATCCTCAATCCTCAATCCTCAATCCTCAAACCTCAATCCTCAATCCTCATGCGTCAGTTCTCAACCCTCAATCCTCAAGCGTCAATCCTCAATCCTCAACCGTCAGACCTCGTCCTCAATCCTCAACCCTCAATCCTCAATCCTCAACCTTCAATCCTCAATACTAAATCCTCAATCGTCAAACCTCAATCCTCAACCATCAATCCTCAATCTTCAATACTCAATCCTCAATCCTCAATCCTCAATCCTCAATACTCAACCATCAATCCTAAATTCTCAATGCTCAATAGAATATCCTGAATTCTCAGGATTCTATACTCTAACCTCAATCCTCAACCCCTAGCCCTCGTTCTCAATCCTCAATCCTCAATCCTCAATCCTCAATCCTCAATCCTCAGTCATAAATCCTCAATCTTCAATACTCAATCGTCAATCCTCAGTCCTCAATCCTCAATCCTCAATCCTCGTTCCTCAAACTTCAATCCTCAACACTCAGTCCTCATCCTCAATGGTCAATTCTCAATCCTCAATCCTCAATCCTCAATCCTCAATCCTCAATGCTCAATCCTCAATCCTCAATCCTCAATCCTCAATCCTCAATCTTCAATCCTCAATACTCAATCTTCAATCCTCAATCCTCAATCCTCAATCCTCAATCCCCAATCTTCAATACTCAATCCTCAATCCTCAATCCTCAACCCTCAATACTCAACCATCAATCCTAAATTCTCAATGCTCAATAGAATATCCTGATTTCTCAGGATTCTATACTCAAACCTCAATCCTCAACCCTCAGCCCTCATTCTCAATCCTCAATCCTCAATCCTCAATATTCAATCTCCAATACTCAATCTTCAAACCTCAATCCTCAATCCTCAATCCTCAATCCTCAATCCTAAGTCATAAATCCTCAATCTTCAATACTCAATCGTCAATCCTCAGTTCTCAATCCTCAATCCTCAGTCCTCGTTCCTCAAACTTCAATCCTCAACCCTCAGTCCTCATCCTCAATTGTCAATTCTCAATCCTCAATCCTCAATCCTCAATCTTCAATCCCCAAAAATCAATCTCCAATCCTAGAACCTCAATCCCCAATCCTCAGTCCTTAATCCTCAATCTTCAATCCTCAATCGCCATTCCTCAATCTTCAATCCTCTATGCTCAATCGTCAATCCTCAACCCTCAATCCTCAATCCTCAATCTTCAATCATCAGTACTCAATCTTCAATCCTCAATACTCAATCCTTAATGGTCAATCCTCAATCCCCAATCCTCAATCCTCAATGCTCAATCATCAATCCTCAATCCTCAATCCTCAATCCTCATTCTTCAATCCTCAATACCCAATCCTCAATCTTCAATCCTCGATCCTCAATCCTGAATTCTCAATCCTCAATCCTCAGTCCTCAACCATCAATCCTAAATTCTCAATGCTCAATAGAATATCCTGAATTCTCAGGATTCTATACTCACACCTCAATCCTCAACCCTCAGCCCTCATTCTCAATCCTCAATCCTCAATCCTCAATATTCAATCCCCAATACTCAATCTTCAATCCTCAATCCTCAATCCTCAATCCTCAATCCTCAATCCTCAGTCATAAATCCTCAATTTTCAATACTCAATCGTCAATCCTCAGTCCTCAATCCTCAATCCTCGTTCCTCAAACCTCAATCCTCAACCCTCAGTCCTCATCCTCAATTCTCAATTAGCAATCCTCAATCCTCAATCCTCAATCTTCAATCCCCAAGAATCAATCTCCAATCCTAGATCCTCAATCCCCAATCCTCAGTCCTTAATCCTCAATCTTCAATCCTCTATGCTCAATCGTCAATCCTCAAGCCTCAATCCTCAATCCTCAATCCTCAATCCTCATTCTTCAAACCTCAACACCCTATCCTCAATCTTCAATCCTCAATTCTCAATCCTCAATTCTCAATCCTCAATCCTTAATCCTCAGACCTCAAACATCAATATTCAACCCTCAGTCCTCGTCCTCAATCCACAACTCTCAATCCTCAGTCCTCAATATTCAATCATCAATATTCAATCTTCAATCCTCAATCCTCAATCCTCAATCCTCAATCCTCAATCCTCAATCTTCAAACCTCAATCCTCATCCTCAATACTCAATCCTCAATCTTCGATCCTCAATACTCAAGCTTCAGTCCTCAATCCTCAATCCTCAATCCTCAATCCTCAATCTTCAATCCTCAATACTCAATCTTCAATCCTCAATCCTCAATCCTCAATCCTCAATCCACAATCCTCAATCCACAATCCTCAACCTTCAACACTCAATACTCTATCCTCAATCCTCAATCCTCAATCCTCAACCCTCAATCCTCATTCTTCAATCCTCAATACCCAATCCTCAACCTTCAATCCCAATCCTCAATCCCCAATCCTCAATCCTCAATCCTCATTCCTCAATCCTCAATACCCAATCCTCAATCTTCAATCCTCGATCCTCAATCCTGAATTCTCAATTCTCAATCCTCAATCCTCAATCCTCAGGCCTCAAACATCAATATTCAACCCTCAGTCGTCGTTCTCAGTCCACAACCCTCAATCCTCAAACCTCAATCCTCAACCGTTAGTCCTCGTCCTCAATCCTCAACGCTCAATCCTCAATCCCCAATCTTCAACCTTCAATACTCAATCTTCAATCCTCAATACTCAATCCTCAATCCTCAATCCTCAATCCTCTGTCATAAATCCTCAATCTTCAATACTCAATCGACAACCCTCAGTCCTCAATCCTCAATCCTCAATCCTCGTTCCTCAAACCTGAATCCTCAACCCTCAGTCCTCATCCTCAATTCTCAATTCTCAATCCTCAATCCTCAATCCTCAATCTTCAATCCCCAATAATCAATCTCCAATCCTAGATCCTCAATCCCCAATCCTCAATCCTTAATCATCAATCTTCAATCCTCAATACTCAATCTTCAATCCTCAATCCTCAATCATCAATTCTCAATCCTCAATCCTCAATCCTCAGACCTCAAACATCAATATTCAACCCTCAGTCCTCGTCCTCAATCCACAACCCTTAATACTCAATCCTCAATCTTCAATCATCAATATTCAATCTTCAATCCTCAATCCTCAATCCTCAATCCTCAATCCTCAATCCTCAAACCTCAATCCTCAATCCTCAAACCTCAGTCCTCAATCCTCAATCCTCAATCCTCAAACCCCAATCCTCAAAAGTCAGTCCTCGTCCTCAATCCTCAACCCTCAATCCTCAATCCTCAATCCTCAATCTTCAATCATCAATAATCAATCTTCAATCCTCAATCATCAATCCTCAATCCTCAATCTTCAATCGTCAATACTCAACCATCAATCCTAAATTCTCAATGCTCAATAGAATATCCTGAATTCTCAGGATGCTATACTCAAACCTCAATCCTCAACCCTCAGCCCTCATTCTCAATCCTCAATCCTCAATCCTCAATATTCAATCCCCAATTCTCAATCTTCAATCCTCAATCCTCAATCCTCAATCCTCAATCCTCAATCCTCAGTCATAAATCCTCAATCTTCAATACTCAATCGTCAATCCTCAGTCCTCAATCCTCAATCCTCAATCCTCGTTCCTCAAACCTCAATCCTCAACCCTCAGTCCTCATCCTCAATTCTCAATTAGCAATCCTCAATCCTCAATCCTCAACCTTCAATCCCCAAAAGTCAATCTCCAATCCTAGATCCTCAATCCCCAATCCTCAGTCCTCAATCCTCAATCTTCAATCCTCAATCGCCAGTCCTCAATCTTCAATCCTCTATGCTCAATCGTCAATCCTCAAGCCTCAGTCCTCAATCCTCAATCCTCTATCCTGAATCCTAATTCTTCAAACCTCAATACCCAATCCTCAATCTTCAACACACAATACTCAATCCTCAGTCTTCAATCATCAATATTCAATCTTCAATCCTCAATCCTCAATCCTCAATCCTCAATCCTCAAACCTCAAACCTCAATCCTCAATCCTCATGCGTCAGTCCTCAATCCTCAATCCTCAATCCTCAAACCTCAATCCTCAACCGTCAGTCCTCGTCCTCAATCCTCAACCCTCAATCCTCAATCCTCAAACTTCAATCATCAATAATCAATCTTCAATCCTCAATCATCAATCCTCAATCCTTAATCTTCAATCCTCAATATTCAACACTCAACCCTCAACCATCAATCCTCAATACTCAACCATCAATCCTCAATTCTCAATACTCAATAGAACATCCAGAACTCTGATGGTTCAATACTCAATCCAGAATATTCAATAATCAAATTTCAAACCTCAAGCATCAATTCTCAACACTCAATCCTCAACACTCAGTCCTCTCTCTTCAATCCTACATCCTCAACCCTCAATCCTCAAGCGTCAATCCTCAATACTCAATCCTCAATCCTCAATCCTCAATCATCAATCTTCAATCCTCAATACCCAATCTTCAGTCCTCAATACTAAATCCTCAATCGTCAATCCTCAATCCTCAATCCTCAACCATCAATCCTCAATCTTCAATACTCAATCCTCAATCCTCAATCCTCAATCCTCAATACTCAACCATCAATCCTAAATTCTCAATGCTCAATAGAATATCCTGAATTCTCAGGATTCTATACTCTAACCTCAATCCTCAACCCCTAGACCTCATTCTCAATCCTCAATCCTCAATCCTCAATATTCAATCTCCAATACTCAATATTCAATCCTCAATCCTCAATCCTCAATCCTCAATCCTCAATCCTCAGTCATATATCCTCAATCTTCAATACTCAATCGTCAATCCTCAGTCCTCAATCCTCAATCCTCAATCCTCGTTCCTCAAACTTCAATCCTCAACACTCAGTCCTCATCCTCAATTGTCAATTCTCAATCCTCAATCCTCAATCCTCAATCTTCAATCCCCAAAAATCAATCTCCAATCCTAGAACCTCAATCCCCAATCCTCAGTCCTTAATCCTCAATCTTCAATCCTCAATCGCCAGTCCTCTATCTTCAATCCTCTATGCTCAATCGTCAATCCTCAGGCCTCAGTCCTCAATCCTCAATCCTCAATCCTCAAACATCAATCCTCAACCGTCAGTCCTCGTCCTCAATCCTCAACCCTCAACCCTCAATCCTCAATCTTCAGTCATCAGTACTCAATCTTCAATCCTCAATACTCAATCCTCAATCGTCAATCCTCAATCCCCAATCCTCAATCCTCAATGCTCAATCCTCAATCCTCAATCCTCAATCCTCAATCCTCAATCTTCCATCCTCAATACTCAATCTTCAATCCTCAATCCTCAATCCTGAATTCTCAATCCTCAATCCTCAGTCCTCAGTCCTCAAACCTCAATCCTCAACCCTCAACCCTCATCCTCAATCCTCAATCCTCAATCCTCAATCCTCAATCCTCAGCCCTCAGTCCTCAAGCCTCAATGCTCAATCCTCAATCCCCAATCCTCAATCCTCAAACCTCAATCCTCAATCCTCAATACTCAATCCTCAATCGTCAATCCTCAATCCCCAATCCTCAGTTCTCAATGCTCAATCCTCATTCCTCAATCCTCAATCCTCAATCCTCAATCTTCAATCCACAATCCTCAATCCTCAATCCTCAATCCTCAATTCTCAATCCTCAATCCTCAATCCTCATACTTCAATCCTCAATACCCAATCCTCAATCTTCAATCCTCGATCCTCAATCCTGAATTCTCAATCCTCAATCCTCAGTCCTCAACCACCAATCCTAAATTCTCAATGCTCAATAGAATATCCTGAATTCTCAGGATTCTATACTCAAACCTCAATCCTCAAACCTCAGCCCTCATTCTCAATCCTCAATCCTCAATCCTCAATATTCAATCCCCAATACTCAATCTTCAATCCTCAATCCTCAATCCTCAATCCTCAATCCTCAATCTTCAATCCTCAATACTCAAGCTTCGATCCTCAATCCTCAATCCTCAATCCTCAATCCTCAATCTTCAATCCTCAATACTCAATCTTCAATCCTCAATCCTCAACCCTCAATCCTCAATCCTCATTCTTCAATCCTCAATACCCAATCCTCAATCTTCAATCCTCAATCCTCAAACCTCAATCCTCAACCCTCAGCCCCCATTCTCAATCCACAATCCTCAATCCTCAATATTCAATCCCCAATACTCAATCTTGAATCCTCAATTCTCAATCCTCAATCCTCAATCCACAATCCTCAGTCCTCAATATTCAATCATCAATATTCAATCTTCAATCCTCAATCCTCAATCCTCAATCCTCAATCCTCAATCCTCAATCTTCAAACCTCAATCCTCATCCTCAATACTCAATCCTCAATCTTCAATCCTCGATACTCAAGCTTCAATCCTCAATCCTCAATCCTCAATCCTCAATCCTCAATCTTCAATCCTCAATACTCAATCTTCAATCCTCAATCCTCAACCCTCAATCCTCAATCCTCATTCTTCAATCCTCAATACCCAATCCTCAATCTTCAATCCTCAATCCTCAATCCTCAATCCTCAATCCTCAATCCTCATTCTTCAATCCTCAATACCCAATCCTCAATCTTCAATCCTCAATCCTCAATCCTCAATCCTCAATCCTCAATCCTCATTCTTCAATCCTCAATACCCAATCCTCAATCTTTAATCCTCGATCCTCAATCCTGAATTCTCAATCCTCAATCCTCAGTCCTCAACCATCAATCCTAAATTCTCAATGCTCAATAGAATATCCTGAATTCTCAGGATTCTATACTCAAACCTCAATCATCAACCCTCAGCCCCCATTCTCAATCCTCAATCCTCAATCCTCAATATTCAATACCCAATACTCAATCTTGAATCCTCAATCCTCAATCCTCAATCTTCAATCCTCAATCCTCAGTCATAAATCCTCAATCTTCAATACTCAATCGTCAATCCTCAGTCCTCAATCCTCAATCCTCAATCCTCAATCCTCATTCTTCAATCCTCAATACCCAATCCTCAATCTTCAATTCTCAATCCTCATTCTTCAATCCTCAATACCCAATCCTCAATCTTCAACCCTCAATCCTCTATCCTCAATCCCCAATTCTCAATCCTGAATTCTCAATCCTCAATCCTCAGTCCTCAGTCCTCAAACCTCAATCCTCAACCCTCAGCCCTCATCCTCAATCCTCAATCCTCAATCCTCAGCCCTCAGTCCTCAAACCTCAATGCTCAATCCTCAATCCCCAATCCTCAATCCTCAATCCTCAATCATCAATCCTCAATCTTCAATACTCATTCCTCAATCCTGAATCCTCAATCTTCAATCCTCAATACACAATCTTCAACTATCAATCCTCAATCCTCAATCCTCAATCCTCAATCCTCAATCCTCAATCCTCAATCCTGAATCCTCAATCTTCAATCCTCAATACTCAATCTGCAATCCTCAATCCTCAATCCTCAATCCTCAATCCTCAATCCTCATTCTTCAATCCTCAATACCCAATCTTCAATCTTCAACCCTCAGTCCTCAATCATCAATTCTCAATCCTCAATCCTCAATCCTCAGGCCTCAATCCTCAATCCTCAATCCTCAATCCTCATTCTTCAATCCCCAAAAATCAATCTCCAATCCTAGATCCTCAATCCCCAATCCTCAGTCCTTAATCCTCAATCTTCAATCTTCAATCGCCAGTCCTCAATCTTCAATCCTCTATGCTCAATCGTCAATCCTCAAGCCTCAGTCCTCAATCCTCAATCCTCTATCCTCAATCCTCATTCTTCAAACCTCGATACCCAATCCTCAATCTTCAACCCTCAATACTCAATCCTCAATCTTCAATCATCAATATTCAATCTTCAATCCTCAATCCTCAATCCTCAATCCTCAATCCTCAATCCTCAAACCTCAATCCTCAATCCTCATGCGTCAGTCCTCAACCCTCAATCCTCAAGCGTCAATCCTCAATCCTCAACCGTCAGACCTCGTCCTCAATCCTCAACCCTCAATCCTCAATCCTCAACCTTCAATCCTCAATACTAAATCCTCAATCGTCAAACCTCAATCCTCAACCATCAATCCTCAATCTTCAATACTCAATCCTCAATCCTCAATCCTCAATCCTCAATACTCAACCATCAATCCTAAATTCTCAATGCTCAATAGAATATCCTGAATTCGAAGGATTCTATACTCTAACCTCAATCCTCAACCCCTAGCCCTCGTTCTCAATCCTCAATCCTCAATCCTCAATATTCAATCTCCAATACTCAATCTTCAATCCTCAATCCTCAATCCTCAATCCTCAATCCTCAATCCTCAGTCATAAATCCTCAATCTTCAATACTCAATCGTCAATCCTCAGTCCTCAATCCTCAATCCTCAATCCTCGTTCCTCAACCTTCAATCCTCAACACTCAGTCCTCATCCTCAATGGTCAATTCTCAGTCCTCAATCCTCAATCCTCAATCTTCAATCCCCAAAAATCAATCTCCAATCCTAGAACCTCAATCCCCAATCCTCAGTCCTTAATCCTCAATCTTCAATCCTCAATCGCCAGTCCTCTATCTTCAATCCTCTATGCTCAATCGTCAATCCTCGGGCCTCAGTCCTCAATCCTCAATCCTCAAACCTCAATCCTCAACCGTTAGTCCTCGTCCTCAATCCTCAACCCTCAATCCTCAATCCTCAATCTTCAATCATCAATAATCAATCTTGAATCCTCAATCATCAATCCTCAATCCTCAATCTTCAATCCTCAATATTCAGCACTCAACCCTCAATCATCAATCCTCAATACTCAACCATCAATCCTCAATTCTCAATACTCAATAGAACATCCTGAACTCTGATGGTTCAATACTCAATCCAGAATATTCAATAATCAAATTTCAAACCTCAGGCATCAATTCTCAACACTCAATCCTCAACACTCAGTCCTCTCTCTTCAATCCTACATCCTGAACCGTCAATCCTCAAGCGTCAATCCTCAATACTCAATCCTCAATCCTCAATTCTCAATCATCAATCTTCAATCCTCAATACACAATCTTCAATCCTCAATACTCAATCCTCAATCGTCAATCCTCAATCCTCAACCATCAATCCTCAATCTTCAATACTCAATCCTCAATCTTCAATCCTCAATCCTCAATACTCAATCCTCAATCCTCAATCCTCAATCCTCAGTCATAAATCCTCAATCTTCAATACTCAATCGTCAACCCTCAGTGCTCAATCCTCAATCCTCAATCCTCGTTCCTCAAACCTCAATCCTCAACCCTCAGTCCTCATCCTCAATTCTCAATTCTCAATCCTCAGTCCTCAATCCTCAATCTTCAATCCCCAATAATCAATCTCCAATCCTAGATCCTCAATCCCCAATCCTCAATCCTTAATCCTCAATCTTCAATCCTCAATACTCAATCTTCAATCCTCAATCCTCAATCCTCAATCCTCAATCCTCTGTCCTCAATCCTGAATCCTCAACCTTCAATCCTCAATACTCAATCTGCAATCCTCAATCCTCAATCCTCAATCCTCAATCCTCGTTCTTGAATCCTCAATACCCAATCCTCAATCTTCAATCCTCAATCCTCAAACCTCAATCCTCAATCCCCAAGCCTCAGTCCTCAATCCTCAATCCTCAATCCTCAAACCTCAATCCTCAACCGTCAGTCCTCGTCCTCAATCCTCAACCCTCAATCCTCAATCCTCAATCCTCAATCTTCAATCATCAATAATCAATCTTCAATCCTCAATCGTCAATCCTCAATCCTCAATCTTCAATCCTCAATATTCAACACTCAACCCACAACCATCAATCCTCAATACTCAACCATCAATCCTCAATTCTCAATACTCAATTGAACATCCTGAACTGTGATGGTTCAATACTCAATCCAGAATATTCAATAATCAAATTTCAAACCTCAAGCATCAATTCTCAACACTCAATCCTCAACACTCAGTCCTCTCTCTTCAATCCTACATCCTCAACCCTCAATCCTCAAGCGTCAATCCTCAATACTCAATCCTCAATCCTCAGTCCTCAATCATCAATCTTCAATCCTCAATACTCAATCTTCAATCCTCAATACTCAATCCTCAATCCTCATTCCTCAATCCTCAATCATCAATCCTCAATCTTCAATACTCAATCCTCAATCCTCAATCCTCAATCCTCAATACTCAACCATCAATCATAAATTCTCAATGCTCAATAGAATATCCTGAATTCTCAGGATTCTATACTCAAACCTCAATCCTCAACCCCTAGCCCTCATTCTCAATCCTCAATCCTCAGTCCTCAATATTCAATCTCCAATACTCAATCTTCAATCCTCAATCCTCAATCCTCAACCCTCAATCCTCAATCCTCAGTAATAAATCCTCAATCTTCAATACTCAATCCTCAATCCTCAGTCCTCAATCCTCAATCCTCAATCCTCGTTCCTCAAACTTCAATCCTCAACCCTCAGTCCTCATCCTCAATTGTCAATTCTCAATCCTCTATCCTCAATCCTCAATCCTCAATCCCCAAAAATCAATCTCCAATCCTAGAACCTCAATCCCCAGTCCCCAGTCCTTAATCCTCAATCTTCAATCCTCAATCGCCAGTCCTCAATCTTCAATCCTCTATGCTCAATCGTCAATCCTCAAGCCTCAGTCCTCAATCCTCAATCCTCAATCCTCAAACCTCAATCCTCAACCGTCAGTCCTCGTCCTCAATCCTCAACCCTCAATCCTCAATCCTCAATCTTCAATCATCAGTACTCAACCTTCAATCCTCAATACTCAATCCTCAATCGACAATCCTCAATCCCCAATCCTCAATCCTCAATGCTCAATCCTCAATCCTCAATCCTCAATCCTCTATCCTCAATCTTCAATCCTCAATACTCAACCTTCAATCCTCAATCCTCAATCTTCAATCCTCAATCCTCAATCCTCAATCCTCAATCCTCAATCCTCATTCTTCAATCCTCAATACCCAATCCTCAATCTTCAATCCTCGTTCCTCAATCCTGAATTCTCAATCCTCAATCCTCAGTCCTCAACCATCAATCCTAAATTCTCAATGCTCAATAGAATATCCTGAATTCTCAGGATTCTATACTCAAACCTCAATCCTCAACCCTCAGCCCTCATTCTCAATCCTCAATCCTCAATCCTCAATATTCAATCCCCAATACTCAATCTTCAATCCTCAATCCTCAATCCTCAATCCTCAATCCTCAATCCTCAGTCATAAATCCTCAATCTTCAATACTCAATCGTCAATCCTCAGTCCTCAATCCTCAATCCTCAATCCTCGTTCCTCAAACTTCAATCCTCAACCCTCAGTCCTCATCCTCAATTCTCAATTAGCAATCCTCAATCCTCAATCCTCAATCTTCAATCCACAATACTCAATCCTCAATCCTCAATCCTCAATCCTCAATCCTCATTCTTCAGTCCTCAATACCCAATCCTCAATCTTCAACCCTAAGTCCTCAATCATCAATTCTCAATCCTCAATCCTCAATCCTCAGGCCTCAAACACCAATATTCAACCCTGAGTCCTCGTTCTCGATCCACAACCCTCAAACCTCAAACCTCAATCCTCAACCGTCAGTCCTCGTCCTCAATCCTCAACCCTCAATCCTCAATCATCAATCTTCAATCTTCGATACTCAATCTTCAATCCTCAATACTCGATCCTCAATAATCAATCCTCAATCCTCAGTCCTCAATCCTGAATCCTCAACCTTCAATCCTAAATACTCAATCTGCAATCCTCAATACTCAATCCTCAGTCCTCAATCCTCATTCTTCAATCCTCAATACCCAATCCTCAATCTTCAGTCCTCAATCCTCAATCATCAATTCCCAATCCTCAATCCTCTATCCTCAGAACTCAAACATCAATATTCAACCCTCAGTCCTCGTCCTCAATCCACAACCCTCAATACTCAATCCTCAATCTTCAATCATCAATACTCAATCTTCAATCCTCAATCTTCAATCCTCAATACTCAATCTTCAATCCTCAACCCTCAGTCTTCATCCTCAATTCTCAATTCTCAATCCTGAATCCTCAATCCTCAATCCTCAATCCTCAATCCTCAATCATGAATAACCAATTTCCAATCCTACATCCTCAATCCCCAATCCTCAGTCCTTAATCCTCAATATTCAATCCTCAATCGCCAGTCCTCAATCTTCAATCCTCAATCCTCAATCCTCAATCCTCAATCCTCAATCCTCAATCCTCAATCCTCATTCTTCAATCCTCAATACCCAAACCTCAATCTTTAATCCTCAATCCTCAATCCTGAATTCGCAATCCTCAATCCTCAGTCCTCAGTCCTCAAACCTCAGTCCTCTACCCTCAGCCCTCATACTCAATCCTCAATCCTCAATCCTCAGCCCTCAGTCCTCAAACCTCAATGCTCAATCCTCAATCCCCAATCCTCAATCCTCAATCCTCAATCCTCATTCTTCAATCCTCAATACCCAATCCTCAATCTTCAACCCTCAGTCCTCAATCATCAATTCTCAATCCTCAATCCTCAATCCTCAGGCCTCAAACATCAATATTCAACCCTCAGTCGTCGTTCTCAATCCACAACCCTCAATCCTCAGACCTCAATCCTCAACCGTCAGTCCTCGTCCTCAATCCTCAACGCTCAATCCTCAATCCCCAATCTTCAACCTTCAATACTCAATCTTCAATCCTCAATACTCAATCCTCAATCCTCAATCCTCAATCCTCTGTCATAAATCCTCAATCTTCAATACTCAATCGACAACCCTCAGTCCTCAATCCTCAATCCTCAATCCTCGTTCCTCAAACCTGAATCCTCAACCCTCAGTCCTCATCCTCAATTCTCAATTCTCAATCCTCAATCCTCAATCCTCAATCTTCAATCCCCAATAATCAATCTCCAATCCTAGATCCTCAATCCCCAATCCTCAATCCTTAATCCTCAATCTTCAATCCTCAATACTCAATCTTCAATCCTCAATCCTCAATCATCAATTCTCAATCCTCAATCCTCAATCCTCAGACCTCAAACATCAATATTCAACCCTCAGTCCTCGTCCTCAATCCACAACCCTTAATACTCAATCCTCAATCTTCAATCATCAATATTCAATCTACAATCCTCAATCCTCAATCCTCAATCCTCAATCCTCAATCCTCAAACCTCAATCCTCAATCCTCAAACCTCAGTCCTCAATCCTCAATCCTCAATCCTCAAACCTCAATCCTCAACCGTCAGTCCTCGTACTCAATCCTCAACCCTCAATCCTCAATCCTCAATCCTCAATCTTCAATCATCAATAATCAATCTTCAATCCTCAATCATCAATCCTCAATCCTCAATCTTCAATCCTCAATACTCAACCATCAATCCTAAATTCTCAATGCTCAATAGAATATCCTGAATTCTCAGGATGCTATACTCAAACCTCAATCCTCAACCCTCAGCCCTCATTCTCAATCCTCAATCCTCAATCCTCAATATTCAATCCCCAATTCTCAATCTTCAATCCTCAATCCTCAATCCTCAATCCTCAATCCTCAATCCTCAGTCATAAATCCTCAATCTTCAATACTCAATCGTCAATCCTCAGTCCTCAATCCTCAATCCTCAATCCTCGTTCCTCAAACCTCAATCCTCAACCATCAGTCCTCATCCTCAATTCTCAATTAGCAATCCTCAATACTCAATCCTCAACCTTCAATCCCCAAAAGTCAATCTCCAATCCTAGATCCTCAATCCCCAATCCTCAGTCCTCAATCCTCAATCTTCAATCCTCAATCGCCAGTCCTCAATCTTCAATCCTCTATGCTCAATCGTCAATCCTCAAGCCTCAGTCCTCAATCCTCAATCCTCTATCCTGAATCCTCATTCTTCAAACCTCAATACCCAATCCTCAATCTTCAACACACAATACTCAATCCTCAGTCTTCAATCATCAATATTCAATCTTCAATCCTCAATCCTCAATCCTCAATCCTCAATCCTCAAACCTCAAACCTCAATCCTCAATCCTCATGCGTCAGTCCTCAATCCTCAATCCTCAATCCTCAAACCTCAATCCTCAACCGTCAGTCCTCGTCCTCAATCCTCAACCCTCAATCCTCAATCCTCAAACTTCAATCATCAATAATCAATCTTCAATCCTCAATCATCAATCCTCAATCCTTAATCTTCAATCCTCAATATTCAACACTCAACCCTCAACCATCAATCCTCAATACTCAACCATCAATCCTCAATTCTCAATACTCAATAGAACATCCAGAACTCTGATGGTTCAATACTCAATCCAGAATATTCAATAATCAAATTTCAAACCTCAAGCATCAATTCTCAACACTCAATCCTCAACACTCAGTCCTCTCTCTTCAATCCTACATCCTCAACCCTCAATCCTCAAGCGTCAATCCTCAATACTCAATCCTCAATCCTCAATCCTCAATCATCAATCTTCAATCCTCAATACCCAATCTTCAATCCTCAATACTAAATCCTCAATCGTCAATCCTCAATCCTCAACCATCAATCCTCAATCTTCAATACTCAATCCTCAATCCTCAATCCTCAATCATCAATACTCAACCATCAATCCTAAATTCTCAATGCTTAATAGAATATCCTGAATTCTCAGGATTCTATACTCTAACCTCAATCCTCAACCCCTAGACCTCATTCTCAATCCTCAATCCTCAATCCTCAATATTCAATCTCCAATACTCAATCTTCAATCCTCAATCCTCAATCCTCAATCCTCAATCCTCAATCCTCAATCCTCAGTCATAAATCCTCAATCTTCAATACTCAATCGTCAATCCTCAGTCCTCAATCCTCAATCCTCAATCCTCGTTCCTCAAACTTCAATCCTCAACACTCAGTCCTCATCCTCAATTGTCAATTCTCAATCCTCAATCCTCAATCCTCAATCTTCAATCCCCAAAAATCAATCTCCAATCCTAGAACCTCAATCCCCAATCCTCAGTCCTTAATCCTCAATCTTCAATCCTCAATCGCCAGTCCTCTATCTTCAATCCTCTATGCTCAATCGTCAATCCTCAGGCCTCAGTCCTCAATCCTCAATCCTCAATCCTCAAACATCAATCCTCAACCGTCAGTCCTGGTCCTCAATCCTCAACCCTCAACCCTCAATCCTCAATCTTCAGTCATCAGTACTCAATCTTCAATCCTCAATACTCAATCCTCAATCGTCAATCCTCAATCCCCAATCCTCAATCCTCAATGCTCAATCCTCAATCCTCAATCCTCAATCCTCAATCCTCAATCTTCAATCCTCAATACTCAATCTTCAATCCTCAATCCTCAATCCTCAATCCTCAATCCTCAATCCTCAATCCTGAATCCTCAATCATCAGTACTCAATCTTCAATCCTCAATACTCAATCCTCAATCGTCAATCCTCAATCCCCAATCCTCAGTCCTCAATGCTCAATCCTCATTCCTCAATCCTCAATCCTCAATACTCAATCTTCAATCCACAATCCTCAATCCTCAATCCTCAATCCTCAATCCTCAATCCTCAATCCTCAATCTTCAATGCTCAATACACAATGTGCAATCCTCAATCCTCAATCCTCAATCCTCAATCCTCAATCCTCATTCTTCAATCCTCAATACGCAATCCTCAATCTTCAATCCTCAATCCTCAATCCTGAATTCTCAATCCTCAATCCTCAGTCCTCAGTCCTCAAACCTCAATCCTCAACCCTCAACCCTCATCCTCAATCCTCAATCCTCAATCCTCAATCCTCAATCCTCAGCCCTCAGTCCTCAAGCCTCAATGCTCAATCCTCAATCCCCAATCCTCAATCCTCAAACCTCAATCCTCAATCCTCAATACTCAATCCTCAATCGTCAATCCTCAATCCCCAATCCTCAGTCCTCAATGCTCAATCCTCATTCCTCAATCCTCAATCCTCAATCTTCAATCTTCAATCCACAATCCTCAATCCTCAATCCTCAATCCTCAATCCTCAATCCTCAATCCTCAATCCTCATACTTCAATCCTCAATACCCAATCCTCAATCTTCAATCCTCGATTCTCAATCCTGAATTCTCAATCCTCAATCCTCAGTCCTCAACCATCAATCCTAAATTCTCAATGCTCAATAGAATATCCTGAATTCTCAGGATTCTATACTCAAACCTCAATCCTCAAACCTCAGCCCTCATTCTCAATCCTCAATCCTCAATCCTCAATATTCAATCCCCAATACTCAATCTTCAATCCTCAATCCTCAATCCTCAATCCTCAATCCTCAATCTTCAATCCTCAATACTCAAGCTTCGATCCTCAATCCTCAATCCTCAATCCTCAATCCTCAATCCTCATTCTTCAATCCTCAATACCCAATCCTCAATCTTCAATCCTCAATCCTCAATCCTCAATCCTCAATCCTCAATCCTCAATCTTCAATCCTCAATACTCAATCTTCAATCCTCAATCCTCAACCCTCAATCCTCAATCCTCATTCTTCAATCCTCAATACCCAATCCTCAATCTTCAATCCTCAATCCTCAATCCTCAATCCTCAATCCTCAATCCTCAATCTTCAAACCTCAATCCTCATCCTCAATACTCAATCCTCAATCTTCAATCCTCGATACTCAAGCTTCAATCCTCAATCCTCAATCCTCAATCCTCAATCCTCAATCCTCAATCTTCAATCCTCAATACTCAATCTTCAATCCTCAATCCTCAACCCTCAATCCTCAATCCTCATTCTTCAATCCTCAATACCCAATCCTCAATCTTCAATCCTCAATCCTCAAACCTCAATCCTCAACCCTCAGCCCCCATTCTCAATCCTCAATCCTCAATCCTCAATATTCAAACCCCAATACTCAATCTTGAATCCTCAATTCTCAATCCTCAATCCTCAATGCTCAATCCTCAGTCCTCAATATTCAATCATCAATATTCAATCTTCAATCCTCAATCCTCAATCCTCAATCCTCAATCCTCAATCCTCAATCTTCAAACCTCAATCCTCATCCTCAATACTCAATCCGCAATCTTCAATCCTCGATACTCAAGCTTCAATCCTCAATCCTCAATCCTCAATCCTCAATCCTCAATCTTCAATCCTCAATACTCAATCTTCAATCCTCAATCCTCAACCCTCAGTCCTCAATCCTCATTCTTCAATCCTCAATCCTCAATCCTCAATCCTCAATCCTCAATCCTCATTCTTCAATCCTCAATACCCAATCCTCAATCTTTAATCCTCGATCCTCAATCCTGAATTCTCAATCCTCAATCCTCAGTCCTCAACCATCAATCCTAAATTCTCAATGCTCAATAGAATATCCTGAATTCTCAGGATTCTATACTCAAACCTCAATCCTCAACCCTCAGCCCGCATTCTCAATCCTCAATCCTCAATCCTCAATATTCAATCCCCAATACTCAAACATGAATCCTCAATCCTCAATCCTCAACCTTCAATCCTCAATCCTCAGTCATAAATCCTCAATCTTCAATACTCAATCGTCAATCCTCAGTCCTCAATCCTCAATCCTCAATCCTCAATCCTCATTCTTCAATCCTCAATACCCAATCCTCAATCTTCAATTCTCAATCCTCATTCTTCAATCCTCAATACCCAATCCTCAATCTTCAACCCTCAATCCTCTATCCTCAATCCCCAATTCTCAATCCTGAATTCTCAATCCTCAATCCTCAGTCCTCAGTCCTCAAACCTCAATCCTCAACCCTCAGCCCTCATCCTCAATCCTCAATCCTCAATCCTCAGCCCTCAGTCCTCAAACCTCAATGCTCAATCCTCAATCCCCAATCCTCAATCCTCAATCCTCAATCATCAATCCTCAATCTTCAATACTCATTCCTCAATCCTGAATCCTCAATCTTCAATCCTCAATACTCAATCTTCAACTCTCAATCCTCAATCCTCAATCCTCAATCCTCAATCCTCAATCCTCAATCCTGAATCCTCAATCTTCAATCCTCAATACTCAATCTGCAATCCTCAATCCTCAATCCTCAATCCTCAATCCTCAATCCTCATTCTTCAATCCTCAATACCCAATCCTCAATCTTCAACCCTCAGTCCTCAATCATCAATTCTCAATCCTCAATCCTCAATCCTCAGGCCTCAATCCTCAATCCTCAATCCTCAATCCTCATTCTTCAATCCCCAAAAATCAATCTCCAATCCTAGATCCTCAATCCCCAATCCTCAGTCCTTAATCCTCAATCTTCAATCCTCAATCGCCAGTCCTCAATCTTCAATCCTCTATGCTCAATCGTCAATCCTCAAGCCTCAGTCCTCAATCCTCAATCCTCTATCCTCAATCCTCATTCTTCAAACCTCGATACCCAATCCTCAATCTTCAACCCTCAATACTCAATCCTCAATCTTCAATCATCAATATTCAATCTTCAATCCTCAACCCTCAATCCTCAATCCTCAATCCTCAATCCTCAAACCTCAATCCTCAATCCTCATGCGTCAGTCCTCAACCCTCAATCCTCAAGCGTCAATCCTCAATCCTCAACCGTCAGACCTCGTCCTCAATCCTCAACCCTCAATCCTCAATCCTCAACCTTCAATCCTCAATACTAAATCCTCAATCGTCAAACCTCAATCCTCAACCATCAATCCTCAATCTTCAATACTCAATCCTCAATCCTCAATCCTCAATCCTCAATACTCAACCATCAATCCTAAATTCTCAATGCTCAATAGAATATCCTGAATTCGAAGGATTCTATACTCTAACCTCAATCCTCAACCCCTAGCCCTCGTTCTCAATCCTCAATCCTCAATCCTCAATATTCAATCTCCAATACTCAATCTTCAATCCTCAATCCTCAATCCTCAATCCTCAATCCTCAATCCTCAGTCATAAATCCTCAATCTTCAATACTCAATCGTCAATCCTCAGTCCTCAATCCTCAATCCTCAATCCTCAATCCTCAATCCTCATTCTTCAATCCCCAAAAATCAATCTCCAATCCTAGATCCTCAATCCCCAATCCTCAGTGCTTAATCCTCAATCTTCAATCCTCAATCGCCAGTCCTCAATCTTCAATCCTCTATGCTCAATCGTCAATCCTCAAGCCTCAGTCCTCAATCCTCAATCCTCTATCCTCAATCCTCATTCTTCAAACCTCGATACCCAATCCTCAATCTTCAACCCTCAATACTCAATCCTCAATCTTCAATCATCAATATTCAATCTTCAATCCTCAATCCTCAATCCTCAATCCTCAATCCTCAATCCTCAATCCTCAATCCTCAATCTTCAAACCTCAATCCTCATCCTCAATACTCAATCCTCAATCTTCAATCCTCGATACTCAAGCTTCAATCCTCAATCCTCAATCCTCAATCCTCAATCCTCAATCCTCAGTCATAAATCCTCAATCTTCAATACTCAATCGTCAATCCTCAGTCCTCAATCCTCAATCCTCAATCCTCAATCCTCATTCTTCAATCCTCAATAACCAATTCTCAATCTTCAATTCTCAATCCTCATTCTTCAATCCTCAATACCCAATCCTCAATCTTCAACCCTCAATCCTCTATCCTCAATCCCCAATTCTCAATCCTGAATTCTCAATCCTCAATCCTCAGTCCTCAGTCCTCGAACCTCAATCCTCAACCCTCAGCCCTCATCCTCAATCCTCAATCCTCAATCCTCAGCCCTCAGTCCTCAAACCTCAATGCTCAATCCACAATCCAAAATCCTCAATCCTCAATCCTCAATCATCAATCCTCAATCTTCAATACTCATTCCTCAATCCTGAATCCTCAATCTTCAATCCTCAATACTCAATCTTCAACTCTCAATCCTCAATCCTCAATCCTCAATCCTCAATCCTCAATCCTCAATCCTGAATCCTCAATCTTCAATCCTCAATACTCAATCTGCAATCCTCAATCCTCAATCCTCAATCCTCAATCCTCAATCCTCATTCTTCAATCCTCAATACCCAATCCTCAACCTTCAACCCTCAGTTCTCAATCATCAATTCTCAATCCTCAATCCTCAATCCTCAGGCCTCAATCCTCAATCCTCAATCCTCAATCCTCATTCTTCAATCCCCAAAAATCAATCTCCAATCCTAGATCCTCAATCCCCAATCCTCAGTCCTTAATCCTCAATCTTCAATCCTCAATCGCCAGTCCTCAATCTTCAATCCTCTATGCTCAATCGTCAATCCTCAAGCCTCAGTCCTCAATCCTCAATCCTCTATCCTCAATCCTCATTCTTCAAACCTCGATACCCAATCCTCAATCTTCAACCTTCAATACTCAATCCTCAATCTTCAATCATCAATATTCAATCTTCAATCCTCAATCCTCAATCCTCAATCCTCAATCCTCAATCCTCAAACCTCAATCCTCAATCCTCATGCGTCAGTTCTCAACCCTCAATCCTCAAGCGTCAATCCTCAATCCTCAACCGTCAGACCTCGTCCTCAATCCTCAACCCTCAATCCTCAATCCTCAACCTTCAATCCTCAATACTAAATCCTCAATCGTCAAACCTCAATCCTCAACCATCAATCCTCAATCTTCAATACTCAATCCTCAATCCTCAATCCTCAATCCTCAATACTCAACCATCAATCCTAAATTCTCAATGCTCAATAGAATATCCTGAATTCTCAGGATTCTATACTCTAACCTCAATCCTCAACCCCTAGCCCTCGTTCTCAATCCTCAATCCTCAATCCTCAATCCTCAATCCTCAATCCTCAGTCATAAATCCTCAATCTTCAATACTCAATCGTCAATCCTCAGTCCTCAATCCTCAATCCTCAATCCTCGTTCCTCAAACTTCAATCCTCAACACTCAGTCCTCATCCTCAATGGTCAATTCTCAATCCTCAATCCTCAATCCTCAATCCTCAATCCTCAATGCTCAATCCTCAATCCTCAATCCTCAATCCTCAATCCTCAATCTTCAATCCTCAATACTCAATCTTCAATCCTCAATCCTCAATCCTCAATCCTCAATCCCCAATCTTCAATACTCAATCCTCAATCCTCAATCCTCAACCCTCAATACTCAACCATCAATCCTAAATTCTCAATGCTCAATAGAATATCCTGATTTCTCAGGATTCTATACTCAAACCTCAATCCTCAACCCTCAGCCCTCATTCTCAATCCTCAATCCTCAATCCTCAATATTCAATCTCCAATACTCAATCTTCAAACCTCAATCCTCAATCCTCAATCCTCAATCCTCAATCCTAAGTCATAAATCCTCAATCTTCAATACTCAATCGTCAATCCTCAGTTCTCAATCCTCAATCCTCAGTCCTCGTTCCTCAAACTTCAATCCTCAACCCTCAGTCCTCATCCTCAATTGTCAATTCTCAATCCTCAATCCTCAATCCTCAATCTTCAATCCCCAAAAATCAATCTCCAATCCTAGAACCTCAATCCCCAATCCTCAGTCCTTAATCCTCAATCTTCAATCCTCAATCGCCATTCCTCAATCTTCAATCCTCTATGCTCAATCGTCAATCCTCAACCCTCAATCCTCAATCCTCAATCTTCAATCATCAGTACTCAATCTTCAATCCTCAATACTCAATCCTTAATGGTCAATCCTCAATCCCCAATCCTCAATCCTCAATGCTCAATCATCAATCCTCAATCCTCAATCCTCAATCCTCATTCTTCAATCCTCAATACCCAATCCTCAATCTTCAATCCTCGATCCTCAATCCTGAATTCTCAATCCTCAATCCTCAGTCCTCAACCATCAATCCTAAATTCTCAATGCTCAATAGAATATCCTGAATTCTCAGGATTCTATACTCACACCTCAATCCTCAACCCTCAGCCCTCATTCTCAATCCTCAATCCTCAATCCTCAATATTCAATCCCCAATACTCAATCTTCAATCCTCAATCCTCAATCCTCAATCCTCAATCCTCAATCCTCAGTCATAAATCCTCAATTTTCAATACTCAATCGTCAATCCTCAGTCCTCAATCCTCAATCCTCGTTCCTCAAACCTCAATCCTCAACCCTCAGTCCTCATCCTCAATTCTCAATTAGCAATCCTCAATCCTCAATCCTCAATCTTCAATCCCCAAGAATCAATCTCCAATCCTAGATCCTCAATCCCCAATCCTCAGTCCTTAATCCTCAATCTTCAATCCTCTATGCTCAATCGTCAATCCTCAAGCCTCAATCCTCAATCCTCAATCCTCAATCCTCATTCTTCAAACCTCAACACCCTATCCTCAATCTTCAATCCTCAATTCTCAATCCTCAATTCTCAATCCTCAATCCTTAATCCTCAGACCTCAAACATCAATATTCAACCCTCAGTCCTCGTCCTCAATCCACAACTCTCAATCCTCAGTCCTCAATATTCAATCATCAATATTCAATCTTCAAACCTCAATCCTCAATCCTCAATCTTCAATCCTCAATCCTCAATCTTCAAACCTCAATCCTCATCCTCAATACTCAATCCTCAATCTTCGATCCTCAATACTCAAGCTTCAGTCCTCAATCCTCAATCCTCAATCCTCAATCCTCAATCTTCAATCCTCAATACTCAATCTTCAGTCCTCAATCCTCAATCCTCAATCCTCAATCCACAATCCTCAATCCACAATGCTCAACCTTCAACACTCAATACTCTATCCTCAATCCTCAATCCTCAACCCTCAATCCTCATTCTTCAATCCTCAATACCCAATCCTCAATCTTCAATCCCAATCCTCAATCCCCAATCCTCAATCCTCAATCCTCATTCCTCAATCCTCAATACCCAATCCTCAATCTTCAATCCTCGATCCTCAATCCTGAATTCTCAATCCTCAATCCTCAGTCCTCAACCATCAATCCAAAATTCTCAATGCTCAATAGAGTATACTGAATTCTCAGGATTCTATACTCAAACCTCAATCCTCAACCCTCAGCCCTCATTCTCAATCCTCAATCCTCAATCCTCAATATTCAATCTTCAATCCTCAATCCTCAATCCTCAATCCTCAATCATCAATCCTCAATCCTCAATGCTCAATCCACAACCCTCAATCCTCAGTCCTCAATATTCAATCATCAATATTCAATCTTCAATCCTCAATCCTCTATCCTCAATACTCAATCCTCAATCCTCAATCTTCAAACCTCAATCCTCATCCTCAATACTCAATCCTCAATCTTCGATCCTCAATACTCAAGCTTCAGTCCTCAATCCTCAATCCTCAATCCTCAATCCTCAATCTTCAATCCTCAATACTCAATCTTCAATCCTCAATCCTCAATCCTCAATCCTCAAACCACAATCCTCAATCCACAATCCTCAACCTTCAACACTCAATACTCAATCCTCAATCCTCAATCCTCAATCCTCAATATTCAATCCCCAATACTCAATCTTCAATCCTCAATCCTCAATCCTCGATCCTCAATCCTCAATCCTCAGTCATAAATCCTCAATCTTGAATACTCAATCGTCAATCCTCAGTCCTCAATCCTCAATCCTCAATCCTCGTTCCTCAAACCTCAATCCTCAACCCTCAGTCCTCATCCTCAAATCTCAATTAGCAATCCTCAATCCTCAATCCTCAATCTTCAATCCCCAAAAGTCAATCTCCAATCCTAGATTCTCAATCCCCAATCCTCAGTCCTTAATCCTCAATCTTCAATCCTCAATCGCCAGTCCTCAATCTTCAATCCTCTATGCTCAATCCTCAATCCTCAATCGTCAATCCTCAATCTTCAAACCTCAATCCTCAATCCTCAATACTCAATCCTCAATCTTCAATCCTCAGTACTCAATCTTCATTCCTTAATCCTCAATCCTCAATCCTCAATCCTCAATCCTCAATCCTCAATATTCAATCTTCAATCCTCAATCCTCAACCCTCAATCCTCAATCCTCATTCTTCAATCCTCAATATCCAATCCTCAATCTTCAATCCTCAATCCTCAATCCTCAATCCTCAATCCTCAATACTCAATCCTCATTCTTCAATCCACAATACCCAATCCTCAATCTCCAATCCTCAATCCTCAATCCAGAATTCTCAATCCTCAATCCTCAGTCCTCAGTCCTCAAACCTCAATCCTCAATCCTCAATCTTCAATCATCAGTACTCAATCTTCAATCCTCAATATTCAATCATCAATACTCAATCTTCAATCCTCAATCTTCAATCCTCAATACTCAATCTTCAATCCTCAACCCTCAGCCTTCATCCTCAATTCTCAATTCTCAATCCTCAACCCTCAATCCTCAATCCTCAATCCTCAACCGTCAGTCCTCGTCCTCAATCCTCAACCCTCAATCCTCAATCCTCAATCTTCAATCTTCAATACTCAATCTTCAATCCTCAATCATCAATCCTCAATCCTCAATCCTCAATCCTCAATACTCAATCCTCAATCCTCAATCCTCAATACTCAATCCTCATCCTTCAATCCACAATACCCAATCCTCAATCCTCAAACCTCAATCCTCAACCGTCAGTCCTCGTCCTCAATCCTCAACCCTCAATCCTCAATCCTCAATCTTCAATCATCAATAATCAATCTTCAATCCTCAATCATCAATCCTCAATCCTCAATCCTCAATCCTCAATATTCAACACTCAACCCTCAACCATCAATCCTCAATACTCAACCATCAATCCTCAATTCTCAATACTCAATAGAACATCCTGAACTCTGATGGTTCAATACTCAGTCCAGAATATTCAATAATCAAATTTCAAACCTCAAGCATCAATTCTCAACACTCAATCCTCAACACTCAGTCCTCTCTCTTCAATCCTACATCCTCAACCCTCAATCCTCAAGCGTCAATCCTCAATACTCAATCCTCAATCCTCAATCCTCAATCACCAATCTTCAATCCTCAATACTCAATCTTCAATCCTCAATACTCAATCCTCAATCCTCAATCCTCAATCCTCAATCATCAATCCTCAATCTTCAATACTCAATCCTCAATCCTCAATCTTCAATCCTCAATCCTCAATCCCCAATCCTCAATCCTCAATCCTCAATCATCAATCCTCAATCTTCAATACTCACTCCTCAATCCTGAATCCTCAACCTTCAATCCTCAATACTCAATCTGCAATCCTTAATCCTCAATCCTCAATCCACAATCCTCATTCTTCAATCTTCAATACCCAATCCTCAATCTTCAATCCTCAATCCTCAATCATCAATTCTAAATCCTCAATCCTCAATCCTCAGACCTCAAACATCAATATTCAACCCTCAGTCCTCGTCCTCAATCCACAACCCTCAATACTCAATCCTCAATTTTCAATCATCAATATTCAACCTTCAATCCTCAATCCTCAATCCTCAATCCTCAATCCTCAATCCTCAAACCACAATCCTCAATCCTCAAGCCTCAGTCCTCAATCCTCAACCGTCAAGCCTCAATCCTCAATCCTCAAACCTCAATCCTCAATCCTCAATCCTCAATCCTCAATCCTCAATCTTCAATCCTCAATACACAATCCTCAATCCTCAATCATCAATTCTCAATTCTCAATCTTCAATATTCAATCATCAATACTCAATCTTCAATCCTCAATCTTCAATCCTCAATACTCAATCTTCAATCCTCAACCCTCAGCCTTCACCCTCAATTCTCAATTCTCAATCCTCAACCCTCAATCCTCAATCCTCAATCCTCAATCATGAATAACCAATCTCCAATCCTACATCCTCAATCCCCAATCCTCAATCCTTAATCCTCAATATTCAATCCTCAATCGCCAGTCCTCAATCTTCAATCCTCAATCCTCAATCCTCAACCCTCAATCCTCAATCCTAAATCCTCAATCCGCATATTCAATCCTCAATACCCAAACCTCAATCTTCAATCCTCAATCCTCAATCCTGAATTCTCAATCCTCAATCCTCAGTCCTCAGTCCTCAAACCTCAATCCTCAACCCTCAGCCCTCATCCTCAATCCTCAATCCTCAATCCTCAATCCTCAGCCCTCAGTCCTCAAACCTCAATGCTCAATCCTCAATCCCCAATCCTCAATCCTCAATCCTCACTCATCAATCCTCAACCTTCAATACTCATTCCTCAATCCTGAATCCTCAATCTTCAATCCTCAATACTCAATCTTCAACCCTCAATCCTCAATCCTCAATCCTCAATCCTAAATCCTCAATCCTGAATCCTCAACCTTCAGTCCTCAATACTCAATCTGCAATCCTCAATCCTCAATCCTCAATCCTCAATCCTCATTCTTCAATCCTCAATACCCAATCCTCAATCTTCAACCCTCATTCCTGAATCATCAATTCTCAATCCTCAATCCTCAATCCTCAGGCCTCAAACATCAATATTCAACCCTCTGTCCTCGTTCTCAATCCACAACCCTCAATCCTCAAACCTCAATCCTCAACCGTCAGTCCTCGTCCTCAATCCTCAACCCTCAATCCTCAATCCTCAATCTTCAATCTTCAATACTCAATCTTCAATCCTCAATACTCAATCCTCAATCCTCAATCCTCAATCCTCAGTCATAAATCCTCAATCTTCAATACTCAATCGTCAATCCTCAGTCCTCAATCCTCAATCCTCAATCCTCGTTCCTCAAACCTCAATCCTCAACCCTCAGTCCTCATCCTCAATTCTCAATTCTCAATCCTCAATCTTCAATACTCATTCCTCAATCCTGAATCCTCAATCTTCAATCCTCAATACTCAATCTGCAATCCTCAATCCTCAATCCTCAATCCACAATCCTCATTCTTCAATCTTCAATACCCAATCCTCAATCTTCAATCCTCAATCCTCAATCATCAATTCTCAATCCTCAATCCTCAATCCTCAGACCTCAAACATCAATATTCAACCCTCAGTCCTCGTCCTCAATCCACAACCCTCAATACTCAATCCTCAATCTTCAATCATCCATATTCAATCTTCAATCCTCAATCCTCAATCCTCAATCCTCAATCCTCAAACCTCAATCCTCAATCCTCAAGCCTCAGTCCTCAATCCTCAATCCTCAATCCTCAAACTTCAATCCTCAACCGTCAGTCCTCGTCCACAATTCTCAACCGTCAAGCCTCAATCCTCAATCTTCAATCCTCAATCCTCAATCCTCAATCCTCAATCATCAATCCTCAATCCTCAATGCTCAATCCACAACCCTCAATCCTCAGTCCTCAATATTCAATCATCAATATTCAATCTTCAATCCTCAATCCTCTATCCTCAATCCTCATTCCTCAATCCTCAATCCTAAATCCTCAATCCTCATTCTTCAATCCTCAATACCCAAACCTCAATCTTCAATCCTCAATCCTCAATCCTGAATTCTCAATCCTCAATCCTCAGTCCTCAGTCCTCAAACCTCAATCCTCAACCCTCAGCCCTCATCCTCAATACTCAATCCTCAATTCTCAATCCTCAGCCCTCAGTCCTCAAACCTCAATGCTCAATCCTCAATCCCCAATCCTCAATCCTCAATCCTCAATCATCAATCCTCAACCTTCAATACTCATTCCTCAATCCTGAATCCTCAATCTTCAATCCTCAATACTCAATCTTCAACCCTCAATCCTCAATCCTCAATCCTCAATCCTAAATCCTCAATCCTGAATCCTCAACCTTCAGTCCTCAATACTGAATCCTCAACCTTCAATCCTCAATACTCAATCTGCAATCCTCAATCCTCAATCCACAATCCTCATTCTTCAATCTTCAATACCCAATCCTCAATCTTCAATCCTCAATCCTCAATCATCAATTCTCAATCCTCAATCATCAATCCTCAATCCTCAGGCCTCAAACATCAATATTCAACCCTCAGTCCTCGTTCTCAATCCACAACCCTCAATCCTCAAACCTCAATCCTCAACCGTCAGTCCTCGTCCTCAATCCTCAATACTCAATCCTCAATCCTCAAGCCTCAGTCCTCAATCCTCAATCCTCAATCCTCAAACCTCAATCCTCAACCGTCAGTCCTCGTCCTCAATCCTCAACCCTCAATCCTTAATCCTCAATCTTCAATCATCAATAATCAATCTTCAATCCTCAATCATCAATCCTCAATCCTCAATCCTCAATCCTCAATATTCAACACTCAACCCTCAACCATCAATCCTCAATACTCAACCATCAATCCTCAATTCTCAATACTCAATAGAACATCCTGAACTCTGATGGTTCAATACTCAATCCAGAATATTCAATAATCAAATTTCAAACCTCAAGCATCAATTCTCAACACTCAATCCTCAACACTCAGTCCTCTCTCTTCAATCCTACATCCCCAACCCTCAATCCTCAAGCGTCAATCCTCAATACTCAATCCTCAATCCACAATCCTCAATCACCAATCTTCAATCCTCAATACTCAATCTTCAATCCTCAATACTCAATCGTCAATCCTCAATCCTCAATCCTCAATCCTCAATCATCAATCCTCAATCTTCAATACTCAATCCTCAATCCTCAATCCTCAATCCTCAATCCTCAATCCCCAATCCTCAATCCTCAATCCTCAATCATCAATCCTCAATCTTCAATACTCATTCCTCAATCCTGAATCCTCAATCTTCAATCCTCAATACTCAATCTGCAATCCTCAATCCTCAATCCTCAATCCACAATCCTCATTCTTCAATCTTCAATACCCAATCCTCAATCTTCAATCCTCAATCCTCAATCATCAATTCTCAATCCTCAATCCTCAATCCTCAGACCTCAAGCATCAATATTCAACCCTCAGTCCTCGTCCTCAATCCACAACCCTCAATACTCAATCCTCAATCTTCAATCATCAATATTCAACCTTCAATCCTCGATCCTCAATCCTCAATCCTCAATCCTCAAACCTCAATCCTCAATCCTCAAGCCTCAGTCCTCAATCCTCAATCCTCAATCCTCAAACTTCAATCCTCAACCGTCAGTCCTCGTCCTCAATTCTCAACCGTCAAGCCTCAATCCTCAATCCTCAATCCTCAATCGTCAATCCTCAATCCTCAATCCTCAATCCTCAGTCATAAATCCTCAATCTGCAATACTTAATCGTCAATCCTCAGTCCTCAATCCTTAATCCTCAATCTTCAATCCTCAATACTCAATCTTAAATCCTCAATCCTCAATCCTCAATCCTCAATCCTCAGTCCTCAATACTGAATCCTCAACCTTCACTCCTCAATACTCAATCTGCAATCCTCAATCCTCAATCCTCAATCCTCAATCCTCATTCTTCAATCCTCAATACCCAATCCTCAATCTTCAACCCTCAGTCCTGAATCATCAATTCTCAATCCTCAATCCTCAATCCTCAGGCCTCAAACATCAATATTCAACCCTCTGTCCTCGTTCTCAATCCACAACCCTGAATCCTCAAACCTCAATCCTCAACCGTCAGTCCTCGTCCTCAATCCTCAACCCTCAATCCTCAATCCTCAATCTTCAACCTTCAATACTCAATCTTCAATCCTCAATACTCAATCCTCAATCCTCAATCCTCAATCCTCAGTCATAAATCCTCAATCTTCAATACTCAATCGTCAATCCTCAGTCCTCAATCCTCAATCCTCATTCCTCGTTCCTCAAACCTCAATCCTCAACCCTCAGTCCTCATCCTCAATTCTCAATTCTCAATCCTCAATCCTCAATCCTCATTCTTCAATCCCCAATAACCAATCTCCAATCCTAGATCCTCAATCCTCAATCCTCAATCCTTAATCCTCAATCTTCAATCCTCAATACTCAATCTTAAATCCTCAATCCTCAATCCTCAATCCTCAATCCACAGTCCTCAATACTGAATCCTCAACCTTCAATCCTCAATACTCAATCTGCAATCCTCAATCCGCAATCCTCAATCCACAATCCTCATTCTTCAATCTTCAATATCCAATCCTCAATCTTCAATCCTCAATCCTCAATCATCAATTCTCAATCCTCAATCATCAATCCTCAATCCTCAGGCCTCACACATCAATATTCAACCCACAGTCCTCGTTCTCAATCCACAACCCTCAATCCTAAAACCTCAATCCTCAACCGTCAGTCCTCGTCCTCAATCCTCAATACTCAATCCTCAATCCTCAAGCCTCAGTCCTCAATCCTCAATCCTCAATCCTCAAGCCTCAATCCTCAACCGTCAGTCCTCGTCCTCAATCCTCAACCCTCAATCCTTAATCCTCAATCTTCAATCATCAATAATCAATCTTCAATCCTCAATCATCAATCCTCAATCCTCAATCCTCAATCCTCAATATTCAACACTCAACCCTCAAACATCAATCCTCAATACTCAACCATCAATCCTCAATTCTCAATACTCAATAGAACATCCTGAACTCTGATGGTTCAATACTCAATCCAGAATATTCAATAATCAAATTTCAAACCTCAAGCATCAATTCTCAACACTCAATCCTCAACACTCAGTCCTCTCTCTTCAATCCTACATCATCAGCCCTCAATCCTCAAGCGTCAATCCTCAATACTCAATCCTCAATCCTCAATCCTCAATCACCAATCTTCAATCCTCAATACTCAATCTTCAATCCTCAATACTTAATACTCAATCCTCAATCCTCAATTCTCAATCATCAATCCTCAATCTTCAATACTCAATCCTCAATCCTCAATCCTCAGTCCTCAATCCTCTATCCCCAATCCTCAATCCTCAATCCTCAATCATCAATCCTCAATCTTCAATACTCATTCCTCAATCCTGAATCCTCAATCTTCAATCCTCAATACTCAATCTGCAATCCTCAATCCTCAATCCTCAATCCACAATCCTCATTCTTCAATCTTCAATACCCAATCCTCAATCTTCAATCCTCAATCCTCAATCATCAATTCTCAATCCTCAATCCTCAATCCTCAGACCTCAAACATCAATATTCAACCCTCAGTCCTCGTCCTCAATCCACAACCCTCAATACTCAATCCTCAATCTTCAATCATCAATATTCAATCTTCAATCCTCAATCCTCAATCCTCAATCCTCAATCCTCAATCCTCAAACCTCAATCCTCAATCGTCAAGCCTCAGTCCTCAATCCTCAATCCTCAATCCTCAAACCTCAATCCTCAACCGTCAGTCCTCGTCCTCAATCCTCAACCGTCAAGCCTCAATCCTCAATCTTCAATCCTCAATCCTCAATCCTCAATCCTCAATCATCAATCCTCAATCCTCAATGCTCAATCCACAACCCTCAATCCTCAGTCCTCAATATTCAATCATCAATATTCAATCTTCAATCCTCAATCCTCTATCCTCAATACTCAATCCTCAATCCTCAATCTTCAAACCTCAATCCTCATCCTCAATACTCAATCCTCAATCTTCGATCCTCAATACTCAAGCTTCAGTCCTCAATCCTCAATCCTCAATCCTCAATCCTCAATCTTCAATCCTCAATACTCAATCTTCAATCCTCAATCCTCAATCCTCAATCCTCAAACCACAATCCTCAATCCACAATCCTCAACCTTCAACACTCAATACTCAATCCTCAATCCTCAATCCTCAATCCTCAATATTCAATCCCCAATACTCAATCTTCAATCCTCAATCCTCAATCCTCGATCCTCAATCCTCAATCCTCAGTCATAAATCCTTAATCTTCAATACTCAATCGTCAATCCTCAGTCCTCAATCCTCAATCCTCAATCCTCGTTCCTCAAACCTCAATCCTCAACCCTCAGTCGTCATCCTCAAATCTCAATTAGCAATCCTCAATCCTCAATCCTCAATCTTCAATCCCCAAAAATCAATCTCCAATCCTAGATTCTCAATCCCCAATCCTCAGTCCTTAATCCTCAATCTTCAATCCTCAATCGCCAGTCCTCAATCTTCAATCCTCTATGCTCAATCCTCAATCCTCAATCGTCAATCCTCAATCTTCAAACCTCAATCCTCAATCCTCAATACTCAATCCTCAATCTTCAATCCTCAGTACTCAATCTTCATTCATTAATCCTCAATCCTCAATCCTCAATCCTCAATCCTCAATCCTCAATATTCAATCTTCAATCCTCAATCCTCAACACTCAATCCTCAATCCTCATTCTTCAATCCTCAATATCCAATCCTCAATCTTCAATCCTCAATCCTCAATCCTCAATCCTCAATCCTCAATACTCAATCCTCATTCTTCAATCCACAATACCCAATCGTCAATCTCCAATCCTCAATCCTCAATCCAGAATTCTCAATCCTCAATCCTCAGTCCTCAGTCCTCAAACCTCAATCCTCAATCCTCAATCTTCAATCATCAGTACTCAATCTTCAATCCTCAATACTCAATCCTCAATCGTCAATCCTCAATCCCCAATCCTCAATCCTCAATGCTCAATCCTCTATCCTCAATCCTCAATCCTCAATCCTCAATCTTCAATCCTCAATACTCAATCTTCAATCCTCAATCCTCAATCCTCAATCCTCAATCCTCAATCCTCAATCCTGAATCCTCAATCTTCAATCCTCAATACCCAATCAGCAATCCTCAATCGTCAATCCTCAATCCTCAATCCTCATTCTTCAATCCTCAATACTCAATCCTCAATCTTCAACCCTCAGTCCTCAATCATCAATTCTCAATCCTCAATCCTCAATCCTCAGGCCTCAAACATCAATATTCAACCCTCAGTCCTCGTTCTCAATCAACAACCCTCAAACCTCAATCCTCAACCGTCAGTCGTCGTCCTCAATCCTCAACCCTCAATCCTCAATCCTCAATCTTCAATCTTCAATACTCAATCTTCAACCCTCAATACTCAATCCTCAATCCTCAATCCTCAATCCTAAGTCATAAATCCTCAATCTTCAATACTCAATCGTCAATCCTCAGTCCTCAATCCTCAATCCTCAATCTTCGTTCCTCAAACCTCAATCCTCAACCCTCAGTCCTCATCCTCAATTCTCAATTCTCAATCCTCAGTCCTCAATCCTCAATCTTCAATCCCCAATAATCAATCTCCAATCCTAGATCCTCAATCCCCAATCCTCAATCCTTAATCCTCAATCTTCAATCCTCAGTACTCAATCTTTAATCCTCAATCCTCAATCCTCAATCCTCAATCCTCAGTCCTCAATCCTGAATCCTCAATCTTCAATCCTCAATACTCAATCTTCAATCCTCAATCCTCAATCCTCAATCCTCAATCCTCAAACCACAATCCTCAATCCACAATCCTCAACCTTCAACACTCAATACTCAATCCTCAATCCTCAATCCTCAATCCTCAATATTCAATCCCCAATACTCAATCTTCAATCCTCAATCCTCAATCCTCGATCCTCAATCCTCAATCCTCAGTCATAAATCCTCAATCTTCAATACTCAATCGTCAATCCTCAGTCCTCAATCCTCAATGCTCAATCCTCGTTCCTCAAACCTCAATCCTCAACCCTCAGTCCTCATCCTCAAATCTCAATTAGCAATCCTCAATCCTCAATCCTCAATCTTCAATCCCCAAAAATCAATCTCCAATCCTAGATTCTCAATCCCCAATCCTCAGTCCTTAATCCTCAATCTTCAATCCTCAATCGCCAGTCCTCAATCTTCAATCCTCTATGCTCAATCCTCAATCCTCAATCGTCAATCCTCAATCTTCAAACCTCAATCCTCAATCCTCAATACTCAATCCTCAATCTTCAATCCTCAGTACTCAATCTTCATTCCTTAATCCTCAATCCTCAATCCTCAATCCTCAATCCTCAATCCTCAATATTCAATCTTCAATCCTCAATCCTCAACCCTCAATCCTCAATCCTCATTCTTCAATCCTCAATATCCAATCCTCAATCTTCAATCCTCAATCCTCAATCCTCAATCCTCAATCCTCAATACTCAATCCTCATTCTTCAATCCACAATACCCAATCCTCAATCTCCAATCCTCAATCCTCAATCCAGAATTCTCAATCCTCAATCCTCAGTCCTCAGTCCTCAAACCTCAATCCTCAATCCTCAATCTTCAATCATCAGTACTCAATCTTCAATCCTCAATACTCAATCCTCAATCGTCAATCCTCAATCCCCAATCCTCAATCCTCAATGCTCAATCCTCTATCCTCAATCCTCAATCCTCAATCCTCAATCTTCAATCCTCAATACTCAATCTTCAATCCTCAATCCTCAATCCTCAATCCTCAATCCTCAATCCTCAATCCTGAATCCTCAATCTTCAATCCTCAATACCCAATCAGCAATCCTCAATCGTCAATCCTCAATCCTCAATCCTCATTCTTCAATCCTCAATACTCAATCCTCAATCTTCAACCCTCAGTCCTCAATCATCAATTCTCAATCCTCAATCCTCAATCCTCAGGCCTCAAACATCAATATTCAACCCTCAGTCCTCGTTCTCAATCAACAACCCTCAAACCTCAAACCTCAATCCTCAACCGTCAGTCGTCGTCCTCAATCCTCAACCCTCAATCCTCAATCCTCAATCTTCAATCTTCAATACTCAATCTTCAACCCTCAATACTCAATCCTCAATCCTCAATCCTCAATCCTAAGTCATAAATCCTCAATCTTCACTACTCAATCGTCAATCCTCAGTCCTCAATCCTCAATCCTCAATCTTCGTTCCTCAAACCTCAATCCTCAACCCTCAGTCCTCATCCTCAATTCTCAATTCTCAATCCTCAGTCCTCAATCCTCAATCTTCAATCCCCAATAATCAATCTCCAATCCTAGATCCTCAATCCCCAATCCTCAATCCTTAATCCTCAATCTTCAATCCTCAGTACTCAATCTTCAATCCTCAATCCTCAATCCTCAATCCTCAATCCTCAGTCCTCAATCCTGAATCCTCAACCTTCAATCCTCAATACTCAATCTGCTATCCGCAATTCTCAATCCTCAATCCTCAATCCTGATTCTTCAATCCTCAATACCCAATCCTCAATCTTCAATCCTCAATCATCAATCATCAATTCTCAATCCTCAATCCTCAATCCTCAGACCTCAAACATCAATATTCAACCCTCAGTCCTCGTCCTCAATCCACAATCCTCAATACTCAATCCTCAATCTTCAATCATCAATATTCAATCTTCAATCCTCAATCCTCAATCCTCAAGCCTCAATCCTCAATCCTCAAACCTCAATCCTCAATCCTCAATCCTCAATCCTCAATCCTCAATCCTCAATCTTCAATCCTCAATACTCAATCCTCAATCCTCAATCATCAATTCTCAATTCTCAATCCTCAATGCTCAATCCTCAATCTTCAATCCTCAATCCTCAATCCTCAACCCTCAATCCTCAATCCTCAATCTTCAATCTTCAATACTCAATCTTCAATCCTCAATCCTCAATCCTCAATCCTCAATCCTCAGTCCTCAATTCTGAATCCTCAACCTTCTATCCTCAATCCTCAATCCTCATTCTTCAATCCACAATACCCAATCCTCAATCTCCAATCCTCAATCCTCAATCCAGAATTCTCAATCCTCAATCCTCAGTCGTCAGTCCTCAAACCTCAATCCTCAATCCTCAATCTTCAATCATCAGTACTCAATCTTCAATCCTCAATACTCAATCCTCAATCGTCAATCCTCAATCCCCAATCCTCAATCCTCAATGCTCAATCCTCTATCCTCAATCCTCAATCCTCAATCGTCAATCTTCAATCCTCAATACTCAATCTTCAATCCTCAATCCTCAATCCTCAATCAGCAATCCTCAATCGTCAATCCTCAATCCTCAATCTTCAATCCTCAATACCCAATCAGCAATCCTCAATCGTCAATCCTCAATCCTCAATCCTCAATCTTCAATCCTCAATACTCAATCCTCAATCCTCAATCATCAATTCTCAATTCTCAATCCTCAATACTCAATCCTCAATCTTCAATCCTCAATCCTCAATCCTCAACACTCAATTCTCAATCCTCAATCTTCAATCTTCAATACTCAATCTTCAATCCTCAATCCTCAATCCTCAATCCTCAATCCTCAATCCTCAGTCCTCAATTCTGAATCCTCAACCTTCTATCCTCAATACTCAATCTGCAATCCTCAATCCTCAATCCTCAATCCTCAATCCTCATTCTTCAATCCTCAATACCCAATCCTCAATCTTCAATCCTCAATCCTCAATCCTCAATCATCAATTCTCAATCCTCAATCCTCAATCCTCAGACCTCAAATATCAATATTCAACCCTCAGTCCTCGTCCTCAATCCACAACCCTCAATACTCAATCCTCAATCTTCAATCATCAATATTCAATCTTCAATCCTCAATCCTCAATCCTCAATCCTCAATCCTCAAACCTCAATCCTCAATCCTCAAGCCTCAGTCCTCAATCCTCAATCCTCAATCCTCAAACCTCAATCCTCAACCGTCAGTCCTCGTCCTCAATCCTCAACCCTCAATCCTCAATCCTCAATCTTCAATCATCAATAATCAATCTTCAATCCTCAATCATCAATCCTCAATCCTCAATCCTCAATCCTCAATATTCAACACTCAACCCTCAACCATCAATCCTCAATACTCAACCATCAATCCTCAATTCTCAATACTCAATAGAACATCCTGAACTCTGATGGTTCAATACTCAATCCAGAATATTCAATAATCAAATTTCAAACCTCAAGCATCAATTCTCAACACTCAATCCTCAACACTCAGTCCTCTCTCTTCAATCCTACATCCTCAACCCTCAATCCTCAAGCGTCAATCCTCAATACTCAAACCTCAATCCTCAATCCTCAATCACCAACCATCAATCCCCAATACTCAATCTTCAATCCTCAAAACTCAATCCTCAATCCTCAATCCTCAATCCTCAATCATCAATCCTCAATCTTCAATACTCAATCCTCAATCCTCAATCCTCAATCCTAAATCCTCAATCCTGAATCCTCAATCTTCAGTCCTCAATACTCAATCTGCAATCCTCAATCCTCAATCCTCAATCCTCAATCCTCATTCTTCAATCCTCAATACCCAATCCTCAATCTTCAACCCTCAGTCTTCAATCATCAATTCTCAATCCTCAATCCTCAATCCTCAGGCCTCAAGCATCAATATTCAACCCTCTGTCCTCGTTCTCAATCCACAACCGTCAATCCTCAAACCTCAATCCTCAACCGTCAGTCCTCGTCCTCAATCCTCAACACTCAATCCTCAATCCTCAATCTTCAATCTTCAATACTCAATCTTCAATCCTCAATCCTCAATCCTCAATCCTCAATCCTCAATCCTCAATCCTCAATCCTCAGTCATAAATCCTCAATCTTCAATACTCAATCCTCAATCCTCAGTCCTCAATCCTCAATCCTCAATCCTCGTTCCTCAAACCTCAATCCTCAACCCTCAGTCCTCATCCTCAATTCTCAATTCTCAATCCTCAATCCTCAATCCTCAATTTTCAATCCCCAATAACCAATCTCCAATCCTAGATCCTCAATCCCCAATCCTCAATCCTTAATCCTCAATCTTCAATCCTCAATACTCAATCTTAAATCCTCAATCCTCAATCCTCAATCATCAATCCTCAATCCTCAGTCCTCAATCCTGCATCCTCAACCTTCAATCCTCAATACTCAATTTGCAATCCCCAATCCTCAATCCTCAATCCACAATCCTCATTCTTCAATCTTCAATACCCAATCCTCAATCTTCAATCCTCAATCCTCAATCATCATTTCTCAATCCTCAATCATCAATCCTCAATCCTCAGGCCTCAAACATCAATATTCAACCCTCAGTCCTCGGTCTCAATCCACAACCCTCAATCCTCAAACCTCAATCCTCAACCGTCAGTCCTCGTCCTCAATCCTCAACCCTCAATCCTCAATCCTCAGTCTTCAATCTTCAATACTCAATCTTCAATCCTCAATACTCAATCCTCAATCCTCAATCCTCAATCCTCAATCCCCAATCTTCAATCCTCAATCCTCAATCATCAGTCCTCAATCTTCAATACTCATTCCTCAATCCTGAATCCTCAATCTTCAATCCTCAATACTCAATCTGCAATCCTCAATCCTCAATCCTCAATCCACAATCCTCATTCTTCAATCTTCAATACCCAATCCTCAATCTTCAATCCTCAATCCTCAATCATCAATTCTCAATCCTCAATCCTCAATCCTCAGACCTCAAACATCAATATTCAACCCTCAGTCCTCGTCCTCAATCCACAACCCTCAATACTCAATCCTCAATTTTCAATCATCAATATTCAATCTTCAATCCTCAATCCTCAATCCTCAATCCTCAATCCTCAATCCTCAAACCTCAATCCTCAATCCTCAAGCCTCAGTCCTCAATCCTCAATCCTCAATCCTCAAACCTCAATCCTCAACCGTCAGTCCTCGTCCTCAATCCTCAACCGTCAAGCCTCAATCCTCAATCCTCAAACCTCAATCCTCAATCCTCAATCCTCAATCCTCAGTCCTCAATCTTCAATCCTCAATACTCAATCCTCAATCCTCAATCATCAATTCTCAATCCTCAATATTCAATCATCAATACTCAATCTTCAATCCTCAATCTTCAATCCTCAATACTCAATCTTCAATCCTCAACCCTCAGTCTTCATCCTCAATTCTCAATTCTCAATCCTCAATCCTCAATCCTCAATCCTCAATCCTCAATCATGAATAACCAATCTCCAATCCTACATCCTCAATCCCCAATCCTCAATCCTTAATCCTCAATATTCAATCCTCAATCGCCAGTCCTCAATCTTCAATCCTCAATCCTCAATCCTCAATCCTCAATCCTCAATCCTAAATCCTCAATCCTCATTCTTCAATCCTCAATACCCAAACCTCAATCTTCAATCCTCAATCCTCAATCCTGAATTCTCAATCCTCAATCCTCAGTCCTCAGTCCTCAAACCTCAATCCTCAACCCTCAGCCCTCATCCTCAATCCTCAATCCTCAATCCTCAATCCTCAGCCCTCAGTCCTCAAACCTCAATGCTCAATCCTCAATCATCAGTCCTCAATCTTCAATACTCATTCCTCAATCCTGAATCCTCAATCTTCAATCCTCAATACTCAATCTGCAATCCTCAATCCTCAATCCTCAATCCACAATCCTCATTCTTCAATCTTCAATACCCAATCCTCAATCTTCAATCCTCAATCCTCAATCATCAATTCTCAATCCTCAATCCTCAATCCTCAGACCTCAAACATCAATATTCAACCCTCAGTCCTCGTCCTCAATCCACAACCCTCAATACTCAATCCTCAATCTTCAATCATCAATATTCAATCTTCAATCCTCAATCCTCAATCCTCAACCCTCAATCCTCAATCCTCAAACCTCAATCCTCAATCCTCAAGCCTCAGTCCTCAATCCTCAATCCTCAATCCTCAAACCTCAATCCTCAACCGTCAGTCCTCGTCCTCAATCCTCAACCGTCAAGCCTCAATCCTCAATCTTCAATCCTCAATCTTCAATACTCAATCCTCAATCCTCAATCCTCAATCCTCAATCCTCAATCCCCAATCCTCAATCCTCAATCCTCAATCATCAATCCTCAATCCTCAATACTCAATCCTCAATCCTCAATCCTCAATCCTCAATCCTCAATCCTCAGTCATAAATCCTCAATCTTCAATACTCAATCCTCAATCCTCAGTCCTCAATCCTCAATCCTCAATCCTCGTTCCTCAAACCTCAATCCTCAACCCTCAGTCCTCATCCTCAATTCTCAATTCTCAATCCTCAATCCTGAATCCTCAACCTTCAGTCCTCAATACTCAATCTGCAATCCTCAATCCTCAATCCTCAAACCTCAATCCTCAATCCTCAAGCCTCAGTCCTCAATCCTCAATCCTCAATCCTCAAACTTCAATCCTCAACCGCCAGTCCTCGTCCACAATTCTCAACCGTCAAGCCTCAATCCTCAATCTTCAATCCTCAATCCTCAATCCTCAATCCTCAATCATCAATCCTCAATCCTCAATGCTCAATCCACAACCCTCAATCCTCAGTCCTCAATATTCAATCATCAATATTCAATCTTCAATCCTCAATCCTCTATCCTCAATCCTCATTCCTCAATCCTCAATCCTAAATCCTCAATCCTCATTCTTCAATCCTCAATACCCAAACCTCAATCTTCAATCCTCAATCCTCAATCCTGAATTCTCAATCCTCAATCCTCAGTCCTCAGTCCTCAAACCTCAATCCTCAACCCTCAGCCCTCATCCTCAATACTCAATCCTCAATTCTCAATCCTCAGCCCTCAGTCCTCAAACCTCAATGCTCAATCCTCAATCCCCAATCCTCAATCCTCAATCCTCAATCATCAATCCTCAACCTTCAATACTCATTCCTCAATCCTGAATCCTCAATCTTCAATCCTCAATACTCAATCTTCAACCCTCAATCCTCAATCCTCAATCCTCAATCCTAAATCCTCAATCCTGAATCCTCAACCTTCAGTCCTCAATACTCAATCTGCAATCCTCAATCCTCAATCCTCAATCCTCAATCCTCATTCTTCAATCCTCAATACCCAATCCTCAATCTTCAACCCTCAGTCCTGAATCATCAATTCTCAATCCTCAATCCTCAATCCTCAGGCCTCAAACATCAATATTCAACCCTCAGTCCTCGTTCTCAATCCACAACCCTCAATCCTCAAACCTCAATCCTCAACCGTCAGTCCTCGTCCTCAATCCTCAATACTCAATCCTCAATCCTCAAGCCTCAGTCCTCAATCCTCAATCCTCAATCCTCAAACCTCAATCCTCAACCGTCAGTCCTCGTCCTCAATCCTCAACCCTCAATCCTTAATCCTCAATCTTCAATCATCAATAATCAATCTTCAATCCTCAATCATCAATCCTCAATCCTCAATCCTCAATCCTCAATATTCAACACTCAACCCTCAACCATCAATCCTCAATACTCAACCATCAATCCTCAATTCTCAATACTCAATAGAACATCCTGAACTCTGATGGTTCAATACTCAATCCAGAATATTCAATAATCAAATTTCAAACCTCAAGCATCAATTCTCAACACTCAATCCTCAACACTCAGTCCTCTCTCTTCAATCCTACATCCCCAACCCTCAATCCTCAAGCGTCAATCCTCAATACTCAATCCTCAATCCACAATCCTCAATCACCAATCTTCAATCCTCAATACTCAATCTTCAATCCTCAATACTCAATCGTCAATCCTCAATCCTCAATCCTCAATCCTCAATCATCAATCCTCAATCTTCAATACTCAATCCTCAATCCTCAATCCTCAATCCTCAATCCTCAATCCCCAATCCTCAATCCTCAATCCTCAATCATCAATCCTCAATCTTCAATACTCATTCCTCAATCCTGAATCCTCAATCTTCAATCCTCAATACTCAATCTGCAATCCTCAATCCTCAATCCTCAATCCACAATCCTCATTCTTCAATCCTCAATACCCAATCCTCAATCTTCAATCCTCAATCCTCAATCATCAATTCTCAATCCTCAATCCTCAATCCTCAGACCTCAAGCATCAATATTCAACCCTCAGTCCTCGTCCTCAATCCACAACCCTCAATACTCAATCCTCAATCTTCAATCATCAATATTCAATCTTCAATCCTCGATCCTCAATCCTCAATCCTCAATCCTCAAACCTCAATCCTCAATCCTCAAGCCTCAGTCCTCAATCCTCAATCCTCAATCCTCAAACTTCAATCCTCAACCGTCAGTCCTCGTCCTCAATTCTCAACCGTCAAGCCTCAATCCTCAATCCTCAATCCTCAATCGTCAATCCTCAATCCTCAATCCTCAATCCTCAGTCATAAATCCTCAATCTGCAATACTTAATCGTCAATCCTCAGTCCTCAATCCTTAATCCTCAATCTTCAATCCTCAATACTCAATCTTAAATCCTCAATCCTCAATCCTCAATCCTCAATCCTCAGTCCTCAATACTGAATCCTCAACCTTCACTCCTCAATACTCAATCTGCAATCCTCAATCCTCAATCCTCATTCTTCAATCCTCAATACCCAATCCTCAATCTTCAACCCTCAGTCCTGAATCATCAATTCTCAATCCTCAATCCTCAATCCTCAGGCCTCAAACACCAATATTCAACCCTCTGTCCTCGTTCTCAATCCACAACCCTGAATCCTCAAACCTCAATCCTCAACCGTCAGTCCTCGTCCTCAATCCTCAACCCTCAATCCTCAATCCTCAATCTTCAACCTTCAATACTCAATCTTCAATCCTCAATACTCAATCCTCAATCCTCAATCCTCAATCCTCAGTCATAAATCCTCAATCTTCAATACTCAATCGTCAATCCTCAGTCCTCAATCCTCAATCCTCATTCCTCGTTCCTCAAACCTCAATCCTCAACCCTCAGTCCTCATCCTCAATTCTCAATTCTCAATCCTCAATCCTCAATCCTCATTCTTCAATCCCCAATAACCAATCTCCAATCCTAGATCCTCAATCCTCAATCCTCAATCCTTAATCCTCAATCTTCAATCCTCAATACTCAATCTTAAATCCTCAATCCTCAATCCTCAATCCTCAATCCACAGTCCTCAATACTGAATCCTCAACCTTCAATCCTCAATACTCAATCTGCAATCCTCAATCCGCAATCCTCAATCCACAATCCTCATTCTTCAATCTTCAATATCCAATCCTCAATCTTCAATCCTCAATCCTCAATCATCAATTCTCAATCCTCAATCATCAATCCTCAATCCTCAGGCCTCACACATCAATATTCAACCCTCAGTCCTCGTTCTCAATCCACAACCCTCAATCCTCAAACCTCAATCCTCAACCGTCAGTCCTCGTCCTCAATCCTCAATACTCAATCCTCAATCCTCAAGCCTCAGTCCTCAATCCTCAATCCTCAATCCTCAAGCCTCAATCCTCAACCGTCAGTCCTCGTCCTCAATCCTCAACCCTCAATCCTTAATCCTCAATCTTCAATCATCAATAATCAATCTTCAATCCTCAATCATCAATCCTCAATCCTCAATCCTCAATCCTCAATATTCAACACTCAACCCTCAAACATCAATCCTCAATACTCAACCATCAATCCTCAATTCTCAATACTCAATAGAGCATCCTGAACTCTGATGGTTCAATACTCAATCCAGAATATTCAATAATCAAATTTCAAACCTCAAGCATCAATTCTCAACACTCAATCCTCAACACTCAGTCCTCTCTCTTCAATCCTACATCATCAGCCCTCAATCCTCAAGCGTCAATCCTCAATACTCAATCCTCAATCCTCAATCCTCAATCACCAATCTTCAATCCTCAATACTCAATCTTCAATCCTCAATACTTAATACTCAATCCTCAATCCTCAATTCTCAATCATCAATCCTCAATCTTCAATACTCAATCCTCAATCCTCAATCCTCAGTCCTCAATCCTCTATCCCCAATCCTCAATCCTCAATCCTCAATCATCAATCCTCAATCTTCAATACTCATTCCTCAATCCTGAATCCTCAATCTTCAATCCTCAATACTCAATCTGCAATCCTCAATCCTCAATCCTCAATCCACAATCCTCATTCTTCAATCTTCAATACCCTATCCTCAATCTTCAATCCTCAATCCTCAATCATCAATTCTCAATCCTCAATCCTCAATCCTCAGACCTCAAACATCAATATTCAACCCTCAGTCCTCGTCCTCAATCCACAACCCTCAATACTCAATCCTCAATCTTCAATCATCAATATTCAATCTTCAATCCTCAATCCTCAATCCTCAATCCTCAATCCTCAATCCTCAAACCTCAATCCTCAATCGTCAAGCCTCAGTCCTCAATCCTCAATCCTCAATCCTCAAACCTCAATCCTCAACCGTCAGTCCTCGTCCTCAATCCTCAACCGTCAAGCCTCAATCCTCAATCTTCAATCCTCAATCCTCAATCCTCAATCCTCAATCATCAATCCTCAATCCTCAATGCTCAATCCACAACCCTCAATCCTCAGTCCTCAATATTCAATCATCAATATTCAATCTTCAATCCTCAATCCTCTATCCTCAATACTCAATCCTCAATCCTCAATCTTCAAACCTCAATCCTCATCCTCAATACTCAATCCTCAATCTTCGATCCTCAATACTCAAGCTTCAGTCCTCAATCCTCAATCCTCAATCCTCAATCCTCAATCTTCAATCCTCAATACTCAATCTTCAATCCTCAATCCTCAATCCTCAATCCTCAAACCACAATCCTCAATCCACAATCCTCAACCTTCAACACTCAATACTCAATCCTCAATCCTCAATCCTCAATCCTCAATATTCAATCCCCAATACTCAATCTTCAATCCTCAATCCTCAATCCTCGATCCTCAATCCTCAATCCTCAGTCATAAATCCTCAATCTTCAATACTCAATCGTCAATCCTCAGTCCTCAATCCTCAATCCTCAATCCTCGTTCCTCAAACCTCAATCCTCAACCCTCAGTCCTCATCCTCAAATCTCAATTAGCAATCCTCAATCCTCAATCCTCAATCTTCAATCCCCAAAAATCAATCTCCAATCCTAGATTCTCAATCCCCAATCCTCAGTCCTTAATCCTCAATCTTCAATCCTCAATCGCCAGTCCTCAATCTTCAATCCTCTATGCTCAATCCTCAATCCTCAATCGTCAATCCTCAATCTTCAAACCTCAATCCTCAATCCTCAATACTCAATACTCAATCCTCAATCTTCAATCCTCAGTACTCAATCTTCATTCATTAATCCTCAATCCTCAATCCTCAATCCTCAATCCTCAATCCTCAATATTCAATCTTCAATCCTCAATCCTCAACCCTCAATCCTCAATCCTCATTCTTCAATCCTCAATATCCAATCCTCAATCTTCAATCCTCAATCCTCAATCCTCAATCCTCAATCCTCAATACTCAATCCTCATTCTTCAATCCACAATACCCAATCGTCAATCTCCAATCCTCAATCCTCAATCCAGAATTCTCAATCCTCAATCCTCAGTCCTCAGTCCTCAAACCTCAATCCTCAATCCTCAATCTTCAATCATCAGTACTCAATCTTCAATCCTCAATACTCAATCCTCAATCGTCAATCCTCAATCCCCAATCCTCAATCCTCAATGCTCAATCCTCTATCCTCAATCCTCAATCCTCAATCCTCAATCTTCAATCCTCAATACTCAATCTTCAATCCTCAATCCTCAATCCTCAATCCTCAATCCTCAATCCTCAATCCTGAATCCTCAATCTTCAATCCTCAATACCCAATCAGCAATCCTCAATCGTCAATCCTCAATCCTCAATCCTCATTCTTCAATCCTCAATACTCAATCCTCAATCTTCAACCCTCAGTCCTCAATCATCAATTCTCAATCCTCAATCCTCAATCCTCAGGCCTCAAACATCAATATTCAACCCTCAGTCCTCGTTCTCAATCAACAACCCTCAAACCTCAATCCTCAACCGTCAGTCGTCGTCCTCAATCCTCAACCCTCAATCCTCAATCCTCAATCTTCAATCTTCAATACTCAATCTTCAACCCTCAATACTCAATCCTCAATCCTCAATCCTCAATCCTAAGTCATAAATCCTCAATCTTCAATACTCAATCGTCAATCCTCAGTCCTCAATCCTCAATCCCCAATCTTCGTTCCTCAAACCTCAATCCTCAACCCTCAGTCCTCATCCTCAATTCTCAATTCTCAATCCTCAGTCCTCAATCCTCAATCTTCAATCCCCAATAATCAATCTCCAATCCTAGATCCTCAATCCCCAATCCTCAATCCTTAATCCTCAATCTTCAATCCTCAGTACTCAATCTTTAATCCTCAATCCTCAATCCTCAATCCTCAATCCTCAGTCCTCAATCCTGAATCCTCAATCTTCAATCCTCAATACTCAATCTTCAATCCTCAATCCTCAATCCTCAATCCTCAATCCTCAAACCACAATCCTCAATCCACAATCCTCAACCTTCAACACTCAATACTCAATCCTCAATCCTCAATCCTCAATCCTCAATATTCAATCCCCAATACTCAATCTTCAATCCTCAATCCTCAATCCTCGATCCTCAATCCTCAATCCTCAGTCATAAATCCTCAATCTTCAATACTCAATCGTCAATCCTCAGTCCTCAATCCTCAATGCTCAATCCTCGTTCCTCAAACCTCAATCCTCAACCCTCAGTCCTCATCCTCAAATCTCAATTAGCAATCCTCAATCCTCAATCCTCAATCTTCAATCCCCAAAAATCAATCTCCAATCCTAGATTCTCAATCCCCAATCCTCAGTCCTTAATCCTCAATCTTCAATCCTCAATCGCCAGTCCTCAATCTTCAATCCTCTATGCTCAATCCTCAATCCTCAATCGTCAATCCTCAATCTTCAAACCTCAATCCTCAATCCTCAATACTCAATCCTCAATCTTCAATCCTCAGTACTCAATCTTCATTCCTTAATCCTCAATCCTCAATCCTCAATCCTCAATCCTCAATCCTCAATATTCAATCTTCAATCCTCAATCCTCAACCCTCAATCCTCAATCCTCATTCTTCAATCCTCAATATCCAATCCTCAATCTTCAATCCTCAATCCTCAATCCTCAATCCTCAATCCTCAATACTCAATCCTCATTCTTCAATCCACAATACCCAATCCTCAATCTCCAATCCTCAATCCTCAATCCAGAATTCTCAATCCTCAATCCTCAGTCCTCAGTCCTCAAACCTCAATCCTCAATCCTCAATCTTCAATCATCAGTACTCAATCTTCAATCCTCAATACTCAATCCTCAATCGTCAATCCTCAATCCCCAATCCTCAATCCTCAATGCTCAATCCTCTATCCTCAATCCTCAATCCTCAATCCTCAATCTTCAATCCTCAATACTCAATCTTCAATCCTCAATCCTCAATCCTCAATCCTCAATCCTCAATCCTCAATCCTGAATCCTCAATCTTCAATCCTCAATACCCAATCAGCAATCATCAATCGTCAATCCTCAATCCTCAATCCTCATTCTTCAATCCTCAATACTCAATCCTCAATCTTCAACCCTCAGTCCTCAATCATCAATTCTCAATCCTCAATCCTCAATCCTCAGGCCTCAAACATCAATATTCAACCCTCAGTCCTCGTTCTCAATCAACAACCCTCAAACCTCAAACCTCAATCCTCAACCGTCAGTCGTCGTCCTCAATCCTCAACCCTCAATCCTCAATCCTCAATCTTCAATCTTCAATACTCAATCTTCAACCCTCAATACTCAATCCTCAATCCTCAATCCTCAATCCTAAGTCATAAATCCTCAATCTTCACTACTCAATCGTCAATCCTCAGTCCTCAATCCTCAATCCTCAATCTTCGTTCCTCAAACCTCAATCCTCAACCCTCAGTCCTCATCCTCAATTCTCAATTCTCAATCCTCAGTACTCAATCCTCAATCTTCAATCCCCAATAATCAATCTCCAATCCTAGATCCTCAATCCCCAATCCTCAATCCTTAATCCTCAATCTTCAATCCTCAGTACTCAATCTTCAATCCTCAATCCTCAATCCTCAATCCTCAATCCTCAGTCCTCAATCCTGAATCCTCAACCTTCAATCCTCAATACTCAATCTGCTATCCGCAATTCTCAATCCTCAATCCTCAATCCTCATTCTTCAATCCTCAATACCCAATCCTCAATCTTCAATCCTCAATCATCAATCATCAATTCTCAATCCTCAATCCTCAATCCTCAGACCTCAAACATCAATATTCAACCCTCAGTCCTCGTCCTCAATCCACAATCCTCAATACTCAATCCTCAATCTTCAATCATCAATATTCAATCTTCAATCCTCAATCCTCAATCCTCAAGCCTCAATCCTCAATCCTCAAACCTCAATCCTCAATCCTCAATCCTCAATCCTCAATCCTCAATCCTCAATCTTCAATCCTCAATACTCAATCCTCAATCCTCAATCATCAATTCTCAATTCTCAATCCTCAATGCTCAATCCTCAATCTTCAATCCTCAATCCTCAATCCTCAACCCTCAATCCTCAATCCTCAATCTTCAATCTTCAATACTCAATCTTCAATCCTCAATCCTCAATCCTCAATCCTCAATCCTCAGTCCTCAATTCTGAATCCTCAACCTTCTATCCTCAATCCTCAATCCTCATTCTTCAATCCACAATACCCAATCCTCAATCTCCAATCCTCAATCCTCAATCCAGAATTCTCAATCCTCAATCCTCAGTCGTCAGTCCTCAAACCTCAATCCTCAATCCTCAATCTTCAATCATCAGTACTCAACCTTCAATCCTCAATACTCAATCCTCAATCGTCAATCCTCAATCCCCAATCCTCAATCCTCAATGCTCAATCCTCTATCCTCAATCCTCAATCCTCAATCGTCAATCTTCAATCCTCAATACTCAATCTTCAATCCTCAATCCTCAATCCTCAATCAGCAATCCTCAATCGTCAATCCTCAATCCTCAATCTTCAATCCTCAATACCCAATCAGCAATCCTCAATCGTCAATCCTCAATCCAGAATTCTCAATCCTCAATCCTCAGTCGTCAGTCCTCAAACCTCAATCCTCAATCCTCAATCTTCAATCATCAGTACTCAACCTTCAATCCTCAATACTCAATCCTCAATCGTCAATCCTCAATCCCCAATCCTCAATCCTCAATGCTCAATCCTCTATCCTCAATCCTCAATCCTCAATCGTCAATCTTCAATCCTCAATACTCAATCTTCAATCCTCAATCCTCAATCCTCAATCAGCAATCCTCAATCGTCAATCCTCAATCCTCAATCTTCAATCCTCAATACCCAATCAGCAATCCTCAATCGTCAATCCTCAATCCTCGATCCTCAATCTTCAATCCTCAATACTCAATCCTCAATCCTCAATCATCAATTCTCAATTCTCAATCCTCAATACTCAATCCTCAATCTTCAATCCTCAAACCTCAATCCTCAACCGTCAGTCCTCGTCCTCAATCCTCAACCGTCAAGCCTCAATCCTCAATCCTCAAACCTCAATCCTCAATCCTCAATCCTCAATCCTCAGTCCTCAATCTTCAATCCTCAATACTCAATCCTCAATCCTCAATCATCAATTCTCAATCCTCAATATTCAATCATCAATACTCAATCTTCAATCCTCAATCTTCAATCCTCAATACTCAATCTTCAATCCTCAACCCTCAGTCTTCATCCTCAATTCTCAATTCTCAATCCTCAATCCTCAATCCTCAATCCTCAATCCTCAATCATGAATAACCAATCTCCAATCCTACATCCTCAATCCCCAATCCTCAATCCTTAATCCTCAATATTCAATCCTCAATCGCCAGTCCTCACTCTTCAATCCTCAATCCTCAATCCTCAATCCTCAATCCTCAATCCTAAATCCTCAATCCTCATTCTTCAATCCTCAATACCCAAACCTCAATCTTCAATCCTCAATCCTCAATCCTGAATTCTCAATCCTCAATCCTCAGTCCTCAGTCCTCAAACCTCAATCCTCAACCCTCAGCCCTCATCCTCAATCCTCAATCCTCAATCCTCAATCCTCAGCCCTCAGTCCTCAAACCTCAATGCTCAATCCTCAATCCCCAATCCTCAATCCTCAATCCTCAATCATCAATCCTCAACCTTCAATACTCATTCCTCAATCCTGAATCCTCAATCTTCAATCCTCAATACTCAATACCCAATCCTCAATCTTCAATCCTCAATCCTCAATCATCAATTCTCAATCCTCAATCCTCAATCCTCAGACCTCAAACATCAATATTCAACCCTCAGTCCTCGTCCTCAATCCACAACCCTCAATACTCAATCCTCAATTTTCAATCATCAATATTCAATCCTCAATCCTCAATCCTCAGACCTCAAACATCAATATTCAACCCTCAGTCCTCGTCCTCAATTCACATCCCTCAATACTCAATCCTCAATTTTCAATCATCAATATTCAATCTTCAATCCTCAATCCTCAGACCTCAAACATCAATATTCAACCCTCAGGCCTCGTCCTCAATCCACAACCCTCAATACTCAATCCTCAATTTTCAATCATCAATATTCAATCTTCAATCCTCAATCCTCAATCCTCAATCCTCAATCCTCAATCCTCAAACCTCAATCCTCAATCCTCAAGCCTCAGTCCTCAATCCTCAATCCTCAATCCTCAAACCTCAATCCTCAACCGTCAGTCCTCGTCCTCAATCCTCAACCGTCAAGCCTCAATCCTCAATCCTCAAACCTCAATCCTCAATCCTCAATCCTCAATCCTCAGTCCTCAATCTTCAATCCTCAATACTCAATCCTCAATCCTCAATCATCAATTCTCAATTCTCAATCCTCAATATTCAATCATCAATACTCAATCTTCAATCCTCAATCTTCAATCCTCAATACTCAATCTTCAATCCTCAACCCTCAGTCTTCATCCTCAATTCTCAATTCTCAATCCTCAATCCTCAATCCTCAATCCTCAATCCTCAATCATGAATAACCAATCTCCAATCCTACATCCTCAATCCCCAATCCTCAATCCTTAATCCTCAATATTCAATCCTCAATCGCCAGTCCTCAATCTTCAATCCTCAATCCTCAATCCTCAATCCTCAATCCTCAATCCTAAATCCTCAATCCTCATTCTTCAATCCTCAATACCCAAACCTCAATCTTCAATCCTCAATCCTCAATCCTGAATTCTCAATCCTCAATCCTCAGTCCTCAGTCCTCAAACCTCAATCCTCAACCCTCAGCCCTCATCCTCAATCCTCAATCCTCAATCCTCAATCCTCAGCCCTCAGTCCTCAAACCTCAATGCTCAATCCTCAATCCCCAATCCTCAATCCTCAATCCTCAATCATCAATCCTCAACCTTCAATACTCATTCCTCAATCCTGAATCCTCAATCTTCAATCCTCAATACTCAATCTTCAACCCTCAATCCTCAATCCTCAATCCTCAATCCTAAATCCTCAATCCTGAATCCTTAACCTTCAGTCCTCAATACTCAATCTGCAATCCTCAACCCTCAATCCTCAATCCTCAACCCTCATTCTTCAATCCTCAATACCCAATCCTCAATCTTCAACCATCAGTCCTGAATCATCAATTCTCAATCCTCAATACTCAATCCTCAGGCCTCAAACATCAATATTCAACCCCTTGTCCTCGTTCTCAATCCACAACCCTCAATCCTCAAACCTCAATCCTCAACCGTCAGTCCTCGTCCTCAATCCTCAACCCTCAATCCTCAATCCTCAATCTTCAATCTTCAATACTCAATCTTCAATCCTCAATACTCAATCCTCAATCCTCAATCCTCAATCCTCAGTCATAAATCCTCAATCTTCAATACTCAATCGTCAATCCTCAGTCCTCAATCCTCAATCCTCAATCCTCGTTCCTCAAACCTCAATCCTCAACCCTCAGTCCTCATCCTCAATTCTCAATTCTCAATCCTCAATCCTCAATCCTCATTCTTCAATCCCCAATAACCAATCTCCAATCCTAGATCCTCAATCCCCAATCCTCAATCCTTAATCCTCAATCTTCAATCCTCAATACTCAATCTTAAATCCTCAATCCTCAATCCTCAATCCTCAATCCTCAGTCCTCAATACTGAATCCTCAACCTTCAATCCTCAATACTCAATCTGCAATCCTCAATCCTCAATCCTCAATCCACAATCCTCATTCTTCAATCTTCAATACCCAATCCTCAATCTTCAATCCTCAATCCTCAATCATCAATTCTCAATCCTCAATCATCAATCCTCAATCCTCAGGCCTCAAACATCAATATTCAACCCTCAGTCCTCGTTCTCAATCCACAACCCTCAATCCTCAAACCTCAATCCTCAACCGTCAGTCCTCGTCCTCAATCCTCAATACTCAATCCTCAATCCTCAAGCCTCAGTCCTCAATCCCCAATCCTCAATCCTCAAACCTCAATCCTCAACCGTCAGTCCTCGTCCTCAATCCTCAACCCTCAATCCTTAATCCTCAATCTTCAATCATCAATAATCAATCTTCAATCCTCAATCATCAATCCTCAATCCTCAATCCTCAATCCTCAATATTCAACACTCAACCCTCAACCATCAATCCTCAATACTCAACCATCAATCCTCAATTCTCAATACTCAATAGAACATCCTGAACTCTGATGGTTCAATACTCAATCCAGAATATTCAATAATCAAATTTCAAACCTCAAGCATCAATTCTCAACACTCAATCCTCAACACTCAGTCCTCTCTCTTCAATCCTACATCCTCAACCCTCAATCCTCAAGCGTCAATCCTCAATACTCAATCCTCAATCCTCAATCCTCAATCACCAATCTTCAATCCTCAATACTCAATCTTCAATCCTCAATACTCAATCCTCAATCCTCAATCCTCAATCCTCAATCATCAATCATCAATCTTCAATACTCAATCCTCAATCCTCAATCCTCAATCCTCAATCCTCAATCCCCAATCCTCAATCCTCAATCCTCAATCATCAATCCTCAATCTTCAATACTCATTCCTCAATCCTGAATCCTCAACCTTCAATCCTCAATACTCAATCTGCAATCCTCAATCCTCAATCCTCAATCCACAATCCTCATTCTTCAATCTTCAATACCCAATCCTCAATCTTCAATCCTCAATCCTCAATCATCAATTCTCAATCCTCAATCCTCAATCCTCAGACCTCAAACATCAATATTCAACCCTCAGTCCTCGTCCTCAATCCACAACCCTCAATACTCAATCCTCATTCTTCAATCATCAATATTCAATCTTCAATCCTCAATACTCAATCCTCAATCCTCAATCCTCAAACCTCAATCCTCAATCCTCAAGCCTCAGTTCTCAATCCTCAATCCTCAATCCTCAAACTTCAATCCTCAACCGTCAGTCCTCGTCCTCAATTCTCAACCGTCAAGCCTCAATCCTCAATCTTCAATCCTCAATCATCAATCCTCAATCCTCAATCATCACTCCTCAATCCTCAATGCTCAATCCACAACCCTCAATCCTCAGTCCTCAATATTCAATCATCAATATTCAATCTTCAATCCTCAATCCTCTATCCTCAATCCTCAATCCTCAATCCTCAATCCTCAATCCTCAATCCTCAATCCTCAGTCATAAATCCTCAATCTTCAATACTTAATCGTCAATCCTCAGTCCTCAATCCTTAATCCTCAATCTTCAATCCTCAATACTCAATCTTAAATCCTCAATCCTCAATCCTCAATCCTCAGTCCTCAATACTGAATCCTCAACCTTGACTCCTCAATACTCAATCTGCAATCCTCAATCCTCAATCCTCAATCCTCAATCCTCATTCTTCAATCCTCAATACCCAATCCTCAATCTTCAACCCTCAGTCCTGAATCATCAATTCTCAATCCTCAATCCTCAATCCTCAGGCCTCAAACATCAATATTCAACCCTCTGACCTCGTTCTCAATCCACAACCCTCAATCCTCAAACCTCAATCCTCAACCGTCAGTCCTCGTCCTCAATCCTCAACCCTCAATCCTCAATCCTCAATCTTCAATCTGCAATACTCAATCTTCAATCCTCAATACTCAATCCTCAATCCTCAATCCTCAATCCTCAGTCATAAATCCTCAATCTTCAATACTCAATCGTCAATCCTCAGTCCTCAATCCTCAATCCTCAATCCTCGTTCCTCAAACCTCAATCCTCAACCCTCAGTCCTCATCCTCAATTCTCAATTCTGAATCCTCAATCCTCAATCCTCATTCTTCAATCCCCAATAACCAATCTCCAATCCTAGATCCTCAATCCTCAATCCTCAATCCTTAATCCTCAACCTTCAATCCTCAATACTCAATCTTAAATCCTCAATCCTCAATCCTCAATCCTCAATCCTCAGTCCTCAATACTGAATCCTCAACCTTCAATCCTCAATACTCAATCTGCAATCCTCAATCCTCAATCCTCAATCCACAATCCTCATTCTTCAATCTTCAATATCCAATCCTCAATCTTCAATCCTCAATCCTCAATCATCAATTCTCAATCCTCAATCATCAATCCTCAATCCTCAATCCTCAATCCACAATCCTCATTCTTCAATCTTCAATACCCAATCCTCAATCTTCAACCCTCAGTCCTGAATCATCAATTCTCAATCCTCAATCCTCAATCCTCAGGCCTCAAACATCAATATTCAACCCTCTGACCTCGTTCTCAATCCACAACCCTCAATCCTCAAACCTCAATCCTCAACCGTCAGTCCTCGTCCTCAATCCTCAACCCTCAATCCTCAACCCTCAACCATCAATCCTCAATACTCAACCATCAATCCTCAATTCTCAATACTCAATAGAACATCCTGAACTCTGATGGTTCAATACTCAATCCAGAATATTCAATAATCAAATTTCAAACCTCAAGCATCAATTCTCAACACTCAATCCTCAACACTCAGTCCTCTCTCTTCAATCCTACATCCTCAACCCTCAATCCTCAAGCGTCAATCCTCAATACTCAATCCTCAATCCTCAATCCTCAATCACCAATCTTCAATCCTCAATACTCAATCTTCAATCCTCAATACTTAATACTCAATCCTCAATCCTCAATTCTCAATCATCAATCCTCAATCTTCAATACTCAATCCTCAATCCTCAATCCTCAGTCCTCAATCCTCTATCCCCAATCCTCAATCCTCAATCCTCAATCCACAATCCTCATTCTTCAATCTTCAATACCCAATCCTCAATCTTCAATCCTCAATTATCAATCATCAATTCTCAATCCTCAATCCTCAATCCTCAGACCTCAAACATCAATATTCAACCCTCAGTCCTCGTCCTCAATCCACAACCCTCAATACTCAATCCTCAATCTTCAATCATCAATATTCAGTCTTCAATCCTCAATCCTCAATCCTCAATCCTCAATCCTCAATCCTCAAACCTCAATCCTCAATCCTCAAGCCTCAGTCCTCAATCCTCAAACCTCAATCCTCAAACCTCAATCCTCAACCGTCAGTCCTCGTCCTCAATCCTGAACCGTCAAGCCTCAATCCTCAATCTTCAATCCTCAATCCTCAATCCTCAATCCTCAATCATCAATCCTCAATCCTCAATGCTCAATCCACAACCCTCAATCCTCAGTCCTCAATATTCAATCATCAATATTCAATCTTCAATCCACAATCCTCTATCCTCAATCCTCAATCCTCAATCCTCAATCTTCAAACCTCAATCCTCATCCTCAATACTCAATCCTCAATCTTCGATCCTCAATACTCAAGCTTCAGTCCTCAATCCTCAATCCTCAATCCTCAATCCTCAATCTTCAATCCTCAATACTCAATCTTCAATCCTCAATCCTCAATCCTCAATCCTCAAACCACAATCCTCAATCCACAATCCTCAACCTTCAACACTCAATACTCAATCCTCAATCCTCAATCCTCAATCCTCAATATTCAATCCCCAATACTCAATCTTCAATCCTCAATCCTCAATCCTCGATCCTCAATCCTCAATCCTCAATCCTCAATCCTCAATCCACAATCCTCATTCTTCAATCTTCAATACCCAATCCTCAATCTTCAATCCTCAATCCTCAATCATCAATTCTCAATCCTCAATCCTCAATCCTCAGACCTCAAACATCAATATTCAACCCTCAGTCCTCGTCCTCAATCCACAACCCTCAATACTCAATCCTCAATCTTCAATCATCAATATTCAGTCTTCAATCCTCAATCCTCAATCCTCAATCCTCAATCCTCAATCCTCAAACCTCAATCCTCAATCCTCAAGCCTCAGTCCTCAATCCTCAAACCTCAATCCTCAAACCTCAATCCTCAACCGTCAGTCCTCGTCCTCAATCCTGAACCGTCAAGCCTCAATCCTCAATCTTCAATCCTCAATCCTCAATCCTCAATCCTCAATCATCAATCCTCAATCGTCAATGCTCAATCCACAACCCTCAATCCTCAGTCCTCAATATTCAATCATCAATATTCAATCTTCAATCCTCAATCCTCTATCCTCAATCCTCAATCCTCAATCCTCAATCTTCAAACCTCAATCCTCATCCTCAATACTCAATCCTCAATCTTCGATCCTCAATACTCAAGCTTCAGTCCTCAATCCTCAATCCTCAATCCTCAATCCTCAATCTTCAATCCTCAATACTCAATCTTCAATCCTCAATCCTCAATCCTCAATCCTCAAACCACAATCCTCAATCCACAATCCTCAACCTTCAACACTCAATACTCAATCCTCAATCCTCAATCCTCAATCCTCAATATTCAATCCCCAATACTCAATCTTCAATCCTCAATCCTCAATCCTCGATCCTCAATCCTCAATCCTCAGTCATAAATCCTCAATCTTCAATACTCAATCGTCAATCCTCAGTCCTCAATCCTCAATCCTCAATCCTCGTTCCTCAAACCTCAATCCTCAACCCTCAGTCCTCATCCTCAAATCTCAATTGGCAATCCTCAATCCTCAATCCTCAATCTTCAATCCCCAAATATCAATCTCCAATCCTAGATTCTCAATCCCCAATCCTCAGTCCTTAATCCTCAATCTTCAATCCTCAATCGCCAGTCCTCAATCTTCAATTATCTATGCTCAATCGTCAATCCTCAAGCCTCAGTCCTCAATCCTCAATCCTCAATCCTCAAACCTCAATCCTCAACCGTCAGTCCTCGTCCTCAATCCTCAACCCTCAATCCTCAATCCTCAATCCTCAATCCTGAATCCTCAATCCTCAATCCTCAATCCTCTATCGTCAATCCTCAATCTTCAAACCTCAATCCTCAATCCTCAATACTCAATCCTCAATCTTCAATCCTCAGTACTCAATCTTCATTCCTTAATCCTCAATCCTCAATCCTCAATCCTCAATCTTCAATCCTCAATATTCAATATTCAATCCTCAATCCTCAACCCTCAATCCTCAATCCTCATTCTTCAATCCTCAATATCCAATCCTCAATCTTCAATCCTCAATCCTCAATCCTCAATCCTCAATCCTCAATCCTCAATACTCATTCTTCAATCCACAATACCCAATCCTCAATCTCCAATCCTCAATCCTCAATCCAGAATTCTCAATCCTCAATCCTCAGTCCTCAGTCCTCAAACCTCAATCCTCAATCCTCAATCTTCAATCATCAGTACTCAATCTTCAATCCTCAATACTCAATCCTCAATCGTCAATCCTCAATCCCCAATCCTCAATCCTCAATGCTCAATCCTCTATCCTCAATCCTCAATCCTCAATCGTCAATCTTCAATCCTCAATACTCAATCTTCAATCCTCAATCCTCAATCCTCAATCAGCAATCCTCAATCGTCAATCCTCAATCCTCAATCTTCAATCCTCAATACCCAATCAGCAATCCTCAATCGTCAATCCTCAATCCTCAATCCTCAATCTTCAATCCTCAATCCTCAATCATCAATCCTCAATCTTCAATACTCATTCCTCAATCCTGAATCCTCAACCTTCAATCCTCAATACTCAATCTGCAATCCTCAATCCTCAATCCTCAATCCACAATCCTCATTCTTCAATCTTCAATACCCAATCCTCAATCTTCAATCCTCAATCCTCAATCATCAATTCTCAATCCTCAATCCTCAATCCTCAGACCTCAAACATCAATATTCAACCCTCAGTCCTCGTCCTCAATCCACAACCCTCAATACTCAATCCTCATTCTTCAATCATCAATATTCAATCTTCAATCCTCAATACTCAATCCTCAATCCTCAATCCTCAAACCTCAATCCTCAATCCTCAAGCCTCAGTTCTCAATCCTCAATCCTCAATCCTCAAACTTCAATCCTCAACCGTCAGTCCTCGTCCTCAATTCTCAACCGTCAAGCCTCAATCCTCAATCTTCAATCCTCAATCATCAATCCTCAATCCTCAATCATCACTCCTCAATCCTCAATGCTCAATCCACAACCCTCAATCCTCAGTCCTCAATATTCAATCATCAATATTCAATCTTCAATCCTCAATCCTCTATCCTCAATCCTCAATCCTCAATCCTCAATCCTCAATCCTCAATCCTCAATCCTCAGTCATAAATCCTCAATCTTCAATACTTAATCGTCAATCCTCAGTCCTCAATCCTTAATCCTCAATCTTCAATCCTCAATACTCAATCTTAAATCCTCAATCCTCAATCCTCAATCCTCAGTCCTCAATACTGAATCCTCAACCTTGACTCCTCAATACTCAATCTGCAATCCTCAATCCTCAATCCTCAATCCTCAATCCTCATTCTTCAATCCTCAATACCCAATCCTCAATCTTCAACCCTCAGTCCTGAATCATCAATTCTCAATCCTCAATCCTCAATCCTCAGGCCTCAAACATCAATATTCAACCCTCTGACCTCGTTCTCAATCCACAACCCTCAATCCTCAAACCTCAATCCTCAACCGTCAGTCCTCGTCCTCAATCCTCAACCCTCAATCCTCAATCCTCAATCTTCAATCTGCAATACTCAATCTTCAATCCTCAATACTCAATCCTCAATCCTCAATCCTCAATCCTCAGTCATAAATCCTCAATCTTCAATACTCAATCGTCAATCCTCAGTCCTCAATCCTCAATCCTCAATCCTCGTTCCTCAAACCTCAATCCTCAACCCTCAGTCCTCATCCTCAATTCTCAATTCTGAATCCTCAATCCTCAATCCTCATTCTTCAATCCCCAATAACCAATCTCCAATCCTAGATCCTCAATCCTCAATCCTCAATCCTTAATCCTCAACCTTCAATCCTCAATACTCAATCTTAAATCCTCAATCCTCAATCCTCAATCCTCAATCCTCAGTCCTCAATACTGAATCCTCAACCTTCAATCCTCAATACTCAATCTGCAATCCTCAATCCTCAATCCTCAATCCACAATCCTCATTCTTCAATCTTCAATATCCAATCCTCAATCTTCAATCCTCAATCCTCAATCATCAATTCTCAATCCTCAATCATCAATCCTCAATCCTCAATCCTCAATCCACAATCCTCATTCTTCAATCTTCAATACCCAATCCTCAATCTTCAACCCTCAGTCCTGAATCATCAATTCTCAATCCTCAATCCTCAATCCTCAGGCCTCAAACATCAATATTCAACCCTCTGACCTCGTTCTCAATCCACAACCCTCAATCCTCAAACCTCAATCCTCAACCGTCAGTCCTCGTCCTCAATCCTCAACCCTCAATCCTCAACCCCCAACCATCAATCCTCAATACTCAACCATCAATCCTCAATTCTCAATACTCAATAGAACATCCTGAACTCTGATGGTTCAATACTCAATCCAGAATATTCAATAATCAAATTTCAAACCTCAAGCATCAATTCTCAACACTCAATCCTCAACACTCAGTCCTCTCTCTTCAATCCTACATCCTCAACCCTCAATCCTCAAGCGTCAATCCTCAATACTCAATCCTCAATCCTCAATCCTCAATCACCAATCTTCAATCCTCAATACTCAATCTTCAATCCTCAATACTTAATACTCAATCCTCAATCCTCAATTCTCAATCATCAATCCTCAATCTTCAATACTCAATCCTCAATCCTCAATCCTCAGTCCTCAATCCTCTATCCCCAATCCTCAATCCTCAATCCTCAATCCACAATCCTCATTCTTCAATCTTCAATACCCAATCCTCAATCTTCAATCCTCAATTATCAATCATCAATTCTCAATCCTCAATCCTCAATCCTCAGACCTCAAACATCAATATTCAACCCTCAGTCCTCGTCCTCAATCCACAACCCTCAATACTCAATCCTCAATCTTCAATCATCAATATTCAGTCTTCAATCCTCAATCCTCAATCCTCAATCCTCAATCCTCAATCCTCAAACCTCAATCCTCAATCCTCAAGCCTCAGTCCTCAATCCTCAAACCTCAATCCTCAAACCTCAATCCTCAACCGTCAGTCCTCGTCCTCAATCCTGAACCGTCAAGCCTCAATCCTCAATCTTCAATCCTCAATCCTCAATCCTCAATCCTCAATCATCAATCCTCAATCCTCAATGCTCAATCCACAACCCTCAATCCTCAGTCCTCAATATTCAATCATCAATATTCAATCTTCAATCCACAATCCTCTATCCTCAATCCTCAATCCTCAATCCTCAATCTTCAAACCTCAATCCTCATCCTCAATACTCAATCCTCAATCTTCGATCCTCAATACTCAAGCTTCAGTCCTCAATCCTCAATCCTCAATCCTCAATCCTCAATCTTCAATCCTCAATACTCAATCTTCAATCCTCAATCCTCAATCCTCAATCCTCAAACCACAATCCTCAATCCACAATCCTCAACCTTCAACACTCAATACTCAATCCTCAATCCTCAATCCTCAATCCTCAATATTCAATCCCCAATACTCAATCTTCAATCCTCAATCCTCAATCCTCGATCCTCAATCCTCAATCCTCAATCCTCAATCCTCAATCCACAATCCTCATTCTTCAATCTTCAATACCCAATCCTCAATCTTCAATCCTCAATCCTCAATCATCAATTCTCAATCCTCAATCCTCAATCCTCAGACCTCAAACATCAATATTCAACCCTCAGTCCTCGTCCTCAATCCACAACCCTCAATACTCAATCCTCAATCTTCAATCATCAATATTCAGTCTTCAATCCTCAATCCTCAATCCTCAATCCTCAATCCTCAATCCTCAAACCTCAATCCTCAATCCTCAAGCCTCAGTCCTCAATCCTCAAACCTCAATCCTCAAACCTCAATCCTCAACCGTCAGTCCTCGTCCTCAATCCTGAACCGTCAAGCCTCAATCCTCAATCTTCAATCCTCAATCCTCAATCCTCAATCCTCAATCATCAATCCTCAATCGTCAATGCTCAATCCACAACCCTCAATCCTCAGTCCTCAATATTCAATCATCAATATTCAATCTTCAATCCTCAATCCTCTATCCTCAATCCTCAATCCTCAATCCTCAATCTTCAAACCTCAATCCTCATCCTCAATACTCAATCCTCAATCTTCGATCCTCAATACTCAAGCTTCAGTCCTCAATCCTCAATCCTCAATCCTCAATCCTCAATCTTCAATCCTCAATACTCAATCTTCAATCCTCAATCCTCAATCCTCAATCCTCAAACCACAATCCTCAATCCACAATCCTCAACCTTCAACACTCAATACTCAATCCTCAATCCTCAATCCTCAATCCTCAATATTCAATCCCCAATACTCAATCTTCAATCCTCAATCCTCAATCCTCGATCCTCAATCCTCAATCCTCAGTCATAAATCCTCAATCTTCAATACTCAATCGTCAATCCTCAGTCCTCAATCCTCAATCCTCAATCCTCGTTCCTCAAACCTCAATCCTCAACCCTCAGTCCTCATCCTCAAATCTCAATTGGCAATCCTCAATCCTCAATCCTCAATCTTCAATCCCCAAATATCAATCTCCAATCCTAGATTCTCAATCCCCAATCCTCAGTCCTTAATCCTCAATCTTCAATCCTCAATCGCCAGTCCTCAATCTTCAATTATCTATGCTCAATCGTCAATCCTCAAGCCTCAGTCCTCAATCCTCAATCCTCAATCCTCAAACCTCAATCCTCAACCGTCAGTCCTCGTCCTCAATCCTCAACCCTCAATCCTCAATCCTCAATCCTCAATCCTGAATCCTCAATCCTCAATCCTCAATCCTCTATCGTCAATCCTCAATCTTCAAACCTCAATCCTCAATCCTCAATACTCAATCCTCAATCTTCAATCCTCAGTACTCAATCTTCATTCCTTAATCCTCAATCCTCAATCCTCAATCCTCAATCTTCAATCCTCAATATTCAATATTCAATCCTCAATCCTCAACCCTCAATCCTCAATCCTCATTCTTCAATCCTCAATATCCAATCCTCAATCTTCAATCCTCAATCCTCAATCCTCAATCCTCAATCCTCAATCCTCAATACTCATTCTTCAATCCACAATACCCAATCCTCAATCTCCAATCCTCAATCCTCAATCCAGAATTCTCAATCCTCAATCCTCAGTCCTCAGTCCTCAAACCTCAATCCTCAATCCTCAATCTTCAATCATCAGTACTCAATCTTCAATCCTCAATACTCAATCCTCAATCGTCAATCCTCAATCCCCAATCCTCAATCCTCAATGCTCAATCCTCTATCCTCAATCCTCAATCCTCAATCGTCAATCTTCAATCCTCAATACTCAATCTTCAATCCTCAATCCTCAATCCTCAATCAGCAATCCTCAATCGTCAATCCTCAATCCTCAATCTTCAATCCTCAATACCCAATCAGCAATCCTCAATCGTCAATCCTCAATCCTCAATCCTCAATCTTCAATCCTCAATACTCAATCCTCAATCCTCAATCATCAATTCTCAATTCTCAATCCTCAATACTCAATCCTCAATCTTCAATCCTCAATCCTCAATCCTCAACACTCAATTATCAATCCTCAATCTTCAATCTTCAATACTCAATCTTCAATCCTCAATCCTCAATCCTCAATCCTCAATCCTCAATCCTCAGTCCTCAATTCTGAATCCTCAACCTTCTATCCTCAATACTCAATCTGCAATCCTCAATCCTCAATCCTCAATCCTCAATCCTCATTCTTCAATCCTCAATACCCAATCCTCAATCTTCAATCCTCAAACCTCAATCCTCAATCATCAATTCTCAATCCTCAATCCTCAATCCTCAGACCTCAAATATCAATATTCAACCCTCAGTCCTCGTCCTCAATCCACAACCCTCAATACTCAATCCTCAATCTTCAATCATCAATATTCAATCTTCAATCCTCAATCCTCAATCCTCAATCCTCAATCCTCAATCCTCAATCCTCAAACCTCAATCCTCAATCCTCAAGCCTCAGTCCTCAATCCTCAATCCTCAATCCTCAAACCTCAATCCTCAACCGTCAGTCCTCGTCCTCAATCCTCAACCCTCAATCCTCAATCCTCAATCTTCAATCATCAATAATCAATCTTCAATCCTCAATCATCAATCCTCAATCCTCAATCCTCAATCCTCAATATTCAACACTCAACCCTCAACCATCAATCCTCAATACTCAACCATCAATCCTCAATTCTCAATACTCAATAGAACATCCTGAACTCTGATGGTTCAATACTCAATCCAGAATATTCAATAATCAAATTTCAAACCTCAAGCATCAATTCTCAACACTCAATCCTCAACACTCAGTCCTCTCTCTTCAATCCTACATCCTCAACCCTCAATCCTCAAGCGTCAATCCTCAATACTCAAACCTCAATCCTCAATCCTCAATCACCAACCATCAATCCCCAATACTCAATCTTCAATCCTCAAAACTCAATCCTCAATCCTCAATCCTCAATCCTCAATCATCAATCCTCAATCTTCAATACTCAATCCTCAATCCTCAATCCTCAATCCTAAATCCTCAATCCTGAATCCTCAATCTTCAGTCCTCAATACTCAATCTGCAATCCTCAATCCTCAATCCTCAATCCTCAATCCTCATTCTTCAATCCTCAATACCCAATCCTCAATCTTCAACCCTCAGTCTTCAATCATCAATTCTCAATCCTCAATCCTCAATCCTCAGGCCTCAAACATCAATATTCAACCCTCTGTCCTCGTTCTCAATCCACAACCCTCAATCCTCAAACCTCAATCCTCAACCGTCAGTCCTCGTCCTCAATCCTCAACACTCAATCCTCAATCCTCAATCTTCAATCTTCAATACTCAATCTTCAATCCTCAATACTCAATCCTCAATCCTCAATCCTCAATCCTCAATCCTCAATCCTCAGTCATAAATCCTCAATCTTCAATACTCAATCGTCAATCCTCAGTCCTCAATCCTCAATCCTCAATCCTCGTTCCTCAAACCTCAATCCTCAACCCTCAGTCCTCATCCTCAATTCTCAATTCTCAATCCTCAATCCTCAATCCTCAATTTTCAATCCCCAATAACCAATCTCCAATCCTAGATCCTCAATCCCCAATCCTCAATCCTTAATCCTCAATCTTCAATCCTCAATACTCAATCTTAAATCCTCAATCCTCAATCCTCAATCCTCAGTCCTCAATCCTGAATCCTCAACCTTCAATCCTCAATACTCAATTTGCAATCCCCAATCCTCAATCCTCAATCCACAATCCTCATTCTTCAATCTTCAATACCCAATCCTCAATCTTCAATCCTCAATCCTCAATCATCATTTCTCAATCCTCAATCATCAATCCTCAATCCTCAGGCCTCAAACATCAATATTCAACCCTCAGTCCTCGGTCTCAATCCACAACCCTCAATCCTCAAACCTCAATCCTCAACCGTCAGTCCTCGTCCTCAATCCTCAACCCTCAATCCTCAATCCTCAGTCTTCAATCTTCAATACTCAATCTTCAATCCTCAATACTCAATCCTCAACCCTCAATCCTCAATCCTCAATCCCCAATCTTCAATCCTCAATCCTCAATCATCAGTCCTCAATCTTCAATACTCATTCCTCAATCCTGAATCCTCAATCTTCAATCCTCAATACTCAATCTGCAATCCTCAATCCTCAATCCTCAATCCACAATCCTCATTCTTCAATCTTCAATACCCAATCCTCAATCTTCAATCCTCAATCCTCAATCATCAATTCTCAATCCTCAATCCTCAATCCTCAGACCTCAAACATCAATATTCAACCCTCAGTCCTCGTCCTCAATCCACAACCCTCAATACTCAATCCTCAATCTTCAATCATCAATATTCAATCTTCAATCCTCAATCCTCAATCCTCAACCCTCAATCCTCAATCCTCAAACCTCAATCCTCAATCCTCAAGCCTCAGTCCTCAATCCTCAATCCTCAATCCTCAAACCTCAATCCTCAACCGTCAGTCCTCGTCCTCAATCCTCAACCGTCAAGCCCCAATCCTCAATCTTCAATCCTCAATCTTCAATACTCAATCCTCAATCCTCAATCCTCAATCCTCAATCCTCAATCCCCAATCCTCAATCCTCAATCCTCAATCATCAATCCTCAATCTTCAATACTCATTCCTCTATCCTGAATCCTCAATCTTCAATCCTCAATACTCAATCTGCAATCCTCAATCCTCAATCCTCAATCCACAATCCTCATTCTTCAATCTTCAATACCCAATCCTCAATCTTCAATCCTCAATCCTCAATCATCAATTCTCAATCCTCAATCCTCAATCCTCAGACCTCAAACATCAATATTCAACCCTCAGTCCTCGTCCTCAATCCACAACCCTCAATACTCAATCCTCAATTTTCAATCATCAATATTCAATCTTCAATGCTCAATCCTCAATCCTCAATCCTCAATCCTCAATCCTCAAACCTCAATCCTCAATCCTCAAGCCTCAGTCCTCAATCCTCAATCCTCAATCCTCAAACCTCAATCCTCAACCGTCAGTCCTCGTCCTCAATCCTCAACCGTCAAGCCTCAATCCTCAATCCTCAAACCTCAATCCTCAATCCTCAATCCTCAATCCTCAGTCCTCAACCTTCAATCCTCAATACTCAATCCTCAATCCTCAATCATCAATTCTCAATTCTCAATCCTCAATATTCAATCATCAATACTCAATCTTCAATCCTCAATCTTCAATCCTCAATACTCAATCTTCAATCCTCAACCCTCAGTCTTCATCCTCAATTCTCAATTCTCAATCCTCAATCCTCAATCCTCAATCCTCAATCCTCAATCATGAATAACCAATCTCCAATCCTACATCCTCAATCCCCAATCCTCAATCCTTAATCCTCAATATTCAATCCTCAATCGCCAGTCCTCAATCTTCAATCCTCAATCCTCAATCCTCAATCCTCAATCCTCAATCCTAAATCCTCAATCCTCATTCTTCAATCCTCAATACCCAAACCTCAATCTTCAATCCTCAATCCTCAATCCTGAATTCTCAATCCTCAATCCTCAGTCCTCAGTCCTCAAACCTCAATCCTCAACCCTCAGCCCTCATCCTCAATCCTCAATCCTCAATCCTCAATCCTCAGCCCTCAGTCCTCAAACCTCAATGCTCAATCCTCAATCCCCAATCCTCAATCCTCAATCCTCAATCATCAATCCTCAACCTTCAATACTCATTCCTCAATCCTGAATCCTCAATCTTCAATCCTCAATACTCAATCTTCAACCCTCAATCCTCAATCCTCAATCCTCAATCCTAAATCCTCAATCCTGAATCCTTAACCTTCAGTCCTCAATACTCAATCTGCAATCCTCAACCCTCAATCCTCAATCCTCAACCCTCATTCTTCAATCCTCAATACCCAATCCTCAATCTTCAACCCTCAGTCCTGAATCATCAATTCTCAATCCTTAATACTCAATCCTCAGGCCTCAAACATCAATATTCAACCCCTTGTCCTCGTTCTCAATCCACAACCCTCAATTCTCAAACCTCAATCCTCAACCGTCAGTCCTCGTCCTCAATCCTCAACCCTCAATCCTCAATCCTCAATCTTCAATCTTCAATACTCAATCTTCAATCCTCAATACTCAATCCTCAATCCTCAATCCTCAATCCTCAGTCATAAATCCTCAATCTTCAATACTCAATCGTCAATCCTCAGTCCTCAATCCTCAATCCTCAATCCTCAATCCTCAATCCTCAGTCATAAATCCTCAATCTTCAATACTTAATCGTCAATCCTCAGTCCTCAATCCTTAATCCTCAATCTTCAATCCTCAATACTCAATCTTAAATCCTCAATCCTCAATCCTCAATCCTCAGTCCTCAATACTGAATCCTCAACCTTGACTCCTCAATACTCAATCTGCAATCCTCAATCCTCAATCCTCAATCCTCAATCCTCATTCTTCAATCCTCAATACCCAATCCTCAATCTTCAACCCTCAGTCCTGAATCATCAATTCTCAATCCTCAATCCTCAATCCTCAGGCCTCAAACATCAATATTCAACCCTCTGTCCTCGTTCTCAATCCACAACCCTCAATCCTCAAACCTCAATCCTCAACCGTCAGTCCTCGTCCTCAATCCTCAACCCTGAATCCTCAATCCTCAATCTTCAATCTTCAATACTCAATCTTCAATCCTCAATACTCAATCCTCAATCCTCAATCCTCAATCCTCAGTCATAAATCCTCAATCTTCAATACTCAATCGTCAATCCTCAGTCCTCAATCCTCAATCCTCAATCCTCGTTCCTCAAACCTCAATCCTCAACCCTCAGTCCTCATCCTCACATCTCAATTCTCAATCCTCAATCCTCAATCCTCATTCTTCAATCCCCAATAACCAATCTCCAATCCTAGATCCTCAATCCTCAATCCTCAATCCTTAATCCTCAATCTTCAATCCTCAATACTCAATCTTAAATCCTCAATCCTCAATCCTCAATCCTCAATCCTCAGTCCTCAATACTGAATCCTCAACCTTCAATCCTCAATACTCAATCTGCAATCCTCAATCCTCAATCCTCAATCCACAATCCTCATTCTCAATCTTCAATATCCAATCCTCAATCTTCAATCCTCAATCCTCAATCATCAATTCTCAATCCTCAATCATCAATCCTCAATCCTCAGGCCTCAAACATCAATATTCATCCCTCAGTCCTCGTTCTCAATCCACAACCCTCAATCCTCAAACCTCAATCCTCAACCGTCAGTCCTCGTCCTCAACCCTCAATACTCAATCCTCAATCCTCAAGCCTCAGTCCTCAATCCTCAATCCTCAATCCTCAAGCCTCAATCCTCAACCGTCAGTCCTCGTCCTCAATCCTCAACCCTCAATCCTTAATCCTCAATCTTCAATCATCAATAATCAATCTTCAATCCTCAATCATCAATCCTCAATCCTCAATCCTCAATCCTCAATATTCAACACTCAACCCTCAACCATCAATCCTCAATACTCAACCATCAATCCTCAATTCTCAATACTCAATAGAACATCCTGAACTCTGATGGTTCAATACTCAATCCAGAATATTCAATAATCAAATTTCAAACCTCAAGCATCAATTCTCAACACTCAATCCTCAACACTCAGTCCTCTCTCTTCAATCCTACATCCTCAACCCTCAATCCTCAAGCGTCAATCCTCAATACTCAGTCCTCAATCCTCAATCCTCAATCACCAATCTTCAATCCTCAATACTCAATCTTCAATCCTCAATACTTAATACTCAATCCTCAATCCTCAATTCTCAATCATCAATCCTCAATCTTCAATACTCAATCCTCAATCCTCAATCCTCAGTCCTCAATCCTCTATCCCCAATCCTCAATCCTCAATCCTCAATCATCAATCCTCAATCTTCAATACTCATTCCTCAATCCTGAATCCTCAATCTTCAATCCTCAATACTCAATCTGCAATCCTCAATCCTCAATCCTCAGTCCACAATCCTCATTCTTCAATCTTCAATACCCAATCCTCAATCTTCAATCCTCAATCCTCAATCATCAATTCTCAATCCTCAATCCTCAATCCTCAGACCTCAAACATCAATATTCAACCCTCAGTCCTCGTCCTCAATCCACAACCCTCAATACTCAATCCTCAATCTTCAATCATCAATATTCAGTCTTCAATCCTCAATCCTCAATCCTCAATCCTCAATCCTCAATCCTCAAACCTCAATCCTCAATCCTCAAGCCTCAGTCCTCAATCCTCAAACCTCAATCCTCAAACCTCAATCCTCAACCGTCAGTCCTCGTCCTCAATCCTCAACCGTCAAGCCTCAATCCTCAATCTTCAATCCTCAATCCTCAATCCTCAATCCTCAATCATCAATCCTCAATCCTCAATGCTCAATCCACAACCCTCAATCCTCAGTCCTCAATATTCAATCATCAATATTCAATCTTCAATCCTCAATCCTCTATCCTCAATCCTCAATCCTCAATCATCAATTCTCAATCCTCAATCATCAATCCTCAATCCTCAGGCCTCAAACATCAATATTCATCCCTCAGTCCTCGTTCTCAATCCACAACCCTCAATCCTCAAACCTCAATCCTCAACCGTCAGTCCTCGTCCTCAACCCTCAATACTCAATCCTCAATCCTCAAGCCTCAGTCCTCACTCCTCAATCCTCAATCCTCAAGCCTCAATCCTCAACCGTCAGTCCTCGTCCTCAATCCTCAACCCTCAATCCTTAATCCTCAATCTTCAATCATCAATAATCAATCTTCAATCCTCAATCATCAATCCTCAATCCTCAATCCTCAATCCTCAATATTCAACACTCAACCCTCAACCATCAATCCTCAATACTCAACCATCAATCCTCAATTCTCAATACTCAATAGAACATCCTGAACTCTGATGGTTCAATACTCAATCCAGAATATTCAATAATCAAATTTCAAACCTCAAGCATCAATTCTCAACACTCAATCCTCAACACTCAGTCCTCTCTCTTCAATCCTACATCCTCAACCCTCAATCCTCAAGCGTCAATCCTCAATACTCAATCCTCAATCCTCAATCCTCAATCACCAATCTTCAATCCTCAATACTCAATCTTCAATCCTCAATACTTAATACTCAATCCTCAATCCTCAATTCTCAATCATCAATCCTCAATCTTCAATACTCAATCCTCAATCCTCAATCCTCAGTCCTCAATCCTCTATCCCCAATCCTCAATCCTCAGTCCTCAATCCACAATCCTCATTCTTCAATCTTCAATACCCAATCCTCAATCTTCAATCCTCAATCCTCAATCATCAATTCTCAATCCTCAATCCTCAATCCTCAGACCTCAAACATCAATATTCAACCCTCAGTCCTCGTCCTCAATCCACAACCCTCAATACTCAATCCTCAATCTTCAATCATCAATATTCAGTCTTCAATCCTCAATCCTCAATCCTCAATCCTCAATCCTCAATCCTCAAACCTCAATCCTCAATCCTCAAGCCTCAGTCCTCAATCCTCAAACCTCAATCCTCAAACCTCAATCCTCAACCGTCAGTCCTCGTCCTCAATCCTGAACCGTCAAGCCTCAATCCTCAATCTTCAATCCTCAATCCTCAATCCTCAATCCTCAATCATCAATCCTCAATCCTCAATGCTCAATCCACAACCCTCAATCCTCAGTCCTCAATATTCAATCATCAATATTCAATCTTCAATCCTCAATCCTCTATCCTCAATCCTCAATCCTCAATCCTCAATCTTCAAACCTCAATCCTCATCCTCAATACTCAATCCTCAATCTTCGATCCTCAATACTCAAGCTTCAGTCCTCAATCCTCAATCCTCAATCCTCAATCCTCAATCTTCAATCCTAAATACTCAATCTTCAATCCTCAATTCTCAATCCTCAATCCTCAAACCACAATCCTCAATCCACAATCCTCAACCTTCAACACTCAATACTCAATCCTCAATCCTCAATCCTCAATCCTCAATATTCAATCCCCAATACTCAATCTTCAATCCTCAATCCTCAATCCTCGATCCTCAATCCTCAATCCTCAGTCATAAATCCTCAATCTTCAATACTCAATCGTCAATCCTCAGTCCTCAATCCTCAATCCTCAATCCTCGTACCTCAAACCTCAATCCTCAACCCTCAGTCCTCATCCTCAAATCTCAATTGGCAATCCTCAATCCTCAATCCTCAATCTTCAATCCCCAAATATCAATCTCCAATCCTAGATTCTCAATCCCCAATCCTCAGTCCTTAATCCTCAATCTTCAATCCTCAATCGCCAGTCCTCAATCTTCAATTATCTATGCTCAATCGTCAATCCTCAAGCCTCAGTCCTCAATCCTCAATCCTCAATCCTCAAACCTCAATCCTCAACCGTCAGTCCTCGTCCTCAATCCTCAACCCTCAATCCTCAATCCTCAATCCTCAATCCTGAATCCTCAATCCTCAATCCTCAATCCTCTATCGTCAATCCTCAATCTTCAAACCTCAATCCTCAATCCTCAATACTCAATCCTCAATCTTCAATCCTCAGTACTCAATCTTCATTCCTTAATCCTCAATCCTCAATCCTCAATCCTCAATCTTCAATCTTCAATACTCAATCTTCAATCCTCAATACTCAATCCTCAATCCTCAATCCTCAATCCTCAGTCATAAATCCTCAATCCTCAGGCCTCAAACATCAATATTCATCCCTCAGTCCTCGTTCTCAATCCACAACCCTCAATCCTCAAACCTCAATCCTCAACCGTCAGTCCTCGTCCTCAACCCTCAATACTCAATCCTCAATCCTCAAGCCTCAGTCCTCAATCCTCAATCCTCAATCCTCAAGCCTCAATCCTCAACCGTCAGTCCTCGTCCTCAATCCTCAACCCTCAATCCTTAATCCTCAATCTTCAATCATCAATAATCAATCTTCAATCCTCAATCATCAATCCTCAATCCTCAATCCTCAATCCTCAATATTCAACACTCAACCCTCAACCATCAATCCTCAATACTCAACCATCAATCCTCAATTCTCAATACTCAATAGAACATCCTGAACTCTGATGGTTCAATACTCAATCCAGAATATTCAATAATCAAATTTCAAACCTCAAGCATCAATTCTCAACACTCAATCCTCAACACTCAGTCCTCTCTCTTCAATCCTACATCCTCAACCCTCAATCCTCAAGCGTCAATCCTCAATACTCAGTCCTCAATCCTCAATCCTCAATCACCAATCTTCAATCCTCAATACTCAATCTTCAATCCTCAATACTTAATACTCAATCCTCAATCCTCAATTCTCAATCATCAATCCTCAATCTTCAATACTCAATCCTCAATCCTCAATCCTCAGTCCTCAATCCTCTATCCCCAATCCTCAATCCTCAATCCTCAATCATCAATCCTCAATCTTCAATACTCATTCCTCAATCCTGAATCCTCAATCTTCAATCCTCAATACTCAATCTGCAATCCTCAATCCTCAATCCTCAGTCCACAATCCTCATTCTTCAATCTTCAATACCCAATCCTCAATCTTCAATCCTCAATCCTCAATCATCAATTCTCAATCCTCAATCCTCAATCCTCAGACCTCAAACATCAATATTCAACCCTCAGTCCTCGTCCTCAATCCACAACCCTCAATACTCAATCCTCAATCTTCAATCATCAATATTCAGTCTTCAATCCTCAATCCTCAATCCTCAATCCTCAATCCTCAATCCTCAAACCTCAATCCTCAATCCTCAAGCCTCAGTCCTCAATCCTCAAACCTCAATCCTCAAACCTCAATCCTCAACCGTCAGTCCTCGTCCTCAATCCTCAACCGTCAAGCCTCAATCCTCAATCTTCAATCCTCAATCCTCAATCCTCAATCCTCAATCATCAATCCTCAATCCTCAATGCTCAATCCACAACCCTCAATCCTCAGTCCTCAATATTCAATCATCAATATTCAATCTTCAATCCTCAATCCTCTATCCTCAATCCTCGATCCTCAATCATCAATTCTCAATCCTCAATCATCAATCCTCAATCCTCAGGCCTCAAACATCAATATTCATCCCTCAGTCCTCGTTCTCAATCCACAACCCTCAATCCTCAAACCTCAATCCTCAACCGTCAGTCCTCGTCCTCAACCCTCAATACTCAATCCTCAATCCTCAAGCCTCAGTCCTCACTCCTCAATCCTCAATCCTCAAGCCTCAATCCTCAACCGTCAGTCCTCGTCCTCAATCCTCAACCCTCAATCCTTAATCCTCAATCTTCAATCATCAATAATCAATCTTCAATCCTCAATCATCAATCCTCAATCCTCAATCCTCAATCCTCAATATTCAACACTCAACCCTCAACCATCAATCCTCAATACTCAACCATCAATCCTCAATTCTCAATACTCAATAGAACATCCTGAACTCTGATGGTTCAATACTCAATCCAGAATATTCAATAATCAAATTTCAAACCTCAAGCATCAATTCTCAACACTCAATCCTCAACACTCAGTCCTCTCTCTTCAATCCTACATCCTCAACCCTCAATCCTCAAGCGTCAATCCTCAATACTCAATCCTCAATCCTCAATCCTCAATCACCAATCTTCAATCCTCAATACTCAATCTTCAATCCTCAATACTTAATACTCAATCCTCAATCCTCAATTCTCAATCATCAATCCTCAATCTTCAATACTCAATCCTCAATCCTCAATCCTCAGTCCTCAATCCTCTATCCCCAATCCTCAATCCTCAATCCTCAATCCACAATCCTCATTCTTCAATCTTCAATACCCAATCCTCAATCTTCAATCCTCAATCCTCAATCATCAATTCTCAATCCTCAATCCTCAATCCTCAGACCTCAAACATCAATATTCAACCCTCAGTCCTCGTCCTCAATCCACAACCCTCAATACTCAATCCTCAATCTTCAATCATCAATATTCAGTCTTCAATCCTCAATCCTCAATCCTCAATCCTCAATCCTCAATCCTCAAACCTCAATCCTCAATCCTCAAGCCTCAGACCTCAATCCTCAAACCTCAATCCTCAAACCTCAATCCTCAACCGTCAGTCCTCGTCCTCAATCCTGAACCGTCAAGCCTCAATCCTCAATCTTCAATCCTCAATCCTCAATCCTCAATCCTCAATCATCAATCGTCAATCCTCAATGCTCAATCCACAACCCTCAATCCTCAGTCCTCAATATTCAATCATCAATATTCAATCTTCAATCCTCAATCCTCTATCCTCAATCCTCAATTCTCAATCCTCAATCTTCAAACCTCAATCCTCATCCTCAATACTCAATCCTCAATCTTCGATCCTCAATACTCAAGCTTCAGTCCTCAATCCTCAATCCTCAATCCTCAATCCTCAATCTTCAATCCTAAATACTCAATCTTCAATCCTCAATTCTCAATCCTCAATCCTCAAACCACAATCCTCAATCCACAATCCTCAACCTTCAACACTCAATACTCAATCCTCAATCCTCAATCGTCAATCCTCAATATTCAATCCCCAATACTCAATCTTCAATCCTCAATCCTCAATCCTCGATCCTCAATCCTCAATCCTCAGTCATAAATCCTCAATCTTCAATACTCAATCGTCAATCCTCAGTCCTCAATCCTCAATCCTCAATCCTCGTACCTCAAACCTCAATCCTCAACCCTCAGTCCTCATCCTCAAATCTCAATTGGCAATCCTCAATCCTCAATCCTCAATCTTCAATCCCCAAATATCAATCTCCAATGCTAGATTCTCAATCCCCAATCCTCAGTCCTTAATCCTCAATCTTCAATCCTCAATCGCCAGTCCTCAATCTTCAATTATCTATGCTCAATCGTCAATCCTCAAGCCTCAGTCCTCAATCCTCAATCCTCAATCCTCAAACCTCAATCCTCAACCGTCAGTCCTCGTCCTCAATCCTCAACCCTCAATCCTCAATCCTCAATCCTCAATCCTGAATCCTCAATCCTCAATCCTCAATCCTCTATCGTCAATCCTCAATCTTCAAACCTCAATCCTCAATCCTCAATACTCAATCCTCAATCTTCAATCCTCAGTACTCAATCTTCATTCCTTAATCCTCAATCCTCAATCCTCAATCCTCAATCTTCAATCTTCAATACTCAATCTTCAATCCTCAATACTCAATCCTCAATCCTCAATCCTCAATCCTCAGTCATAAATCCTCAATCTTCAATACTCAATCGTCAATCCTCAGTCCTCAATCCTCAATCCTCAATCCTCGTTCCTCAAACCTCAATCCTCAACCCTCAGTCCTCATCCTCACATCTCAATTCTCAATCCTCAATCCTCAATCCTCATTCTTCAATCCCCAATAACCAATCTCCAATCCTAGATCCTCAATCCTCAATCCTCAATCCTTAATCCTCAATCTTCAATCCTCAATACTCAATCTTAAATCCTCAATCCTCAATCCTCAATCCTCAATCCTCAGTCCTCAATACTGAATCCTCAACCTTCAATCCTCAATACTCAATCTGCAATCCTCAATCCTCAATCCTCAATCCACAATCCTCATTCTTCAATCTTCAATATCCAATCCTCAATCTTCAATCCTCAATCCTCAATCATCAATTCTCAATCCTCAATCATCAATCCTCAATCCTCAGGCCTCAAACATCAATATTCATCCCTCAGTCCTCGTTCTCAATCCACAACCCTCAATCCTCAAACCTCAATCCTCAACCGTCAGTCCTCGTCCTCAACCCTCAATACTCAATCCTCAATCCTCAAGCCTCAGTCCTCAATCCTCAATCCTCAATCCTCAAGCCTCAATCCTCAACCGTCAGTCCTCGTCCTCAATCCTCAACCCTCAATCCTTAATCCTCAATCTTCAATCATCAATAATCAATCTTCAATCCTCAATCATCAATCCTCAATCCTCAATCCTCAATCCTCAATATTCAACACTCAACCCTCAACCATCAATCCTCAATACTCAACCATCAATCCTCAATTCTCAATACTCAATAGAACATCCTGAACTCTGATGGTTCAATACTCAATCCAGAATATTCAATAATCAAATTTCAAACCTCAAGCATCAATTCTCAACACTCAATCCTCAACACTCAGTCCTCTCTCTTCAATCCTACATCCTCAACCCTCAATCCTCAAGCGTCAATCCTCAATACTCAGTCCTCAATCCTCAATCCTCAATCACCAATCTTCAATCCTCAATACTCAATCTTCAATCCTCAATACTTAATACTCAATCCTCAATCCTCAATTTTCAATCATCAATCCTCAATCTTCAATACTCAATCCTCAATCCTCAATCCTCAGTCCTCAATCCTCTATCCCCAATCCTCAATCCTCAATCCTCAATCATCAATCCTCAATCTTCAATACTCATTCCTCAATCCTGAATCCTCAATCTTCAATCCTCAATACTCAATCTGCAATCCTCAATCCTCAATCCTCAGTCCACAATCCTCATTCTTCAATCTTCAATACCCAATCCTCAATCTTCAATCCTCAATCCTCAATCATCAATTCTCAATCCTCAATCCTCAATCCTCAGACCTCAAACATCAATATTCAACCCTCAGTCCTCGTCCTCAATCCACAACCCTCAATACTCAATCCTCAACCTTCAATCATCAATATTCAGTCTTCAATCCTCAATCCTCAATCCTCAATCCTCAATCCTCAATCCTCAAACCTCAATCCTCAATCCTCAAGCCTCAGTCCTCAATCCTCAAACCTCAATCCTCAAACCTCAATCCTCAACCGTCAGTCCTCGTCCTCAATCCTCAACCGTCAAGCCTCAATCCTCAATCTTCAATCCTCAATCCTCAATCCTCAATCCTCAATCATCAATCCTCAATCCTCAATGCTCAATCCACAACCCTCAATCCTCAGTCCTCAATATTCAATCATCAATATTCAATCTTCAATCCTCAATCCTCTATCCTCAATCCTCAATCCTCAATCATCAATTCTCAATCCTCAATCATCAATCCTCAATCCTCAGGCCTCAAACATCAATATTCATCCCTCAGTCCTCGTTCTCAATCCACAACCCTCAATCCTCAAACCTCAATCCTCAACCGTCAGTCCTCGTCCTCAACCCTCAATACTCAATCCTCAATCCTCAAGCCTCAGTCCTCAATCCTCAATCCTCAATCCTCAAGCCTCAATCCTCAACCGTCAGTCCTCGTCCTCAATCCTCAACCCTCAATCCTTAATCCTCAATCTTCAATCATCAATAATCAATCTTCAATCCTCAATCATCAATCCTCAATCCTCAATCCTCAATCCTCAATATTCAACACTCAACCCTCAACCATCAATCCTCAATACTCAACCATCAATCCTCAATTCTCAATACTCAATAGAACATCCTGAACTCTGATGGTTCAATACTCAATCCAGAATATTCAATAATCAAATTTCAAACCTCAAGCATCAATTCTCAACACTCAATCCTCAACACTCAGTCCTCCCTCTTCAATCCTACATCCTCAACCCTCAATCCTCAAGCGTCAATCCTCAATACTCAATCCTCAATCCTCAATCCTCAATCACCAATCTTCAATCCTCAATACTCAATCTTCAATCCTCAATACTTAATACTCAATCCTCAATCCTCAATTCTCAATCATCAATCCTCAATCTTCAATACTCAATCCTCAATCCTCAATCCTCAGTCCTCAATCCTCTATCCCCAATCCTCAATCCTCAATCCTCAATCCACAATCCTCATTCTTCAATCTTCAATACCCAATCCTCAATCTTCAATCCTCAATCCTCAATCATCAATTCTCAATCCTCAATCCTCAATCCTCAGACCTCAAACATCAATATTCAACCCTCAGTCCTCGTCCTCAATCCACAACCCTCAATACTCAATCCTCAATCTTCAATCATCAATATTCAGTCTTCAATCCTCAATCCTCAATCCTCAATCCTCAATCCTCAATCCTCAAACCTCAATCCTCAATCCTCAAGCCTCAGTCCTCAATCCTCAGACCTCAATCCTCAAACCTCAATCCTCAACCGTCAGTCCTCGTCCTCAATCCTGAACCGTCAAGCCTCAATCCTCAATCTTCAATCCTCAATCCTCAATCCTCAATCCTCAATCATCAATCCTCAATCCTCAATGCTCAATCCACAACCCTCAATCCTCAGTCCTCAATATTCAATCATCAATATTCAATCTTCAATCCTCAATCCTCTATCCTCAATCCTCAATCCTCAATCCTCAATCTTCAAACCTCAATCCTCATCCTCAATACTCAATCCTCAATCTTCGATCCTCAATACTCAAGCTTCAGTCCTCAATCCTCAATCCTCAATCCTCAATCCTCAATCTTCAATCCTAAATACTCAATCTTCAATCCTCAATCCTCAATCCTCAATCCTCAAACCACAATCCTCAATCCACAATCCTCAACCTTCAACACTCAATACTCAATCCTCAATCCTCAATCCTCAATCCTCAATATTCAATCCCCAATACTCAATCTTCAATCCTCAATCCTCAATCCTCGATCCTCAATCCTCAATCCTCAGTCATAAATCCTCAATCTTCAATACTCAATCGTCAATCCTCAGTCCTCAATCCTCAATCCTCAATCCTCGTTCCTCAAACCTCAATCCTCAACCCTCAGTCCTCATCCTCAAATCTCAATTGGCAATCCTCAATCCTCAATCCTCAATCTTCAATCCCCAAATATCAATCTCCAATCCTAGATTCTCAATCCCCAATCCTCAGTCCTTAATCCTCAATCTTCAATCCTCAATCGCCAGTCCTCAATCTTCAATTATCTATGCTCAATCGTCAATCCTCAAGCCTCAGTCCTCAATCCTCAATCCTCAATCCTCAAACCTCAATCCTCAACCGTCAGTCCTCGTCCTCAATCCTCAACCCTCAATCCTCAATCCTCAATCCTCAATCCTGAATCCTCAATCCTCAATCCTCAATCCTCTATCGTCAATCCTCAATCTTCAAACCTCAATCCTCAATCCTCAATACTCAATCCTCAATCTTCAATCCTCAGTACTCAATCTTCATTCCTTAATCCTCAATCCTCAATCCTCAATCCTCAATCTTCAATCCTCAATATTCAATCTTCAATCCTCAATCCTCAACCCTCAATCCTCAATCCTCATTCTTCAATCCTCAATATCCAATCCTCAATCTTCAATCCTCAATCCTCAATCCTCAATCCTCAATCCTCAATCCTCAATCCTCATTCTTCAATCCACAATACCCAATCCTCAATCTCCAATCCTCAATCCTCAATCCAGAATTCTCAATCCTCAATCCTCAGTCCTCAGTCCTAAAACCTCAATCCTCAATCCTCAATCTTCAATCATCAGTACTCAATCTTCAATCCTCAATACTCAATCCTCAATCGTCAATCCTCAATCCCCAATCCTCAATCCTCAATGCTCAATCCTCTATCCTCAATCCTCAATCCTCAATCGTCAATCTTCAATCCTCAATACTCAATCTTCAATCCTCAATCCTCAATCCTCAATCAGCAATCCTCAATCGTCAATCCTCAATCCTCAATCTTCAATCCTCAATACCCAATCAGCAATCCTCAATCGTCAATCCTCAATCCTCAATCCTCAATCTTCAATCCTCAATACTCAATCCTCAATCCTCAATCATCAATTCTCAATTCTCAATCCTCAATACTCAATCCTCAATCTTCAATCCTCAATCCTCAATCCTCAACACTCAATTCTCAATCCTCAATCTTCAATCTTCAATACTCAATCTTCAATCCTCAATCCTCAATCCTCAATCCTCAATCCTCAATCCTCAGTCCTCAATTCTGAATCCTCAACCTTCTATCCTCAATACTCAATCTGCAATCCTCAATCCTCAATCCTCAATCCTCAATCCTCATTCTTCAATCCTCAATACCCAATCCTCAATCTTCAATCCTCAATCCTCAATCCTCAATCATCAATTCTCAATCCTCAATCCTCAATCCTCAGACCTCAAATATCAATATTCAACCCTCAGTCCTCGTCCTCAATCCACAACCCTCAATACTCAATCCTCAATCTTCTATCATCAATATTCAATCTTCAATCCTCAATCCTCAATCCTCAATCCTCAATCCTCAATCCTCAAACCTCAATCCTCAATCCTCAAGCCTCAGTCCTCAATCCTCAATCCTCAATCCTCAAACCTCAATCCTCAACCGTCAGTCCTCGTCCTCAATCCTCAACCCTCAATCCTCAATCCTCAATCTTCAATCATCAATAATCAATCTTCAATCCTCAATCATCAATCCTCAATCCTCAATCCTCAATCCTCAATATTCAACACTCAACCCTCAACCATCAATCCTCAATACTCAACCATCAATCCTCAATTCTCAATACTCAATAGAACATCCTGAACTCTGATGGTTCAATACTCAATCCAGAATATTCAATAATCAAATTTCAAACCTCAAGCATCAATTCTCAACACTCAATCCTCAACACTCAGTCCTCTCTCTTCAATCCTACATCCTCAACCCTCAATCCTCAAGCGTCAATCCTCAATACTCAAACCTCAATCCTCAATCCTCAATCACCAACCATCAATCCCCAATACTCAATCTTCAATCCTCAAAACTCAATCCTCAATCCTCAATCCTCAATCCTCAATCATCAATCCTCAATCTTCAATACTCAATCCTCAATCCTCAATCCTCAATCCTAAATCCTCAATCCTGAATCCTCAATCTTCAGTCCTCAATACTCAATCTGCAATCCTCAATCCTCAATCCTCAATCCTCAATCCTCATTCTTCAATCCTCAATACCCAATCCTCAATCTTCAACCCTCAGTCTTCAATCATCAATTCTCAATCCTCAATCCTCAATCCTCAGGCCTCAAACATCAATATTCAACCCTCTGTCCTCGTTCTCAATCCACAACCCTCAATCCTCAAACCTCAATCCTCAACCGTCAGTCCTCGTCCTCAATCCTCAACACTCAATCCTCAATCCTCAATCTTCAATCTTCAATACTCAATCTTCAATCCTCAATACTCAATCCTCAATCCTCAATCCTCAATCCTCAATCCTCAATCCTCAGTCATAAATCCTCAATCTTCAATACTCAATCGTCAATCCTCAGTCCTCAATCCTCAATCCTCAATCCTCGTTCCTCAAACCTCAATCCTCAAACCTCAGTCCTCATCCTCAATTCTCAATTCTCAATCCTCAATCCTCAATCCTCAATTTTCAATCCCCAATAACCAATCTCCAATCCTAGATCCTCAATCCCCAATCCTCAATCCTTAATCCTCAATCTTCAATCCTCAATACTCAATCTTAAATCCTCAATCCTCAATCCTCAATCCTCAGTCCTCAATCCTGAATCCTCAACCTTCAATCCTCAATACTCAATTTGCAATCCCCAATCCTCAATCCTCAATCCACAATCCTCATTCTTCAATCTTCAATACCCAATCCTCAATCTTCAATCCTCAATCCTCAATCATCATTTCTCAATCCTCAATCATCAATCCTCAATCCTCAGGCCTCAAACATCAATATTCAACCCTCAGTCCTCGGTCTCAATCCACAACCCTCAATCCTCAAACCTCAATCCTCAACCGTCAGTCCTCGTCCTCAATCCTCAACCCTCAATCCTCAATCCTCAGTCTTCAATCTTCAATACTCAATCTTCAATCCTCAATACTCAATCCTCAATCCTCAATCCTCAATCCTCAATCCCCAATCTTCAATCCTCAATCCTCAATCATCAGTCCTCAATCTTCAATACTCATTCCTCAATCCTGAATCCTCAATCTTCAATCCTCAATACTCAATCTGCAATCCTCAATCCTCAATCCTCAATCCACAATCCTCATTCTTCAATCTTCAATACCCAATCCTCAATCTTCAATCCTCAATCCTCAATCATCAATTCTCAATCCTCAATCCTCAATCCTCAGACCTCAAACATCAATATTCAACCCTCAGTCCTCGTCCTCAATCCACAACCCTCAATACTCAATCCTCAATCTTCAATCATCAATATTCAATCTTCAATCCTCAATCCTCAATCCTCAACCCTCAATCCTCAATCCTCAAACCTCAATCCTCAATCCTCAAGCCTCAGTCCTCAATCCTCAATCCTCAATCCTCAAACCTCAATCCTCAACCGTCAGTCCTCGTCCTCAATCCTCAATCCACAACCCTCAATCCTCAAACCTCAATCCTCAACCGTCAGTCCTCGTCCTCAATCCTCAACACTCAATCCTCAATCCTCAATCTTCAATCTTCAATACTCAATCTTCAATCCTCAATACTCAATCCTAAATCCTCAATCCTCAATCCTCAATCCTCAATCCTCAGTCATTAATCCTCAATCTTCAATACTCAATCGTCAATCCTCAGTCCTCAATCCTCAATCCTCAATCCTCGTTCCTCAAACCTCAATCCTCAACCCTCAGTCCTCATCCTCAATTCTCAATTCTCAATCCTCAATCCTCAATCCTCAATTTTCAATCCCCAATAACCAATCTCCAATCCTAGATCCTCAATCCCCAATCCTCAATCCTTAATCCTCAATCTTCAATCCTCAATACTCAATCTTAAATCCTCAATCCTCAATCCTCAATCCTCAGTCCTCAATCCTGAATCCTCAACCTTCAATCCTCAATACTCAATTTGCAATCCCCAATCCTCAATCCTCAATCCACAATCCTCATTCTTCAATCTTCAATACCCAATCCTCAATCTTCAATCCTCAATCCTCAATCATCATTTCTCAATCCTCAATCATCAATCCTCAATCCTCAGGCCTCAAACATCAATATTCAACCCTCAGTCCTCGGTCTCAATCCACAACCCTCAATCTTCAAACCTGAATCCTCAACCGTCAGTCCTCGTCCTCAATCCTCAACCCTCAATCCTCAATCCTCAGTCTTCAATCTTCAATACTCAATCTTCAATCCTCAATACTCAATCCTCAATCCTCAATCCTCAATCCTCAATCCCCAATCTTCAATCCTCAATCCTCAATCATCAGTCCTCAATCTTCAATACTCATTCCTCAATCCTGAATCCTCAATCTTCAATCCTCAATACTCAATCTGCAATCCTCAATCCTCAATCCTCAATCCACAATCCTCATTCTTCAATCTTCAATACCCAATCCTCAATCTTCAATCCTCAATCCTCAATCATCAATTCTCAATCCTCAATCCTCAATCCTCAGACCTCAAACATCAATATTCAACCCTCAGTCCTCGTCCTCAATCCACAACCCTCAATACTCAATCCTCAATCTTCAATCATCAATATTCAATCTTCAATCCTCAATCCTCAATCCTCAACCCTCAATCCTCAATCCTCAAACCTCAATCCTCAATCCTCAAGCCTCAGTCCTCAATCCTCAATCCTCAATCCTCAAACCTCAATCCTCAACCGTCAGTCCTCGTCCTCAATCCTCAACCGTCAAGCCCCAATCCTCAATCTTCAATCCTCAATCTTCAATACTCAATCCTCAATCCTCAATCCTCAATCCTCAATCCTCAATCCCCAATCCTCAATCCTCAATCCTCAATCATCAATCCTCAATCTTCAATACTCATTCCTCTATCCTGAATCCCCAATCTTCAATCCTCAATACTCAATCTGCAATCCTCAATCCTCAATCCTCAATCCACAATCCTCATTCTTCAATCTTCAATACCCAATCCTCAATCTTCAATCCTCAATCCTCAATCATCAATTCTCAATCCTCAATCCTCAATCCTCAGACCTCAAACATCAATATTCAACCCTCAGTCCTCGTCCTCAATCCACAACCCTCAATACTCAATCCTCAATTTTCAATCATCAATATTCAATCTTCAATCCTCAATCCTCAATCCTCAATCCTCAATCCTCAATCCTCAAACCTCAATCCTCAATCCTCAAGCCTCAGTCCTCAATCCTCAATCCTCAATCCTCAAACCTCAATCCTCAACCGTCAGTCCTCGTCCTCAATCCTCAACCGTCAAGCCTCAATCCTCAATCCTCAAACCTCAATCCTCAATCCTCAATCCTCAATCCTCAGTCCTCAATCTTCAATCCTCAATACTCAATCCTCAATCCTCAATCATCAATTCTCAATTCTCAATCCTCAATATTCAATCATCAATACTCAATCTTCAATCCTCAATCTTCAATCCTCAATACTCAATCTTCAATCCTCAACCATCAGTCTTCATCCTCAATTCTCAATTCTCAATCCTCAATCCTCAATCCTCAATCCTCAATCCTCAATCATGAATAACCAATCTCCAATCCTACATCCTCAATCCCCAATCCTCAATCCTTAATCCTCAATATTCAATCCTCAATCGCCAGTCCTCAATCTTCAATCCTCAATCCTCAATCCTCAATCCTCAATCCTCAATCCTAAATCCTCAATCCTCATTCTTCAATCCTCAATACCCAAACCTCAATCTTCAATCCTCAATCCTCAATCCTGAATTCTCAATCCTCAATCCTCAGTCCTCAGTCCTCAAACCTCAATCCTCAACCCTCAGCCCTCATCCTCAATCCTCAGTCCTCAATCCTCAATCCTCAGCCCTCAGTCCTCAAACCTCAATGCTCAATCCTCAATCCCCAATCCTCAATCCTCAATCCTCAATCATCAATCCTCAACCTTCAATACTCATTCCTCAATCCTGAATCCTCAATCTTCAATCCTCAATACTCAATCTTCAACCCTCAATCCTCAATCCTCAATCCTCAATCCTAAATCCTCAATCCTGAATCCTTAACCTTCAGTCCTCAATACTCAATCTGCAATCCTCAACCCTCAATCCTCAATCCTCAACCCTCATTCTTCAATCCTCAATACCCAATCCTCAATCTTCAACCCTCAGTCCTGAATCATCAATTCTCAATCCTTAATACTCAATCCTCAGGCCTCAAACATCAATATTCAACCCCTTGTCCTCGTTCTCAATCCACAACCCTCAATCCTCAAACCTCAATCCTCAACCGTCAGTCCTCGTCCTCAATCCTCAACCCTCAATCCTCAATCCTCAATCTTCAATCTTCAATACTCAATCTTCAATCCTCAATACTCAATCCTCAATCCTCAATCCTCAATCCTCAGTCATAAATCCTCAATCTTCAATACTCAATCGTCAATCCTCAGTCCTCAATCCTCAATCCTCAATCCTCGTTCCTCAAACCTCAATCCTCAACCCTCAGTCCTCATCCTCACATCTCAATTCTCAATCCTCAATCCTCTATCCTCATTCTTCAATCCCCAATAACCAATCTCCAATCCTAGATCCTCAATCCTCAATCCTCAATCCTTAATCCTCAATCTTCAATCCTCAATACTCAATCTTAAATCCTCAATCCTCAATCCTCTATCCTCAATCCTCAGTCCTCAATACTGAATCCTCAACCTTCAATCCTCAATACTCAATCTGCAATCCTCAATCCTCAATCCTCAATCCACAATCCTCATTCTTCAATCTTCAATATCCAATCCTCAATCTTCAATCCTCAATCCTCAATCCTCAGGCCTCAAACATCAATATTCATCCCTCAGTCCTCGTTCTCAATCCACAACCCTCAATCCTCAAACCTCAATCCTCAACCGTCAGTCCTCGTCCGCAACCCTCAATACTCAATCCTCAATCCTCAAGCCTCAGTCCTCAATCCTCAATCCTCAATCCTCAAGCCTCAATCCTCAACCGTCAGTCCTCGTCCTCAATCCTCAACCCTCAATTCTTAATCCTCAATCTTCAATCATCAATAATCAATCTTCAATCCTCAATCATCAATCCTCAATCCTCAATCCTCAATCCTCAATATTCAACACTCAACCCTCAACCATCAATCCTCAATACTCAACCATCAATCCTCAATTCTCAATACTCAATAGAACATCCTGAACTCTGATGGTTCAATACTCAATCCAGAATATTCAATAATCAAATTTCAAACCTCAAGCATCAATTCTCAACACTCAATCCTCAACACTCAGTCCTCTCTCTTCAATCCTACATCCTCAACCCTCAATCCTCAAGCGTCAATCCTCAATACTCAGTCCTCAATCCTCAATCCTCAATCACCAATCTTCAATCCTCAATACTCAATCTTCAATCCTCAATACTTAATACTCAATCCTCAATCCTCAATTCTCAATCATCAATCCTCAATCTTCAATACTCAATCCTCAATCCTCAATCCTCAGTCCTCAATCCTCTATCCCCAATCCTCAATCCTCAATCCTCAATCATCAATCCTCAATCTTCAATACTCATTCCTCAATCCTGAATCCTCAATCTTCAATCCTCAATACTCAATCTGCAATCCTCAATCCTCAATCCTCAGTCCACAATCCTCATTCTTCAATCTTCTATACCCAATCCTCAATCTTCAATCCTCAATCCTCAATCATCAATTCTCAATCCTCAATCCTCAATCCTCAGACCTCAAACATCAATATTCAACCCTCAGTCCTCGTCCTCAATCCACAACCCTCAATACTCAATCCTCAATCTTCAATCATCAATATTCAGTCTTCAATCCTCAATCCTCAATCCTCAATCCTCAATCCTCAATCCTCAAACCTCAATCCTCAATCCTCAAGCCTCAGTCCTCAATCCTCAAACCTCAATCCTCAAACCTCAATCCTCAACCGTCAGTCCTCGTCCTCAATCCTCAACCGTCAAGCCTCAATCCTCAATCTTCAATCCTCAATCCTCAATCCTCAATCCTCAATCATCAATCCTCAATCCTCAATGCTCAATCCACAACCCTCAATCCTCAGTCCTCAATATTCAATCATCAATATTCAATCTTCAATCCTCAATCCTCTATCCTCAATCCTCAATCCTGAATCCTCAATCTTCAAACCTCAATCCTACCATCCTCAATACTGAATCCTCAATCTTCGATCCTCAATACTCAAGCTTCAGTCCTCAATCCTCAATCCTCAATCCTCAATCCTCAATCTTCAATCCTCAATACTCAATCTTCAATCCTCAATCCTCAATCCTCAATCCTCAAACCACAATCCTCAATCCACAATCCTCAACCTTCAACACTCAATACTCAATCCTCAATCCTCAATCCTCAATCCTCAATATTCAATCCCCAATACTCAATCTTCAATCCTCAATCCTCAATCCTCGATCCTCAATCCTCAATCCTCAGTCATAAATCCTCAATCTTCAATACTCAATCGTCAATCCTCAGTCCTCAATCCTCAATCCTCAATCCTCGTTCCTCAAACCTCAATCCTCAACCCTCAGTCCTCATCCTCAAATCTCAATTGGCAATCCTCAATCCTCAATCCTCAATCTTCAATCCCCAAAAATCAATCTCCAATCCTAGATTCTCAATCCCCAATCCTCAGTCCTTAATCCTCAATCTTCAATCCTCAATTGGCAGTCCTCAATCTTCAATCCCCTATGCTCAATCGTCAATCCTCAAGCCTCAGTCCTCAATCCTCAATCCTCAATCCTCAAACCTCAATCCTCAACCGTCAGTCCTCGTCCTCAATCCTCAACCCTCAATCCTCAATCCTCAATCCTCAATCCTGAATCCTCAATCCTCAATCCTCAATCCTCTATCGTCAATCCTCAATCTTCAAACCTCAATCCTCAATCCTCAATACTCAATCCTCAATCTTCAATCCTCAGTACTCAATCTTCATTCCTTAATCCTCAATCCTCAATCCTCAATCCTCAATCTTCAATCCTCAATATTCAATCTTCAATCCTCAATCCTCAACCCTCAATCCTCAATCCTCATTCTTCAATCCTCAATATCCAATCCTCAATCTTCAATCCTCAATCCTCAATCCTCAATCCTCAATCCTCAATCCTCAATCCTCATTCTTCAATCCACAATACCCAATCCTCAATCTCCAATCCTCAATCCTCAATCCAGAATTCTCAATCCTCAATCCTCAGTCCTCAGTCCTCAAACCTCAATCCTCAATCCTCAATCTTCAATCATCAGTACTCAATCTTCAATCCTCAATACCCAATCCTCAATCGTCAACCCTCAACCCCCAATCCTCAATCCTCAATGCTCAATCCTCTATCCTCAATCCTCAATCCTCAATCCTCAATCTTCAATCCTCAATACTCAATCTTCAATCCTCAATCCTCAATCCTCAATCCTCAATCCTCAGTCCTCAATCCTGAATCCTCAATCTTCAATCCTCAATACCCAATCAGCAATCCTCAATCGTCAATCCTCAATCCTCAATCCTCATTCTTCAATCCTCAATACTCAATCCTCAATCTTCAACCCTCAGTCCTCAATCATCAATTCTCAATCCTCAATCCTCAATCCTCAGGCCTCAAACATCAATATTCAACCCTCAGTCCTCGTTCTTAATCAACAACCCTCAAACCTCAAACCTCAATCCTCAACCGTCAGTCGTCGTCCTCAATCCTCAACCCTCAATCCTCAATCCTCAATCTTCAATCTTCAATACTCAATCTTCAATCCTCAACACTCAATCCTCAATCCTCAATCCTCAATCCTAAGTCATAAATCCTCAATCTTCAATACTCAATCGTCAATCCTCAGTCCTCAATCCTCAATCCTCAATCTTCGTTCCTCAAACCTCAATCCTCAACCCTCAGTCCTCATCCTCAATTCTCAATTCTCAATCCTCAGTCCTCAATCCTCAATCATCAATTCTCAATTCTCAAACCTCAATACTCAATCCTCAATCTTCAATCCTCAATCCTCAATCCTCAACCCTCAATCCTCAATCCTCAATCTTCAATCTTCAATACTCAATCTTCAATCCTCAATCCTCAATCCTCAATCCTCAATCCTCAGTCCTCAATTCTGAATCCTCAACCTTCTATCCTCAATCCTCAATCCTCATTCTTCAATCCACAATACCCAATCCTCAATCTCCAATCCTCAATCCTCAATCCAGAATTCTCAATCCTCAATCCTCAGTCCTCAGTCCTCAAACCTCAATCCTCAATCCTCAATCTTCAATCATCAGTACTCAATCTTCAATCCTCAATACTCAATCCTCAATCGTCAATCCTCAATCCCCAATCCTCAATCCTCAATGCTCAATCCTCTATCCTCAATCCTCAATCCTCAATCGTCAATCTTCAATCCTCAATACTCAATCTTCAATCCTCAATCCTCAATCCTCAATCAGCAATCCTCAATCGTCAATCCTCAATCCTCAATCTTCAATCCTCAGTACCCAATCAGCAATCCTCAATCGTCAATCCTCAATCCTCAATCCTCAATCTTCAATCCTCAATACTCAATCCTCAATCCTCAATCATCAATTCTCAATTCTCAATCCTCAATACTCAATCCTCAATCTTCAATCCTCAATCCTCAATCCTCAACACTCAATCCTCAATACTCAATCTTAAATCCTCAATCCTCAATCCTCAATCCTCAATCCTCAGTCCTCAATACTGAATCCTCAACCTTCAATCCTCAATACTCAATCTGCAATCCTCAATCCTCAATCCTCAATCCACAATCCTCATTCTTCAATCTTCAATATCCAATCCTCAATCTTCAATCCTCAATCCTCAATCATCAATTCTCAATCCTCTATCATCAATCCTCAATCCTCAGGCCTCAAACATCAATATACATCCCTCAGTCCTCGTTCTCAATCCACAACCCTCAATCCTCAAACCTCAATCCTCAACCGTCAGTCCTCGTCCTCAACCCTCAATACTCAATCCTCAATCCTCAAGCCTCAGTCCTCAATCCTCAATCCTCAATCCTCAAGCCTCAATCCTCAACCGTCAGTCCTCGTCCTCAATCCTCAACCCTCAATCCTTAATCCTCAATCTTCAATCATCAATAATCAATCTTCAATCCTCAATCATCAATCCTCAATCCTCAATCCTCAATCCTCAATATTCAACACTCAACCCTCAACCATCAATCCTCAATACTCAACCATCAATCCTCAATTCTCAATACTCAATAGAACATCCTGAACTCTGATGGTTCAATACTCAATCCAGAATATTCAATAATCAAATTTCAAACCTCAAGCATCAATTCTCAACACTCAATCCTCAACACTCAGTCCTCTCTCTTCAATCCTACATCCTCAACCCTCAATCCTCAATCGTCAATCCTCAATCCCCAATCCTCAATCCTCAATGCTCAATCCTCTATCCTCAATCCTCAATCCTCAATCGTCAATCTTCAATCCTCAATACTCAATCTTCAATCCTCAATCCTCAATCCTCAATCAGCAATCCTCAATCGTCAATCCTCAATCCTCAATCTTCAATCCTCAGTACCCAATCAGCAATCCTCAATCGTCAATCCTCAATCCTCAATCCTCAATCTTCAATCCTCAATACTCAATCCTCAATCCTCAATCATCAATTCTCAATTCTCAATCCTCAATACTCAATCCTCAATCTTCAATCCTCAATCCTCAATCCTCAACACTCAATCCTCAATACTCAATCTTAAATCCTCAATCCTCAATCCTCAATCCTCAATCCTCAGTCCTCAATACTGAATCCTCAACCTTCAATCCTCAATACTCAATCTGCAATCCTCAATCCTCAATCCTCAATCCACAATCCTCATTCTTCAATCTTCAATATCCAATCCTCAATCTTCAATCCTCAATCCTCAATCATCAATTCTCAATCCTCTATCATCAATCCTCAATCCTCAGGCCTCAAACATCAATATACATCCCTCAGTCCTCGTTCTCAATCCACAACCCTCAATCCTCAAACCTCAATCCTCAACCGTCAGTCCTCGTCCTCAACCCTCAATACTCAATCCTCAATCCTCAAGCCTCAGTCCTCAATCCTCAATCCTCAATCCTCAAGCCTCAATCCTCAACCGTCAGTCCTCGTCCTCAATCCTCAACCCTCAATCCTTAATCCTCAATCTTCAATCATCAATAATCAATCTTCAATCCTCAATCATCAATCCTCAATCCTCAATCCTCAATCCTCAATATTCAACACTCAACCCTCAACCATCAATCCTCAATACTCAACCATCAATCCTCAATTCTCAATACTCAATAGAACATCCTGAACTCTGATGGTTCAATACTCAATCCAGAATATTCAATAATCAAATTTCAAACCTCAAGCATCAATTCTCAACACTCAATCCTCAACACTCAGTCCTCTCTCTTCAATCCTACATCCTCAACCCTCAATCCTCAAGCGTCAATCCTCAATACTCAATCCTCAATCCTCAATCCTCAATCACCAATCTTCAATCCTCAATACTCAATCTTCAATCCTCAATACTTAATACTCAATCCTCAATCCTCAATTCTCAATCATCAATCCTCAATCTTCAATACTCAATCCTCAATCCTCAATCCTCAGTCCTCAATCCTCTATCCCCAATCCTCAATCCTCAATCCTCAATCATCAATACTCAATCTTCAATACTCATTCCTCAATCCTGAATCCTCAATCTTCAATCCTCAATACTCAATCTGCAATCCTCAATCCTCAATCCTCAGTCCACAATCCTCATTCTTCAATCTTCAATACCCAATCCTCAATCTTCAATCCTCAATCCTCAATCATCAATTCTCAATCCTCAATCCTCAATCCTCAGACCTCAAACATCAATATTCAACCCTCAGTCCTCGTCCTCAATCCACAACCCTCAATACTCAATCCTCAATCTTCAATCATCAATATTCAGTCTTCAATCCTCAATCCTCAATCCTCAATCCTCAATCCTCAATCCTCAAACCTCAATCCTCAATCCTCAAGCCTCAGTCCTCAATCCTCAAACCTCAATCCTCAAACCTCAATCCTCAACCGTCAGTCCTCGTCCTCAATCCTCAACCGTCAAGCCTCAATCCTCAATCTTCAATCCTCAATCCTCAATCCTCAATCCTCAATCATCAATCCTCAATCCTCAATGCTCAATCCACAACCCTCAATCCTCAGTCCTCAATATTCAATCATCAATATTCAATCTTCAATCCTCAATCCTCTATCCTCAATCCTCAATCCTCAATCCTCAATCTTCAAACCTCAATCCTCATCCTCAATACTCAATCCTCAATCTTCGATCCTCAATACTCAAGCTTCAGTCCTCAACCCTCAATCCTCAATCCTCAATCCTCAATCTTCAATCCTCAATACTCAATCTTCAATCCTCAATCCTCAATCCTCAATCCTCAAACCACAATCCTCAATCCACCATCCTCAACCTTCAACACTCAATACTCAATCCTCAATCCTCAATCCTCAATCCTCAATATTCAATCCCCAATACTCAATCTTCAATCCTCAATCCTCAATCCTCGATCCTCAATCCTCAATCCTCAGTCATAAATCCTCAATCTTCCATACTCAATCGTCAATCCTCAGTCCTCAATCCTCAATCCTCAATCCTCGTTCCTCAAACCTCAATCCTCAACCCTCAGTCCTCATCCTCAAATCTCAATTGGCAATCCTCAATCCTCAATCCTCAATCTTCAATCCCCAAAAATCAATCTCCAATCCTAGATTCTCAATCCCCAATCCTCAGTCCTTAATCCTCAATCTTCAATCCTCAATCGGCAGTCCTCAATCTTCAATCCTCTATGCTCAATCGTCAATCATCAAGCCTCAGTCCTCAATCCTCAATCCTCAATCCTCAAACCTCAATCCTCAACCGTCAGTCCTCGTCCTCAATCCTCAACCCTCAATCCTCAATCCTCAATCCTCAATCCTGAATCCTCAATCCTCAATCCTCAATCCTCTATCGTCAATCCTCAATCTTCAAACCTCAATCCTCAATCCTCAATACTCAATCCTCAATCTTCAATCCTCAGTACTCAATCTTCATTCCTTAATCCTCAATCCTCAATCCTCAATACTCAATCTTCAATCCTCAATATTCAATCTTCAATCCTCAATCCTCAACCCTCAATCCTCAATCCTCATTCTTCAATCCTCAATATCCAATCCTCAATCTTCAATCCTCAATCCTCAATCCTCAATCCTCAATCCTCAATCCTCAATCCTCATTCTTCAATCCACAATACCCAATCCTCAATCTCCAATCCTCAATCCTCAATCCAGAATTCTCAATCCTCAATCCTCAGTCCTCAGTCCTCAAACCTCAATCCTCAATCCTCAATCTTCAATCATCAGTACTCAATCTTCAATCCTCAATACTCAATCCTCAATCGTCAATCCTCAATCCCCAATCCTCAATCCTCAATGCTCAATCCTCTATCCTCAATCCTCAATCCTCAATCCTCAATCTTCAATCCTCAATACTCAATCTTCAATCCTCAATCCTCAATCCTCAATCCTCAATCCTCAATCCTCAATCCTGAATCCTCAATCTTCAATCCTCAATACCCAATCAGCAATCCTCAATCGTCAGTCCTCAATCCTCAATCCTCATTCTTCAATCCTCAATACTCAATCCTCAATCTTCAACCCTCAGTCCTCAATCATCAATTCTCAATCCTCAATCCTCAATCCTCAGGCCTCAAACATCAATATTCAACCCTCAGTCCTCGTTCTCAATCAACAACCCTCAAACCTCAAACCTCAATCCTCAACCGTCAGTCGTTGTCCTCAATCCTCAACCCTCAATCCTCAATCCTCAATCTTCAATCTTCAATACTCAATCTTCAATCCTCAATACTCAATCCTCAATCCTCAATCCTCAATCCTAAGTCATAAATCCTCAATCTTCAATACTCAATCGTCAATCCTCAGTCCTCAATCCACAATCCTCAATCTTCGTTCCTCAAACCTCAATCCTCAACCCTCAGTCCCCATCCTCAATTCTCAATTCTCAATCCTCAGTCCTCAATCCTCAATCTTCAATCCCCAATAATCAATCTCCAATCCTAGATCCTCAATCCCCAATCCTCAATCCTTAATCCTCAATCTTCAATCCTCAATACTCAATCTTCAATCCTCAATCCTCCATCCTCAATCCTCAATCCTCAGTCCTCAATCCTGAATCCTCAACCTTCAATCCTCAATACTCAATCTGCTATCCGCAATTCTCAATCCTCAATCCTCAATCCTCATTCTTCAATCCTCAATACCCAATCCTCAATCTTCAATCCTCAATCATCAATCATCAATTCTCAATCCACAATCCTCAATCCTCAGACCTCAAACATCAATATTCAACCCTCAGTCCTCGTCCTCAATCCACAACACTCAATGCTCAATCCTCAATCTTCAATCATCAATATTCAATCTTCAATCCTCAATCCTCAATCCTCAAGCCTCAATCCTCAATCCTCAAACCTCAATCCTCAATCCTCAATCCTCAATCCTCAATCCTCAATCTTCAATCCTCAATACTGAATCCTCAATCCTCAATCATCAATTCTCAATTCTCAATCCTCAATACTCAATCCTCAATCTTCAATCCTCAATCCTCAATCCTCAACCCTCAATCCTCAATCCTCAATCTTCAATCTTCAATACTCAATCTTCAATCCTCAATCCTCAATCCTCAATCCTCAATCCTCAGTCCTCAATTCTGAATCCTCAACCTTCTATCCTCAATCCTCAATCCTCATTCTTCAATCCACAATACCCAATCCTCAATCTCCAATCCTCAATCCTCAATCCAGAATTCTCAATCCTCAATCCTCAGTCCTCAGTCCTCAAACCTCAATCCTCAATCCTCAATCTTCAATCATCAGTACTCAATCTTCAATCCTCAATACTCAATCCTCAATCGTCAATCCTCAATCCCCAATCCTCAATCCTCAATGCTCAATCCTCTATCCTCAATCCTCAATCCTCAATCGTCAATCTTCAATCCTCAATACTCAATCTTCAATCCTCAATCCTCAATCCTCAATCAGCAATCCTCAATCGTCAATCCTCAATCCTCAATCTTCAATCCTCAATACCCAATCAGCAATCCTCAATCGTCAATCCTCAATCCTCAATCCTCAATCTTCAATCCTCAATACTCAATCCTCAATCCTCAATCATCAATTCTCAATTCTCAATCCTCAATGCTCAATCCTCAATCTTCAATCCTCAATCCTCAATCCTCAACACTCAATCCTCAATCCTCAATCTTCAATCTTTAATACTCAATCTTCAATCCTCAATCCTCAATCCTCAATCCTCAATCCTCAATCCTCAGTCCTCAATTCTGAATCCTCAACCTCCTATCCTCAATACTCAATCTGCAATCCTCAATCCTCAATCCTCAATCCTCAATCCTCATTCTTCAATCCTCAATACCCAATCTTCAATCTTCAATCCTCAATCCTCAATCCTCAATCATCAATTCTCAATCCTCAATCCTCAATCCTCAGACCTCAAATAGCAATATTCAACCCTCAGTCCTCGTCCTCAATCCACAACACTCAATACTCAATCCTCAATCTTCAATCATCAATATTCAATCTTCAATCCTCAATCCTCAATCCTCATTCCTCAATCCTCAATCCTCAAACCTCAATCCTCAATCCTCAAGCCTCAGTCCTCAATCGTCAATCCTCAATCCTCAAACCTCAATCCTCAACCGTCAGTCCTCAATACTCAATCCTCAATCCTCAATCCTCAATCACCAATCTTCAATCCTCAATACTCAATCTTCAATCCTCAATACTTAATACTCAATCCTCAATCCTCAATTCTCAATCATCAATCCTCAATCTGCAATACTCAATCCTCAATCCTCAATCCTCAGTCCTCAATCCTCTATCCCCAATCCTCAATCCTCAATCCTCAATCATCAATCCTCAATCTTCAATACTCATTCCTCAATCCTGAATCCTGAATCTTCAATCCTCAACACTCAATCTGCAATCCTCAATCCTCAATCCTCAATCCACAATCCTCATTCTTCAATCTTCAATACCCAATCCTCAATCTTCAATCCTCAATCCTCAATCATCAATTCTCAATCCTCAAACCTCAATCCTCAGACCTCAAACATCAATATTCAACCCTCAGTCCTCGTCCTCAATCCACAACCCTCAATACTCAATCCTCAATCTTCAATCATCAATATTCAGTCTTCAATCCTCAATCCTCAATCCTCAATCCTCAATCCTCAATCCTCAAACCTCAGTCCTCAATCCTCAAGCCTCAGTCCTCAATCCTCAAACCTCAATCCTCAAACCTCAATCCTCAACCGTCAGTCCTCGTCCTCAATCCTCAACCGTCAAGCCTCAATCCTCAATCTTCAATCCTCAATCCTCAATCCTCAATCCTCAATCATCAATCCTCAATCCTCAATGCTCAATCCACAACCCTCAATCCTCAGTCCTCAATATTCAATCATCAATATTCAATCTTCAATCCTCAATCCTCTATCCTCAATCCTCAATCCTCATTCCTCAATCTTCAAACCTCAATCCTCATCCTCAATACTCAATCCTCAATCTTCGATCCTCAATACTCAAGCTTCAGTCCTCAATCCTCAATCCTCAATCCTCAATCCTCAATCTTCAATCCTCAATACTCAATCTTCAATCCTCAATCCTCAATCCTCAATCCTCAAACCACAATCCTCAATCCACAATCCTCAACCTTCAACACTCAATACTCAATCCTCAATCCTCAATCCTCAATCCTCAATATTCAATCCCCAATACTCAATCTTCAATCCTCAATCCTCAATCCTCGATCCTCAATCCTCAATCCTCAGTCATAAATCCTCAATCTTCAATACTCAATCGTCAATCCTCAGTCCTCAATCCTCAATCCTCAATCCTCGTTCCTCAAACCTCAATCCTCAACCCTCAGTCCTCATCCTCAAATCTCAATTGGCAATCCTCAATCCTCAATCCTCAATCTTCAATCCCCAAAAATCAATCTCCAATCCTAGATTCTCAATCCCCAATCCTCAGTCCTTAATCCTCAATCTTCAATCCTCAATCGCCAGTCCTCAATCTTCAATCCTCTATGCTCAATCGTCAATCCTCAAGCCTCAGTCCTCAATCCTCAATCCTCAATCCTCAAACCTCAATCCTCAACCGTCAGTCCTCGTCCTCAATCCTCAACCCTCAATCCTCAATCCTCAATCCTCAATCCTGAATCCTCAATCCTCAATCCTCAATCCTCTATCGTCAATCCTCAATCTTCAAACCTCAATCCTCAATCCTCAATACTCAATCCTCAATCTTCAATCCTCAGTACTCAATCTTCATTCCTTAATCCTCAATCCTCAATCCTCAATCCTCAATCTTCAATCCTCAATATTCAATCTTCAATCCTCAATCCTCAACCCTCAATCCTCAATCCTCATTCTTCAATCCTCAATATCCAATCCTCAATCTTCAATCCTCAATCCTCAATCCTCAATCCTCAATCCTCAATCCTCAATCCTCATTCTTCAATCCACAATACCCAATCCTCAATCTCCAATCCTCAATCCTCAATCCAGAATTCTCAATCCTCAATCCTCAGTCCTCAGTCCTCAAACCTCAATCCTCAATCCTCAATCTTCAATCATCAGTACTCAATCTTCAATCCTCAATACTCAATCCTCAATCGTCAATCCTCAATCCCCAATCCTCAATCCTCAATGCTCAATCCTCTATCCTCAATCCTCAATCCTCAATCCTCAATCTTCAATCCTCAATACTCAATCTTCAATCCTCAATCCTCAATCCTCAATCCTCAATCCTTAATCCTCAATCCTGAATCCTCAATCTTCAATCCTCAATACCCAATCAGCAATCCTCAATCGTCAATCCTCAATCCTCAATCCTCATTCTTCAATCCTCAATAATCAATCCTCAATCTTCAACCCTCAGTCCTCAATCATCAATTCTCAATCCTCAATCCTCAATCCTCAGGACTCAAACATCAATATTCATCCCTCAGTCCTCAATTCTGAATCCTCAACCTTCTATCCTCAATCCTCAATCCTCATTCAACAATCCACAATACCCAATCCTCAATCTCCAATCCTCAATCCTCAATCCAGAATTCTCAATCCTCAATCCTCAGTCCTCAGTTCTCAAACCTCAATCCTCAATCCTCAATCTTCAATCATCAGTACTCAATCTTCAATCCTCAATACTCAATCCTCAATCGTCAATCCTCAATCCCCAATCCTCAATCCTCAATGCTCAATCCTCTATCCTCAATCCTCAATCCTCAATCGTCAATCTTCAATCCTCAATACTCAATCTTCAATCCTCAATCCTCAATCCTCAATCAGCAATCCTCAATCGTCAATCCTCAATCCTCAATCTTCAATCCTCAATACCCAATCAGCAATCCTCAATCGTCAATCCTCAATCCTCAATCCTCAATCTTCAATCCTCAATACTCAATCCTCAATCCTCAATCATCAATTCTCAATTCTCAATCCTCAATACTCAAGCCTCAATCTTCAATCCTCAATCCTCAATCCTCAACACTCAATCCTCAATCCTCAATCTTCAATCTTCAATACTCAATCTTCAATCCTCAATCCTCAATCCTCAATCCTCAATCCTCAATCCTCAGTCCTCAATTCTGAATCCTCAACCTCCTATCCTCAATACTCAATCTGCAATCCTCAATCCTCAATCCTCAATCCTCAATCCTCATTCTTCAATCCTCAATACCCAATCCTCAATCTTCAATCCTCAATCCTCAATCCTCAATCATCAATTCTCAATCCTCAATCCTCAATCCTCAGACCTCAAATAGCAATATTCAACCCTCAGTCCTCGTCCTCAATCCACAACCCTCAATACTCAATCCTCAATCTTCAATCATCAATATTCAATCTTCAATCCTCAGTCCTCAATCCTCATTCCTCAATCCTCAATCCTCAATCCTCAATCCTCAATCCTCAAGCCTCAGTCCTCAATCCTCAATCCTCAATCCTCAAACCTCAATCCTCAAACCTCAATCCTCAATCCTCAATCCTCAATTCTCAATCCTCAATCTTCAATCCTCAATACTCAATCCTCAATCCTCAATCATCAATTCTCAATTCTCAATCCTCAATATTCAATCATCAATACTCAATCTTCAATCCTCAATCTTCAATCCTCAATACTCAATCTTCAATCCCCAACCCTCAGTCTTCATCCTCAATTCTCAATTCTCAATCCTCAATCCTCAATCCTCAATCCTCAATCCTCAATCATGAATAACCAATCTCCAATCCTACATCCTCAATCCCCAATCCTCAATCCTTAATCCTCAATATTCAATCCTCAATCGCCAGTCCTCAATCTTCAATCCTCAATCCTCAATCCTCAATCCTCATTCTTCAATCCTCAATACCCAATCCTCAATCTTCAACCCTCAGTCCTGAATCATCAATTCTCACTCCTCAATCCTCAATCCTCAGGCCTCAAACATCAATATTCAACCCTCAGTCCTCGTTCTCAATCCACAACCCTCAATCCTCAAACCTCAATCCTCAACCGTCAGTCCTCGTCCTCAATCCTCAATACTCAATCCTCAATCCTCAAGCCTCAGTCCTCAATCCTCAATCCTCAATCCTCAAACCTCAATCCTCAACCGTCAGTCCTCGTCCTCAATCCTCAACCCTCAATCCTCAATCCTCAATCTTCAATCATCAATAATCAATCTTCAATCCTCAATCATCAATCCTCAATCCTCAATCCTCAATCCTCAATATTCAACACTCAACCCTCAACCATCAATCCTCAATACTCAACCATCAATCCTCAATTCTCAATACTCAATAGAACATCCTGAACTCTGATGGTTCAATACTCAATCCAGAATATTCAATAATCAAATTTCAAACCTCAAGCATCAATTCTCAACACTCAATCCTCAACACTCAGTCCTCTCTCTTCAATCCTACATCCTCAACCCTCAATCCTCAAGCGTCAATCCTCAATACTCAATCCTCAATCCTCAATCCTCAATCCTCAATCACCAATCTTCAATCCTCAATACTCAATCTTCAATCCTCAATACTCAATCCTCAATCCTCAATCCTCAATCCTCAATCATCAATCCTCAATCTTCAATACTCAATCCTCAATCCTCAATCCTCAATCCTCAATCCTCAATCCCCAATCCTCAATCCTCAATCCTCAATCATCAATCCTCATTCTTCAATCCTCAATACCCAATCCTCAATCTTCAATCCTCAATCCTCAATCCTCAATCATCAATTCTCAATACTCAATCCTCAATCCTCAGACCTCAAATATCAATATTCAACCCTCAGTCCTCGTCCTCAATCCACAACCCTCAATACTCAATCCTCAATCTTCAATCATCAATATTCAATCTTCAATCCTCAATCCTCAATCCTCAATCCTCAATCCTCAATCCTCAAGCCTCAATCCTCAATCCTCAAGCCTCAGTCCTCAATCCTCAATCCTCAATCCTCAAACCTCAATCCTCAACCGTCAGTCCTCGTCCTCAATCCTCAACCCTCAATCCTCATTCCTCAATCTTCAATCATCAATAATCAATCTTCAATCCTCAATCATCAATCCTCAATCCTCAATCCTCAATCCTCAATATTCAACACTCAACCCTCAACCATCAATCCTCAATACTCAACCATCAATCCTCAATTCTCAATACTCAATAGAACATCCTGAACTCTGATGGTTCAATACTCAATCCAGAATATTCAATAATCAAATTTCAAACCTCAAGCATCAATTCTCAACACTCAATCCTCAACACTCAGTCCTCTCTCTTCAATCCTACATCCTCAACCCTCAATCCTCAAGCGTCAATCCTCAATACTCAATCCTCAATCCTCAATCCTCAATCACCAATCTTCAATCCTCAACACTCAAACTTCAATCCTCAATACTCAATCCTCAATCCTCAATCATCAATCCTAAATCTTCAATACTCAGTCCTCAATCCTCAATCCTCAATCCTCAATCCTCAATCCCCTATCCTCAATCCTCAATCCTCAATCATCAATCCTCAATCTTCAATACTCATTCCTCAATCCTGAATCCTCAATCTTCAATCCTCAATACTCAATCTGCAATCCTCAATCCTCAATCCTCAATCCACAATCCTCATCCTTCAATCTTCAATACCCAATCCTCAATCTTCAGTCCTCAATCCTCAATCATCAATTCTCAATCCTCAATCCTCAATCCTCAGACCTCAAACATCAATATTCTACCCTCAGTCCTCGTCCTCAGTCCACAACCCTCAATACTCAATCCTCAATCTTCAATCATCAATATTCAATCTTCAATCCTCAATCCTCAATCCTCAATCCTCAATCCTCAATCCTCAAACCTCAAGCCTCAGTCCTCAATCCTCAATCCTCAATCCTCAAACCTCAATCCTCAACCGTCAGTCCTCGTCCTCAATCCTCAACCCTCAATCCTCAATCCTCAATCTTCAATCATCAATAATCAATCTTCAATCCTCAATCATCAATCCTCAATCCTCAATCCTCAATCCTCAATATTCAACACTCAGCCCTCAACCATCAATCCTCAATACTCAACCATCAATCCTCAATTCTCAATACTCAATAGAACATCCTGAACTCTGATGGTTCATTACTCAATCCAGAATATTCCATAATCAAATTTCAAACCTCAAGCATCAATTCTCAACACTCAATCCTCAACACTCAGTCCTCTCTCTTCAATCCTACATCCTCAACCCTCAATCCTCAAGCGTCAATCTTCAATACTCAATCCTCAATCCTCAATCCTCAATCACCAATCTTCAATCCTCAATACTCAATCTTCAATCCTCAATACTCAATCCTCAATCCTCAATCCTCAATCCTCAATCATCAATCCTCAATCTTCAATACTCAATCCTCAATCCTCAATCCTCAATCCTCAATCCTCAATCCCCAATCCTCAATCCTCAATCCTCAATCATCAATCCTCATTCTTCAATCCTCAATACCCAATCCTCAATCTTCAATCCTCAATCCTCAATCCTCAATCATCAATTCTCAATACTCAATCCTCAATCCTCAGACCTCAAATATCAATATTCAAACCTCAGTCCTCGTCCTCAATCCACAACCCTCAATACTCAATCCTCAATCTTCAATCATCAATATTCAATCTTCAATCCTCAATCCTCAATCCTCAATCCTCAATCCTCAATCCTCAAACCTCAATCCTCAATCCTCAAGCCTCAGTCCTCAATCCTCAATCCTCAATCCTCAAACCTCAATCCTCAACCGTCAGTCCTCGTCCTCAATCCTCAACCCTCAATCCTCATTCCTCAATCTTCAATCATCAATAATCAATCTTCAATCGTCAATCATCAATCCTCAATCCTCAATCCTCAATCCTCAATATTCAACACTCAACCCTCAACCATCAATCCTCAATACTCAACCATCAATCCTCAATTCTCAATACTCAATAGAACATCCTGAACTCTGATGGTTCAATACTCAATCCAGAATATTCAATAATCAAATTTCAAACCTCAAGCATCAATTCTCAACACTCAATCCTCAACGCTCAGTCCTCTCTCTTCAATCCTACATCCTCAACCCTCAATCCTCAAGCGTCAATCCTCAATACTCAATCCTCAATCCTCAATCCTCAATCACCAATCTTCAATCCTCAACACTCAAACTTCAATCCTCAATACTCAATCCTCAATCCTCAATCCTCAATCATCAATCATCAATCCTCAATCTTCAATACTCAGTCCTCAATCCTCAATCCTCAATCCTCAATCCTCAATCCCCTATCCTCAATCCTCAATCCTCAATCATCAATCCTCAATCTTCAATACTCATTCCTCAATCCTGAATCCTCAATCTTCAATCCTCAATACTCAATCTGCAATCCTCAATCCTCAATCCTCAATCCACAATCCTCATCCTTCAATCTTCAATACCCAATCCTCAATCTTCAGTCCTCAATCCTCAATCATCAATTCTCAATCCTCAATCCTCAATCCTCAGACCTCAAACATCAATATTCTACCCTCAGTCCTCGTCCTCAGTCCACAACCCTCAATACTCAATCCTCAATCTTCAATCATCAATATTCAATCTTCAATCCTCAATCCTCAATCCTCAATCCTCAATCCTCAATCCTCAAACCTCAAGCCTCAGTCCTCAATCCTCAATCCTCAATCCTCAAACCTCAATCCTCAACCGTCAGTCCTCGTCCTCAATCCTCAACCCTCAATCCTCAATCCTCAATCTTCAATCATCAATAATCAATCTTCAATCCTCAATCATCAATCCTCAATCCTCAATCCTCAATCCTCAATATTCAACACTCAGCCCTCAACCATCAATCCTCAATACTCAACCATCAATCCTCAATTCTCAATACTCAATAGAACATCCTGAACTCTGATGGTTCAATACTCAATCCAGAATATTCCATAATCAAATTTCAAACCTCAAGCATCAATTCTCAACACTCAATCCTCAACACTCAGTCCTCTCTCTTCAATCCTACATCCTCAACCCTCAATCCTCAAGCGTCAATCTTCAATACTCAATCCTCAATCCTCAATCCTTAATCACCAATCTTCAATCCTCAATACTCAATCTTCAATCCTCAATACTCAATCCTCAATCCTCAATCCTCAATCCTCAATCATCAATCCTCAATCTTCAATACTCAATCCTCAATCCTCAATCCTCAATCCTCAATCCTCAATCCCCAATCCTCAATCCTCAATCCTCAATCATCAATCCTCAATCTTCAATACTCATTCCTCAATCCTGAATCCTCAATCTCCAATCCTCAATACTCAATCTGCAATCCTCAATCCTCAATCCTCAATCCACAATCCTCAATCCTCAAACCTCAATCCTCAATCCTCACGCCTCAGTCCTCAAACATCAATATTCAACCCTCAGTCCTCGTCCTCAGTCCACAACCCTCAATACTCAATCCTCAATCTTCAATCATCAATATTCAATCTTCAATCCTCAATCCTCAATCCTCAATCCTCAATCCTCAATCCTCAAACCTCAATCCTCAATCCTCACGCCTCAGTCCTCAATCCTCAATCCTCAATCCTCAAACCTCAATCCTCAACCGTCACTCCTCGTCCTCAATCCTCAACCGTCAAGCCTCAATCCTCAATCCTCAAACCTCAATCCTCAATCCTCAATCCTCAATCCTCAATCCTCAATCTTCAATCCTCAATACTCAATCCTCAATCCTCAATCCTCAAACCTCAATTCTCAATCCTCAATATTCAATCATCAATACTGAATCTTCAATCCTCAATCTTCAATCCACAATACTCAATCTTCAATCCCCAACCCTCAGTCTTCATCCTCAATTCTCAATTCTCAATCCTCAATCCTCAATCCTCAATCCTCAATCCTCAATCATGAATAACCAATCTCCAATCCTACATCCTCAATCCCCAATCTTCAATCCTTAATCCTCAATATTCAATCCTCAATCGCCAGGCCTCAATCTTCAATCCTCAATCCTCAATCCTCAATCCTCAATCCTCAATCCTAAATCCTCAATCCTCATTCTTCAACCCTCAATCCTCAATCCTCAATCCTCAATCCTAAATCCTCAATCCTGAATCCTCAACCTTCAGTCCTCAATACTCAATCTTCAATCCCCAACCCTCAGTCTTCATCCTCAATTCTCAATTCTCAATCCTCAATCCTCAATCCTCAATCCTCAATCCTCAATCATGAATAACCAATCTGCAATCCTACATCCTCAATCCCCAATCTTCAATCCTTAATCCTCAATATTCAATCCTCAATCGCCAGTCCTCAATCTTCAATCCTCAATCCTCAATCCTCAATCCTCAATCCTCAATCCTCAATCCTCAGTCCTCAGTCCTCAAACCTCAATCCTCAACCCTCAGCCCTCATCCTCAATCCTCAATCCTCAATCCTCAATCCTCAGCCCTCAGTCCTCAAACCTCAATGCTCAATAATCAATCCCCAATCCTCAATCCTCAATCCTCAATCATCAATCCTCAACCTTCAATACTCATTCCTCAATCCTGAATCCTCAATCTTCAATCCTCAATACTCAATCTTCAACCCTCAATCCTCAATCCTCAATCCTCAATCCTAAATCCTCAATCCTGAATCCTCAACCTTCAGTCCTCAATACTCAATCTGCAATCCTCAATCCTCAATCCTCAATCCTCAATCCTCATTCTTCAATCCTCAATCCTCAATCCTCAATCCTCAATCCTCAATCATGAATAACCAATCTCCAATCCTACATCCTCAATCCCCAATCTTCAATCCTTAATCCTCAATATTCAATCCTCAATCGCCAGTCCTCAATCTTCAATCCTCAATCCTCAATCCTCAATCCTCAATCCTCAATCCTAAATCCTCAATCCTCATTCTTCAATCCTCAATACCCAAACCTCAATCTTCAATCCTCAATCCTCAATCCTGAATTCTCAATCCTCAATCCTCAGTCCTCAGTCCTCAAACCTCAATCCTCAACCCTCAGCCCTCATCCTCAATCCTCAATCCTCAATCCTCAATCCTCAGCCCTCAGTCCTCAAACCTCAGTGCTCAATCCTCAATCCCCAATCCTCAATACTCAATCCTCAATCATCAATCCTCAACCTTCAATACTCGTTCCTCAATCCTGAATCCTCAATCTTCAATCCTCAATACTCAATCTTCAACCCTCAATCCTCAATCCTCAATCCTCAATCCTCAATCCTAAATCCTCAATCCTGAATCCTCAACCTTCAGTCCTCAATACTCAATCTGCAATCCTCAATCCTCAATCCTCAATCCTCAATCCTCATTCTTCAATCCTCAATACCCAATCCTCAATCTTCAACCCTCTGTCCTGAATCATCAATTCTCAATCCTCAATCCTCAATCCTCAGGCCTCAAACATCAATATTCAACCCTCAGTCCTCGTTCTCAATCCACAGCCCTCAATCCTCAAACCTCAATCCTCAACCGTCAGTCCTCGTCCTCAATCCTCAATACTCAATCCTCAATCCTCAAGCCTCAGTCCTCAATCCTCAATCCTCAATCCTCAAACCTCAATCCTCAACCGTCAGTCCTCGTCCTCAATCCTCAACCCTCAATCCTCAATCCTCAATCTTCAATCATCAATAATCAATCTTCAATCCTCAATCATCAATCCTCAATCCTCAATCCTCAATCCTCAATATTCAACACTCAACCCTCAACCATCAATCCTCAATACTCAACCATCAATCCTCAATTCTCAATACTCAATAGAACATCCTGAACTCTGATGGTTCAATACTCAATCCAGAATATTCAATAATCAAATTTCAAACCTCAAGCATCAATTCTCAACACTCAATCCTCAACTCTCTGTCCTCTCTCTTCAATCCTACATCCTCAACCCTCAATCCTCAAGCGTCAATCCTCAATACTCAATCCTCAATCCTCAATCCTCAATCACCAATCTTCAATCCTCAATACTCAATCTTCAATCCTCAATACTCAATCCTCAATCCTCAATCCTCAATCCTCAATCCTCAATCATCAATCCTCAATCTTCAATACTCAATCCTCAATCCTCAATCCTCAATCCTCAATCCTCAATCCCCAATCCTCAATCCTCAATCCTCAGTCATCAATCCTCATTCTTCAATCCTCAATACCCAATCCTCAATCTTCAATCCTCAATCCTCAATCCTCAATCATCAATTCTCAATCCTCAATCCTCAATCCTCAGACCTCAAATATCAATATTCAACCCTCAGTCCTCGTCCTCAATCCACAACCCTCAATACTCAATCCTCAACCTTCAATCATCAATATTCAATCCTCAATACTCAATCCTCAATCCTCAATCATCAATTCTCAATTCTCAATCCTCAATACTCAATCCTCAATCCTCAATCCTCAATCACCAATCTTCAATCCTCAATACTCAATCTTCAATCCTCAATACTCAATCCTCAATCCTCAATCATCAATTCTCAATTCTCAATCCTCAATACTCAATCCTCAATCCTCAATCCTCAATCACCAATCTTCAATCCTCAATACTCAATCTTCAATCCTCAAACCTCAATCCTCAACCGTCAGTCCTCGTCCTCAATCCTCAACCGTCAGTCCTCGTCCTCAATCCTCAACCGTCAAGCCTCAATCCTCAATCCTCAAACCTCAATCCTCAATCCTCAATCCTCAATCCTCAATCCTCAATCCTCAATCTTCAATCCTCAATACTCAATCCTCAATCCTCAATCATCAATTCTCAATTCTCAATCCTCAATACTCAATCCTCAATCCTCAATCCTCAATCACCAATCTTCAATCCTCAATACTCAATCTTCAATCCTCAATACTCAATCCTCAATCCTCAATCCTCAATCCTCAATCATCAATCCTCAATCTTCAATACTCAATCCTCAATCCTCAATTCTCAATCCTCAATCCTCAATCCCCAATCCTCAATCCTCAATCCTCAATCATCAATCCTCAATCTTCAATACTCATTCCTCAATCCTGAATCCTCATTCTCCAATCCTCAATACTCAATCTGCAATCCTCAATCCTCAATCCTCAATCCACAATCCTCATTCTTCAATCTTCAATACCCAATCCTCAATCTTCAATCCTCAATCCTCAATCATCAATTCTCAATCCTCAATCCTCAATCCTCAGACCTCAAACATCAATATTCAACCCTCAGTCCTCGTCCTCAGTCCACAACCCTCAATACTCAATCCTCAATCTTCAATCATCAATATTCAATCTTCAATCCTCAATCCTCAATCCTCAATCCTCAATCCTCAATCCTCAGACCTCAATCCTCAATCCTCAAGCCTCAGTCCTCAATCCTCAATCCTCAATCCTCAAACCTCAATCCTCAACCGTCAGTCCTCGTCCTCAATCCTCAACCGTCAAGCCTCAATCCTCAATCCTCAAACCTCAACCCTCAATCCTCAAGCGTCAATCCTCAATACTCAATCCTCAATCCTCAATCCTCAATCACCAATCTTCAATCCTCAATACTCAATCTTCAATCCTCAATACTCAATCCTCAATCCTCAATCCTCAATCCTCAATCATCAATCCTCAATCTGCAATACTCAATCCTCAATCCTCAATCCTCAATCCTCAATCCTCAATCCCCAATCCTCAATCCTCAATCCTCAATCATCAATCCTCATTCTTCAATCCTCAATACCCAATCCTCAATCTTCAATCCTCAATCCTCAATCCTCAATCATCAATTCTCAATCCTCAATCCTCAATCCTCAGACCTCAAATATCAATATTCAACCCTCAGTCCTCGTCCTCAATCCACAACCCTCAATACTCAATCCTCAACCTTCAATCATCAATATTCAATCTTCAATCCTCAATCCTCAATCCTCAATCCTCAATCCTCAATCCTCAAACCTCAATCCTCAATCCTCAAGCCTCAGTCCTCAATCCTCAATCCTCAATCCTCAAACCTCAATCCTCAACCGTCAGTCCTCGTCCTCAATCCTCAACCGTCAGTCCTCGTCCTCAATCCTCAACCGTCAAGCCTCAATCCTCAATCCTCAAACCTCAATCCTCAATCCTCAATCCTCAATCCTCAATCCTCAATCTTCAATCCTCAATACTCAATCCTCAATCCTCAATCATCAATTCTCAATTCTCAATCCTCAATCCTCAATCCTCAATCATCAATCCTCAATCTTCAATACTCATTCCTCAATCCTGAATCCACAATCTCCAATCCTCAATACTCAATCTGCAATCCTCAATCCTCAATCCTCAATCCACAATCCTCATTCTTCAATCTTCAATACCCAATCCTCAATCTTCAATCCTCAATCCTCAATCATCAATTCTCAATCCTCAATCCTCAATCCTCAGACCTCAAACATCAATATTCAACCCTCAGTCCTCGTCCTCAGTCCACAACCCTCAATACTCAATCCTCAATCTTCAATCATCAATATTCAATCCTCAATCCTCAATCCTCAATCCTCAATCCTCAATCCTCAATCCTCAGACCTCAATCCTCAATCCTCAAGCCTCAGTCCTCAATCCTCAATCCTCAATCCTCAAACCTCAATCCTCAACCGTCAGTCCTCGTCCTCAATCCTCAACCGACAAGCCTCAATCCTCAATCCTCAAACCTCAATCCTCAATCCTCAATCCTCAGTCCTCAATCCTCAATCTTCAATCCTCAATACTCAATCCTCAATCCTCAATCATCAATTGTCAATTCTCAATCCTCAATATTCAATCATCAATACTCAATCTTCAATCCTCAATCTTCAATCCTCAATACTCAATCTTCAATCCCCAACCCTCAGTCTTCATCCTCAATTCTCAATTCTCAATCCTCAATCCTCAATCCTCAATCCTCAATCCTCAATCATGAATAACCAATCTCCAATCCTACATCCTCAATCCCCAATCCTCAATCCTTAATCCTCAATATTCAATCCTCAATCGCCAGTCCTCAATCTTCAATCCTCAATCCTCAACCCACAATCCTCATCCTTCAATCTTCAATACCCAATCCTCAATCTTCAGTCCTCAATCCTCAATCATCAATTCTCAATCCTCAATCCTCAATCCTCAGACCTCAAACATCAATATTCTACCCTCAGTCCTCGTCCTCAGTCCACAACCCTCAATACTCAATCCTCAATCTCCAATCATCAATATTCAATCTTCAATCCTCAATCCTCAATCCTCAATCCTCAATTCTCAATCCTCAAACCTCAAGCCTCAGTCCTCAATCCTCAATCCTCAATCCTCAAACCTCAATCCTCAACCGTCAGTCCTCGTCCTCAATCCTCAACACTCAATCCTCAATCCTCAATCTTCAATCATCAATAATCAATCTTCAATCCTCAATCATCAATCCTCAATCCTCAATCCTCAATCCTCAATATTCAACACTCAGCCCTCAACCATCAATCCTCAATACTCAACCATCAATCCTCAATTCTCAATACTCAATAGAACATCCTGAACTCTGATGGTTCAATACTCAATCCAGAATATTCCATAATCAAATTTCAAACCTCAAGCATCAATTCTCAACACTCAATCCTCAACACTCAGTCCTCTCTCTTCAATCCTACATCCTCAACCCTCAATCCTCAAGCGTCAATCCTCAATACTCAATCCTCAATCCTCAATCCTCAATCACCAATCTTCAATCCTCAATACTCAATCTTCAATCCTCAATACTCAATCCTCAATCCTCAATCCTCAATCCTCAATCATCAATCCTCAATCTTCAATACTCAATCCTCAATCGTCAATCCTCAATCCTCAATCCTCAATCCCCAATCCTCAATCCTCAATCCTCAATCATCAATCCTCAATCTTCAATACTCATTCCTCAATCCTGAATCCTCAATCTCCAATCCTCAATACTCAATCTGCAATCCTCAATCCTCAATCCTCAATCCACAATCCTCATTCTTCAATCTTCAATACCCAATCCTCAATCTTCAATCGTCAATCCTCAATCATCAATTCTCAATCCTCAATCCTCAATCCTCAGACCTCAAACATCAATATTCAACCCTCAGTCCTCGTCCTCAGTCCACAACCCTCAATACTCAATCCTCAATCTTCAATCATCAATATTCAATCTTCAATCCTCAATCCTCAATCCTCAATCCTCAATCCTGAATCCTCAAACCTCAATCCTCAATCCTCAAGCCTCAGTCCTCAATCCTCAATCCTCAATCCTCAAACCTCAAACCTCAACCGTCACTCCTCGTCCTCAATCCTCAACCGTCAAGCCTCAATCCTCAATCCTCAATCCTCAATCCTCAATCCTCAATCCTCAAACCTCAATCCTCAATCCTCAAGCCTCAGTCCTCAATCCTCAATCCTCAATCCTCAAACCTCAATCCTCAACCGTCAGTCCTCGTCCTCAATCCTCAACCCTCAATCCTCATTCCTCAATCTTCAATCATCAATAATCAATCTTCAATCCTCAATCATCAATCCTCAATCCTCAATCCTCAATCCTCAATATTCAACACTCAACCCTCAACCATCAATCCTCAATACTCAACCATCAATCCTCAATTCTCAATACTCAATAGAACATCCTGAACTCTGATGGTTCAATACTCAATCCAGAATATTCAATAATCAAATTTCAAACCTCAAGCATCAATTCTCAACACTCAATCCTCAACACTCAGTCCTCTCTCTTCAATCCTACATCCTCAACACTCAATCCTCAAGCGTCAATCCTCAATACTCAATCCTCAATCCTCAATCCTCAATCACCAATCTTCAATCCTCAACACTCAAACTTCAATCCTCAATACTCAATCCTCAATCCTCAATCCTCAATCCTCAATCATCAATCCTCAATCTTCAATACTCAGTCCTCAATCCTCAATCCTCAATCCTCAATCCTCAATCCCCTATCCTCAATCCTCAATCCTCAATCATCAATCCTCAATCTTCAATACTCATTCCTCAATCCTGAATCCTCAATCCTCAATCCTCAATCATCAATCCTCAACCTTCAATACTCATTCCTCAATCCTGAATCCTCAATCTTCAATCCTCAATACTCAATCTTCAACCCTCAATCCTCAATCCTCAATCCTCAATCCTAAATCCTCAATCCTGAATCCTCAACCTTCAGTCCTCAATACTCAATCTGCAATCCTCAATCCTCAATCCTCAATCCTCAATCCTCATTCTTCAATCCTCAATACCCAATCCTCAATCTTCAACCCTCTGTCCTGAATCATCAATTCTCAATCCTCAATCCTCAATCCTCAGGCCTCAAACATCAATATTCAACCCTCAGTCCTCGTTCCCAATCCACAACCCTCAATCCTCAAACCTCAATCCTCAACCGTCAGTCCTCGTCCTCAATCCTCAATACTCAATCCTCAATCCTCAAGCCTCAGTCCTCAATCCTCAATCCTCAATCCTCAAACCTCAATCCTCAACCGTCAGTCCTCGTCCTCAATCCTCAACCCTCAATCCTCAATCCTCAATCTTCAATCATCAATAATCAATCTTCAATCCGCAATCATCAATCCTCAATCCTCAATCCTCAATCCTCAATATTCAACACTCAACCCTCAACCATCAATCCTCAATACTCAACCATCAATCCTCAATTCTCAATACTCAATAGAACATCCTGAACTCTGATGGTTCAATACTCAATCCAGAATATTCAATAATCAAATTTCAAACTTCAAGCATCAATTCTCAACACTCAATCCTCAACACTCAGTCCTCTCTCTTCAATCCTACATCCTCAACCCTCAATCCTCAAGCGTCAATCCTCAATACTCAATCCTCAATCCTCAATCCTCAATCACCAATCTTCAATCCTCAATACTCAATCTTCAATCCTCAATACTCAATCCTCAATCCTCAATCCTCAATCCTCAATCATCAATCCTCAATCTTCAATACTCAATCCTCAATCCTCAATCCTCAATCCTCAATCCTCAATCCCCAATCCTCAATCCTCAATCCTCAATCATCAATCCTCAACCTTCAATACTCATTCCTCAATCCTGAATCCTCAATCTTCAATCCTCAATACTCAATCTGCAATCCTCAATCCTCAATCCTCAATCCACAATCCTCATTCTTCAATCTTCAATCCTCAATCCTCAATCATCAATTCTCAATCCTCAATCCTCAATCCTCAGACCTCAAACATCAATATTCAACCCTCAGTCCTCGTCCTCAATCCACAACCCTCAATACTCAATCCTCACTTTTCAATCATCAATATTCAATCTTCAATCCTCAATCCTCAATCCTCAATCCTCAATCCTCAATCCTCAAACCTCAATCCTCAATCCTCAAGCCTCAGTCCTCAATCCTCAATCCTCAATCCTCAAACCTCAATCCTCAACCGTCAGTCCTCGTCCTCAATCCTCAACCGTCAAGCCTCAATCCTCAATCTTCGATCCTCAATCCTCAATCCTCAATCCTCAATCATCAATCCTCAATCCTCAATCCTCAATCCTCAATATTCAACACTCAACCCTCAACCATCAATCCTCAATACTCAACCATCAATCCTCAATTCTCAATACTCAATAGAACATCCTGAACTCTGATGGTTCAATACTCAATCCAGAATATTCAATAATCAAATTTCAAACCTCAAGCATCAATTCTCAACACTCAATCCTCAACACTCAGTCCTCTCTCTTCAATCCTACATCCTCAACCCTCAATCCTCAAGCGTCAATCCTCAATACTCAATCCTCAATCCTCAAGCCTCAGCCCTTAATCCTCAATCCTCAATCCTCAAACCTCAATCCTCAACCGTCAGTCCTCGTCCTCAATCCTCAACCCTCAATCCTCAATCCTCAATCTTCAATCATCAATAATCAATCTTCAATCCTCAATCATCAATCCTCAATCCTCAATCCTCAATCCTCAATCCTCAATATCCAACACTCAACCCTCAACCATCAATCCTCAATACTCAACCATCAATCCTCAATTCTCAATACTCAATAGAACATCCTGAACTCTGATGGTTCAATACTCAATCCAGAATATTCAATAATCAAATTTCAAACCTCAAGCATCAATTCTCAACACTCAATCCTCAACACTGAGTCCTCTCTCTTCAATCCTACGTCCTCAACCCTCAATCCTCAAGCGTCAATCTTCAATACTCAATCCTCAATCCTCAATCCTCAATCACCAATCTTCAATCCTCAATACTCAATCTTCAATCCTCAATACTCAATCCTCAATCCTCAATCCTCAATCCTCAATCATCAATCCTCAATCTTCAATACCCAATCCCCAATCCTCAATCCTCAATCCTCAATCCTCAATCCCCAGTCCTCAATCCTCAATCCTCAATCATCAATCCTCAATCTTCAATACTCATTCCTCAATCCTGAATCCTCAATCCTCAATCCTCAATACTCAATTTTCAATCCTCAATCCTCAATCCTCAATCCTCAATCCTCAATCCTCAATCCTGAATCCTCAATCTTCAATCCTCAATACTCAATCTGCAATCCTCAATCCTCAATCCTCAATCCTCGATCCTCATTCTTCAATCCTCAATACCCAATCCTCAATCTTCAACCCTCAGTCCTCAATCATCAATTCTCAATACTCAATCCTCAATCCTCAGGCCTCAAACATCAATATTCAACCCTCAGTCCTCGTTCTCAATCCACAACCCTCAAACCTCAAACCTTAATCCTCAACCGTCAGTCCTCGTCCTCAATCCTCAACCCTCAATCCTCAATCCTCAATCTTCAATCTTCAATACTCAATCTTCAATCCTCAATAGTCAATCCTCAATCCTCAATCCTCAATCCTCAGTCATTAATCCTCAATCTTCAATACTCAATCGTCAATCCTCAGTCCTCAATCCTCAATCGTCAATCCTCGTTCCTCAAACTTCAATCCTCAACCCTCAGTCCTCATCCTCAATTCTCAATTCTCAATCCTCAATCCTCAATCCTCAATCTTCAATCCCCAATAATCAATCTCCAATACTAGATCCTCAATCCCCAATCCTCAATCCTTAATCCTCAATCTTCAATCCTCAATACTCAATCTTCAAACCTCAATCCTCAATCCTCAATCCTCAATCCTCAATCCTCAGTCTTCAATCCTCAATCCTCAATCCGCAATCCTCAATCCTCATTCTTCAATCCTCAATACCCAAACCTCAATCTTCAATCCTCAATCCTCAATCCTCAATCCTCATTCTTCAATACTCAATCTTCAATACTCAATCGTCAATCCTCAATCCTCAATCCTCAATCCTCAATCCTCAATCCTCAGTCATAAATCCTCAATCTTCAATACTCAATCGTCAACCCTCAGTCCTCAATCCTCAATCGTCAATCCTCATTCCTCAAACTTCAATCCTCAACCCTCAGTCCTCATCCTCAATTGTCAATTCTCAATCCTCAGTCCTCAATCCTCAATCTTCAATCCCCAAAAATCAATCTCCAATCCTAGAACCTCAATCCCCAATCCTCAGTACTTAATACTCAATCTTCAATCCTCAATCGCCAGTCCTCAATCTTCAATCCTCTATGCTCAATCGTCAATCATCAAGCCTCAGTCCTCAATCCTCAATCCTCAATCCTCAACCGTCAGTCCTCGTCCTCAATCCTCATCCCTCAATCCTCAATCCTCAATTTTCAATCATCAGTACTCAATCTTCAATCCTCAATACTCAATCCTCAATCGTCAATCCTCTATCCCCAATCCTCAATGCTCAATCCTCAATCCTCAATCCTCAATCCTCAATCCTCAATCTTCAATCCTCAATACTCAACCGTCAATCCTCAATCCTCAATCCTCAATCCTCAATCCTCAATCCTCAATCCTCAATACTCAACCATCAATCCTAAATTCTCAATGCTCAATAGAATATCCTGAATTCTCAGGATTCTATACTCAATCCTCAATCCTCAACCCTCAGCCCTCATTCTCAATCCTCAATCCTCAATCCTCAATATTCAATCTCCAATACTCAATCTTCAATCCTCAATCCTCAATCCTCAATCCTCAATCCTCAATCCTCAATCCTCAGTCATAAATCCTCAATCTTCAATACTCAATCGTCAATCCTCAGTCCTCAATCCTCAATCCTCAATCCTCGTTCCTCAATCCTCAATCCTCAATCCTCAATCCTCAATCCTCAGTCCTCAATCATCAATCCTCAATCTTCAATACTCAATCCTCAATCCTCAATCCTCAATCCTCAATCCTCAATCCCCAATCCTCAATCCTCAATCCTCAATCATCAATCCTCAATCTTCAATACTCATTCCTCAATCCTGAATCCTCAATCTTCAATCCTCAATACTCAATCTGCAATCCTCAATCCTCAATCCTCAATCCACAATCCTCATTCTTCAATCTTCAATACCCAATCCTCAATCTTCAATCCTCAATCCTCAATCATCAATTCTCAATCCTCAATCCTCAATCCTCAGACCTCAAACATCAATATTCAACCCTCAGTCCTCGTCCTCAATCCACAACCCTCAATACTCAATCCTCAATTTTCAATCATCAATATTCAATCTTCAATCCTCAATCCTCAATCCTCAATCCTCAATCCTCAATCCTCAAACCTCAATCCTCAATCCTCAAGCCTCAGTCCTCAATCCTCAATCCTCAATCCTCAAACCTCAATCCTCAACCGTCAGTCCTCGTCCGCAATCCTCAACCGTCAAGCCTCAATCCTCAATCTTCGATCCTCAATCCTCAATCCTCAATCATCAATCCTCAATCCTCAATCCTCAATCCTCAATATTCAACACTCAACCCTCAACCATCAATCCTCAATACTCAACCATCAATCCTCAATTCTCAATACTCAATAGAACATCCTGAACTCTGATGGTTCAATACTCAATCCAGAATATTCAATAATCAAATTTCAAACCTCAAGCATCAATTCTCAACACTCAATCCTCAACACTCAGTCCTCTCTCTTCAATCCTACATCCTCAACCCTCAATCCTCAAGCGTCAATCCTCAATACTCAATCCTCAATCCTCAATCCTCAATCAACAATCTTCAATCCTCAATACTCAATCTTCAATCCTCAATACTCAATCCTCAATCCTCAATCCTCAATCCTCAATCATCAATCCTCAATCTTCAATACCCAATCCCCAATCCTCAATCCTCAATCCTCAATCCTCAATCCCCAGTCCTCAATCCTCAATCCTCAATCATCAATCCTCAATCTTCAATACTCATTCCTCAATCCTGAATCCTCAATCTTCAATCCTCAATACTCAATTTTCAATCCTCAATCCTCAATCCTCAATCCTCAATCCTCAATCCTCAATCCTGAATCCTCAATCTTCAATCCTCAATACTCAATCTGCAATCCTCAATCCTCAGTCCTCAATCCTCGATCCTCATTCTTCAATCCTCAATACCCAATCCTCAATCTTCAACCCTCAGTCCTCAATCATCAATTCTCAATCCTCAATCCTCAATCCTCAGGCCTCAAACATCAATATTCAACCCTCAGTCCTCGTTCTCAATCCACAACCCTCAAACCTCAAACCTTGATCCTCAACCGTCAGTCCTCGTCCTCAATCCTCAACCCTCAATCCTCAATCCTCAGTCTTCAATCTTCAATACTCAATCTTCAATCCTCAATAGTCAATCCTCAATCCTCAATCCTCAATCCTCAGTCATTAATCCTCAATCTTCAATACTCAAACGTCAATCCTCAGTCCCCAATCCTCAATCCTCAATCCTCGATCCTCAGACCTCAATCCTCAACCATCAGTCCTCATCCTCAATTCTCAATTCTCAATCCTCAATCCTCAATCCTCAATCTTCAATCCCCAATAATCAATCTCCAATACTAGATCCTCAATCCCCAATCCTCAATCCTTAATCCTCAATCTTCAGTCCTCAATACTCAATCTGCAAACCTCAATCCTCAATCCTCAATCCTCAATCCTCAATCCTCAGTCTTCAATCCTCAATCCTCAATCCTCAATCCTCAATCCTCATTCTTCAATCCTCAATACCCAAACCTCAATCTTCAATCCTCAATCCTCAATCCTCAATCCTCATTCTTCAATCCTCAATCTTCAATACTCAATCGTCAATCCTCAATCCTCAATCCTCAATCCTCAATCCTCAATCCTCAGTCATAAATCCTCAATCTTCAATCCTCAATCGTCAATCCTCGTTCCTCAAACTTCAATCCTCAACCCTCAGTCCTCATCCTCAATTGTCAATTCTCAATCCTCAGTCCTCAATCCTCAATCTTCAATCCCCAAAAATCAATCTCCAATCCTAGAACCTCAATCCCCAATCCTCAGTACTTAATACTCAATCTTCAATCCTCAATCGCCAGTCCTCAATCTTCAATCCTCTATGCTCAATCGTCAATCCTCAAGCCTCAGTCCTCAATCCTCAATCCTCAATCCTCAACCGTCAGTGCTCGTCCTCAATCCTCAACCCTCAATCCTCAATCCTCAGTCTTCAATCATCAGTACTCAATCTTCAATCCTCAATACTCAATCCTCAATCGTCAATCCTCTATCCACAATCCTCAATCCTCAATGCTCAATCCTCAATCCTCAATCCTCAATCCTCAATCCTCAATCTTCAATCCTCAATACTCAACCGTCAATCCTCAATCCTCAATCCTCAATCCTCAATCCTCAATCCTCAATCCTCAATACTCAACCATCAATCCTAACTTCTCAATGCTCAATAGAATATCCTGAATTCTCAGGATTCTATACTCAATCCTCAATCCTCAACCCTCAGCCCTCATTCTCAATCCTCAATCCTCAATCCTCAATATTCAATCTCCAATACTCAATCTTCAATCCTCAATCCTCAATCCTCAATCCTCAATCCTCAATCCTCAATCCTCAGTCATAAATCCTCAATCTTCAATACTCAATCGTCAATCCTCAGTCCTCAATCCTCAATCCTCAATCCTCAATCACCAATCTTCAATCCTCAATACTCAATCCTCAATCCTCAACCCTCAATCCTCAATCCTCAATCCTCAATCCTCAATCATCAATTCTCAATCTTCAATACTCAATCCTCAATCGTCAATCCTCAATCCTCAATCCTCAATCCCCAATCCTCAATCCTCAATCCTCAATCATCAATCCTCAATCTTCAATACTCATTCCTCAAACCTGAATCGTCAATCTCCAATCCTCAATACTCAATCTGCAATCCTCAATCCTCAATCCTCAATCCACAATCCTCATTCTTCAATCTTCAATACCCAATCCTCAATCTTCAATCCTCAATCCTCAATCATCAATTCTCAATCCTCAATCCTCAATCCTCAGACCTCAAACATCAATATTCTACCCTCAGTCCTCGTCCTCAGTCCACAACCCTCAATACTCAATCCTCAATCTTCAATCATCAATATTCAATCTTCAATCCTCAATCCTCAATCCTCAATCCTCAATCCTCAAACCTCAAGCATCAGTCCTCAATCCTCAATTCTCAATCCTCAAATCTCAATCCTCAACCGTCAGTCCTCGTCCTCAATCCTCAACCCTCAATCCTCAATCCTCAATCTTCAATCATCAATAATCAATCTTCAATCCTCAATCATCAATCCTCAATCCTCAATCCTCAATCCTCAATCCTCAATATTCAACACTCAGCCCTCAACCATCAATCCTCAATACTCAACCATCAATCCTCAGTTCTCAATACTCAATAGAACATCCTGAACTCTGATGGTTCAATACTCAATCCAGAATATTCCATAATCAAATTTCAAACCTCAAGCATCAATTCTCAACACTCAATCCTCAACACTCAGTCCTCTCTCTTCAATCCTACATCCTCAACCCTCAATCCTCAAGCGTCAATCCTCAATACTCAATCCTCAATCCTCAATCCTCAATCACCAATCTTCAATCCTCAATACTCAATCTTCAATCCTCAATACTCAATCCTCAATCCTCAATCCTCAATCCTCAATCATCAATCCTCAATCTTCAATACTCAATCCTCAATCCTCAATCCTCAATCCTCAATCCTCAATCCCCAATCCTCAATCCTCAATCCTCAATCATCAATCCTCCATCTTCAATACTCATTCCTCAATCCTGAATCCTCAATCTCCAATCCTCAATACTCAATCTGCAATCCTCAATACTCAATCCGCAATCCACAATCCTCATTCTTCAATCTTCAATACCCAATCCTCAATCTTCAATCCTCAATCCTCAATCATCAATCCTCGTTCCTCAAACTTCAATCCTCAACCCTCAGTCCTCATCCTCAATTCTCAATTCTCAATCCTCAATCCTCAATCCTCAATCTTCAATCCCCAATAATCAATCTCCAATACTAGATCCTCAATCCCCAATCCTCAATCCTTAATCCTCAATCTTCAATCCTCAATACTCAATCTTCAAACCTCAATCCTCAATCCTCAATCCTCAATCCTCAATCCTCAGTCTTCAATCCTCAATCCTCAATCCGCAATCCTCAATCCTCATTCTTCAATCCTCAATACCCAAACCTCAATCTTCAATCCTCAATCCTCAATCCTCAATCCTCATTCTTCAATACTCAATCTTCAATACTCAATCGTCAATCCTCAATCCTCAATCCTCAATCCTCAATCCTCAATCCTCAGTCATAAATCCTCAATCTTCAATACTCAATCGTCAACCCTCAGTCCTCAATCCTCAATCGTCAATCCTCATTCCTCAAACTTCAATCCTCAACCCTCAGTCCTCATCCTCAATTGTCAATTCTCAATCCTCAGTCCTCAATCCTCAATCTTCAATCCCCAAAAATCAATCTCCAATCCTAGAACCTCAATCCCCAATCCTCAGTACTTAATACTCAATCTTCAATCCTCAATCGCCAGTCCTCAATCTTCAATCCTCTATGCTCAATCGTCAATCATCAAGCCTCAGTCCTCAATCCTCAATCCTCAATCCTCAACCCTCAGTCCTCGTCCTCAATCCTCAACCCTCAATCCTCAATCCTCAATTTTCAATCATCAGTACTCAATCTTCAATCCTCAATACTCAATCCTCAATCGTCAATCCTCTATCCCCAATCCTCAATGCTCAATCCTCAATCCTCAATCCTCAATCCTCAATCCTCAATCTTCAATCCTCAATACTCAACCGTCAATCCTCAATCCTCAATCCTCAATCCTCAATCCTCAATCCTCAATCCTCAATACTCAACCATCAATCCTAAATTCTCAATGCTCAATAGAATATCCTGAATTCTCAGGATTCTATACTCAATCCTCAATCCTCAACCCTCAGCCCTCATTCTCAATCCTCAATCCTCAATCCTCAATATTCAATCTCCAATACTCAATCTTCAATCCTCAATCCTCAATCCTCAATCCTCAATCCTCAATCCTCAGTCATAAATCCTCAATCTTCAATACTCAATCGTCAATCCTCAGTCCTCAATCCTCAATCCTCAATCCTCGTTCCTCAATCCTCAATCCTCAATCCTCAATCCTCAATCCTCAGTCCTCAACCATCAATCCTCAATCTTCAATACTCAATCCTCAATCCTCAATCCTCAATCCTCAATCCTCAATCCCCAATCCTCAATCCTCAATCCTCAATCATCAATCCTCAATCTTCAATACTCATTCCTCAATCCTGAATCCTCAATCTTCAATCCTCAATACTCAATCTGCAATCCTCAATCCCCAATCCTCAATCCACAATCCTCATTCTTCAATCTTCAATACCCAATCCTCAATCTTCAATCCTCAATCCTCAATCATCAATTCTCAATCCTCAATCCTCAATCCTCAGACCTCAAACATCAATATTCAACCCTCAGTCCTCGTCCTCAATCCACAACCCTCAATACTCAATCCTCAATTTTCAATCATCAATATTCAATCTTCAATCCTCAATCCTCAATCCTCAATCCTCAATCCTCAATCCTCAAACCTCAATCCTCAATCCTCAAGCCTCAGTCCTCAATCCTCAATCCTCAATCCTCAAACCTCAATCCTCAACCGTCAGTCCTCGTCCGCAATCCTCAACCGTCAAGCCTCAATCCTCAATCTTCGATCCTCAATCCTCAATCCTCAATCCTCAATCATCAATCCTCAATCCTCAATCCTCAATCCTCAATATTCAACACTCAACCCTCAACCATCAATCCTCAATACTCAACCATCAATCCTCAATTCTCAATACTCAATAGAACATCCTGAACTCTGATGGTTCAATACTCAATCCAGAATATTCAATAATCAAATTTCAAACCTCAAGCATCAATTCTCAACACTCAATCCTCAACACTCAGTCCTCTCTCTTCAATCCTACATCCTCAACCCTCAATCCTCAAGCGTCAATCCTCAATACTCAATCCTCAATCCTCAATCCTCAATCAACAATCTTCAATCCTCAATACTCAATCTTCAATCCTCAATACTCAATCCTCAATCCTCAATCCTCAATCCTCAATCATCAATCCTCAATCTTCAATACCCAATCCCCAATCCTCAATCCTCAATCCTCAATCCTCAATCCCCAGTCCTCAATCCTCAATCCTCAATCATCAATCCTCAATCTTCAATACTCAATCTTCAATCCTCAATAGTCAATCCTCAATCCTCAATCCTCAATCCTCAGTCATTAATCCTCAATCTTCAATACTCAAACGTCAATCCTCAGTCCCCAATCCTCAATCCTCAATCCTCGATCCTCAGACCTCAATCCTCAACCCTCAGTCCTCATCCTCAATTCTCAATTCTCAATCCTCAATCCTCAATCCTCAATCTTCAATCCCCAATAATCAATCTCCAATACTAGATCCTCAATCCCCAATCCTCAATCCTTAATCCTCAATCTTCAATCCTCAATACTCAATCTTCAAACCTCAATCCTCAATCCTCAATCCTCAATCCTCAATCCTCAGTCTTCAATCCTCAATCCTCAATCCTCAATCCTCAATCCTCATTCTTCAATCCTCAATACCCAAACCTCAATCTTCAATCCTCAATCCTCAATCCTCAATCCTCATTCTTCAATCCTCAATCTTCAATACTCAATCGTCAATCCTCAATCCTCAATCCTCAATCCTCAATCCTCAATCCTCAGTCATAAATCCTCAATCTTCAATCCTCAATCGTCAATCCTCGTTCCTCAAACTTCAATCCTCAACCCTCAGTCCTCATCCTCAAATGTCAATGCTCAATCCTCAATCCCCAATCCTCAATCCTCAATCCTCAATCTTCAATCCTCAATACCCAACCGTCAATCCTCAATCCTGAATCCTGAATCCTGAATCCTCAATCCTCAATCCTCAATCCTCAATCCTCATTCTTCATTCCTCAATCTTCAATACTCAATCGTCAATCCTCAATCCTCAATCCTCAATCTTCAATCCTCAATACTCAATCTGCAGTCCTCAATCCTCAATCCTCAATCCTCAATCCTCATTCTTCAATGCTCAATACCCTATCCTCAATCTTCAACCCTCGGTCTTCAATCACCAATTCTCAATCCTCAATCCTCAATCCTCAGGCCTCAAGCATCAACATTCAACCCTCAGTCCTCGTCCTCAATCCACAACCCTCAAACCTCAAACCTCAATCCTCAACCGTCAGTCGTCGTCCTCAATCCTCAATCCTCAATCCTCAATCCTCCATCTTCAATCATCAATACACAACCTTCAATCCTCAATACTCAATCCTCAATCGTCAATCCTCAATCCCCAATCCTCAATCTTCAATGCTCAATCCTCAATCCTCAATCCTCAATCCTCAATCCTCAATCTTCAATCCTCAATCGTCAATCTTCAGTCCTGAATACTCAATCTTCAAATCTCAATCTTCAATCCTCAGTCCTCAATCCTCAATCCTCAGTACTCAATCCTCAATCCTCAATATTCAATCCCCAATACTCAATCTTCAATCCTCAATCCTCAATCCTCTATCCTCAATCCTCAATCCTCAGTCATAAATCCTCAATCTTCAATACTCAATCGTCAATCCTCAGTCCTCAATCCTCAATCCTCAATCGTCGTTCCTCAAACCTCAATCCTCAACCCTCAATCCTCATCCTCAATTCTCAATTAGCAATCCTCAATCCTCAATCCTCAATCTTCAATCCCCAAAAATCTATCTCCAATCCTAGATCCTCAATCCCCAATCCTCAGACCTTAATCCTCAATTTTCAATGCTCAATCGCCAGTCCTCAATCTTCAATCCTCTATGCTCAATCGTCAATCCTCAAGCCTCAGTCCTCAATCCTCAATCCTCAATCCTCAAACCTCAATCCTCAATCCTCAATCCTCAGTCCTCAATCCTCAGTCATAAATCCTCAATCTCCAATATTCAAACGTCAATCCTCAGTCCCCAATCCTCAATACTCAATCCTCAATCGCCAATCCTCTATCCCCAATCCTCAATCCTCAATGCTCAATCCTCAATCCTCAATCCTCAATACTCAACCCTCAATCTTCAATCCTCAATACTCAATCTTCAATCCTCAATCCTCAATCCTCAATCCTCAATCCTCAAACCTCAATCCTCAACCGTCAGTGCTCGTCCTCAATCCCCAAACCTCAATCCTCAATCCTCAATCTTCAATCATCAGTACTCAATCTTCAATCCTCAATACTCAATCCTCAACCGTCAATCCTCAATCCCCAATCCTCAATCCTCAATGCTCAATCCTCAATCCTCAATCCTCAATCCTCAATCCTCAATCTTCAATCCTCAATACTCAATCTTCAATCCTCAATCCTCAATCCTCAATCCCGAATCCTCAATCTTCAATCCTCAATTCTCAATCCTCAATCTTCAATCCTCAATACTCAATCTGCAATCCTCATTCCTCAAACCTCAATCCTCAATCCTCATTCTTCAATAATCCATACCAAATCCTCAATCTTCAATCCTCAATCCTCAATCCTCAATTCTCAATACTCAATCCTTAATCCTCAGACCTCAAACATCAATATTCAACCCTCAGTCCTCGTCCTCAATCCACAACACTCAATCCTCAGTTCTCAATATTCAATCATCAATATTCAATCTTCAATCCTCAATCCTCAATCCTCAATCCTCAATCCTCAATCCTCAATCCTCAATCTTCAAACCTCAATCCTCAATCCTCAATACTCAATCCTCAATCTTCAATCCTCAATACTCAATCTTCAATCCTCAATACTCAATCCTCAATCCTCAATCCTCAATCTTCAATCCACAATACTCAATCTTCAATCCTCAATCCTCAATCCTCAATCTTCAATTCTCATTCTTCAATCCTCAATACCCAATCCTCAATCTTCAACCCTCAATCCTCTATCCTCAATCCTCAATTCTCAATCCTAATTCTTCAATCCTCAATACCCAATCCTCAATCTTCAATCCTCAATCCTCAATCCTCAATCCTGAATCCTCAATCTTCAATCCTCAATACTCAATCTGCAATCCTCAATCCTCAATCCTCAATCCTCGATCCTCATTCTTCAATCCTCAATACCCAATCCGCAATCTTCAACCCTCAGTCCTCAATCATCAATTCTCAATCCTCAATCCTCAATCCTCAGGCCTCAAACATCAGTATTCAGCCCTCAGTCCTCGTTCTCAATCCACAACCCTCAAACCTCAAACCTTAATCCTCAACCGTCAGTCCTCGTCCTCAATCCTCAACCCTCAATCCTCAATCCTCAATCTTCAATCTTCAATACTCAATCTTCAATCCTCAATAGTCAATCCTCAATCCTCAATCCTCAATCGTCAGTCATAAATCCTCAATCTTCAATACTCAAACGTCAATCCTCAGTCGCCAATCCTCAATCCTCAATCCTCGATCCTCAGACCTCAATCCTCAACCCTCAGTCCTCATCCTCAATTCTCAATTCTCAATCCTCTATCCTCAATCCTCAATCTTCAATCCCCAATAATCGATCTCCAATACTAGATCCTCAATCCCCAATCCTCAATCCTTAATCCTCAATCTTCAATCCTCAATACTCAATCTTCAAACCTCAATCCTCAATCCTCAATCCTCAATCCTCAATCCTCAGTCTTCGATCCTCAATACTCAATCCTCAGTCCTTAATCCTCAATCTTCAAACCTCAATCGCCAGTCCTCAATCTTCAATCCTCTATGCTCAATCGTCAATCCTCAAGCCTCAGTCCTCAATCCTCAATCGCCAATCCTCAAACCTCAATCCTCAACCGTCAGTCCTCGTCCTCAATCCTCAACCCTCAATCCTCAATCCTCAATCTTCAATCATCAGTACTCATTCTTCAATCCTCAATACTCAATCCTCAATCGTCATTCCTCTATCCCCAATCCTCAATCCTCAATGCTCAATCCTCAATCCCCAATCCTCAATCCTCAATCCTCAATCTTCAATACTCAATACTCAACCGTCAATCCTCAATCCTGAATCCTCAATCCTCAATCCTCAATCCTCAATCCTCAATCCTCATTCTTCAATCCTCAATCTTCAATACTCAATCGTCAATCCTCAATCCTCAATCCTCAATCTTCAATCCTCAATACTCAATCTGCAGTCCTCAATCCTCAATCCTCAATCCTCAATCCTCATTCTTCAATGCTCAATACCCAATCCTCAATCTTCAACCCTCAGTCTTCAATCACCAATTCTCAATCCTCAATCCTCAATCCTCAGGCCTCAAGCATCAATATTCAACCCTCAGTCCTCGTCCTCAATCCACAACCCTCAAACCTCAAACCTCAATCCTCAACCGTCAGCCCTCGTCCTCAATCCTCAATCCTCAATCCTCAATCCTCAATCTTCAATCATCAATACACAACCTTCAATCCTCAATACTCAATCCTCAATCGTCAATCCTCAATCCCCAATCCTCAATCTTCAATGCTCAATCCTCAATCCTCAATCCTCAATCCTCAATCCTCAATCCTCAATCCTCAATCTTCAATCCTCAATCGTCAATCTTCAGTCCTGAAGACTCAATCTTCAAATCTCAATCTTCAATCCTCAGTCCTCAATCCTCAATCCTCAGTACTAAATCCTCAATCCTCAATATTCAATCCCCAATACTCAATCTTCAATCCTCAATCCTCAATCCTCTATCCTCAATCCTCAATCCTCAGTCATAAATCCTCAATCCTCAATCCTCAATCCTCAATCCTCAATCCTCAATCCCCAATCCTCAATCCTCAATCCTCAATCATCAATCCTCAACCTTCAATACTCATTCCTCAATCCTGAATCCTCAATCTTCAATCCTCAATACTCAATCTGCAATCCTCAATCCTCAATCCTCAATCCACAATCCTCATTCTTCAATCTTCAATACCCAATCCTCAATCTTCAATCCTCAATCCTCAATCATCAATTCTCAATCCTCAATCATCAATCCTCAGACCTCAAACATCAATATTCAACCCTCAGTCCTCGTCCTCAATCCACAACCCTCAATACTCAATCCTCACTTTTCAATCATCAATATTCAATCTTCAATCCTCAATCCTCAATCCTCAATCCTCAATCCTCAATCCTCAAACCTCAATCCTCAATCCTCAAGCCTCAGTCCTCAATCCTCAATCCTCAATCCTCAAACCTCAATCCTCAACCGTCAGTCCTCGTCCTCAATCCTCAACCGTCAAGCCTCAATCCTCAATCTTCGATCCTCAATCCTCAATCCTCAATCCTCAATCATCAATCCTCAATCCTCAATCCTCAATCCTCAATATTCAACACTCAACCCTCAACCATCAATCCTCAATACTCAACCATCAATCCTCAATTCTCAATACTCAATAGAACATCCTGAACTCTGATGGTTCAATACTCAATCCAGAATATTCAATAATCAAATTTCAAACCTCAAGCATCAATTCTCAACACTCAATCCTCAACACTCAGTCCTCTCTCTTCAATCCTACATCCTCAACCCTCAATCCTCAAGCGTCAATCCTCAATACTCAATCCTCAATCCTCAAGCCTCAGCCCTTAATCCTCAATCCTCAATCCTCAAACCTCAATCCTCAACCGTCAGTCCTCGTCCTCAATCCTCAACCCTCAATCCTCAATCCTCAATCTTCAATCATCAATAATCAATCTTCAATCCTCAATCATCAATCCTCAATCCTCAATCCTCAATCCTCAATCATCAATCCTCAATCTTCAATACCCAATCCCCAATCCTCAATCCTCAATCCTCAATCCTCAATCCCCAGTCCTCAATCCTCAATCCTCGATCATCAATCCTCAATCTTCAATACTCATTCCTCAATCCTGAATCCTCAATCCTCAATCCTCAATACTCAATTTTCAATCCTCAATCCTCAATCCTCAATCCTCAATCCTCAATCCTCAATCCTGAATCCTCAATCTTCAATCCTCAATACTCAATCTGCAATCCTCAATCCTCAATCCTCAATCCTCGATCCTCATTCTTCAATCCTCAATACCCAATCCTCAATCTTCAACCCTCAGTCCTCAATCATCAATTCTCAATACTCAATCCTCAATCCTCAGGCCTCAAACATCAATATTCAACCCTCAGTCCTCGTTCTCAATCCACAACCCTCAAACCTCAAACCTTAATCCTCAACCGTCAGTCCTCGTCCTCAATCCTCAACCCTCAATCCTCAATCCTCAATCTTCAATCTTCAATACTCAATCTTCAATCCTCAATAGTCAATCCTCAATCCTCAATCCTCAATCCTCAGTCATTAATCCTCAATCTTCAATACTCAATCGTCAATCCTCAGTCCTCAATCCTCAATCGTCAATCCTCGTTCCTCAAACTTCAATCCTCAACACTCAGTCCTCATCCTCAATTCTCAATTCTCAATCCTCAATCCTCAATCCTCAATCTTCAATCCCCAATAATCAATCTCCAATACTAGATCCTCAATCCCCAATCCTCAATCCTTAATCCTCAATCTTCAATCCTCAATACTCAATCTTCAAACCTCAATCCTCAATCCTCAATCCTCAATCCTCAATCCTCAGTCTTCAATCCTCAATCCTCAATCCGCAATCCTCAATCCTCATTCTTCAATCCTCAATACCCAAACCTCAATCTTCAATCCTCAATCCTCAATCCTCAATCCTCATTCTTCAATACTCAATCTTCAATACTCAATCGTCAATCCTCAATCCTCAATCCTCAATCCTCAATCCTCAATCCTCAGTCATAAATCCTCAATCTTCAATACTCAATCGTCAACCCTCAGTCCTCAATCCTCAATCGTCAATCCTCATTCCTCAAACTTCAATCCTCAACCCTCAGTCCTCATCCTCAATTGTCAATTCTCAATCCTCAGTCCTCAATCCTCAATCTTCAATCCCCAAAAATCAATCTCCAATCCTAGAACCTCAATCCCCAATCCTCAGTACTTAATACTCAATCTTCAATCCTCAATCGCCAGTCCTCAATCTTCAATCCTCTATGCTCAACCGTCAATCATCAAGCCTCAGTCCTCAATCCTCAATCCTCAATCCTCAACCGTCAGTCCTCGTCCTCAATCCTCATCCCTCAATCCTCAATCCTCAATTTTCAATCATCAGTACTCAATCTTCAATCCTCAATACTCAATCCTCAATCGTCAATCCTCTATCCCCAATCCTCAATGCTCAATCCTCAATCCTCAATCCTCAATCCTCAATCGTCAATCTTCAATCCTCAATACTCAACCGTCAATCCTCAATCCTCAATCCTCAATCCTCAATCCTCAATCCTCAATCCTCAATACTCAACCATCAATCCTAAATTCTCAATGCTCAATAGAATATCCTGAGTTCTCAGGATTCTATACTCAATCCTCAATCCTCAACCCTCAGCCCTCATTCTCAATCCTCAATCCTCAATCCTCAATATTCAATCTCCAATACTCAATCTTCAATCCTCAATCCTCAATCCTCAATCCTCAATCCTCAATCCTCAATCCTCAGTCATAAATCCTCAATCTTCAATACTCAATCGTCAATCCTCAGTCCTCAATCCTCAATCCTCAATCCTCGTTCCTCAATCCTCAATCCTCAATCCTCAATCCTCAATCCTCAGTCCTCAATCATCAATCCTCAATCTTCAATACTCAATCCTCAATCCTCAATCCTCAATCCTCAATCCTCAATCCCCAATCCTCAATCCTCAATCCTCAATCATCAATCCTCAATCTTCAATACTCATTCCTCAATCCTGAATCCTCAATCTTCAATCCTCAATACTCAATCTGCAATCCTCAATCCTCAATCCTCAATCCACAATCCTCATTCTTCAATCTTCAATACCCAATCCTCAATCTTCAATCCTCAATCCTCAATCATCAATTCTCAATCCTCAATCCTCAATCCTCAGACCTCAAACATCAATATTCAACCCTCAGTCCTCGTCCTCAATCCACAACCCTCAATACTCAATCCTCAATTTTCAATCATCAATATTCAATCTTCAATCCTCAATCCTCAATCCTCAATCCTCAATCCTCAATCCTCAAACCTCAATCCTCAATCCTCAAGCCTCAGTCCTCAATCCTCAATCCTCAATCCTCAATCCACAATCCTCATTCTTCAATCTTCAATACCCAATCCTCAATCTTCAATCCTCGATCCTCAATCCTCAATCCTCAATCATCAATCCTCAATCCTCAATCCTCAATCCTCAATATTCAACACTCAACCCTCAACCATCAATCCTCAATACTCAACCATCAATCCTCAATTCTCAATACTCAATAGAACACCTGAACTCTGATGGTTCAATACTCAATCCAGAATATTCAATAATCAAATTTCAAACCTCAAGCATCAATTCTCAACACTCAATCCTCAACACTCAGTCCTCTCTCTTCAATCCTACATCCTCAACCCTCAATCCTCAAGCGTCAATCCTCAATACTCAATCCTCAATCCTCAATCCTCAATCAACAATCTTCAATCCTCAATACTCAATCTTCAATCCTCAATACTCAATCCTCAATCCTCAATCCTCAATCCTCAATCATCAATCCTCAATCTTCAATACCCAATCCCCAATCCTCAATCCTCAATCCTCAATCCTCAATCCCCAGTCCTCAATCCTCAATCCTCAATCATCAATCCTCAATCTTCAATACTCATTCCTCAATCCTGAATCCTCAATCTTCAATCCTCAATACTCAATTTTCAATCCTCAATCCTCAATCCTCAATCCTCAATCCTCAATCCTCAATCCTGAATCCTCAATCTTCAATCCTCAATACTCAATCTGCAATCCTCAATCCTCAGTCCTCAATCCTCGATCCTCATTCTTCAATCCTCAATACCCAATCCTCAATCTTCAACCCTCAGTCCTCAATCATCAATTCTCAATCCTCAATCCTCAATCCTCAGGCCTCAAACATCAATATTCAACCCTCAGTCCTCGTTCTCAATCCACAACCCTCAAACCTCAAACCTTAATCCTCAACCGTCAGTCCTCGTCCTCAATCCTCAACCCTCAATCCTCAATCCTCAATCTTCAATCTTCAATACTCAATCTTCAATCCTCAATAGTCAATCCTCAATCCTCAATCCTCAATCCTCAGTCATTAATCCTCAATCTTCAATACTCAAACGTCAATCCTCAGTCCCCAATCCTCAATCCTCAATCCTCGATCCTCAGACCTCAATCCTCAACCCTCAGTCCTCATCCTCAATTCTCAATTCTCAATCCTCAATCCTCAATCCTCAATCTTCAATCCCCAATAATCAATCTCCAATACTAGATCCTCAATCCCCAATCCTCAATCCTTAATCCTCAATCTTCAGTCCTCAATACTCAATCTTCAAACCTCAATCCTCAATCCTCAATCCTCAATCCTCAATCCTCAGTCTTCAATCCTCAATCCTCAATCCTCAATCCTCAATCCTCATTCTTCAATCCTCAATACCCAAACCTCAATCTTCAATCCTCAATCCTCAATCCTCAATCCTCATTCTTCAATCCTCAATCTCAATACTCAATCGTCAATCCTCAATCCTCAATCCTCAATCCTCAATCCTCAATCCTCAGTCATAAATCCTCAATCTTCAATCCTCAATCGTCAATCCTCGTTCCTCAAACTTCAATCCTCAACCCTCAGTCCTCATCCTCAATTGTCAATTCTCAATCCTCAGTCCTCAATCCTCAATCTTCAATCCCCAAAAATCAATCTCCAATCCTAGAACCTCAATCCCCAATCCTCAGTACTTAATACTCAATCTTCAATCCTCAATCGCCAGTCCTCAATCTTCAATCCTCTATGCTCAATCGTCAATCCTCAAGCCTCAGTCCTCAATCCTCAATCCTCAATCCTCAACCGTCAGTGCTCGTCCTCAATCCTCAACCCTCAATCCTCAATCCTCAGTCTTCAATCATCAGTACTCAATCTTCAATCCTCAATACTCAATCCTCAATCGTCAATCCTCTATCCACAATCCTCAATCCTCAATGCTCAATCCTCAATCCTCAATCCTCAATCCTCAATCCTCAATCTTCAATCCTCAATACTCAACCGTCAATCCTCAATCCTCAATCCTCAATCCTCAATCCTCAATCCTCAATCCTCAATACTCAACCATCAATCCTAACTTCTCAATGCTCAATAGAATATCCTGAATTCTCAGGATTCTATACTCAATCCTCAATCCTCAACCCTCAGCCCTCATTCTCAATCCTCAATCCTCAATCCTCAATATTCAATCTCCAATACTCAATCTTCAATCCTCAATCCTCAATCCTCAATCCTCAATCCTCAATCCTCAATCCTCAGTCATAAATCCTCAATCTTCAATACTCAATCGTCAATCCTCAGTCCTCAATCCTCAATCCTCAATCCTCGTTCCTCAATCCTCAATCCTCAATCCTCAATCCTCAATCCTCAACCCTCAATCCTCAATCCTCAATCTTCAATCGTCAGTACTCAATCTTCAATCCTCAATACTCAATCCTCAATTGTCAATCCTCTATCCCCAATCCTCAATCCTCAATGCTCAATCCTCAATCCTCAATCCTCAATCCTCAATCCTCAATCTTCAATCCTCAATACTCAACCGTCAATCCTCAATCCTGAATCCTCAATCCTCAATCCTCAATCCTCAATCCTCAATCCTCATTCTTCAATCCTCAATCTTCAATACTCAATCGTCAATCCTCAATCCTCAATCCTCAATCTTCAATCCTCAATACTCAATCTGCAGTCCTCAATCCTCAAACCTCAATCCTCAACCGTCAGTCCTCGTTCTCAATCCTCAACCCTCAATCCTCAATCCTCAATCTTCAATCATCAATAATCAATCTTCAATCCTCAATCATCAATCCTCAATCCTCAATCCTCAATCCTCAATATTCAACACTCAGCCCTCAACCATCAATCCTCAATACTCAACCATCAATCCTCAATTCTCAATACTCAATAGAACATCCTGAACTCTGATGGTTCAATACTCAATCCAGAATATTCCATAATCAAATTTCAAACCTCAAGCATCAATTCTCAACACTCAATCCTCAACACTCAGTCCTCTCTCTTCAATCCTACATCCTCAACCCTCAATCCTCAAGCGTCAATCCTCAATACTCAATCCTCAATCCTCAATCCTTAATCACCAATCTTCAATCCTCAATACTCAATCTTCAATCCTCAATACTCAATCCTCAATCCTCAATCCTCAATCCTCAATCATCAATCCTCAATCTTCAATACTCAATCCTCAATCGTCAATCCTCAATCCTCAATCCTCAATCCCCAATCCTCAATCCTCAATCCTCAATCATCAATCCTCAATCTTCAATACTCATTCCTCAATCCTGAATCCTCAATCTCCAATCCTCAATACTCAATCTGCAATCCTCAATCCTCAATCCTCATTCCTCAATCCTGAATCCTCAATCCTCAATCCTCAATACTCAATTTTCAATCCTCAATCCTCAATCCTCAATCCTCAATCCTCAATCCTCAATCCTGAATCCTCAATCTTCAATCCTCAATACTCAATCTGCAATCCTCAATCCTCAATCCTCAATCCTCGATCCTCATTCTTCAATCCTCAATACCCAATCCTCAATCTTCAACCCTCAGTCCTCAATCATCAATTCTCAATACTCAATCCTCAATCCTCAGGCCTCAAACATCAATATTCAACCCTCAGTCCTCGTTCTCAATCCACAACCCTCAAACCTCAAACCTTAATCCTCAACCGTCAGTCCTCGTCCTCAATCCTCAACCCTCAATCCTCAATCCTCAATCTTCAATCTTCAATACTCAATCTTCAATCCTCAATAGTCAATCCTCAATCCTCAATCCTCAATCCTCAGTCATTAATCCTCAATCTTCAATACTCAATCGTCAATCCTCAGTCCTCAATCCTCAATCGTCAATCCTCGTTCCTCAAACTTCAATCCTCAACACTCAGTCCTCATCCTCAATTCTCAATTCTCAATCCTCAATCCTCAATCCTCAATCTTCAATCCCCAATAATCAATCTCCAATACTAGATCCTCAATCCCCAATCCTCAATCCTTAATCCTCAATCTTCAATCCTCAATACTCAATCTTCAAACCTCAATCCTCAATCCTCAATCCTCAATCCTCAATCCTCAGTCTTCAATCCTCAATCCTCAATCCGCAATCCTCAATCCTCATTCTTCAATCCTCAATACCCAAACCTCAATCTTCAATCCTCAATCCTCAATCCTCAATCCTCATTCTTCAATACTCAATCTTCAATACTCAATCGTCAATCCTCAATCCTCAATCCTCAATCCTCAATCCTCAATCCTCAGTCATAAATCCTCAATCTTCAATACTCAATCGTCAACCCTCAGTCCTCAATCCTCAATCGTCAATCCTCATTCCTCAAACTTCAATCCTCAACCCTCAGTCCTCATCCTCAATTGTCAATTCTCAATCCTCAGTCCTCAATCCTCAATCTTCAATCCCCAAAAATCAATCTCCAATCCTAGAACCTCAATCCCCAATCCTCAGTACTTAATACTCAATCTTCAATCCTCAATCGCCAGTCCTCAATCTTCAATCCTCTATGCTCAATCGTCAATCATCAAGCCTCAGTCCTCAATCCTCAATCCTCAATCCTCAACCGTCAGTCCTCGTCCTCAATCCTCATCCCTCAATCCTCAATCCTCAATTTTCAATCATCAGTACTCAATCTTCAATCCTCAATACTCAATCCTCAATCGTCAATCCTCTATCCCCAATCCTCAATGCTCAATCCTCAATCCTCAATCCTCAATCCTCAATCGTCAATCTTCAATCCTCAATACTCAACCGTCAATCCTCAATCCTCAATCCTCAATCCTCAATCCTCAATCCTCAATCCTCAATACTCAACCATCAATCCTAAATTCTCAATGCTCAATAGAATATCCTGAATTCTCAGGATTCTATACTCAATCCTCAATCCTCAACCCTCAGCCCTCATTCTCAATCCTCAATCCTCAATCCTCAATATTCAATCTCCAATACTCAATCTTCAATCCTCAATCCTCAATCCTCAATCCTCAATCCTCAATCCTCAATCCTCAGTCATAAATCCTCAATCTTCAATACTCAATCGTCAATCCTCAGTCCTCAATCCTCAATCCTCAATCCTCGTTCCTCAATCCTCAATCCTCAATCCTCAATCCTCAATCCTCAGTCCTCAATCATCAATCCTCAATCTTCAATACTCAATCCTCAATCCTCAATCCTCAATCCTCAATCCTCAATCCCCAATCCTCAATCCTCAATCCTCAATCATCAATCCTCAATCTTCAATACTCATTCCTCAATCCTGAATCCTCAATCTTCAATCCTCAATACTCAATCTGCAATCCTCAATCCTCAATCCTCAATCCACAATCCTCATTCTTCAATCTTCAATACCCAATCCTCAATCTTCAATCCTCAATCCTCAATCATCAATTCTCAATCCTCAATCCTCAATCCTCAGACCTCAAACATCAATATTCAACCCTCAGTCCTCGTCCTCAATCCACAACCCTCAATACTCAATCCTCAATTTTCAATCATCAATATTCAATCTTCAATCCTCAATCCTCAATCCTCAATCCTCAATCCTCAATCCTCAAACCTCAATCCTCAATCCTCAAGCCTCAGTCCTCAATCCTCAATCCTCAATCCTCAATCCACAATCCTCATTCTTCAATCTTCAATACCCAATCCTCAATCTTCAATCCTCGATCCTCAATCCTCAATCCTCAATCATCAATCCTCAATCCTCAATCCTCAATCCTCAATATTCAACACTCAACCCTCAACCATCAATCCTCAATACTCAACCATCAATCCTCAATTCTCAATACTCAATAGAACACCTGAACTCTGATGGTTCAATACTCAATCCAGAATATTCAATAATCAAATTTCAAACCTCAAGCATCAATTCTCAACACTCAATCCTCAACACTCAGTCCTCTCTCTTCAATCCTACATCCTCAACCCTCAATCCTCAAGCGTCAATCCTCAATACTCAATCCTCAATCCTCAATCCTCAATCAACAATCTTCAATCCTCAATACTCAATCTTCAATCCTCAATACTCAATCCTCAATCCTCAATCCTCAATCCTCAATCATCAATCCTCAATCTTCAATACCCAATCCCCAATCCTCAATCCTCAATCCTCAATCCTCAATCCCCAGTCCTCAATCCTCAATCCTCAATCATCAATCCTCAATCTTCAATACTCATTCCTCAATCCTGAATCCTCAATCTTCAATCCTCAATACTCAATTTTCAATCCTCAATCCTCAATCCTCAATCCTCAATCCTCAATCCTCAATCCTGAATCCTCAATCTTCAATCCTCAATACTCAATCTGCAATCCTCAATCCTCAGTCCTCAATCCTCGATCCTCATTCTTCAATCCTCAATACCCAATCCTCAATCTTCAACCCTCAGTCCTCAATCATCAATTCTCAATCCTCAATCCTCAATCCTCAGGCCTCAAACATCAATATTCAACCCTCAGTCCTCGTTCTCAATCCACAACCCTCAAACCTCAAACCTTAATCCTCAACCGTCAGTCCTCGTCCTCAATCCTCAACCCTCAATCCTCAATCCTCAATCTTCAATCTTCAATACTCAATCTTCAATCCTCAATAGTCAATCCTCAATCCTCAATCCTCAATCCTCAGTCATTAATCCTCAATCTTCAATACTCAAACGTCAATCCTCAGTCCCCAATCCTCAATCCTCAATCCTCGATCCTCAGACCTCAATCCTCAACCCTCAGTCCTCATCCTCAATTCTCAATTCTCAATCCTCAATCCTCAATCCTCAATCTTCAATCCCCAATAATCAATCTCCAATACTAGATCCTCAATCCCCAATCCTCAATCCTTAATCCTCAATCTTCAGTCCTCAATACTCAATCTTCAAACCTCAATCCTCAATCCTCAATCCTCAATCCTCAATCCTCAGTCTTCAATCCTCAATCCTCAATCCTCAATCCTCAATCCTCATTCTTCAATCCTCAATACCCAAACCTCAATCTTCAATCCTCAATCCTCAATCCTCAATCCTCATTCTTCAATCCTCAATCTTCAATACTCAATCGTCAATCCTCAATCCTCAATCCTCAATCCTCAATTCTCAATCCTCAGTCATAAATCCTCAATCTTCAATCCTCAATCGTCAATCCTCGTTCCTCAAACTTCAATCCTCAACCCTCAGTCCTCATCCTCAATTGTCAATTCTCAATCCTCAGTCCTCAATCCTCAATCTTCAATCCCCAAAAATCAATCTCCAATCCTAGAACCTCAATCCCCAATCCTCAGTACTTAATACTCAATCTTCAATCCTCAATCGCCAGTCCTCAATCTTCAATCCTCTATGCTCAATCGTCAATCCTCAAGCCTCAGTCCTCAATCCTCAATCCTCAATCCTCAACCGTCAGTGCTCGTCCTCAATCCTCAACCCTCAATCCTCAATCCTCAGTCTTCAATCATCAGTACTCAATCTTCAATCCTCAATACTCAATCCTCAATCGTCAATCCTCTATCCACTATCCTCAATCCTCAATGCTCAATCCTCAATCCTCAATCCTCAATCCTCAATCCTCAATCTTCAATCCTCAATACTCAACCGTCAATCCTCAATCCTCAATCCTCAATCCTCAATCCTCAATCCTCAATCCTCAATACTCAACCATCAATCCTAACTTCTCAATGCTCAATAGAATATCCTGAATTCTCAGGATTCTATACTCAATCCTCAATCCTCAACCCTCAGCCCTCATTCTCAATCCTCAATCCTCAATCCTCAATATTCAATCTCCAATACTCAATCTTCAATCCTCAATCCTCAATCCTCAATCCTCAATCCTCAATCCTCAATCCTCAGTCATAAATCCTCAATCTTCAATACTCAATCGTCAATCCTCAGTCCTCAATCCTCAATCCTCAATCCTCGTTCCTCAATCCTCAATCCTCAATCCTCAATCCTCAATCCTCAACCCTCAATCCTCAATCCTCAATCTTCAATCGTCAGTACTCAATCTTCAATCCTCAATACTCAATCCTCAATTGTCAATCCTCTATCCCCAATCCTCAATCCTCAATGCTCAATCCTCAATCCTCAATCCTCAATCCTCAATCCTCAATCTTCAATCCTCAATACTCAACCGTCAATCCTCAATCCTGAATCCTCAATCCTCAATCCTCAATCCTCAATCCTCAATCCTCATTCTTCAATCCTCAATCTTCAATACTCAATCGTCAATCCTCAATCCTCAATCCTCAATCTTCAATCCTCAATACTCAATCTGCAGTCCTCAATCCTCAAACCTCAATCCTCAACCGTCAGTCCTCGTCCTCAATCCTCAACCCTCAATCCTCAATCCTCAATCTTCAATCATCAATAATCAATCTTCAATCCTCAATCATCAATCCTCAATCCTCAATCCTCAATCCTCAATATTCAACACTCAGCCCTCAACCATCAATCCTCAATTCTCAATACTCAATAGAACATCCTGAACTCTGATGGTTCAATACTCAATCCAGAATATTCCATAATCAAATTTCAAACCTCAAGCATCAATTCTCAACACTCAATCCTCAACACTCAGTCCTCTCTCTTCAATCCTACATCCTCAACCCTCAATCCTCAAGCGTCAATCCTCAATACTCAATCCTCAATCCTCAATCCTTAATCACCAATCTTCAATCCTCAATACTCAATCTTCAATCCTCAATACTCAATCCTCAATCCTCAATCCTCAATCCTCAATCATCAATCCTCAATCTTCAATACTCAATCCTCAATCGTCAATCCTCAATCCTCAATCCTCAATCCCCAATCCTCAATCCTCAATCCTCAATCATCAATCCTCAATCTTCAATACTCATTCCTCAATCCTGAATCCTCAATCTCCAATCCTCAATACTCAATCTGCAATCCTCAATCCTCAATCCTCAATCCACAATCCTCATTCTTCAATCTTCAATACCCAATCCTCAATCTTCAATCCTCAATCCTCAATCATCAATTCTCAATCCTCAATCCTCAATCCTCAGACCTCAAACATCAATATTCAACCCTCAGTCCTCGTCCTCAGTCCACAACCCTCAATACTCAATCCTCAATCTTCAATCATCAATATTCAATCTTCAATCCTCAATCCTCAATCCTCAATCCTCAATCCTCAATCCTCAAACCTCAATCCTCAATCCTCAAGCCTCAGTCCTCAATCCTCAATCCTCAATCCTCAAACCTCAATCCTCAACCGTCACTCCTCGTCCTCAATCCTCAACCGTCAAGCCTCAATCCTCAATCCTCAATCCTCAATCCTCAATCCTCAATCCTCAATCCTCAAACATCAATCCTCAATCCTCAAGCCTCAGTCCTCAATCCTCAATCCTCAATCCTCAATCCTCAAACCTCAATCCTCAACCGTCAGTCCTCGTCCTCAATCCTCAACCCTCAATCCTCATTCCTCAATCTTCAATCATCAATAATCAATCTTCAATCCTCAATCATCAATCCTCAATCCTCAATCCTCAATCCTCAATATTCAACACTCAACCCTCAACCATCAATCCTCAATACTCAACCATCAATCCTCAATTCTCAATACTCAATAGAACATCCTGAACTCTGATGGTTCAATACTCAATCCAGAATATTCAATAATCAAATTTCAAACCTCAAGCATCAATACTCAACACTCAATCCTCAACACTCAGTCCTCTCTCTTCAATCCTACATCCTCAACCCTCAATCCTCAAGCGTCAATCCTCAATACTCAATCCTCAATCCTCAATCCTCAATCACCAATCTTCAATCCTCAACACTCAAACTTCAATCCTCAATACTCAATCCTCAATCCTCAATCCTCAATCCTCAATCATCAATCCTCAATCTTCAATACTCAGTCCTCAATCCTCAATCCTCAATCCTCAATCCTCAATCCCCTATCCTCAATCCTCAATCCTCAATCATCAATCCTCAATCTTCAATACTCATTCCTCAATACTGAATCCTCAATCTTCAATCCTCAATACTCAATCTGCAATCCTCAATCCTCAATCCTCAATCCACAATACTCATCCTTCAATCTTCAATACCCAATCCTCAATCTTCAGTCCTCAATCCTCAATCATCAATTCTCAATCCTCAATCCTCAATCCTCAGACCTCAAACATCAATATTCTACCCTCAGTCCTCGTCCTCAGTCCACAACCCTCAATACTCAATCCTCAATCTTCAATCATCAATATTCAATCTTCAATCCTCAATCCTCAATCCTCAATCCTCAATCCTCAATCCTCAAACCTCAAGCCTCAGTCCTCAATCCTCAATTCTCAATCCTCAAATCTCAATCCTCAACCGTCAGTCCTCGTCCTCAATCCTCAACCCTCAATCCTCAATCCTCAATCTTCAATCATCAATAATCAATCTTCAATCCTCAATCATCAATCCTCAATCCTCAATCCTCAATCCTCAATATTCAACACTCAGCCCTCAACCATCAATCCTCAATACTCAACCATCAATCCTCAGTTCTCAATACTCAATAGAACATCCTGAACTCTGATGGTTCAATACTCAATCCAGAATATTCCATAATCAAATTTCAAACCTCAAGCATCAATTCTCAACACTCAATCCTCAACACTCAGTCCTCTCTCTTCAATCCTACATCCTCAACCCTCAATCCTCAAGCGTCAATCCTCAATACTCAATCCTCAATCCTCAATCCTCAATCACCAATCTTCAATCCTCAATACTCAATCTTCAATCCTCAATACTCAATCCTCAATCCTCAATCCTCAATCCTCAATCCTCAATCCTCAATTGTCAATCCTCTATCCCCAATCCTCAATCCTCAATGCTCAATCCTCAATCCTCAATCCTCAATCCTCAATCCTCAATCTTCAATCCTCAATACTCAACCGTCAATCCTCAATCCTGAATCCTCAATCCTCAATCCTCAATCCTCAATCCTCAATCCTCATTCTTCAATCCTCAATCTTCAATACTCAATCGTCAATCCTCAATCCTCAATCCTCAATCTTCAATCCTCAATACTCAATCTGCAGTCCTCAATCCTCAAACCTCAATCCTCAACCGTCAGTCCTCGTCCTCAATCCTCAACCCTCAATCCTCCATCCTCAATCTTCAATCATCAATAATCAATCTTCAATCCTCAATCATCAATCCTCAATCCTCAATCCTCAATCCTCAATATTCAACACTCAGCCCTCAACCATCAATCCTCAATACTCAACCATCAATCCTCAATTCTCAATACTCAATAGAACATCCTGAACTCTGATGGTTCAATACTCAATCCAGAATATTCCATAATCAAATTTCAAACCTCAAGCATCAATTCTCAACACTCAATCCTCAACACTCAGTCCTCTCTCTTCAATCCTACATCCTCAACCCTCAATCCTCAAGCGTCAATCCTCAATACTCAATCCTCAATCCTCAATCCTCAATCACCAATCTTCAATCCTCAATACTCAATCTTCAATCCTCAATACTCAATCCTCAATCCTCAATCCTCAATCCTCAATCATCAATCCTCAATCTTCAATACTCAATCCTCAATCGTCAATCCTCAATCCTCAATCCTCAATCCCCAATCCTCAATCCTCAATCCTCAATCATCAATCCTCAATCTTCAATACTCATTCCTCAATCCTGAATCCTCAATCTCCAATCCTCAATACTCAATCTGCAATCCTCAATCCTCAATCCTCAATCCACAATCCTCATTCTTCAATCTTCAATACCCAATCCTCAATCTTCAATCCTCAATCCTCAATCATCAATTCTCAATCCTCAATCCTCAATCCTCAGACCTCAAACATCAATATTCAACCCTCAGTCCTCGTCCTCAGTCCACAACCCTCAATACTCAATCCTCAATCTTCAATCATCAATATTCAATCTTCAATCCTCAATCCTCAATCCTCAATCCTCAATCCTCAATCCTCAAACCTCAATCCTCAATCCTCAAGCCTCAGTCCTCAATCCTCAATCCTCAATCCTCAAACCTCAATCCTCAACCGTCACTCCTCGTCCTCAATCCTCAACCGTCAAGCCTCAATCCTCAATCCTCAATCCTCAATCCTCAACCCTCAATCCTCAAACATCAATCCTCAATCCTCAAGCCTCAGTCCTCAATCCTCAATCCTCAATCCTCAATCCTCAAACCTCAATCCTCAACCGTCAGTCCTCGTCCTCAATCCTCAACCCTCAATCCTCATTCCTCAATCTTCAATCATCAATAATCAATCTTCAATCCTCAATCATCAATCCTCAATCCTCAATCCTCAATCCTCAATATTCAACACTCAACCCTCAACCATCAATCCTCAATACTCAACCATCAATCCTCAATTCTCAATACTCAATAGAACATCCTGAACTCTGATGGTTCAATACTCAATCCAGAATATTCAATAATCAAATTTCAAACCTCAAGCATCAATACTCAACACTCAATCCTCAACACTCAGTCCTCTCTCTTCAATCCTACATCCTCAACCCTCAATCCTCAAGCGTCAATCCTCAATACTCAATCCTCAATCCTCAATCCTCAATCACCAATCTTCAATCCTCAACACTCAAACTTCAATCCTCAATACTCAATCCTCAATCCTCAATCCTCAATCCTCAATCATCAATCCTCAATCTTCAATACTCAGTCCTCAATCCTCAATCCTCAATCCTCAATCCTCAATCCCCTATCCTCAATCCTCAATCCTCAATCATCAATCCTCAATCTTCAATACTCATTCCTCAATACTGAATCCTCAATCTTCAATCCTCAATACTCAATCTGCAATCCTCAATCCTCAATCCTCAATCCACAATACTCATCCTTCAATCTTCAATACCCAATCCTCAATCTTCAGTCCTCAATCCTCAATCATCAATTCTCAATCCTCAATCCTCAATCCTCAGACCTCAAACATCAATATTCTACCCTCAGTCCTCGTCCTCAGTCCACAACCCTCAATACTCAATCCTCAATCTTCAATCATCAATATTCAATCTTCAATCCTCAATCCTCAATCCTCAATCCTCAATCCTCAATCCTCAAACCTCAAGCCTCAGTCCTCAATCCTCAATTCTCAATCCTCAAATCTCAATCCTCAACCGTCAGTCCTCGTCCTCAATCCTCAACCCTCAATCCTCAATCCTCAATCTTCAATCATCAATAATCAATCTTCAATCCTCAATCATCAATCCTCAATCCTCAATCCTCAATCCTCAATATTCAACACTCAGCCCTCAACCATCAATCCTCAATACTCAACCATCAATCCTCAGTTCTCAATACTCAATAGAACATCCTGAACTCTGATGGTTCAATACTCAATCCAGAATATTCCATAATCAAATTTCAAACCTCAAGCATCAATTCTCAACACTCAATCCTCAACACTCAGTCCTCTCTCTTCAATCCTACATCCTCAACCCTCAATCCTCAAGCGTCAATCCTCAATACTCAATCCTCAATCCTCAATCCTCAATCACCAATCTTCAATCCTCAATACTCAATCTTCAATCCTCAATACTCAATCCTCAATCCTCAATCCTCAATCCTCAATCCTCAATCCTCAGCCCTCAGTCCTCAAACCTCAATGCTCAATCCTCAATCCCCAATCCTCAATCCTCAATCCTCAATCATCAATCCTCAACCTTCAATACTCATTCCTCAACCCTGAATCCTCAATCTTCAATCCTCAATACTCAATCTTCAACCCTCAATCCTCAATCCTCAATCCTCAATCCTAAATCCTCAATCCTGAATCCTCAACCTTCAGTCCTCAATACTCAATCTGCAATCCTCAATCCTCAATCCTCAATCCTCAATCCTCATTCTTCAATCCTCAATCCTCAATCCTCAATCCTCAATCCTCAATCATGAATAACCAATCTCCAATCCTACATCCTCAATCCCCAATCTTCAATCCTTAATCCTCAATATTCAATCCTCAATCGCCAGTCCTCAATCTTCAATCCTCAATCCTCAATCCTCAATCCTCAATCCTCAATCCTGAATCCTCAATCCTCATTCTTCAATCCTCAATACCCAAACCTCAATCTTCAATCCTCAATCCTCAATCCTGAATTCTCAATCCTCAATCCTCAGTCCTCAGTCCTCAAACCTCAATCCTCAACCCTCAGCCCTCATCCTCAATCCTCAATCCTCAATCCTCCATCCTCAGCCCTCAGTCCTCAAACCTCAATGCTCAATCCTCAATCCCCAATCCTCAATCCTCAATCCTCAATCATCAATCCTCAACCTTCAATACTCATTCCTCAATCCTGAATCCTCAATCTTCAATCCTCAATACTCAATCTTCAACCCTCAATCCTCAATCCTCAATCCTCAATCCTAAATCCTCAATCCTGAATCCTCAACCTTCAGTCCTCAATACTCAATCTGCAATCCTCAATCCTCAATCCTCAATCCTCAATCCTCATTCTTCAATCCTCAATACCCAATCCTCAATCTTGAACCCTCTGTCCTGAATCATCAATTCTCAATCCTCAATCCTCAATCCTCAGGCCTCAAACATCAATATTCAACCCTCAGTCCTCGTTCTCAATCCACAACCCTCAAACCTCAAACCTTAATCCTCAACCGTCAGTCCTCGTCCTCAATCCTCAACCCTCAATCCTCAATCCTCAATCTTCAATCTTCAATACTCAATCTTCAATCCTCAATAGTCAATCCTCAATCCTCAATCCTCAATCCTCAGTCATTAATCCTCAATCTTCAATACTCAAACGTCAATCCTCAGTCCCCAATCCTCAATCCTCAATCCTCAGTCATTAATCCTCAATCTTCAATACTCAATCGTCAATCCTCAGTCCTCAATCCTCAATCGTCAATCCTCGTTCCTCAAACTTCAATCCTCAACCCTCAGTCCTCATCCTCAATTCTCAATTCTCAATCCTCAATCCTCAATCCTCAATCTTCAATCCCCAATAATCAATCTCCAATACTAGATCCTCAATCCCCAATCCTCAATCCTTAATCCTCAATCTTCAATCCTCAATACTCAATCTTCAAACCTCAATCCTCAATCCTCAATCCTCAGTCCTCAATCCTCAGTCTTCAATCCTCAATCATCAATCCGCAATCCTCAATCCTCATTCTTCAATCCTCAATACCCAAACCTCAATCTTCAATCCTCAATCCTCAATCCTCAATCCTCATTCTTCAATACTCAATCTTCAATACTCAATCGTCAATCCTCAATCCTCAATCCTCAATCCTCAATCCTCAATCCTCAGTCATAAATCCTCAATCTTCAATACTCAATCGTCAACCCTCAGTCCTCAATCCTCAATCGTCAATCCTCATTCCTCAAACTTCAATCCTCAACACTCAGTCCTCATCCTCAATTGTCAATTCTCAATCCTCAATACCCAAACCTCAATCTTCAATCCTCAATCCTCAATCCTGAATTCTCAATCCTCAATCCTCAGTCCTCAGTCCTCAAACCTCAATCCTCAACCCTCAGCCCTCATCCTCAATCCTCAATCCTCAATCCTCCATCCTCAGCCCTCAGTCCTCAAACCTCAATGCTCAATCCTCAATCCCCAATCCTCAATCCTCAATCCTCAATCATCAATCCGCAACCTTCAATACTCATTCCTCAATCCTGAATCCTCAATCTTCAATCCTCAATACTCAATCTTCAACCCTCAATCCTCAATCCTCAATCCTCAATCCTAAATCCTCAATCCTGAATCCTCAACCTTCAGTCCTCAATACTCAATCTGCAATCCTCAATCCTCAATCCTCAATCCTCAATCCTCATTCTTCAATCCTCAATACCCAATCCTCAATCTTCAACCCTCTGTCCTGAATCATCAATTCTCAATCCTCAATCCTCAATCATCAATCCTCAACCTTCAATACTCATTCCTCAACCCTGAATCCTCAATCTTCAATCCTCAATACTCAATCTTCAACCCTCAATCCTCAATCCTCAATCCTCAATCCTAAATCCTCAATCCTGAATCCTCAACTTTCAGTCCTCAATACTCAATCTGCAATCCTCAATCCTCAATCCTCAATCCTCAATCCTCATTCTTCAATCCTCAATCCTCAATCCTCAATCCTCAATCCTCAATCATGAATAACCAATCTCCAATCCTACATCCTCAATCCCCAATCTTCAATCCTTAATCCTCAATATTCAATCCTCAATCGCCAGTCCTCAATCTTCAATCCTCAATCCTCAATCCTCAATCCTCAATCCTCAATCCTAAATCCTCAATCCTCATTCTTCAATCCTCAATACCCAAACCTCAATCTTCAATCCTCAATCCTCAATCCTGAATTCTCAATCCTCAATCCTCAGTCCTCAGTCCTCAAACCTCAATCCTCAACCCTCAGCCCTCATCCTCAATCCTCAATCCTCAATCCTCCATCCTCAGCCCTCAGTCCTCAAACCTCAATGCTCAATCCTCAATCCCCAATCCTCAATCCTCAATCCTCAATCATCAATCCTCAACCTTCAATACTCATTCCTCAATCCTGAATCCTCAATCTTCAATCCTCAATACTCAATCTTCAACCCTCAATCCTCAATCCTCAGTCCTCAATCCTAAATCCTCAATCCTGAATCCTCAACCTTCAGTCCTCAATACTCAATCTGCAATCCTCAATCCTCAATCCTCAATCCTCAATCCTCATTCTTCAATCCTCAATACCCAATCCTCAATCTTCAACCCTCTGTCCTGAATCATCAATTCTCAATCCTCAATCCTCAATCCTCAGGCCTCAAACATCAATATTCAACCCTCAGTCCTCGTTCCCAATCCACAACCCTCAATCCTCAAACCTCAATCCTCAACCGTCAGTCCTCGTCCTCAATCCTCAATACTCAATCCTCAATCCTCAAGCCTCAGTCCTCAATCCTCAATCCTCAATCCTCAAACCTCAATCCTCAACCGTCAGTCCTCGTCCTCAATCCTCAACCCTCAATCCTCAATCCTCAATCTTCAATCATCAATCTTCAATCCTCAATCATCAATCCTCAATCCTCAATCCTCAATCCTCAATCCTCAATATCCAACACTCAACCCTCAACCATCAATCCTCAATACTCAACCAACAATCCTCAATTCTCAATACTCAATAGAACATCCTGAACTCTGATGGTTCAATACTCAATCCAGAATATTCAATAATCAAATTTCAAACCTCAAGCATCAATTCTCAACACTCAATCCTCAACACTGTGTCCTCTCTCTTCAATCCTACGTCCTCAACCCTCAATCCTCAAGCGTCAATCTTCAATACTCAATCCTCAATCCTCAATCCTCAATCACCAATCTTCAATCCTCAATACTCAACCTTCAATCCTCAATACTCAATCCTCAATCCTCAATCCTCAATCCTCAATCATCAATCCTCAATCTTCAATACCCAATCCCCAATCCTCAATCCTCAATCCTCAATCCTCAATCCCCAGTCCTCAATCCTCAATCCTCAATCATCAATCCTCAATCTTCAATACTCATTCCTCAATCCTGAATCCTCAATCTTCAATCCTCAATACTCAATTTTCAATCCTCAATCCTCAATCCTCAGTCCTCAATCCTCAATCTTCAATCCCCAAAAATCAATCTCCAATCCTAGAACCTCAATCCCCAATCCTCAGTACTTAATACTCAATCTTCAATCCTCAATCGCCAGTCCTCAATCTTCAATCCTCTATGCTCAATCGTCAATCATCAAGCCTCAGTCCTCAATCCTCAATCCTCAATCCTCAACCCTCAGTCCTCGTCCTCAATCCTCAACCCTCAATCCTCAATCCTCAATTTTCAATCATCAGTACTCAATCTTCAATCCTCAATACTCAATCCTCAATCGTCAATCCTCTATCCCCAATCCTCAATGCTCAATCCTCAATCCTCAATCCTCAATCCTCAATCCTCAATCTTCAATCCTCAATACTCAACCGTCAATCCTCAATCCTCAATCCTCAATCCTCAATCCTCAATCCTCAATCCTCAATACTCAACCATCAATCCTAAATTCTCAATGCTCAATAGAATATCCTGAATTCTCAGGATTCTATACTCAATCCTCAATCCTCAACCCTCAGCCCTCATTCTCAATCCTCAATCCTCAATCCTCAATATTCAATCTCCAATACTCAATCTTCAATCCTCAATCCTCAATCCTCAATCCTCAATCCTCAATCCTCAGTCATAAATCCTCAATCTTCAATACTCAATCGTCAATCCTCAGTCCTCAATCCTCAATCCTCAATCCTCGTTCCTCAATCCTCAATCCTCAATCCTCAATCCTCAATCCTCAGTCCTCAATCATCAATCCTCAATCTTCAATACTCAATCCTCAATCCTCAATCCTCAATCCTCAATCCTCAATCCCCAATCCTCAATCCTCAATCCTCAATCATCAATCCTCAATCTTCAATACTCATTCCTCAATCCTGAATCCTCAATCTTCAATCCTCAATACTCAATCTGCAATCCTCAATCCTCAATCCTCAATCCACAATCCTCATTCTTCAATCTTCAATACCCAATCCTCAATCTTCAATCCTCAATCCTCAATCATCAATTCTCAATCCTCAATCCTCAATCCTCAGACCTCAAACATCAATATTCAACCCTCAGTCCTCGTCCTCAATCCACAACCCTCAATACTCAATCCTCAATTTTCAATCATCAATATTCAATCTTCAATCCTCAATCCTCAATCCTCAATCCTCAATCCTCAATCCTCAAACCTCAATCCTCAATCCTCAAGCCTCAGTCCTCAATCCTCAATCCTCAATCCTCAAACCTCAATCCTCAACCGTCAGTCCTCGTCCGCAATCCTCAACCGTCAAGCCTCAATCCTCAATCTTCGATCCTCAATCCTCAATCCTCAATCCTCAATCATCAATCCTCAATCCTCAATCCTCAATCCTCAATATTCAACACTCAACCCTCAACCATCAATCCTCAATACTCAACCATCAATCCTCAATTCTCAATACTCAATAGAACATCCTGAACTCTGATGGTTCAATACTCAATCCAGAATATTCAATAATCAAATTTCAAACCTCAAGCATCAATTCTCAACACTCAATCCTCAACACTCAGTCCTCTCTCTTCAATCCTACATCCTCAACCCTCAATCCTCAAGCGTCAATCCTCAATACTCAATCCTCAATCCTCAATCCTCAATCAACAATCTTCAATCCTCAATACTCAATCTTCAATCCTCAATACTCAATCCTCAATCCTCAATCCTCAATCCTCAATCATCAATCCTCAATCTTCAATACCCAATCCCCAATCCTCAATCCTCAATCCTCAATCCTCAATCCCCAGTCCTCAATCCTCAATCCTCAATCATCAATCCTCAATCTTCAATACTCAATCTTCAATCCTCAATAGTCAATCCTCAATCCTCAATCCTCAATCCTCAGTCATTAATCCTCAATCTTCAATACTCAAACGTCAATCCTCAGTCCCCAATCCTCAATCCTCAATCCTCGATCCTCAGACCTCAATCCTCAACCCTCAGTCCTCATCCTCAATTCTCAATTCTCAATCCTCAATCCTCAATCCTCAATCTTCAATCCTCAGTCCTCATCCTCAAATGTCAATGCTCAATCCTCAATCCCCAATCCTCAATCCTCAATCCTCAATCTTCAATCCTCAATACTCAATCCTCAATCCTCAATCCTCAATCAACAATCTTCAATCCTCAATACTCAATCTTCAATCCTCAATACTCAATCCTCAATCCTCAATCCTCAATCCTCAATCATCAATCCTCAATCTTCAATACCCAATCCCCAATCCTCAATCCTCAATCCTCAATCCTCAATCCCCAGTCCTCAATCCTCAATCCTCAATCATCAATCCTCAATCTTCAATACTCATTCCTCAATCCTGAATCCTCAATCTTCAATCCTCAATACTCAATTTTCAATCCTCAATCCTCAATCCTCAATCCTCAATCCTCAATCCTCAATCCTGAATCCTCAATCTTCAATCCTCAATACTCAATCTGCAATCCTCAATCCTCAGTCCTCAATCCTCGATCCTCATTCTTCAATCCTCAATACCCAATCCTCAATCTTCAACCCTCAGTCCTCAATCATCAATTCTCAATCCTCAATCCTCAATCCTCAGGCCTCAAACATCAATATTCAACCCTCAGTCCTCGTTCTCAATCCACAACCCTCAAACCTCAAACCTTAATCCTCAACCGTCAGTCCTCGTCCTCAATCCTCAACCCTCAATCCTCAATCCTCAATCTTCAATCTTCAATACTCAATCTTCAATCCTCAATAGTCAATCCTCAATCCTCAATCCTCAATCCTCAGTCATTAATCCTCAATCTTCAATACTCAAACGTCAATCCTCAGTCCCCAATCCTCAATCCTCAATCCTCGATCCTCAGACCTCAATCCTCAACCCTCAGTCCTCATCCTCAATTCTCAATTCTCAATCCTCAATCCTCAATCCTCAATCTTCAATCCCCAATAATCAATCTCCAATACTAGATCCTCAATCCCCAATCCTCAATCCTTAATCCTCAATCTTCAGTCCTCAATACTCAATCTTCAAACCTCAATCCTCAATCCTCAATCCTCAATCCTCAATCCTCAGTCTTCAATCCTCAATCCTCAATCCTCAATCCTCAATCCTCATTCTTCAATCCTCAATACCCAAACCTCAATCTTCAATCCTCAATCCTCAATCCTCAATCCTCATTCTTCAATCCTCAATCTTCAATACTCAATCGTCAATCCTCAATCCTCAATCCTCAATCCTCAATCCTCAATCCTCAGTCATAAATCCTCAATCTTCAATCCTCAATCGTCAATCCTCGTTCCTCAAACTTCAATCCTCAACCCTCAGTCCTCATCCTCAATTGTCAATTCTCAATCCTCAGTCCTCAATCCTCAATCTTCAATCCCCAAAAATCAATCTCCAATCCTAGAACCTCAATCCCCAATCCTCAGTACTTAATACTCAATCTTCAATCCTCAATCGCCAGTCCTCAATCTTCAATCCTCTATGCTCAATCGTCAATCCTCAAGCCTCAGTCCTCAATCCTCAATCCTCAATCCTCAACCGTCAGTGCTCGTCCTCAATCCTCAACCCTCAATCCTCAATCCTCAGTCTTCAATCATCAGTACTCAATCTTCAATCCTCAATACTCAATCCTCAATCGTCAATCCTCTATCCACAATCCTCAATCCTCAATGCTCAATCCTCAATCCTCAATCCTCAATCCTCAATCCTCAATCTTCAATCCTCAATACTCAACCGTCAATCCTCAATCCTCAATCCTCAATCCTCAATCCTCAATCCTCAATCCTCAATACTCAACCATCAATCCTAACTTCTCAATGCTCAATAGAATATCCTGAATTCTCAGGATTCTATACTCAATCCTCAATCCTCAACCCTCAGCCCTCATTCTCAATCCTCAATCCTCAATCCTCAATATTCAATCTCCAATACTCAATCTTCAATCCTCAATCCTCAATCCTCAATCCTCAATCCTCAATCCTCAATCCTCAGTCATAAATCCTCAATCTTCAATACTCAATCGTCAATCCTCAGTCCTCAATCCTCAATCCTCAATCCTCGTTCCTCAATCCTCAATCCTCAATCCTCAATCCTCAATCCTCAACCCTCAATCCTCAATCCTCAATCTTCAATCGTCAGTACTCAATCTTCAATCCTCAATACTCAATCCTCAATTGTCAATCCTCTATCCCCAATCCTCAATCCTCAATGCTCAATCCTCAATCCTCAATCCTCAATCCTCAATCCTCAATCTTCAATCCTCAATACTCAACCGTCAATCCTCAATCCTGAATCCTCAATCCTCAATCCTCAATCCTCAATCCTCAATCCTCATTCTTCAATCCTCAATCTTCAATACTCAATCGTCAATCCTCAATCCTCAATCCTCAATCTTCAATCCTCAATACTCAATCTGCAGTCCTCAATCCTCAAACCTCAATCCTCAACCGTCAGTCCTCGTCCTCAATCCTCAACCCTCAATCCTCAATCCTCAATCTTCAATCATCAATAATCAATCTTCAATCCTCAATCATCAATCCTCAATCCTCAATCCTCAATCCTCAATCCTCAATATTCAACACTCAGCCCTCAACCATCAATCCTCAATACTCAACCATCAATCCTCAATTCTCAATACTCAATAGAACATCCTGAACTCTGATGGTTCAATACTCAATCCAGAATATTCCATAATCAAATTTCAAACCTCAAGCATCAATTCTCAACACTCAATCCTCAACACTCAGTCCTCTCTCTTCAATCCTACATCCTCAACCCTCAATCCTCAAGCGTCAATCCTCAATACTCAATCCTCAATCCTCAATCCTTAATCACCAATCTTCAATCCTCAATACTCAATCTTCAATCCTCAATACTCAATCCTCAATCCTCAATCCTCAATCCTCAATCATCAATCCTCAATCTTCAATACTCAATCCTCAATCGTCAATCCTCAATCCTCAATCCTCAATCCCCAATCCTCAATCCTCAATCCTCAATCATCAATCCTCAATCTTCAATACTCATTCCTCAATCCTGAATCCTCAATCTCCAATCCTCAATACTCAATCTGCAATCCTCAATCCTCAATCCTCATTCCTCAATCCTGAATCCTCAATCCTCAATCCTCAATACTCAATTTTCAATCCTCAATCCTCAATCCTCAAACCTCAATCCTCAATCCTCAATCCTGAATCCTCAATCTTCAATCCTCAATACTCAATCTGCAATCCTCAATCCTCAATCCTCAATCCACAATCCTCATTCTTCAATCTTCAATACCCAATCCTCAATCTTCAATCCTCAATCCTCAATCATCAATTCTCAATCCTCAATCCTCAATCCTCAGACCTCAAACATCAATATTCAACCCTCAGTCCTCGTCCTCAATCCACAACCCTCAATACTCAATCCTCAATTTTCAATCATCAATATTCAATCTTCAATCCTCAATCCTCAATCCTCAATCGTCAATCCTCTATCCCCAATCCTCAATGCTCAATCCTCAATCCTCAATCCTCAATCCTCAATCGTCAATCTTCAATCCTCAATACTCAACCGTCAATCCTCAATCCTCAATCCTCAATCCTCAATCCTCAATCCTCAATCCTCAATACTCAACCATCAATCCTAAATTCTCAATGCTCAATAGAATATCCTGAATTCTCAGGATTCTATACTCAATCCTCAATCCTCAACCCTCAGCCCTCATTCTCAATCCTCAATCCTCAATCCTCAATATTCAATCTCCAATACTCAATCTTCAATCCTCAATCCTCAATCCTCAATCCTCAATCCTCAATCCTCAATCCTCAGTCATAAATCCTCAATCTTCAATACTCAATCGTCAATCCTCAGTCCTCAATCCTCAATCCTCAATCCTCGTTCCTCAATCCTCAATCCTCAATCCTCAATCCTCAATCCTCAGTCCTCAATCATCAATCCTCAATCTTCAATACTCAATCCTCAATCCTCAATCCTCAATCCTCAATCCTCAATCCCCAATCCTCAATCCTCAATCCTCAATCATCAATCCTCAATCTTCAATACTCATTCCTCAATCCTGAATCCTCAATCTTCAATCCTCAATACTCAATCTGCAATCCTCAATCCTCAATCCTCAATCCACAATCCTCATTCTTCAATCTTCAATACCCAATCCTCAATCTTCAATCCTCAATCCTCAATCATCAATTCTCAATCCTCAATCCTCAATCCTCAGACCTCAAACATCAATATTCAACCCTCAGTCCTCGTCCTCAATCCACAACCCTCAATACTCAATCCTCAATTTTCAATCATCAATATTCAATCTTCAATCCTCAATCCTCAATCCTCAATCCTCAATCCTCAATCCTCAAACCTCAATCCTCAATCCTCAAGCCTCAGTCCTCAATCCTCAATCCTCAATCCTCAATCCACAATCCTCATTCTTCAATCTTCAATACCCAATCCTCAATCTTCAATCCTCGATCCTCAATCCTCAATCCTCAATCATCAATCCTCAATCCTCAATCCTCAATCCTCAATATTCAACACTCAACCCTCAACCATCAATCCTCAATACTCAACCATCAATCCTCAATTCTCAATACTCAATAGAACACCTGAACTCTGATGGTTCAATACTCAATCCAGAATATTCAATAATCAAATTTCAAACCTCAAGCATCAATTCTCAACACTCAATCCTCAACACTCAGTCCTCTCTCTTCAATCCTACATCCTCAACCCTCAATCCTCAAGCGTCAATCCTCAATACTCAATCCTCAATCCTCAATCCTCAATCAACAATCTTCAATCCTCAATACTCAATCTTCAATCCTCAATACTCAATCCTCAATCCTCAATCCTCAATCCTCAATCATCAATCCTCAATCTTCAATACCCAATCCCCAATCCTCAATCCTCAATCCTCAATCCTCAATCCCCAGTCCTCAATCCTCAATCCTCAATCATCAATCCTCAATCTTCAATACTCATTCCTCAATCCTGAATCCTCAATCTTCAATCCTCAATACTCAATTTTCAATCCTCAATCCTCAATCCTCAATCCTCAATCCTCAATCCTCAATCCTGAATCCTCAATCTTCAATCCTCAATACTCAATCTGCAATCCTCAATCCTCAGTCCTCAATCCTCGATCCTCATTCTTCAATCCTCAATACCCAATCCTCAATCTTCAACCCTCAGTCCTCAATCATCAATTCTCAATCCTCAATCCTCAATCCTCAGGCCTCAAACATCAATATTCAACCCTCAGTCCTCGTTCTCAATCCACAACCCTCAAACCTCAAACCTTAATCCTCAACCGTCAGTCCTCGTCCTCAATCCTCAACCCTCAAACCTCAATCCTCAATCTTCAATCTTCAATACTCAATCTTCAATCCTCAATAGTCAATCCTCAATCCTCAATCCTCAATCCTCAGTCATTAATCCTCAATCTTCAATACTCAAACGTCAATCCTCAGTCCCCAATCCTCAATCCTCAATCCTCGATCCTCAGACCTCAATCCTCAACCCTCAGTCCTCATCCTCAATTCTCAATTCTCAATCCTCAATCCTCAATCCTCAATCTTCAATCCCCAATAATCAATCTCCAATACTAGATCCTCAATCCCCAATCCTCAATCCTTAATCCTCAATCTTCAGTCCTCAATACTCAATCTTCAAACCTCAATCCTCAATCCTCAATCCTCAATCCTCAATCCTCAGTCTTCAATCCTCAATCCTCAATCCTCAATCCTCAATCCTCATTCTTCAATCCTCAATACCCAAACCTCAATCTTCAATCCTCAATCCTCAATCCTCAATCCTCATTCTTCAATCCTCAATCTTCAATACTCAATCGTCAATCCTCAATCCTCAATCCTCAATCCTCAATTCTCAATCCTCAGTCATAAATCCTCAATCTTCAATCCTCAATCGTCAATCCTCGTTCCTCAAACTTCAATCCTCAACCCTCAGTCCTCATCCTCAATTGTCAATTCTCAATCCTCAGTCCTCAATCCTCAATCTTCAATCCCCAAAAATCAATCTCCAATCCTAGAACCTCAATCCCCAATCCTCAGTACTTAATACTCAATCTTCAATCCTCAATCGCCAGTCCTCAATCTTCAATCCTCTATGCTCAATCGTCAATCCTCAAGCCTCAGTCCTCAATCCTCAATCCTCAATCCTCAACCGTCAGTGCTCGTCCTCAATCCTCAACCCTCAATCCTCAATCCTCAGTCTTCAATCATCAGTACTCAATCTTCAATCCTCAATACTCAATCCTCAATCGTCAATCCTCTATCCACAATCCTCAATCCTCAATGCTCAATCCTCAATCCTCAATCCTCAATCCTCAATCCTCAATCTTCAATCCTCAATACTCAACCGTCAATCCTCAATCCTCAATCCTCAATCCTCAATCCTCAATCCTCAATCCTCAATACTCAACCATCAATCCTAACTTCTCAATGCTCAATAGAATATCCTGAATTCTCAGGATTCTATACTCAATCCTCAATCCTCAACCCTCAGCCCTCATTCTCAATCCTCAATCCTCAATCCTCAATATTCAATCTCCAATACTCAATCTTCAATCCTCAATCCTCAATCCTCAATCCTCAATCCTCAATCCTCAATCCTCAGTCATAAATCCTCAATCTTCAATACTCAATCGTCAATCCTCAGTCCTCAATCCTCAATCCTCAATCCTCGTTCCTCAATCCTCAATCCTCAATCCTCAATCCTCAATCCTCAACCCTCAATCCTCAATCCTCAATCTTCAATCGTCAGTACTCAATCTTCAATCCTCAATACTCAATCCTCAATTGTCAATCCTCTATCCCCAATCCTCAATCCTCAATGCTCAATCCTCAATCCTCAATCCTCAATCCTCAATCCTCAATCTTCAATCCTCAATACTCAACCGTCAATCCTCAATCCTGAATCCTCAATCCTCAATCCTCAATCCTCAATCCTCAATCCTCATTCTTCAATCCTCAATCTTCAATACTCAATCGTCAATCCTCAATCCTCAATCCTCAATCTTCACCTCAATACTCAATCTGCAGTCCTCAATCCTCAAACCTCAATCCTCAACCGTCAGTCCTCGTCCTCAATCCTCAACCCTCAATCCTCAATCCTCAATCTTCAATCATCAATAATCAATCTTCAATCCTCAATCATCAATCCTCAATCCTCAATCCTCAATCCTCAATATTCAACACTCAGCCCTCAACCATCAATCCTCAATTCTCAATACTCAATAGAACATCCTGAACTCTGATGGTTCAATACTCAATCCAGAATATTCCATAATCAAATTTCAAACCTCAAGCATCAATTCTCAACACTCAATCCTCAACACTCAGTCCTCTCTCTTCAATCCTACATCCTCAACCCTCAATCCTCAAGCGTCAATCCTCAATACTCAATCCTCAATCCTCAATCCTTAATCACCAATCTTCAATCCTCAATACTCAATCTTCAATCCTCAATACTCAATCCTCAATCCTCAATCCTCAATCCTCAATCATCAATCCTCAATCTTCAATACTCAATCCTCAATCGTCAATCCTCAATCCTCAATCCTCAATCCCCCAATCCTCAATCCTCAATCCTCAATCATCAATCTCAATCTTCAATACTCATTCCTCAATCCTGAATCCTCAATCTCCAATCCTCAATACTCAATCTGCAATCCTCAATCCTCAATCCTCAATCCACAATCCTCATTCTTCAATCTTCAATACCCAATCTCAATCTTCAATCCTCAATCCTCAATCATCAATTCTCAATCCTCAATCCTCAATCCTCAGACCTCAAACATCAATATTCAACCCTCAGTCCTCGTCCTCAGTCCACAACCCTCAATACTCAATCCTCAATCTTCAATCATCAATATTCAATCTTCAATCCTCAATCCTCAATCCTCAATCCTCAATCCTCAATCCTCAAACCTCAATCCTCAATCCTCAAGCCTCAGTCCTCAATCCTCAATCCTCAATCCTCAAACCTCAATCCTCAACCGTCACTCCTCGTCCTCAATCCTCAACCGTCAAGCCTCAATCCTCAATCCTCAATCCTCAATCCTCAATCCTCAATCCTCAATCCTCAAACATCAATCCTCAATCCTCAAGCCTCAGTCCTCAATCCTCAATCCTCAATCCTCAATCCTCAAACCTCAATCCTCAACCGTCAGTCCTCGTCCTCAATCCTCAACCCTCAATCCTCATTCCTCAATCTTCAATCATCAATAATCAATCTTCAATCCTCAATCATCAATCCTCAATCCTCAATCCTCAATCCTCAATATTCAACACTCAACCCTCAACCATCAATCCTCAATACTCAACCATCAATCCTCAATTCTCAATACTCAATAGAACATCCTGAACTCTGATGGTTCAATACTCAATCCAGAATATTCAATAATCAAATTTCAAACCTCAAGCATCAATACTCAACACTCAATCCTCAACACTCAGTCCTCTCTCTTCAATCCTACATCCTCAACCCTCAATCCTCAAGCGTCAATCCTCAATACTCAATCCTCAATCCTCAATCCTCAATCACCAATCTTCAATCCTCAACACTCAAACTTCAATCCTCAATACTCAATCCTCAATCCTCAATCCTCAATCCTCAATCATCAATCCTCAATCTTCAATACTCAGTCCTCAATCCTCAATCCTCAATCCTCAATCCTCAATCCCCTATCCTCAATCCTCAATCCTCAATCATCAATCCTCAATCTTCAATACTCATTCCTCAATACTGAATCCTCAATCTTCAATCCTCAATACTCAATCTGCAATCCTCAATCCTCAATCCTCAATCCACAATACTCATCCTTCAATCTTCAATACCCAATCCTCAATCTTCAGTCCTCAATCCTCAATCATCAATTCTCAATCCTCAATCCTCAATCCTCAGACCTCAAACATCAATATTCTACCCTCAGTCCTCGTCCTCAGTCCACAACCCTCAATACTCAATCCTCAATCTTCAATCATCAATATTCAATCTTCAATCCTCAATCCTCAATCCTCAATCCTCAATCCTCAATCCTCAAACCTCAAGCCTCAGTCCTCAATCCTCAATTCTCAATCCTCAAATCTCAATCCTCAACCGTCAGTCCTCGTCCTCAATCCTCAACCCTCAATCCTCAATCCTCAATCTTCAATCATCAATAATCAATCTTCAATCCTCAATCATCAATCCTCAATCCTCAATCTCAATCCTCAATATTCAACACTCAGCCCTCAACCATCAATCCTCAATACTCAACCATCAATCCTCAGTTCTCAATACTCAATAGAACATCCTGAACTCTGATGGTTCAATACTCAATCCAGAATATTCCATAATCAAATTTCAAACCTCAAGCATCAATTCTCAACACTCAATCCTCAACACTCAGTCCTCTCTCTTCAATCCTACATCCTCAACCCTCAATCCTCAAGCGTCAATCCTCAATACTCAATCCTCAATCCTCAATCCTCAATCACCAATCTTCAATCCTCAATACTCAATCTTCAATCCTCAATACTCAATCCTCAATCCTCAATCCTCAATCCTCAATCCTCAATCCTCAATTGTCAATCCTCTATCCCCAATCCTCAATCCTCAATGCTCAATCCTCAATCCTCAATCCTCAATCCTCAATCCTCAATCTTCAATCCTCAATACTCAACCGTCAATCCTCAATCCTGAATCCTCAATCCTCAATCCTCAATCCTCAATCCTCAATCCTCATTCTTCAATCCTCAATCTTCAATACTCAATCGTCAATCCTCAATCCTCAATCCTCAATCTTCAATCCTCAATACTCAATCTGCAGTCCTCAATCCTCAAACCTCAATCCTCAACCGTCAGTCCTCGTCCTCAATCCTCAACCCTCAATCCTCCATCCTCAATCTTCATCATCAATAATCAATCTTCAATCCTCAATCATCAATCCTCAATCCTCAATCCTCAATCCTCAATATTCAACACTCAGCCCTCAACCATCAATCCTCAATACTCAACCATCAATCCTCAATTCTCAATACTCAATAGAACATCCTGAACTCTGATGGTTCAATACTCAATCCAGAATATTCCATAATCAAATTTCAAACCTCAAGCATCAATTCTCAACACTCAATCCTCAACACTCAGTCCTCTCTCTTCAATCCTACATCCTCAACCCTCAATCCTCAAGCGTCAATCCTCAATACTCAATCCTCAATCCTCAATCCTCAATCACCAATCTTCAATCCTCAATACTCAATCTTCAATCCTCAATACTCAATCCCTCAATCCTCAATCCTCAATCCTCAATCATCAATCCTCAATCTTCAATACTCAATCCTCAATCGTCAATCCTCAATCCTCAATCCTCAATCCCCAATCCTCAATCCTCAATCCTCAATCATCAATCCTCAATCTTCAATACTCATTCCTCAATCCTGAATCCTCAATCTCCAATCCTCAATACTCAATCTGCAATCCTCAATCCTCAATCCTCAATCCACAATCCTCATTCTTCAATCTTCAATACCCAATCCTCAATCTTCAATCCTCAATCCTCAATCATCAATTCTCAATCCTCAATCCTCAATCCTCAGACCTCAAACATCAATATTCAACCCTCAGTCCTCGTCCTCAGTCCACAACCCTCAATACTCAATCCTCAATCTTCAATCATCAATATTCAATCTTCAATCCTCAATCCTCAATCCTCAATCCTCAATCCTCAATCCTCAAACCTCAATCCTCAATCCTCAAGCCTCAGTCCTCAATCCTCAATCCTCAATCCTCAAACCTCAATCCTCAACCGTCACTCCTCGTCCTCAATCCTCAACCGTCAAGCCTCAATCCTCAATCCTCAATCCTCAATCCTCAATCCTCAATCCTCAAACATCAATCCTCAATCCTCAAGCCTCAGTCCTCAATCCTCAATCCTCAATCCTCAATCCTCAAACCTCAATCCTCAACCGTCAGTCCTCGTCCTCAATCCTCAACCCTCAATCCTCATTCCTCAATCTTCAATCATCAATAATCAATCTTCAATCCTCAATCATCAATCCTCAATCCTCAATCCTCAATCCTCAATATTCAACACTCAACCCTCAACCATCAATCCTCAATACTCAACCATCAATCCTCAATTCTCAATACTCAATAGAACATCCTGAACTCTGATGGTTCAATACTCAATCCAGAATATTCAATAATCAAATTTCAAACCTCAAGCATCAATACTCAACACTCAATCCTCAACACTCAGTCCTCTCTCTTCAATCCTACATCCTCAACCCTCAATCCTCAAGCGTCAATCCTCAATACTCAATCCTCAATCCTCAATCCTCAATCACCAATCTTCAATCCTCAACACTCAAACTTCAATCCTCAATACTCAATCCTCAATCCTCAATCCTCAATCCTCAATCATCAATCCTCAATCTTCAATACTCAGTCCTCAATCCTCAATCCTCAATCCTCAATCCTCAATCCCCTATCCTCAATCCTCAATCCTCAATCATCAATCCTCAATCTTCAATACTCATTCCTCAATACTGAATCCTCAATCTTCAATCCTCAATACTCAATCTGCAATCCTCAATCCTCAATCCTCAATCCACAATACTCATCCTTCAATCTTCAATACCCAATCCTCAATCTTCAGTCCTCAATCCTCAATCATCAATTCTCAATCCTCAATCCTCAATCCTCAGACCTCAAACATCAATATTCTACCCTCAGTCCTCGTCCTCAGTCCACAACCCTCAATACTCAATCCTCAATCTTCAATCATCAATATTCAATCTTCAATCCTCAATCCTCAATCCTCAATCCTCAATCCTCAATCCTCAAACCTCAAGCCTCAGTCCTCAATCCTCAATTCTCAATCCTCAAATCTCAATCCTCAACCGTCAGTCCTCGTCCTCAATCCTCAACCCTCAATCCTCAATCCTCAATCTTCAATCATCAATAATCAATCTTCAATCCTCAATCATCAATCCTCAATCCTCAATCCTCAATCCTCAATATTCAACACTCAGCCCTCAACCATCAATCCTCAATACTCAACCATCAATCCTCAGTTCTCAATACTCAATAGAACATCCTGAACTCTGATGGTTCAATACTCAATCCAGAATATTCCATAATCAAATTTCAAACCTCAAGCATCAATTCTCAACACTCAATCCTCAACACTCAGTCCTCTCTCTTCAATCCTACATCCTCAACCCTCAATCCTCAAGCGTCAATCCTCAATACTCAATCCTCAATCCTCAATCCTCAATCACCAATCTTCAATCCTCAATACTCAATCTTCAATCCTCAATACTCAATCCTCAATCCTCAATCCTCAATCCTCAATCCTCAATCCTCAGCCCTCAGTCCTCAAACCTCAATGCTCAATCCTCAATCCCCAATCCTCAATCCTCAATCCTCAATCATCAATCCTCAACCTTCAATACTCATTCCTCAACCCTGAATCCTCAATCTTCAATCCTCAATACTCAATCTTCAACCCTCAATCCTCAATCCTCAATCCTCAATCCTAAATCCTCAATCCTGAATCCTCAACCTTCAGTCCTCAATACTCAATCTGCAATCCTCAATCCTCAATCCTCAATCCTCAATCCTCATTCTTCAATCCTCAATCCTCAATCCTCAATCCTCAATCCTCAATCATGAATAACCAATCTCCAATCCTACATCCTCAATCCCCAATCTTCAATCCTTAATCCTCAATATTCAATCCTCAATCGCCAGTCCTCAATCTTCAATCCTCAATCCTCAATCCTCAATCCTCAATCCTCAATCCTGAATCCTCAATCCTCATTCTTCAATCCTCAATACCCAAACCTCAATCTTCAATCCTCAATCCTCAATCCTGAATTCTCAATCCTCAATCCTCAGTCCTCAGTCCTCAAACCTCAATCCTCAACCCTCAGCCCTCATCCTCAATCCTCAATCCTCAATCCTCCATCCTCAGCCCTCAGTCCTCAAACCTCAATGCTCAATCCTCAATCCCCAATCCTCAATCCTCAATCCTCAATCATCAATCCTCAACCTTCAATACTCATTCCTCAATCCTGAATCCTCAATCTTCAATCCTCAATACTCAATCTTCAACCCTCAATCCTCAATCCTCAATCCTCAATCCTAAATCCTCAATCCTGAATCCTCAACCTTCAGTCCTCAATACTCAATCTGCAATCCTCAATCCTCAATCCTCAATCCTCAATCCTCATTCTTCAATCCTCAATACCCAATCCTCAATCTTCAACCCTCTGTCCTGAATCAACAATTCTCAATCCTCAATCCTCAATCCTCAGGCCTCAAACATCAATATTCAACCCTCAGTCCTCGTTCTCAATCCACAACCCTCAAACCTCAAACCTTAATCCTCAACCGTCAGTCCTCGTCCTCAATCCTCAACCCTCAATCCTCAATCCTCAATCTTCAATCTTCAATACTCAATCTTCAATGCTCAATAGTCAATCCTCAATCCTCAATCCTCAATCCTCAGTCATTAATCCTCAATCTTCAATACTCAAACGTCAATCCTCAGTCCCCAATCCTCAATCCTCAATCCTCAGTCATTAATCCTCAATCTTCAATACTCAATCGTCAATCCTCAGTCCTCAATCCTCAATCGTCAATCCTCGTTCCTCAAACTTCAATCCTCAACCCTCAGTCCTCATCCTCAATTCTCAATTCTCAATCCTCAATCCTCAATCCTCAATCTTCAATCCCCAATAATCAATCTCCAATACTAGATCCTCAATCCCCAATCCTCAATCCTTAATCCTCAATCTTCAATCCTCAATACTCAATCTTCAAACCTCAATCCTCAATCCTCAATCCTCAGTCCTCAATCCTCAGTCTTCAATCCTCAATCATCAATCCGCAATCCTCAATCCTCATTCTTCAATCCTCAATACCCAAACCTCAATCTTCAATCCTCAATCCTCAATCCTCAATCCTCATTCTTCAATACTCAATCTTCAATACTCAATCGTCAATCCTCAATCCTCAATCCTCAATCCTCAATCCTCAATCCTCAGTCATAAATCCTCAATCTTCAATACTCAATCGTCAACCCTCAGTCCTCAATCCTCAATCGTCAATCCTCATTCCTCAAACTTCAATCCTCAACACTCAGTCCTCATCCTCAATTGTCAATTCTCAATCCTCAATACCCAAACCTCAATCTTCAATCCTCAATCCTCAATCCTGAATTCTCAATCCTCAATCCTCAGTCCTCAGTCCTCAAACCACAATCCTCAACCCTCAGCCCTCATCCTCAATCCTCAATCCTCAATCCTCCATCCTCAGCCCTCAGTCCTCAAACCTCAATGCTCAATCCTCAATCCCCAATCCTCAATCCTCAATCCTCAATCATCAATCCTCAACCTTCAATACTCATTCCTCAAGCCTGAATTCTCAATCTTCAATCCTCAATACTCAATCTTCAACCCTCAATCCTCAATCCTCAATCCTCAATCCTAAATCCTCAATCCTGAATCCTCAACCTTCAGTCCTCAATACTCAATCTGCAATCCTCAATCCTCAATCCTCAATCCTCAATCCTCATTCTTCAATCCTCAATACCCAATCCTCAATCTTCAACCCTCTGTCCTGAATCATCAATTCTCAATCCTCAATCCTCAATCATCAATCCTCAACCTTCAATACTCATTCCTCAACCCTGAATCCTCAATCTTCAATCCTCAATACTCAATCTTCAACCCTCAATCCTCAATCCTCAATCCTCAATCCTAAATCCTCAATCCTGAATCCTCAACTTTCAGTCCTCAATACTCAATCTGCAATCCTCAATCCTCAATCCTCAATCCTCAATCCTCATTCTTCAATCCTCAATCCTCAATCCTCAATCCTCAATCCTCAATCATGAATAACCAATCTCCAATCCTACATCCTCAATCCCCAATCTTCAATCCTTAATCCTCAATATTCAATCCTCAATCGCCAGTCCTCAATCTTCAATCCTCAATCCTCAATCCTCAATCCTCAATCCTCAATCCTAAATCCTCAATCCTCATTCTTCAATCCTCAATACCCAAACCTCAATCTTCAATCCTCAATCCTCAATCCTGAATTCTCAATCCTCAATCCTCAGTCCTCAGTCCTCAAACCTCAATCCTCAACCCTCAGCCCTCATCCTCAATCCTCAATCCTCAATCCTCCATCCTCAGCCCTCAGTCCTCAAACCTCAATGCTCAATCCTCAATCCCCAATCCTCAATCCTCAATCCTCAATCATCAATCCTCAACCTTCAATACTCATTCCTCAATCCTGAATCCTCAATCTTCAATCCTCAATACTCAATCTTCAACCCTCAATCCTCAATCCTCAGTCCTCAATCCTAAATCCTCAATCCTGAATCCTCAACCTTCAGTCCTCAATACTCAATCTGCAATCCTCAATCCTCAATCCTCAATCCTCAATCCTCATTCTTCAATCCTCAATACCCAATCCTCAATCTTCAACCCTCTGTCCTGAATCATCAATTCTCAATCCTCAATCCTCAATCCTCAGGCCTCAAACATCAATATTCAACCCTCAGTCCTCGTTCCCAATCCACAACCCTCAATCCTCAAACCTCAATCCTCAACCGTCAGTCCTCGTCCTCAATCCTCAATACTCAATCCTCAATCCTCAAGCCTCAGTCCTCAATCCTCAATCCTCAATCCTCAAACCTCAATCCTCAACCGTCAGTCCTCGTCCTCAATCCTCAACCCTCAATCCTCAATCCTCAATCTTCAATCATCAATCTTCAATCCTCAATCATCAATCCTCAATCCTCAATCCTCAATCCTCAATCCTCAATATCCAACACTCAACCCTCAACCATCAATCCTCAATACTCAACCAACAATCCTCAATTCTCAATACTCAATAGAACATCCTGAACTCTGATGGTTCAATACTCAATCCAGAATATTCAATAATCAAATTTCAAACCTCAAGCATCAATTCTCAACACTCAATCCTCAACACTGAGTCCTCTCTCTTCAATCCTACGTCCTCAACCCTCAATCCTCAAGCGTCAATCTTCAATACTCAATCCTCAATCCTCAATCCTCAATCACCAATATTCAATCCTCAATACTCAACCTTCAATCCTCAATACTCAATCCTCAATCCTCAATCCTCAATCCTCAATCATCAATCCTCAATCTTCAATACCCAATCCCCAATCCTCAATCCTCAATCCTCAATCCTCAATCCCCAGTCCTCAATCCTCAATCCTCAATCATCAATCCTCAATCTTCAATACTCATTCCTCAATCCTGAATCCTCAATCTTCAATCCTCAATACTCAATTTTCAATCCTCAATCCTCAATCCTCAGTCCTCAATCCTCAATCTTCAATCCCCAAAAATCAATCTCCAATCCTAGAACCTCAATCCCCAATCCTCAGTACTTAATACTCAATCTTCAATCCTCAATCGCCAGTCCTCAATCTTCAATCCTCTATGCTCAATCGTCAATCATCAAGCCTCAGTCCTCAATCCTCAATCCTCAATCCTCAACCCTCAGTCCTCGTCCTCAATCCTCAACCCTCAATCCTCAATCCTCAATTTTCAATCATCAGTACTCAATCTTCAATCCTCAATACTCAATCCTCAATCGTCAATCCTCTATCCCCAATCCTCAATGCTCAATCCTCAATCCTCAATCCTCAATCCTCAATCCTCAATCTTCAATCCTCAATACTCAACCGTCAATCCTCAATCCTCAATCCTCAATCCTCAATCCTCAATCCTCAATCCTCAATACTCAACCATCAATCCTAAATTCTCAATGCTCAATAGAATATCCTGAATTCTCAGGATTCTATACTCAATCCTCAATCCTCAACCCTCAGCCCTCATTCTCAATCCTCAATCCTCAATCCTCAATATTCAATCTCCAATACTCAATCTTCAATCCTCAATCCTCAATCCTCAATCCTCAATCCTCAATCCTCAGTCATAAATCCTCAATCTTCAATACTCAATCGTCAATCCTCAGTCCTCAATCCTCAATCCTCAATCCTCGTTCCTCAATCCTCAATCCTCAATCCTCAATCCTCAATCCTCAGTCCTCAATCATCAATCCTCAATCTTCAATACTCAATCCTCAATCCTCAATCCTCAATCCTCAATCCTCAATCCCCAATCCTCAATCCTCAATCCTCAATCATCAATCCTCAATCTTCAATACTCATTCCTCAATCCTGAATCCTCAATCTTCAATCCTCAATACTCAATCTGCAATCCTCAATCCTCAATCCTCAATCCACAATCCTCATTCTTCAATCTTCAATACCCAATCCTCAATCTTCAATCCTCAATCCTCAATCATCAATTCTCAATCCTCAATCCTCAATCCTCAGACCTCAAACATCAATATTCAACCCTCAGTCCTCGTCCTCAATCCACAACCCTCAATACTCAATCCTCAATTTTCAATCATCAATATTCAATCTTCAATCCTCAATCCTCAATCCTCAATCCTCAATCCTCAATCCTCAAACCTCAATCCTCAATCCTCAAGCCTCAGTCCTCAATCCTCAATCCTCAATCCTCAAACCTCAATCCTCAACCGTCAGTCCTCGTCCGCAATCCTCAACCGTCAAGCCTCAATCCTCAATCTTCGATCCTCAATCCTCAATCCTCAATCCTCAATCATCAATCCTCAATCCTCAATCCTCAATCCTCAATATTCAACACTCAACCCTCAACCATCAATCCTCAATACTCAACCATCAATCCTCAATTCTCAATACTCAATAGAACATCCTGAACTCTGATGGTTCAATACTCAATCCAGAATATTCAATAATCCAATTTCAAACCTCAAGCATCAATTCTCAACACTCAATCCTCAACACTCAGTCCTCTCTCTTCAATCCTACATCCTCAACCCTCAATCCTCAAGCGTCAATCCTCAATACTCAATCCTCAATCCTCAATCCTCAATCAACAATCTTCAATCCTCAATACTCAATCTTCAATCCTCAATACTCAATCCTCAATCCTCAATCCTCAATCCTCAATCATCAATCCTCAATCTTCAATACCCAATCCCCAATCCTCAATCCTCAATCCTCAATCCTCAATCCCCAGTCCTCAATCCTCAATCCTCAATCATCAATCCTCAATCTTCAATACTCAATCTTCAATCCTCAATAGTCAATCCTCAATCCTCAATCCTCAATCCTCAGTCATTAATCCTCAATCTTCAATACTCAAACGTCAATCCTCAGTCCCCAATCCTCAATCCTCAATCCTCGATCCTCAGACCTCAATCCTCAACCCTCAGTCCTCATCCTCAATTCTCAATTCTCAATCCTCAATCCTCAATCCTCAATCTTCAATCCTCAGTCCTCATCCTCAAATGTCAATGCTCAATCCTCAATCCCCAATCCTCAATCCTCAATCCTCAATCTTCAATCCTCAATACTCAACCGTCAATCCTCAATCCTGAATCCTGAATCCTCAATCCTCAATCCTCAATCCTCAATCCTCATTCTTCATTCCTCAATCTTCAATACTCAATCGTCAATCCTCAATCCTCAATCCTCAATCTTCAATCCTCAATACTCAATCTGCAGTCCTCAATCCTCAATCCTCAATCCTCAATCCTCATTCTTCAATGCTCAATACCCAATCCTCAATCTTCAACCCTCGGTCTTCAATCACCAATTCTCAATCCTCAATCCTCAATCCTCAGGCCTCAAGCATCAACATTCAACCCTCAGTCCTCGTCCTCAATCCACAACCCTCAAACCTCAAACCTCAATCCTCAACCGTCAGTCCTCGTCCTCAATCCTCAATCCTCAATCCTCAATCCTCCATCTTCAATCATCAATACACAACCTTCAATCCTCAATACTCAATCCTCAATCGTCAATCCTCAATCCCCAATCCTCAATCTTCAATGCTCAATCCTCAATCCTCAATCCTCAATCCTCAATCCTCAATCTTCAATCCTCAATCGTCAATCTTCAGTCCTGAATACTCAATCTTCAAATCTCAATCTTCAATCCTCAGTCCTCAATCCTCAATCCTCAGTACTCAATCCTCAATCCTCAATATTCAATCCCCAATACTCAATCTTCAATCCTCAATCCTCAATCCTCTATCCTCAATCCTCAATCCTCAGTCATAAATCCTCAATCTTCAATACTCAATCGTCAATCCTCAGTCCTCAATCCTCAATCCTCAATCGTCGTTCCTCAAACCTCAATCCTCAACCCTCAATCCTCATCCTCAATTCTCAATTAGCAATCCTCAATCCTCAATCCTCAATCTTCAATCCCCAAAAATCTATCTCCAATCCTAGATCCTCAATCCCCAATCCTCAGACCTTAATCCTCAATTTTCAATGCTCAATCGCCAGTCCTCAATCTTCAATCCTCTATGCTCAATCGTCAATCCTCAAGCCTCAGTCCTCAATCCTCAATCCTCAATCCTCAAACCTCAATCCTCAATCCTCAATCCTCAGTCCTCAATCCTCAGTCGTAAATCCTCAATCTCCAATATTCAAACGTCAATCCTCAGTCCCCAATCCTCAATACTCAATCCTCAATCGCCAATCCTCTATCCCCAATCCTCAATCCTCAATGCTCAATCCTCAATCCTCAATCCTCAATACTCAACCCTCAATCTTCAATCCTCAATACTCAATCTTCAATCCTCAATCCTCAATCCTCAATCCTCAATCCTCAAACCTCAATCCTCATCCGTCAGTGCTCGTCCTCAATCCTCAAACCTCAATCCTCAATCCTCAATCTTCAATCATCAGTACTCAATCTTCAATCCTCAATACTCAATCCTCAACCGTCAATCCTCAATCCCCAATCCTCAATCCTCAATGCTCAATCCTCAATCCTCAATCCTCAATCCTCAATCCTCAATCTTCAATCCTCAATACTCAATCTTCAATCCTCAATCCTCAATCCTCAATCCCGAATCCTCAATCTTCAATCCTCAATTCTCAATCCTCAATCTTCAATCCTCAATACTCAATCTGCAATCCTCATTCCTCAAACCTCAATCCTCAATCCTCATTCTTCAATAATCCATACCAAATCCTCAATCTTCAATCCTCAATCCTCAATCCTCAATTCTCAATACTCAATCCTTAATCCTCAGACCTCAAACATCAATATTCAACCCTCAGTCCTCGTCCTCAATCCACAACACTCAATCCTCAGTTCTCAATATTCAATCATCAATATTCAATCTTCAATCCTCAATCCTCAATCCTCAATCCTCAATCCTCAATCCTCAATCCTCAATCTTCAAACCTCAATCCTCAATCCTCAATACTCAATCCTCAATCTTCAATCCTCAATACTCAATCTTCAATCCTCAATACTCAATCCTCAATCCTCAATCCTCAATCTTCAATCCACAATACTCAATCTTCAATCCTCAATCCTCAATCCTCAATCTTCAATTCTCATTCTTCAATCCTCAATACCCAATCCTCAATCTTCAACCCTCAATCCTCTATCCTCAATCCTCAATTCTCAATCCTAATTCTTCAATCCTCAATACCCAATCCTCAATCTTCAATCCTCAATCCTCAATCCTCAATCCTGAATCCTCAATCTTCAATCCTCAATACTCAATCTGCAATCCTCAATCCTCAATCCTCAATCCTCGATCCTCATTCTTCAATCCTCAATACCCAATCCGCAATCTTCAACCCTCAGTCCTCAATCATCAATTCTCAATCCTCAATCCTCAATCCTCAGGCCTCAAACATCAGTATTCAGCCCTCAGTCCTCGTTCTCAATCCACAACCCTCAAACCTCAAACCTTAATCCTCAACCGTCAGTCCTCGTCCTCAATCCTCAACCCTCAATCCTCAATCCTCAATCTTCAATCTTCAATACTCAATCTTCAATCCTCAATAGTCAATCCTCAATCCTCAATCCTCAATCGTCAGTCATAAATCCTCAATCTTCAATACTCAAACGTCAATCCTCAGTCGCCAATCCTCAATCCTCAATCCTCGATCCTCAGACCTCAATCCTCAACCCTCAGTCCTCATCCTCAATTCTCAATTCTCAATCCTCTATCCTCTATCCTCAATCCTCAATCTTCAATCCCCAATAATCGATCTCCAATACTAGATCCTCAATCCCCAATCCTCAATCCTTAATCCTCAATCTTCAATCCTCAATACTCAATCTTCAAACCTCAATCCTCAATCCTCAATCCTCAATCCTCAATCCTCAGTCTTCGATCCTCAATACTCAATCCTCAGTCCTTAATCCTCAATCTTCAAACCTCAATCGCCAGTCCTCAATCTTCAATCCTCTATGCTCAATCGTCAATCCTCAAGCCTCAGTCCTCAATCCTCAATCGCCAATCCTCAAACCTCAATCCTCAACCGTCAGTCCTCGTCCTCAATCCTCAACCCTCAATCCTCAATCCTCAATCTTCAATCATCAGTACTCATTCTTCAATCCTCAATACTCAATCCTCAATCGTCAATCCTCTATCCCCAATCCTCAATCCTCAATGCTCAATCCTCAATCCCCAATCCTCAATCCTCAATCCTCAATCTTCAATTCTCAATACTCAACCGTCAATCCTCAATCCTGAATCCTCAATCCTCAATCCTCAATCCTCAATCCTCAATCCTCATTCTTCAATCCTCAATCTTCAATACTCAATCGTCAATCCTCAATCCTCAATCCTCAATCTTCAATCCTCAATACTCAATCTGCAGTCCTCAATCCTCAATCCTCAATCCTCAATCCTCATTCTTCAATGCTCAATACCCAATCCTCAATCTTCAACCCTCAGTCTTCAATCACCAATTCTCAATCCTCAATCCTCAATCCTCAGGCCTCAAGCATCAATATTCAACCCTCAGTCCTCGTCCTCAATCCACAACCCTCAAACCTCAAACCTCAATCCTCAACCGTCAGCCCTCGTCCTCAATCCTCAATCCTCAATCCTCAATCCTCAATCTTCAATCATCAATACACAACCTTCAATCCTCAATACTCAATCCTCAATCGTCAATCCTCAATCCCCAATCCTCAATCTTCAATGCTCAATCCTCAATCCTCAATCCTCAATCCTCAATCCTCAATCCTCAATCCTCAATCTTCAATCCTCAATCGTCAATCTTCAGTCCTGAAGACTCAATCTTCAAATCTCAATCTTCAATCCTCAGTCCTCAATCCTCAATCCTCAGTACTAAATCCTCAATCCTCAATATTCAATCCCCAATACTCAATCTTCAATCCTCAATCCTCAATCCTCTATCCTCAATCCTCAATCCTCAGTCATAAATCCTCAACCTTCAATACTCAATCGTCAATCCTCAGTCCTCAATCCCCAATCCTCAATCGTCGTTCCTCAAACCTCAATCCTCAACCCTCAGTCCTCATCCTCAATTCTCAATTAGCAATCCTCAATCCTCAATCTTCAATCCCCAATAATCAATCTCCAATACTAGATCCTCAATCCCCAATCCTCAATCCTTAATCCTCAATCTTCAATCCTCAATACTCAATCTTCAAACCTCAATCCTCAATCCTCAATCCTCAGTCCTCAATCCTCAGTCTTCAATCCTCAATCATCAATCCGCAATCCTCAATCCTCATTCTTCAATCCTCAATACCCAAACCTCAATCTTCAATCCTCAATCCTCAATCCTCAATCCTCATTCTTCAATACTCAATCTTCAATACTCAATCGTCAATCCTCAATCCTCAATCCTCAATCCTCAATCCTCAATCCTCAGTCATAAATCCTCAATCTTCAATACTCAATCGTCAACCCTCAGTCCTCAATCCTCAATCGTCAATCCTCATTCCTCAAACTTCAATCCTCAACACTCAGTCCTCATCCTCAATTGTCAATTCTCAATCCTCAATACCCAAACCTCAATCTTCAATCCTCAATCCTCAATCCTGAATTCTCAATCCTCAATCCTCAGTCCTCAGTCCTCAAACCTCAATCCTCAACCCTCAGCCCTCATCCTCAATCCTCAATCCTCAATCCTCCATCCTCAGCCCTCAGTCCTCAAACCTCAATGCTCAATCCTCAATCCCCAATCCTCAATCCTCAATCCTCAATCATCAATCCTCAACCTTCAATACTCATTCCTCAATCCTGAATCCTCAATCTTCAATCCTCAATACTCAATCTTCAACCCTCAATCCTCAATCCTCAATCCTCAATCCTAAATCCTCAATCCTGAATCCTCAACCTTCAGTCCTCAATACTCAATCTGCAATCCTCAATCCTCAATCCTCAATCCTCAATCCTCATTCTTCAATCCTCAATACCCAATCCTCAATCTTCAACCCTCTGTCCTGAATCATCAATTCTCAATCCTCAATCCTCAATCATCAATCCTCAACCTTCAATACTCATTCCTCAACCCTGAATCCTCAATCTTCAATCCTCAATACTCAATCTTCAACCCTCAATCCTCAATCCTCAATCCTCAATCCTAAATCCTCAATCCTGAATCCTCAACTTTCAGTCCTCAATACTCAATCTGCAATCCTCAATCCTCAATCCTCAATCCTCAATCCTCATTCTTCAATCCTCAATCCTCAATCCTCAATCCTCAATCCTCAATCATGAATAACCAATCTCCAATCCTACATCCTCAATCCCCAATCTTCAATCCTTAATCCTCAATATTCAATCCTCAATCGCCAGTCCTCAATCTTCAATCCTCAATCCTCAATCCTCAATCCTCAATCCTCAATCCTAAATCCTCAATCCTCATTCTTCAATCCTCAATACCCAAACCTCAATCTTCAATCCTCAATCCTCAATCCTGAATTCTCAATCCTCAATCCTCAGTCCTCAGTCCTCAAACCTCAATCCTCAACCCTCAGCCCTCATCCTCAATCCTCAATCCTCAATCCTCCATCCTCAGCCCTCAGTCCTCAAACCTCAATGCTCAATCCTCAATCCCCAATCCTCAATCCTCAATCCTCAATCATCAATCCTCAACCTTCAATACTCATTCCTCAATCCTGAATCCTCAATCTTCAATCCTCAATACTCAATCTTCAACCCTCAATCCTCAATCCTCAGTCCTCAATCCTAAATCCTCAATCCTGAATCCTCAACCTTCAGTCCTCAATACTCAATCTGCAATCCTCAATCCTCAATCCTCAATCCTCAATCCTCATTCTTCAATCCTCAATACCCAATCCTCAATCTTCAACCCTCTGTCCTGAATCATCAATTCTCAATCCTCAATCCTCAATCCTCAGGCCTCAAACATCAATATTCAACCCTCAGTCCTCGTTCCCAATCCACAACCCTCAATCCTCAAACCTCAATCCTCAACCGTCAGTCCTCGTCCTCAATCCTCAATACTCAATCCTCAATCCTCAAGCCTCAGTCCTCAATCCTCAATCCTCAATCCTCAAACCTCAATCCTCAACCGTCAGTCCTCGTCCTCAATCCTCAACCCTCAATCCTCAATCCTCAATCTTCAATCATCAATCTTCAATCCTCAATCATCAATCCTCAATCCTCAATCCTCAATCCTCAATCCTCAATATCCAACACTCAACCCTCAACCATCAATCCTCAATACTCAACCAACAATCCTCAATTCTCAATACTCAATAGAACATCCTGAACTCTGATGGTTCAATACTCAATCCAGAATATTCAATAATCAAATTTCAAACCTCAAGCATCAATTCTCAACACTCAATCCTCAACACTGAGTCCTCTCTCTTCAATCCTACGTCCTCAACCCTCAATCCTCAAGCGTCAATCTTCAATACTCAATCCTCAATCCTCAATCCTCAATCACCAATCTTCAATCCTCAATACTCAACCTTCAATCCTCAATACTCAATCCTCAATCCTCAATCCTCAATCCTCAATCATCAATCCTCAATCTTCAATACCCAATCCCCAATCCTCAATCCTCAATCCTCAATCCTCAATCCCCAGTCCTCAATCCTCAATCCTCAATCATCAATCCTCAATCTTCAATACTCATTCCTCAATCCTGAATCCTCAATCTTCAATCCTCAATACTCAATTTTCAATCCTCAATCCTCAATCCTCAGTCCTCAATCCTCAATCTTCAATCCCCAAAAATCAATCTCCAATCCTAGAACCTCAATCCCCAATCCTCAGTACTTAATACTCAATCTTCAATCCTCAATCGCCAGTCCTCAATCTTCAATCCTCTATGCTCAATCGTCAATCATCAAGCCTCAGTCCTCAATCCTCAATCCTCAATCCTCAACCCTCAGTCCTCGTCCTCAATCCTCAACCCTCAATCCTCAATCCTCAATTTTCAATCATCAGTACTCAATCTTCAATCCTCAATACTCAATCCTCAATCGTCAATCCTCTATCCCCAATCCTCAATGCTCAATCCTCAATCCTCAATCCTCAATCCTCAATCCTCAATCTTCAATCCTCAATACTCAACCGTCAATCCTCAATCCTCAATCCTCAATCCTCAATCCTCAATCCTCAATCCTCAATACTCAACCATCAATCCTAAATTCTCAATGCTCAATAGAATATCCTGAATTCTCAGGATTCTATACTCAATCCTCAATCCTCAACCCTCAGCCCTCATTCTCAATCCTCAATCCTCAATCCTCAATATTCAATCTCCAATACTCAATCTTCAATCCTCAATCCTCAATCCTCAATCCTCAATCCTCAATCCTCAGTCATAAATCCTCAATCTTCAATACTCAATCGTCAATCCTCAGTCCTCAATCCTCAATCCTCAATCCTCGTTCCTCAATCCTCAATCCTCAATCCTCAATCCTCAATCCTCAGTCCTCAATCATCAATCCTCAATCTTCAATACTCAATCCTCAATCCTCAATCCTCAATCCTCAATCCTCAATCCCCAATCCTCAATCCTCAATCCTCAATCATCAATCCTCAATCTTCAATACTCATTCCTCAATCCTGAATCCTCAATCTTCAATCCTCAATACTCAATCTGCAATCCTCAATCCTCAATCCTCAATCCACAATCCTCATTCTTCAATCTTCAATACCCAATCCTCAATCTTCAATCCTCAATCCTCAATCATCAATTCTCAATCCTCAATCCTCAATCCTCAGACCTCAAACATCAATATTCAACCCTCAGTCCTCGTCCTCAATCCACAACCCTCAATACTCAATCCTCAATTTTCAATCATCAATATTCAATATTCAATCCTCAATCCTCAATCCTCAATCCTCAATCCTCAATCCTCAAACCTCAATCCTCAATCCTCAAGCCTCAGTCCTCAATCCTCAATCCTCAATCCTCAAACCTCAATCCTCAACCGTCAGTCCTCGTCCGCAATCCTCAACCGTCAAGCCTCAATCCTCAATCTTCGATCCTCAATCCTCAATCCTCAATCCTCAATCATCAATCCTCAATCCTCAATCCTCAATCCTCAATATTCAACACTCAACCCTCAACCATCAATCCTCAATACTCAACCATCAATCCTCAATTCTCAATACTCAATAGAACATCCTGAACTCTGATGGTTCAATACTCAATCCAGAATATTCAATAATCAAATTTCAAACCTCAAGCATCAATTCTCAACACTCAATCCTCAACACTCAGTCCTCTCTCTTCAATCCTACATCCTCAACCCTCAATCCTCAAGCGTCAATCCTCAATACTCAATCCTCAATCCTCAATCCTCAATCAACAATCTTCAATCCTCAATACTCAATCTTCAATCCTCAATACTCAATCCTCAATCCTCAATCCTCAATCCTCAATCATCAATCCTCAATCTTCAATACCCAATCCCCAATCCTCAATCCTCAATCCTCAATCCTCAATCCCCAGTCCTCAATCCTCAATCCTCAATCATCAATCCTCAATCTTCAATACTCAATCTTCAATCCTCAATAGTCAATCCTCAATCCTCAATCCTCAATCCTCAGTCATTAATCCTCAATCTTCAATACTCAAACGTCAATCCTCAGTCCCCAATCCTCAATCCTCAATCCTCGATCCTCAGACCTCAATCCTCAACCCTCAGTCCTCATCCTCAATTCTCAATTCTCAATCCTCAATCCTCAATCCTCAATCTTCAATCCTCAGTCCTCATCCTCAAATGTCAATGCTCAATCCTCAATCCCCAATCCTCAATCCTCAATCCTCAATCTTCAATCCTCAATACTCAACCGTCAATCCTCAATCCTGAATCCTGAATCCTCAATCCTCAATCCTCAATCCTCAATCCTCATTCTTCATTCCTCAATCTTCAATACTCAATCGTCAATCCTCAATCCTCAATCCTCAATCTTCAATCCTCAATACTCAATCTGCAGTCCTCAATCCTCAATCCTCAATCCTCAATCCTCATTCTTCAATGCTCAATACCCAATCCTCAATCTTCAACCCTCGGTCTTCAATCACCAATTCTCAATCCTCAATCCTCAATCCTCAGGCCTCAAGCATCAACATTCAACCCTCAGTCCTCGTCCTCAATCCACAACCCTCAAACCTCAAACCTCAATCCTCAACCGTCAGTCCTCGTCCTCAATCCTCAATCCTCAATCCTCAATCCTCCATCTTCAATCATCAATACACAACCTTCAATCCTCAATACTCAATCCTCAATCGTCAATCCTCAATCCCCAATCCTCAATCTTCAATGCTCAATCCTCAATCCTCAATCCTCAATCCTCAATCCTCAATCTTCAATCCTCAATCGTCAATCTTCAGTCCTGAATACTCAATCTTCAAATCTCAATCTTCAATCCTCAGTCCTCAATCCTCAATCCTCAGTACTCAATCCTCAATCCTCAATATTCAATCCCCAATACTCAATCTTCAATCCTCAATCCTCAATCCTCTATCCTCAATCCTCAATCCTCAGTCATAAATCCTCAATCTTCAATACTCAATCGTCAATCCTCAGTCCTCAATCCTCAATCCTCAATCGTCGTTCCTCAAACCTCAATCCTCAACCCTCAATCCTCATCCTCAATTCTCAATTAGCAATCCTCAATCCTCAATCCTCAATCTTCAATCCCCAAAAATCTATATCCAATCCTAGATCCTCAATCCCCAATCCTCAGACCTTAATCCTCAATTTTCAATGCTCAATCGCCAGTCCTCAATCTTCAATCCTCTATGCTCAATCGTCAATCCTCAAGCCTCAGTCCTCAATCCTCAATCCTCAATCCTCAAACCTCAATCCTCAATCCTCAATCCTCAGTCCTCAATCCTCAGTCGTAAATCCTCAATCTCCAATATTCAAACGTCAATCCTCAGTCCCCAATCCTCAATACTCAATCCTCAATCGCCAATCCTCTATCCCCAATCCTCAATCCTCAATGCTCAATCCTCAATCCTCAATCCTCAATACTCAACCCTCAATCTTCAATCCTCAATACTCAATCTTCAATCCTCAATCCTCAATCCTCAATCCTCAATCCTCAAACCTCAATCCTCATCCGTCAGTGCTCGTCCTCAATCCTCAAACCTCAATCCTCAATCCTCAATCTTCAATCATCAGTACTCAATCTTCAATCCTCAATACTCAATCCTCAACCGTCAATCCTCAATCCCCAATCCTCAATCCTCAATGCTCAATCCTCAATCCTCAATCCTCAATCCTCAATCCTCAATCTTCAATCCTCAATACTCAATCTTCAATCCTCAATCCTCAATCCTCAATCCCGAATCCTCAATCTTCAATCCTCAATTCTCAATCCTCAATCTTCAATCCTCAATACTCAATCTGCAATCCTCATTCCTCAAACCTCAATCCTCAATCCTCATTCTTCAATAATCCATACCAAATCCTCAATCTTCAATCCTCAATCCTCAATCCTCAATTCTCAATACTCAATCCTTAATCCTCAGACCTCAAACATCAATATTCAACCCTCAGTCCTCGTCCTCAATCCACAACACTCAATCCTCAGTTCTCAATATTCAATCATCAATATTCAATCTTCAATCCTCAATCCTCAATCCTCAATCCTCAATCCTCAATCCTCAATCCTCAATCTTCAAACCTCAATCCTCAATCCTCAATACTCAATCCTCAATCTTCAATCCTCAATACTCAATCTTCAATCCTCAATACTCAATCCTCAATCCTCAATCCTCAATCTTCAATCCACAATACTCAATCTTCAATCCTCAATCCTCAATCCTCAATCTTCAATTCTCATTCTTCAATCCTCAATACCCAATCCTCAATCTTCAACCCTCAATCCTCTATCCTCAATCCTCAATTCTCAATCCTAATTCTTCAATCCTCAATACCCAATCCTCAATCTTCAATCCTCAATCCTCAATCCTCAATCCTGAATCCTCAATCTTCAATCCTCAATACTCAATCTGCAATCCTCAATCCTCAATCCTCAATCCTCGATCCTCATTCTTCAATCCTCAATACCCAATCCGCAATCTTCAACCCTCAGTCCTCAATCATCAATTCTCAATCCTCAATCCTCAATCCTCAGGCCTCAAACATCAGTATTCAGCCCTCAGTCCTCGTTCTCAATCCACAACCCTCAAACCTCAAACCTTAATCCTCAACCGTCAGTCCTCGTCCTCAATCCTCAACCCTCAATCCTCAATCCTCAATCTTCAATCTTCAATACTCAATCTTCAATCCTCAATAGTCAATCCTCAATCCTCAATCCTCAATCGTCAGTCATAAATCCTCAATCTTCAATACTCAAACGTCAATCCTCAGTCGCCAATCCTCAATCCTCAATCCTCGATCCTCAGACCTCAATCCTCAACCCTCAGTCCTCATCCTCAATTCTCAATTCTCAATCCTCTATCCTCAATCCTCAATCTTCAATCCCCAATAATCGATCTCCAATACTAGATCCTCAATCCCCAATCCTCAATCCTTAATCCTCAATCTTCAATCCTCAATACTCAATCTTCAAACCTCAATCCTCAATCCTCAATCCTCAATCCTCAATCCTCAGTCTTCGATCCTCAATACTCAATCCTCAGTCCTTAATCCTCAATCTTCAAACCTCAATCGCCAGTCCTCAATCTTCAATCCTCTATGCTCAATCGTCAATCCTCAAGCCTCAGTCCTCAATCCTCAATCGCCAATCCTCAAACCTCAATCCTCAACCGTCAGTCCTCGTCCTCAATCCTCAACCCTCAATCCTCAATCCTCAATCTTCAATCATCAGTACTCATTCTTCAATCCTCAATACTCAATCCTCAATCGTCAATCCTCTATCCCCAATCCTCAATCCTCAATGCTCAATCCTCAATCCCCAATCCTCAATCCTCAATCCTCAATCTTCAATTCTCAATACTCAACCGTCAATCCTCAATCCTGAATCCTCAATCCTCAATCCTCAATCCTCAATCCTCAATCCTCATTCTTCAATCCTCAATCTTCAATACTCAATCGTCAATCCTCAATCCTCAATCCTCAATCTTCAATCCTCAATACTCAATCTGCAGTCCTCAATCCTCAATCCTCAATCCTCAATCCTCATTCTTCAATGCTCAATACCCAATCCTCAATCTTCAACCCTCAGTCTTCAATCACCAATTCTCAATCCTCAATCCTCAATCCTCAGGCCTCAAGCATCAATATTCAACCCTCAGTCCTCGTCCTCAATCCACAACCCTCAAACCTCAAACCTCAATCCTCAACCGTCAGCCCTCGTCCTCAATCCTCAATCCTCAATCCTCAATCCTCAATCTTCAATCATCAATACACAACCTTCAATCCTCAATACTCAATCCTCAATCGTCAATCCTCAATCCCCAATCCTCAATCTTCAATGCTCAATCCTCAATCCTCAATCCTCAATCCTCAATCCTCAATCCTCAATCCTCAATCTTCAATCCTCAATCGTCAATCTTCAGTCCTGAAGACTCAATCTTCAAATCTCAATCTTCAATCCTCAGTCCTCAATCCTCAATCCTCAGTACTAAATCCTCAATCCTCAATATTCAATCCCCAATACTCAATCTTCAATCCTCAATCCTCAATCCTCTATCCTCAATCCTCAATCCTCAGTCATAAATCCTCAACCTTCAATACTCAATCGTCAATCCTCAGTCCTCAATCCCCAATCCTCAATCGTCGTTCCTCAAACCTCAATCCTCAACCCTCAGTCCTCATCCTCAATTCTCAATTAGCAATCCTCAATCCTCAATCTTCAATCCCCAAAAATCTATCTCCAATCCTAGATCCTCAATCCCCAATCCTCAGACCTTAATCCTCAATCTTCAATGCTCAATCGCCAGTCCTCAATCTTCAATCCTCTATGCTCAATCGTCAATCCTCAAGCCTCAGTCCTCAATCCTCAATCGTCAATCCTCAAACCTCAATCCTCAATCCTCAATCCTCAATCCTCAATCCTCAGTCATAAATCCTCAATCTCCAATATTCAAACGTCAATCCTCAGTCCCCAATCCTCAATACTCAATCCTTAATCGTCAATCCTCTATCTCCAATCCTCAATCCTCAATGCTCAATCCTCAATCCTCAATCCTCAATACTCAACCCTCAATCTTCAATCCTCAATACTCAATCTTCAATCCTCAATCCTCAATCCTCAATCCTCAATCCTCAAACCTCAATCCTCAACCGTCAGTGCTCGTCCTCAATCCTCAACCCTCAATCCTCAATCCTCAATCTTCAATCATCAGTACTCAATCTTCAATCCTCAATACTCAATCCTCAACCGTCAATCCTCAATCCCCAATCCTCAATCCTCAATGCTCAATCCTCAATCCTCAATCCTCAATCCTCAATCTTCAATCCTCAATACTCAACCTTCAATCCTCAATCCTCAATCCTCAATCCCGAATCCTCAATCTTCAATCCTCAATTCTCAATCCTCAATCTTCAATCCTCAATACTCAATCTGCAATCCTCATTCCTCAAACCTCAATCCTCAATCCTCATTCTTCAATAATCAATACCCAATCCTCAATCTTCAATCCTCAATCCTCAATCCTCAATTCTCAATACTCAATCCTTAATCCTCAGACCTTAAACATCAATATTCAACCCTCAGTCCTCGTCCTCAATCCACAACACTCAATCCTCAGTTCTCAATATTCAATCATCAATATTCAATCTTCAATCCTCATTCCTCAATCCTCAATCCTCAATCCTCAATCCTCAATCTTCAAACCTCAATCCTCAATCCTCAATACTCAATCCTCAATCTTCAATCCTCAATACTCAATCTTCAATCCTCAATACTCAATCCTCAATCCTCAATCCTCAATCTTCAATCCACAATACTCAATCTTCAATCCTCAATCCTCAATCCTCAATCCTCAATCCTCATTCTTCAATCCTCAATACCCAATCCTCAATCTTCAACCCTCAATCCTCTATCCTCAATCCTCAATTCTCAATCCTAATTCTTCAATCCTCAATACCCAATCCTCAATCTTCAATCCTCAATCATCAATCCTCAATCATCAATCCTCAATCTTCAATACTCGTTCCTCAATCCTCAATCCCCAATCCTCAATCGTCAATCATCAATCCTCATTGTCCAACACTGAATCCTCAATCCTCAATCCTCAATCCTCAATCTTCAATCCTCAATCGTCAATATTCAGTCCTCAATACTCAATCTTCAATCCTCAATACACAATCCTCAATCCTCAATCCTCAATCCTCAATCATCAATCCTCAATCTTCAATACTCAATCCTCAATCCTCAATCCTCAATCCTCAATCCTCAATCCCCAATCCTCAATCCTCAATCCTCAATCATCAATCCTCAATCTTCAATACTCATTCCTCAATCCTGAATCCTCAATCTTCAATCCTCAATACTCAATCTGCAATCCTCAATCCTCAATCCTCAATCCACAATCCTCATTCTTCAATCTTCAATACCCAATCCTCAATCTTCAATCCTCAATCCTGAATCATCAATTCTCAATCCTCAATCCTCAATCCTCAGACCTCAAACATCAATATTCAACCCTCAGTCCTCGTCCTCAGTCCACAACGCTCAATACTCAATCCTCAATCTTCAATCATCAATATTCAATCTTCAATCCTCAATCCTCAATCCTCAATCCTCAATCCTCAATCCTCAAACCTCAATCCTGAATCCTCAAGCCTCAGTCCTCAATCCTCAATCCTCAATCCTCAAACCTCAAACCTCAATCCTCAACCGTCAGTCCTCGTCCTCAATCCTCAACCGTCAAGCCTCAATCCTCAATCCTCAAACCTCAATCCTCAATCCTCAATCCTCAATCCTCAATCCTCAATCTTCAATCCTCAATACTCAATCCTCAATCCTCAATCATCAATTCTCAATTCTCAATCCTCAATATTCAATCATCAATACTCAATCTTCAATCCTCAATCTTCAATCCTCAATACTCAGTCTTCAATCCCCAACCCTCAGTCTTCATCCTCAATTCTCAATTCTCAATCCTCAATCCTCAATCCTCAATGCTCAATCCTCAATCATGAAAAACCAATCTCCAATCCTACATCCTCAATCCCCAATCCTCAATCCTTAATCCTCAATATTCAATCCTCAATCGCCAGTCCTCAATCTTCAATCCTCAATCCTCAATCCTCAATCCTCAATCCTCAATCCTAAATCCTCAATCCTCATTCTTCAATCCTCAATACCCAAACCTCAATCTTCAATCCTCAATCCTCAATCCTGAATTCTCAATCCTCAAACCTGAGTCCTCAGTCCTCAAACCTCAATCCTCAACCCTCAGCCCTCATCCTCAATCCTCAATCCTCAATCCTCAATCCTCAGCCCTCAGTCCTCAAACCTCAATGCTCAATCCTCAATCCCCAATCCTCAATCCTCAATCCTCAATCATCAGTCCTCAACCTTCAATACTCATTCCTCAATCCTGAATCCTCAATCTTCAATCCTCAATACTCAATCTTCAACCCTCAATCCTCAATCCTCAATCCTCAATCCTCATTCTTCAATCCTCAATACCCAAACCTCAATCTTCAATCCTCAATCCTCAATCCTCAATCCTCATTCTTCAATCCTCAATCTTCAATACTCAATCGTCAATCCTCAATCCTCAATCCTCAATCCTCAATCCTCAATCCTCAGTCATAAATCCTCAATCTTCAATACTCAATCGTCAATCCTCAGTCCTCAATCCTCAATCGTCAATCCTCGTTCCTCAAACTTCAATCCTCAATCCTCAGTCCTCATCCTCAATTGTCAATTCTCAATCCTCAGTCCTCAATCCTCAATCTTCAATCCCCAAAAATCAATCTCCAATCCTAGAACCTCAATCCCCAATCCTCAGTCCTTAATCCTCAATATTCAATCCTCAATCGCCAGTCCTCAATCTTCAATCCCCTATGCTCAATCGTCAATCCTCAAGCCTCAGTCCTCAATCCTCAATCCTCAATCCTCAAACCTCAATCCTCAACCGTCAGTCCTCGTCCTCAATCCTCAACCCTCAATCCTCAATCCTCAATCTTCAACCATCAGTACTCAATCTTCAATCCTCAATACTCAATCCTCAATCGTCAATCCTCTATCCCCAATCCTCAGTCCTCAATGCTCAATCCTCATTCCTCAATCCTCAATCCTCAATCCTCAATCTTCAATCCTCAATACTCAACCGTCAATCCTCAATCCTCAATCCTCAATCCTCAATCCTCAATCCTCAATCCTCAATACTCAACCATCAATCCTAAATTCTCAATGCTCAATAGAATATCCTGAATTCTCAGGATTCTATACTCAATCCTCAATCCTCAACCCTCAGCCCTCATTCTCAATCCTCAATCCTCAATCCTCAATATTCAATCTCCAATACTCAATCTTCAATCCTCAATCCTCAATCCTCAATCCTCGTTCCTCAATCCTCAATCCTCAATCCTGAATCCTCAATCTTCAATCCTCAATACTCAATCTGCAGTCCTCAATCCTCAATCCTCAATCCTCAATCCTCATTCTTCAATGCTCAATCCTCAAGCCTCAGTCCTCAATCCTCAATCCTCAATCCTCAAACCTCAATCCTCAACCGTCAGTCCTCGTCCTCAATCCTCAACCCTCAATCCTCAATCCTCAATCTTCAATCATCAATAATCAATAATCAATCTTCAATCCTCAATCATCAATCCTCAATCCTCAACCTTCAATCCTCAATACTCAATCTGCAATCCTCAATCCTCAATCCTCAATCCTCAATCCTCATTCTTCAATCCTCAATACCCAATCCTCAATCTTCAATCCTCAATCCTCAATCCTGAATTCTCAGTCCTCAAACCTCAGTCCTCAGTCCTCAAACCTCAATCCTCAACCCTCAGCCCTCATCCTCAATCCTCAATCCTCAATCCTCAATCCTCAATCCTCAATCCTCAGCCCTCAGTCCTCAAACCTCAATGCTCAATCCTCAATCCCCAATCCTCAATCCTCAATCCTCAATCATCAATCCTCAATCTTCAAACCTCAATCCTCAATCCTCAATACTCAATCCTCAATCTTCAATCCTCAATACTCAATCTTCAATCCTCAATCCTCAAACCTCAATCCTCAATCCTCAATCGTCAATCCTCAATCCTCAATCTTCAATCCTCAATACTCAATCCTCAATCCTCAATCATCAATTCTCAATTCTCAATCCTCAATATTCAATCACCAATACTCAATCTTCAATCCTCAATCTTCAATCCTCAATACTCAATCTACAATCCTCAACCCTCAGTCTTCATCCTCAATTCTCACTTCTCAATCCTCAATCCTCAATCCTCAATCCTCAATCCTCAATCATGAATAACCAATCTCCAATCCTACATCCTGAATCCTCAATCCTCAATCCTTAATCCTCAATATTCAATCCTCAATCGCCAGTCCTCAATCTTCAATCCTCAATCCTCAATCCTCAATCCTCAATCCTCAATCCTCAATCCTCAATCCTCAATCCTCATTCTTCAATCCTCAATACCCAAACCTCAATCTTCAATCCTCAATCCTCAATCCTGAATTCTCAAACCTCAATCCTCAGTCCTCAGTCCTCAAACCTCAATCCTCAACACTCAGCCCTCATCCTCAATCCTCAATCCTCAATCCTCAACCTTCAGTCCTCAAACCTCAATGCTCAATCCTCAATCCCCAATCCTCAATCCTCAATCCTCATTCTTCAATCCTCAATACCCAAACCTCAATCTTCAATCCTCAATCCTCAATCCTCAATCCTCATTCTTCAATCCTCAATCTTCAATACTCAATCGTCAATCCTCAATCCTCAATCCTCAATCCTCAATCCTCAATCCTCAGTCATAAATCCTCAATCTTCAATACTCACTCGTCAATCCTCAGTCCGCAATCCTCAATCCTCAATCCTCGTTCCTCAAACTTCAATCCTCAACCCTCAGTCCTCATCCTCAATTGTCAATTCTCAATCCTCAATCCTCAATCCTCAACCTTCAATCCCCAAAAATCAATCTCCAATCCTAGAACCTCAATCCCCAATCCTCAGTCCTTAATCCTCAATCTTCAATCCTCAATCGCCAGTCCTCAATCTTCAATCCTCTATGCTCAATCGTCAATCCTCAAGCCTCAGTCCTCAATCCTCAATCCTCAATCCTCAAACCTCAATCCTCAACCGTCAGTCCTCGTCCTCAATCCTCAACCCTCAATCCTCAATCCTCAATCTTCAATCATCAGTACTCAATCCTCAATCCTCAATCCTCAATCCTCAGTCATAAATCCTCAATCTTCAATACTCAATCGTCAATCCTCAATCCTCAATCCTCAATCCTCATTCTTCAATCATCAATACCCAAACCTCAATCTTCAATCCTCAATCCTCAATCCTCAATCCTCATTCTTCAATCCTCAATCTTCAATACTCAATCATCAATCCTCAATCCTCAATCCTCAATACTCAATCCTCAATCCTCAGTCATAAATCCTCAATCTTCAATACTCAATCTTCAATCCTCAGTCCTCAATCCTCAATCCTCAATCCTCGTTCCTCAAACTTCATTCCTCAACCCTCAGTCCTCATCCGCAATTGTCAATTCTCAATCCTCAATCCTCAATCCTCAATCTTCAATCCCCAAAAATCAATCTCCAATCCTAGAACCTCAATCCCCAATCCTCAGTCCTTAATCCTCAATCTTCAATCCTCAATCGCCAGTTCTCAATCTTCAATCCTCTATGCTCAATCGTCAATCCTCAAGCCGCAGTCCTCAATCCTCAATCCTCAATCCTCAAACCTCAATCCTCAACCGTCAGTCCTCGTCCTCAATCCTCAACCCTCAATCCTCAATCCTCAATGTTCAATCATCAGTACGCAATCTTCAATCCTCAATACTCAATCCTCAATCGTCAATCCTCTATCCCCAATCCTCAATCCTCAATGCTCAATCCTCAATCCTCAATCCTCAATCCTCAATCCTCAATCTTCAATCCTCAATACTCAATCTTCAATCCTCAATCCTCAATCCTCAATCCTCAATCCTCAATCCTCAATCCTCAATACTCAACCATCAATCCTAAATTCTCAATGCTCAATAGAATATCCTGAATTCTCAGGATTCTATACTCAATCCTCAATCCTCAACCCTCAGCCTCATTCTCAATCCTCAATCCTCAATCCTCAATATTCAATCTCCAATACTCAATCTCCAATCCTCAATCCTCAATCCTCAATCCTCAATCCTCAATCCTCAGTCATAAATCCTCAATCTCCAATACTCAATCGTCAATCCTCAATCCTCAATCCTCAATCCTCAATCCTCGTTCCTCAAACTTCAATCCTCAACCCTCAGTCCTCATCCTCAATTGTCAATTCTCAATCCTCAATCCTCAATCCTCAATCTTCAATCCCCAAAAATCAATCTCCAATCCTAGAACCTCAATCCCCAATCCTCAGTCCTTAATCCTCAATCTTCAATCCTCAATCGCCAGTCCTCAATCTTCAATCCTCTATGCTGAATCGTCAATCCTCAAGCCTCAGTCCTCAATCCTCAATCCTCAATGCTCAATCCTCAATCCTCAATCCTCAATCCTCAATACTCATTCTTCAATCCTCAATACCCATTCCTCAATCTTCAATCCTCAATCCTCAATCCTCAATTCTCAATCCTCAATCCTTAATCCTCAGACCTCAAACATCAATATTCAACCCTCAGTCCTCGTCCTCAATCCACAACCCTCAATCCTCAGTCCTCAATATTCAATCTTCAATCCTCAATACTCAATCATCAATCTTCAATCCTCAATACTCAATCTTCAATCCTCAATACTCAATCCTCAATCCTCAATCCTCAATCTTCAATCCTCAATACTCAATCTTCAATCCTCAATCCTCAATCCTCAATCCTCAATCCTCATTCTTCAATCCTCAATACCCAATCCTCAATCTTCAATCCTCAATCCTCAATCCTCAATCCCCAATCCTCAATCTTCAACCATCAATCCTCATTGTCCAACACTGAATCCTCAATCCTCAATCCTCAATCCTCAATCCTCAATCTTCAATCCTCAATCGTCAATATTCAGTCCTCAATACTCAATCTTCAATTCTCAATCTTCAATCCTCAGTCCTCAATACTCAATCCTCAGTACTCAATCCTCAACCCTCAACCCTCAAACCTCAATCCTCAACCGTCAGTCCTCGTCCTCAATCCTCAACCCTCAATCCTCAATCCTCAATCTTCAATCATCAGTACTCAATCTTCAATCCCCAATACTCAATACTCAATCGTCAACCCTCAATCCCCAATCCTCATTCTTCAATCCTCAATACCCAATCCTCAATCTTCAATCCTCAATCCTCAATCCTCAATTCTCAATCCTCAATCCTTAATCCTCAGACCTCAAACATCAATATTCAACCCTCAGTCCTCGTCCTCAATCCACAAACCTCAATCCTCAGTCCTCAATATTCAATCATCAATATTCAATCTTCAATCCTTAATCCTCAATTCTCAATCCTCAATCCTCAATCCTCTATCTTCAAACCTCAATCCTCAATCCTCAACACTCAATACTCAATCCTCAATCTTCAATCTTCAATACTCAATCTTCAATCCTCAATCCTCAATCCTGAATCCTCAATCATCAATTCTCAATCCTCAATCCTCAATCCTCAGACCTCAAACATCAATATTCAACCCTCAGTCCTCGTCCTCAATCCACAACACTCAATACTCAATCCTCAACCTTCAATCATCAATATTCAATCTTCAATCCTCAATCCTCAATCCTCAATCCTCAATCCTCAATCCTCAAACCTCAATCCTCAATCCTCAATCCTCAATCCTCAATCCTCAGTCTTCTATCCTCAATACTCAATCCTCAATCCTCAATCCTCAATCCTCAATCCTCAATCCTCAATCCTCATTCTTCAATCCTCAATACCCAAACCTCAATCTTCAATCCTCAATCCTCAATCCTCAATCCTCATTCTTCAATCCTCAATCTTCAATACTCAATCATCAATCCTCAATCCTCAATCCTCAATCCTCAATCCTCAATCCTCAGTCATAAATCCTCAATCTTCAAGACTCAATCGTCAATCCTCAGTCCTCAATCCTCAATCCTCAATCCTCGTTCCTCAAACTTCAATCCTCAACCCTCAGTCCTCATCCGCAATTGTCAATTCTCAATCCTCAATCCTCAATCCTCAATCTTCAATCCCCAAAAATCAATCTCCAATCCTAGAACCTCAATTCCCAATCCTCAGTCCTTAATCCTCAATCTTCAATCCTCAATCGCCAGTCCTCAATCTTCAATCCTCTATGCTCAATCGTCAATCCTCAAGCCTCAGTCCTCAATCCTCAATCCTCGATCCTCAAACCTCAATCCTCAATCCTCAATCCTCATTCCTCAATCTTCAATCCTCAATACCCAATCTTCAATCCTCAATCCTCAATCCTCAATCCTCAATCCTCAATCCTCAATCCTCAAACCTGAATCCTCAATCTTCAATCCTCAATACTCAATCTGCAATCCTCAATCCTCAATCCTCAATCCTCAATACTCATTCTTCAAACCTCAATACCCAATCCTCAATCTTCAATCCTCAATCCTCAATCCTCAATTCTCAATCCTCAATCCTTAATCCTCAGACCTCAAACATCAATATTCAACCCTCAGTCCTCGTCCTCAATCCACAACCTTCAATACTCAGTCCTCAATATTCAATCATCAATATGCAATCTTCAATACTCAATCCTCAATCCTCAGCCCTCAATCCTCAATCGTCAATCTTCAAACCTCAATCCTCAATCGTCAATACTCAATCCTCAATCTTCAATCCTCAATACTCAATCTTCAGTCCTCAATACTCAATCCGCAATCCTCAATCCTCAATCTTCAATCCTCAATACTCAATCTTCAATCCTCAACCCTCAATCCTCAATCCTCAATCCTCATTCTTCAATCCTCAATACCCAATCCTCAATCTTCAATCCTCAGTCCTCAATCCTCAAGCCTCAATCCTCAATCCTCATTCTTCAATCCTCAATACCCAATCCTCAATCTTCAATCCTCAATCCTCATTCTTCAATCCTCAATACCCAATCATCAATCTTCAACCCTCAATCCTCTATCCCCAATCCTCAATTCTAAATCCTAATTCTTCAATGCTCAATCCACAACCCTCAATCCTCAGTCCTCAATATTCAATCTTCAATCCTCAATACTCAATCTTCAATCTTCAATCCTGAATACTCAATCTTCAATCCTCAATACTCAATCCGCAATCCTCAATCCTCAATCTTCAATCCTCAATACTCAATCTTCAATCCTCAACCCTCAATCCTCAATCCTCAATCCTCATTCTTCAATCCTCAATACCCAATCCTCAATCTTCAATCCTCAGTCCTCAATCCTCAAGCACCAATCCTCAATCCTCATTCTTCAATCCTCAATACCCAATCCTCAATCTTCAATCCTCAATCCTCATTCTTCAATCCTCAATACCCAATCCTCAATCTTCAACCCTCAATCCTCTATCCCCAATCCTCAATTCTAAATCCTAATTCTTCAATCCTCAATACCCAATCCTCAATCTTCAATCCTCAATGCTCAATCCTCAATCATCAATCCTCAATCTTCAATACTCATTCCTCAATCCTCAATCCCCAACGCTCAATCTTCAACCATCAATCCTCATTGTCCAACACTGAATCCTCAATCCTCAATCCTCAATCCTCAATCCTCAATCTTCAATACTCAATCTTCAATCCTCAATCCTCAATCCTCAATCCTCAATCCTCAATCTTGAATCCTCAATCCTCAATCCTCAATCCTCAATCTTCAATCCTCAATACTCAATCTGCAATCCTCAATCCTCAAACCTCAATCCTCAATCCTCATTCTTCAAACCTCAATACCCAATCCTCAATCTTCAATCCTCAATCCTCAATCCTCAATTCTCAATCCTCAATCCTTAATCCTCAGACCTCAAACATCAATATTCAACCCTCAGTCCTCGTCCTCAACCCACAACCTTCAATACTCAGTCCTCAATATTCAATCATCAATATGCAATCTTCAATCCTCAATCCTCAATCCTCAGCCCTCAATCCTCAATCCTCAATCTTCAAACCTCAATCCTCAATCGTCAATACTCAATCCTCAAACTTCAATCCTCAATACTCAATCTTCAATCCTCTATCCTCAATCCTCAATCCTCAATCCTCAATCTTCAATCCTCAATACTCAATCTTCAGTCCTCAATCCTCAATCCTCAATCCTCAATCCTCATTCTTCAATCCTCAATACCCAATCCTCAATCTTCAATCCTTAATCCTCAATCCTCAATCCTCAATCCTCAATCCTCAATCCTCATTCTTCAATCCTCAATACCCAATCCTCAATCTTCAATCCTCAATCCTCAATCCTCAATTCTCAATCCTCAATCCTCAGTCCTCAGTCCTCAAACCTCAATCCTCAACCCTCAGCCCTCATCCTCAATCCTCAATCCTCAAACCTCATTCCTCAATCCTCATTCTTCAAACCTCAATACCCAATCCTCAATCTTCAATCCTCAATCCTCAATCCTCAATTCTCAATCCTCAATCCTTAATCCTCAGACCTCAAACATCAATATTCAACCCTCAGTCCTCGTCCTCAACCCACAACCTTCAATACTCAGTCCTCAATATTCAATCATCAATATGCAATCTTCAATCCTCAATCCTCAATCCTCAGCCCTCAATCCTCAATCCTCAATCTTCAAACCTCAATCCTCAATCGTCAATACTCAATCCTCAAACTTCAATCCTCAATACTCAATCTTCAATCCTCTATCCTCAATCCTCCATCCTCAATCCTCAATCTTCAATCCTCAATACTCAATCTTCAGTCCTCAATCCTCAATCCTCAATCCTCAATCCTCATTCTTCAATCCTCAATACCCAATCCTCAATCTTCAATCCTTAGTCCTCAATCCTCAATCCTCAATCCTCAATCCTCATTCTTCAATCCTCAATACCCAATCCTCAATCTTCAATCCTCAATCCTCAATCCTCAATTCTCAATCCTCAATCCTCAGTCCTCAGTCCTCAAACCTCAATCCTCAACCCTCAGCCCTCATCCTCAATCCTCAATCCTCAATCCTCAATCCTCAGCCCTCAGTCCTCAAACCTCAATGCTCAATCCTCAATACCCAATCCTCAATCCTCAATCCTCAATCATAAATCCTCAATCTTCAATACTCATTCCTCAATCCTCAATCCCCAATCCTCAATCTTCAATCATCAATCCTCAATCTTCAACACTCAATACTCAATCCTCAATCCTCAATACTCAACCATCAATCCTCAATTCTCAATACTCAATCCTCAATCCTCAATCCTCAGGCATCAATACTCAATCTTCAATATTCAATCCTCAATCCTCAATCCTCAATCCACAATCCTCAACCTTCAATACTCAATACTCAATCCTCAATCCTCTATCCTCAACCCTCAACCCTCATTCTTCAATCCTCAATACCCAATCCTCAATCTTCAATCCTCAATCCTCTATCCTCAATCCTCAATCCTCAATCCTCATTCTTCAATCCTCAATACCCAATCCTCAATCTTCAATGCTCAATACTCAATCGTAAATCCTCAATCCTAAACCCTCAATCCTCATTCTTCAATCCTCAATACCCAATCCTCAATCTTCAATCCTCAATCCTCAATCCTCAATCCTCAATCCTCAATCCTCATACTTCAATCCTCAATACCCAATCCTCAATCTTGAATCCTCGATCCTGAATCCTGAATTCTCAATCCTCAATCCTCAGTCCTCAACCATCAATCCTATATTCTCAATGCTCAATAGAATATCCTGAATTCTCAGGATTCTATACTCAAACCTCAATCCTCAACCCTCAGTCCTCATTCTCAATCCTCAAACCTCAATCCTCAATATTCAATCCTCAATACTCAATCTTCAATCCTCAATCCTCAATCCTCAATCCTCAATCCTCAATCCTGAATCCTCAATCTTCAATCCTCAATACTCAATCTGCAATACTCAATCCTCAATCCTCAATCCTCAATCCTCAATCCTCAATCTTCAATCATCAGTACTCAATCTTCAACAATCAATACTCAATACTCAATCGTCAATCCTCAATCCCCAATCCTCATTCTTCAATCCTCAATACCCAATCCACAATCTTCAATCCTCAATCCTCAATCCTCAATTCTCAATCCTCAATCCTTAATCCTCAGACCTCAAACATCAATATTCAACCCTCAGTCCTCGTCCTCAATCCACAAACCTCAATCCTCAGTCCTCAATATTCAATCATCAATATTCAATCTTCAATCCTTAATCCTCAATCCTCAATCCTCAATCCTCAATCCTCTATCTTCAAACCTCAATCCTCAATCCTCAACACTCAATACTCAATCCTCAATCTTCAATCCTCAATACTCAATCTTCAATCCTCAATCCTCAATCCTGAATCCTCAATCTTCAATCCTCAATACTCAATCTGCAATACTCAATCCTCAATACTCAATCCTCAATCCTGATTCTTCAATCCTCAATACCCATTCCTCAATCTTCAGTCCTCAATACTCAATCCTCAAACGTCAATCCTCAATCCCCAATCCTCAATCTTGAATGCTCAATCCTCAATCCTCAATCCTCAATCCTCAATCCTCAATCTTCAATCCTCAATACCCAATCTTCAATCCACAATCCTCAATCCTCAATCCTCAATCCTCAATCCTCAATCCTGAATCCTCAATCTTCAATCCTCAATACTCAATCTGCAATCCTCAATCCTCAATCCTCAATCCTCAATCCTCATTCTTCAATCCTCAATACCCATTCCTCAATCTTCAATCCTCAATCTTCAATCCTCAATTCTCAATCCTCAATCCTTAATCCTCTGACATCAAACATCAATATTCAACCCTCAGTCCTCGTCCTCAATCCACAACCCTCAATCCTCAGTCCTCAATATTCAATCTTCAATCCTCAATACTCAATCCTCAATCTTCAATCCTCAATACTCAATCTTCAGTCCTCAATACACAATCCGCAATCCTCAATCCTCAATCTTCAATCCTCAATACTCAATCTTCAATCCTCAACCCTCAATCCTCAATCCTCAATCCTCATTCTTCAATCCTCAATACCCAATCCTCAATCTTCAATCCTCAGTCCTCAATCCTCAAGCCTCAATCCTCAATCCTCATTCTTCAATCCTCAATACCCAATCCTCAATCTTCAATCCTCAATACTCATTCTTCAATCCTCAATACCCAATCCTCAATCTTCAACCCTCAATCCTCTATCCCCAATCCTCAATTCTAAATCCTAATTCTTCAATGCTCAATACCCAATCCTCAATCTTCAATCCTCAATGCTCAATCCTCAATCATCAATCCTCAATCTTCAATACTCATTCCTCAATCCTCATTCCCCAACCCTCAATCTTCAACCATCAATCCTCATTGTCCAACACTGAATCCTCAATCCTCAATCCTCAATCCTCAATCCTCAATCTTCAATACTCAATCTTCAATCCTCAATCCTCAATCCTCAATCCTCAATCCTCAATCTTCAATCCTCAATCCTCAATCCTCAATCCTCAATCTTCAATCCTCAATACTCAATCTGCAATCCTCAATCCTCAAACCTCAATCCTCAATCCTCATTCTTCAAACCTCAATACCCAATCCTCAATCTTCAATCCTCAATCCTCAATCCTCAATTCTCAATCCTCAATCCTTAATCCTCAGACCTCAAACATCAATATTCAACCCTCAGTCCTCGTCCTCAATCTACAACCTTCAATACTCAGTCCTCAATATTCAATCATCAATATGCAATCTTCAATCCTCAATCCTCAATCCTCAGCCCTCAATCCTCAATCCTCAATCTTCAAACCTCAATCCTCAATCGTCAATACTCAATCCTCAAACTTCAATCCTCAATACTCAATCTTCAATCCTCTATCCTCAATCCTCAATCCTCAATCCTCAATCCTCAATCTTCAATCCTCAATACTCAATCTTCAGTCCTCAATCCTCAATCCTCAATCCTCAATCCTCATTCTTCAATCCTCAATACCCAATCCTCAATCTTCAATCCTTAATCCTCAATCCTCAATCCTCAATCCTCAATCCTCATTCTTCAATCCTCAATACCCAGTCCTCAATCTTCAATCCTCAATCCTCAATCCTCAATTCTCAATCCTCAATCCTCAGTCCTCAGTCCTCAAACCTCAATCCTCAACCCTCAGCCCTCATCCTCAATCCTCAATCCTCAATCCTCAATCCTCAGCCCTCAGTCCTCAAACCTCAATGCTCAATCCTCAATACCCAATCCTCAATCCTCAATCCTCAATCATCAATCCTCAATCTTCAATACTCATTCCTCAATCCTCAATCCCCAATCCTCAATCTTCAATCATCAATCCTCAATCTTCAACACTCAATACTCAATCCTCAATCCTCAATACTCAACCATCAATCCTCAATTCTCAATACTCAATCCTCAATCCTCAATCCTCAGGCATCAATACTCAATCTTCAATATTCAATCCTCAATCCTCAATCCTCAATCCACAATCCTCAACCTTCAATACTCAATACTCAATCCTCAATCCTCTATCCTCGACCCTCAATCCTCATTCTTCAATCCTCAATACCCAATCCTCAATCTTCAATCCTCAATCCTCTATCCTCAATCCTCAATCCTCAATCCTCATTCTTCAATCCTCAATACCCAATCCTCAATCTTCAATGCTCAATACTCAATCCTAAATCCTCAATCCTAAACCCTCAATCCTCATTCTTCAATCCTCAATACCCAATCCTCAATCTTCAATCCTCAATCCTCAATCCTCAATCCTCAATCCTCAATCCTCTATCTCCAAACCTCAATCCTCTATCCTCAACACTCAATACTCAATCCTCAATCTTCAATCCTCAATACTCAATCTTCAATCCTCAATCCTCAATCCTCAATCCTCAATCCTCAATCTTCAATCCTCAATACTCAATCTTCAATCCTCAATCCTCAATCCTCAATCCCCAATCGTCATTCTTCAATCCTCAATACCCAATCCTCAATCTTCAACCCACAGTCCTCAATCATCAATTCTCAATCCTCAATCCTCAATCCTCAGGCATCAAACGTCAATATTCAACCCTCAGTCCTCGTCCTCAATCCACAACCCTCAATCCTCAAACCTCATTCCTCAACCGTCAGTCCTCGTCCTCAATCCTCAACCCTCAATCCTCAATCCTCAATCTTCAATCATCAATACTCAATCTTCAATCCTCATTCTTCAATCCTCAATACCCAATCCTCAATCTTCAATCCTCAGTCCTCAATCCTCAATTCTCAATCCTCAATCCTCAATCCTCGTTCCACAAACCTCAATCCTCAATTCTCAATCCTCAATCCTCAGTCCTCAGTCCTCAATCCTCAATCCTCATTCTTCAATCCTCAATACCCAATCCTCAATCTTCAATACTCAATACTCAATCCTCAATCCTCTATCCTCGACCCTCAATCCTCATTCTTCAATCCTCAATACCCAATCCTCAATCTTCAATCCTCAATCCTCTATCCTCAATCCTCAATCCTCAATCCTCATTCTTCAATCCTCAATACCCAATCCTCAATCTTCAATGCTCAATACTCAATCCTAAATCCTCAATCCTAAACCCTCAATCCTCATTCTTCAATCCTCAATACCCAATCCTCAATCTTCAATCCTCAATCCTCAATCCTCAATCCTCAATCCTCAATCCTCTATCTCCAAACCTCAATCCTCTATCCTCAACACTCAATACTCAATCCTCAATCATCAATACTCAACCTTCAATCCTCAATACTCAATCCTCAGTCGTCAATCCTCAATCCCCAATCCTCACTCTTCAATGCTCAATCCTCAATCCTCAATTCTCAATCCTCAATCTTCAATCCTCAATCGTCAATCTTCAGTCCTCAATACTCAATCTTCAATTCTCAATCTTCGATCCTCAATCCTCAATCCTCAATCCTCAGTACTCAATCCTCAATCCTCAACCTTCAATCCTCAACACTCAATCTTCAATCCTCATTCTTCAATCCTCAATACCCAATCCTCAATCTTCAATCCTCAGTCCTCAATCCTCAATTCTCAATCCTCAATCCTCAATCCTCGTTCCACAAACCTCAATCCTCAATTCTCAATCCTCAATCCTCAGTCCTCAGTCCTCAAACCTCAATTCTCAACCCTCAGCCCTCATCCTCAATCCTCAATCCTCAATCCTCAATACTCAATCTTCAGTCCTCAATCCTCAATCCTCAATCCTCAATCCTCATTCTTCAATCCTCAATACCCAATCCTCAATCTTCAATCCTTAATCCTCAATCCTCAATCCTCAATCCTCAATCCTCATTCTTCAATCCTCAATACCCAATCCTCAATCTTCAATCCTCAAACCTCAATCCTCAATCCTCAACTCTCAATCCTCAATCCTCAGTCCTCAGTCCTCAAACCTCAATCCTCAACCCTCAGCCCTCATCCTCAATCCTCAATCCTCAATCATCAGTACTCAATCTTGAATCCTCAATACTCAATACTCAATCCTCAATCCTCAATCCTCAATCCTCAATCTTCAATCCTCAATACCCAATCTTCAATCCACAATCCTCAATCCTCAATCCTCAATCCTCAATCCTCAATCCTGAATCCTCAATCTTCAATCCTCAATACCCAATCTGCAATCCTCAATCCTCAATCCTCAATCCTCAATCCTCATTCTTCAATCCTCAATACCCATTCCTCAATCTTCAATCCTCAATCTTCAATCCTCAATTCTCAATCCTCAATCCTTAATCCTCTGACATCAAACATCAATATTCAACCCTCAGTCCTCGTCCTCAATCCACAACCCTCAATCCTCAGTCCTCAATATTCAATCTTCAATCCTCAATACTCAATCCTCAATCTTCAATCCTCAATACTCAATCTTCAATCCTCAATACTCAATCCGCAATCCTCAATCCTCAATCTTCAATCCTCAATACACAATCTTCAATCCTCAACCCTCAATCCTCAATCCTCAATCCTCACTCTTCAATCCTCAATACCCAATCCTCAATCTTCAATCCTCAGTCCTCAATCCTCAAGCCACAATCCTCAATCCTCATTCTTCAATCCTCAATACCCAATCCTCTATATTCAATCCTCAATCCTCATTCTTCAATCCTCAATACCCAATCCTCAATCTTCAACCCTCAATCCTCTATCCCCAATCCTCAATTCTAAATCCTAATTCTTCAATCCTCAATACCCAATCCTCAATCTTCAATCCTCAATGCTCAATCCTCAATCATCAATCCTCAATCTTCAATACTCATTCCTCAATCCTCAATCCCCAACCCTCAATCTTCAACCATCAATCCTCATTGTCCAACACTGAATCCTCAATCCTCAATCCTCAATCCTCAATCCTCAATCTTCAATACTCAATCTTCAATCCTCAATCCTCAATCCTCAGCCCTCAATCCTCAATCCTCAATCCTCAATCTTCAAACCTCAATCCTCAATCGTCAATACTCAATCCTCAAACTTCAATCCTCAATACTCAATCTTCAGTCCTCAATCCACAATCCTCAAACCTCAATCCTCAATCTTCAATCCTCAATACTCAATCTTCAGTACTCAATCCTCAATCCTCAATCCTCAATCCTCATTCTTCAATCCTCAATACCCAATCCTCAATCTTCAATCCTTAATCCTCAATCCTCAATCCTCAATCCTCAATCCTCATTCTTCAATCCTCAATACCCAATCCTCAATCTTCAATCCTCAATCCTCAATCCTCAATTCTCAATCCTCAATCCTCAGTCCTCAGTCCTCAAACCTCAATCCTCAACCCTCAGCCCTCATCCTCAATCCTCAATCCTCAATCCTCAATCCTCAGCCCTCAGTCCTCAAACCTCAATGCTCAATCCTCAATACCCAATCCTCAATCCTCAATACTCAATCATCAATCCTCAATCTTCAATACTCATTCCTCAATCCTCAATCCCCAATCCTCAATCTTCAATCATCAATCCTCAATCTTCAACACTCAATACTCAGCCCTCAATCCTCAATGCTCAACCGTCAATCCTCAATTCTCAATACTCAATCCTCAATCCTCAATCCTCAGGCGTCAATACTCAATCTTCAATATTCAATCCTCAAACCTCAATCCTCAATCCACAATCCTCAACCTTCAATACTCAATACTCAATCCACAATCCTCTATCCTCAACCCTCAATACTCATTCTTCAATCCTCAATACCCAATCCTCAATCTTCAATCCTCAATCCTCTATCCTCAATCCTCAATCCTCAATCCTCATTCTTCAATCCTCAATACCCAATCCTCATTCTTCAATGCTCAATACTCAATCCTAAATCCTCAATCCTAAACCCTCAATCCTCATTCTTCAATCCTCAATACCCAATCCTCAATCTTCAATCCTCAATCCTCAATCCTCAATCCTCAATCCTCAATCCTCATTCTTCAATCCTCAATACCCAATCCTCAATCTTCAATCCTCGATCCTGAATCCTGAATTCTCAATCCTCAATCCTCAGTCCTCAACCATCAATCCTATATTCTCAATGCTCAATAGAATATCCTGAATTCTCAGGATTCTATACTCAAACCTCAATCCTCAACCCTCAGCCCTCATTCTCAATCCTCAAACCTCAATCCTCAATATTCAATCCTCAATACTCAATCTTCAATCCTCAATCCTCAATCCTCAATCCTCAATCCTCAATCCTCAATCCTCAATCCTCAATTGTCAATTCTCAATCCTCAATCCTCAATCCTCAATCTTCAATCCCCAAAAATCAATCTCCAATCCTAGAACCTCAATCCCCAATCCTCAGTCCTTAATCCTCAATCTTCAATCCTCAATCGCCAGTCCTCAATCTTCAATCCTCTATGCTCAATCGTCAATCCTCAAGCCTCTGTCCTCAATCCTCAATCCTCAATGCTCAATCCTCAATCCTCAATCCTCAATCCTCAATCCTCAATCCTCAATCTTCAATCCTCAATCGCCAGTCCTCAATCTTCAATCCTCTATGCTCAATCGTCAATCCTCAAGCCTCAGTCCTCAATCCTCAATCCTCAATCCTCAAACCTCAATCCTCAACCGTCAGTCCTCGTCCTCAATCCTCAACCCTCAATCCTCAATCCTCAATCTTCAATCATCAGTACTCAATCTTCAATCCTCAATACTCAATCCTCAATCGTCAATCCTCAATCCCCAATCCTCAATCTTCAATGCTCAATCCTCAATCCTCAATCCTCAATCCTCAATCCTCAATCTTCAATACTCAATACCCAATCTTCAATCCTCAATCCTCAATCCTCAATCCTCAATCCTCAATCCTCAATCCTGAATCCTCAATCTTCAATCCTCAATACTCAATCTGCAATCCTCAATCCTCAATCCTCAATCCTCAATACTCATTCTTCACTCCTCAATACCCATTCCTCAATCTTCAATCCTCGATCCTCAATCCTCAATTCTCAGTCCTCAATCCTTAATCCTCAGACCTCAAACATCAATATTCAACCCTCAGTCCTCGTCCTCAATCCACAACCCTCAATCCTCAGTCCTCAATATTCAATCTTCAATCCTCAACCCTCAATCCTCAATCCTCAATCCTCATTCTTCAATCCTCAATACCCAATCCTCAATCTTCAATCCTCAGTCCTCAATCCTCAAGCCTCAATCCTCAATCCTCATTCTTCAATCCTCAATACCCAATCCTCAATCTTCAATCCTCAATACTCATTCTTCAATCCTCAATACCCAATCCTCAATCTTCAACCCTCAATCCTCTATCCCCAATCCTCAATTCTAAATCCTAATTCTTCAATGCTCAATACCCAATCCTCAATCTTCAATCCTCAATGCTCAATCCTCAATCATCAATCCTCAATCTTCAATACTCATTCCTCAATCCTCATTCCCCAACCCTCAATCTTCAACCATCAATCCTCATTGTCCAACACTGAATCCTCAATCCTCAATCCTCAATCCTCAATCCTCAATCTTCAATACTCAATCTTCAATCCTCAATCCTCAATCCTCAATCCTCAATCCTCAATCTTCAATCCTCAATCCTCAATCCTCAATCCTCAATCTTCAATCCTCAATACTCAATCTGCAATCCTCAATCCTCAAACCTCAATCCTCAATCCTCATTCTTCAAACCTCAATACCCAATCCTCAATCTTCAATCCTCAATCCTCAATCCTCAATTCTCAATCCTCAATCCTTAATCCTCAGACCTCAAACATCAATATTCAACCCTCAGTCCTCGTCCTCAATCTACAACCTTCAATACTCAGTCCTCAATATTCAATCATCAATATGCAATCTTCAATCCTCAATCCTCAATCCTCAGCCCTCAATCCTCAATCCTCAATCTTCAAACCTCAATCCTCAATCGTCAATACTCAATCCTCAAACTTCAATCCTCAATACTCAATCTTCAATCCTCTATCCTCAATCCTCAATCCTCAATCCTCAATCCTCAATCTTCAATCCTCAATACTCAATCTTCAGTCCTCAATCCTCAATCCTCAATCCTCAATCCTCATTCTTCAATCCTCAATACCCAATCCTCAATCTTCAATCCTTAATCCTCAATCCTCAATCCTCAATCCTCAATCCTCATTCTTCAATCCTCAATACCCAGTCCTCAATCTTCAATCCTCAATCCTCAATCCTCAATTCTCAATCCTCAATCCTCAGTCCTCAGTCCTCAAACCTCAATCCTCAACCCTCAGCCCTCATCCTCAATCCTCAATCCTCAATCCTCAATCCTCAGCCCTCAGTCCTCAAACCTCAATGCTCAATCCTCAATACCCAATCCTCAATCCTCAATCCTCAATCATCAATCCTCAATCTTCAATACTCATTCCTCAATCCTCAATCCCCAATCCTCAATCTTCAATCATCAATCCTCAATCTTCAACACTCAATACTCAATCCTCAATCCTCAATACTCAACCATCAATCCTCAATTCTCAATACTCAATCCTCAATCCTCAATCCTCAGGCATCAATACTCAATCTTCAATATTCAATCCTCAATCCTCAATCCTCAATCCACAATCCTCAACCTTCAATACTCAATACTCAATCCTCAATCCTCTATCCTCGACCCTCAATCCTCATTCTTCAATCCTCAATACCCAATCCTCAATCTTCAATCCTCAATCCTCTATCCTCAATCCTCAATCCTCAATCCTCATTCTTCAATCCTCAATACCCAATCCTCAATCTTCAATGCTCAATACTCAATCCTAAATCCTCAATCCTAAACCCTCAATCCTCATTCTTCAATCCTCAATACCCAATCCTCAATCTTCAATCCTCAATCCTCAATCCTCAATCCTCAATCCTCTATCTCCAAACCTCAATCCTCTATCCTCAACACTCAATACTCAATCCTCAATCTTCAATCCTCAATACTCAATCTTCAATCCTCAATCCTCAATCCTCAATCCTCAATCCTCAATCTTCAATCCTCAATACTCAATCTTCAATCCTCAATCCTCAATCCTCAATCCCCAATCGTCATTCTTCAATCCTCAATACCCAATCCTCAATCTTCAACCCACAGTCCTCAATCATCAATTCTCAATCCTCAATCCTCAATCCTCAGGCATCAAACGTCAATATTCAACCCTCAGTCCTCGTCCTCAATCCACAACCCTCAATCCTCAAACCTCATTCCTCAACCGTCAGTCCTCGTCCTCAATCCTCAACCCTCAATCCTCAATCCTCAATCTTCAATCATCAATACTCAACCTTCAATCCTCAATACTCAATCCTCAGTCGTCAATCCTCAATCCCCAATCCTCACTCTTCAATGCTCAATCCTCAATCCTCAATTCTCAATCCTCAATCTTCAATCCTCAATCGTCAATCTTCAGTCCTCAATACTCAATCTTCAATTCTCAATCTTCGATCCTCAATCCTCAATCCTCAATCCTCAGTACTCAATCCTCAATCCTCAACCTTCAATCCTCAACACTCAATCTTCAATCCTCATTCTTCAATCCTCAATACCCAATCCTCAATCTTCAATCCTCAGTCCTCAATCCTCAATTCTCAATCCTCAATCCTCAATCCTCGTTCCACAAACCTCAATCCTCAATTCTCAATCCTCAATCCTCAGTCCTCAGTCCTCAAACCTCAATTCTCAACCCTCAGCCCTCATCCTCAATCCTCAATCCTCAATCCTCAATACTCAATCTTCAGTCCTCAATCCTCAATCCTCAATCCTCAATCCTCATTCTTCAATCCTCAATACCCAATCCTCAATCTTCAATCCTTAATCCTCAATCCTCAATCCTCAATCCTCAATCCTCATTCTTCAATCCTCAATACCCAATCCTCAATCTTCAATCCTCAAACCTCAATCCTCAATCCTCAACTCTCAATCCTCAATCCTCAGTCCTCAGTCCTCAAACCTCAATCCTCAACCCTCAGCCCTCATCCTCAATCCTCAATCCTCAATCATCAGTACTCAATCTTGAATCCTCAATACTCAATACTCAATCCTCAATCCTCAATCCTCAATCCTCAATCTTCAATCCTCAATACCCAATCTTCAATCCACAATCCTCAATCCTCAATCCTCAATCCTCAATCCTCAATCCTGAATCCTCAATCTTCAATCCTCAATACCCAATCTGCAATCCTCAATCCTCAATCCTCAATCCTCAATCCTCATTCTTCAATCCTCAATACCCATTCCTCAATCTTCAATCCTCAATCTTCAATCCTCAATTCTCAATCCTCAATCCTTAATCCTCTGACATCAAACATCAATATTCAACCCTCAGTCCTCGTCCTCAATCCACAACCCTCAATCCTCAGTCCTCAATATTCAATCTTCAATCCTCAATACTCAATCCTCAATCTTCAATCCTCAATACTCAATCTTCAATCCTCAATACTCAATCCGCAATCCTCAATCCTCAATTTTCAATCCTCAATACACAATCTTCAATCCTCAACCCTCAATCCTCAATCCTCAATCCTCACTCTTCAATCCTCAATACCCAATCCTCAATCTTCAATCCTCAGTCCTCAATCCTCAAGCCACAATCCTCAATCCTCATTCTTCAATCCTCAATACCCAATCCTCTATATTCAATCCTCAATCCTCATTCTTCAATCCTCAATACCCAATCCTCAATCTTCAACCCTCAATCCTCTATCCCCAATCCTCAATTCTAAATCCTAATTCTTCAATCCTCAATACCCAATCCTCAATCTTCAATCCTCAATGCTCAATCCTCAATCATCAATCCTCAATCTTCAATACTCATTCCTCAATCCTCAATCCCCAACCCTCAATCTTCAACCATCAATCCTCATTGTCCAACACTGAATCCTCAATCCTCAATCCTCAATCCTCAATCCTCAATCTTCAATACTCAATCTTCAATCCTCAATCCTCAATCCTCAGCCCTCAATCCTCAATCCTCAATCCTCAATCTTCAAACCTCAATCCTCAATCGTCAATACTCAATCCTCAAACTTCAATCCTCAATACTCAATCTTCAGTCCTCAATCCACAATCCTCAAACCTCAATCCTCAATCTTCAATCCTCAATACTCAATCTTCAGTACTCAATCCTCAATCCTCAATCCTCAATCCTCATTCTTCAATCCTCAATACCCAATCCTCAATCTTCAATCCTTAATCCTCAATCCTCAATCCTCAATCCTCAATCCTCATTCTTCAATCCTCAATACCCAATCCTCAATCTTCAATCCTCAATCCTCAATCCTCAATTCTCAATCCTCAATCCTCAGTCCTCAGTCCTCAAACCTCAATCCTCAACCCTCAGCCCTCATCCTCAATCCTCAATCCTCAATCCTCAATCCTCAGCCCTCAGTCCTCAAACCTCAATGCTCAATCCTCAATACCCAATCCTCAATCCTCAATACTCAATCATCAATCCTCAATCTTCAATACTCATTCCTCAATCCTCAATCCCCAATCCTCAATCTTCAATCATCAATCCTCAATCTTCAACACTCAATACTCAGCCCTCAATCCTCAATGCTCAACCGTCAATCCTCAATTCTCAATACTCAATCCTCAATCCTCAATCCTCAGGCGTCAATACTCAATCTTCAATATTCAATCCTCAAACCTCAATCCTCAATCCACAATCCTCAACCTTCAATACTCAATACTCAATCCACAATCCTCTATCCTCAACCCTCAATACTCATTCTTCAATCCTCAATACCCAATCCTCAATCTTCAATCCTCAATCCTCTATCCTCAATCCTCAATCCTCAATCCTCATTCTTCAATCCTCAATACCCAATCCTCATTCTTCAATGCTCAATACTCAATCCTAAATCCTCAATCCTAAACCCTCAATCCTCATTCTTCAATCCTCAATACCCAATCCTCAATCTTCAATCCTCAATCCTCAATCCTCAATCCTCAATCCTCAATCCTCATTCTTCAATCCTCAATACCCAATCCTCAATCTTCAATCCTCGATCCTGAATCCTGAATTCTCAATCCTCAATCCTCAGTCCTCAACCATCAATCCTATATTCTCAATGCTCAATAGAATATCCTGAATTCTCAGGATTCTATACTCAAACCTCAATCCTCAACCCTCAGCCCTCATTCTCAATCCTCAAACCTCAATCCTCAATATTCAATCCTCAATACTCAATCTTCAATCCTCAATCCTCAATCCTCAATCCTCAATCCTCAATCCTCAATCCTCAATCCTCAATTGTCAATTCTCAATCCTCAATCCTCAATCCTCAATCTTCAATCCCCAAAAATCAATCTCCAATCCTAGAACCTCAATCCCCAATCCTCAGTCCTTAATCCTCAATCTTCAATCCTCAATCGCCAGTCCTCAATCTTCAATCCTCTATGCTCAATCGTCAATCCTCAAGCCTCTGTCCTCAATCCTCAATCCTCAATGCTCAATCCTCAATCCTCAATCCTCAATCCTCAATCCTCAATCCTCAATCTTCAATCCTCAATCGCCAGTCCTCAATCTTCAATCCTCTATGCTCAATCGTCAATCCTCAAGCCTCAGTCCTCAATCCTCAATCCTCAATCCTCAAACCTCAATCCTCAACCGTCAGTCCTCGTCCTCAATCCTCAACCCTCAATCCTCAATCCTCAATCTTCAATCATCAGTACTCAATCTTCAATCCTCAATACTCAATCCTCAATCGTCAATCCTCAATCCCCAATCCTCAATCTTCAATGCTCAATCCTCAATCCTCAATCCTCAATCCTCAATCCTCAATCTTCAATACTCAATACCCAATCTTCAATCCTCAATCCTCAATCCTCAATCCTCAATCCTCAATCCTCAATCCTGAATCCTCAATCTTCAATCCTCAATACTCAATCTGCAATCCTCAATCCTCAATCCTCAATCCTCAATACTCATTCTTCACTCCTCAATACCCATTCCTCAATCTTCAATCCTCGATCCTCAATCCTCAATTCTCAGTCCTCAATCCTTAATCCTCAGACCTCAAACATCAATATTCAACCCTCAGTCCTCGTCCTCAATCCACAACCCTCAATCCTCAGTCCTCAATATTCAATCTTCAATCCTCAATACTCAATCATCAATCTTCAACCCTCAATACTCAATCTTCAATCCTCAATACTCAATCCTCAATCCTCAATCCTCAATCTTCAATCCTCAATACTCAATCTTCAATCCTCAATCCTCAATCCTCAATCCTCAGTCCTCATTCTTCAATCCTCAATACCCAATCCTCAATCTTCAATCCTCAATCCTCAATCCTCAATCCTCAATCCTCAATCCTCATTCTTCAATCCTCAATACCCAATCCTCAATCTTCAATCCTCAATCCTCATTCTTCAATCCTCAATACCCAATCCTCAATCTTCAACCCTCAATCCTCTATCCCCAATCCTCAATTCTCAATCCTAATTCTTCAATCCTCAATACCCAATCCTCAATCTTCAATCCTCAATGCTCAATCCTCAATCATCAATCCTCAATCTTCAATACTCATTCCTCAATCCTCAATCCCCAATCCTCAATCTTCAACCATCAATCCTCATTGTCCAACACTGAATCCTCAATCCTCAATCCTCAATCCTCAATCCTCAATCTTCAATCCTCAATCGTCAATATTCAGTCCTCAATACTCAATCTTCAATTCTCAATCTTCAATCCTCAGTCCTCAATACTCAATCCTCAGTACTCAATCCTCAACCCTCAATCTTCAATCCTCAATACTCAATCTTCAATCCTCAATCCTCAATCCTCAATCCTCAATCCTCAATCTTCAATCCTCAATCCTCAATCCTCAATCGCCAATCCTCAATACTCAATCTGCAATCCTCAATACTCAAACCTCAATCCTCAATCCTCATTCTTCAAACCTCAATACCCAATCCTCAATCTTCAATCCTCAATCCTCAATCCTCAATTCTCAATCCTCAATCCTTAATCCTCAGACCTCAAACATCAATATTCAACCCTCAGTCCTCGTCCTCAATCCACAAACCTCAATCCTCAGTCCTCAATATTCAATCATCAATATTCTATCTTGAATCCTTAATCCTCAATCCTCAATCCTCAATCCTGAATCCTCTATCTTCAAACCTCAATCCTCAATCCTCAACACTCAATACTCAATCCTCAATCTTCAATCCTCAATACTCAATCTTCAATCCTCAATCCTCAATCCTGAATCCTCAATCTTCAATCCTCAATACTCAATCTGCAATACTCAATCCTCAATCCTCAATCCTCAATCCTGATTCTTCAATCCTCAATACCCATTCCTCAATCTTCAGTCCTCAATACTCAATCCTCAAACGTCAATCCTCAATCCCCAATCCTCAATCTTCAATGCTCAATCCTCAATCCTCAATCCTCAATCCTCAATCCTCAATCTTCAATCCTCAATACCCAATCTTCAATCCACAATCCTCAATCCTCAATCCTCAATCCTCAATCCTCAATCCTCAATCCTGAATCCTCAATCTTCAATCCTCAATACTCAATCTGCAATCCTCAATCCTCAATCCTCAATCCTGATTCTTCAATCCTCAATACCCATTCCTCAATCTTCAGTCCTCAATACTCAATCCTCAAACGTCAATCCTCAATCCCCAATCCTCAATCTTCAATGCTCAATCCTCAATCCTCAATCCTCAATCCTCAATCCTCAATCCTCAATCTTCAATCCTCAATACCCAATCTTCAATCCACAATCCTCAATCCTCAATCCTCAATCCTCAATCCCGAATCCTCAATCTTCAATCCTCAATACTCAATCTGCAATCCTCAAACCTCAATCCTCAATCCTCAATCCTCATTCTTCAATCCTCAATACCCATTCCTCAATCTTCAATCCCCAATCTTCAATCCTCAATTCTCAATCCTCAATCCTTAATCCTCTGACATCAAACATCAATATTCAACCCTCAGTCCTCGTCCTCAATCCACAACCCTCAATCCTCAGTCCTCAATATTCAATCTTCAATCCTCAATACTCAATCCTCAATCTTCAATCCTCAATACTCAATCTTCAATCCTCAATACTCAATCCGCAATCCTCAATCCTCAATCTTCAATCCTCAATACTCAATCTTCAATCCTCAACCCTCAATCCTCAATCCTCAATCCTCATTCTTCAATCCTCAATACCCAATCCTCAATCTTCAATCCTCAGTCCTCAATCCTCTAGCCTCAATCCTCAATCCTCATTCTTCAATCCTCAATACCCAATCCTCAATCTTCAATCCTCAATCCTCATTCTTCAATCCTCAATACCCAATCCTCAATCTTCAACCCTCAATCCTCTATCCTCATTCTTCAATCCTCAATACCCAATCCTCAATCTTCAATCCTCGATACTGAATCCTGAATTCTCAATCCTCAATCCTCAGTCCTCAACCATCAATCCTATATTCTCAATGCTCAATAGAATATCCTGAATTCTCAGGATTCTATACTCAAACCTCAATCCTCAACCCTCAGCCCTCATTCTCAATCCTCAAACCTCAATCCTCAATATTCAATCCTCAATACTCAATCCTCAATCCTCAATCCTCAATCCTCAATCCTCAATCCTCAATCCTCAATCCTCAATCCTCAATTGTCAATTCTCAATCCTCAATCCTCAATCCTCAATCTTCAATCCCCAAAAATCAATCTCCAATCCTAGAACCTCAATCCCCAATCCTCAGTCCTTAATCCTCAATCTTCAATCCTCAATCGCCAGTCCTCAATCTTCAATCCTCTATGCTCAATCGTCAATCCTCAAGCCTCTGTCCTCAATCCTCAATCCTCAATGCTCAATCCTCAATCCTCAATCATCAATCCTCAATCCTCAATCCTCAATCTTCAATCCTCAATCGCCAGTCCTCAATCTTCAATCCTCTATGCTCAATCGTCAATCCTCAAGCCTCAGTCCTCAATCCTCAATCCTCAATCCTCAAACATCAATCCTCAACCGTCAGTCCTCGTCCTCAATCCTCAACCCTCAATCCTCAATCCTCAATCTTCAATCATCAGTACTCAATCTTCAATCCTCAATACTCAATCCTCAATCGTCAATCCTCAATCCCCAATCCTCAATCTTCAATGCTCAATCCTCAATCCTCAATCCTCAATCCTCAATCCTCAATCTTCAATCCTCAATACCCAATCTTCAATCCTCAATCCTCAATCCTCAATCCTCAATCCTCAATCCTCAATCCTGAATCCTCAATCTTCAATCCTCAATACTCAATCTGCAATCCTCAATCCTCAATCCTCAATCCTCAATACTCATTCTTCACTCCTCAATACCCATTCCTCAATCTTCAATCCTCGATCCTCAATCCTCAATTCTCAGTCCTCAATCCTTAATCCTCAGACCTCAAACATCAATATTCAACCCTCAGTCCTCGTCCTCAATCCACAACCCTCAATCCTCAGTCCTCAATATTCAATCTTCAATCCTCAATACTCAATCATCAATCTTCAATCCTCAATACTCAATCTTCAATCCTCAATACTCAATCCTCAATCCTCAATCCTCAATCTTCAATCCTCAATACTCAATCTTCAATCCTCAATCCTCAATCCTCAATCCTCAGTCCTCATTCTTCAATCCTCAATACCCAATCCTCAATCTTCAATCCTCAATCCTCAATCCTCAATCCTCAATCCTCAATCCTCATTCTTCAATCCTCAATACCCAATCCTCAATCTTCAATCCTCAATCCTCATTCTTCAATCCTCAATACCCAATCCTCAATCTTCAACCCTCAATCCTCTATCCCCAATCCTCAATTCTCAATCCTAATTCTTCAATCCTCAATACCCAATCCTCAATCTTCAATCCTCAATGCTCAATCCTCAATCATCAATCCTCAATCTTCAATACTCATTCCTCAATCCTCAATCCCCAATCCTCAATCTTCAACCATCAATCCTCATTGTCCAACACTGAATCCTCAATCCTCAATCCTCAATCCTCAATCCTCAATCTTCAATCCTCAATCGTCAATATTCAGTCCTCAATACTCAATCTTCAATTCTCAATCTTCAATCCTCAGTCCTCAATACTCAATCCTCAGTACTCAATCCTCAACCCTCAATCTTCAATCCTCAATACTCAATCTTCAATCCTCAATCCTCAATCCTCAATCCTCAATCCTCAATCTTCAATCCTCAATCCTCAATCCTCAATCGCCAATCCTCAATACTCAATCTGCAATCCTCAATCCTCAAACCTCAATCCTCAATCCTCATTCTTCAAACCTCAATACCCAATCCTCAATCTTCAATCCTCAATCCTCAATCCTCAATTCTCAATCCTCAATCCTTAATCCTCAGACCTCAAACATCAATATTCAACCCTCAGTCCTCGTCCTCAATCCACAAACCTCAATCCTCAGTCCTCAATAGTCAATCATCAATATTCTATCTTGAATCCTTAATCCTCAATCCTCAATCCTCAATCCTGAATCCTGAAACCTCTATCTTCAAACCTCAATCCTCAATCCTCAACACTCAATACTCAATCCTCAATCTTCAATCCTCAATACTCAATCTTCAATCCTCAATCCTCAATCCTGAATCCTCAATCTTCAATCCTCAATACTCAATCTGCAATACTCAATCCTCAATCCTCAATCCTCAATCCTGATTCTTCAATCCTCAATACCCATTCCTCAATCTTCAGTCCTCAATACTCAATCCTCAAACGTCAATCCTCAATCCCCAATCCTCAATCTTCAATGCTCAATCCTCAATCCTCAATCCTCAATCCTCAATCCTCAATCTTCAATCCTCAATACCCAATCTTCAATCCACAATCCTCAATCCTCAATCCTCAATCCTCAATCCTCAATCCTGAATCCTCAATCTTCAATCCTCAATACTCAATCTGCAATCCTCAATCCTCAATCCTCAATCCTGATTCTTCAATCCTCAATACCCATTCCTCAATCTTCAGTCCTCAATACTCAATCCTCAAACGTCAATCCTCAATCCCCAATCCTCAATCTTCAATGCTCAATCCTCAATCCTCAATCCTCAATCCTCAATCCTCAATCTTCAATCCTCAATACCCAATCTTCAATCCTCAATCCTCAATCTTGAATCCTCAATCCTCAATCCCGAATCCTCAATCTTCAATCCTCAATACTCAATCTGCAATCCTCAATCCTCAAACCTCAATCCTCAATCCTCATTCTTCAAACCTCAATACCCAATCCTCAATCTTCAATCCTCAATCCTCAATCCTCAATTCTCAATCCTCAATCCTTTATCCTCAGACCTCAAACATCAATATTCAACCCTCAGTTCTCGTCCTCAACCCACAACCTTCAATACTCAGTCCTCAATATTCAATCATCAATATGCAATCTTCAATCCTCAATCCTCAATCCTCAGCCCTCAATCCTCAATCCTCAATCTTCAAACCTCAATCCTCGATCGTCAATACTCAATCCTCAAACTTCAATCCTCAATACTCAATCTTCAATCCTCTATCCTCAATCCTCAATCCTCAATCCTCAATCTTCAATCCTCAATACTCAATCTTCAGTCCTCAATCCTCAATCCTCAATCGTCAATCCTCATTCTTCAACCCTCAATACCCAATCCTCAATCTTCAATCCTTAATCCTCAATCCTCAATCCTCAATCCTCAATCCTCATTCTTCAATCCTCAATACCCAATCCTCAATCTTCAATCCTCAATCCTCAATCCTCAATTCTCAATCCTCAATCCTCAGTCCTCAGTCCTCAAACCTCAATCCTCAACCCTCAGCCCTCATCCTCAATCCTCAATCCTCAATCCTCAATCCTCAGCCCTCAGTCCTCAAACCTCAATGCTCAATCCTCAATACCCAATCCTCAATCCTCAATCCTCAATCATCAATCCTCAATCTTCAATACTCATTCCTCAATCCTCAATCCCCAATCCTCAATCTTCAATCATCAATCCTCAATCTTCAACACTCAATACTCAGTCCTCAATCCTCAATACTCAACCATCAATCCTCAATTCTCAATACTCAATCCTCAATCCTCAATCCTCAGGCATCAATACTCAATCTTCAATATTCAATCCTCAATCCTCAATCCTCAATCCACAATCCTCAACCTTCAATACTCAATACTCAATCCTCAATCCTCTATCCTCAACCCTCAATCCTCATTCTTCAATCCTCAATACCCAATCCTCAATCTTCAATCCTCAATCCTCTATCCTCAATCCTCAATCCTCAATCCTCATTCTTCAATCCTCAATACCCAATCCTCAATCTTCAATGCTCAATACTCAATCCTAAATCCTCAATCCTAAACCCTCAATCCTCATTTTTCAATCCTCAATACCCAATCCTCAATCTTCAATCCTCAATCCTCAATCCTCAATCCTCAATCCTCAATCCTCAATCTTCAATCCTCAATACTCAATCTGCAATACTCAATCCTCAATCCTCAATCCTCAATCCTCAATCCTCAATCTTAAATCATCAGTACTCAATCTTCAACAATCAATACTCAATACTCAATCGTCAATCCTCAATCCCCAATCCTCATTCTTCAATCCTCAATACCCAATCCTCAATCTTCAATCCTCAATCCTCAATCCTCAATTCTCAATCCCCAATCCTTAGTCCTCAGACCTCAAACATCAATATTCAACCCTCAGTCCTCGTCCTCAATCCACAAACCTCAATCCTCAGTCCTCAATATTCAATCATCAATATTCAATCTTCAATCCTTAATCCTCAATCCTCAATCCTCAATCCTCAATCCTCTATCTTCAAACCTCAATCCTCAATCCTCAACACTCAATACTCAATCCTCAATCTTCAATCCTCAATACTCAATCTTCAATCCTCAATCCTCAATCCTGAATCCTCAATCTTCAATCCTCAATACTCAATCTGCAATACTCAATCCTCAATACTCAATCCTCAATCCTGATTCTTCAATCCTCAATACCCATTCCTCAATCTTCAGTCCTCAATACTCAATCCTCAAACGTCAATCCTCAATCCCCAATCCTCAATCTTCAATGCTCAATCCTCAATCCTCAATCCTCAATCCTCAATCCTCAATCTTCAATCCTCAATACCCAATCTTCAATCCACAATCCTCAATCCTCAATCCTCAATCCTCAATCCTCAATCCTGAATCCTCAATCTTCAATCCTCAATACTCAATCTGCAATCCTCAATCCTCAATCCTCAATCCTCAATCCTCATTCTTCAATCCTCAATACCCATTCCTCAATCTTCAATCCTCAATCTTCAATCCTCAATTCTCAATCCTCAATCCTTAATCCTCTGACATCAAACATCAATATTCAACCCTCAGTCCTCGTCCTCAATCCACAACCCTCAATCCTCAGTCCTCAATATTCAATCTTCAATCCTCAATACTCAATCCTCAATCTTCAATCCTCAATACTCAATCTTCAGTCCTCAATACTCAATCCGCAATCCTCAATCCTCAATCTTCAATCCTCAATACTCAATCTTCAATCCTCAACCCTCAATCCTCAATCCTCAATCCTCATTCTTCAATCCTCAATACCCAATCCTCAATCTTCAATCCTCAGTCCTCAATCCTCAAGCCTCAATCCTCAATCCTCATTCTTCAATCCTCAATACCCAATCCTCAATCTTCAATCCTCAATCCTCATTCTTCAATCCTCAATACCCAATCCTCAATCTTCAACCCTCAATCCTCTATCCCCAATCCTCAATTCTAAATCCTAATTCTTCAATGCTCAATACCCAATCCTCAATCTTCAATCCTCAATGCTCAATCTTCAATCATCAATCCTCAATCTTCAATACTCATTCCTCAATCCTCAATCCCCAACACTCAATCTTCAACCATCAATCCTCATTGTCCAACACTGAATCCTCAATCCTCAATCCTCAATCCTCAATCCTCAATCTTCAATACTCAATCTTCAATCCTCAATCCTCAATCCTCAATCCTCAATCCTCAATCTTCAATCCTCAATCCTCAATCCTCAATCCTCAATCTTCAATCCTCAATACTCAATCTGCAATCCTCAATCCTCAAACCTCAATCCTCAAACCTCATTCTTCAAACCTCAATACCCAATCCTCAATCTTCAATCCTCAATCCTCAATCCTCAATTCTCAATCCTCAATCCTTAATCCTCAGACCTCAAACATCAATATTCAACCCTCAGTCCTCGTCCTCAATCTACAACCTTCAATACTCAGTCCTCAATATTCAATCATCAATATGCAATCTTCAATCCTCAATCCTCAATCCTCAGCCCTCAATCCTCAATCCTCAATCTTCAAACCTCAATCCTCAATCGTCAATACTCAATCCTCAAACTTCAATCCTCAATACTCAATCTTCAATCCTCTATCCTCAATCCTCAATCCTCAATCCTCAATCCTCAATCCTCATTCTTCAATCCTCAATACCCAGTCCTCAATCTTCAATCCTCAATCCTCAATCCTCAATTCTCAATCCTCAATCCTCAGTCCTCAGTCCTCAAACCTCAATCCTCAACCCTCAGCCCTCATCCTCAATCCTCAATCCTCAATCCTCAATCCTCAGCCCTCAGTCCTCAAACCTCAATGCTCAATCCTCAATACCCAATCCTCAATCCTCAATCCTCAATCATCAATCCTCAATCTTCAATACTCATTCCTCAATCCTCAATCCCCAATCCTCAATCTTCAATCATCAATCCTCAATCTTCAACACTCAATACTCAATCCTCAATCCTCAATACTCAACCATCAATCCTCAATTCTCAATACTCAATCCTCAATCCTCAATCCTCAGGCATCAATACTCAATCTTCAATATTCAATCCTCAATCCTCAATCCTCAATCCACAATCCTCAACCTTCAATACTCAATACTCAATCCTCAATCCTCTATCCTCAACCCTCAATCCTCATTCTTCAATCCTCACCACCCAATCCTCAATCTTCAATCCTCAATCCTCTATCCTCAATCCTCAATCCTCAATCCTCATTCTTCAATCCTCAATACCCAATCCTCAATCTTCAATGCTCAATACTCAATCCTAAATCCTCAATCCTAAACCCTCAATCCTCATTCTTCAATCCTCAATACCCAATCCTCAATCTTCAATCCTCAATCCTCAATCCTCAATCCTCAATCCTCAATCCTCAGCCCTCATTCTCAATCCTCAAACCTCAATCCTCAATATTCAATCCTCAATACTCAATCTTCAATCCTCAATCCTCAATCCTCAATCCTCAATCCTCAATCCTCAATCCTCAATCCTCGCTCCTCAAACCTCAATCCTGAACCCTCACTCCTCATCCTCAATTCTCAATTAGCAATCCTCAATCCTCAATCCTCAATCTTCAAACCCAATAATCAATCTCCAATCCTAGATCCTCAATCCCCAATCCTCAATCCTTAATCCTCAATCTTCAATCCTCAATACTCAATCTTCAATCCTCAATCCTCAATCCTCAATCCTCAATCATCAATCCTCAATCCTCAATCCTCAATCCTCAACCTTCAACCCTCAATACTCAATCCTCAATCCTCAATCATCAATTCTCAATTATCAATCCTCAATATTCAATCATCAATACTCAATCTTCAATCCTCAATCCCCAATCCTCAATCTTCAATGCTCAATCCTCAATCCTCAATCCTCAATCCTCAATCCTCAATTTTAAATCCTCAATACCCAATCTCAATCCTCAATCCTCAATCCTCAATCCTCAATCCTCAATCCTCAATCCTCAATCCTCAATCCTCAATCCTCAATCCTCAATCCTCATTCTTCAATCCTCAATACCCAATCCTCAATCTTCAATCCTCAGTCCTCAATCCTCAATTCTCAATCCTCAATCCTCAATCCTCGTTCCACAAACCTCAATCCTCAATTCTCAATCCTCAATCCTCAGTCCTCAGTCCTCATACCTCAATTCTCAACCCTCAGCCCTCATCCTCAATCTTCAATCCTCAATACTCAGTCCTCATTCCTCAACCCTCAATCTTCAATCCTCAATACTCAATCTTCAATCCTCAATCCTCAATCCTCAATCCTCAATCCTCATTCTTCAATCCTCAATACCCAATCCTCAATCTTCAATCCTCAATCCTCAATCCTCAATCATCAATCCTCAATCTTCAATACTCATTCCTCAATCCGCAATCCCCAATACTCAATCTTCAACCATCAATCCTCATTGTCCAACACTGAATCCTCAATCCTCAATCCTCAAACCTCAATCCTCAATCTTCAATCCTCAATCGTCAATATTCAGTCCTCAATACTCAATCTTCAATTCTCAATCTTCAATCCTCAGTCCTCAATACTCAATCCTCAGTACTCAATCCTCAACCCTCAATCTTCAATCCTCAATACTCAATCTTCAATCCCCTATCCTCAATCCTCAATCCTCAATCCTCATTCTTCAGTGCTCAATACTCAATCCTCAATCTTCAATCCTCAATCCTCAATCCTCAATCCTCAATCCTCAATCCTAAATCCTCATTCTTCAATCCTCAATACCCAATCCTCAATCTTCAATCCTCAATCCTCAATCCTCAATCCTCAATCATCAATCCTCAGTCCTCAGTCATCAAACCTCAATCGTCAACCCTCAGCCCTCATGCTCAATCCTCAATCCTCAATCCTCAATCCTCAATCCTCAATCCTCTATCTCCAAACCTCAATCCTCTATCCTCAACGCTCAATACTCAATCCTCAATCTTCAATCCTCAATACTCAATCTTCAATCCTCAATCCTCAATCCTCAATCCTCAATCCTCAATCTTCAATCCTCAATACTCAATCTTCAATCCTCAATCCTCAATCCTCAATCCCCAATCGTCATTCTTCAATCCTCAATACCCAATCCTCAATCTTCAACCCACAGTCCTCAATCATCAATTCTCAATCCTCAATCCTCAATCCTCAGGCATCAAACATCAATATTCAACCCTCAGTCCTCGTCCTCAATCCACAACCCTCAATCCTCAAACCTCATTCCTCAACCGTCAGTCCTCGTCCTCAATCCTCAACCCTCAATCCTCAATCCTCAATCTTAAATCATCAATACTCAACCTTCAATCCTCAATACTCAATCCTCAGTCGTCAATCCTCAATCCCCAATCCTCACTCTTCAATGCTCAATCCTCAATCCTCAATCCTCAATCCTCAATCTTCAATCCTCAATCGTCAATCTTCAGTCCTCAATACTCAATCTTCAATTCTCAATCTTCGATCCTCAATCCTCAATCCTCAATCCTCAGTACTCAATCCTCAATCCTGAATCTTCAATCCTCAACACTCAATCTTCGATCCTCATTCTTCAATCCTCAATACCCAATCCTCAATCTTCAATCCTCAGTCCTCAATCCTCAATTCTCAATCCTCAATCCTCAATCCTCGTTCCACAAACCTCAATCCTCAATTCTCAATCCTCAATCCTCAGTCCTCAGTCCTCAAACCTCAATTCTCAACCCTCAGCCCTCATCATCAATCCTCAATCCTCAATCCTCAATCCTCAGCCCTCAGTCCTCAAACCTCAATGCTCAATCCTCAATACCCAATCCTCAATCCTCAATCCTCAATCATCATTCCTCAATCTTCAATACTCATTCCTCAATCCTCAATCCTCAATCCTCAATCTTCAATACTCAATCTTCAATCCTCAATCCTCAATCCTCAATCCTCAATCCTCAATCTTCAATCCTCAATCCTCAATCCTCAATCCTCAATCTTCAATCCTCAATACTCAATCTGCAATCCTCAATCCTCAAACCTCAATCCTCAATCCTCATTCTTCAAACCTCAATACCCAATCCTCAATCTTCAATCCTCAATCCTCAATCCTCAATTCTCAATCCTCAATCCTTAATCCTCAGACCTCAAACATCAATATTCAACCCTCAGTCCTCGTCCTCAATCCACAACCTTCAATACTCAGTCCTCAATATTCAATCATCAATATGCAATTTTCAATCCTCAATCCTCAATCCTCAGCCCTCAATCCTCAATCCTCAATCTTCAAACCTCAATCCTCAATCGTCAATACTCAATCCTCAAACTTCAATCCTCAATACTCAATCTTCAATCCTCTATGCTAAATCCTCAATCCTCAATCCTCAATCTTCAATCCTCAATACTCAATCTTCAGTCGTCAATCCTCAATCCTCAATCCTCAATCCTCATTCTTCAATCCTCAATACCCAATCCTCAATCTTCAATCCTTAATCCTCAATCCTCAATCCTCAATCCTCAATCCTCATTCTTCAATCCTCAATACCCAATCCTCAATCTTCAATCCTCAATCCTCAATCCTCAATTCTCAATCCTCAATCCTCAGTCCTCAGTCCTCAAACCTCAATCCTCAACCCTCAGCCCTCATCCTCAATCCTCAATCCTCAATCCTCAATCCTCAGCCCTCAGTCCTCAAACCTCAATGCTCAATCCTCAATACCCAATCCTCAATCCTCAATACTCAATCATCAATCCTCAATCTTCAATACTCATTCCTCAATCCTCAATCCCCAATCCTCAATCTTCAATCACCAATCCTCAATCTTCAACACTCAATACTCAATCCTCAATCCTCAATACTCAACCATCAATCCTCAATTCTCAATACTCAATCCTCAGGCATCAATACTCAATCTTCAATATTCAATCCTCAATCCTCAATCCTCAATCCTCAATCCACAATCCTCAACCTTCAATACTCAATACTCAATCCTCAATCCTCTATCCTCAACCCTCAATCCTCATTCTTCAATCCTCAATACCCAATCCTCAATCTTCAATCCTCAATCCTCTATCCTCAATCCTCAATCCTCAATCCTCATTCTTCAATCCTCAATACCCAATCCTCAATCTTCAATGCTCAATACTCAATCCTAAGTCCTCAATCCTAAACCCTCAATCCTCATTCTTCAATCCTCAATACCCAATCCTCAATCTTCAATCCTCAATCCTCAATCCTCAATCCTCAATCCTCAATCCTCAATCCTCATTCTTCAATCCTCAATACCCAATCCTCAATCTTCAATCCTCGATCCTGAATCCTGAATTCTCAATCCTCAATCCTCAGTCCTCAACCATCAATCCTATATTCTCAATGCTCAATAGAATATCCTGAATTCTCAGGATTCTATACTCAAACCTCAATCCTCAACCCTCAGCCCTCACTCTCAATCCTCAAACCTCAATCCTCAATATTCAATCCTCAATACTCAATCTTCAATCCTCAATCCTCAATCCTCAATCCTCAATCCTCAATCCTCAATCCTCAGTCATAAATCCTCTATCTTCAATACTCAATCGTCAATCCTCAGTCCTCAACCCTCAATCCACAATCCTCGCTCCTCAAACCTCAATCCTCAACCCTCCGTCCTCATCCTCAATTCTCAATTAGCAATCCTCAATCCTCAATCCTCAATCTTCAAACCCAATAATCAATCTCCAATCCTAGATCCTCAATCCCCAATCATCAATCCTTAATCCTCAATCTTCAATCCTCAATACTCAATCTTCAATCCTCAATCCTCAATCCTCAATCCTCAATCATCAATCCTCAATCCTCAATCCTCAATCCTCAACCTTCAATCCTCAATACTCAATCCTCAATCCTCAATCATCAATTCTCAATTATCAATCCTCAATATTCAATCATCAATACTCAATCTTCAATCCTCAATCCCCAATCCTCAATCTTCAATGCTCAATCCTCAATCCTCAACCCTCAATCCTCAATCCTCAATTTTCAATCCTCAATACCCAATCTTCAATCCTCAATCCTCAATCCTCAATCCTCAATCCTCAATCCTCAATCCTGAATCCTCAATCTTCAATCCTCAATACTCAATCTGCAATCCTCAATCCACAATCCTCAATCCTCAATCCTCATTCTTCAGTCCTCAATACCCATTCCTCAATCTTCAATCCTCAATCCTCAATCCTCAATTCTCAATCCTCAATCCTTAATCCTCAGACCTCAAACATCAATATTCAACCCTCAGTCCTCGTTCTCAATCCACAACCCTCAATCCTCAGTCCTCAATATTCAATCTTCAATCCTCAATACTCAATCCTCAACCTTCAATCCTCAATACTCAATCTTCAATCCTCAATACCCAGTCCTCATTCCTCAACCCTCAATCTTCAATCCTCAATGCTCAATCTTCAATCCTCAATCCTCAATCCTCAATCCTCAATCCTCATTCTTCAATCCTCAATACCCAATCCTCAATCTTCAATCCTCAATCCTCAATCCTCAATCCTCATCCTCAATCCTCATTCTTCAATCCTCAATACCCAATCCTCAATCTTCAATCCTCAATCCTCATTCTTCAATCCTCAATACCCAATCCTCAATCTTCAACCCTGAATCCTCTATTCTCAATCCTCAACTCTCAATCCTAATTCTTCAATCCTCAATACCCAATCCTCAATCTTCAATCCTCAATCCTCAATCCTCAATCATCAATCCTCAATCTTCAATACTCATTCCTCAAACCTCAATCCCCAATACTCAATCTTCAACCATCAATCCTCATTGTCCAACACTGAATCCTCAATCCTCAATCCTCAAACCTCAATCCTCAATCTTCAATCCTCAATCGTCAATATTCAGTCCTCAATACTCAATCTTCAATTCTCAATCTTCAATCCTCAGTCCTCAATACTCAATCCTCAGTACTCAATCCTCAACCCTCAATCTTCTATCCTCAATACTCAATCTTCAATCCTCTATCCTCAATCCTCAATCCTCAATCCTCATTCTTCAATGCTCAATACTCAATCCTCAATCTTCAATCCTCAATCCTCAATCCTCAATCCTCAATCCTCAATCCTCAATCCTCAATCCTAAATCCTCATTCTTCAATCCTCAATACCCAATCCTCAATCTTCAATCCTCAATCCTCAATCCTCAATCCTCAATCCTCAATCCTCAGTCCTCAGTCATCAAACCTGAATCCTCAACCCTCAGCCCTCATGCTCAATCCTCAATCCTCAATCCTCAATCCTCAATCCTCAATCCTCTATCTACAAACCTCAATCCTCTATCCTCAACACTCAATACTCAATCCTCAATCTTCAATCCTCAATACTCAATCTTCAATCCTCAATCCTCAATCCTCAATCCTCAATCCTCAATCTTCAATCCTCAACACTCAATCTTCAATCCTCAATCCTCAATCCTCAATCCCCAATCGTCATTCTTCAATCCTCAATGCCCAATCCTCAATCTTCAACCCACAGTCCTCAATCCTCAATCGTCAATCTTCAGTCCTCAATACTCAATCTTCAATTCTCAATCTTCGATCCTCAATCCTCAATCCTCAATCCTCAATCCTCAGTACTCAATCCTCAATCATCAATCTTCAATCCTCAACACTCAATCTTCAATCCTCATTCTTCAATCCTCAATACCCAATCCTCAATCTTCAATCCTCAGTCCTCAATCCTCAATTCTCAATCCTCAATCCTCAATCCTCGTTCCACAAACCTCAATCCTCAATTCTCAATCCTCAATCCTCTATCCTCAAAACTCAATCCTCAATCCTCATTCTTCAATCCTCAATACCCAATCCTCAATCTTCAATCCTCGATCCTCAATCCTGAATTCTCAATCCTCAATCCTCAATCCTCAATACTCAGGCATCAATACTGAATCTTCAATATTCAATCCTCAATCCTCAATACTCAATCCACAATCCTCAACCTTCAATGCTCAATACTCAATCCTAAATATTCAATCCTAAACCCTCAATCCTCATTCTTCAATCCTCAATACCCAATCCTCAATCTTCAATCCTCAATCCTCAATCCTCAATCCTCAATCCTCAATCCTCATTCTTCAATCCTCAATACCCAATCCTCAATCTTCAATCCTCGATCCTGAATCCTGAATTCTCAATCCTCAATCCTCAGTCCTCAACCATCAATCCTATATTCTCAATGCTCAATAGAATATCCTGAATTCTCAGGATTCTATACTCAAACCTCAATCCTCAACCCTCAGCCCTCATTCTCAATCCTCAAACCTCAATCCTCAATCTTCAATCCTCAATACTCAATCCTCAACCCTCAGTCCTCATACTCAATTCTCAATTAGCAATCCTCAATCCTCAATCCTCAATCTTCAATCCCCAAAAATCAATCTCCAATCCTAGATCCTCAATCCCCAATCCTCAGTCCTTAATCCTCAACCTTCAATCCTCAATCGCCAGTCCTCAATCTTCAATCCTCTATGCTCAATCGTCAATCCTCAAGCCTCAGTCCTCAATCCTCAATCCTCAATCCTCAAACCTCAATCCTCAACCGTCAGTCCTCGTCCTCAATCCTCAACCCTCAATCCTCAATCCTCAATCTTCAATCATCAGTACTCAATCCTCAATCCTCAATACTCAATCCTCAATCGTCAATCCTCAATCCCCAATCCTCAATCTTCAATGCTCAATCCTCAATCCTCAATCCTCAATCCTCAATCTTCAATTTTCAATCCTCAATACCCAATCTTCAATCCTCAATCCTCAATCCTCAATCCTCAATCCTCAATCCTCAATCCTGAATCCTCAATCTTCAATCCTCAATACTCAATCTGCAATCCTCAATCCTCAATCCTCAATCCTCAATCCTCATTCTTCAGTCCTTAATACCCATTCCTCAATCTTCAATCCTCAATCCTCAATCCTCAATTCTCAATCCTCAATCCTTAATCCTCAGACCTCAAACATCAATATTCAACAGTCAGTCCTCGTCCTCAATCCACAACCCTCAATCCTCAGTCCTCAATGTTCAATCTTCAATCCTCAATACTCAATCCTCAATCTTCAATCCTCAGTACTCAATCTTCAATCCTCAATACTCAATCCTCAATCCTCAATCCTCAATCTTCAGTCCTCAATACTCAATCTTCAATCCTCAATCCTCAATCCTCAATCCTCAATCCTCATTCTCCAATCCTCAATACCCAATCCTCAATCTTCAATCCTCAATCCTCAATCCTCAATCCTCAATCCCCAATCCTCATTTTTCAATCCTCAATACCCAATCCTCAATCTTCAATCCTCAATCCTCATTCTTCAACCCTCGATACCCAATCCTCAATCTTCAACCCTCAATCCTCTATCCTCTATCCTCAATTCTCAATCCTAATTCTTCAATCCTCAATACCCAATCCTCAATCTTCAATCCTCAATCCTCAATCCTCAATCATCAATCCTCAACCTTCAATACTCATTCCTCAATCCTCAATCCCCAATCCTCAATCTTCAACCATCAATCCTCATTGTCCAACACTGAATCCTCAATCCTCAATCCTCAATCCTCAATCCTCAATCTTCAATCCTCAATCGTCAATATTCAGACCTCAATACTCAATCTTCAATTCTCAATCTTCAATCCTCAGTCCTCAATACTCAATCCTCAGTACTCAATCCTCAACCCTCAACCTTCAATCCTCAGTACTCAATCTTCAATCCTCAATCCTCAATCCTCAATCCTCAATACTCAATCCTCAATCCTCAATCCTCAATCCTCAATCCTCAATCCTCAGTCCTCAACCATCAATCCTAAATTCTCAATGCTCAATAGAATATCCTGAATTCTCAGGATTCTATACTCAAACCTCAATCCTCAACCCTCAGCCCTCATTCTCAATCCTCAATCCTAAATCCTCAATATTCAATCCCCAATACTCAATCTTCAATCCTCAATCCTCAATCCTCAATCCTCAATCCTCAATCCTCAGTCATAAATCCTCAATATTCAATCCTCAATCCTCAGTCCTCATTCATCAATCCTCTATTCTCAATCCTCAATCTTCAATCCTCAATACTCAATCTGAAATCCTCAAACCTCAAAAGTCAATCCTCAATCCCCATTCTTCAATCCTCAACACCCAATCCTCAATCTTCAATCCTCAAAAGTCAATCCTCAATCCTCAATCCTCGTTCCTCTAACCTCAATCCTCAACCCTCAGTCCTCATCCTCAATTCTCAATTAGCAATCCTCAATCCTCAATCCTCAATCTTCAATCCCCAAAAATCAATCTCCAATCCTAGATCCTCAAACCCCAATCCTCAGTCCTTAATCCTCAATCAGCAATCCTCAATCGCCAGTCCTGAATCTTCAATCCTCTATGCTCAATTGTCAATCCTCAAGCCTCAGTCCTCAATCCTCAATCATCAACCCTCAAACCTCAATCCTCAACCGTCAGTCCTCGTCCTCAATCCTCAACCCTCAATCCTCAATCCTCAATCTTCAATCATCAGTACTCAATCTTCAATCCTCAATACTCAATACTCAATCGTCAATCCTCAATCCCCAATCCTCATTCTTCAATCCTCAATACCCAATCCTCAATCTTCAATCCTCAATCCTCAATCCTCAATTCTCAATCCTCAATCCTTAATCCTCAGACCTCAAACATCAATATTCAACCCTCAGTCCTCGTCCTCAATCCACAAACCTCAATCCTCAGTCCTCAATATTCAATCATCAATATTCAATCTTCAATCCTTAATCCTCAATCCTCAATCCTCAATCCTCAATCCTCTATCTTCAAACCTCAATCCTCAATCCTCAACACTCAATACTCAATCCTCAATCTTCAATCCTCAATACTCAATCTTCAATCCTCAATCCTCAATCCTGAATCCTCAATCTTCAATCCTCAATACTCAATCTGCAATACTCAATCCTCAATCCTCAATCCTCAATCCTCATTCTTCAATCCTCAATACCCATTCCTCAATCTTCAGTCCTCAATACTCAATCCTCAATCGTCAATCCTCAATCCCCAATCCTCAATCTTCAATGCTCAATCCTCAATCCTCAATCCTCAATCCTCAATCCTCAATCTTCAATCCTCAATACCCAATCTTCAATCCACAATCCTCAATCCTCAATCCTCAATCCTCAATCCTCAATCCTGAATCCTCAATCTTCAATCCTCAATACTCAATCTGCAATCCTCAATCCTCAATCCTCAATCCTCAATCCTCATTCTTCAATCCTCAATACCCATTCCTCAATCTTCAATATTCAACACTCAACCCTCAACCATCAATCCTCAATACTCAACCATCAATCCTCAATTCTCAATACTCAATAGAACATCCTGAACCCTGATGGTTCAATACTCAATCCAGAATATTCAATAATCAAATTTCAAACCTCAAGCATCAATTCTCAACACTCAATCCTCAACACTCAGTCCTCTCTCTTCAATCCTACATCCTCAACCCTCAATCCTCAAGCGTCAATACTCAATACTCAATCCTCAATCCTCAATCCTCAATCACCAATCTTCAATCCTCAATACTCAATCTTCAATCCTCAATACTCAATCTTCAATCCTCAATACTCAATCCTCAATCCTCAGTCCTCATTCATCAATCCTCTATTCTCAATCCTCAATCTTCAATCCTCAATACTCAATCTGAAATCCTCAAACCTCAAAAGTCAATCCTCAATCCCCATTCTTCAATCCTCAACACCCAATCCTCAATCTTCAATCCTCAAAAGTCAATCCTCAATCCTCAATCCTCGTTCCTCTAACCTCAATCCTCAACCCTCAGTCCTCATCCTCAATTCTCAATTAGCAATCCTCAATCCTCAATCCTCAATCTTCAATCCCCAAAAATCAATCTCCAATCCTAGATCCTCAAACCCCAATCCTCAGTCCTTAATCCTCAATCAGCAATCCTCAATCGCCAGTCCTGAATCTTCAATCCTCTATGCTCAATTGTCAATCCTCAAGCCTCAGTCCTCAATCCTCAATCATCAACCCTCAAACCTCAATCCTCAACCGTCAGTCCTCGTCCTCAATCCTCAACCCTCAATCCTCAATCCTCAATCTTCAATCATCAGTACTCAATCTTCAATCCTCAATACTCAATACTCAATCGTCAATCCTCAATCCCCAATCCTCATTCTTCAATCCTCAATACCCAATCCTCAATCTTCAATCCTCAATCCTCAATCCTCAATTCTCAATCCTCAATCCTTAATCCTCAGACCTCAAACATCAATATTCAACCCTCAGTCCTCGTCCTGAATCCACAAACCTCAATCCTCAGTCCTCAATATTCAATCATCAATATTCAATCTTCAATCCTTAACCCTCAATCCTCAATCCTCAATCCTCAATCCTCTATCTTCAAACCTCAATCCTCAATCCTCAACACTCAATACTCAATCCTCAATCTTCAATCCTCAATACTCAATCTTCAATCCTCAATCCTCAATCCTGAATCCTCAATCTTCAATCCTCAATACTCAATCTGCAATACTCAATCCTCAATCCTCAATCCTCAATCCTCATTCTTCAATCCTCAATACCCATTCCTCAATCTTCAGTCCTCAATACTCAATCCTCAATCGTCAATCCTCAATCCCCAATCCTCAATCTTCAATGCTCAATCCTCAATCCTCAATCCTCAATCCTCAATCCTCAATCTTCAATCCTCAATACCCAATCTTCAATCCACAATCCTCAATCCTCAATCCTCAATCCTCAATCCTCAATCCTGAATCCTCAATCTTCAATCCTCAATACTCAATCTGCAATCCTCAATCCTCAATCCTCAATCCTCAATCCTCATTCTTCAATCCTCAATACCCATTCCTCAATCTTCAATCCTCAATCTTCAATCCTCAACTCTCAATCCTCAATCCTTAATCCTCTGACATCAAACATCAATATTCAACCCTCAGTCCTCGTCCTCAATCCACAACCCTCAATCCTCAGTCCTCAATATTCAATCTTCAATCCTCAATACTAAATCCTCAATCTTCAATCCTCAATACTCAATCTTCAATCCTCAATACTCAATCCGCAATCCTCAATCCTCAATCTTCAATCCTCAATACTCAATCTTCAATCCTCAACCCTCAATCCTCAATCCTCAATCCTCATTCTTCAATCCTCAATACCCAATCCTCAATCTTCAATCCTCAGTCCTCAATCCTCAAGCCTCAATCCTCAATCCTCATTCTTCAATCCTCAATACCCAATCCTGAATCTTCAATCCGCAATCCTCATTCTTCAATCCTCAATACCCAATCCTCAATCTTCAACCCTCAATCCTCTATCCCCAATCCTCAATTCTAAATCCTAATTCTTCAATCCTCAATACCCAATCCTCAATCTTCAATCCTCAATGCTCAATCCTCAATCATCAATCCTCAATCTTCAATACTCATTCCCCAATCCTCAATCCCCAACCCTCAATCTTCAACCATCAATCCTCATTGTCCAACACTGAATCCTCAATCCTCAATCCTCAATCCTCAATCCTCAATCTTCAATACTCAATCTTCAATCCTCAATCCTCAATCCTCAATCCTCAATCCTCAATCTTCAATCCTCAATCCTCAATCCTCAATCCTCAATCTTCATTCCTCAATACTCAATCTGCAATCCTCAATCCTCAAACCTCAATCCTCAATCCTCATTCTTCAAACCTCAATACCCAATCCTCAATCTTCAATCCTCAATCCTCAATCCTCAATTCTCAATCCTCAATCCTTAATCCTCAGACCTCAAACATCAATATTCAACCCTCAGTCCTCGTCCTCAATCCACAACCTTCAATACTCAGTCCTCAATATTCAATCATCAATATGCAATCTACAATCCTCAATCCTCAATCCTCAGCCGTCAATCCTCAATCCTCAATCTTCAAACCTCAATCCTCAATCGTCAATACTCAATCCTCAAACTTCAATCCTCAATACTCAATCTTCAATCCTCTATCATCAATCCTCAATCCTCAATCCTCAATCTTCAATCCTCAATACTCAATCTTCAGTCCTCAATCCTCAATCCTCAATCCTCAATCCTCATTCTTCAATCCTCAATACCCAATCCTCAATCTTCAATCCTTAATCCTCAATCCTCAATCCTCAATCCTCAATCCTCATTCTTCAATCCTCAATACCCAATCCTCAATCTTCAATCCTCAATCCTCAATCCTCAATTCTCAATCCTCAATCCTCAGTCCTCAGTCCTCAAACCTCAATCCTCAACCCTCAGACCTCATCCTCAATCCTCAATCCTCAATCCTCAATCCTCAGCCCTCAGTCCTCAAACCTCAATGCTCAATCCTCAATACCCAATCCTCAATCCTCAATCCTCAATCATCAATCCTCAATCTTCAATACTCATTCCTCAATCCTCAATCCCCAATCCTCAATCTTCAATCATCAATCCTCATTCTTCAATCCTCAATACCCAATCCTCAATCTTCAATCCTCAATCCTCAATCCTCTATCCTCAACCCTCAATCCTCATTCTTCAATCCTCAATACCCAATCCTCAATCTTCAATCCTCAATCCTCTATCCTCAATCCTCAATCCTCAATCCTCAATCCTCAATCCTCAATCCTCAATCCTCAATCCTCAATCCTCAGTCATAAATCCTCTATCTTCAATACTCAAGCGTCAATCCTCAGTCCTCAATCCTCAATCTTCAATCCTCGCTCCTCAAACCTCAATCCTCAACCCTCAGTCCTCATCCTCAATTCTCAATTAGCAATCCTCAATCCTCAATCCTCAATCCTCAGTCCTCAGTCCTCAAACCTCAATCCTCAATCCTCAATCCTCAATCCTCATTCTTCAATCCTCAATACCCAATCCTCAATCTTCAATCCTCAATCCTCAATCCTCAATCCTCAATCCTCAATCCTCAATCCTCAGTCCTCAGTCCTCAAACCTCAATCCTCAACCCTCAGCCCTCATGCTCAATCCTCAATCCTCAATCCTCAATCCTCAATCCTCAATCCTCTATCTTCAAACCTCAATCCTCTATCCTCAACACTCAATACTCAATCCTCAATCTTCAATCCTCAATACTCAATCTTCAATCCTCAATCCTCAATCCTCAATCCTCAGTCCTCAATCTTCAATCCTCAATACTCAATTTTCAATCCTCAATCCTCAATCCTCAATCCCCAATCGTCATTCTTCAATCCTCAATACCCAATCCTCAATCTTCAACCCACAATCCTCAATCATCAATTCTCAATCCTCAATCCTCAATCCTCAGGCATCAAACATCAATATTCAACCCTCAGTCCTCGTCCTCAATCCACAACCCTCAATCCTCAAACCTCATTCCTCAACCGTCAGTCCTCGTCCTCAATCCTCAACCCTCAATCCTCAATCCTCAATCTTCAATCATCAATACTCAACCTTCAATCCTCAATACTCAATCCTCACTCGTCAATCCTCAATCCCCAATCCTCACCCTTCAATGCTCAATCCTCAATCCTCAATCCTCAATCCTCAATCTTCAATCCTCAATCGTCAATCTTCAGTCCTCAATACTCAATCTTCAATTCTCCATCTTCGATCCTCAATCCTCAATCCTCAATCCTCAGTACTCAATCCTCAATCCTCAATCTTCAATCCTCAACACTCAATATTCAATCCTCATTCTTCAATCCTCAATACCTAATCCTCAATCTTCAATCCTCAGTCCTCAATCCTCAGTTCTCAATCCTCAATCCTCAATCCTCGTTCCACAAACCTCAATACTCAATTCTCAATCCTCAATCCTCAGTCCTCAGTCCTCAAACCTCAATTCTCAACCCTCAGCCCTCATCCTCAATCCTCAATCCTCAATCCTCAATCCTCAGCCCTCAGTCCTCAAACATCAATGCTCAATTCTCAATACCCAATCCTCAATCCTCAATCCTCAATCATCAATCCTCAATCTTCAATACTCATTCCTCAATCCTCAATCCCCAATCCTCAATCTTCAATCATCAATCCTCAATCTTCAACACTCAATACTCAATCCTCAATCCTCAATACTCAACCATCAATCCTCAATTCTCAATACTCAATCCTCAATCCTCAATCCTCAGGCATCAATACTCAATCTTCAATATTCAATCCTCAATCCTCAATCCTCAATCCACAATCCTCAACCTTCAATACTCAATACTCAATCCTCATTCCTCTATCCTCAACCCTCAATCCTCATTCTTCAATCCTCAATACCCAATCCTCAATCTTCAATCCTCAATCCTCTATCCTCAATCCTCAATCCTCAATCCTCATTCTTCAATCCTCAATACCCAATCCTCAATCTTCAATCCTCGACCCTCAATCCTGAATTCTCAATCCTCAATCCTCAATCCTCAATACTCAGGCATCAATACTCAATCTTCAATATTCAATCCTCAATCCTCAATACTCAATCCACAATCCTCAACCTTCAATGCTCAATACTCAATCCTAAATCCTCAATCCAAAACCCTCAATCCTCATTGTTCAATTCTCAGTACCCAATCCTCAATCTTCAATCCTCAATCCTCAATCCTCAATCCTCAATCCTCAATCCTCATTCTTCAATCCTCAATACCCAATCCTCAATCTTCAATCCTCGATCCTGAATCCTGAATTCTCAATCCTCAATCCTCAGTCCTCAACCATCAATCCTATATTCTCAATGCTCAATAGAATACCCTGAATTCTCAGGATTCTATACTCAAACCTCAATCCTCAACCCTCAGCCCTCATTCTCAATCCTCAAACATCAATCCTCAATCTTCAATCCTCAATACTCAATCCTCAACCCTCAGTCCTCATACTCAATTCTCAATTAGCAATCCTCAATCCTCAATCCTCAATCTTCAATCCCCAAAAATCAATCTCCAATCCTAGATCCTCAATCCCCAATCCTCAGTCCTTAATCCTCAATCTTCAATCCTCAATCGCCAGTCCTCAATCTTCAATCCTCTATGCTCAATCGTCAATCCTCAAGCCTCAGTCCTCAATCCTCAATCCTCAATCCTCAATCCTCAATCCTCAACCGTCAGTCCTCGTCCTCAATCCTCAACCCTCAATCCTCAATCCTCAATCTTCAATCATCAGTACTCAATCCTCAATCCTCAATACTCAATCCTCAATCGTCAATCCTCAATCCCCAATCCTCAATCTTCAATGCTCAATCCTCAATCCTCAATCCTCAATCCTCAATCTTCAATTTTCAATCCTCAATACCCAATCTTCAATCCTCAATCCTCAATCCTCAATCCTCAATCTTCAATCCTCAATCTTCTATCCCCAAAAATCAATCTCCAATCCTAGATCCTCAATCCTCAATCCTCAGTCCTTAATCCTCAATATTCAATCCTCAATCGCCAGTCCTCAATCTTCAATCCTCTATGCTCAATCGTCAATCCTCAAGCCTCAGTCCTCAATCCTCAATCCTGAATCCTCAAACCTCAACCCTCAACCGTCAGTCCTCGTCCTCAATCCTCAACCCTCAATCCTCAATCCTCAATCCTCAATCCTGAATCCTCAATCTTCAATCCTCAATACTCAATCTGCAATCCTCAATCCTCAATCCTCATTCTTCAATCCTCAATCCTCGATCCTCAATCCTCAATCCTCAATCCTGAATCCTCAATCCTCAATCCTCAATCCTCATTCTTCAATCCTCAATACCCAATCCTCAATCTTCTATCCTCGATCCTCAATCCTGAATTCTCAATCCTCAATCCTCAGTCCACAACCATCAATCCTAAATTCTTAATGCTCAATAGAATATCCTGAATCCTCAGGATTCTATACTCAAACCTCAATCCTCAACCCTCAGCCCTCATTCTCAATCCTCAATCCTCAATCCTCAATATTCAATCCCCAATACTCAATCTTCAATCCTCAATCCTGAATCCTCAATCCTCAATCCAGAAACCTCAGTCATAAATTCTCAATATTCAATACTCAATCGTCAATCCTCAGTCCTCAATCCTCAATCCTCAATCCTCGTTCCTCAAACCTCAATCCTCAACCCTCAGTCCTCATCCTCAATTCTCAATTAGCAATCCTCAATCCTCAATCCTCAATCTTCAATCCCCAAAAATCAATCTCCAATCCTAGATCCTCAATCCTCAACCTTCAATCCTCAATACTCAATCCTCAATCCTCAAGCCTCAGTCCTCAATCCTCAATCCTCAATCCTCAAACCTCAATCCTCAACCGTCAGTCCTCGTCCTCAATCCTCAACCCTCAATCCTCAATCCTCAATCTTCAATCATCAATAATCAATCTTCAATCCTCAATCATCAATCCTCAATCCTCAATCCTCAATCCTCAATATTCAACACTCAACCCTCAACCATCAATCCTCAATACTCAACCATCATTCCTCAATTCTCAATACTCAATAGAACATCCTGAACCCTGATGGTTCAATACTCAATCCAGAATATTCAATAGTCAAATTTCAAACCTCAAGCATCAATTCTCAACACTCAATCCTCAACACTCAGTCCTCTCTCTTCAATCCTACATCCTCAACCCTCAACCCTCAAGCGTCAATCCTCAATACTCAATCCTCAATCCTCAATCCTCAATCACCAATCTTCAATCCTCAATACTCAATCTTCAATCCTCAATCCTCAATCCTCAATCCTCAATCCTCAGTCCTCAACCATCAATCCTAAATTCTCAATGCTCAATAGAATATCCTGAATTCTCAGGATTCTATACTCAAACCTCAATCCTCAACCCTCAGCCCTCATTCTCAATCCTCAATCCTCAATCCTCAATATTCAATCCCCAATACTCAATCTTCAATCCTCAATCCTCAATCCTCAATCCTCAATCCTCAATCCTCAATCCTCAGTCATAAATCCTCAATATTCAATACTCAATCGTCAATCCTCAGTCCTCAATCCTCAATCCTCAATCCTCGTTCCTCAAACCTCAATCCTCAACCCTCAGTCCTCATCCTCAATTCTCAATTAGCAATCCTCAATCCTCAATCCTCAACCTTCAATCCCCAAAGATCAATCTCCAATCCTAGATCCTCAATCCCCAATCCTCAGTCCTTAATCCTAAATCTTCAATCCTCAATCGCCAGTCCTGAATCTTCAATCCTCTATGCTCAATCGTCCATCCTCAAGCCTCAGTCCTCAATCCTCAATCCTCAATCCTCAAACCTCAATCCTCAACCGTCAGTCCTCGTCCTCAATACTCAACCCTCAATCCTCAATCCTCAATCTTCAATCATCAGTACTCAATCTTCAATCCTCAATACTCAATACTCAATCGTCAATCCTCAATCCCCAATCCTCATTCTTCAATCCTCAATACAAAATCCTCAATCTTCAATCCTCAATCCTCAATCCTAAATTCTCAATCCTCAATCCTTAATCCTCAGACCTCAAACATCAATATTCAACCCTCAGTCCTCGTCCTCAATCCACAAACCTTAATCCTCAGTCCTCAATATTCAATCATCAATATTCAATCTTCAATCCTCAATCCTCAATCCTCAATCTTCAATCCTCCATATTCAATCTTCAATCCTCAATCCTCAATCCTCAATCCTCAATCTTCAATCCTCAATACTCAATCTTCAATCCTCAATCCTCAATCCTCAATCCCCAACCGTCATTCCTCAATCCTCAATACCCAATCCTCAATCTTCAACCCTCAGTCCTCAATCATCAATACTCAATCCTCAGTCCTCAATCCTCAGGCCTCGAACATCAATATTCAACCCTCAGTCCTCGTCCTCAATCCACAACCCTCAATCCTCAAACCTCATTCCTCAACCGTCAGTACTCGTCCTCAATCCTCAACCCTCAATCCTTAATGCTCAATCTTCAATCATCAATACTCAATCTTCAATCCTCAATACTCAATCCTCAGTCGTCAATCCTCAATACCCAATCCTCACTCTTCAATGCTCAATCCTCAATCCTCAATCCTCAATCCTCATTCTTCAATCCTCAATCGTCAATCTTCAGTCCTCAATACTCAATCTTCAATTCTCAATCTTCGATCCTCAATCCTCAATCCTCAATCCTCAGTACTCAATCCTCAATCCTCAATCCTCAATCCTCAATCCTCAATCTTCAATCCTCAATACTCAATCTTCAATCCTCAATCCTCAATCCTCAATCCTCAATCCTCATTCTTCATTCCTCAATACCCAATCCTCAATCTTCAACACTCAATCCTCTATCCTCAATCCTCAATTCTCAATCCTAATTCTTCAATCCTCAATACCCAATCCTCAATCCTCAATCCTCAATCCCCAATCGTCATTCTTCAATCCTCAATACCCAATCCTCAATCTTCAACCCTCAGTCCTCAATCATCAATTCTCAATCCTCAATCCTCAATCCTCAGGCCTCAAACATCAATCCTAAATTCTCAATGCTCAATAGAATATCCTGAATTCTCAGGATTCTATACTCAAACCTCAATCCTCAACCCTCAGCCCTCATTCTCAATCCTCAATCCTCAATCCTCAATATTCAATCCCCAACACTCAATCTTCAATCCTCAATCCTCAATCCTCAATCCTCAATCCTCAATCCTCAATCCTCAGTCATAAATCCTCAATATTCAATACTCAATCGTCAATCCTCAGTCCTCAATCCACAATCCTAAATCATCGTCCCTCAAACCTCAATCCTCAACCCTCAGTCCTCATCCTCAATTCTCAATTAGCAATCCTCAATCCTCAATCCTCAACCTTCAATCCCCAAAGATCAATCTCCAATCCTAGATCCTCAATCCCCAATCCTCAGTCCTTAATCCTCAATCTTCAATCCTCAATCGCCAGTCCTGAATCTTCAATCCTCTATGCTCAATCGTCCATCCTCAAGCCTCAGTCCTCAATCCTCAATCCTCAATCCTCAAACCTCAATCCTCAACCGTCAGTCCTCGTCCTCAATACTCAACCCTCAGTCCTCAATCCTCAATCTTCAATCATCAGTACTCAATCTTCAATCCTCAATACTCAATACTCAATCGTCAATCCTCAATCCCCAATCCTCATTCTTCAATCCTCAATACCCAATCCTCAATCTTCAATCCTCAATCCTCAATCCTAAATTCTCAATCCTCAATCCTTAATCCTCAGACCTCAAACATCAATATTCAACCCTCAGTCCTCGTCCTCAATCCACAACCCTCAATCCTCAGTCCTCAATATTCAATCATCAATATTCAATCTTCAATCCTTAATCTTCAATCCTCAATTCTCAATACTCAATCATCAATCCTCAATCTTCAATACTCATTCCTCAATCCTCAATCCCCAATACTCAATCTTCAACCATCAATCCTCATTGTCCAACACTGAATCCTCAATCCTCAATCCTCAAACCTCAATCCTCAATCTTCAATCCTCAATCGTCAATATTCAGTCCTCAATACTCAATCTTCAATTCTCAATCTTCAATCCTCAGTCCTCAATACTCTATCCTCAGTACTCAATCCTCAACCCTCAATCTTCAATCCTCAATACTCAATCTTCAATCCTCTATCCTCAATCCTCAATTCTCAATCCTCATTCTTCAATCCTCAATACTCAATCCTCAATCTTCAATCCTCAATCCTCAATCCTCAATCCTCAATCCTCAATCCTCAATCCTCAATCCTGAATCCTCAATCTTCAATCCTCAATACTCAATCTGCAATCCTCAATCCTCAATCCTCAATCCTCAATCCTCATTCTTCAGTCCTCAATACCCATTCCTCAATCTTCAATCCTCAATCCTCAATCCTCAATTCTCAATCCTCAATCCTTAATCCTCAGACCTCAAACATCAATATTCAACCCTCAGTCCTCGTTCTCAATCCACAACCCTCAATCCTCAGTCCTCAATATTCAATCTTCAATCCTCAATACTCAATCCTCAATCTTCAATCCTCAATACTCAATCTTCAATGCTCAATACTCAGTCCTCATTCCTCAACCCTCAATCTTCAATCCTCAATACTCACTCTTCAATCCTCTATCCTCAATCCTCAATCCTCGATCCTCATTCTTCAATCCTCAATACCCAATCCTCAATCTTCAATCCTCAATCCTCAATCCTCAATCCTCATCCTCAATCCTCGTTCTTCAATCCTCAATACCCAGTCCTCAATCTTCAATCCTCAATCCTCATTCTTCAATCCTCAATACCCAATCCTCAATCTTCAACCCTGAATCCTCTATTCTCAATCCTCAACACTCAATCCTAATTCTTCAATCCTCAATACCCAATCCTCAATCTTCAATCCTCAATTCTCAATCCTCAATCATCAATCCTCAATCTTCAATACTCATTCCTCAATCCTCAATCCCCAATACTCAATCTCCAACCATCAATCCTCATTGTCCAACACTGAATCCTCAATCCTCAATCCTCAAACCTCAATCCTCAATCTTCAATCCTCAATCGTCAATATTCAGTCCTCAATACTCAATCTTCAATTCTCAATCTTCAATCCTCAGTCCTCAATACTCTATCCTCAGTACTCAATCCTCAACCCTCAATCTTCAATCCTCAATACTCAATCTTCAATCCTCTATCCTCAATCCTCAATCCTCAATCCTCATCCTTCAATCCTCAATACTCAATCCTCAATCTTCAATCCTCAATCCTCAATCCTCAATCCTCAATCCTCAATCCTCAATCCTCATTCTTCAATCCTCAATACCCAATCCTCAATCTTCAATCCTCAATCCTCAATCCTCAATCCTCAATCCTCAATCCTGAATCCTCAATCTTCAATCCTCAATACTCAATCTGCAATCCTCAATCCTCAATCCTCAATCCTCAATCCTCATTCATCAATCCTCAATACCCATTCCTCAATCTTCAATCCTCAATCTTCAATCCTCAATTCTCAATCCTCAATCCTTAATCCTCTGACATCAAACATCAATATTCAACCCTCAGTCCTCGTCCTCAATCCACAACCCTCAATCCTCAGTCCTCAATATTCAATCATCAATATTCAATCTTCAATCCTTAATCTTCAATCCTCAATCCCCAATCCTCACTCTTCAATGCTCAATCCTCAATCCTCAATCCTCAATCCTCAATCTTCAATCCTCAATCGTCAATCTTCAGTCCTCAATACTCAATCTTCAATTCTCAATCTTCGATCCTCAATCCTCAATCCTCAATCCTCAGTACTCAATCCTCAATCTTCAATCTTCAATCCTCAACACTCAATCTTCAATCCTCAATACTCAATCCTCAATCCTCAGTCCTCAATCTTCAATCCTCTATTCTCAATCCTCAATCTTCAATCCTCAATACTCAATCTGCAATCCTCAAACCTCAAAAGTCAATCCTCAATCCTCATTCTTCAATCCTCAACACCCCATCCTCAATCTTCAATCCTCAAAAGTCAATCCTCAATCCTCATTCTTCAATCCTCAATACCCAATCCTCAATCTTCAATTCTCAATCCTCAATACTTAATTCTCAATCCTCAATCCTCAATCCTCGTTCCTCAAACCTCAATCCTCAACCCTCAGTCCTCATCCTCAATTCTCAATTAGCAATTCTCAATCCTCAATCCTCAATCTTCAATCCCCAAAAATCAATCTCCAATCCTAGATCCTCAAACCCCAATCCTCGGTCCTTAATCCTCAATCAGCAATCCTCAATCGCCAGTCCTGAATCTTCAATCCTCTATGCTCTATCGTCAATCCTCAAGCCTCAGTCCTCAATCCTCAATCCTCAACCCTCAAACCTCAATCCTCAACCGTCAGTCCTCGTCCTCAATCCTCAACCCTCAATCCTCAATCCTCAATCTTCAATCATCAGTACTCAATCTTCAATACTCAATACTCAATACTCAATCGTCAATCCTCAATCCCCAATCCTCATTCTTGAATCCTCAATACCCAATCCTCAATCTTCAATCCTCAATCCTCTATCCTCAATTCTCAATCCTCAATCCTTAATCCTCAGACCTCAAACATCAATATTCAACCCTCAGTCCTCGTCCTCAATCCACAAACCTCAATCCTCAGTCCTCAATATTCCATCATCAATATTCAATCTTCAATCCTTAATCTTCAATCCTCAATCATCAATCCTCAATCCTCTATCTTCAAACCTCAATCCTCAATCCTCAACACTCAATACTCAATCCTCAATCTTCAATCCTCAATACTCAACCTTCAATCCTCAATCCTCAATCCTGAATCCTCAATCTTCAATCCTCAATACTCAATCTGCAATACTCAATCCTCAATCCTCAATCCTCAATCCTCATTCTTCAATCCTCAATACCCATTCCTCAATCTTCAGTCCTCAATACTCAATCCTCAATCGTCAATCCTCAATCCCCAATCCTCAATCTTCAATGCTCAATCCTCAATCCTCTATCCTCAATCCTCAATCCTCAATCCTCAATCTTCAATCCTCAATACCCAATCTTCAATCCACAATCCTCAATCCTCAATCCTCAATCCTCAATCCTCAATCCTGAATCCTCAATCTTCAATCCTCAATATTCAATCTGCAATCCTCAATCCTCAATCCACAATCCTCAATCCTCATTCTTCAATCCTCAATACCCATTCCTCAATCTTCAATCCTCAATCTTCAATCCTCAATTCTCAATCCTCAATCCTTAATCCTCTGACATCAAACATCAATATTCAACCCTCAGTCCTCGTCCTCAATCCACAACCCTCAATCCTCAGTCCTCAATATTCAATCTTCAATCCTCAATACTCAATCCTCAATCTTCAATCCTCAATACTCAATCTTCAATCCTCAATACTCAATCCGCAATCCTCAATCCTCAATCTTCAATCCTCAATACTCAATCTTCAATCCTCAACCCTCAATCCTCAATCCTCAATCCTCATTCTTCAATCCTCAATACCCAATCCTCAATCTTCAATCCTCAGTCCTCAATCCTCAAGCCTCAATCCTCAATCCTCATTCTTCAATCCTCAACACCCAATCCTCAATCTTCAATGCTCAATACTCAATCCTAAATCCTTAATCCTAAACCCTCAATCCTCATTCTTCAATCCTCAATACCCAATCCTCAATCTTCAATCCTCAATCCTCAATCCTCAATCCTCAATCCTCAATCCTCAATCCTCATTCTTCAATCCTCAATACCCAATCCTCAATCTTCAATCCTCGATCCTGAATCCTGAATTCTCAATCCTCAATCCTCAGTCCTCAACCATCAATCCTATATTCTCAATGCTCAATAGAATATCCTGAATTCTCAGGACTCTATACTCAAACCTCAATCCTCAACCCTCAATCCTCAATCCTCAATCCTCAATCCTCAATCCTCAATCCTCAATCCTCAGTCATAAATCCTCTATCTTCAATACTCAATCGTCAATCCTCAGTCCTCAATACTCAATCCTCAATCCTCGCTCCTCAAACCTCAATCCTCAACCCTCAGTCCTCATCCTCAATTCTCAATTAGCAATCCTCAATCCTCAATCCTCAATCTTCAAACCCAATAATCAATCTCCAATCCTAGATCCTCAATCCCCAATCCTCAATCCTTAATCCTCAATCTTCAATCCTCAATACTCAATCTTCAATCCTCAATCCTCAATCCTCAATCCTCGATCCTCATTCTTCAATCCTCAATACCCAATCCTCAATCTTCAATCCTCAATCCTCAATCCTCAATCCTCATCCTCAATCCTCATTCTTCAATCCTCAATACCCAATCCTCAATCTTCAATCCTCAATCCTCATTCTTCAATCCTCAATCCCCAATCCTCAATCTTCAACCCTGAATCCTCTATTCTCAATCCTCAACTCTCAATCCTAATTCTTCAATCCTCAATACCCAATCCTCAATCTTCAATCCTCAATTCTCAATCCTCAATCATCAATCCTCAATCTTCAATACTCATTCCTCAATCCTCAATCCCCAATACTCAATCTTCAACCATCAATCCTCATTGTCCAACACTGAATCCTCAATCCTCAATCCTCAAACCTCAATCCTCATTCTTCAATCCTCAATACTCAATCCTCAATCTTCAATCCTCAATCCTCAATCCTCAATCCTCAATCCTCAATCCTCAATCCTCATTCTTCAATCCTCAATACCCAATCCTCAATCTTCAATCCTCAATCCTCAATCCTCAATCCTCAGTCCTCAATCCTGAATCCTCAATCTTCAATCCTCAATACTCAATCTGAAATCCTCAATCCTCAATCCTCAATCCTCAATCCTCATTCTTCAATCCTCAGTACCCATTCCTCAATCTTCAATCCTCAATCTTCAATCCTCAATTCTCAATCCTCAATCCTTAATCCTCTGACATCAAACATCAATATTCAACCCTCAGTCCTCGTCCTCAATCCACAACCCTCAATCCTCAGTCCTCAATATTCAATCATCAATATTCAATCTTCAATCCTTAATCTTCTATCCTCAATCCCCAATCCTCACTCTTCAATGCTCAATCCTCAATCCTCAATCCTCAATCCTCAATCTTCAATCCTCAATCGTCAATCTTCAGTCCTCAATACTCAATCTTCAATTCTCAATCTTCGATCCTCAATCCTCAATCCTCAATCCTCAGTACTCAATCCTCAATCCTCAATCTTCAATCCTCAATACTCAATCTTCAATCCTCAATACTCAATCCTCAATCCTCAGTCCTCAATCTTCAATCCTCTATTCTCAATCCTCAATCTTCAATCCTCAATACTCAATCTGCAATCCTCAAACCTCAAAAGTCAATCCTCAATCCTCATTCTTCAATCCTCAACACCCAATCCTCAATCTTCAATCCTCAAAAGTCAATCCTCAATACTCATTCTTCAATCCTCAATACCCAATCCTCAATCTTCAATTCTCAATCCTCAATACTTAATTCTCAATCCTCAATCCTCAATCCTCGTTCCTCAAACCTCAATCCTCAACCCTCAGTCCTCATCCTCAATTCTCAATTAGCAATCCTCAATCCTCAATCCTCAATCTTCAATCCCCAAAAATCAATCTCCAATCCTAGATCCTCAAACCCCAATCGTCAGTCCTTAATCCTCAATCAGCAATCCTCAATCGCCAGTCCTGAATCTTCAATCCTCTATGCTCTATCGTCAATCCTCAAGCCTCAGTTCTCAATCCTCAATCCTCAACCCTCAAACCTCAATCCTCAACCGTCAGTCCTCGTCCTCAATCCTCAACCCTCAATCCTCAATCCTCTATCTTCAATCATCAGTACTCAATCTTCAATCCTCAATACTCAATACTCAATCGTCAATCCTCAATCCCCAATCCTCATTCTTCAATCCTCAATACCCAATCCTCAATCTTCAATCCTCAATCCTCTATCCTCAATTCTCAATCCTCAATCCTTAATCCTCAGACCTCAAACATCAATATTCAACCCTCAGTCCTCGTCCTCAATCCACAAACCTCAATCCTCAGTCCTCACTATTCAATCATCAATATTCAATCTTCAATCCTTAATCTTCAATCCTCAATCCTCAATCCTCAATCCTCTATCTTCAAACCTCAATCCTCAATCCTCAACACTCAATACTCAATCCTCAATCTTCAATCCTCAATACTCAATCTTCAATCCTCAATCCTCAATCCTGAATCCTCAATCTTCAATCCTCAATACTCAATCTGCAATACTCAATCCTCAATCCTCAATCCTCAATCCTCATTCTTCAATCCTCAATACCCATTCCTCAATCTTCAGTCCTCAATACTCAGTCCTCAATCGTCAATCCTCAATACCCATTCCTCAATCTTCAGTCCTCAATACTCAGTCCTCAATCGTCAATCCTCAATCCCCAATCCTCAATCTTCAATGCTCAATCCTCAATCCTCAATCCTCAATCCTCAATCCTCAATCTTCAATCCTCAATACCCAATCTTCAATCCACAATCCTCAAGCCTCAATCCTCAATCCTCATTCTTCAATCCTCAATACCCAATCCTCAATCTTCAATCCTCAACCCTCAATCCTCAATTCTCAATCCTCAATCCTCAGTCCTCAGTCCTCAAACCTCAATCCTCAACCCTCAGCCCTCATCCTCAATCCTCAATCCTCAATCCTCAATCCTCAGCCCTCAGTCCTCAAACCTCAATGCTCAATCCTCAATACCCAATCCTCAATCCTCAATCTTCAATCCTCAATCCTCAATCCTCAATTCTCAATCCTCAATCCTTAATCCTCAGACCTCAAACATCAATATTCAACCCTCAGACCTCGTCCTCAATCCACAACATTCAATACTCAGTCCTCAATATTCAATCATCAATATGCAATCTTCAATCCTCAATCCTCAATCCTCAGCCCTCAATCCTCAATCCTCAATCTTCAAACCTCAATCCTCAATCGTCAATACTCAATCCTCAAACTTCAATCCTCAATACTCAATCTTCAATGCTCAATCCTCATTCTTCAATCCTCAATACCCAATCCTCAATCTTCAATCCTCAATACTCAATCCTCAATTCTCGATCCTCAATCCTCAGTCCTCAGTCCTCAAATCTCAATCCTCAACCCTCAGCCCTCATCCTCAATCCTCAGTCCTCAATCCTCAATCCTCAATCCTCAATCTTCAATCCTCAATCTTCTATCCCCAAAAATCAATCTCCAATCCTAGATCCTCAATCCTCAATCCTCAGTCCTTAATCCTCAATATTCAATCCTCAATCGCCAGTCCTCAATCTTCAATCCTCTATGCTCAATCGTCAATCCTCAAGCCTCAGTCCTCAATCCTCAATCCTGAATCCTCAAACCTCAACCCTCAACCGTCAGTCCTCGTCCTCAATCCTCAACCCTCAATCCTCAATCCTCAATCCTCAATCCTGAATCCTCAATCTTCAATCCTCAATACTCAATCTGCAATCCTCAATCCTCAATCCTCATTCTTCAATCCTCAATCCTCGATCCTCAATCCTCAATCCTCAATCCTGAATCCTCAATCCTCAATCCTCAATCCTCATTCTTCAATCCTCAATACCCAATCCTCAATCTTCTATCCTCGATCCTCAATCCTGAATTCTCAATCCTCAATCCTCAGTCCACAACCATCAATCCTAAATTCTTAATGCTCAATAGAATATCCTGAATCCTCAGGATTCTATACTCAAACCTCAATCCTCAACCCTCAGCCCTCATTCTCAATCCTCAATCCTCAATCCTCAATATTCACAATCCTCAATCCTCAATCCTCAATCTTCAATCCTCAATCGTCAATCTTCAGTCCTCAATACTCAATCTTCAATTCTCAATCTGCGATCTTCAATCCTCAATCCTCAATCCTCAGTACTCAATCCTCAATCCTCAATCCTCAATCCTCAATCCTCAATCTTCAACCCTCAATACTCAATCTTCAATCCTCAATCCTCAATCCTCAATCCTCAATCCTCATTCTTCAATCCTCAATACCCAATCCTCAATCTTCAACCCTCAATCCTCTATCCTCAATCCTCAATACTCAATCCCAATTCTTCAATCCTCAATACCCAATCCTCAATCTTCAATCCTCAATCCTCAATCCTCAATCATCAATCCTCAATATTCAATACTCAATCCCCAATTCACAATCTTCAACCATCAATCCGCATTGTCCAACACTGAATACTCAATCCTCAATCCTCAATCCTCAATCCTCAATCTTCAATACTCAATCGTCAATATTCAGTGCTCAATACTCAATCTTCAATTCTCAATCTTCAATCCTCAGTCCTCAATCCTCAATCCTCAATCCTCAATCCTCAATCTTCAATCCTCAATCCTCAATCCTCAATCTTCAATCCTCAATACTCAATCTGCAATCCTCAATCCTCAAACCTCAATCATCAATCCTCATTCTTCAAACCTCAATACCCAATCCTCAATCTTCAATCCTCAATCCTCAATCCTCAATTCTCAATCCTCAATCCTTAATCCTCAGACTTCAGACATCAATATTCAACCCTCAGTCCTCGCCCTCAATCCACAACCTTCAATCCTCAGTCCTCAATATTCAATCATCAATATGCAATCTTCAATCCTCAATGCTCAATACTCAACCATCAATCCTCAATCCTCAATCTTCAAACCTCAATCCTCAATGGTCTATACTCAATCCTCTATCTTCAATCCTCAATACTCAATCTTCAATCCTCAATCCTCAATCCTCAAACCTCAATCCTCAATCCTCAATACCCAATCATCAATCTTCAGTCCTCAATCCTCAATCCTCAATCCTCAATCCTCAATCCTCAGGCATCAATACTCAATCTTCAATATTCAATCCTCAATCCTCAATCCTCAATCCACAATCCTCAACATTCAATACTCAATACTCAATCCTAAATCCTCAATCCTAAACCCTCAATCCTCATTCTTCAATCCTCAATACCCAATCCTCAATCTTCAATCCTCAATCCTCAATCCTCAATCCTCAATCCTCAATCCTCATTCTTCAATCCTCAATACCCAATCCTCAATCTTCAATCCTCGATCCTGAATCCTGAATTCTCAATCCTCAATCCTCAGTCCTCAACCATCAATCCTATATTCTCAATGCTCAATAGAATATCCTGAATTCTCAGGATTCTATACTAAAACCTCAATCCTCAACCCTCAGCCCTCATTCTCAATCCTCAAACCTCAATCCTCAATATTCAATCCTCAATACTCAATCTTCAATCCTCAATCCTCAATCCTCAATCCTCAATCCTCAATCCTCAATCCTCAGTCATAAATCCTCTATCTTCAATACTCAATTGTCAATCCTCAGTCCTCAATCCTCAATCCTCAATCCTCGTTCCTCAAACCTCAATCCTCAACCCTCAGTCCTCATCCTCAATTCTCAATTAGCAATCCTCAATCCTCAATCCTCAATCTTCAATCCCCAAAAATCAATCTCCAATCCTAGATCCTCAATCCCCAATCCTCAGTCCTTAATCCTCAATCTTCAATCCTCAATCGCCCGTCCTCAATCTTCAATCCTCTATGCTCAATCGTCAATCCTCAAGCCTCAGTCCTCAATCCTCAATCCTCAATCCTCAAACCTCAATCCTCAACCGTCAGTCCTCGTCTTCAATCCTCAACCCTCAATCCTCAATCCTCAATCTTCAATCATCAGTAATCAATCTTCAATCCTCAATACTCAATCCTCAATCGTCAATCCTCAATCCCCAATCCTCAATCTTCAATGCTCAATCCTCAATCCTCAATCCTCAATGCTCAATCCTCAATTTTCAATCCTCAACGCCCAATCTTCAATCCTCAATACTCAATCCTCAATCCTCAATCCTGAATCCTCAATCCTCAATCCTCAAACCTCAATCATCAATCCTCAATCCTCAATCCTCAATCCTCAGTCTTCAATCCTCAATCCTCAGCCCTCAGTCCTCAAACCTCAATGCTCAATCCTCAGTACCCAATCCTCAATCCTCAATCCTCAATCATCAATCCTCAATCCTCAATCCTCAGCCCTCAGTCCTCAAACCTCAATGCTCAATCCTCAATCCCCAATCCTCAATGCTCAATCCTCAATCATCAATCCTCAATCATCAATACTCATTCCTCAATCCTGAATCCTCAATCTTCAATCCTCAATACTCAATCCTCAATCCCCAATCCTCAATCCTCAATCCTCAATCGTCAATCCTCAATCATCAATACTCATTCCCCAATCCTGAATCCTCAATCTTCAATCCTCAATACTCAATTTTCAGTCCTCAATCCTCAATCCTCAATCCTCAATCCTCAACCCTCAATCCTGAATCCTCAATCTTCAATCCTCAATACTCAATCTGCAATCCTCAATCCTCAATCCTCAATCCTCAATCCTCATTCTTCAATCCTCAATACCCAATCCTCAATCTTCAACCCTCAGTCCTCAATCATCAATTCTCAATCCTCAATCCTCAATCCTCAGGCCTCAAACATCAATATTCAACCCTCAGTCCTCGTTCTCAATCCACAACCCTCAATCCTCAAACCTCAATCCTCAACCGTCAGTCCTCGTCCTCAATCCTCAACCCTCAATCCTCAATCCTCAATCTTCAATCTTCAATACTCAATCTTCAATCCTCAATACTCAATCCTCAATCCTCAATCCTCAATCCTCAGTCATAAATCCTCAATCTTCAATACTCAATCGTCAATCCTCAGTCCTCAATCCTCAATCCTCAATCCTCGTACCTCAAACCTCAATCCTCAACCCTCAGTCCTCATCCTCAATTCTCAATTCTCAATCCTCAATCCTCAATCCTCAATCTTCAACCCCAATAATCAATCTCCAATCCTAGATCCTCATTCCCCAATCCTCAATCCCTAATCCTCAATCTTCATCCTCAATACTCAATCTTCAATCCTCAATCCTCAATCCTCAATCCTCAATCCTCTGTCCTCAATCCTGAATCCTCAACCTTCAATCCTCAATACTCAATCTGCAATCCTCAATCCTCAATCCTCAATCCTCAATCCTCAATCCTCATTCTTCAATCCTCAATACCCAATCCTCAATCTTCAATCCTCAATCCTCAATCATCAATTCTCAATCCTCAATCCTCAATCCTCAGACCTCAAACATCAATATTCAACCCTCAGTCCTCGTCCTCAATCCACAACCCTCAATACTCAATCCTCAGTCTTCAATCATCAATATTCAATCTTCTATCCCCAATACTCAATCCTCAATACTCAATCCTCGATCCTCAAACCTCAATCATCAATCCTCAATCCTCAATCCTCAATCCACAGTCTTCAATCCTCAATACTCAATCTGCAATCCTCAATCCTCAATCCTCAATCCTCAATCCTCATTCTTCAGTCCTCAGTACCCATTCCTCAATCTTCAATCCTCAATCCTCAATCCTCAATTCTCAATCCTCAATCCTTAATCCTCACACCTCAAACATCAATATTCAACCCTCAGTCCTCGTCCTCAACCCACAACCCTCAATCCACAGTCCTCAATATTCAATCTTCAATCCTCAATACTCAATCCTCAATCTTCAATCCTCAATACTCAATCTTCAATCCTCAATACTCAATCCTCAATCCTCAATCCTCAATCTTCAATCCTCAACACTCAATCTTCAATCCTCAATCCTCAATCCTCAATCCTCAATCCTCATTCTTCAATCCTCAATGCCCAATCCTCATTCTTCAATCCTCAATACCCAATCCTCAATCTTCAATCCTCAATCCTCAACCCTCAATTCTCAATCCTCAATCCTCAGTCCACAGTCCTCAAACCTCAATGCTCAATCCTCAATACCCAATCCTCAATCCTCAATACTCAATCATCAATCCTCAATCTTCAATACTCATTCCTCAATCCTCAATCCCCAATCCTCAATCTTCAATCATCAATCCTCAATCTTCAACACTTAATCCTCAACCCTCAATCCTCAATACTCAACCATCAATCCTCAATTCTCAATACTCAATCCTCAATCCTCAATCCTCAGGCATCAATACTCAATCTTCAATATTCAATCCTCGATCCTCAATCCTCAATCCACAATCCTCAACCTTCAATACTCAATACTCAATCATCAATCCTCAATCCTCAACCCTCAATCCTCATTCTTCAATCCTCAATACCCAATCCTCAATCTTCAATCCTCAATCCTCAATCCTCAATCCTCAATCCTCAATCCTCATTCTTCAATCCTCAATACCCAATCCTCAATCTTCAATCCTCAATCCTCAATCCTCAATCCTCAATCCTCAGTCATAAATCCTCAATCTTCAATACTCAATCGTCAATCCTCAGTCCTCAACCCTCAATCCTCAATCCTCGTTCCTCAAACCTCAATCCTCAACCCTCAGTCCTCATCCTCAATTCTCAATTAGCAAACCTCAATCCTCAATCCTCAATCTTCAATCCCCAAAAATCAACCTCCAATACTAGATCCTCAACCCCAATCCTCAGTCCTTAATCCTCAATCTTCAATCCTCAATCGCCAGTCCTCAATCTTCAATCCTCTATGCTCAATCGTCAATCCTCAAGCCTCAGTCCTCAACCCTCAATCCTCAATCCTCAAACCTCAATCCTCAACCGTCAGTCCTCGTCCTCAATCCTCAACCCTCAATCCTCAATCCTCAATCTTCAATCATCAGTACTCAATCTTCAATCCTCAATACTCAATCCTCAATCGTCAATCCTCAATCCCCAACCCTCATTCTTCAATCCTCAATACCCAATCCTCAATCTTCAATCCTCAATCCTCAATCATCAATTCTCAATCCTCAATCCTCAATCCTCAGGCCTCAAACATCAATATTCAACCCTCAGTCCTCGTTCTCAATCCACAACCCTCAATCCTCAAACCTCAATCCTCAACCGTCAGTCCTCGTCCTCAATCCTCAACCCTCAATCCTCAATCCTCAATTCTCAATCCTCAATTCTCAATCCTCAATCCTCAGCCCTCAGTCCTCAAACCTCAATGCTCAATCCTCAATACCCAATCCTCAATCCTCAATCCTCAGTACTCAATCCTCAATCCTCAATCCTCATTCTTCAATCCTCAATACCCAATCCTCAATCTTCAACCCTCAGTCCTCAATCATCAATTCTCAATCCTCAATCCTCAATCCTCAGGCCTCAAACATCAATATTCAACCCTCAGTCCTCGTTCTCAATCCACAACCCTCAATCCTCAAACCTCAATCCTCAACCGTCAGTCCTCGTCCTCAATCCTCAACCCTCAATCCTCAATCCTCAATCCTCATTCTTCAATCCTCAATCCTCAATCCTCAATCCTCAATCCTCAGTCCTCAGTCATCAAACCTGAATCCTCAACCCTCAGCCCTCATGCTCAATCCTCAATCCTCAATCCTCAATCCTCAATCCTCAATCCTCTATCTACAAACCTCAATCCTCTATCCTCAACACTCAATACTCAATCCTCAATCTTCAATCCTCAATACTCAATCTTCAATCCTCAATCCTCAATCCTCAATCCTCAATCCTCAATCTTCAATCCTCAACACTCAATCTTCAATCCTCAATCCTCAATCCTCAATCCCCAATCGTCATTCTTCAATCCTCAATGCCCAATCCTCAATCTTCAACCCACAGTCCTCAATCCTCAATCGTCAATCTTCAGTCCTCAATACTCAATCTTCAATTCTCAATCTTCGATCCTCAATCCTCAATCCTCAATCCTCAATCCTCAGTACTCAATCCTCAATCATCAATCTTCAATCCTCAACACTCAATCTTCAATCCTCATTCTTCAATCCTCAATACCCAATCCTCAATCTTCAATCCTCAGTCCTCAATCCTCAATTCTCAATCCTCAATCCTCAATCCTCGTTCCACAAACCTCAATCCTCAATTCTCAATCCTCAATCCTCTATCCTCAAAACTCAATCCTCAATCCTCATTCTTCAATCCTCAATACCCAATCCTCAATCTTCAATCCTCGATCCTCAATCCTGAATTCTCAATCCTCAATCCTCAATCCTCAATACTCAGGCATCAATACTGAATCTTCAATATTCAATCCTCAATCCTCAATACTCAATCCACAATCCTCAACCTTCAATGCTCAATACTCAATCCTAAATATTCAATCCTAAACCCTCAATCCTCATTCTTCAATCCTCAATACCCAATCCTCAATCTTCAATCCTCAATCCTCAATCCTCAATCCTCAATCCTCAATCCTCATTCTTCAATCCTCAATACCCAATCCTCAATCTTCAATCCTCGATCCTGAATCCTGAATTCTCAATCCTCAATCCTCAGTCCTCAACCATCAATCCTATATTCTCAATGCTCAATAGAATATCCTGAATTCTCAGGATTCTATACTCAAACCTCAATCCTCAACCCTCAGCCCTCATTCTCAATCCTCAAACCTCAATCCTCAATCTTCAATCCTCAATACTCAATCCTCAACCCTCAGTCCTCATACTCAATTCTCAATTAGCAATCCTCAATCCTCAATCCTCAATCTTCAATCCCCAAAAATCAATCTCCAATCCTAGATCCTCAATCCCCAATCCTCAGTCCTTAATCCTCAACCTTCAATCCTCAATCGCCAGTCCTCAATCTTCAATCCTCTATGCTCAATCGTCAATCCTCAAGCCTCAGTCCTCAATCCTCAATCCTCAATCCTCAAACCTCAATCCTCAACCGTCAGTCCTCGTCCTCAATCCTCAACCCTCAATCCTCAATCCTCAATCTTCAATCATCAGTACTCAATCCTCAATCCTCAATACTCAATCCTCAATCGTCAATCCTCAATCCCCAATCCTCAATCTTCAATGCTCAATCCTCAATCCTCAATCCTCAATCCTCAATCTTCAATTTTCAATCCTCAATACCCAATCTTCAATCCTCAATCCTCAATCCTCAATCCTCAATCCTCAATCCTCAATCCTGAATCCTCAATCTTCAATCCTCAATACTCAATCTGCAATCCTCAATCCTCAATCCTCAATCCTCAATCCTCATTCTTCAGTCCTTAATACCCATTCCTCAATCTTCAATCCTCAATCCTCAATCCTCAATTCTCAATCCTCAGTCCTTAATCCTCAGACCTCAAACATCAATATTCAACAGTCAGTCCTCGTCCTCAATCCACAACCCTCAATCCTCAGTCCTCAATGTTCAATCTTCAATCCTCAATACTCAATCCTCAATCTTCAATCCTCAGTACTCAATCTTCAATCCTCAATACTCAATCCTCAATCCTCAATCCTCAATCTTCAGTCCTCAATACTCAATCTTCAATCCTCAATCCTCAATCCTCAATCCTCAATCCTCATTCTCCAATCCTCAATACCCAATCCTCAATCTTCAATCCTCAATCCTCAATCCTCAATCCTCAATCCCCAATCCTCATTTTTCAATCCTCAATACCCAATCCTCAATCTTCAATCCTCAATCCTCATTCTTCAACCCTCGATACCCAATCCTCAATCTTCAACCCTGAATCCTCTATCCTCTATCCTCAATTCTCAATCCTAATTCTTCAATCCTCAATACCCAATCCTCAATCTTCAATCCTCAATCCTCAATCCTCAATCATCAATCCTCAACCTTCAATACTCATTCCTCAATCCTCAATCCCCAATCCTCAATCTTCAACCATCAATCCTCATTGTCCAACACTGAATCCTCAATCCTCAATCCTCAATCCTCAATCCTCAATCTTCAATCCTCAATCGTCAATATTCAGACCTCAATACTCAATCTTCAATTCTCAATCTTCAATCCTCAGTCCTCAATACTCAATCCTCAGTACTCAATCCTCAACCCTCAACCTTCAATCCTCAGTACTCAATCTTCAATCCTCAATCCTCAATCCTCAATCCTCTATACTCAATCCTCAATCCTCAATCCTCAATCCTCAATCCTCAATCCTCAGTCCTCAACCATCAATCCTAAATTCTCAATGCTCAATAGAATATCCTGAATTCTCAGGATTCTATACTCAAACCTCAATCCTCAACCCTCAGCCCTCATTCTCAATCCTCAATCCTAAATCCTCAATATTCAATCCCCAATACTCAATCTTCAATCCTCAATCCTCAATCCTCAATCCTCAATCCTCAATCCTCAGTCATAAATCCTCAATATTCAATGCTCAATCGTCAATCCTCAGTCCTCAATCCTCAATCCTCAATCCTCGTTCCTCAAACCTCAATCCTCAACCCTCAGTCCTCATCCTCAATTCTCAATTAGCAATCCTCAATCCTCAATCCTCAATCTTCAATCCCCAAAGATCAATCTCCAATCCTAGATCCTCAATCCCCAATCCTCAGTCCTTAATCCTCAATCTTCAATCCTCAATCGCCAGTCCTGAATCTTCAATCCTCTATGCTCAATCGTCCATCCTCAAGCCTCAGTCCTCAATCCTCAATCCTCAATCCTCAAACCTCAATCCTCAACCGTCAGTCCTCGTCCTCAATACTCAACACTCAATCCTCAATCCTCAATCTTCAATCATCAGTACTCAATCTTCAATCCTCAATACTCAATACTCAATCGTCAATCCTCAATCCCCAATCCTCATTCTTCAATCCTCAATACCCAATCCTCAATCTTCAATCCTCAATCCTCAATCCTAAATTCTCAATCCTCAATCCTTAATCCTCAGACCTCAAACATCAATATTCAACCCTCAGTCCTCGTCCTCAATACACAAACCTTAATCCTCAGTCCTCAATATTCAATCATCAATATTCAATCTTCAATCCTCAATCCTCTATCCTCAATCTTCAATCCTCAATATTCAATCTTCAATCCTCAATCCTCAATCCTCAATCCTCAATCTTCAATCCTCAATACTCAATCTTCAATCCTCAATCCTCAATCCTCAATCCCCAATCGTCATTCCTCAATCCTCAATACCCAATCCTCAATCTTCAACCCTCAGTCCTCAATCATGAATACTCAATCCTCAGTCCTCAATCCTCAGGCCTCGAACATCAATATTCAACCCTCAGTCCTCGTCCTCAATCCACAACCCTCAATCCTCAAACCTCATACCTCAACCGTCAGTACTCGTCCTCAATCCTCAACCCTCAATCCTTAATGCTCAATATTCAATCATCAATACTCAATCTTCAATCCTCAATACTCAATCCTCAGTCGTCAATCCTCAATACCCAATCCTCACTCTTCAATGCTCAATCCTCAATCCTCAATCCTCAATCCTCATTCTTCAATCCTCAATCGTCAATCTTCAGTCCTCAATACTCAATCTTCAATTCTCAATCTTCGATCCTCAATCCTCAATCCTCAATCCTCAGTACTCAATCCTCAATCCTCAATCCTCAATCCTCAATCCTCAATCTTCAATCCTCAATCCTCAATCCTGAATCCTCAACCTTCAATCCTCAATACTCAATCTGCAATCCTCAATCCTCAATCCTCATTCTGCATTCCTCAATACCCAATCCTCAATCTTCAACCCTCAATCCTCTATCCTCAATCCTCAATTCTCAATCCTAATTCTTCAATCCTCAATACCCACTCCTCAATCTTCAATCCTCAATCCTCAATCCTCAATCATCAAACCTCAATCTTCAATACTCATTCCTCAATCCTCAATCCCCGACCCTCAATCTTCAACCATCAATCCTCATTGTCCAACACTGAATATTCAATCCTCAATCCTCAATCCTCAATCCTCAATCTTCAACACTCAATCGTCAATATTCAGTCCTCAATACTCAATCTTCAATTCTCAATCTTCAATCCTCAGTCCTCAATCCTCAATCCTCAGTACTCAATCCTCAATCCTCAATCTTCAATCCTCAATACTCAATCTTCAATCCTCAATCCTCAATCCTCAATCCTCAATCCTCAATCCTCAATCTTCAATCCTCAATCCTCAATCCTCAATCTTCAATCCTCAATACTCAATCTGCAATCCTCAATCCTCAAACCTCAATCATCAATCCTCATTCTTCAAAACTCAATACCCAATCCTCAATCTTCAATCCTCAATCCTCAATCCTCAATTCTCAATCCTCAATCCTTAATCCTCAGACCTCAAACATCAATATTCAACCCTCAGTCCTCTTCCTTAATCCACAACCTTCAATCCTCAGTCCTCAACATTCAATCATCAATATGCAATCTTCAATCCTCAATCCTCAATACTCAACCATCAATCCTCAATCCTCAATCTTCAAACCTCAATCCTCAATCGTCTATACTCAATCCTCAATCTTCAATCCTCAATACTCAATCTTCAATCCTTAATCCTCAATCCTCAATCCTCAATCCTCAATCCTCAATACCCAATCATCAATCTTCAGTCCTCAATCCTCAATCCTCAATCCTCAATCCTCAATCCTCATTCTTCAATTCTCAATACCCAATCCCCAATCTTCAATCCTCAATCCTCAATCCTCAATTCTCAATCCTCAATCCTCAGTCCTCAGTCCTCAAACCTCAATCCTCAACCGTCAGCCCTCATCCTCAATCCTCAATCCTCAATCCTCAATCCTCAGCCCTCAGTCCTCAAACCTCAATGCTCAATCCTCAATACCCAATCCTCAATCCTCAATCCTCAATCATCAATCCTCAAACCTCAATGCTCAATCCTCAATACCCAATCCTCAATCCTCAATCCTCAATCATCAATCCTCAATCTTCAATACTCATTCCTCAATTCTCAATCCCCAATGCTCAATCTTCAATCATCAATCCTCAATCTTCAACACTCAATACTCAATCCTCAATCCTCAATACTCAACCATCAATCCTCAATTCTCAATACTCAATCCTCAATCCTCAATCCTCAGGCATCAATACTCAATCTTCAATATTCAATCCTCAATCCACAATCCTCCATCCACAACCCTCAACCTTCAATGCTCAATACTCAATCCTGAATCCTCTATCCTCAACCCTCAATCCTCAAACCTCATTCCTCAACCGTCAGTCCTCGTCCTCAATCCTCAACCCTCAATCCTTAATGCTCAATCTTCAATCATCAATACTCAATCTTCAATCCTCAATACTCAATCCTCAGTCGTCAATCCTCAATCCCCAATCCTCACTCTTCAATGCTCAATCCTCAATCCTCAACCGTCAGTCCTCGACCTCAATCCTCAACCGTCAGTCCTCGACCTCAATCCTCAACCCTCAATCCTCAATCCTCAATCTTCAATCATCAATAATCAATCTTCAATCCTCAATCATCAATCCTCAATCCTCAATCCTCGTTCCTCTAACCTCAATCCTCAACCCTCAGTCCTCATCCTCAATTCTCAATTAGCAATCCTCAATCCTCAATCCTCAATCTTCAATCCCCAAAAATCAATCTCCAATCCTAGATCCTCAAACCCCAATCCTCAGTCCTTAATCCTCAATCAGCAATCCTCAATCGCCAGTCCTGAATCTTCAATCCTCTATGCTCAATTGTCAATCCTCAAGCCTCAGTCCTCAATCCTCAATCATCAACCCTCAAACCTCAATCCTCAACCGTCAGTCCTCGTCCTCAATCCTCAACCCTCAATCCTCAATCCTCAATCTTCAATCATCAGTACTCAATCTTCAATCCTCAATACTCAATACTCAATCGTCAATCCTCAATCCCCAATCCTCATTCTTCAATCCTCAATACCCAATCCTCAATCTTCAATCCTCAATCCTCAATCCTCAATTCTCAATCCTCAATCCTTAATCCTCAGACCTCAAACATCAATATTCAACCCTCAGTCCTCGTCCTCAATCCACAAACCTCAATCCTCAGTCCTCAATATTCAATCATCAATATTCAATCTTCAATCCTTAATCCTCAATCCTCAATCCTCAATCCTCAATCCTCTATCTTCAAACCTCAATCCTCAATCCTCAACACTCAATACTCAATCCTCAATCTTCAATCCTCAATACTCAATCTTCAATCCTCAATCCTCAATCCTGAATCCTCAATCTTCAATCCTCAATACTCAATCTGCAATACTCAATCCTCAATCCTCAATCCTCAATCCTCATTCTTCAATCCTCAATACCCATTCCTCAATCTTCAGTCCTCAATACTCAATCCTCAATCGTCAATCCTCAATCCCCAATCCTCAATCTTCAATGCTCAATCCTCAATCCTCAATCCTCAATCCTCAATCCTCAATCTTCAATCCTCAATACCCAATCTTCAATCCACAATCCTCAATCCTCAATCCTCAATCCTCAATCCTCAATCCTGAATCCTCAATCTTCAATCCTCAATACTCAATCTGCAATCCTCAATCCTCAATCCTCAATCCTCAATCCTCATTCTTCAATCCTCAATACCCATTCCTCAATCTTCAATATTCAACACTCAACCCTCAACCATCAATCCTCAATACTCAACCATCAATCCTCAATTCTCAATACTCAATAGAACATCCTGAACCCTGATGGTTCAATACTCAATCCAGAATATTCAATAATCAAATTTCAAACCTCAAGCATCAATTCTCAACACTCAATCCTCAACACTCAGTCCTCTCTCTTCAATCCTACATCCTCAACCCTCAATCCTCAAGCGTCAATACTCAATACTCAATCCTCAATCCTCAATCCTCAATCACCAATCTTCAATCCTCAATACTCAATCTTCAATCCTCAATACTCAATCTTCAATCCTCAATACTCAATCCTCAATCCTCAGTCCTCATTCATCAATCCTCTATTCTCAATCCTCAATCTTCAATCCTCAATACTCAATCTGAAATCCTCAAACCTCAAAAGTCAATCCTCAATCCCCATTCTTCAATCCTCAACACCCAATCCTCAATCTTCAATCCTCAAAAGTCAATCCTCAATCCTCAATCCTCGTTCCTCTAACCTCAATCCTCAACCCTCAGTCCTCATCCTCAATTCTCAATTAGCAATCCTCAATCCTCAATCCTCAATCTTCAATCCCCAAAAATCAATCTCCAATCCTAGATCCTCAAACCCCAATCCTCAGTCCTTAATCCTCAATCAGCAATCCTCAATCGCCAGTCCTGAATCTTCAATCCTCTATGCTCAATTGTCAATCCTCAAGCCTCAGTCCTCAATCCTCAATCATCAACCCTCAAACCTCAATCCTCAACCGTCAGTCCTCGTCCTCAATCCTCAACCCTCAATCCTCAATCCTCAATCTTCAATCATCAGTACTCAATCTTCAATCCTCAATACTCAATACTCAATCGTCAATCCTCAATCCCCAATCCTCATTCTTCAATCCTCAATACCCAATCCTCAATCTTCAATCCTCAATCCTCAATCCTCAATTCTCAATCCTCAATCCTTAATCCTCAGACCTCAAACATCAATATTCAACCCTCAGTCCTCGTCCTGAATCCACAAACCTCAATCCTCAGTCCTCAATATTCAATCATCAATATTCAATCTTCAATCCTTAACCCTCAATCCTCAATCCTCAATCCTCAATCCTCTATCTTCAAACCTCAATCCTCAATCCTCAACACTCAATACTCAATCCTCAATCTTCAATCCTCAATACTCAATCTTCAATCCTCAATCCTCAATCCTGAATCCTCAATCTTCAATCCTCAATACTCAATCTGCAATACTCAATCCTCAATCCTCAATCCTCAATCCTCATTCTTCAATCCTCAATACCCATTCCTCAATCTTCAGTCCTCAATACTCAATCCTCAATCGTCAATCCTCAATCCCCAATCCTCAATCTTCAATGCTCAATCCTCAATCCTCAATCCTCAATCCTCAATCCTCAATCTTCAATCCTCAATACCCAATCTTCAATCCACAATCCTCAATCCTCAATCCTCAATCCTCAATCCTCAATCCTGAATCCTCAATCTTCAATCCTCAATACTCAATCTGCAATCCTCAATCCTCAATCCTCAATCCTCAATCCTCATTCTTCAATCCTCAATACCCATTCCTCAATCTTCAATCCTCAATCTTCAATCCTCAACTCTCAATCCTCAATCCTTAATCCTCTGACATCAAACATCAATATGCAACCCTCAGTCCTCGTCCTCAATCCACAACCCTCAATCCTCAGTCCTCAATATTCAATCTTCAATCCTCAATACTAAATCCTCAATCTTCAATCCTCAATACTCAATCTTCAATCCTCAATACTCAATCCGCAATCCTCAATCCTCAATCTTCAATCCTCAATACTCAATCTTCAATCCTCAACCCTCAATCCTCAATCCTCAATCCTCATTCTTCAATCCTCAATACCCAATCCTCAATCTTCAATCCTCAGTCCTCAATCCTCAAGCCTCAATCCTCAATCCTCATTCTTCAATCCTCAATACCCAATCCTGAATCTTCAATCCGCAATCCTCATTCTTCAATCCTCAATACCCAATCCTCAATCTTCAACCCTCAATCCTCTATCCCCAATCCTCAATTCTAAATCCTAATTCTTCAATCCTCAATACCCAATCCTCAATCTTCAATCCTCAATGCTCAATCCTCAATCATCAATCCTCAATCTTCAATACTCATTCCCCAATCCTCAATCCCCAACCCTCAATCTTCAACCATCAATCCTCATTGTCCAACACTGAATCCTCAATCCTCAATCCTCAATCCTCAATCCTCAATCTTCAATACTCAATCTTCAATCCTCAATCCTCAATCCTCAATCCTCAATCCTCAATCTTCAATCCTCAATCCTCAATCCTCAATCCTCAATCTTCATTCCTCAATACTCAATCTGCAATCCTCAATCCTCAAACCTCAATCCTCAATCCTCATTCTTCAAACCTCAATACCCAATCCTCAATCTTCAATCCTCAATCCTCAATCCTCAATTCTCAATCCTCAATCCTTAATCCTCAGACCTCAAACATCAATATTCAACCCTCAGTCCTCGTCCTCAATCCACAACCTTCAATACTCAGTCCTCAATATTCAATCATCAATATGCAATCTACAATCCTCAATCCTCAATCCTCAGCCGTCAATCCTCAATCCTCAATCTTCAAACCTCAATCCTCAATCGTCAATACTCAATCCTCAAACTTCAATCCTCAATACTCAATCTTCAATCCTCTATCATCAATCCTCAATCCTCAATCCTCAATCTTCAATCCTCAATACTCAATCTTCAGTCCTCAATCCTCAATCCTCAATCCTCAATCCTCATTCTTCAATCCTCAATACCCAATCCTCAATCTTCAATCCTTAATCCTCAATCCTCAATCCTCAATCCTCAATCCTCATTCTTCAATCCTCAATACCCAATCCTCAATCTTCAATCCTCAATCCTCAATCCTCAATTCTCAATCCTCAATCCTCAGTCCTCAGTCCTCAAACCTCAATCCTCAACCCTCAGACCTCATCCTCAATCCTCAATCCTCAATCCTCAATCCTCAGCCCTCAGTCCTCAAACCTCAATGCTCAATCCTCAATACCCAATCCTCAATCCTCAATCCTCAATCATCAATCCTCAATCTTCAATACTCATTCCTCAATCCTCAATCCCCAATCCTCAATCTTCAATCATCAATCCTCATTCTTCAATCCTCAATACCCAATCCTCAATCTTCAATCCTCAATCCTCAATCCTCTATCCTCAACCCTCAATCCTCATTCTTCAATCCTCAATACCCAATCCTCAATCTTCAATCCTCAATCCTCTATCCTCAATCCTCAATCCTCAATCCTCAATCCTCAATCCTCAATCCTCAATCCTCAATCCTCAATCCTCAGTCATAAATCCTCTATCTTCAATACTCAAGCGTCAATCCTCAGTCCTCAATCCTCAATCTTCAATCCTCGCTCCTCAAACCTCAATCCTCAACCCTCAGTCCTCATCCTCAATTCTCAATTAGCAATCCTCAATCCTCAATCCTCAATCTTCAAACCCAATAATCAATCTCCAATCCTAGATCCTGAATCCCCAATCCTCAATCCTTAATCCTCAATCTTCAATCCTCAATACTCAATCTTCAATCCTCAATCCCCAATCCTCAATCCTCAATCATCAATCCTCAATCCTCAATCCTCAATCCTCAAACTTCAATCCTCAATACTCAATCCTCAATCCTCAATCATCAATTCTCAATTATCAATCCTCAATATTCAATCATCAATACTCAATCTTCAATCCTCAATCCCCAATCCTCAATCTTCAATGCTCAATCCTCAATCCTCAATCCTCAATCCTCAATCCTCAATTTTCAATCCTCAATACCCAATCTTCAATCCTCAATCCTCAATCCTCAATCCTCAATCCTCAATCCTCAATCCTGAATCCTCAATCTTCAATCCTCAATACTCAATCTGCAATCCTCAATCCTCAATCCTCAATCCTCAATACTCATCCTTCAGTCCTCAATACACATTCCTCAATCTTCAATCCTCAATCCTCAATCCTCAATTCTCAATCCTCAATCCTTAATCCTCAGACCTCAAGCATCAATATTCAACCCTCAGCCCTCGTTCTCAATCCACAACCCTCAATCCTCAGTCCTCAATATTCAATCTTCAATCCTCAATACCCAATCCTCAATCTTCAATCCTCAATCCTCAATCCTCAATCCTCATCCTCAATCCTCATTCTTCAATCCTCAATACCCAATCCTCAATCTTCAAGCCTCAATCCTCATTCTTCAATCCTCAATACCCAATCCTCAATCTTCAACCCTGAATCCTCTATTCTCAATCCTCAGCTCTCAATCCTAATTCTTCAATCCTCAATACCCAATCCTCAATCTTCAATCCTGAATCCTCAATCCTCAATCATCAATCCTCAATCTTCAATACTCATTCCTCAATCCTCAATCCCCAATACTCAATCTTCAACCATCAATCCTCATTGTCCAACACTGAATCCTCAATCCTGAATCCTCAAACCTCAATCCTCAATCTTCAATCCTCAATCGTCAATATTCAGTCCTCAATACTCAATCTTCAATTCTCAATCTTCAATCCTCAGTCCTCAATACCCAATCCTCAGTACCCAATCCTCAACCCTCAATCTTCAATCCTCAATACTCAATCTTCAATCCTCTATCCTCAATCCTCAATCCTCAATCCTCATTCTTCAATCCTCAATACTCAATCCTCAATCTGCAATCCTCAATCCTCAATCCTCAATCCTCAATCCTCAATCCTCAATCCTCATTCTTCAATCCTCAATACCCAATCCTCAATCTTCAATCCTCAATCCTCAATCCTCAATCCTCAATCCTCAATCCTCAATCCTCAGTCCTCAGTCCTCAAACCTCAATCCTCAACCCTCAGCCCTCATGCTCAATCCTCAATCCTCAATCCTCAATCCTCAATCCTCAATCCTCTATCTTCAAACCTCAATCCTCTATCCTCAACACTCAATACTCAATCCTCAATCTTCAATCCTCAATACTCAATCTTCAATCCTCAATCCTCAATCCTCAATCCTCAGTCCTCAATCTTCAATCCTCAATACTCAATTTTCAATCCTCAATCCTCAATCCTCAATCCCCAATCGTCATTCTTCAATCCTCAATACCCAATCCTCAATCTTCAACCCACAATCCTCAATCATCAATTCTCAATCCTCAATCCTCAATCCTCAGGCATCAAACATCAATATTCAACCCTCAGTCCTCGTCCTCAATCCACAACCCTCAATCCTCAAACCTCATTCCTCAACCGTCAGTCCTCGTCCTCAATCCTCAACCCTCAATCCTCAATCCTCAATCTTCAATCATCAATACTCAACCTTCAATCCTCAATACTCAATCCTCACTCGTCAATCCTCAATCCCCAATCCTCACTCTTCAATGCTCAATCCTCAATCCTCAATCCTCAATCCTCAATCTTCAATCCTCAATCGTCAATCTTCAGTCCTCAATACTCAATCTTCAATTCTCCATCTTCGATCCTCAATCCTCAATCCTCAATCCTCAGTACTCAATCCTCAATCCTCAATCCTCAATACCCAATCCTCAATCTTCAATCCTCAATCCTCAATCCTCAATTCTCAATCCTCAATCCTCAGTCCTCAGTCCTCAAACCTCAATCCTCAACCCTCAGACCTCATCCTCAATCCTCAATCCTCAATCCTCAATCCTCAGCCCTCAGTCCTCAAACCTCAATGCTCAATCCTCAATACCCAATCCTCAATCCTCAATCCTCAATCATCAATCCTCAATCTTCAATACTCATTCCTCAATCCTCAATCCCCAATCCTCAATCTTCAATCATCAATCCTCATTCTTCAATCCTCAATACCCAATCCTCAATCTTCAATCCTCAATCCTCAATCCTCTATCCTCAACCCTCAATCCTCATTCTTCAATCCTCAATACCCAATCCTCAATCTTCAATCCTCAATCCTCTATCCTCAATCCTCAATCCTCAATCCTCAATCCTCAATCCTCAATCCTCAATCCTCAATCCTCAATCCTCAGTCATAAATCCTCTATCTTCAATACTCAAGCGTCAATCCTCAGTCCTCAATCCTCAATCTTCAATCCTCGCTCCTCAAACCTCAATCCTCTACCCTCAGTCCTCATCCTCAATTCTCAATTAGCAATCCTCAATCCTCAATCCTCAATCTTCAAACCCAATAATCAATCTCCAATCCTAGATCCTGAATCCCCAATCCTCAATCCTTAATCCTCAATCTTCAATCCTCAATACTCAATCTTCAATCCTCAATCCCCAATCCTCAATCCTCAATCATCAATCCTCAATCCTCAATCCTCAATCCTCAAACTTCAATCCTCAATACTCAATCCTCAATCCTCAATCATCAATTCTCAATTATCAATCCTCAATATTCAATCATCAATACTCAATCTTCAATCCTCAATCCCCAATCCTCAATCTTCAATGCTCAATCCTCAATCCTCAATCCTCAATCCTCAATCCTCAATTTTCAATCCTCAATACCCAATCTTCAATCCTCAATCCTCAATCCTCAATCCTCAATCCTCAATCCTCAATCCTGAATCCTCAATCTTCAATCCTCAATACTCAATCTGCAATCCTCAATCCTCAATCCTCAATCCTCAATACTCATCCTTCAGTCCTCAATACACATTCCTCAATCTTCAATCCTCAATCCTCAATCCTCAATTCTCAATCCTCAATCCTTAATCCTCAGACCTCAAGCATCAATATTCAACCCTCAGTCCTCGTTCTCAATCCACAACCCTCAATCCTCAGTCCTCAATATTCAATCTTCAATCCTCAATACCCAATCCTCAATCTTCAATCCTCAATCCTCAATCCTCAATCCTCATCCTCAATCCTCATTCTTCAATCCTCAATACCCAATCCTCAATCTTCAAGCCTCAATCCTCATTCTTCAATCCTCAATACCCAATCCTCAATCTTCAACCCTGAATCCTCTATTCTCAATCCTCAGCTCTCAATCCTAATTCTTCAATCCTCAATACCCAATCCTCAATCTTCAATCCTGAATCCTCAATCCTCAATCATCAATCCTCAATCTTCAATACTCATTCCTCAATCCTCAATCCCCAATACTCAATCTTCAACCATCAATCCTCATTGTCCAACACTGAATCCTCAATCCTGAATCCTCAAACCTCAATCCTCAATCTTCAATCCTCAATCGTCAATATTCAGTCCTCAATACTCAATCTTCAATTCTCAATCTTCAATCCTCAGTCCTCAATACCCAATCCTCAGTACCCAATCCTCAACCCTCAATCTTCAATCCTCAATACTCAATCTTCAATCCTCTATCCTCAATCCTCAATCCTCAATCCTCATTCTTCAATCCTCAATACTCAATCCTCAATCTGCAATCCTCAATCCTCAATCCTCAATCCTCAATCCTCAATCCTCAATCCTCATTCTTCAATCCTCAATACCCAATCCTCAATCTTCAATCCTCAATCCTCAATCCTCAATCCTCAATCCTCAATCCTCAATCCTCAGTCCTCAGTCCTCAAACCTCAATCCTCAACCCTCAGCCCTCATGCTCAATCCTCAATCCTCAAGCCTCAATCCTCAATCCTCAATCCTCTATCTTCAAACCTCAATCCTCTATCCTCAACACTCAATACTCAATCCTCAATCTTCAATCCTCAATACTCAATCTTCAATCCTCAATCCTCAATCCTCAATCCTCAGTCCTCAATCTTCAATCCTCAATACTCAATTTTCAATCCTCAATCCTCAATCCTCAATCCCCAATCGTCATTCTTCAATCCTCAATACCCAATCCTCAATCTTCAACCCACAATCCTCAATCATCAATTCTCAATCCTCAATCCTCAATCCTCAGGCATCAAACATCAATATTCAACCCTCAGTCCTCGTCCTCAATCCACAACCCTCAATCCTCAAACCTCATTCCTCAACCGTCAGTCCTCGTCCTCAATCCTCAACCCTCAATCCTCAATCCTCAATCTTCAATCATCAATACTCAACCTTCAATCCTCAATACTCAATCCTCACTCGTCAATCCTCAATCCCCAATCCTCACTCTTCAATGCTCAATCCTCAATCCTCAATCCTCAATCCTCAATCTTCAATCCTCAATCGTCAATCTTCAGTCCTCAATACTCAATCTTCAATTCTCCATCTTCGATCCTCAATCCTCAATCCTCAATCCTCAGTACTCAATCCTCAATCCTCAATCTTCAATCCTCAACACTCAATATTCAATCCTCATTCTTCAATCCTCAATACCTAATCCTCAATCTTCAATCCTCAGTCCTCAATCCTCAGTTCTCAATCCTCAATCCTCAATCCTCGTTCCACAAACCTCAATACTCAATTCTCAATCCTCAATCCTCAGTCCTCAGTCCTCAAACCTCAATTCTCAACCCTCAGCCCTCATCCTCAATCCTCAATCCTCAATCCTCAATCCTCAGCCCTCAGTCCTCAAACATCAATGCTCAATTCTCAATACCCAATCCTCAATCCTCAATCCTCAATCATCAATCCTCAATCTTCAATACTCATTCCTCAATCCTCAATCCCCAATCCTCAATCTTCAATCATCAATCCTCAATCTTCAACACTCAATACTCAATCCTCAATCCTCAATACTCAACCATCAATCCTCAATTCTCAATACTCAATCCTCAATCCTCAATCCTCAGGCATCAATACTCAATCTTCAATATTCAATCCTCAATCCTCAATCCTCAATCCACAATCCTCAACCTTCAATACTCAATACTCAATCCTCATTCCTCTATCCTCAACCCTCAATCCTCATTCTTCAATCCTCAATACCCAATCCTCAATCTTCAATCCTCAATCCTCTATCCTCAATCCTCAATCCTCAATCCTCATTCTTCAATCCTCAATACCCAATCCTCAATCTTCAATCCTCGACCCTCAATCCTGAATTCTCAATCCTCAATCCTCAATCCTCAATACTCAGGCATCAATACTCAATCTTCAATATTCAATCCTCAATCCTCAATACTCAATCCACAATCCTCAACCTTCAATGCTCAATACTCAATCCTAAATCCTCAATCCAAAACCCTCAATCCTCATTGTTCAATTCTCAGTACCCAATCCTCAATCTTCAATCCTCAATCCTCAATCCTCAATCCTCAATCCTCAATCCTCATTCTTCAATCCTCAATACCCAATCCTCAATCTTCAATCCTCGATCCTGAATCCTGAATTCTCAATCCTCAATCCTCAGTCCTCAACCATCAATCCTATATTCTCAATGCTCAATAGAATACCCTGAATTCTCAGGATTCTATACTCAAACCTCAATCCTCAACCCTCAGCCCTCATTCTCAATCCTCAAACATCAATCCTCAATCTTCAATCCTCAATACTCAATCCTCAACCCTCAGTCCTCATACTCAATTCTCAATTAGCAATCCTCAATCCTCAATCCTCAATCTTCAATCCCCAAAAATCAATCTCCAATCCTAGATCCTCAATCCCCAATCCTCAGTCCTTAATCCTCAATCTTCAATCCTCAATCGCCAGTCCTCAATCTTCAATCCTCTATGCTCAATCGTCAATCCTCAAGCCTCAGTCCTCAATCCTCAATCCTCAATCCTCAATCCTCAATCCTCAACCGTCAGTCCTCGTCCTCAATCCTCAACCCTCAATCCTCAATCCTCAATCTTCAATCATCAGTACTCAATCCTCAATCCTCAATACTCAATCCTCAATCGTCAATCCTCAATCCCCAATCCTCAATCTTCAATGCTCAATCCTCAATCCTCAATCCTCAATCCTCAATCTTCAATTTTCAATCCTCAATACCCAATCTTCAATCCTCAATCCTCAATCCTCAATCCTCAATCTTCAATCCTCAATCTTCTATCCCCAAAAATCAATCTCCAATCCTAGATCCTCAATCCTCAATCCTCAGTCCTTAATCCTCAATATTCAATCCTCAATCGCCAGTCCTCAATCTTCAATCCTCTATGCTCAATCGTCAATCCTCAAGCCTCAGTCCTCAATCCTCAATCCTGAATCCTCAAACCTCAACCCTCAACCGTCAGTCCTCGTCCTCAATCCTCAACCCTCAATCCTCAATCCTCAATCCTCAATCCTGAATCCTCAATCTTCAATCCTCAATACTCAATCTGCAATCCTCAATCCTCAATCCTCATTCTTCAATCCTCAATCCTCGATCCTCAATCCTCAATCCTCAATCCTGAATCCTCAATCCTCAATCCTCAATCCTCATTCTTCAATCCTCAATACCCAATCCTCAATCTTCTATCCTCGATCCTCAATCCTGAATTCTCAATCCTCAATCCTCAGTCCACAACCATCAATCCTAAATTCTTAATGCTCAATAGAATATCCTGAATCCTCAGGATTCTATACTCAAACCTCAATCCTCAACCCTCAGCCCTCATTCTCAATCCTCAATCCTCAATCCTCAATATTCAATCCCCAATACTCAATCTTCAATCCTCAATCCTGAATCCTCAATCCTCAATCCAGAAACCTCAGTCATAAATTCTCAATATTCAATACTCAATCGTCAATCCTCAGTCCTCAATCCTCAATCCTCAATCCTCGTTCCTCAAACCTCAATCCTCAACCCTCAGTCCTCATCCTCAATTCTCAATTAGCAATCCTCAATCCTCAATCCTCAAACTTCAATCCCCAAAAATCAATCTCCAATCCTAGATCCTCAATCCTCAACCTTCAATCCTCAATACTCAATCCTCAATCCTCAAGCCTCAGTCCTCAATCCTCAATCCTCAATCCTCAAACCTCAATCCTCAACCGTCAGTCCTCGTCCTCAATCCTCAACCCTCAATCCTCAATCCTCAATCTTCAATCATCAATAATCAATCTTCAATCCTCAATCATCAATCCTCAATCCTCAATCCTCAATCCTCAATATTCAACACTCAACCCTCAACCATCAATCCTCAATACTCAACCATCATTCCTCAATTCTCAATACTCAATAGAACATCCTGAACCCTGATGGTTCAATACTCAATCCAGAATATTCAATAGTCAAATTTCAAACCTCAAGCATCAATTCTCAACACTCAATCCTCAACACTCAGTCCTCTCTCTTCAATCCTACATCCTCAACCCTCAATCCTCAAGCGTCAATCCTCAATACTCAATCCTCAATCCTCAATCCTCAATCACCAATCTTCAATCCTCAATACTCAATCTTCAATCCTCAATCCTCAATCCTCAATCCTCAATCCTCAGTCCTCAACCATCAATCCTAAATTCTCAATGCTCAATAGAATATCCTGAATTCTCAGGATTCTATACTCAAACCTCAATCCTCAACCCTCAGCCCTCATTCTCAATCCTCAATCCTCAATCCTCAATATTCAATCCCCAATACTCAATCTTCAATCCTCAATCCTCAATCCTCAATCCTCAATCCTCAATCCTCAATCCTCAGTCATAAATCCTCAATATTCAATACTCAATCGTCAATCCTCAGTCCTCAATCCTCAATCCTCAATCCTCGTTCCTCAAACCTCAATCCTCAACCCTCAGTCCTCATCCTCAATTCTCAATTAGCAATCCTCAATCCTCAATCCTCAACCTTCAATCCCCAAAGATCAATCTCCAATCCTAGATCCTCAATCCCCAATCCTCAGTCCTTAATCCTCAATCTTCAATCCTCAATCGCCAGTCCTGAATCTTCAATCCTCTATGCTCAATCGTCCATCCTCAAGCCTCAGTCCTCAATCCTCAATCCTCAATCCTCAAACCTCAATCCTCAACCGTCAGTCCTCGTCCTCAATACTCAACCCTCAATCCTCAATCCTCAATCTTCAATCATCAGTACTCAATCTTCAATCCTCAATACTCAATACTCAATCGTCAATCCTCAATCCCCAATCCTCATTCTTCAATCCTCAATACAAAATCCTCAATCTTCAATCCTCAATCCTCAATCCTAAATTCTCAATCCTCAATCCTTAATCCTCAGACCTCAAACATCAATATTCAACCCTCAGTCCTCGTCCTCAATCCACAAACCTTAATCCTCAGTCCTCAATATTCAATCATCAATATTCAATCTTCAATCCTCAATCCTCAATCCTCAATCTTCAATCCTCAATATTCAATCTTCAATCCTCAATCCTCAATCCTCAATCCTCAATCTTCAATCCTCAATACTCAATCTTCAATCCTCAATCCTCAATCCTCAATCCCCAATCGTCATTCCTCAATCCTCAATACCCAATCCTCAATCTTCAACCCTCAGTCCTCAATCATCAATACTCAATCCTCAGTCCTCAATCCTCAGGCCTCGAACATCAATATTCAACCCTCAGTCCTCGTCCTCAATCCACAACCCTCAATCCTCAAACCTCATTCCTCAACCGTCAGTACTCGTCCTCAATCCTCAACCCTCAATCCTTAATGCTCAATCTTCAATCATCAATACTCAATCTTCAATCCTCAATACTCAATCCTCAGTCGTCAATCCTCAATACCCAATCCTCACTCTTCAATGCTCAATCCTCAATCCTCAATCCTCAATCCTCATTCTTCAATCCTCAATCGTCAATCTTCAGTCCTCAATACTCAATCTTCAATTCTCAATCTTCGATCCTCAATCCTCAATCCTCAATCCTCAGTACTCAATCCTCAATCCTCAATCCTCAATCCTCGATCCTCAATCTTCAATCCTCAATACTCAATCTTCAATCCTCAATCCTCAATCCTCAATCCTCAATCCTCATTCTTCAATCCTCAATACCCAATCCTCAATCTTCAACACTCAATCCTCTATCCTCAATCCTCAATTCTCAATCCTAATTCTTCAATCCTCAATACCCAATCCTCAATCCTCAATCCTCAATCCCCAATCGTCATTCTTCAATCCTCAATACCCAATCCTCAATCTTCAACCCTCAGTCCTCAATCATCAATTCTCAATCCTCAATCCTCAATCCTCAGGACTCAAACATCAATCCTAAATTCTCAATGCTCAATAGAATATCCTGAATTCTCAGGATTCTATACTCAAACCTCAATCCTCAACCCTCAGCCCTCATTCTCAGTCCTCAATCCTCAATCCTCAATATTCAATCCCCAACACTCAATCTTCAATCCTCAATCCTCAATCCTCAATCCTCAATCCTCAATCCTCAATCCTCAGTCATAAATCCTCAATATTCAATACTCAATCGTCAATCCTCAGTCCTCAATCCTCAATCCTAAATCCTCGTCCCTCAAACCTCAATCCTCAACCCTCAGTCCTCATCCTCAATTCTCAATTAGCAATCCTCAATCCTCAATCCTCAACCTTCAATCCCCAAAGATCAATCTCCAATCCTAGATCCTCAATCCCCAATCCTCAGTCCTTAATCCTCAATCTTCAATCCTCAATCGCCAGTCCTGAATCTTCAATCCTCTATGCTCAATCGTCCATCCTCAAGCCTCAGTCCTCAATCCTCAATCCTCAATCCTCAAACCTCAATCCTCAACCGTCAGTCCTCGTCCTCAATACTCAACCCTCAGTCCTCAATCCTCAATCTTCAATCATCAGTACTCAATCTTCAATCCTCAATACTCAATACTCAATCGTCAATCCTCAATCCCCAATCCTCATTCTTCAATCCTCAATACCCAATCCTCAATCTTCAATCCTCAATCCTCAATCCTAAATTCTCAATCCTCAATCCTTAATCCTCAGACCTCAAACATCAATATTCAACCCTCAGTCCTCGTCCTCAATCCACAACCCTCAATCCTCAGTCCTCAATATTCAATCATCAATATTCAATCTTCAATCCTTAATCTTCAATCCTCAATTCTCAATACTCAATCATCAATCCTCAATCTTCAATACTCATTCCTCAATCCTCAATCCCCAATACTCAATCTTCAACCATCAATCCTCATTGTCCAACACTGAATCCTCAATCCTCAATCCTCAAACCTCAATCCTCAATCTTCAATCCTCAATCGTCAATATTCAGTCCTCAATACTCAATCTTCAATTCTCAATCTTCAATCCTCAGTCCTCAATACTCTATCCTCAGTACTCAATCCTCAACCCTCAATCTTCAATCCTCAATACTCAATCTTCAATCCTCTATCCTCAATCCTCAATCCTCAATCCTCATTCTTCAATCCTCAATACTCAATCCTCAATCTTCAATCCTCAATCCTCAATCCTCAATCCTCAATCCTCAATCCTCAATCCTCAATCCTGAATCCTCAATCTTCAATCCTCAATACTCAATCTGCAATCCTCAATCCTCAATCCTCAATCCTCAATCCTCATTCTTCAGTCCTCAATACCCATTCCTCAATCTTCAATCCTCAATCCTCAATCCTCAATTCTCAATCCTCAATCCTTAATCCTCAGACCTCAAACATCAATATTCAACCCTCAGTCCTCGTTCTCAATCCACAACCCTCAATCCTCAGTCCTCAATATTCAATCTTCAATCCTCAATACTCAATCCTCAATCTTCAATCCTCAATACTCAATCTTCAATGCTCAATACTCAGTCCTCATTCCTCAACCCTCAATCTTCAATCCTCAATACTCACTCTTCAATCCTCTATCCTCAATCCTCAATCCTCGATCCTCATTCTTCAATCCTCAATACCCAATCCTCAATCTTCAATCCTCAATCCTCAATCCTCAATCCTCATCCTCAATCCTCGTTCTTCAATCCTCAATACCCAGTCCTCAATCTTCAATCCTCAATCCTCATTCTTCAATCCTCAATACCCAATCCTCAATCTTCAACCCTGAATCCTCTATTCTCAATCCTCAACACTCAATCCTAATTCTTCAATCCTCAATACCCAATCCTCAATCTTCAATCCTCAATTCTCAATCCTCAATCATCAATCCTCAATCTTCAATACTCATTCCTCAATCCTCAATCCCCAATACTCAATCTCCAACCATCAATCCTCATTGTCCAACACTGAATCCTCAATCCTCAATCCTCAAACCTCAATCCTCAATCTTCAATCCTCAATCGTCAATATTCAGTCCTCAATACTCAATCTTCAATTCTCAATCTTCAATCCTCAGTCCTCAATACTCTATCCTCAGTACTCAATCCTCAACCCTCAATCTTCAATCCTCAATACTCAATCTTCAATCCTCTATCCTCAATCCTCAATCCTCAATCCTCATCCTTCAATCCTCAATACTCAATCCTCAATCTTCAATCCTCAATCCTCAATCCTCAATCCTCAATCCTCAATCCTCAATCCTCATTCTTCAATCCTCAATACCCAATCCTCAATCTTCAATCCTCAATCCTCAATCCTCAATCCTCAATCCTCAATCCTGAATCCTCAATCTTCAATCCTCAATACTCAATCTGCAATCCTCAATCCTCAATCCTCAATCCTCAATCCTCATTCATCAATCCTCAATACCCATTCCTCAATCTTCAATCCTCAATCTTCAATCCTCAATTCTCAATCCTCAATCCTTAATCCTCTGACATCAAACATCAATATTCAACCCTCAGTCCTCGTCCTCAATCCACAACCCTCAATCCTCAGTCCTCAATATTCAATCATCAATATTCAATCTTCAATCCTCAATCCTCAATCCTCAATCCTCATTCTTCAATCCTCAATACCCATTCCTCAATCTTCAGTCCTCAATACTCAATCCTCAATCGTCAATCCTCAATCCCCAATCCTCAATCTTCAATGCTCAATCCTCAATCCTCAATCCTCAATCCTCAATCCTCAATCCTCAATCTTCAATCCTCAATACCCAATCTTCAATCCACAATCCTCAATCCTCAATCCTCAATCCTCAATCCTCAATCCTGAATCCTCAATCTTCAATCCTCAATATTCAATCAGCAATCCTCAATCCTCAATCCTCAATCCTCAATCCTCATTCTTCAATCCTCAATACCCATTCCTCAATCTTCAATCCTCAATCTTCAATCCTCAATTCTCAATCCTCAATCCTTAATCCTCTGACATCAAACATCAATATTCAACCCTCAGTCCTCGTCCTCAATCCACAACCCTCAATCCTCAGTCCTCAATATTCAATCTTCAATCCTCAATACTCAATCCTCAATCTTCAATCCTCAATACTCAATCTTCAATCCTCAATACTCAATCCGCAATCCTCAATCCTCAATCTTCAATCCTCAATACTCAATCTTCAATCCTCAACCCTCAATCCTCAATCCTCAATCCTCACTCTTCAATCCTCAATACCCAATCCTCAATCTTCAATCCTCAGTCCTCAATCCTCAAGCCTCAATCCTCAATCCTCATTCTTCAATCCTCAACACCCAATCCTCAATCTTCAATGCTCAATACTCAATCCTAAATCCTTAATCCTAAACCCTCAATCCTCATTCTTCAATCCTCAATACCCAATCCTCAATCTTCAATCCTCAATCCTCAATCCTCAATCCTCAATCCTCAATCCTCAATCCTCATTCTTCAATCCTCAATACCCAATCCTCAATCTTCAATCCTCGATCCTGAATCCTGAATTCTCAATCCTCAATCCTCAGTCCTCAACCATCAATCCTATATTCTCAATGCTCAATAGAATATCCTGAATTCTCAGGACTCTATACTCAAACCTCAATCCTCAACCCTCAATCCTCAATCCTCAATCCTCAATCCTCAATCCTCAATCCTCAATCCTCAGTCATAAATCCTCTATCTTCAATACTCAATCGTCAATCCTCAGTCCTCAATACTCAATCCTCAATCCTCGCTCCTCAAACCTCAATCCTCAACCCTCAGTCCTCATCCTCAATTCTCAATTAGCAATCCTCAATCCTCAATCCTCAATCTTCAAACCCAATAATCAATCTCCAATCCTAGATCCTCAATCCCCAATCCTCAATCCTTAATCCTCAATCTTCAATCCTCAATACTCAATCTTCAATCCTCAATCCTCAATCCTCAATCCTCGATCCTCATTCTTCAATCCTCAATACCCAATCCTCAATCTTCAATCCTCAATCCTCAATCCTCAATCCTCATCCTCAATCCTCATTCTTCAATCCTCAATACCCAATCCTCAATCTTCAATCCTCAATCCTCATTCTTCAATCCTCAATCCCCAATCCTCAATCTTCAACCCTGAATCCTCTATTCTCAATCCTCAACTCTCAATCCTAATTCTTCAATCCTCAATACCCAATCCTCAATCTTCAATCCTCAATTCTCAATCCTCAATCATCAATCCTCAATCTTCAATACTCATTCCTCAATCCTCAATCCCCAATACTCAATCTTCAACCATCAATCCTCATTGTCCAACACTGAATCCTCAATCCTCAATCCTCAAACCTCAATCCTCATTCTTCAATCCTCAATACTCAATCCTCAATCTTCAATCCTCAATCCTCAATCCTCAATCCTCAATCCTCAATCCTCAATCCTCATTCTTCAATCCTCAATACCCAATCCTCAATCTTCAATCCTCAATCCTCAATCCTCAATCCTCAGTCCTCAATCCTGAATCCTCAATCTTCAATCCTCAATACTCAATCTGAAATCCTCAATCCTCAATCCTCAATCCTCAATCCTCATTCTTCAATCCTCAGTACCCATTCCTCAATCTTCAATCCTCAATCTTCAATCCTCAATTCTCAATCCTCAATCCTTAATCCTCTGACATCAAACATCAATATTCAACCCTCAGTCCTCGTCCTCAATCCACAACCCTCAATCCTCAGTCCTCAATATTCAATCATCAATATTCAATCTTCAATCCTTAATCTTCTATCCTCAATCCCCAATCCTCACTCTTCAATGCTCAATCCTCAATCCTCAATCCTCAATCCTCAATCTTCAATCCTCAATCGTCAATCTTCAGTCCTCAATACTCAATCTTCAATTCTCAATCTTCGATCCTCAATCCTCAATCCTCAATCCTCAGTACTCAATCCTCAATCCTCAATCTTCAATCCTCAATACTCAATCTTCAATCCTCAATACTCAATCCTCAATCCTCAGTCCTCAATCTTCAATCCTCTATTCTCAATCCTCAATCTTCAATCCTCAATACTCAATCTGCAATCCTCAAACCTCAAAAGTCAATCCTCAATCCTCATTCTTCAATCCTCAACACCCAATCCTCAATCTTCAATCCTCAAAAGTCAATCCTCAATACTCATTCTTCAATCCTCAATACCCAATCCTCAATCTTCAATTCTCAATCCTCAATACTTAATTCTCAATCCTCAATCCTCAATCCTCGTTCCTCAAACCTCAATCCTCAACCCTCAGTCCTCATCCTCAATTCTCAATTAGCAATCCTCAATCCTCAATCCTCAATCTTCAATCCCCAAAAATCAATCTCCAATCCTAGATCCTCAAACCCCAATCGTCAGTCCTTAATCCTCAATCAGCAATCCTCAATCGCCAGTCCTGAATCTTCAATCCTCTATGCTCTATCGTCAATCCTCAAGCCTCAGTTCTCAATCCTCAATCCTCAACCCTCAAACCTCAATCCTCAACCGTCAGTCCTCGTCCTCAATCCTCAACCCTCAATCCTCAATCCTCTATCTTCAATCATCAGTACTCAATCTTCAATCCTCAATACTCAATACTCAATCGTCAATCCTCAATCCCCAATCCTCATTCTTCAATCCTCAATACCCAATCCTCAATCTTCAATCCTCAATCCTCTATCCTCAATTCTCAATCCTCAATCCTTAATCCTCAGACCTCAAACATCAATATTCAACCCTCAGTCCTCGTCCTCAATCCACAAACCTCAATCCTCAGTCCTCACTATTCAATCATCAATATTCAATCTTCAATCCTTAATCTTCAATCCTCAATCCTCAATCCTCAATCCTCTATCTTCAAACCTCAATCCTCAATCCTCAACACTCAATACTCAATCCTCAATCTTCAATCCTCAATACTCAATCTTCAATCCTCAATCCTCAATCCTGAATCCTCAATCTTCAATCCTCAATACTCAATCTGCAATACTCAATCCTCAATCCTCAATCCTCAATCCTCATTCTTCAATCCTCAATACCCATTCCTCAATCTTCAGTCCTCAATACTCAGTCCTCAATCGTCAATCCTCAATACCCATTCCTCAATCTTCAGTCCTCAATACTCAGTCCTCAATCGTCAATCCTCAATCCCCAATCCTCAATCTTCAATGCTCAATCCTCAATCCTCAATCCTCAATCCTCAATCCTCAATCTTCAATCCTCAATACCCAATCTTCAATCCACAATCCTCAAGCCTCAATCCTCAATCCTCATTCTTCAATCCTCAATACCCAATCCTCAATCTTCAATCCTCAACCCTCAATCCTCAATTCTCAATCCTCAATCCTCAGTCCTCAGTCCTCAAACCTCAATCCTCAACCCTCAGCCCTCATCCTCAATCCTCAATCCTCAATCCTCAATCCTCAGCCCTCAGTCCTCAAACCTCAATGCTCAATCCTCAATACCCAATCCTCAATCCTCAATCTTCAATCCTCAATCCTCAATCCTCAATTCTCAATCCTCAATCCTTAATCCTCAGACCTCAAACATCAATATTCAACCCTCAGACCTCGTCCTCAATCCACAACATTCAATACTCAGTCCTCAATATTCAATCATCAATATGCAATCTTCAATCCTCAATCCTCAATCCTCAGCCCTCAATCCTCAATCCTCAATCTTCAAACCTCAATCCTCAATCGTCAATACTCAATCCTCAAACTTCAATCCTCAATACTCAATCTTCAATGCTCAATCCTCATTCTTCAATCCTCAATACCCAATCCTCAATCTTCAATCCTCAATACTCAATCCTCAATTCTCGATCCTCAATCCTCAGTCCTCAGTCCTCAAATCTCAATCCTCAACCCTCAGCCCTCATCCTCAATCCTCAGTCCTCAATCCTCAATCCTCAGCCCTCAGTCCTCAAACCTCAATGCTCAATCCTCAATACCCAATCCTCAATCCTCAATCCTCAATCATCAATCCTCAATCTTCAATACTCATTCCTCAATCCTCAATCCCCAATCCTCAATCTTCAATCATCAATCCTCAATCTTCAACACTCAATACTCAATCCTCAATCCTCAATGCTCAACCATCAATCCTCAATTCTCAATACTCAATCCTCAATCCTCAATCCTCAGGCATCAATACTCAATCTTCAATATTCAATCCTCAATCCTCAATCCTCAATCCACAATCCTCAACCTTCAATACTCAATACTCAATCCTCAATCCTCTATCCTCAACCCTCAATCCTCATTCTTCAATCCTCAATACCCAATCCTCAATCTTCAATCCTCAATCCTCTATCCTCAATCCTCAATCCTCAATCCTCATTCTTCAATCCTCAATACCCAATCCTCAATCTTCAATGCTCAATACTCAATCCTAAATCCTCAATCCTAAACCCTCAATCCTCATTCTTCAATCCTCAATACCCAATCCTCAATCTTCAATCCTCAATCCTCAATCCTCAATCCTCAATCCTCAATCCTCATTCTTCAATCCTCAATCCGCAATCCTCAATCCTCAATCCTCAATCTTCAATCCTCAATCGTCAATCTTCAGTCCTCAATACTCAATCTTCAATTCTCAATCTGCGATCTTCAATCCTCAATCCTCAATCCTCAGTACTCAATCCTCAATCCTCAATCCTCAATCCCCAATCCTCAATCTTCAACCCTCAATACTCAATCTTCAATCCTCAATCCTCAATCCTCAATCCTCAATCCTCATTCTTCAATCCTCAATACCCAATCCTCAATCTTCAACCCTCAATCCTCTATCCTCAATCCTCAATACTCAATCCCAATTCTTCAATCCTCAATACCCAATCCTCAATCTTCAATCCTCAATCCTCAATCCTCAATCATCAATCCTCAATATTCAATACTCAATCCCCAATTCACAATCTTCAACCATCAATCCGCATTGTCCAACACTGAATACTCAATCCTCAATCCTCAATCCTCAATCCTCAATCTTCAATACTCAATCGTCAATATTCAGTGCTCAATACTCAATCTTCAATTCTCAATCTTCAATCCTCAGTCCTCAATCCTCAATCCTCAATCCTCAATCCTCAATCTTCAATCCTCAATCCTCAATCCTCAATCTTCAATCCTCAATACTCAATCTGCAATCCTCAATCCTCAAACCTCAATCATCAATCCTCATTCTTCAAACCTCAATACCCAATCCTCAATCTTCAATCCTCAATCCTCAATCCTCAATTCTCAATCCTCAATCCTTAATCCTCAGACTTCAGACATCAATATTCAACCCTCAGTCCTCGCCCTCAATCCACAACCTTCAATCCTCAGTCCTCAATATTCAATCATCAATATGCAATCTTCAATCCTCAATGCTCAATACTCAACCATCAATCCTCAATCCTCAATCTTCAAACCTCAATCCTCAATGGTCTATACTCAATCCTCTACCTTCAATCCTCAATACTCAATCTTCAATCCTCAATCCTCAATCCTCAAACCTCAATCCTCAATCCTCAATACCCAATCATCAATCTTCAGTCCTCAATCCTCAATCCTCAATCCTCAATCCTCAATCCTCAGGCATCAATACTCAATCTTCAATATTCAATCCTCAATCCTCAATCCTCAATCCACAATCCTCAACATTCAATACTCAATACTCAATCCTAAATCCTCAATCCTAAACCCTCAATCCTCATTCTTCAATCCTCAATACCCAATCCTCAATCTTCAATCCTCAATCCTCAATCCTCAATCCTCAATCCTCAATCCTCGTTCTTCAATCCTCAATACCCAATCCTCAATCTTCAATCCTCGATCCTGAATCCTGAATTCTCAATCCTCAATCCTCAGTCCTCAACCATCAATCCTATATTCTCAATGCTCAATAGAATATCCTGAATTCTCAGGATTCTATACTAAAACCTCAATCCTCAACCCTCAGCCCTCATTCTCAATCCTCAAACCTCAATCCTCAATATTCAATCCTCAATACTCAATCTTCAATCCTCAATCCTCAATCCTCAATCCTCAATCCTCAATCCTCAATCCTCAGTCATAAATCCTCTATCTTCAATACTCAATTGTCAATCCTCAGTCCTCAATCCTCAATCCTCAATCCTCGTTCCTCAAACCTCAATCCTCAACCCTCAGTCCTCATCCTCAATTCTCAATTAGCAATCCTCAATCCTCAATCCTCAATCTTCAATCCCCAAAAATCAATCTCCAATCCTAGATCCTCAATCCCCAATCCTCAGTCCTTAATCCTCAATCTTCAATCCTCAATCGCCCGTCCTCAATCTTCAATCCTCTATGCTCAATCGTCAATCCTCAAGCCTCAGTCCTCAATCCTCAATCCTCAATCCTCAAACCTCAATCCTCAACCGTCAGTCCTCGTCTTCAATCCTCAACCCTCAATCCTCAATCCTCAATCTTCAATCATCAGTAATCAATCTTCAATCCTCAATACTCAATCCTCAATCGTCAATCCTCAATCCCCAATCCTCAATCTTCAATGCTCAATCCTCAATCCTCAATCCTCAATGCTCAATCCTCAATTTTCAATCCTCAACGCCCAATCTTCAATCCTCAATACTCAATCTTCAATCCTCAATACTCAATCTGCAATCCTCAATCCTCAATCCTCAATCCTCAATCCTCATTCTTCAATCCTCAATACCCAATCCTCAATCTTCAACCCTCAGTCCTCAATCATCAATTCTCAATCCTCAATCCTCAATCCTCAGGCCTCAAACATCAATATTCAACCCTCAGTCCTCGTTCTCAATCCACAACCCTCAATCCTCAAACCTCAATCCTCAACCGTCAGTCCTCGTCCTCAATCCTCAACCCTCAATCCTCAATCCTCAATCTTCAATCTTCAATACTCAATCTTCAATCCTCAATACTCAATCCTCAATCCTCAATCCTCAATCCTCAGTCATAAATCCTCAATCTTCAATACTCAATCGTCAATCCTCAGTCCTCAATCCTCAATCCTCAATCCTCGTACCTCAAACCTCAATCCTCAACCCTCAGTCCTCATCCTCAATTCTCAATTCTCAATCCTCAATCCTCAATCCTCAATCTTCAACCCCAATAATCAATCTCCAATCCTAGATCCTCATTCCCCAATCCTCAATCCCTAATCCTCAATCTTCATCCTCAATACTCAATCTTCAATCCTCAATCCTCAATCCTCAATCCTCAATCCTCTGTCCTCAATCCTGAATCCTCAACCTTCAATCCTCAATACTCAATCTGCAATCCTCAATCCTCAATCCTCAATCCTCAATCCTCAATCCTCATTCTTCAATCCTCAATACCCAATCCTCAATCTTCAATCCTCAATCCTCAATCATCAATTCTCAATCCTCAATCCTCAATCCTCAGACCTCAAACATCAATATTCAACCCTCAGTCCTCGTCCTCAATCCACAACCCTCAATACTCAATCCTCAGTCTTCAATCATCAATATTCAATCTTCTATCCCCAATACTCAATCCTCAATACTCAATCCTCGATCCTCAAACCTCAATCATCAATCCTCAATCCTCAATCCTCAATCCTCAGTCTTCAATCCTCAATACTCAATCTGCAATCCTCAATCCTCAATCCTCAATCCTCAATCCTCATTCTTCAGTCCTCAGTACCCATTCCTCAATCTTCAATCCTCAATCCTCAATCCTCAATTCTCAATCCTCAATCCTTAATCCTCACACCTCAAACATCAATATTCAACCCTCAGTCCTCGTCCTCAACCCACAACCCTCAATCCACAGTCCTCAATATTCAATCTTCAATCCTCAATACTCAATCCTCAATCTTCAATCCTCAATACTCAATCTTCAATCCTCAATACTCAATCCTCAATCCTCAATCCTCAATCTTCAATCCTCAACACTCAATCTTCAATCCTCAATCCTCAATCCTCAATCCTCAATCCTCATTCTTCAATCCTCAATGCCCAATCCTCATTCTTCAATCCTCAATACCCAATCCTCAATCTTCAATCCTCAATCCTCAACCCTCAATTCTCAATCCTCAATCCTCAGTCCACAGTCCTCAAACCTCAATGCTCAATCCTCAATACCCAATCCTCAATCCTCAATACTCAATCATCAATCCTCAATCTTCAATACTCATTCCTCAATCCTCAATCCCCAATCCTCAATCTTCAATCATCAATCCTCAATCTTCAACACTTAATCCTCAACCCTCAATCCTCAATACTCAACCATCAATCCTCAATTCTCAATACTCAATCCTCAATCCTCAATCCTCAGGCATCAATACTCAATCTTCAATATTCAATCCTCGATCCTCAATCCTCAATCCACAATCCTCAACCTTCAATACTCAATACTCAATCATCAATCCTCAATCCTCAACCCTCAATCCTCATTCTTCAATCCTCAATACCCAATCCTCAATCTTCAATCCTCAATCCTCAATCCTCAATCCTCAATCCTCAATCCTCATTCTTCAATCCTCAATAACCAATCCTCAATCTTCAATCCTCAATCCTCAATCCTCAATCCTCAATCCTCAGTCATAAATCCTCAATCTTCAATACTCAATCGTCAATCCTCAGTCCTCAACCCTCAATCCTCAATCCTCGTTCCTCAAACCTCAATCCTCAACCCTCAGTCCTCATCCTCAATTCTCAATTAGCAAACCTCAATCCTCAATCCTCAATCTTCAATCCCCAAAAATCAACCTCCAATACTAGATCCTCAACCCCAATCCTCAGTCCTTAATCCTCAATCTTCAATCCTCAATCGCCAGTCCTCAATCTTCAATCCTCTATGCTCAATCGTCAATCCTCAAGCCTCAGTCCTCAACCCTCAATCCTCAATCCTCAAACCTCAATCCTCAACCGTCAGTCCTCGTCCTCAATCCTCAACCCTCAATCCTCAATCCTCAATCTTCAATCATCAGTACTCAATCTTCAATCCTCAATACTCAATCCTCAATCGTCAATCCTCAATCCCCAATCCTCATTCTTCAATCCTCAATACCCAATCCTCAATCTTCAATCCTCAATCCTCAATCCTCAATTCTCAATCCTCAATCCTTAATCCTCAGACCTCAAACATCAATATTCAACCCTCAGTCCTCGTCCTCAATCCACAAACCTCAATCCTCAGTCCTCAATATTCAATCATCAATATTCAATCTTCAATCCTTAATCCTCAATCCTCAATCCTCAATCCTCAATCCTCTATCTTCAAACCTCAATCCTCAATCCTCAACACTCAATACTCAATCCTCAATCTTCAATCCTCAATACTCAATCTTCAATCCTCAATCCTCAATCCTGAATCCTCAATCTTCAATCCTCAATACTCAATCTGCAATACTCAATCCTCAATACTCAATCCTCAATCCTGATTCTTCAATCCTCAATACCCATTCCTCAATCTTCAGTCCTCAATACTCAATCCTCAAACGTCAATCCTCAATCCCCAATCCTCAATCTTCAATGCTCAATCCTCAATCCTCAATCCTCAATCCTCAACCCTCAATCTTCAATCCTCAATACCCAATCTTCAATCCACAATCCTCAATCCTCAATCCTCAATCCTCAATCCTCAATCCTGAATCCTCAATCTTCAATCCTCAATACTCAATCTGCAATCCTCAATCCTCAATCCTCAATCCTCAATCCTCATTCTTCAATCCTCAATACCCATTCCTCAATCTTCAATCCTCAATCTTCAATCCTCAATTCTCAATCCTCAATCCTTAATCCTCTGACATCAAACATCAATATTCAACCCTCAGTCCTCGTCCTCAATCCACAACCCTCAATCCTCAGTCCTCAATATTCAATCTTCAATCCTCAATACTCAATCCTCAATCTTCAATCCTCAATACTCAATCTTCAGTCCTCAATACTCAATCCGCAATCCTCAATCCTCAATCTTCAATCCTCAATACTCAATCTTCAATCCTCAACCCTCAATCCTCAATCCTCAATCCTCATTCTTCAATCCTCAATACCCAATACTCATTCTTCAATCCTCAGTCCTCAATCCTCAAGCCTCAATCCTCAATCCTCATTCTTCAATCCTCAATACCCAATCCTCAATCTTCAATCCTCATCCTCATTCTTCAATCCTCAATACCCAATCATCAATCTTCAACCCTCAATCCTCTATCCCCATTCCTCAATTCTAAATCCTAATTCTTCAATGCTCAATCCTCAATCCTCAGTCCTCAATCCTCAATCCGCAATCTTCAATCCTCAATACCCAATCTTCAATCCACAATCCTCAATCCTCAATCCTCAATCCTCAATCCCGAATCCTCAATCTTCAATCCTCAATACTCAATCTGCAATCCTCAATCCTCAATCCTCAATCCTCAATTCTCATTCTTCAATCCTCAATACCCATTCCTCAATCTTCAATCCCCAATATTCAATCCTCAATTCTCAATCCTCAATCCTTAATCCTCTGACATCAAACATCAATATTCAACCCTCAGTCCTCGTCCTCAATCCACAACCCTCAATCCTCAGTCCTCAATATTCAATCTTCAATCCTCAATACTCAATCCTCAATCTTCAATCCTCAATACTCAATCTTCAATCCTCAATCCTCAATCCTCAATCCTCAATCCTCAATCCTCATTCTTCAATCCTCAATACCCAATCCTCAATCTTCAATCCTCGATCCTGAATCCTGAATTCTCAATCCTCAATCCTCAGTCCTCAACCATCAATCCTATATTCTCAATGCTCAATAGAATATCCTGAATTCTCAGGATTCTATACTCAAACCTCAATCCTCAACCCTCAGCCCTCATTCTCAATCCTCAAACCTCAATCCTCAATATTCAATCCTCAATACTCAATCTTCAATCCTCAATCCTCAATCCTCAATCCTCAATCCTCAATCCTGAATCCTCAATCTTCAATCCTCAATACTCAATCTGCAATACTCAATCCTCAATCCTCAATCCTCAATCCTCAATCCTCAATCTTCAATCATCAGTACTCAATCTTCAACAATCAATACTCAATACTCAATCGTCAATCCTCAATCCCCAATCCTCATTCTTCAATCCTCAATACCCAATCCTCAATCTTCAATCCTCAATCCTCAATCCTCAATTCTCAATCCTCAATCCTTAATCCTCAGACCTCAAACATCAATATTCAACCCTCAGTCCTCGTCCTCAATCCACAAACCTCAATCCTCAGTCCTCAATATTCAATCATCAATATTCAATCTTCAATCCTTAATCCTCAATCCTCAATCCTCAATCCTCAATCCTCTATCTTCAAACCTCAATCCTCAATCCTCAACACTCAATACTCAATCCTCAATCTTCAATCCTCAATACTCAATCTTCAATCCTCAATCCTCAATCCTGAATCCTCAATCTTCAATCCTCAATACTCAATCTGCAATACTCAATCCTCAATACTCAATCCTCAATCCTGATTCTTCAATCCTCAATACCCATTCCTCAATCTTCAGTCCTCAATACTCAATCCTCAAACGTCAATCCTCAATCCCCAATCCTCAATCTTCAATGCTCAATCCTCAATCCTCAATCCTCAATCCTCAACCCTCAATCTTCAATCCTCAATACCCAATCTTCAATCCACAATCCTCAATCCTCAATCCTCAATCCTCAATCCTCAATCCTGAATCCTCAATCTTCAATCCTCAATACTGAATCTGCAATCCTCAATCCTCAATCCTCAATCCTCAATCCTCATTCTTCAATCCTCAATACCCATTCCTCAATCTTCAATCCTCAATCTTCAATCCTCAATTCTCAATCCTCAATCCTTAATCCTCTGACATCAAACATCAATATTCAACCCTCAGTCCTCGTCCTCAATCCACAACCCTCAATCCTCAGTCCTCAATATTCAATCTTCAATCCTCAATACTCAATCCTCAATCTTCAATCCTCAATACTCAATCTTCAGTCCTCAATACTCAATCCGCAATCCTCAATCCTCAATCTTCAATCCTCAATACTCAATCTTCAATCCTCAACCCTCAATCCTCAATCCTCAATCCTCATTCTTCAATCCTCAATACCCAATACTCAATCTTCAATCCTCAGTCCTCAATCCTCAAGCCTCAATCCTCAATCCTCATTCTTCAATCCTCAATACCCAATCCTCAATCTTCAATCCTCATCCTCATTCTTCAATCCTCAATACCCAATCATCAATCTTCAACCCTCAATCCTCTATCCCCATTCCTCAATTCTAAATCCTAATTCTTCAATGCTCAATCCTCAATCCTCAATCCTCAATCCTCAATCCTCAATCTTCAATCCTCAATACCCAATCTTCAATCCACAATCCTCAATCCTCAATCCTCAATCCTCAATCCCGAATCCTCAATCTTCAATCCTCAATACTCAATCTGCAATCCTCAATCCTCAATCCTCAATCCTCAATTCTCATTCTTCAATCCTCAATACCCATTCCTCAATCTTCAATCCCCAATATTCAATCCTCAATTCTCAATCCTCAATCCTTAATCCTCTGACATCAAACATCAATATTCAACCCTCAGTCCTCGTCCTCAATCCACAACCCTCAATCCTCAGTCCTCAATATTCAATCTTCAATCCTCAATACTCAATCCTCAATCTTCAATCCTCAATACTCAATCTTCAATCCTCAATACTCAATCCGCAATCCTCAATCCTCAATCTTCAATCCTCAATACACAATCTTCAATCCTCAACCCTCAATCCTCAATCCTCAATCCTCATTCTTCAATCCTCAATACCAAATCCTCAATCTTCAATCCTCAGTCCTCAATCCTCAAGCCTCAATCCTCATTCTTCAATCCTCAATACCCAATCCTCAATCTTTAATCCTCAATCCTCAATCCTCAATTCTCAATCCTCAATCCTCAGTCCTCAGTCCTCAAACCTCAAACCTCAACCCTCAGCCCTCATCCTCAATCCTCAATCCTCAATCCTCAATCCTCAGCCCTCAGTCCTCAAACCTCAATGCTCAATCCTCAATACCCAATCCTCAATCCTCAATCCTCAATCATCAATCCTCAATCTTCAATACTCATTCCTCAATCCTCAATCCCCAATCCTCAATCTTCAATCATCAATCCTCAATCTTCAACACTCAATACTCAGTCCTCAATCCTCAATACTCAACCATCAATCCTCAATTCTCAATACTCAATCCTCAATCCTCAATCCTCAGGCATCAATACTCAATCTTCAATATTCAATCCTCAATCCTCAATCCTCAATCCACAATCCTCAACCTTCAATACTCAATACTCAATCCTCAATCCTCTATCCTCAACCCTCAATCCTCATTCTTCAATCCTCAATACCCAATCCTCAATCTTCAATCCTCAATCCTCTATCCTCAATCCTCAATCCTCAATCCTCATTCTTCAATCCTCAATACCCAATCCTCAATCTTCAATGCTCAATACTCAATCCTAAATCCTCAATCCTAAACCCTCAATCCTCATTCTTCAATCCTCAATACCCAATCCTCAATCTTCAATCCTCAATCCTCAATCCTCAATCCTCAATCCTCAATCCTCATTCTTCAATCCTCAATACCCAATCCTCAATCTTCAATCCTCGATCCTGAATCCTGAATTCTCAATCCTCAATCCTCAGTCCTCAACCATCAATCCTATATTCTCAATGCTCAATAGAATATCCTGAATTCTCAGGATTCTATACTCAAACCTCAATCCTCAACCCTCAGCCCTCATTCTCAATCCTCAAACCTCAATCCTCAATATTCAATCCTCAATACTCAATCTTCAATCCTCAATCCTCAATCCTCAATCCTCAATCCTCAATCCTGAATCCTCAATCTTCAATCCTCAATACTCAATCTGCAATACTCAATCCTCAATCCTCAATCCTCAATCCTCAATCCTCAATCTTCAATCATCAGTACTCAATCTTCAACAATCAATACTCAATACTCAATCGTCAATCCTCAATCCCCAATCCTCATTCTTCAATCCTCAATACCCAATCCTCAATCTTCAATCCTCAATCCTCAATCCTCAATTCTCAATCCTCAATCCTTAATCCTCAGACCTCAAACATCAATATTCAACCCTCAGTCCTCGTCCTCAATCCACAAACCTCAATCCTCAGTCCTCAATATTCAATCATCAATATTCAATCTTCAATCCTTAATCCTCAATCCTCAATCCTCAATCCTCAATCCTCTATCTTCAAACCTCAATCCTCAATCCTCAACACTCAATACTCAATCCTCAATCTTCAATCCTCAATACTCAATCTTCAATCCTCAATCCTCAATCCTGAATCCTCAATCTTCAATCCTCAATACTCAATCTGCAATACTCAATCCTCAATACTCAATCCTCAATCCTGATTCTTCAATCCTCAATACCCATTCCTCAATCTTCAGTCCTCAATACTCAATCCTCAAACGTCAATCCTCAATCCCCAATCCTCAATCTTCAATGCTCAATCCTCAATCCTCAATCCTCAATCCTCAATCCTCAATCTTCAATCCTCAATACCCAATCTTCAATCCACAATCCTCAATCCTCAATCCTCAATCCTCAATCCTCAATCCTGAATCCTCAATCTTCAATCCTCAATACTCAATCTGCAATCCTCAATCCTCAATCCTCAATCCTCAATCCTCATTCTTCAATCCTCAATACCCATTCCTCAATCTTCAATCCTCAATCTTCAATCCTCAATTCTCAATCCTCAATCCTTAATCCTCTGACATCAAACATCAATATTCAACCCTCAGTCCTCGTCCTCAATCCACAACCCTCAATCCTCAGTCCTCAATATTCAATCTTCAATCCTCAATACTCAATCCTCAATCTTCAATCCTCAATACTCAATCTTCAGTCCTCAATACTCAATCCGCAATCCTCAATCCTCAATCTTCAATCCTCAATACTCAATCTTCAATCCTCAACCCTCAATCCTCAATCCTCAATCCTCATTCTTCAATCCTCAATACCCAATCCTCAATCTTCAATCCTCAGTCCTCAATCCTCAAGCCTCAATCCTCAATCCTCATTCTTCAATCCTCAATACCCAATCCTCAATCTTCAATGCTCATCCTCATTCTTCAATCCTCAATACCCAATCATCAATCTGCAACCCTCAATCCTCTATCCCCAATCCTCAATTCTAAATCCTAATTCTTCAATGCTCAATCCTCAATCCTCAATCCTCAATCCTCAATCCTCAATCTTCAATCCTCAATACCCAATCTTCAATCCACAATCCTCAATCCTCAATCCTCAATCCTCAATCCCGAATCCTCAATCTTCAATCCTCAATACTCAATCTGCAATCCTCAATCCTCAATCCTCAATCCTCAATTCTCATTCTTCAATCCTCAATACCCATTCCTCAATCTTCAATCCCCAATATTCAATCCTCAATTCTCAATCCTCAATCCTTAATCCTCTGACATCAAACATCAATATTCAACCCTCAGTCCTCGTCCTCAATCCACAACCCTCAATCCTCAGTCCTCAATATTCAATCTTCAATCCTCAATACTCAATCCTCAATCTTCAATCCTCAATACTCAATCTTCAATCCTCAATACTCAATCCGCAATCCTCAATCCTCAATCTTCAATCCTCAATACTCAATCTTCAATACTCAACCCTCAATCCTCAATCCTCAATCCTCATTCTTCAATCCTCAATACCAAATCCTCAATCTTCAATCCTCAGTCCTCAATCCTCAAGCCTCAATCCTCAATCCTCATTCTTCAATCCTCAATACCCAATCCTCAATCTTCAATCCTCAATCCTCATTCTTCAATCCTCAATACCCAATCCTCAATCTTCAACCCTCAATCCTCTATCCCCAATCCTCAATTCTAAATCCTAATTCTTCAATCCTCAATACCCAATCCTCAATCTTCAATCCTCAATGCTCAATCCTCAATCATCAATCCTCAATCTTCAATACTCATTCCTCAATCCTCAATCCCCAACCCTCAATCTTCAACCATCAATCCTCATTGACCAACACTGAATCCTCAATCCTCAATCCTCAATCCTCAATCCTCAATCTTCAATACTCAATCTTCAATCCTCAATCCTCAATCCTCAATCCTCAATCCTCAATCTTGAATCCTCAATCCTCAATCCTCAATCCTCGATCTTCAATCCTCAATACTCAATCTGCAATCCTCAATCCTCAATCCTCAATCCTCAATCCTCATTCTTCAGTCCTCAATACCCATTCCTCAATCTTCAATCCTCAATCCTCAATCCTCAATTCTCAATCCTCAATCCTTAATCCTCGGACCTCAAACATCAATATTCAACCCTCAGTCCTCGTTCTCAATCCACAACCCTCAATCCTCAGTCCTCAATATTCAATCTTCAATCCTCAATACTCAACCCTCAATCTTCAATCCTCAATACTCAATCTTCAATCCTCAATACTCAGTCCTCATTCCTCAATTCTCAATCCTCAATCCTCAATCCTCGTTCCACAAACCTCAATCCTCAATTCTCAATCCTCAATCCTCAGTCCTCAGTCCTCAAACCTCAATTCTCAACCCTCAGCCCTCATCCTCAATCCTCAATCCTCAATCCTCAATCCTCAGCCCTCAGTCCTCAAACCTCAATGCTCAATCCTCAATACCCAATCCTCAATCCTCAATCCTCAATCATCAATCCTCAATCTTCAATACTCATTCCTCAATCCTCAATCCCCAATCCTCAATCTTCAATCATCAATCCTCAATCTTCAACACTCAATACTCAATCCTCAATCCTCAATACTCAACCATCAATCCTCAATTCTCAATACTCAATCCTCAATCCTCAATCATCAGGCATCAATACTCAATCTTCAATATTCAATCCTCAATCCTCAATCCTCAATCCACAATCCTCAACCTTCAATACTCAATACTCAATCCTCAATCCTCTATCCTCAACCCTCAATCCTCATTCTTCAATCCTCAATACCCAATCCTCAATCTTCAATCCTCAATACTGAATCTGCAATCCTCAATCCTCAATCCTCAATCCTGATTCTTCAATCCTCAATACCCATTCCTCAATCTTCAGTCCTCAATACTCAATCCTCAAACGTCAATCCTCAATCCCCAATCCTCAATCTTCAATGCTCAATCCTCAATCCTCAATCCTCAATCCTCAATCCTCAATCTTCAATCCTCAATACCCAATCTTCAATCCACAATCCTCAATCCTCAATCCTCAATCCTCAATCCTCAATCCTGAATCCTCAATCCTCAATCCTCAATTCTCAATTCTCAATCCTCAGTCCTCAGTCCACAAACCTCAATCCTCAACCCTCAGCCCTCATCCTCAATCCTCAATCCTCAATCCTCAATCCTCAGCCCTCAGTCCTCAAACCTCAATGCTCAATCCTCAATACCCAATCCTCAATCCTCAATCCTCAATCATCAATCCTCAATCTTCAATACTCATTCCTCAATCCTCAATCCCCAATCCTCAATCTTCAATCATCAATCCTCAATCTTCAACACTCAATACTCAATCCTCAATCCTCAATACTCAACCACCAATCCTCAATTCTCAATACTGAATCCTTAATCCTCAATCCTCAGGCATCAATACTCAATCTTCAATATTCAATCCTCAATCCTCAATCCTCAATCCACAATCCTCAACCTTCAATACTCAATACTCAATCCTCAATCCTCTATCCTCAACCCTCAATCCTCATTCTTCAATCCTCAATACCCAATCCTCAATCTTCAATCCTCAATCCTCTATCCTCAATCCTCAATCCTCAATCCTCATTCTTGAATCCTCAATACCCAATCCTCAATCTTCAGTGCTCAATACTCAATCCTAAATCCTCAATCCTAAACCCTCAATCCTCATTCTTCAATCCTCAATACCCAATCCTCAATCTTCAATCCTCGATCCTGAATCCTGAATTCTCAATCCTCAATCCTCAGTCCTCAACCATCAATCCTATATTCTCAATGCTCAATAGAATATCCTGAATTCTCAGGATTCTATACTCAAACCTCAATCCTCAACCCTCAGCCCTCATTCTCAATCCTCAAACCTCAGTCCTCAATATTCAATCCTCAATACTCAATCTTCAATCCTCAATCCTCAATCCTCAATCCTCAATCCTCAATCCTGAATCCTCAATCTTCAATCCTCAATACTCAATCTGCAATACTCAATCCTCAATCCTCAATCCTCAATCCTCAATCTTCAATCATCAGTACTCAATCTTCAACCCTCAATACTCAATACTCAATCGTCAATCCTCAATCCCCAATCCTCATTCTTCAATCCTCAATACCCAATCCTCAATCTTCAATCCTCAATCCTCAATCCTCAATTCTCAATCCTCAATCCTTAATACTCAGACCTCAAACATCAATATTCAACCCTCAGTCCTCGTCCTCAATCCACAAACCTCAATCCTCAGTCCTCAATATTCAATCATCAATATTCAATCTTCAATCCTTAATCGTCAATCCTCAATCCTCAATCCTCAATCCTCTATCTTCAAACCTCAATCCTCAATCCTCAACACTCAATACTCAATCCTCAATATTCAATCCTCAATACTCAATCTTCAATCCTCAATCCTCAATCCTGAATCCTCAATCTTCAATCCTCAATACTCAATCCTCAATCCTGATTCTTCAATCCTCAATCCTCAATCCTGATTCTTCAATCCTCAATACCCATTCCTCAATCTTCAGTCCTCAATACTCAATCCTCAAACGTCAATCCTCAATCCCCAATCCTCAATCTTCAATGCTCAATCCTCAATCCTCAATCCTCAATCCTCAATCCTCAATCTCCAATCCTCAATACCCAATCTTCAATCCACAATCCTCAATCCTCAATCCTCAATCCTCAATCCTCAATCCTGAATCCTCAATCTTCAATCCTCAATACTCAATCTGCAATCCTCAATCCTCAATCCTCAATCCTCAATCCTCATTCTTCAATCCTCAATACCCATTCCTCAATCTTCAATCCTCAATCTTCAATCCTAAATTCTCAATCCTCAATCCTTAATCCTCTGACATCAAACATCAATATTCAACCCTCAGTCCTCGTCCTCAATCCACAACCCTCAATCCTCAGTCCTCAATATTCAATCTTCAATCCTCAATACTCAATCCTCAATCTTCAATCCTCAATACTCAATCTTCAATCCTCAATACTCAATCCGCAATACTCAATACTCAATCTTCAATCCTCAATACTCAATCTTCAATCCTCAACCCTCAATCCTCAATCCTCAATCCTCATTCTTCAATCCTCAATACCCATTCCTCAATCTTCAATCCTCAGTCCTCAATCCTCAAGCCTCAATCCTCAATCCTCATTCTTCAATCCTCAATACCCAATCCTCAATCTTCAATCCTCAATCCTCATTCTTCAATCCTCAATACCCAATCCTCAATCTTCAACCCTCAATCCTCTATCCCCAATCCTCAATTCTAAATCCTAATTCTTCAATGCTCAATTCCCAATCCTCAATCTTCAATCCTCAATGCTCAATCCTCAATCATCAATCCTCAATCTTCAATACTCATTCCTCAATCCTCAATCCCCAACCCTCAATCTTCAACCATCAATCCTCATTGTCCAACACTGAATCCTCAATCCTCAATCCTCAATCCTCAATCCTCAATCTTCAATACTCAATCTTCAATCCTCAGTCCTCAATCCTCAATCCTCAATCCTCAATCTTCAATCCTCAATCCTCAATCCTCAATCCTCAATCTTCAATCCTCAATACTCAATCTGCAATCCTCAATCCTCAAACCTCAATCCTCAATCCTCATTCTTCAAACCTCAATACCCAATCCTCAATCTTCAATCCTCAATCCTCAATCCTCAATTCTCAATCCTCAATCCTTAATCCTCAGACCTCAAACATCAATATTCAACCCTCAGTCCTCGTCCTCAATCCACAACCTTCAATACTCAGTCCTCAATATTCAATCATCAATATGCAATCTTCAATCCTCAATCCTCAATCCTCAGCCCTCAATCCTCAATCCTCAATCTTCAAACCTCAATCCTCAATCGTCAATACTCAATCCTCAAACTTCAATCCTCAATACTCAATCTTCAATCCTCTATCCTCAATCCTCAATCCTCAATACTCAATCTTCAATCCTCAATACTCAATCTTCAGTCCTCAATCCTCAATCCTCAATCCTCAATGCTCATTCTTCAATCCTCAATACCCAATCCTCAATCTTCAATTCTTAATCCTCAATCCTCAATCCTCAATCCTCAATCCTCAATCCTCATTCTTCAATCCTCAATACCCAATCCTCAATCTTCAATCCTCAATCCTCAATCCTCAATCCTCAACTCTCAATCCTCAATCCTCAGTCCTCAGTCCTCAAACCTCAATCCTCAACCCTCAGCCCTCATCCTCAATCCTCAATCCTCAATCCTCAATCCTGAGCCCTCAGTCCTCAAACCTCAATGCTCAACCCTCAATACCCAATCCTCAATCCTCAATCCTCAATCATCAATCCTCAATCTTCAATACTCATTCCTCAATCCTCAATCCCCAATCCTCAATCTTCAATCATCAATCCTCAATCTTCAACACTCAATACTCAATCCTCAATCCTCAATACTCAACCATCAATCCTCAATTCTCAATACTCAATCCTCAATCCTCAATCCTCAGGCATCAATACTCAATCTTCAAAATTCAATCCTCAATCCTCAATCCTCAATCCACAATCCTCAACCTTCAATACTCAATACTCAATCCTCAATCCTCTATCCTCAACCCTCAATCCTCATTCTTCAATCCTCAATACCCAATCCTCAATCTTCAATCCTCAATCCTGTATCCTCAATCCTCAATCCTCAATCCTCATTCTTCAATCCTCAATACCCAATCCTCAATCTTCAATGCTCAATACTCAATCCTCAATCCTCTATCCTCAACCCTCAATCCTCATTCTTCAATCCTCAATACCCAATCCTCAATCCTCAATCCTCAATCCTCAATCCTCAATCCTGAATCCTCAATCCTCAATCCTCAATTCTCAATTCTCAATCCTCAGTCCTCAGTCCACAAACCTCAATCCTCAACCCTCAGCCCTCATCCTCAATCCTCAATCCTCAATCCTCAATCCTCAGCCCTCAGTCCTCAAACCTCAATGCTCAATCCTCAATACCCAATCCTCAATCCTCAATCCTCAATCATCAATCCTCAATCTTCAATACTCATTCCTCAATCCTCAATCCCCAATCCTCAATCTTCAATCATCAATCCTCAATCTTCAACACTCAATACTCAATCCTCAATCCTCAATACTCAACCACCAATCCTCAATTCTCAATACTGAATCCTTAATCCTCAATCCTCAGGCATCAATACTCAATCTTCAATATTCAATCCTCAATCCTCAATCCTCAATCCACAATCCTCAACCTTCAATACTCAATACTCAATCCTCAATCCTCTATCCTCAACCCTCAATCCTCATTCTTCAATCCTCAATACCCAATCCTCAATCTTCAATCCTCAATCCTCTATCCTCAATCCTCAATCCTCAATCCTCATTCTTGAATCCTCAATACCCAATCCTCAATCTTCAATGCTCAATACTCAATCCTAAATCCTCAATCCTAAACCCTCAATCCTCATTCTTCAATCCTCAATACCCAATCCTCAATCTTCAATCCTCGATCCTGAATCCTGAATTCTCAATCCTCAATCCTCAGTCCTCAACCATCAATCCTATATTCTCAATGCTCAATAGAATATCCTGAATTCTCAGGATTCTATACTCAAACCCCAATCCTCAACCCTCAGCCCTCATTCTCAATCCTCAAACCTCAGTCCTCAATATTCAATCCTCAATACTCAATCTTCAATCCTCAATCCTCAATCCTCAATCCTCAATCCTCAATCCTGAATCCTCAATCTTCAATCCTCAATACTCAATCTGCAATACTCAATCCTCAATCCTCAATCCTCAATCCTCAATCTTCAATCATCAGTACTCAATCTTCAACCCTCAATACTCAATACTCAATCGTCAATCCTCAATCCCCAATCCTCATTCTTCAATCCTCAATACCCAATCCTCAATCTTCAATCCTCAATCCTCAATCCTCAATTCTCAATCCTCAATCCTTAATACTCAGACCTCAAACATCAATATTCAACCCTCAGTCCTCGTCCTCAATCCACAAACCTCAATCCTCAGTCCTCAATATTCAATCATCAATATTCAATCTTCAATCCTTAATCGTCAATCCTCAATCCTCAATCCTCAATCCTCTATCTTCAAACCTCAATCCTCAATCCTCAACACTCAATACTCAATCCTCAATCTTCAATCCTCAATACTCAATCTTCAATCCTCAATCCTCAATCCTGAATCCTCAATCTTCAATCCTCAATACTCAATCTGCAATACTAAATCCTCAATCCTCAATCCTCAATCCTGATTCTTCAATCCTCAATACCCATTCCTCAATCTTCAGTCCTCAATACTCAATCCTCAAACGTCAATCCTCAATCCCCAATCCTCAATCTTCAATGCTCAATCCTCAATCCTCAATCCTCAATCCTCAATCCTCAATCTCCAATCCTCAATACCCAATCTTCAATCCACAATCCTCAATCCTCAATCCTCAATCCTCAATCCTCAATCCTCAATCCTCAATCCTCAATCCTGAATCCTCAATCTTCAATCCTCAATACTCAATCTGCAATACTCAATCCTCAATCCTCAATCCTCAATCCTCAATCTTCAATCATCAGTACTCAATCTTCAACCCTCAATACTCAATACTCAATCGTCAATCCTCAATCCCCAATCCTCATTCATCAATCCTCAATACCCAATCCTCAATCTTCAATCCTCAATCCTCAATCCTCAATTCTCAATCCTCAATCCTTAATACTCAGACCTCAAACATCAATATTCAACCCTCAGTCCTCGTCCTCAATCCACAAACCTCAATCCTCAGTTCTCAATATTCAATCCTCAACACTCAATCTTCAATCCTCATTCTTCAATCCTCAATACCCAATCCTCAATCTTCAATCCTCAGTCCTCAATCCTCAATTCTCAATCCTCAATCCTCAATCCTCGTTCCACAAACCTCAATCCTCAATTCTCAATCCTCAATCCTCAGTCCTCAGTCCTCAAACCTCAATTCTCAACCCTCAGCCCTCATCCTCAATCCTCAATCCTCAATCCTCAATCCTCAGCCCTCAGTCCTCAAACCTCAATGCTCAATCCTCAATACCCAATCCTCAATCCTCAATCCTCAATCATCAATCCTCAATCTTCAATACTCATTCCTCAATCCTCAATCCCCAATCCTCAATCTTCAATCATCAATCCTCAATCTTCAACACTCAATACTCAATCCTCAATCCTCAATACTCAACCATCAATCCTCAATTCTCAATACTCAATCCTCAATCCTCAATCATCAGGCATCAATACTCAATCTTCAATATTCAATCCTCAATCCTCAATCCTCAATCCACAATCCTCAACCTTCAATACTCAATACTCAATCCTCAATCCTCTATCCTCAACCCTCAATCCTCATTCTTCAATCCTCAATACCCAATCCTCAATCTTCAATCCTCAATACTGAATCTGCAATCCTCAATCCTCAATCCTCAATCCTGATTCTTCAATCCTCAATACCCATTCCTCAATCTTCAGTCCTCAATACTCAATCCTCAAACGTCAATCCTCAATCCCCAATCCTCAATCTTCAATGCTCAATCCTCAATCCTCAATCCTCAATCCTCAATCCTCAATCTTCAATCCTCAATACCCAATCTTCAATCCACAATCCTCAATCCTCAATCCTCAATCCTCAATCCTCAATCCTGAATCCTCAATCCTCAATCCTCAATTCTCAATTCTCAATCCTCAGTCCTCAGTCCACAAACCTCAATCCTCAACCCTCAGCCCTCATCCTCAATCCTCAATCCTCAATCCTCAATCCTCAGCCCTCAGTCCTCAAACCTCAATGCTCAATCCTCAATACCCAATCCTCAATCCTCAATCCTCAATCATCAATCCTCAATCTTCAATACTCATTCCTCAATCCTCAATCCCCAATCCTCAATCTTCAATCATCAATCCTCAATCTTCAACACTCAATACTCAATCCTCAATCCTCAATACTCAACCACCAATCCTCAATTCTCAATACTGAATCCTTAATCCTCAATCCTCAGGCATCAATACTCAATCTTCAATATTCAATCCTCAATCCTCAATCCTCAATCCACAATCCTCAACCTTCAATACTCAATACTCAATCCTCAATCCTCTATCCTCAACCCTCAATCCTCATTCTTCAATCCTCAATACCCAATCCTCAATCTTCAATCCTCAATCCTCTATCCTCAATCCTCAATCCTCAATCCTCATTCTTGAATCCTCAATACCCAATCCTCAATCTTCAGTGCTCAATACTCAATCCTAAATCCTCAATCCTAAACCCTCAATCCTCATTCTTCAATCCTCAATACCCAATCCTCAATCTTCAATCCTCGATCCTGAATCCTGAATTCTCAATCCTCAATCCTCAGTCCTCAACCATCAATCCTATATTCTCAATGCTCAATAGAATATCCTGAATTCTCAGGATTCTATACTCAAACCTCAATCCTCAACCCTCAGCCCTCATTCTCAATCCTCAAACCTCAGTCCTCAATATTCAATCCTCAATACTCAATCTTCAATCCTCAATCCTCAATCCTCAATCCTCAATCCTCAATCCTGAATCCTCAATCTTCAATCCTCAATACTCAATCTGCAATACTCAATCCTCAATCCTCAATCCTCAATCCTCAATCTTCAATCATCAGTACTCAATCTTCAACCCTCAATACTCAATACTCAATCGTCAATCCTCAATCCCCAATCCTCATTCTTCAATCCTCAATACCCAATCCTCAATCTTCAATCCTCAATCCTCAATCCTCAATTCTCAATCCTCAATCCTTAATACTCAGACCTCAAACATCAATATTCAACCCTCAGTCCTCGTCCTCAATCCACAAACCTCAATCCTCAGTCCTCAATATTCAATCATCAATATTCAATCTTCAATCCTTAATCGTCAATCCTCAATCCTCAATCCTCAATCCTCTATCTTCAAACCTCAATCCTCAATCCTCAACACTCAATACTCAATCCTCAATATTCAATCCTCAATACTCAATCTTCAATCCTCAATCCTCAATCCTGAATCCTCAATCTTCAATCCTCAATACTCAATCCTCAATCCTGATTCTTCAATCCTCAATCCTCAATCCTGATTCTTCAATCCTCAATACCCATTCCTCAATCTTCAGTCCTCAATACTCAATCCTCAAACGTCAATCCTCAATCCCCAATCCTCAATCTTCAATGCTCAATCCTCAATCCTCAATCCTCAATCCTCAATCCTCAATCTCCAATCCTCAATACCCAATCTTCAATCCACAATCCTCAATCCTCAATCCTCAATCCTCAATCCTCAATCCTGAATCCTCAATCTTCAATCCTCAATACTCAATCTGCAATCCTCAATCCTCAATCCTCAATCCTCAATCCTCATTCTTCAATCCTCAATACCCATTCCTCAATCTTCAATCCTCAATCTTCAATCCTAAATTCTCAATCCTCAATCCTTAATCCTCTGACATCAAACATCAATATTCAACCCTCAGTCCTCGTCCTCAATCCACAACCCTCAATCCTCAGTCCTCAATATTCAATCTTCAATCCTCAATACTCAATCCTCAATCTTCAATCCTCAATACTCAATCTTCAATCCTCAATACTCAATCCGCAATACTCAATACTCAATCTTCAATCCTCAATACTCAATCTTCAATCCTCAACCCTCAATCCTCAATCCTCAATCCTCATTCTTCAATCCTCAATACCCATTCCTCAATCTTCAATCCTCAGTCCTCAATCCTCAAGCCTCAATCCTCAATCCTCATTCTTCAATCCTCAATACCCAATCCTCAATCTTCAATCCTCAATCCTCATTCTTCAATCCTCAATACCCAATCCTCAATCTTCAACCCTCAATCCTCTATCCCCAATCCTCAATTCTAAATCCTAATTCTTCAATGCTCAATTCCCAATCCTCAATCTTCAATCCTCAATGCTCAATCCTCAATCATCAATCCTCAATCTTCAATACTCATTCCTCAATCCTCAATCCCCAACCCTCAATCTTCAACCATCAATCCTCATTGTCCAACACTGAATCCTCAATCCTCAATCCTCAATCCTCAATCCTCAATCTTCAATACTCAATCTTCAATCCTCAGTCCTCAATCCTCAATCCTCAATCCTCAATCTTCAATCCTCAATCCTCAATCCTCAATCCTCAATCTTCAATCCTCAATACTCAATCTGCAATCCTCAATCCTCAAACCTCAATCCTCAATCCTCATTCTTCAAACCTCAATACCCAATCCTCAATCTTCAATCCTCAATCCTCAATCCTCAATTCTCAATCCTCAATCCTTAATCCTCAGACCTCAAACATCAATATTCAACCCTCAGTCCTCGTCCTCAATCCACAACCTTCAATACTCAGTCCTCAATATTCAATCATCAATATGCAATCTTCAATCCTCAATCCTCAATCCTCAGCCCTCAATCCTCAATCCTCAATCTTCAAACCTCAATCCTCAATCGTCAATACTCAATCCTCAAACTTCAATCCTCAATACTCAATCTTCAATCCTCTATCCTCAATCCTCAATCCTCAATACTCAATCTTCAATCCTCAATACTCAATCTTCAGTCCTCAATCCTCAATCCTCAATCCTCAATGCTCATTCTTCAATCCTCAATACCCAATCCTCAATCTTCAATTCTTAATCCTCAATCCTCAATCCTCAATCCTCAATCCTCAATCCTCATTCTTCAATCCTCAATACCCAATCCTCAATCTTCAATCCTCAATCCTCAATCCTCAATCCTCAACTCTCAATCCTCAATCCTCAGTCCTCAGTCCTCAAACCTCAATCCTCAACCCTCAGCCCTCATCCTCAATCCTCAATCCTCAATCCTCAATCCTGAGCCCTCAGTCCTCAAACCTCAATGCTCAACCCTCAATACCCAATCCTCAATCCTCAATCCTCAATCATCAATCCTCAATCTTCAATACTCATTCCTCAATCCTCAATCCCCAATCCTCAATCTTCAATCATCAATCCTCAATCTTCAACACTCAATACTCAATCCTCAATCCTCAATACTCAACCATCAATCCTCAATTCTCAATACTCAATCCTCAATCCTCAATCCTCAGGCATCAATACTCAATCTTCAAAATTCAATCCTCAATCCTCAATCCTCAATCCACAATCCTCAACCTTCAATACTCAATACTCAATCCTCAATCCTCTATCCTCAACCCTCAATCCTCATTCTTCAATCCTCAATACCCAATCCTCAATCTTCAATCCTCAATCCTGTATCCTCAATCCTCAATCCTCAATCCTCGTTCTTCAATCCTCAATACCCAATGCTCAATCTTCAATGCTCAATACTCAATCCTAAATCCTCAATCCTAAACCCTGAATCCTCATTCTTCAATCCTCAATACCCAATCCTCAATCTTCAATCCTCAATCCTCAATCCTCAATCCTCAATCCTCAATCCTCAGCCCTCATTCTCAATCCTCAAACCTCAATCCTCAATATTCAATCCTCAATACTCAATCTTCAATCCTCAATCCTCAATCCTCAATCCTCAATCCTCAATCCTCAATCCTCAATCCTCGCTCCTCAAACCTCAATCCTGAACCCTCAGTCCTCATCTTCAATTCTCAATTAGCAATCCTCAATCCTCAATCCTCAATCTTCAAACCCAATAATCAATCTCCAATCCTAGATCCTCAATCCCCAGTCCTCAATCCTTAATCCTCAATCTTCAATCCTCAATACTCAATCTTCAATCCTCAATCCTCAATCCTCAATCCTCAATCATCAATCCTCAATCCTCAATCCTCCATCCTCAACCTTCAATCCTCAATACTCAATCCTCAATCCTCAATCATCAATTCTCAATTATCAATCCTCAATATTCAATCATCAATACTCAATCTTCAATCCTCAATCCCCAATCCTCAATCTTCAATGCTCAATCCTCAATCCTCAATCCTCAATCCTCAATCCTCAATTTTCAATCCTCAATACCCAATCTTCAATCCTCAATCCTCAATCCTCAATCCTCAATCCTCAATCCTCAATCCTGAATCCTCAATCTTCAATCCTCAATACTCAATCTTCAATCCTCAATCCTTAATCCTCAATCCTCAATCCTCAATCTTCAATCCTCAATCCTCAATCCTCAATCGCCAATCCTCAATACTCAATCTGCAATCCTCAATCCTCAAACCTCAATCCTCAATCCTCATTCTTCAAACCTCAATACCCAATCCTCAATCTTCAATCCTCAATCCTCAATCCTCAATTCTCAATCCTCAATCCTTAATCCTCAGACCTCAAACATCAATATTCAACCCTCAGTCCTCGTCCTCAATCCACAAACCTCAATCCTCAGTCCTCAATATTCAATCATCAATATTCTATCTTGAATCCTTAATCCTCAATCCTCAATCCTCAATCCTGAATCCTCTATCTTCAAACCTCAATCCTCAATCCTCAACACTCAATACTCAATCCTCAATCTTCAATCCTCAATACTCAATCTTCAATCCTCAATCCTCAATCCTGAATCCTCAATCTTCAATCCTCAATACTCAATCTGCAATACTCAATCCTCAATCCTCAATCCTCAATCCTGATTCTTCAATCCTCAATACCCATTCCTCAATCTTCAGTCCTCAATACTCAATCCTCAAACGTCAATCCTCAATCCCCAATCCTCAATCTTCAATGCTCAATCCTCAATCCTCAATCCTCAATCCTCAATCCTCAATCTTCAATCCTCAATACCCAATCTTCAATCCACAATCCTCAATCCTCAATCCTCAATCCTCAATCCTCAATCCTGAATCCTCAATCTTCAATCCTCAATACTAAATCTGCAATCCTCAATCCTCAATCCTCAATCCTGATTCTTCAATCCTCAATACCCATTCCTCAATCTTCAGTCCTCAATACTCAATCCTCAAACGTCAATCCTCAATCCCCAATCCTCAATCTTCAATGCTCAATCCTCAATCCTCAATCCTCAATCCTCAATCCTCAATCTTCAATCCTAAATACCCAATCTTCAATCCACAATCCTCAATCCTCAATCCTCAATCCTCAATCCCGAATCCTCAATCTTCAATCCTCAATACTCAATCTGCAATCCTCAAACCTCAATCCTCAATCCTCAATCCTCATTCTTCAATCCTCAATACCCATTCCTCAATCTTCAATCCCCAATCTTCAATCCTCAATTCTCAATCCTCAATCCTTAATCCTCTGACATCAAACATCAATATTCAACCCTCAGTCCTCGTCCTCAATCCACAACCCTCAATCCTCAGTCCTCAATATTCAATCTTCAATCCTCAATACTCAATCCTCAATCTTCAATCCTCAATACTCAATCTTCAATCCTCAATACTCAATCCGCAATCCTCAATCCTCAATCTTCAATCCTCAATACTCAATCTTCAATCCTCAACCCTCAATCCTCAATCCTCAATCCTCATTCTTCAATCCTCAATACCCAATCCTCAATCTTCAATCCTCAGTCTTCAATCCTCAAGCCTCAATCCTCAATCCTCATTCTTCAATCCTCAATACCCAATCCTCAATCTTCAATCCTCAATCCTCATTCTTCAATCCTCAATACCCAATCCTCAATCTTCAACCCTCAATCCTCTATCCCCAATCCTCAATTCTAAATCCTAATTCTTCAATCCTCAATACCCAATCCTCAATCTTCAATCCTCAATGCTCAATCCTCAATCATCAATCCTCAATCTTCAATACTCATTCCTCAATCCTCAATCCCCAACCCTCAATCTTCAACCATCAATCCTCATTGTCCAACACTGAATCCTCAATCCTCAATCCTCAATCCTCAATCCTCAATCTTCAATACTCAATCTTCAATCCTGAATCCTCAATCCTCAATCCTCAATCCTCAATCTTGAATCCTCAATCCTCAATCCTCAATCCTCAATCTTCAATCCTCAATACTCAATCTGCAATCCTCAATCCTCAAACCTCAATCCTCAATCCTCATTCTTCAAACCTCAATACCCAATCCTCAATCTTCAATCCTCAATCCTCAATCCTCAATCCTCAATTCTCAATCCTCAATCCTTTATCCTCAGACCTCAAACATCAATATTCAACCCTCAGTTCTCGTCCTCAACCCACAACCTTCAATACTCAGTCCTCAATATTCAATCATCAATATGCAATCTTCAATCCTCAATCCTCAATCCTCAGCCCTCAATCCTCAATCCTCAATCTTCAAACCTCAATCCTCGATCGTCAATACTCAATCCTCAAACTTCAATCCTCAATACTCAATCTTCAATCCTCTATCCTCAATCCTCAATCCTCAATCCTCAATCTTCAATCCTCAATACTCAATCTTCAGTCCTCAATCCTCAATCCTCAATCCTCAATCCTCATTCTTCAATCCTCAATACCCAATCCTCAATCTTCAATCCTTAATCCTCAATCCTCAATCCTCAATCCTCAATCCTCATTCTTCAATCCTCAATACCCAATCCTCAATCTTTAATCCTCAATCCTCAATCCTCAATTCTCAATCCTCAATCCTCAGTCCTCAGTCCTCAAACCTCAATCCTCAACCCTCAGCCCTCATCCTCAATCCTCAATCCTCAATCCTCAATCCTCAGCCCTCAGTCCTCAAACCTCAATGCTCAATCCTCAATACCCAATCCTCAATCCTCAATCCTCAATCATCAATCCTCAATCTTCAATACTCATTCCTCAATCCTCAATCCCCAATCCTCAATCTTCAATCATCAATCCTCAATCTTCAACACTCAATACTCAGTCCTCAATCCTCAATACTCAACCATCAATCCTCAATTCTCAATACTCAATCCTCAATCCTCAATCCTCAGGCATCAATACTCAATCTTCAATATTCAATCCTCAATCCTCAATCCTCAATCCACAATCCTCAACCTTCAATACTCAATACTCAATCCTCAATCCTCTATCCTCAACCCTCAATCCTCATTCTTCAATCCTCAATACCCAATCCTCAATCTTCAATCCTCAATCCTCTATCCTCAATCCTCAATCCTCAATCCTCATTCTTCAATCCTCAATACCCAATCCTCAATCTTCAATGCTCAATACTCAATCCTAAATCCTCAATCCTAAACCCTCAATCCTCATTCTTCAATCCTCAATACCCAATCCTCAATCTTCAATCCTCAATCCTCAATCCTCAATCCTCAATCCTCAATCCTCATTCTTCAATCCTCAATACCCAATCCTCAATCTTCAATCCTCGATCCTGAATCCTGAATTCTCAATCCTCAATCCTCAGTCCTCAACCATCAATTCTATATTCTCAATGCTCAATAGAATATCCTGAATTCTCAGGATTCTATACTCAAACCTCAATCCTCAACCCTCAGCCCTCATTCTCAATCCTCAAACCTCAATCCTCAATATTCAATCCTCAATACTCAATCTTCAATCCTCAATCCTCAATCCTCAATCCTCAATCCTCAATCCTGAATCCTCAATCTTCAATCCTCAATACTCAATCTGCAATACTCAATCCTCAATCCTCAATCCTCAATCCTCAATCCTCAATCCTCAATCTTCAATCATCAGTACTCAATCTTCAACAATCAATACTCAATACTCAATCGTCAATCCTCAATCCCCAATCCTCATTCTTCAATCCTCAATACCCAATCCTCAATCTTCAATCCTCAATCCTCAATCCGCAATTCTCAATCCTCAATCCTTAATCCTCAGACCTCAAACATCAATATTCAACCCTCAGTCCTCGTCCTCAATCCACAAACCTCAATCCTCAGTCCTCAATATTCAATCATCAATATTCAATCTTCAATCCTTAATCCTCAATCCTCAATCCTCAATCCTCAATCCTCTATCTTCAAACCTCAATCCTCAATCCTCAACACTCAATACTCAATCCTCAATCTTCAATCCTCAATACTCAATCTTCAATCCTCAATCCTCAATCCTGAATCCTCAATCTTCAATCCTCAATACTCAATCTGCAATACTCAATCCTCAATACTCAATCCTCAATCCTGATTCTTCAATCCTCAATACCCATTCCTCAATCTTCAGTCCTCAATACTCAATCCTCAAACGTCAATCCTCAATCCCCAATCCTCAATCTTCAATGCTCAATCCTCAATCCTCAATCCTCAATCCTCAATCCTCAATCTTCAATCCTCAATACCCAATCTTCAATCCACAATCCTCAATCCTCAATCCTCAATCCTCAATCCTCAATCCTGAATCCTCAATCTTCAATCCTCAATACTCAATCTGCAATCCTCAATCCTCAATCCTCAATCCTCAATCCTCATTCTTCAATCCTCAATACCCATTCCTCAATCTTCAATCCTCAATCTTCAATCCTCAATTCTCAATCCTCAATCCTTAATCCTCTGACATCAAACATCAATATTCAACCCTCAGTCCTCGTCCTCAATCCACAACCCTCAATCCTCAGTCCTCAATATTCAATCTTCAATCCTCAATACTCAATCCTCAATCTTCAATCCTCAATACTCAATCTTCAGTCCTCAATACTCAATCCGCAATCCTCAATCCTCAATCTTCAATCCTCAATACTCAATCTTCAATCCTCAACCCTCAATCCTCAATCCTCAATCCTCATTCTTCAATCCTCAATACCCAATCCTCAATCTTCAATCCTCAGTCCTCAATCCTCAAGCCTCAATCCTCAATCCTCATTCTTCAATCCTCAATACCCGATCCTCAATCTTCAATCCTCATCCTCATTCTTCAATCCTCAATACCCAATCATCAATCTTCAACCCTCAATCCTCTATCCCCAATCCTCAATTCTAAATCCTAATTCTTCAATGCTCAATCCTCAATCCTCAATCCTCAATCCTCAATCCTCAATCTTCAATCCTCAATACCCAATCTTCAATCCACAATCCTCAATCCTCAATCCTCAATCCTCAATCCCGAATCCTCAATCTTCAATCCTCAATACTCAATCTGCAATCCTCAATCCTCAATCCTCAATCCTCAATCCTCATTCTTCAATCCTCAATACCCATTCCTCAATCTTCAATCCCCAATATTCAATCCTCAATTCTCAATCCTCAATCCTTAATCCTCTGACATCAAACATCAATATTCAACCCTCAGTCCTCGTCCTCAATCCACAACCCTCAATCCTCAGTCCTCAATATTCAATCTTCAATCCTCAATACTCAATCCTCAATCTTCAATCCTCAATACTCAATCTTCAATCCTCAATACTCAATCCGCAATCCTCAATCCTCAATCTTCAATCCTCAATACTCAATCTTCAATCCTCAACCCTCAATCCTCAATCCTCAATCCTCATTCTTCAATCCTCAATACCCAATCCTCAATCTTCAATCCTCAGTCCTCAATCCTCAAGCCTCAATCCTCAATCCTCATTCTTCAATCCTCAATACCCAATCCTCAATCTTCAATCCTCAATCCTCATTCTTCAATCCTCAATACCCAATCCTCAATCTTCAACCCTCAATCCTCTATCCCCAATCCTCAATTCTAAATCCTAATTCTTCAATCCTCAATACCCAATCCTCAATCTTCAATCCTCAATGCTCAATCCTCAATCATCAATCCTCAATCTTCAATACTCATTCCTCAATCCTCAATCCCCAACCCTCAATCTTCAACCATCAATCCTCATTGACCAACACTGAATCCTCAATCCTCAATCCTCAATCCTCAATCCTCAATCTTCAATACTCAATCTTCAATCCTCAATCCTCAATCCTCAATCCTCAATCCTCAATCTTGAATCCTCAATCCTCAATCCTCAATCCTCGATCTTCAATCCTCAATACTCAATCTGCAATCCTCAATCCTCAATCCTCAATCCTCAATCCTCATTCTTCAGTCCTCAATACCCATTCCTCAATCTTCAATCCTCAATCCTCAATCCTCAATTCTCAATCCTCAATCCTTAATCCTCAGACCTCAAACATCAATATTCAACCCTCAGTCCTCGTTCTCAATCCACAACCCTCAATCCTCAGTCCTCAATATTCAATCTTCAATCCTCAATACTCAACCCTCAATCTTCAATCCTCAATACTCAATCTTCAATCCTCAATACTCAGTCCTCATTCCTCAACCCTCAATCTTCAATCCTCAATACTCAATCTTCAATCCTCAATCCTCAATCCTCAATCCTCAATCCTCATTCTTCAATCCTCAATACCCAATCCTCAATCTTCAATCCTCAATCCTCAATCCTCAATCCTCACCCTCAATCCTCATTCTTCAATCCTCAATACCCAATCCTCAATCTTCAATCCTCAATCCTCATTCTTCAATCCTCAATACCCAATCCTCAATCTTCAACCCTGAATCCTCTATTCTCAATCCTCAACTCTCAATCCTAATTCTTCAATCCTCAATACCCAATCCTCAATCTTCAATCCTCAATCCTCAATCCTCAATCATCAATCCTCAATCTTCAATACTCATTCCTCAATCCTCAATCCCGAATACTCAATCTTCAACCATCAATCCTCATTGTCCAACACTGAATCCTCAATCCTCAATCCTCAAACCTCAATCCTCAATCTTCAATCCTCAATCGTCAATATTCAGTCCTCAATACTCAATCTTTAATTCTCAATCTTCAATCCTCAGTCCTCAATACTCAATCCTCAGTACTCAATCCTCATCCCTCAATCTTCAATCCTCAATACTCAATCTTCAATCCTCTATCCTCAATCATCAATCCTCAATCCTCATTCTTCAATGCTCAATACTCAATCCTCAATCTTCAATCCTCAATCCTCAATACTCAATCCTCAATCCTCAATCCTAAATCCTCATTCTTCAATCCTCAATACCCAATCCTCAATCTTCAATCCTCAATCCTCAATCCTCAATCCTCAATCCTCAATCCTCAATCCTCAATCCTCAATCCTCTATCTCCAAACCTCAATCCTATATCCTCAACACTCAACACTCAATCCTCAATCTTCAATCCTCAATACTCAATCTTCAATCCTCAATCCTCAATCCACAACCCTCAATCCTCAAACCTCATTCCTCAACCGTCAGTCCTCGTCCTCAATCCTCAATCCTCAATCCTCATTCTTCAATCCTCAATACCCAATCCTCAATCTTCAATCCTCGATCCTGAATCCTGAATTCTCAATCCTCAATCCTCAGTCCTCAACCATCAATCCTATATTCTCAATGCTCAATAGAATATCCTGAATTCTCAGGATTCTATACTCAAACCTCAATCCTCAATCCTCAATCCTCAATCCTCAATCTTCAATCCTCAATCGTCAATCTTCAGTCCTCAATACTCAATCTTCAATTCTCAATCTTCGATCCTCAATCCTCAGTCATCAATCCTCAGTACTCAATCCTCAATCCTCAATCTTCAATCCTCAACACTCAATCTTCAATCCTCATTCTTCAATCCTCAATACCCAATCCTCAATCTTCAATCCTCAGTCCTCAATCTTCAATTCTCAATCCTCAATCCTCAATCCTCGTTCCACAAACCTCAATCCTCAATTCTCAATCCTCAATCCTCAGTCCTCAGTCCTCAAACCTCAATTCTCAACCCTCAGCCCTCATCCTCAATCCTCAATCCTCAATCCTCAATCCTCAGCCCTCAGTCCTCAAACCTCAATGCTCAATCCTCAATACCCAATCCTCAATCCTCAATCCTCAATCATCAATCCTCAATCTTCAATACTCATTCCTCAATCCTCAATCCCCAATCCTCAATCTTCAATCATCAATCCTCAATCTTCAACACTCAATACTCAATCCTCAACCCTCAATACTCAACCATCAATCCTCAATTCTCAATACTCAATCCTCAATCCTCAATCATCAGGCATCAATACTCAATCTTCAATATTCAATCCTCAATCCTCAATCCTCAATCCACAATCCTCAACCTTCAATACTCAATACTCAATCCTCAATCCTCTATCCTCAACCCTCAATCCTCATTCTTCAATCCTCAATACCCAATCCTCAATCTTCAATCCTCAATACTGAATCTGCAATCCTCAATCCTCAATCCTCAATCCTGATTCTTCAATCCTCAATACCCATTCCTCAATCTTCAGTCCTCAATACTCAATCCTCAAACGTCAATCCTCAATCCCCAATCCTCAATCTTCAATGCTCAATCCTCAATCCTCAATCCTCAATCCTCAATCCTCAATCTTCAATCCTCAATACCCAATCTTCAATCCACAATCCTCAATCCTCAATCCTCAATCCTCAATCCTCAATCCTGAATCCTCAATCCTCAATCCTCAATTCTCAATTCTCAATCCTCAGTCCTCAGTCCACAAACCTCAATCCTCAACCCTCAGCCCTCATCCTCAATCCTCAATCCTCAATCCTCAATCCTCAGCCCTCAGTCCTCAAACCTCAATGCTCAATCCTCAATACCCAATCCTCAATCCTCAATCCTCAATCATCAATCCTCAATCTTCAATACTCATTCCTCAATCCTCAATCCCCAACCCTCAATCTTCAACCATCAATCCTCATTGACCAACACTGAATCCTCAATCCTCAATCCTCAATCCTCAATCCTCAATCTTCAATACTCAATCTTCAATCCTCAATCCTCAATCCTCAATCCTCAATCCTCAATCTTGAATCCTCAATCCTCAATCCTCAATCCTCGATCTTCAATCCTCAATACTCAATCTGCAATCCTCAATCCTCAATCCTCAATCCTCAATCCTCATTCTTCAGTCCTCAATACCCATTCCTCAATCTTCAATCCTCAATCCTCAATCCTCAATTCTCAATCCTCAATCCTTAATCCTCAGACCTCAAACATCAATATTCAACCCTCAGTCCTCGTTCTCAATCCACAACCCTCAATCCTCAGTCCTCAATATTCAATCTTCAATCCTCAATACTCAACCCTCAATCTTCAATCCTCAATACTCAATCTTCAATCCTCAATACTCAGTCCTCATTCCTCAACCCTCAATCTTCAATCCTCAATACTCAATCTTCAATCCTCAATCCTCAATCCTCAATCCTCAATCCTCATTCTTCAATCCTCAATACCCAATCCTCAATCTTCAATCCTCAATCCTCAATCCTCAATCCTCATCCTCAATCCTCATTCTTCAATCCTCAATACCCAATCCTCAATCTTCAATCCTCAATCCTCATTCTTCAATCCTCAATACCCAATCCTCAATCTTCAACCCTGAATCCTCTATTCTCAATCCTCAACTCTCAATCCTAATTCTTCAATCCTCAATACCCAATCCTCAATCTTCAATCCTCAATCCTCAATCCTCAATCATCAATCCTCAATCTTCAATACTCATTCCTCAATCCTCAATCCCGAATACTCAATCTTCAACCATCAATCCTCATTGTCCAACACTGAATCCTCAATCCTCAATCCTCAAACCTCAATCCTCAATCTTCAATCCTCAATCGTCAATATTCAGTCCTCAATACTCAATCTTTAATTCTCAATCTTCAATCCTCAGTCCTCAATACTCAATCCTCAGTACTCAATCCTCATCCCTCAATCTTCAATCCTCAATACTCAATCTTCAATCCTCTATCCTCAATCATCAATCCTCAATCCTCATTCTTCAATGCTCAATACTCAATCCTCAATCTTCAATCCTCAATCCTCAATACTCAATCCTCAATCCTCAATCCTAAATCCTCATTCTTCAATCCTCAATACCCAATCCTCAATCTTCAATCCTCAATCCTCAATCCTCAATCCTCAATCCTCAATCCTCAATCCTCAATCCTCAATCCTCTATCTCCAAACCTCAATCCTCTATCCTCAACACTCAATACTCAATCCTCAATCTTCAATCCTCAATACTCAATCTTCAATCCTCAATCCTCAATCCACAACCCTCAATCCTCAAACCTCATTCCTCAACCGTCAGTCCTCGTCCTCAATCCTCAACCCTCAATCCTCAATCCTCAATCTTCAATCATCAATACTCAACCTTCAATCCTCAATACTCAATCCTCAGTCGTCAGTCCTCAATCCCCAATCCTCACTCTTCAATGCTCAATCCTCAATCCTCAATCCTCAATCCTCAATCTTCAATCCTCAATCGTCAATCTTCAGTCCTCAATACTCAATCTTCAATTCTCAATCTTCGATCCTCAATCCTCAATCCTCAATTCTCAATCCTCAATCCTCAATCCTCGTTCCACAAACCTCAATCCTCAATTCTCAATCCTCAATCCTCAGTCCTCAGTCCTCAAACCTCAATTCTCAACCCTCAGCCCTCATCCTCAATCCTCAATCCTCAATCCTCAATCCTCAGCCCTCAGTCCTCAAACCTCAATGCTCAATCCTCAATACCCAATCCTCAATCCTCAATCCTCAATCATCAATCCTCAATATTCAATACTCATTCCTCAATCCTCAATCCCCAATCCTCAATCTTCAATCATCAATCCTCAATCTTCAACACTCAATACTCAATCCTCAACCCTCAATACTCAACCATCAATCCTCAATTCTCAATACTCAATCCTCAATCCTCAATCATCAGGCATCAATACTCAATCTTCAATATTCAATCCTCAATCCTCAATCCTCAATCCACAATCCTCAACCTTCAATACTCAATACTCAATCCTCAATCCTCTATCCTCAACCCTCAATCCTCATTCTTCAATCCTCAATACCCAATCCTCAATCTTCAATCCTCAATACTGAATCTGCAATCCTCAATCCTCAATCCTCAATCCTGATTCTTCAATCCTCAATACCCATTCCTCAATCTTCAGTCCTCAATACTCAATCCTCAAACGTCAATCCTCAATCCCCAATCCTCAATCTTCAATGCTCAATCCTCAATCCTCAATCCTCAATCCTCAATCCTCAATCTTCAATCCTCAATACCCAATCTTCAATCCACAATCCTCAATCCTCAATCCTCAATCCTCAATCCTCAATCCTGAATCCTCAATCCTCAATCCTCAATTCTCAATTCTCAATCCTCAGTCCTCAGTCCACAAACCTCAATCCTCAACCCTCAGCCCTCATCCTCAATCCTCAATCCTCAATCCTCAATCCTCAGCCCTCAGTCCTCAAACCTCAATGCTCAATCCTCAATACCCAATCCTCAATCCTCAATCCTCAATCATCAATCCTCAATCTTCAATACTCATTCCTCAATCCTCAATCTTCAATCCTCAATCCTCTATCCTCAATCCTCAATCCTCAATCCTCATTCTTGAATCCACAATACCCAATCCTCAATCTTCAATGCTCAATACTCAATCCTAAATCGTCAATCCTAAACCCTCAATCCTCATTCTTCAATCCTCAATACCCAATCCTCAATCTTCAATCCTCGATCCTGAATCCTGAATTCTCAATCCTCAATCCTCAGTCCTCAACCATCAATCCTATATTCTCAATGCTCAATAGAATATCCTGAATTCTCAGGATTCTATACTCAAACCTCAATCCTCAACCCTCAGCCCTCATTCTCAATCCTCAAACCTCAATCCTCAATATTCAATCCTCAATACTCAATCTTCAATCCTCAATCCTCAATCCTCAATCCTCAATCCTCAATCCTGAATCCTCAATCTTCAATCCTCAATACTCAATCTGCAATACTCAATCCTCAATCCTGAATCCTCAATCCTCAATCTTCAATCATCAGTACTCAATCTTCAACCCTCAATACTCAATACTCAATCGTCAATCCTCAATCCCCAATCCTCATTCTTCAATCCTCAATACCCAATCCTCAATCTTCAATCCTCAATCCTCAATCCTCAATTCTCAATCCTCAATCCTTAATACTCAGACCTCAAACATCAATATTCAACCCTCAGTCCTCGTCCTCAATCCACACACCTCAATCCTCAGTCCTCAATATTCAATCATCAATATTCAATCTTCAATCCTTAATCGTCAATCCTCAATCCTCAATCCTCAATCCTCTATCTTCAAACCTCAATCCTCAATCCTCAACACTCAATACTCAATCCTCAATCTTCAATCCTCAATACTCAATCTTCAATCCTCAATCCTCAATCCTGAATCCTCAATCTTCAATCCTCAATACTCAATCTGCAATACTAAATCCTCAATCCTCAATCCTCAATCCTGAATCCTCAATCTTCAATCCTCAATACTCAATCTGCAATACTCAATCCTCAATCCTCAATCCTCAATCCTCAATCTTCAATCATCAGTACTCAATCTTCAACCCTCAATACTCAATACTCAATCGTCAATCCTCAATCCCCAATCCTCATTCTTCAATCCTCAATACCCAATCCTCAATCTTCGATCCTCAATCCTCAATCCTCAATTCTCAATCCTCAATCCTTAATACTCAGACCTCAAACATCAATATTCAACCCTCAGTCCTCGTCCTCAATCCACAAACCTCAATCCTCAGTCCTCAATATTCAATCATCAATATTCAATCTTCAATCGTTAATCGTCAATCCTCAATCCTCAATCCTCAATCCTCTATCTTCAAACCTCAATCCTCAATCCTCAACACTCAATACTCAATCCTCAATCTTCAATCCTCAATACTCAATCTTCAATCCTCAATCCTCAATCCTGAATCCTCAATCTTCAATCCTCAATACTCAATCTGCAATACTAAATCCTCAATCCTCAATCCTCAATCCTGATTCTTCAATCCTCAATACCCATTCCTCAATCTTCAGTCCTCAATACTCAATCCTCAAACGTCAATCCTCAATCCCCAATCCTCAATCTTCAATGCTCAATCCTCAATCCTCAATCCTCAATCCTCAATCCTCAATCTCCAATCCTCAATACCCAATCTTCAATCCACAATCCTCAATCCTCAATCCTCAATCCTCAATCCTCAATCCTGAATCCTCAATCTTCAATCCTCAATACTCAATCTGCAATCCTCAATCCTCAATCCTCAATCCTCAATCCTCATTCTTCAATCCTCAATACCCATTCCTCAATCTTCAATCCTCAATCTTCAATCCTAAATTCTCAATCCTCAATCCTTAATCCTCTGACATCAAACATCAATATTCAACCCTCAGTCCTCGTCCTCAATCCACAACCCTCAATCCTCAGTCCTCAATATTCAATCTTCAATACTCAATACTCAATCCTCAATCTTCAATCCTCAATACTCAATCTTCAATCCTCAATACTCAATCCGCAATACTCAATCCTCAATCTTCAATCCTCAATACTCAATCTTCAATCCTCAACCCTCAATCCTCAATCCTCAATCCTCATTCTTCAATCCTCAATACCCATTCCTCAATCTTCAATCCTCAGTCCTCAATCCTCAAGCCTCAATCCTCAATCCTCATTCTTCAATCCTCAATACCCAATCCTCAATCTTCAATCCTCAATCCTCATTCTTCAATCCTCAATACCCAATCCTCAATCTTCAACCCTCAATCCTCTATCCCCAATCCTCAATTCTAAATCCTAATTCTTCAATGCTCAATACCCAATCCTCAATCTTCAATCCTCAATGCTCAATCCTCAATCATCAATCCTCAATCTTCAATACTCATTCCTCAATCCTCAATCCCCAACCCTCAATCTTCAACCATCAATCCTCATTGTCCAACACTGAATCCTCAATCCTCAATCCTCAATCCTCAATCCTCAATCTTCAATACTCAATCTTCAATCCTCAGTCCTCAATCCTCAATCCTCAATCCTCAATCTTCAATCCTCAATCCTCAATCCTCAATCCTCAATCTTCAATCCTCAATACTCAATCTGCAATCCTCAATCCTCAAACCTCAATCCTCAATCCTCATTCTTCAAACCTCAATACCCAATCCTCAATCTTCAATCCTCAATCCTCAATCCTCAATTCTCAATCCTCAATCCTTAATCCTCAGACCTCAAACATCAATATTCAACCCTCAGTCCTCGTCCTCAATCGACAACCTTCAATACTCAGTCCTCAATATTCAATCATCAATATGCAATCTTCAATCCTCAATCCTCAATCCTCAGCCCTCAATCCTCAATCCTCAATCTTCAAACCTCAATCCTCAATCGTCAATACTCAATCCTCAAACTTCAATCCTCAATACTCAATCTTCAATCCTCTATCCTCAATCCTCAATCCTCAATCCTCAATCTTCAATCCTCAATACTCAATCTTCAGTCCTCAATCCTCAATCCTCAATCCTCAATCCTCAATCCTCAATCCTCATTCTTCAATCCTCAATACCCAATCCTCAATCTTCAATCCTCAATCCTCAATCCTCAATCCTCAACTCTCAATCCTCAATCCTCAGTCCTCAGTCCTCAAACCTCAATCCTCAACCCTCAGCCCTCATCCTCAATCCTCAATCCTCAATCCTCAATCCTCAATCCTCAGCCCTCAGTCCTCAAACCTCAATGCTCAATCCTCAATACCCAATCCTCAATCCTCAATCCTCAATCATCAATCCTCAATCTTCAATACTCATTCCTCAAACCTCAATCCCCAATCCTCAATCTTCAATCATCAATCCTCAATCTTCAACACTCAATACTCAATCCTCAATCCTCAATACTCAACCATCAATCCTCAATTCTCAATACTCAATCCTCAATCCTCAATCCTCAGGCATCAATACTCAATCTTCAATATTCAATCCTCAATCCTCAATCCTCAATCCACAATCCTCAACCTTCAATACTCAATACTCAATCCTCAATCCTCTATCCTCAACCCTCAATCCTCATTCTTCAATCCTCAATACCCAATCCTCAATCTTCAATCCTCAATCCTGTATCCTCAATCCTCAATCCTCAATCCTCATTCTTCAATCCTCAATACCCAATCCTCAATCTTCAATGCTCAATACTCAATCCTAAATCCTCAATCCTAAACCCTGAATCCTCATTCTTCAATCCTCAATACCCAATCCTCAATCTTCAATCCTCAATCCTCAATCCTCAATCCTCAATCCTCAATCCTCAGCCCTCATTCTCAATCCTCAAACCTCAATCCTCAATATTCAATCCTCAATACTCAATCTTCAATCCTCAATACTCAATCCTCAATCCTCAATCCTCATTCTTCAATCCTCAATACCCAATCCTCAATCTTCAATCCTCAATACTCAATCTGCAATCCTCAATCCTCAAACCTCAATCCTCAATCCTCATTCTTCAAACCTCAATACCCAATCCTCAATCTTCAATCCTCAATCCTCAATCCTCAATTCCCAATCCTCAATCCTTAATCCTCAGACCTCAAACATCAATATTCAGCCCTCAGTCCTCGTCCTCAATCCACAACCTTCAATACTCAGTCCTCAATATTCAATCATCAATATGCAATCTTCAATCCTCAATCCTCAATCCTCAGCCCTCAATCCTCAATCCTCAACCTTCAAACCTCAATCCTCAATCGTCAATACTCAATCCTCAAACTTCAATCCTCAATACTCAATCTTCAATCCTCTATCCTCAATCCTCAATCCTCAATCCTCAATCTTCAATCCTCAATACTCAATCTTCAGTCCTCAATCCTCAATCCTCAATCCTCAATCCTCATTCTTCAATCCTCAATACCCAATCCTCAATCTTCAATCCTTAATCCTCAATCCTCAATCCTCAATCCTCAATCCTCATTCTTCAATCCTCAATACCCAATCCTCAATCTTCAATCCTCAATCCTCAATCCTCAATCCTCAACTCTCAATCCTCAATCCTCAGTCCTCAGTCCTCAAACCTCAATCCTCAACCCTCAGCCCTCATCCTCAATCCTCAATCCTCAATCCTCAATCCTCAATCCTCAGCCCTCAGTCCTCAAACCTCAATGCTCAATCCTCAATACCCAATCCTCAATCCTCAATCCTCAATCATCAATCCTCAATCTTCAATACTCATTCCTCAAACCTCAATCCCCAATCCTCAATCTTCAATCATCAATCCTCAATCTTCAACACTCAATACTCAATCCTCAATCCTCAATACTCAACCATCAATCCTCAATTCTCAATACTCAATCCTCAATCCTCAATCCTCAGGCATCAATACTCAATCTTCAATTATCAATCCTCAATCCTCAATCCTCAATCCACAATCCTCAACCTTCAATACTCAATACTCAATCCTCAATCCTCTATCCTCAACCCTCAATCCTCATTCTTCAATCCTCAATACCCAATCCTCAATCTTCAATCCTCAATCCTGTATCCTCAATCCTCAATCCTCAATCCTCATTCTTCAATCCTCAATACCCAATCCTCAATCTTCAATGCTCAATACTCAATCCTAAATCCTCAATCCTAAACCCTGAATCCTCATTCTTCAATCCTCAATACCCAATCCTCAATCTTCAATCCTCAATCCTCAATCCTCAATCCTCAATCCTCAATCCTCAGCCCTCATTCTCAATCCTCAAACCTCAATCCTCAATATTCAATCCTCAATACTCAATCTTCAATCCTCAATCCTCAATCCTCAATCCTCAATCCTCAATCCTCAATCCTCAATCCTCGCTCCTCAAACCTCAATCCTGAACCCTCAGTCCTCATCCTCAATTCTCAATTAGCAATCCTCAATCCTCAATCCTCAATCTTCAAACCCAATAATCAATCTCCAATCCTAGATCCTCAATCCCCAGTCCTCAATCCTTAATCCTCAATCTTCAATCCTCAATACTCAATCTTCAATCCTCAATCCTCAATCCTCAATCCTCAATCATCAATCCTCAATCCTCAATCCTCAATCCTCAACCTTCAATCCTCAATACTCAATCCTCAATCCTCAATCATCAATTCTCAATTATCAATCCTCAATATTCAATCATCAATACTCAATCTTCAATCCTCAATCCCCAATCCTCAATCTTGAATGCTCAATCCTCAATCCTCAATCCTCAATCCTCAATCCTCAATTTTCAATCCTCAATACCCAATCTTCAATCCTCAATCCTCAATCCTCAATCCTCAATCCTCAATCCTCAATCCTGAATCCTCAATCTTCAATCCTGAATACTCAATCTGCAATCCTCAATCCTCAATCCTCAATCCTCAATCCTCATTCTTCAGTCCTCAATACCCATTCCTCAATCTTCAATCCTCAATCCTCAATCCTCAATTCTCAATCCTCAATCCTTAATCCTCAGACCTCAAACATCAATATTCAACCCTCAGTCCTCGTTCTCAATCCACAACCCTCAATCCTCAGTCCTCAATATTCAATCTTCAATCCTCAATACTCAATCCTCAGTCTTCAATCCTCAATACTCAACCTTCAATCCTCAATACTCAGTCCTCATTCCTCAACCCTCAATCTTCAATCCTCAATACTCAATCTTCAATCCTCAATCCTCAATCCTCAATCCTCAATCCTCATTCTTCAATCCTCAATACCAAATCCTCAATCTTCAATCCTCAATCCTCAATCCTCAATCCTCATCCTCAATCCTCATTCTTCAATCCTCAATACCCAATCCTCAATCTTCAATCCTCAATCCTCATTCTTCAATCCTCAATACCCAATCCTCAATCTTCAACCCTGAATCCTCTATTCTCAATCCTCAACTCTCAATCCTAATTCTTCAATCCTCAATACCCAATCCTCAATCTTCCATCCTCAATCCTCAATCCTCAATCATCAATCCTCAATCTTCAATACTCATTCCTCAATCCGCAATCCCCAATACTCAATCTTCAACCATCAATCCTCATTGTCCAACACTGAATCCTCAATCCTCAATCCTCAAACCTCAATCCTCAATCTTCAATCCTCAATCGTCAATATTCAGTCCTCAATACTCAATCTTCAATTCTCAATCTTCAATCCTCAGTCCTCAATACTCAATCCTCAATATTCAATCCTCAATACTCAATCTTCAATCCTCAATCCTCAATCCTCAATCCTCAATCCTCAATCCTGAATCCTCAATCTTCAATCCTCAATACTCAATCTGCAATACTCAATCCTCAATCCTGAATCCTCAATCCTCAATCTTCAATCATCAGTACTCAATCTTCAACCCTCAATACTCAATACTCAATCGTCAATCCTCAATCCCCAATCCTCATTCTTCAATCCTCAATACCCAATCCTCAATCTTCAATCCTCAATCCTCAATCCTCAATTCTCAATCCTCAATCCTTAATACTCAGACCTCAAACATCAATATTCAACCCTCAGTCCTCGTCCTCAATCCACACACCTCAATCCTCAGTCCTCAATATTCAATCATCAATATTCAATCTTCAATCCTTAATCGTCAATCCTCAATCCTCAATCCTCAATCCTCTATCTTCAAACCTCAATCCTCAATCCTCAACACTCAATACTCAATCCTCAATCTTCAATCCTCAATACTCAATCTTCAATCCTCAATCCTCAATCCTGAATCCTCAATCTTCAATCCTCAATACTCAATCTGCAATACTAAATCCTCAATCCTCAATCCTCAATCCTGAATCCTCAATCTTCAATCCTCAATACTCAATCTGCAATACTCAATCCTCAATCCTCAATCCTCAATCCTCAATCTTCAATCATCAGTACTCAATCTTCAACCCTCAATACTCAATACTCAATCGTCAATCCTCAATCCCCAATCCTCATTCTTCAATCCTCAATACCCAATCCTCAATCTTCGATCCTCAATCCTCAATCCTCAATTCTCAATCCTCAATCCTTAATACTCAGACCTCAAACATCAATATTCAACCCTCAGTCCTCGTCCTCAATCCACAAACCTCAATCCTCAGTCCTCAATATTCAATCATCAATATTCAATCTTCAATCGTTAATCGTCAATCCTCAATCCTCAATCCTCAATCCTCTATCTTCAAACCTCAATCCTCAATCCTCAACACTCAATACTCAATCCTCAATCTTCAATCCTCAATACTCAATCTTCAATCCTCAATCCTCAATCCTGAATCCTCAATCTTCAATCCTCAATACTCAATCTGCAATACTAAATCCTCAATCCTCAATCCTCAATCCTGATTCTTCAATCCTCAATACCCATTCCTCAATCTTCAGTCCTCAATACTCAATCCTCAAACGTCAATCCTCAATCCCCAATCCTCAATCTTCAATGCTCAATCCTCAATCCTCAATCCTCAATCCTCAATCCTCAATCTCCAATCCTCAATACCCAATCTTCAATCCACAATCCTCAATCCTCAATCCTCAATCCTCAATCCTCAATCCTGAATCCTCAATCTTCAATCCTCAATACTCAATCTGCAATCCTCAATCCTCAATCCTCAATCCTCAATCCTCATTCTTCAATCCTCAATACCCATTCCTCAATCTTCAATCCTCAATCTTCAATCCTAAATTCTCAATCCTCAATCCTTAATCCTCTGACATCAAACATCAATATTCAACCCTCAGTCCTCGTCCTCAATCCACAACCCTCAATCCTCAGTCCTCAATATTCAATCTTCAATACTCAATACTCAATCCTCAATCTTCAATCCTCAATACTCAATCTTCAATCCTCAATACTCAATCCGCAATACTCAATCCTCAATCTTCAATCCTCAATACTCAATCTTCAATCCTCAACCCTCAATCCTCAATCCTCAATCCTCATTCTTCAATCCTCAATACCCATTCCTCAATCTTCAATCCTCAGTCCTCAATCCTCAAGCCTCAATCCTCAATCCTCATTCTTCAATCCTCAATACCCAATCCTCAATCTTCAATCCTCAATCCTCATTCTTCAATCCTCAATACCCAATCCTCAATCTTCAACCCTCAATCCTCTATCCCCAATCCTCAATTCTAAATCCTAATTCTTCAATGCTCAATACCCAATCCTCAATCTTCAATCCTCAATGCTCAATCCTCAATCATCAATCCTCAATCTTCAATACTCATTCCTCAATCCTCAATCCCCAACCCTCAATCTTCAACCATCAATCCTCATTGTCCAACACTGAATCCTCAATCCTCAATCCTCAATCCTCAATCCTCAATTCTCAATCCTCAATCCTTAATACTCAGACCTCAAACATCAATATTCAACCCTCAGTCCTCGTCCTCAATCCACAAACCTCAATCCTCAGTCCTCAATATTCAATCATCAATATTCAATCTTCAATCCTTAATCGTCAATCCTCAATCCTCAATCCTCAATCCTCTATCTTCAAACCTCAATCCTCAATCCTCAACACTCAATACTCAATCCTCAATCTTCAATCCTCAATACTCAATCTTCAATCCTCAATCCTCAATCCTGAATCCTCAATCTTCAATCCTCAATACTCAATCTGCAATACTAAATCCTCAATCCTCAATCCTCAATCCTGATTCTTCAATCCTCAATACCCATTCCTCAATCTTCAGTCCTCAATACTCAATCCTCAAACGTCAATCCTCAATCCCCAATCCTCAATCTTCAATGCTCAATCCTCAATCCTCAATCCTCAATCCTCAATCCTCAATCTCCAATCCTCAATACCCAATCTTCAATCCACAATCCTCAATCCTCAATCCTCAATCCTCAATCCTCAATCCTGAATCCTCAATCTTCAATCCTCAATACTCAATCTGCAATCCTCAATCCTCAATCCTCAATCCTCAATCCTCATTCTTCAATCCTCAATACCCATTCCTCAATCTTCAATCCTCAATCTTCAATCCTAAATTCTCAATCCTCAATCCTTAATCCTCTGACATCAAACATCAATATTCAACCCTCAGTCCTCGTCCTCAATCCACAACCCTCAATCCTCAGTCCTCAATATTCAATCTTCAATCCTCAATACTCAATCCTCAATCTTCAATCCTCAATACTCAATCTTCAATCCTCAATACTCAATCCGCAATACTCAATCCTCAATCTTCAATCCTCAATACTCAATCTTCAATCCTCAACCCTCAATCCTCAATCCTCAATCCTCATTCTTCAATCCTCAATACCCATTCCTCAATCTTCAATCCTCAGTCCTCAATCCTCAAGCCTCAATCCTCAATCCTCATTCTTCAATCCTCAATACCCAATCCTCAATCTTCAATCCTCAATCCTCATTCTTCAATCCTCAATACCCAATCCTCAATCTTCAACCCTCAATCCTCTATCCCCAATCCTCAATTCTAAATCCTAATTCTTCAATGCTCAATACCCAATCCTCAATCTTCAATCCTCAATGCTCAATCCTCAATCATCAATCCTCAATCTTCAATACTCATTCCTCAATCCTCAATCCCCAACCCTCAATCTTCAACCATCAATCCTCATTGTCCAACACTGAATCCTCAATCCTCAATCCTCAATCCTCAATCCTCAATCTTCAATACTCAATCTTCAATCCTCAGTCCTCAATCCTCAATCCTCAATCCTCAATCTTCAATCCTCAATCCTCAATCCTCAATCCTCAATCTTCAATCCTCAATACTCAATCTGCAATCCTCAATCCTCAAACCTCAATCCTCAATCCTCATTCTTCAAACCTCAATACCCAATCCTCAATCTTCAATCCTCAATCCTCAATCCTCAATTCTCAATCCTCAATCCTTAATCCTCAGACCTCAAACATCAATATTCAACCCTCAGTCCTCGTCCTCAATCCACAACCTTCAATACTCAGTCCTCAATATTCAATCATCAATATGCAATCTTCAATCCTCAATCCTCAATCCTCAGCCCTCAATCCTCAATCTTCAATCCTCAATACTCAATCTGCAATACTAAATCCTCAATCCTCAATCCTCAATCCTGATTCTTCAATCCTCAATACCCATTCCTCAATCTTCAGTCCTCAATACTCAATCCTCAAACGTCAATCCTCAATCCCCAATCCTCAATCTTCAATGCTCAATCCTCAATCCTCAATCCTCAATCCTCAATCCTCAATCTCCAATCCTCAATACCCAATCTTCAATCCACAATCCTCAATCCTCAATCCTCAATCCTCAATCCTCAATCCTGAATCCTCAATCTTCAATCCTCAATACTCAATCTGCAATCCTCAATCCTCAATCCTCAATCCTCAATCCTCATTCTTCAATCCTCAATACCCATTCCTCAATCTTCAATCCTCAATCTTCAATCCTAAATTCTCAATCCTCAATCCTTAATCCTCTGACATCAAACATCAATATTCAACCCTCAGTCCTCGTCCTCAATCCACAACCCTCAATCCTCAGTCCTCAATATTCAATCTTCAATCCTCAATACTCAATCCTCAATCTTCAATCCTCAATACTCAATCTTCAATCCTCAATACTCAATCCGCAATACTCAATCCTCAATCTTCAATCCTCAATACTCAATCTTCAATCCTCAACCCTCAATCCTCAATCCTCAATCCTCATTCTTCAATCCTCAATACCCATTCCTCAATCTTCAATCCTCAGTCCTCAATCCTCAAGCCTCAATCCTCAATCCTCATTCTTCAATCCTCAATACCCAATCCTCAATCTTCAATCCTCAATCCTCATTCTTCAATCCTCAATACCCAATCCTCAATCTTCAACCCTCAATCCTCTATCCCCAATCCTCAATTCTAAATCCTAATTCTTCAATGCTCAATACCCAATCCTCAATCTTCAATCCTCAATGCTCAATCCTCAATCATCAATCCTCAATCTTCAATACTCATTCCTCAATCCTCAATCCCCAACCCTCAATCTTCAACCATCAATCCTCATTGTCCAACACTGAATCCTCAATCCTCAATCCTCAATCCTCAATCCTCAATCTTCAATACTCAATCTTCAATCCTCAGTCCTCAATCCTCAATCCTCAATCCTCAATCTTCAATCCTCAATCCTCAATCCTCAATCCTCAATCTTCAATCCTCAATACTCAATCTGCAATCCTCAATCCTCAAACCTCAATCCTCAATCCTCATTCTTCAAACCTCAATACCCAATCCTCAATCTTCAATCCTCAATCCTCAATCCTCAATTCTCAATCCTCAATCCTTAATCCTCAGACCTCAAACATCAATATTCAACCCTCAGTCCTCGTCCTCAATCCACAACCTTCAATACTCAGTCCTCAATATTCAATCATCAATATGCAATCTTCAATCCTCAATCCTCAATCCTCAGCCCTCAATCCTCAATCCTCAATCTTCAAACCTCAATCCTCAATCGTCAATACTCAATCCTCAAACTTCAATCCTCAATACTCAATCTTCAATCCTCTATCCTCAATCCTCAATCCTCAATCCTCAATCTTCAATCCTCAATACTCAATCTTCAGTCCTCAATCCTCAATCCTCAATCCTCAATCCTCAATCCTCAATCCTCATTCTTCAATCCTCAATACCCAATCCTCAATCTTCAATCCTCAATCCTCAATCCTCAATCCTCAACTCTCAATCCTCAATCCTCAATCCTCAGTCCTCAAACCTCAATCCTCAACCCTCAGCCCTCATCCTCAATCCTCAATCCTCAATCCTCAATCCTCAATCCTCAGCCCTCAGTCCTCAAACCTCAATGCTCAATCCTCAATACCCAATCCTCAATCCTCAATCCTCAATCATCAATCCTCAATCTTCAATACTCATTCCTCAAACCTCAATCCCCAATCCTCAATCTTCAATCATCAATCCTCAATCTTCAACACTCAATACTCAATCCTCAATCCTCAATACTCAACCATCAATCCTCAATTCTCAATACTCAATCCTCAATCCTCAATCCTCAGGCATCAATACTCAATCTTCAATATTCAATCCTCAATCCTCAATCCTCAATCCACAATCCTCAACCTTCAATACTCAATACTCAATCCTCAATCCTCTATCCTCAACCCTCAATCCTCATTCTTCAATCCTCAATACCCAATCCTCAATCTTCAATCCTCAATCCTGTATCCTCAATCCTCAATCCTCAATCCTCATTCTTCAATCCTCAATACCCAATCCTCAATCTTCAATGCTCAATACTCAATCCTAAATCCTCAATCCTAAACCCTGAATCCTCATTCTTCAATCCTCAATACCCAATCCTCAATCTTCAATCCTCAATCCTCAATCCTCAATCCTCAATCCTCAATCCTCAGCCCTCATTCTCAATCCTCAAACCTCAATCCTCAATATTCAATCCTCAATACTCAATCTTCAATCCTCAATACTCAATCCTCAATCCTCAATCCTCATTCTTCAATCCTCAATACCCAATCCTCAATCTTCAATCCTCAATACTCAATCTGCAATCCTCAATCCTCAAACCTCAATCCTCAATCCTCATTCTTCAAACCTCAATACCCAATCCTCAATCTTCAATCCTCAATCCTCAATCCTCAATTCCCAATCCTCAATCCTTAATCCTCAGACCTCAAACATCAATATTCAGCCCTCAGTCCTCGTCCTCAATCCACAACCTTCAATACTCAGTCCTCAATATTCAATCATCAATATGCAATCTTCAATCCTCAATCCTCAATCCTCAGCCCTCAATCCTCAATCCTCAACCTTCAAACCTCAATCCTCAATCGTCAATACTCAATCCTCAAACTTCAATCCTCAATACTCAATCTTCAATCCTCTATCCTCAATCCTCAATCCTCAATCCTCAATCTTCAATCCTCAATACTCAATCTTCAGTCCTCAATCCTCAATCCTCAATCCTCAATCCTCATTCTTCAATCCTCAATACCCAATCCTCAATCTTCAATCCTTAATCCTCAATCCTCAATCCTCAATCCTCAATCCTCATTCTTCAATCCTCAATACCCAATCCTCAATCTTCAATCCTCAATCCTCAATCCTCAATCCTCAACTCTCAATCCTCAATCCTCAGTCCTCAGTCCTCAAACCTCAATCCTCAACCCTCAGCCCTCATCCTCAATCCTCAATCCTCAATCCTCAATCCTCAATCCTCAGCCCTCAGTCCTCAAACCTCAATGCTCAATCCTCAATACCCAATCCTCAATCCTCAATCCTCAATCATCAATCCTCAATCTTCAATACTCATTCCTCAAACCTCAATCCCCAATCCTCAATCTTCAATCATCAATCCTCAATCTTCAACACTCAATACTCAATCCTCAATCCTCAATACTCAACCATCAATCCTCAATTCTCAATACTCAATCCTCAATCCTCAATCCTCAGGCATCAATACTCAATCTTCAATTATCAATCCTCAATCCTCAATCCTCAATCCACAATCCTCAACCTTCAATACTCAATACTCAATCCTCAATCCTCTATCCTCAACCCTCAATCCTCATTCTTCAATCCTCAATACCCAATCCTCAATCTTCAATCCTCAATCCTGTATCCTCAATCCTCAATCCTCAATCCTCATTCTTCAATCCTCAATACCCAATCCTCAATCTTCAATGCTCAATACTCAATCCTAAATCCTCAATCCTAAACCCTGAATCCTCATTCTTCAATCCTCAATACCCAATCCTCAATCTTCAATCCTCAATCCTCAATCCTCAATCCTCAATCCTCAATCCTCAGCCCTCATTCTCAATCCTCAAACCTCAATCCTCAATATTCAATCCTCAATACTCAATCTTCAATCCTCAATCCTCAATCCTCAATCCTCAATCCTCAATCCTCAATCCTCAATCCTCGCTCCTCAAACCTCAATCCTGAACCCTCAGTCCTCATCCTCAATTCTCAATTAGCAATCCTCAATCCTCAATCCTCAATCTTCAAACCCAATAATCAATCTCCAATCCTAGATCCTCAATCCCCAGTCCTCAATCCTTAATCCTCAATCTTCAATCCTCAATACTCAATCTTCAATCCTCAATCCTCAATCCTCAATCCTCAATCATCAATCCTCAATCCTCAATCCTCAATCCTCAACCTTCAATCCTCAATACTCAATCCTCAATCCTCAATCATCAATTCTCAATTATCAATCCTCAATATTCAATCATCAATACTCAATCTTCAATCCTCAATCCCCAATCCTCAATCTTGAATGCTCAATCCTCAATCCTCAATCCTCAATCCTCAATCCTCAATTTTCAATCCTCAATACCCAATCTTCAATCCTCAATCCTCAATCCTCAATCCTCAATCCTCAATCCTCAATCCTGAATCCTCAATCTTCAATCCTGAATACTCAATCTGCAATCCTCAATCCTCAATCCTCAATCCTCAATCCTCATTCTTCAGTCCTCAATACCCATTCCTCAATCTTCAATCCTCAATCCTCAATCCTCAATTCTCAATCCTCAATCCTTAATCCTCAGACCTCAATTATCAATATTCAACCCTCAGTCCTCGTTCTCAATCCACAACCCTCAATCCTCAGTCCTCAATATTCAATCTTCAATCCTCAATACTCAATCCTCAGTCTTCAATCCTCAATACTCAACCTTCAATCCTCAATACTCAGTCCTCATTCCTCAACCCTCAATCTTCAATCCTCAATACTCAATCTTCAATCCTCAATCCTCAATCCTCAATCCTCAATCCTCATTCTTCAATCCTCAATACCAAATCCTCAATCTTCAATCCTCAATCCTCAATCCTCAATCCTCATCCTCAATCCTCATTCTTCAATCCTCAATACCCAATCCTCAATCTTCAATCCTCAATCCTCATTCTTCAATCCTCAATACCCAATCCTCAATCTTCAACCCTGAATCCTCTATTCTCAATCCTCAACTCTCAATCCTAATTCTTCAATCCTCAATACCCAATCCTCAATCTTCCATCCTCAATCCTCAATCCTCAATCATCAATCCTCAATCTTCAATACTCATTCCTCAATCCGCAATCCCCAATACTCAATCTTCAACCATCAATCCTCATTGTCCAACACTGAATCCTCAATCCTCAATCCTCAAACCTCAATCCTCAATCTTCAATCCTCAATCGTCAATATTCAGTCCTCAATACTCAATCTTCAATTCTCAATCTTCAATCCTCAGTCCTCAATACTCAATCCTCAGTACTCAATTATCAACCCTCAATCTTCAATCCTCAATACTCAATCTTCAATCCTCTATCCTCAATCCTCAATCCTCAATCCTCATTCTTCAATGCTCAATACTCAATCCTCAATCTTCAATCCTCAATCCTCAGTCCTCAATCCTCAATCCTCAATCCTAAATCCTCATTCTTCAATCCTCAATACCCAATCCTCAATCTTCAATCCTCAATCCTCAATCCTCAATCCTCAATCCTAAATCCTCAGTCCTCAGTCATCAAACCTCAATCCTCAACCCTCAGCCCTCATGCTCAATCCTCAATCCTCAATCCTCAATCCTCAATCCTCTATCCTCTATCTCCAAACCTCAATCCTCTATCCTCAACGCTCAATACTCAATCCTCAATCTTCAATCCTCAATACTCAATCTTCAATCCTCAATCCTCAATCCTCAATCCTCAATCCTCAATCTTCAATCCTCAATACTCAATCTTCAATCCTCAATCCTCAATCCTCAATCCCCAATCGTCATTCTTCAATCCTCAATACCCAATCCTCAATCTTCAACCCACAGTCCTCAATCATCAATTCTCAATCCTCAATCCTCAATCCTCAGGCATCAAACATCAATATTCAACCCTCAGTCCTCGTCCTCAATCCACAACCCTCAATCCTCAAACCTCATTCCTCAACCGTCAGTCCTCGTCCTCAATCCTCAACCCTCAATCCTCAATCCTCAATCTTAAATCATCAATACTCAACCTTCAATCCTCAATACTCAATCCTCAGTCGTCAATCCTCAATCCCCAATCCTCACTCTTCAATGCTCAATCCTCAATCCTCAATCCTCAATCCTCAATCTTCAATCCTCAATCGTCAATCTTCAGTCCTCAATACTCAATCTTCAATTCTCAATCTTCGATCCTCAATCCTCAATCCTCAATCCTCAGTACTCATTCCTCAATCCTCAATCTTCAATCCTCAACACTCAATCTTCAATGCTCAATCCTCAATCCTCATTCTTCAATCCTCAATACCCAATCCTCAATCTTCAATCCTCAATCCTCAATCCTCAATCCTCAATTCTCAATCCTCAATCCTCAGTCCTCAGTCCTCAAACCTCAATCCTCAACCCTCAGCCCTCATCCTCAATCCTCAATCCTCAATCCTCAATCCTCAGCCCTCAGTCCTCAAACCTCAATGCTCAATCCTATATACCCAATCCTCAATCCTCAATCGTCAATCATCAATCCTCAATCTTCAATACTCATTCCTCAATCCTCAATCCCCAATCCTCAATCTTCAATCATCAATCCTCAATCTTCAACACTCAATACTCAATCCTCAATCCTCAATACTCAACCATCAATCCTCAATTCTCAATACTCAATCCTCAATCCTCAATCCTCAGGCATCAATACTCAATCCTCAATCCTCAATCCTCATTCTTCAATCCTCAATACCCAATCCTCAATCTTCAATGCTCAATACTCAATCCTAAATCCTCAATCCTAAACCCTCAATCCTCATTCTGCAATCCTCAATACCCAATCCTCAATCTTCAATCCTCAATCCTCAATCCTCAATCCTCAATCCTCAATCCTCAGCCCTCATTCTCAATCCTCAAACCTCAATCCTCAATATTCAATCCTCAATACTCAATCTTCAATCCTCAATCCTCAATCCTCAATCCTCAATCCTCAATCCTCAATCCTCAATCCTCGCTCTTCAAACCTCAATCCTGAACCCTCAGTCCTCATCCTCAATTCTCAATTAGCAATCCTCAATCCTCAATCCTCAATCTTCAAACCCAATAATCAATCTCCAATCCTAGATCCTCAATCCCCAATCCTCAATCCTTAATCCTCAATCTTCAATCCTCAATACTCAATCTTCAATCCTCAATCCTCAATCCTCAATCCTCAATCATCAATCCTCAATCCTCAATCCTCAATCCTCAACCTTCAATCCTCAATACTCAATCCTCAATCCTCAATCATCAATTCTCAATTATCAATCCTCAATATTCAATCATCAATACTCAATCTTCAATCCTCAATCCCCAATCCTCAATCTTCAATGCTCAATCCTCAATCCTCAATCCTCAATCCTCAATCCTCAATTTTCAATTCTCAATACCCAATCTTCAATCCTCAATCCCCAATCCTCAATCCTCAATCCTCAATCCTCAATCCTGAATCCTCAATCTTCAATCCTCAATACTCAATCTGCAATCCTCAATCCTCAATCCTCAATCCTCAATCCTCATTCTTCAGTCCTCAATACCCATTCCTCAATCTTCAATCCTCGATCCTCAATCCTCAATTCTCAATCCTCAATCCTTAATCCTCAGACCTCAAACATCAATATTCAACCCTCAGTCCTCGTTCTCAATCCACAACCCTCAATCCTCAGTCCTCAATATTCAATCTTCAATCCTCAATACTCAATCCTCAGTCTTCAATCCTCAATACTCAATCTTCAATCCTCAATACTCAGTCCTCATTCCTCAACCCTCAATCTTCAATCCTCAATACTCAATCTTCAATCCTCAATCCTCAATCCACAATCCTCAATCCTCATTCTTCAATCCTCAATACCCAATCCTCAATCTTCAATCCTCAATCCTCAATCCTCAATCATCAATCCTCAATCTTCAATACTCATTCCTCAATCCGCAATCCCCAATACTCAATCTTCAACCATCAATCCTCATTGTCCAACACTGAATCCTCAATCCTCAATCCTCAAACCTCAATCCTCAATCTTCAATCCTCAATCGTCAATATTCAGTCCTCAATACTCAATCTTCAATTCTCAATCTTCAATCCTCAGTCCTCAATACTCAATCCTCAGTACTCAATCCTCAACCCTCAATCTTCAATCCTCAATACTCAATCTTCAATCCTCTATCCTCAATCCTCAATCCTCAATCCTCATTCTTCAGTGCTCAATACTCAATCCTCAATCTTCAATCCTCAATCCTCAATCCTCAATCCTCAATCCTCAATCCTCAATCCTAAATCCTCATTCTTCAATCCTCAATACCCAATCCTCAATCTTCAATCCTCAATCCTCAATCCTCAATCCTCAATCCTCAATCCTCAGTCCTCAGTCATCAAACCTCAATCGTCAACCCTCAGCCCTCATGCTCAATCCTCAATCCTCAATCCTCAATCCTCAATCCTCAATCCTCTATCTCCAAACCTCAATCCTCTATCCTCAACGCTCAATACTCAATCCTCAATCTTCAATCCTCAATACTCAATCTTCAATCCTCAATCCTCAATCCTCAATCCTCAATCTTAAATCATCAATACTCAACCTTCAATCCTCAATACTCAATCCTCAGTCGTCAATCCTCAATCCCCAATCCTCACTCTTCAATGCTCAATCCTCAATCCTCAATCCTCAATCCTCAATCTTCAATCCTCAATCGTCAATCTTCAGTCCTCAATACTCAATCTTCAATTCTCAATCTTCGATCCTCAATCCTCAATCCTCAATCCTCAGTACTCAATCCTCAATCCTCAATCTTCAATCCTCAACACTCAATCTTCAATCCTCATTCTTCAATCCTCAATACCCAATCCTCAATCTTCAATCCTCAGTCCTCAATCCTCAATTCTCAATCCTCAATCCTCAATCCTCGTTCCACAAACCTCAATCCTCAATTCTCAATCCTCAATCCTCAGTCCTCAGTCCTCAAACCTCAATTCTCAACCCTCAGCCCTCATCCTCAATCCTCAATCCTCAATCCTCAATCCTGAGCCCTCAGTCCTCAAACCTCAATGCTCAATCCTCAATACCCAATTTTCAATCCTCAATCCTCAATCATCATTCCTCAATCTTCAATACTCATTCCTCAATCCTCAATCCCCAATCCTCAATCTTCAATCATCAATCCTCAATCTTAAACACTCAATACTCAATCCTCAATCCTCAATTTTCAATTCTCAATACCCAATCTTCAATCCTCAATCCCCAATCCTCAATCCTCAATCCTCAATCCTCAATCCTGAATCCTCAATCTTCAATCCTCAATACTCAATCTGCAATCCTCAATCCTCAATCCTCAATCCTCAATCCTCATTCTTCAGTCCTCAATACCCATTCCTCAATCTTCAATCCTCGATCCTCAATCCTCAATTCTCTATCCTCAATCCTTAATCCTCAGACCTCAAACATCAATATTCAACCCTCAGTCCTCGTTCTCAAACCACAACCCTCAATCCTCAGTCCTCAATATTCAATCTTCAATCCTCAATACTCAATCCTCAGTCTTCAATCCTCAATACTCAATCTTCAATCCTCAATACTCAGTCCTCATTCCTCAACCCTCAATCTTCAATCCTCAATACTCAATCTTCAATCCTCAATCCTCAATCCTCAATCCTCAATCCTCAATCCTCATTCTTCAATCCTCAATACCCAATCCTCAATCTTCAATCCTCAATCCTCAATCCTCAATCATCAATCCTCAATCTTCAATACTCATTCCTCAATCCGCAATCCCCAATACTCAATCTTCAACCATCAATCCTCATTGTCCAACACTGAATCCTCAATCCTCAATCCTCAAACCTCAATCCTCAATCTTCAATCCTCAATCGTCAATATTCAGTCCTCAATACTCAATCTTCAATTCTCAATCTTCAATCCTCAGTACTCAATCCTCAACCCTCATGCTCAATCCTCAATCCTCAATCCTCAATCCTCAATCCTCAATCCTCTATCTCCAAACCTCTATCCTCAACGCTCAATACTCAATCCTCAATCTTCAATCCTCAATACTCAATCTTCAATCCTCAATCCTCAATCCTCAATCCTCAATCCTCAATCTTCAATCCTCAATACTCAATCTTCAATCCTCAATCCTCAATCCTCAATCCCCAATCGTCATTCTTCAATCCTCAATACCCAATCCTCAATCTTCAACCCACAGTCCTCAATCATCAATTCTCAATCCTCAATCCTCAATCCTCAGGCATCAAACATCAATATTCAACCCTCAGTCCTCGTCCTCAATCCACAACCCTCGATCCTCAAACCTCATTCCTCAACCGTCAGTCCTCGTCCTCAATCCTCAACCCTCAATCCTCAATCCTCAATCTTAAATCATCAATACTCAACCTTCAATCCTCAATACTCAATCCTCAGTCGTCAATCCTCAATCCCCAATCCTCACTCTTCAATGCTCAATCCTCAATCCTCAATCCTCAATCCTCAATCTTCAATCCTCAATCGTCAATCTTCAGTCCTCAATACTCAATCTTCAATTCTCAATCTTCGATCCTCAATCCTCAATCCTCAATCCTCAGTACTCAATCCTCAATCCTCAATCTTCAATCCTCAACACTCAATATTCAATCCTCATTCTTCAATCCTCAATACCCAATCCTCAATCTTCAATCCTCAGTCCTCAATCCTCAATTCTCAATCCTCAATCCTCAATCCTCGTTCCACAAACCTCAATCCTCAATTCTCAATCCTCAATCCTCAGTCCTCAGTCCTCAAACCTCAATTCTCAACCCTCAGCCCTCATCCTCAATCCTCAATCCTCAATCCTCAATCCTCAACCCTCAGCCCTCATCCTCAATCCTCAATCCTCAATCCTCAATCCTCAGCCCTCAGTCCTCAAACCTCAATGCTCAATCCTCAATACCCAATCCTCAATCCTCAATCCTCAATCATCAATCCTCAATCTTCAATACTCATTCCTCAATCCTCAATCCCCAATCCTCAATCTTCAATCATCAATCCTCAATCTTCAACACTCAATACTCAATCCTCAATCCTCAATACTCAACCATCAATCCTCAATTCTCAATACTCAATCCTCAATCCTCAATCCTCAGGCATCAATACTCAATCATCAATATTCAATCCTCAATCCTCAATCCTCAATCCTCAATCCACAATCCTCAACCTTCAATACTCAATACTCAATCCTCAATCCTCTATCCTCAACCCTCAATCCTCATTCTTCAATCCTCAATACCCAATCCTCAATCTTCAATCCTCAATCCTCTATCCTCAATCCTCAATCCTCAATCCTCATTCTTCAATCCTCAATACCCAATCCTCAATCTTCAATGATCAATACTCAATCCTAAGTCCTCAATCCTAAACCCTCAATCCTCATTCTTCAATCCTCAATACCCAATCCTCAATCTTCAATCCTCAATTCTCAATCCTCAATCCTCAATCCTCAATCCTCAATCCTCATTCTTCAATCCTCAATACCCAATCCTCAATCTTCAATCCTCGATCCTGAATCCTGAATTCTCAATCCTCAATCCTCAGTCCTCAACCATCAATCCTATATTCTCAATGCTCAATAGAATATCCTGAATTCTCAGGATTCTATACTCAAACCTCAATCCTCAACCCTCAGCCCTCACTCTCAATCCTCGAACCTCAATCCTCAATATTCAATCCTCAATACTCAATCTTCAATCCTCAATCCTCAATCCTCAATCCTCAATCCTCAATCCTCAATCCTCAGTCATAAATCCTCTATCTTCAATACTCAATCGTCAATCCTCAGTCCTCAATCCTCAATCCTCAATCCTCGCTCCTCAAACCTCAATCCTCAACCCTCCGTCCTCATCCTCAATTCTCAATTAGCAATCCTCAATCCTCAATCCTCAATCTTCAAACCCAATAATCAATCTCCAATCCTAGATCCTCAATCCCCAATCATCAATCCTTAATCCTCAATCTTCAATCCTCAATACTCAATCTTCAATCCTCAATCCTCAATCCTCAATCCTCAATCATCAATCCTCAATCCTCAATCCTCAATCCTCAACCTTCAATCCTCAATACTCAATCCTCAATCCTCAATCATCAATTCTCAATTATCAATCCTCAATATTCAATCATCAATACTCAATCTTCAATCCTCAATCCCCAATCCTCAATCTTCAATGCTCAATCCTCAATCCTCAACCCTCAATCCTCAATCCTCAATTTTCAATCCTCAATACCCAATCTTCAATCCTCAATCCTCAATCCTCAATCCTCAATCATCAATCCTCAATCCTGAATCCTCAATCTTCAATCCTCAATACTCAATCTGCAATCCTCAATCCACAATCCTCAATCCTCAATCCTCATTCTTCAGTCCTCAATACCCATTCCTCAATCTTCAATCCTCAATCCTCAATCCTCAATTCTCAATCCTCAATCCTTAATCCTCAGACCGCAAACATCAATATTCAACCCTCAGTCCTCGTTCTCAATCCACAACCCTCAATCCTCAGTCCTCAATATTCAATCTTCAATCCTCAATACTCAATCCTCAACCTTCAATCCTCAATACTCAATCTTCAATCCTCAATACCCAGTCCTCATTCCTCAACCCTCAATCTTCAATCCTCAATGCTCAATCTTCAATCCTCAATCCTCAATCCTCAATCCTCAATCCTCATTCTTCAATCCTCAATACCCAATCCTCAATCTTCAATCCTCAATCCTCAATCCTCAATCCTCATCCTCAATCCTCATTCTTCAATCCTCAATACCCAATCCTCAATCTTCAATCCTCAATCCTCATTCTTCAATCTTCAATACCCAATCCTCAATCTTCAACCCTGAATCCTCTATTCTCAATCCTCAACTCTCAATCCTAATTCTTCAATCCTCAATACCCAATCCTCAATCTTCAATCCTCAATCCTCAATCCTCAATCATCATTCCTCAATCTTCAATACTCATTCCTCAAACCTCAATCCCCAATACTCAATCTTCAACCATCAATCCTCATTGTCCAACACTGAATCCTCAATCCTCAATCCTCAAACCTCAATCCTCAATCTTCAATCCTCAATCGTCAATATTCAGTCCTCAATACTCAATCTTCAATTCTCAATCTTCAATCCTCAGTCCTCAATACTCAATCCTCAGTACTCAATCCCCAATCGTCATTCTTCAATCCTCAATGCCCAATCCTCAATCTTCAACCCACAGTCCTCAATCATCAATTCTCAATCCTCAATCCTCAATCCTCAGGCATCAAACATCAATATTCAACCCTCAGTCCTCGTCCTCAGTCCACAACCCTCAATCCTCAAACCTCATTCCTCAACCGTCAGTCCTCGTCCTCAATCCTCAACCCTCAATCCTCAATCCTCAATCTTCAATCATCAATACTCAACCTTCAATCCTCAATACTCAATCCTCAGTCGTCAATCCTCAATCCCCAATCCTCACTCTTCAATGCTCAATCCTCAATCCTCAATCCTCAATCCTCAATCTTCAATCCTCAATCGTCAATCTTCAGTCCTCAATACTCAATCTTCAATTCTCAATCTTCGATCCTCAATCCTCAATCCTCAATCCTCAGTACTCAATCCTCAATCATCAATCTTCAATCCTCAACACTCAATCTTCAATCCTCATTCTTCAATCCTCAATACCCAATCCTCAATCTTCAATCCTCAGTCCTCAATCCTCAATTCTCAATCCTCAATCCTCAATCCTCGTTCCACAAACCTCAATCCTCAATTCTCAATCCTCAATCCTCTATCCTCAAAACTCAATCCTCAATCCTCATTCTTCAATCCTCAATACCCAATCCTCAATCTTCAATCCTCGATCCTCAATCCTGAATTCTCAATCCTCAATCCTCAATCCTCAATACTCAGGCATCAATACTCAATCTTCAATATTCAATCCTCAATCCTCAATACTCAATCCACAATCCTCAACCTTCAATGCTCAATACTCAATCCTAAATCCTCAATCCTAAACCCTCAATCCTCATTCTTCAATCCTCAATACCCAATCCTCAATCTTCAATCCTCAATCCTCAATCCTCAATCCTCAATCCTCAATCCTCATTCTTCAATCCTCAATTCCCAATCCTCAATCTTCAATCCTCGATCCTGAATCCTGAATTCTCAATCCTCAATCCTCAGTCCTCAACCATCAATCCTATATTCTCAATGCTGAATAGAATATCCTGAATTCTCAGGATTCTATACTCAAACCTCAATCCTCAACCCTCAGCCCTCATTCTCAATCCTCAAACCTCAATCCTCAATCTTCAATCCTCAATACTCAATCCTTAACCCTCAGTCCTCATACTCAATTCTCAATTAGCAATCCTCAATCCTCAATCCTCAATCTTCAATCCCCAAAAATCAATCTCCAATCCTAGATCCTCAATCCCCAATCCTCAGTCCTTAATCCTCAACCTTCAATCCTCAATCGCCAGTCCTCAATCTTCAATCCTCTATGCTCAATCGTCAATCCTCAAGCCTCAGTCCTCAATCCTCAATCCTCAATCCTCAAACCTCATTCCTCAACCGTCAGTCCTCGTCCTCAATCCTCAACCCTTAATCCTCAATCCTCAATACTCAATCCTCAATCGTCAATCCTCAATCCCCAATCCTCAATCTTCAATGCTCAATCCTCAATCCTCAATCCTCAATCCTCAATCTTCAATTTTCAATCCTCAATACCCAATCTTCAATCCTCAATCCTCAATCCTCAATCCCCAATCCTCAATCTTCAATGCTCAATCCTCAATCCTCAATCCTCAATCCTCAATCCTCAATTTTCAATTCTCAATACCCAATCTTCAATCCTCAATCCCCAATCCTCAATCCTCATTCTTCAATCCTCAATACCCAATCCTCAATCTTCAATCCTCAATCCTCATTCTTCAATCCTCAATACCCAATCCTCAATCTTCAACCCTGAATCCTCTATTCTCAATCCTCAACTCTCAATCCTAATTCTTCAATCCTCAATACCCAATCCTCAATCTTCAATCCTCAATCCTCAATCCTCAATCATCATTCCTCAATCTTCAATACTCATTCCTCAAACCTCAATCCCCAATACTCAATCTTCAACCATCAATCCTCATTGTCCAACACTGAATCCTCAATCCTCAATCCTCAAACCTCAATCCTCAATCTTCAATCCTCAATCGTCAATATTCAGTCCTCAATACTCAATCTTCAATTCTCAATCTTCAATCCTCAGTCCTCAATACTCAATCCTCAGTACTCAATCCCCAATCGTCATTCTTCAATCCTCAATGCCCAATCCTCAATCTTCAACCCACAGTCCTCAATCATCAATTCTCAATCCTCAATCCTCAATCCTCAGGCATCAAACATCAATATTCAACCCTCAGTCCTCGTCCTCAGTCCACAACCCTCAATCCTCAAACCTCATTCCTCAACCGTCAGTCCTCGTCCTCAATCCTCAACCCTCAATCCTCAATCCTCAATCTTCAATCATCAATACTCAACCTTCAATCCTCAATACTCAATCCTCAGTCGTCAATCCTCAATCCCCAATCCTCACTCTTCAATGCTCAATCCTCAATCCTCAATCCTCAATCCTCAATCTTCAATCCTCAATCGTCAATCTTCAGTCCTCAATACTCAATCTTCAATTCTCAATCTTCGATCCTCAATCCTCAATCCTCAATCCTCAGTACTCAATCCTCAATCATCAATCTTCAATCCTCAACACTCAATCTTCAATCCTCATTCTTCAATCCTCAATACCCAATCCTCAATCTTCAATCCTCAGTCCTCAATCCTCAATTCTCAATCCTCAATCCTCAATCCTCGTTCCACAAACCTCAATCCTCAATTCTCAATCCTCAATCCTCTATCCTCAAAACTCAATCCTCAATCCTCATTCTTCAATCCTCAATACCCAATCCTCAATCTTCAATCCTCGATCCTCAATCCTGAATTCTCAATCCTCAATCCTCAATCCTCAATACTCAGGCATCAATACTCAATCTTCAATATTCAATCCTCAATCCTCAATACTCAATCCACAATCCTCAACCTTCAATGCTCAATACTCAATCCTAAATCCTCAATCCTAAACCCTCAATCCTCATTCTTCAATCCTCAATACCCAATCCTCAATCTTCAATCCTCAATCCTCAATCCTCAATCCTCAATCCTCAATCCTCATTCTTCAATCCTCAATACCCAATCCTCAATCTTCAATCCTCGATCCTGAATCCTGAATTCTCAATCCTCAATCCTCAGTCCTCAACCATCAATCCTATATTCTCAATGCTGAATAGAATATCCTGAATTCTCAGGATTCTATACTCAAACCTCAATCCTCAACCCTCAGCCCTCATTCTCAATCCTCAAACCTCAATCCTCAATCTTCAATCCTCAATACTCAATCCTTAACCCTCAGTCCTCATACTCAATTCTCAATTAGCAATCCTCAATCCTCAATCCTCAATCTTCAATCCCCAAAAATCAATCTCCAATCCTAGATCCTCAATCCCCAATCCTCAGTCCTTAATCCTCAACCTTCAATCCTCAATCGCCAGTCCTCAATCTTCAATCCTCTATGCTCAATCGTCAATCCTCAAGCCTCAGTCCTCAATCCTCAATCCTCAATCCTCAAACCTCATTCCTCAACCGTCAGTCCTCGTCCTCAATCCTCAACCCTTAATCCTCAATCCTCAATCTTCAATCATCAGTACTCAATCCTCAATCCCCAATCCTCAATCTTCAATGCTCAATCCTCAATCCTCAATCCTCAATCCTCAATCTTCAATTTTCAATCCTCAATACCCAATCTTCAATCCTCAATCCTCAATCCTCAATCCTCAATCCTCAATCCTCAATCCTGAATCCTCAATCTTCAATCCTCAATACTCAATCTGCAATCCTCAATCCTCAATCCTCAATCCTCAATCCTCATTCTTCAGTCCTTAATACCCATTCCTCAATCTTCAATCCTCAATCCTCAATCCTCAATTCTCAATCCTCAATCCTTAATCCTCAGACCTCAAACATCAATATTCAACAGTCAGTCCTCGTCCTCAATCCACAACTCTCAATCCTCAGTCCTCAATGTTCAATCTTCAATCCTCAATACTCAATCCTCAATCTTCAATCCTCAATACTCAATCTTCAATCCTCAATACTCAATCCTCAATCCTCAATCCTCAATCTTCAGTCCTCAATACTCAATCTTCAATCCTCAATCCTCAATCCTCAATCCTCAATCCTCATTCTCCAATCCTCAATACCCAATCCTCAATCTTCAATACTCAATCCTCAATCCTCAATCCTCAATCCCCAATCCTCATTTTTCAATCCTCAATACCCAATCCTCAATCTTCAATCCTCAATCCTCAATCCTCAATCATCAATCCTCAATCTTCAATACTCATTCCTCAATCCTCAATCCCCAATCCTCAATCTTCAACCATCAATCCTCATTGTCCAACACTGAATCCTCAATCCTCAATCCTCAATCCTCAATCCTCAATCTTCAATCCTCAATCGTCAATCTTCAGTACTCAATACTCAATCTTCAATTCTCAATCTGCGATCCTCAATCCTCAATCCTCAATCCTCAGTACTCAATCCTCAATCATCAATCTTCAATCCTCAACACTCAATCTTCAATCCTCATTCTTCAATCCTCAATACCCAATCCTCAATCTTCAATCCTCAGTCCTCAATCCTCAATTCTCAATCCTCAATCCTCAATCCTCGTTCCACAAACCTCAATCCTCAATTCTCAATCCTCAATCCTCTATCCTCAAAACTCAATCCTCAATCCTCATTCTTCAATCCTCAATACCCAATCCTCAATCTTCAATCCTCGATCCTCAATCCTGAATTCTCAATCCTCAATCCTCAATCCTCAATACTCAGGCATCAATACTCAATCTTCAATATTCAATCCTCAATCCTCAATACTCAATCCACAATCCTCAACCTTCAATGCTCAATACTCAATCCTAAATCCTCAATCCTAAACCCTCAATCCTCATTCTTCAATCCTCAATACCCAATCCTCAATCTTCAATCCTCAATCCTCAATCCTCAATCCTCAATCCTCAATCCTCATTCTTCAATCCTCAATACCCAATCCTCAATCTTCAATCCTCGATCCTGAATCCTGAATTCTCAATCCTCAATCCTCAGTCCTCAACCATCAATCCTATATTCTCAATGCTCAATAGAATATCCTGAATTCTCAGGATTCTATACTCAAACCTCAATCCTCAACCCTCAGCCCTCATTCTCAATCCTCAAACCTCAATCCTCAATCTTCAATCCTCAATACTCAATCCTCAACCCTCAGTCCTCATACTCAATTCTCAATTAGCAATCCTCAATCCTCAATCCTCAATCTTCAATCCCCAAAAATCAATCTCCAATCCTAGATCCTCAAACCCCAATCCTCAGTCCTTAATCCTCAATCAGCAATCCTCAATTGCCAGTCCTGAATCTTCAATCCTCTATGCTCTATCGTCAATCCTCAAGCCTCAGTCCTCAATCCTCAATCCTCAACCCTCAAACCTCAATCCTCAACCGTCAGTCCTCGTCCTCAATCCTCAACCCTCAATCCTCAATCCTCAATCTTCAATCATCAGTACTCAATCTTCAATCCTCAATACTCAATACTCAATCGTCAATCCTCAATCCCCAATCCTCATTCTTGAATCCTCAATACCCAATCCTCAATCTTCAATCCTCAATCCTCTATCCTCAATTCTCAATCCTCAATCCTAATCCTCAGACCTCAAACATCAATATTCAACCCTCAGTCCTCGTCCTCAATCCACAAACCTCAATCCTCAGTCCTCAATATTCAATCATCAATATTCAATCTTCAATCCTTAATCTTCAATCCTCAATCCTCAATCCTCAATCCTCTATCTTCAAACCTCAATCCTCAATCCTCAACACTCAATACTCAATCCTCAATCTTCAATCCTCAATACTCAACCTTCAATCCTCAATCCTCAATCCTGAATCCTCAATCTTCAATCCTCAATACTCAATCTGCAATACTCAGTCCTCAATCCTCAATCCTCAATCCTCATTCTTCAATCCTCAATACCCAATCCTCAATCTTCAATCCTCAATCCTCATTCTTCAATCCTCAATACCCAATCCTCAATCTTCAATCCTCAATTCTCAATCCTCAATCATCAATCCTCAATCTTCAATACTCATTCCTCAATCCTCAATCCCCAATACTCAATCTTCAACCATCAATCCTCATTGTCCAACACTGAATCCTCAATCCTCAATCCTCAAACCTCAATCCTCAATCTTCAATCCTCAATCGTCAATATTCAGTCCTCAATACTCAATCTTCAATTCTCAACCTTCAATCCTCAGTCCTCAATACTCTATCCTCAGTACTCAATCCTCAACCCTCAATCTTCAATCCTCAATACTCAATCTTCAATCCTCTATCCTCAATCCTCAATCCTCAATCCTCATTCTTCAATCCTCAATACTCAATCCTCAATCTTCAATCCTCAATCCTCAATCCTCAATCCTCAATCCTCAATCCTCAATCCTCATTCTTCAATCCTCAATACCCAATCCTCAATCTTCAATCCTCAATCCTCAATCCTCAATCCTCAGTCCTCAATCCTGAATCCTCAATCTTCAATCCTCAATACTCAATCTGAAATCCTCAATCCTCAATCCTCAATCCTCAATCCTCATTCTTCAATCCTCAGTACCCATTCCTCAATCTTCAATCCTCAATCTTCAATCCTCAATTCTCAATCCTCAATCCTTAATCCTCTGACATCAAACATCAATATTCAACCCTCAGTCCTCGTCCTCAATCCACAACCCTCAATCCTCAGTCCTCAATATTCAATCATCAATATTCAATCTTCAATCCTTAATCTTCAATCCTCAATCCCCAATCCTCACTCTTCAATGCTCAATCCTCAATCCTCAATCTTCAATCCTCAATCTTCAATCCTCAATCGTCAATCTTCAGTCCTCAATACTCAATCTTCAATTCTCAATCTTCGATCCTCAATCCTCAATCCTCAATCTTCAATCCTCAGTCCTCAATCCTCAATTCTCAATCCTCAATCCTCAATCCTCGTTCCACAAACCTCAATCCTCAATTCTCAATCCTCAATCCTCTATCCTCAAAACTCAATCCTCAATCCTCATTCTTCAATCCTCAATACCCAATCCTCAATCTTCAATCCTCGATCCTCAATCCTGAATTCTCAATCCTCAATCCTCAATCCTCAATACTCAGGCATCAATACTCAATCTTCAATATTCAATCCTCAATCCTCAATACTCAATCCACAATCCTCAACCTTCAATGCTCAATACTCAATCCTAAATCCTCAATCCTAAACCCTCAATCCTCATTCTTCAATCCTCAATACCCAATCCTCAATCTTCAATCCTCAATCCTCAATCCTCAATCCTCAATCCTCAATCCTCATTCTTCAATCCTCAATACCCAATCCTCAATCTTCAATCCTCGATCCTGAATCCTGAATTCTCAATCCTCAATCCTCAGTCCTCAACCATCAATCCTATATTCTCAATGCTGAATAGAATATCCTGAATTCTCAGGATTCTATACTCAAACCTCAATCCTCAACCCTCAGCCCTCATTCTCAATCCTCAAACCTCAATCCTCAATCTTCAATCCTCAATACTCAATCCTTAACCCTCAGTCCTCATACTCAATTCTCAATTAGCAATCCTCAATCCTCAATCCTCAATCTTCAATCCCCAAAAATCAATCTCCAATCCTAGATCCTCAATCCCCAATCCTCAGTCCTTAATCCTCAACCTTCAATCCTCAATCGCCAGTCCTCAATCTTCAATCCTCTATGCTCAATCGTCAATCCTCAAGCCTCAGTCCTCAATCCTCAATCCTCAATCCTCAAACCTCATTCCTCAACCGTCAGTCCTCGTCCTCAATCCTCAACCCTTAATCCTCAATCCTCAATCTTCAATCATCAGTACTCAATCCTCAATCCTCAATACTCAATCCTCAATCGTCAATCCTCAATCCCCAATCCTCAATCTTCAATGCTCAATCCTCAATCCTCAATCCTCAATGCTCAATCTTCAATTTTCAATCCTCAATACCCAATCTTCAATCCTCAATCCTCAATCCTCAATCCTCAATCCTCAATCCTCAATCCTGAATCCTCAATCTTCAATCCTCAATACTCAATCTGCAATCCTCAATCCTCAATCCTCAATCCTCAATCCTCATTCTTCAGTCCTTAATACCCATTCCTCAATCTTCAATCCTCAATCCTCAATCCTCAATTCTCAATCCTCAATCCTTAATCCTCAGACCTCAAACATCAATATTCAACAGTCAGTCCTCGTCCTCAATCCACAACTCTCAATCCTCAGTCCTCAATGTTCAATCTTCAATCCTCAATACTCAATCCTCAATCTTCAATCCTCAATACTCAATCTTCAATCCTCAATACTCAATCCTCAATCCTCAATCCTCAATCTTCAGTCCTCAATACTCAATCTTCAATCCTCAATCCTCAATCCTCAATCCTCAATCCTCATTCTCCAATCCTCAATACCCAATCCTCAATCTTCAATCCTCAATCCTCAATCCTCAATCCTCAATCCCCAATCCTCATTTTTCAATCCTCAATACCCAATCCTCAATCTTCAATCCTCAATCCTCAATCCTCAATCATCAATCCTCAATCTTCAATACTCATTCCTCAATCCTCAATCCCCAATCCTCAATCTTCAACCATCAATCCTCATTGTCCAACACTGAATCCTCAATCCTCAATCCTCAATCCTCAATCCTCAATCTTCAATCCTCAATCGTCAATCTTCAGTCCTCAATACTCAATCTTCAATTCTCAATCTGCGATCCTCAATCCTCAATCCTCAATCCTCAGTACTCAATCCTCAATCATCAATCTTCAATCCTCAACACTCAATCTTCAATCCTCATTCTTCAATCCTCAATACCCAATCCTCAATCTTCAATCCTCAGTCCTCAATCCTCAATTCTCAATCCTCAATCCTCAATCCTCGTTCCACAAACCTCAATCCTCAATTCTCAATCCTCAATCCTCTATCCTCAAAACTCAATCCTCAATCCTCATTCTTCAATCCTCAATACCCAATCCTCAATCTTCAATCCTCGATCCTCAATCCTGAATTCTCAATCCTCAATCCTCAATCCTCAATACTCAGGCATCAATACTCAATCTTCAATATTCAATCCTCAATCCTCAATACTCAATCCACAATCCTCAACCTTCAATGCTCAATACTCAATCCTAAATCCTCAATCCTAAACCCTCAATCCTCATTCTTCAATCCTCAATACCCAATCCTCAATCTTCAATCCTCAATCCTCAATCCTCAATCCTCAATCCTCAATCCTCATTCTTCAATCCTCAATACCCAATCCTCAATCTTCAATCCTCGATCCTGAATCCTGAATTCTCAATCCTCAATCCTCAGTCCTCAACCATCAATCCTATATTCTCAATGCTCAATAGAATATCCTGAATTCTCAGGATTCTATACTCAAACCTCAATCCTCAACCCTCAGCCCTCATTCTCAATCCTCAAACCTCAATCCTCAATCTTCAATCCTCAATACTCAATCCTCAACCCTCAGTCCTCATACTCAATTCTCAATTAGCAATCCTCAATCCTCAATCCTCAATCTTCAATCCCCAAAAATCAATCTCCAATCCTAGATCCTCAAACCCCAATCCTCAGTCCTTAATCCTCAATCAGCAATCCTCAATTGCCAGTCCTGAATCTTCAATCCTCTATGCTCTATCGTCAATCCTCAAGCCTCAGTCCTCAATCCTCAATCCTCAACCCTCAAACCTCAATCCTCAACCGTCAGTCCTCGTCCTCAATCCTCAACCCTCAATCCTCAATCCTCAATCTTCAATCATCAGTACTCAATCTTCAATCCTCAATACTCAATACTCAATCGTCAATCCTCAATCCCCAATCCTCATTCTTGAATCCTCAATACCCAATCCTCAATCTTCAATCCTCAATCCTCTATCCTCAATTCTCAATCCTCAATCCTAATCCTCAGACCTCAAACATCAATATTCAACCCTCAGTCCTCGTCCTCAATCCACAAACCTCAATCCTCAGTCCTCAATATTCAATCATCAATATTCAATCTTCAATCCTTAATCTTCAATCCTCAATCCTCAATCCTCAATCCTCTATCTTCAAACCTCAATCCTCAATCCTCAACACTCAATACTCAATCCTCAATCTTCAATCCTCAATACTCAACCTTCAATCCTCAATCCTCAATCCTGAATCCTCAATCTTCAATCCTCAATACTCAATCTGCAATACTCAGTCCTCAATCCTCAATCCTCAATCCTCATTCTTCAATCCTCAATACCCAATCCTCAATCTTCAATCCTCAATCCTCATTCTTCAATCCTCAATACCCAATCCTCAATCTTCAATCCTCAATTCTCAATCCTCAATCATCAATCCTCAATCTTCAATACTCATTCCTCAATCCTCAATCCCCAATACTCAATCTTCAACCATCAATCCTCATTGTCCAACACTGAATCCTCAATCCTCAATCCTCAAACCTCAATCCTCAATCTTCAATCCTCAATCGTCAATATTCAGTCCTCAATACTCAATCTTCAATTCTCAACCTTCAATCCTCAGTCCTCAATACTCTATCCTCAGTACTCAATCCTCAACCCTCAATCTTCAATCCTCAATACTCAATCTTCAATCCTCTATCCTCAATCCTCAATCCTCAATCCTCATTCTTCAATCCTCAATACTCAATCCTCAATCTTCAATCCTCAATCCTCAATCCTCAATCCTCAATCCTCAATCCTCAATCCTCATTCTTCAATCCTCAATACCCAATCCTCAATCTTCAATCCTCAATCCTCAATCCTCAATCCTCAGTCCTCAATCCTGAATCCTCAATCTTCAATCCTCAATACTCAATCTGAAATCCTCAATCCTCAATCCTCAATCCTCAATCCTCATTCTTCAATCCTCAGTACCCATTCCTCAATCTTCAATCCTCAATCTTCAATCCTCAATTCTCAATCCTCAATCCTTAATCCTCTGACATCAAACATCAATATTCAACCCTCAGTCCTCGTCCTCAATCCACAACCCTCAATCCTCAGTCCTCAATATTCAATCATCAATATTCAATCTTCAATCCTTAATCTTCAATCCTCAATCCCCAATCCTCACTCTTCAATGCTCAATCCTCAATCCTCAATCTTCAATCCTCAATCTTCAATCCTCAATCGTCAATCTTCAGTCCTCAATACTCAATCTTCAATTCTCAATCTTCGATCCTCAATCCTCAATCCTCAATCCTCAGTACTCAATCCTCAATCCTCAATCTTCAATCCTCAATACTCAATCTTCAATCCTCAATACTCAATCCTCAATCCTCAGTCCTCAATCTTCAATCCTCTATTCTCAATCCTCAATCTTCAATCCTCAATACTCAATCTGCAATCCTCAAACCTCAAAAGTCAATCCTCAATCCTCATTCTTCAATCCTCAACACCCAATCCTCAATCTTCAATCCTCAAAAGTCAATCCTCAATACTCATTCTTCAATCCTCAATACCCAATCCTCAATCTTCAATTCTCAATCCTCAATACTTAATTCTCAATCCTCAATCCTCAATCCTCGTTCCTCAAACCTCAATCCTCAACCCTCAGTCCTCATCCTCAATCCTCAAGCCTCAATCCTCAATCCTCATTCTTCAATCCTCAATACCCAATCCTCAATCTTCAATGCTCAATACTCAATCCTAAATCCTCAATCCTAAACCCTCAATCCTCATTCTTCAATCCTCAATACCCAATCCTCAATCTTCAATCCTCAATCCTCAATCCTCAATCCTCAATCCTCAATCCTCATTCTTCAATCCTCAATACCCAATCCTCAATCTTCAATCCTCGATCCTGAATCCTGAATTCTCAATCCTCAATCCTCAGTCCTCAACCATCAATCCTATATTCTCAATGCTCAATAGAATATCCTGAATTCTCAGGACTCTATACTCAAACCTCAATCCTCAACCCTCAATCCTCAACCCTCAATCCTCAATCCTCAATCCTCAATCCTCAATCCTCAGTCATAAATCCTCTATCTTCAATACTCAATCGTCAATCCTCAGTCCTCAATCCTCAATCCTCAATCCTCGCTCCTCAAACCTCAATCCTCAACCCTCAGTCCTCATCCTCAATTCTCAATTAGCAATCCTCAATCCTCAATCCTCAATCTTCAAACCCAATAATCAATCTCCAATCCTAGATCCTCAATCCCCAATCCTCAATCCTTAATCCTCAATCTTCAATCCTCAATACTCAATCTTCAATCCTCAATCCTCAATCCTCAATCCTCGATCCTCATTCTTCAATCCTCAATACCCAATCCTCAATCTTCAATCCTCAATCCTCAATCCTCAATCCTCATCCTCAATCCTCATTCTTCAATCCTCAATACCCAATCCTCAATCTTCAATCCTCAATCCTCATTCTTCAATCCTCAATACCCAATCCTCAATCTTCAACCCTGAATCCTCTATTCTCAATCCTCAACTCTCAATCCTAATTCTTCAATCCTCAATACCCAATCCTCAATCTTCAATCCTCAATTCTCAATCCTCAATCATCAATCCTCAATCTTCAATACTCATTCCTCAATCCTCAATCCCCAATACTCAATCTTCAACCATCAATCCTCATTGTCCAACACTGAATCCTCAATCCTCAATCCTCAAACCTCAATCCTCAATCTTCAATCCTCAATCGTCAATATTCAGTCCTCAATACTCAATCTTCAATTCCCAACCTTCAATCCTCAGTCCTCAATACTCTATCCTCAGTACTCAATCCTCAACCCTCAATCTTCAATCCTCAATACTCAATCTTCAATCCTCTATCCTCAATCCTCAATCCTCAATCCTCATTCTTCAATCCTCAATACTCAATCCTCAATCTTCAATCCTCAATCCTCAATCCTCAATCCTCAATCCTCAATCCTCAATCCTCATTCTTCAATCCTCAATACCCAATCCTCAATCTTCAATCCTCAATCCTCAATCCTCAATCCTCAGTCCTCAATCCTGAATCCTCAATCTTCAATCCTCAATACTCAATCTGAAATCCTCAATCCTCAATCCTCAATCCTCAATCCTCATTCTTCAATCCTCAGTACCCATTCCTCAATCTTCAATCCTCAATCTTCAATCCTCAATTCTCAATCCTCAATCCTTAATCCTCTGACATCAAACATCAATATTCAACCCTCAGTCCTCGTCCTCAATCCACAACCCTCAATCCTCAGTCCTCAATATTCAATCATCAATATTCAATCTTCAATCCTTAATCTTCAATCCTCAATCCCCAATCCTCACTCTTCAATGCTCAATCCTCAATCCTCAATCCTCAATCCTCAATCTTCAATCCTCAATCGTCAATCTTCAGTCCTCAATACTCAATCTTCAATTCTCAATCTTCGATCCTCAATCCTCAATCCTCAATCCTCAGTACTCAATCCTCAATCCTCAAACTTCAATCCTCAATACTCAATCTTCAATCCTCAATACTCAATCCTCAATCCTCAGTCCTCAATCTTCAATCCTCTATTCTCAATCCTCAATCTTCAATCCTCAATACTCAATCTGCAATCCTCAAACCTCAAAAGTCAATCCTCAATCCTCATTCTTCAATCCTCAACACCCAATCCTCAATCTTCAATCCTCAAAAGTCAATCCTCAATACTCATTATTCAATCCTCAATACCCAATCCTCAATCTTCAATTCTCAATCCTCAATACTTAATTCTCAATCCTCAATCCTCAATCCTCGTTCCTCAAACCTCAATCCTCAACCCTCAGTCCTCATCCTCAATTCTCAATTAGCAATCCTCAATCCTCAATCCTCAATCTTCAATCCCCAAAAATCAATCTCCAATCCTAGATCCTCAAACCCCAATCGTCAGTCCTTAATCCTCAAACAGCAATCCTCAATCGCCAGTCCTGAATCTTCAATCCTCTATGCTCTATCGTCAATCCTCAAGCCTCAGCCCTCAATCCTCAATCCTCAACCCTCAAACCTCAATCCTCAACCGTCAGTCCTCGTCCTCAATCCTCAATCCTCAATCCTCAATCCTCTATCTTCAATCATCAGTACTCAATCTTCAATCCTCAATACTCAATACTCAATCGTCAATCCTCAATCCCCAATCCTCATTCTTCAATCCTCAATACCCAATCCTCAATCTTCAATCCTCAATCCTCTATCCTCAATTCTCAATCCTCAATCCTTAATCCTCAGACCTCAAACATCAATATTCAACCCTCAGTCCTCGTCCTCAATCCACAAACCTCAATCCTCAGTCCTCACTATTCAATCATCAATATTCAATCTTCAATCCTTAATCTTCAATCCTCAATCCTCAATCCTCAATCCTCATCCTCAATCCTCATTCTTCAATCCTCAATACCCAATCCTCAATCTTCAATCCTCAATCCTCATTCTTCAATCCTCAATACCCAATCCTCAATCTTCAACCCTGAATCCTCTATTCTCAATCCTCAACTCTCAATCCTAATTCTTCAATCCTCAATACCCAATCCTCAATCTTCAATCCTCAATTCTCAATCCTCAATCATCAATCCTCAATCTTCAATACTCATTCCTCAATCCTCAATCCCCAATACTCAATCTTCAACCATCAATCCTCATTGTCCAACACTGAATCCTCAATCCTCAATCCTCAAACCTCAATCCTCAATCTTCAATCCTCAATCGTCAATATTCAGTCCTCAATACTCAATCTTCAATTCCCAACCTTCAATCCTCAGTCCTCAATACTCTATCCTCAGTACTCAATCCTCAACCCTCAATCTTCAATCCTCAATACTCAATCTTCAATCCTCTATCCTCAATCCTCAATCCTCAATCCTCATTCTTCAATCCTCAATACTCAATCCTCAATCTTCAATCCTCAATCCTCAATCCTCAATCCTCAATCCTCAATCCTCAATCCTCATTCTTCAATCCTCAATACCCAATCCTCAATCTTCAATCCTCAATCCTCAATCCTCAATCCTCAGTCCTCAATCCTGAATCCTCAATCTTCAATCCTCAATACTCAATCTGAAATCCTCAATCCTCAATCCTCAATCCTCAATCCTCATTCTTCAATCCTCAGTACCCATTCCTCAATCTTCAATCCTCAATCTTCAATCCTCAATTCTCAATCCTCAATCCTTAATCCTCTGACATCAAACATCAATATTCAACCCTCAGTCCTCGTCCTCAATCCACAACCCTCAATCCTCAGTCCTCAATATTCAATCATCAATATTCAATCTTCAATCCTTAATCTTCAATCCTCAATCCCCAATCCTCACTCTTCAATGCTCAATCCTCAATCCTCAATCCTCAATCCTCAATCTTCAATCCTCAATCGTCAATCTTCAGTCCTCAATACTCAATCTTCAATTCTCAATCTTCGATCCTCAATCCTCAATCCTCAATCCTCAGTACTCAATCCTCAATCCTCAAACTTCAATCCTCAATACTCAATCTTCAATCCTCAATACTCAATCCTCAATCCTCAGTCCTCAATCTTCAATCCTCTATTCTCAATCCTCAATCTTCAATCCTCAATACTCAATCTGCAATCCTCAAACCTCAAAAGTCAATCCTCAATCCTCATTCTTCAATCCTCAACACCCAATCCTCAATCTTCAATCCTCAAAAGTCAATCCTCAATACTCATTATTCAATCCTCAATACCCAATCCTCAATCTTCAATTCTCAATCCTCAATACTTAATTCTCAATCCTCAATCCTCAATCCTCGTTCCTCAAACCTCAATCCTCAACCCTCAGTCCTCATCCTCAATTCTCAATTAGCAATCCTCAATCCTCAATCCTCAATCTTCAATCCCCAAAAATCAATCTCCAATCCTAGATCCTCAAACCCCAATCGTCAGTCCTTAATCCTCAAACAGCAATCCTCAATCGCCAGTCCTGAATCTTCAATCCTCTATGCTCTATCGTCAATCCTCAAGCCTCAGCCCTCAATCCTCAATCCTCAACCCTCAAACCTCAATCCTCAACCGTCAGTCCTCGTCCTCAATCCTCAATCCTCAATCCTCAATCCTCTATCTTCAATCATCAGTACTCAATCTTCAATCCTCAATACTCAATACTCAATCGTCAATCCTCAATCCCCAATCCTCATTCTTCAATCCTCAATACCCAATCCTCAATCTTCAATCCTCAATCCTCTATCCTCAATTCTCAATCCTCAATCCTTAATCCTCAGACCTCAAACATCAATATTCAACCCTCAGTCCTCGTCCTCAATCCACAAACCTCAATCCTCAGTCCTCACTATTCAATCATCAATATTCAATCTTCAATCCTTAATCTTCAATCCTCAATCCTCAATCCTCAATCCTCTATCTTCAAACCTCAATCCTCAATCCTCAACACTCAATACTCAATCCTCAATCTTCAATCCTCAATACTCAATCTTCAATCCTCAATCCTCAATCCTGAATCCTCAATCTTCAATCCTCAATACTCAATCTGCAATACTCAACCCTCAATCCTCAATCCTCAATCCTCATTCTTCAATCCTCAATACCCATTCCTCAACCTTCAGTCCTCAATACTCAGTCCTCAATCGTCAATCCTCAATCCCCAATCCTCAATCTTCAATGCTCAATCCTCAATCCTCAATCCTCAATCCTCAATCCTCAATCTTCAATCCTCAATACTCAATCTTCAATCCTCAATCCTCAATCCTCAATCCTCAATCCTCAATCTTCAATCCTCAATCCTCAATCCTCATTCTTCAATCCTCAATACCCAATCCTCAATCTTCAACCCTCAATCCTCTATCCTCAATCCTCAATCATCAATCCTCAATCTTCAATCCTCAATCCTCAGGCCTCGAACATCAATATTCAACCCTCAGTCCTCGTCCTCAATCCACAACCCTCAATCTTCAATCCTCAATACCCAATCTGCAATCCTCAATCCTCAAAAGTCAAACCTCAATCCTCATTCTTCAATCCTCAATACCCAATCCTCAATCTTCAATCCTCAATCCTCAAATCTCAATTCTCAATCCTCAATCCTTAATCCTCAGACCTCAAACATCAATATTCAACCCTCAGTCCTCGTCCTCAATCCACAACCCTCAATCCTCAATCCTCAATCCTCAATCCTCATTTTTCAATCCTCAATACTAAATCTTCAATCTTCAACCTTCAATCCTCTATCCTCAATCCTCAATTCTCAATCCTAATTCTTCAATCCTCAATACCCAATCCTCAATCTTCAATCCTCAATCCTCAATCCTCAATCATCAATCCTCAATCTTCAATACTCATTCCTCAATCCTCAATCCCCAATCCTCAATCTTCAACCATCAATCCTCATTGTCCAACACTGAATACTCAATCCTCAATCCTCAATCCTCAATCCTCAATCTTCAATACTGAATCGTCAATATTCAGTCCTCAATACTCAATCTTCAATTCTCAATCTTCAATCCTCAGTCCTCAATCCTCAATCCTCAGTACTCAATCCTCAATCCTCAATCTTCAATCCTCAATCCTCAATCCTCAGGCATCAATACTCAATGTTCAATATTCAATCCTCAATCCACAATCCTCCATCCACAACCCTCAACCTTCAATGCTCACTACTCAATCCTGAATCCTCTATCCTCAACCCTCAACCCTCAAACCTCATTCCTCAACCGTCAGTCCTCGTCCTCAATCCTCAACCCTCGATCCTCTATCTTCAAACCTCAATCCTCAATCCTCAACACTCAATACTCAATCCTCAATCTTCAATCCTCAATATTCAATCTTCAATCCTCAATCCTCAATCCTCAATCCTCAATCTTCAATCCTCAATACTCAATCCTCAGTCGTCAATCCTCAATACCCAATCCTCACTCTTCAATGCTCAATCCTCAATCCTCAATCCTCAATCCTCAATCTTCAATCCTCAATCGTCAATCTTCAGTCCTCAATACTCAATCTTCAATTCTCAATCTTCGATCCTCAATCCTCAATCCTCAATCCTCAGTACTCAATCCTCAATCCTCAATCCTCAATCCTCAATCCTCAATCTTCAATCCTCAATACTCAATCTTCAATCCTCAATCCTCAATCCTCAATCCTCAATCCTCATTCTTCAATCCTCAATACCCAATCCTCAATCTTCAACCCTCAACCCTCTATCCTCAATCCTCAATTCTCAATCCTAATTCTTCAATCCTCAATACCCAATCCTCAATCTTCAATCCTCAATCCTCAATCCTCAATCATCAATCCTCAATCCTCAATCCTCAATCCCCAATCCTAATTTTTCAATCCTCAATACCCAATCCTCAATCTTCAATCCTCAATCCTCATTCTTCAACCCTCGATGCCCAATCCTCAATCTTCAACCCTCAATCCTCTATCCTCTATCCTCAATTCTCAATCCTAATTCTTCAATCCTCAATACCCAATCCTCAATCTTCAATCCTCAATCCTCAATCCTCAATCATCAATCCTCAATCTTCAATACTCATTCCGCAATCCTCAATCCCCAATCCTCAATCTTCAACCATCAATCCTCATTGTCCAACACTGAATCCTCAATCCTCAATCCTCAATCCTCAATCCTCAATCTTCAATCCTCAATCGTCAATATTCAGTCCTCAATACTCAATCTTCAATTCTCAATCTTCAATCCTCAGTCCTCAATACTCAATCCTCAGTACTCAATCCTCAACCCTCAATCTTCAATCCTCAGTACTCAATCTTCAATCCTCAATCCTCAATCCTCAATCCTCAATCCTCATTCTTCAATCCTCAATACCCAATCCTCATTCTTCAATCCTCAATACCCAATCCTCAATCTTCAATCCTCAATCCTCAATCCTCAATCCTCAATCCTCAATCCTCAGTCCTCAGTCCTCAAACCTCAATCCTCAACCCTCAGCCCTCATCCTCAAACCTCAATCCTCAATCCTCAATCCACAGCCCTCAGTCCTCAAACCTCAATGCTCAATCCTCAATACCCAATCCTCAATCCTCAATCCTCAATCATCAATCCTCAATCCTCAATCCTCAGCCCTCAGTCCTCAAACCTCAATGCTCAATCCTCAGTCCACATCCTCAATTCTCAATTAGCAATCCTCAATCCTCAATCCTCAATCTTCTATCCCCAAAAATCAATCTCCAATCCTAGATCCTCAATCCTCAATCCTCAGTCCTTAATCCTCAATATTCAATCCTCAATCGCCAGTCCTCAATCTTCAATCCCCTATGCTCAATCGTCAATCCTCAAGCCTCAGTCCTCAATCCTCAATCCTGAATCCTCAAACCTCAACCCTCAACCGTCAGTCCTCGTCCTCAATCCTCAACCCTCAATCCTCAATCCTCAATCTTCAATCATCAATAATCAATCTTCAATCCTCAATCATCAATCCTCAATCCTCAATCCTCAATCCTCAATATTCAATCCTCAATACTCAATCTTCAATCCTCAATCCTCAATCCTCAATCGTCAATCCTCATTCTTCAATCCTCAATACCCAATCCTCAATCTTCAACCCTCAATCCTCTATCCTCAATCCTCAATTCTCAATCCTAATTCTTCAATCCTCAATACCCAATCCTCAATCTTCAATCCTCAATCCTCAATCCTCAATCATCAATCCTCAATCTTCAATACTCAATCCCAAATCCTCAATCTTCAACCATCAATCCTCATTGTCCAACACTGAATACTCAATCCTCAATCCTCAATCCTCAATCCTCAATCTTCAATACTCAATCGTCAATATTCAGTGCTCAATACTCAATCTTCAATTCTCAATCTTCAATCCTCAGTCCTCAATCCTCAATCCTCAGTACTCAATCCTCAATTCTCAATCTTCAATCCTCAATACTCAATCTTCAATCCTCAATCCTCAATCCTCAATCCTCAATCCTCAATCTTCAATCCTCAATCCTCAATCCTCAATCTTCAATCCTCAATACTCAATCTGCAATCCTCAATCCTCAAACCTCAATCATCAATCCTCATTCTTCAAACCTCAATACCCAATCCTCAATCTTCAATCCTCAATCCTCAATCCTCAATTCTCAATCCTCAATCCTTAATCCTCAGACCTCAAACATCAATATTCAACCCTCAGTCCTCGTCCTCAATCCACAACCTTCAATCCTCAGTCCTCAATATTCAATCATCAATATGCAATCTTCAATCCTCAATCCTCAATCCTCAACCATCAATCCTCAATCCTCAATCTTCAAACCTCAATCCTCAATCGTCAATACTCAATCCTCAATCTTCAATCCTCAATACTCAATCTTCAATCCTCAATCCTCAATCCTCAATCCTCAATCCTCAATCTTCAATATTCAATCCTCAATCCACAATCCTCCATCCACAACCCTCAACCTTCAATGCTCAATACTCAATCCTGAATCCTCTATCCTCAAACCTCAATCCTCAAACCTCATTCCTCAACCGTCAGTCCTCGTCCTCAATCCTCAACCCTCAATCCTTCATGCTCAATCTTCAATCATCAATACTCAATCTTCAATCCTCAATACTCAATCCTCAGTCGTCAATCCTCAATCCCCAATCCTCACTCTTCAATGCTCAATCCTCAATCCTCAATCCTCAATCCTCAATCTTCAATCCTCAATCGTCAATCTTCAGTCCTCAATACTCAATCTTCAATTCTCAATCTTCGATCCTCAATCCTCAATCCTCAATCCTCAGTACTCAATCCTCAATCCTCAATATTCAATCCTCAATACTCAATCTTCAATCCTCAATCCTCAATCCTCAATCCTCAATCCTCAATCCTCTATCTTCAATCCTCAATTCTCAATACTCAATCTTCAATCCTCAATACTCAATCTGCAATCCTCAATCCTCAAAAGTCAAACCTCAAGCCTCATTCTTCAATCCTCAATACCCAATCCTCAATCTTCAATCCTCAATCCTCAATCCTCAATTCTCAATCCTCAATCCTTAATCCTCAGACCTCAAACATCAATATTCAACCCTCAGTCCTCGTCCTCAATCCACAACCCTCAATCCTCAATCCTCAATCCTCAATCCTCATTTTTCAATCCTCAATACTAAATCTTCAATCCTCAATCCTCAATCCTCAATCCTCAATCCTCAATCCTCAATCCTCAATCTTCAATCCTCAATACTCAATCATCAATCCTCAATCCTCAATCCTCAATCCTCAATCCTCATTCTTCAATCCTCAATACCCAATCCTCAATCTTCAACCCTCAATCCTCTATCCTCAATCCTCAATTCTCAATCCTAATTCTTCAATCCTCAATACCCAATCCTCAATCTTCAATCCTCAATCCTCAATCCTCAATCATCAATCCTCATTCTTCAATACTCATTCCTCAATCCTCAATCCCCAATCCTCAATCTTCAACCATCAATCCTCATTGTCCAACACTGAATACTCAATCCTCAACCCTCAATCCTCAATCCTCAATCTTCAATACTCAATCGTCAATATTCAGTCCTCAATACTCAATCTTCAATTCTCAATCTTCAATCCTCAGTCCTCAATCCTCAATCCTCAGTACTCAATCATCAATCCTCAATCCTCAATCCTCAAACCTCAATCCTCAATCTTCAATCCTCAATACTCAATCTTCAATCCTCAATCCTCAATCCTCAATCCCCAATCGTCATTCCTCAATCCTCAATACCCAATCCTCCATCTTCAGCCCTCAGTCCTCAATCATCAATACTCAATCCTCAATCCTCAATCCTCCGGCCTCGAACATCAATATTCAACCCTCAGTCCTCGTCCTCAATCCACAACCCTCAATCCTCAAACCTCATTCCTCAACCGTCAGTACTCGTCCTCAATCCTCAACCCTCAATCCTTAATGCTCAATCTTCAATCATCAATACTCAATCTTCAATCCTCAATACTCAATCCTCAGTCGTCAATCCTCAATACCCAATCCTCACTCTTCAATGCTCAATCCTCAATCCTCAATCCTCAATCCTCAATCCTCAATCTTCAATCCTCAATCGTCAATCTTCAGTCCTCAATACTCAATCTTCAATTCTCAATCTTCGATCCTCAATCCTCAATCCTCAATCCTCAGTACTCAATCCTCAATCCTCAATCCTCAATCCTCAATCCTCAATCTTCAATCCTCAATACTCAATCTTCAATCCTCAATCCTCAATCCTCAATCCTCAATCCTCATTCTTCAATCCTCAATACCCAATCCTCAATCTTCAACCCTCAATCCTCTATCCTCAATCCTCAATTCTCAATCCTAATTCTTCAATCCTCAATACCCAATCCTCAATCTTCAATCCTCAATCCTCAATCCTCAATCATCCATACTCAATCTTCAATACTCAATCCCCAATCCTCAATCTTCAACCATCAACCCTCATTGTCCAACACTGAATACTCAATCCTCAATCCTCAATCCTCAATCCTCAATCGTCAATACTCAATCGTCAATATTCAGTGCTCAATACTCAATCTTCAATTCTCAATCTTCAATCCTCAGTCCTCAATCCTCAATCCTCAGTACTCAATCCTCAATCCTCAATCTTCAATCCTCAATATTCAATCTTCAATCCTCAATCCTCAATCGTCAATCCTCAATCCTCAGTCCTTAATCCTCAATCTTCAATCCTCAGTCGCCAGTCCTGAATCTTCAATCCTCTATGCTCAAACGTCCATCCTCAAGCCTCAGTCCTCAATCCTCAATCCTCAATCCTCAAAACTCAATCCTCAACCGTCAGTCCTCGTCCTCAATACTCAACCCTCAATCCTCAATCCTCAATCCTCAATCTTCAATCATCAGTACTCAATCTTCAATCCTCAATACTCAATACTCAATCGTCAATCCTCAATCCCCAATCCTCATTCTTCAATCCTCAATACCCAATCCTCAATCTTCAATCCTCAATCCTCAATCCTAAATTCTCAATCCTCAATCCTTAATCCTCAGACCTCAAACATCAATATTCAACCCTCAGTCCTCGTCCTCAATCCACAAACCTTAATCCTCAGTCCTCAATATTCAATCATCAATATTCAATCTTCAATCCTCAATCCTCAATCCTCAATCTTCAATCCTCAATATTCAATCTTCAATCCTCAATCCTCAATCCTCAATCCTCAATCTTCAATCCCCAATACTCAATCTTTAATCCTCAATCCTCAATCCTCAATCTTCAATCCTCAATACTCAATCTGCAATCCTCAATCCTCAACCCTCAGCCCTCATCCTCAATCCTCAATCCTCAATCCTCAATCCTCAGCCCTCAGTCCTCAAACCTCAATGCTCAATCCTCAATACCCAATCCTCAATCCTCAATCCTCAATCTTCAATCCTCAGCCTTCAATACTCATTCCTCAATCCTCAATCCCCAATCCTCAATCTTCAATCATCAATCCTCAATCTTCAACACTCAATACTCAATCCTCAATCCTCAATACTCAACCATCAATCCTCAATTCTCAATACTCAATCCTCAATCCTCAATCCTCAGGCATCAATACTCAATCTTCAATATTCAATCTTCAATCCACAATCCTCCATCCACAACCCTCAACCTTCAATGCTCAACTCTCAATCCTCAATCCTCTATCCTCAACCCTCAATCCTCATTCTTCAATCCTCAATACCCAATCCTCAATCTTCAATCCTCAATCTTCTACCCTCAATCCTCAATCCTCAATCCTCATTCTTCAATGCTCAATACCCAATCCTCAATCTCCAATCCTAGATCCTCAATCCTGAATTCTCAATCCTCAATCCTCAATCCTCAATCCTCAGGCATCAATACTCAATCTTCAATATTCAATCCTCAATCCTCAATCCTCAATCCACAATCCTCAACCTTCAATACTCAATACTCAATCCTAAATCCTCAATCCTAAACCCTCAATCCTCATTCTTCAATCCTCAATACCCAATCCTCAATCTTCAATCCTCAATCCTCAATCATCAATCCTCAATCCTCAATCCTCATTCTTCAATCCTCAATACCCAATCCTCAATCTTCAATCCTCGATCCTGAATCCTGAATTCTCAATCCTCAATCCTCAGTCCTCAACCATCAATCCTATATTCTCAATGCTCAATAGAATATCCTGAATTCTCAGGATTCTATACTAAAACCTCAATCCTCAACCCTCAGCCCTCATTCTCAATCCTCAAACCTCAATCCTCAATATTCAATCCTCAATACTCAATCTTCAATCCTCAATCCTCAATCCTCAATCCTCAATCCTCAATCCTCAATCCTCAGTCATAAATCCTCTATCTTCAATACTCAATTGTCAATCCTCAGTCCTCAATCCTCAATCCTCAATCCTCGTCCCTCAAACCTCAATCCTCAACCCTCAGTCCTCATCCTCAATTCTCAATTAGCAATCCTCAATCCTCAATCCTCAATCTTCAATCCCCAAAAATCAATCTCCAATCCTAGATCCTCAATCCCCAATCCTCAGTCCTTAATCATCAATCTTCAATCCTCAATCGCCAGTCCTCAATCTTCAATCCTCTATGCTCAATCGTCAATCCTCAAGCCTCAGTCCTCAATCCTCAATCCTCAATCCTCAAACCTCAATCCTCAACCGTCAGTCCTCGTCTTCAATCCTCAACCCTCAATCCTCAATCCTCAATCTTCAATCATCAGAACTCAATCTTCAATCCTCAATACTCAATCCTCAATCGTCAATCCTCAATCCCCAATCCTCAATCTTCAATCCTCAATCTTCAATCCTCAATCGTCAATATTCAGTCCTCAATACTCAATCTTCAAGTCTCAATGTTCAATCCTCAGTCCTCAATGCTCAATCCTCAGTACTCAATCCTCAACCCTCAATCTTCAATCCTCAATACTCAATCTTCAATCCTCAATCCTGAATCCTCAATCCTCAATCCTCAATCCTCATTCTTCAATCCTCAATACCCAATCCTCAATCTTCAATCCTCAATCCTCAATCCTCAATCCTCAATCCTCAATCCTCATTCTTCAATCCTCAATACCCAATCCTCAATCTTCAATCCTCAATCCTCAATCCTCAATCCTCAATCCTCAATCCTCAGTCCTCAGTCCTCAAACCTCAATCCTCAACCCTCAGCCCTCATCCTCAATCCTCAATCATCAATCCTCAATCCTCAGCCCTCAGTCCTCAAACCTCAATGCTCAATCCTCAATACCCAATCCTCAATCCTCAATCCTCAATCATCAATCCTCAATCCTCAATCCTCAGCCCTCAGTCCTCAAACCTCAATGCTCAATCCTCAATCCCCAATCCTCAATGCTCAATCCTCAATCATCAATCCTCAATCATCAATACTCATTCCTCAATCCTGAATCCTCAATCTTCAATCCTCAATACTCGATCCTCAATCCCCAATCCTCAATCCTCAATCCTCAATCATCAATCCTCAATCATCAATACTCATTCCTCAATCCTGAATCCTCAATCTTCAATCCTCAATACTCAATTTTCAATCCTCAATCCTCAATCCTCAATCCTCAATCCTCAATCCTGAATCCTCAATCTTCAATCCTCAATACTCAATCTGCAATCCTCAATCCTCAATCCTCAATCCTCAATCCTCATTCTTCAATCCTCAATACCCAATCCTCAATCTTCAACCCTCAGTCCTCAATCATCAATTCGCAATCCTCAATCCTCAATCCTCAGGCCTCAAACATCAATATTCAACCCTCAGTCCTCGTTCTCAATCCACAACCCTCAATCCTCAAACCTCAATCCTCAACCGTCAGTCCTCGTCCTCAATCCTCAACCCTCAATCCTCAATCTTCAATCTTCAATCTTCAATACTCAATCTTCAATCCTCAATACTCAATCCTCAATCCTCAATCCTCAATCCTCAGTCATAAATCCTCAATCTTCAATACTCAATCGTCAATCCTCAGTCCTCAATCCTCAATCCTCAATCCTCGTACCTCAAACCTCAATCCTCAACCCTCAGTCCTCATCCTCAATTCTCAATACTCAATCCTCAATCCTCAATCCTCAATCTTCAACCCCAATAATCAATCTCGAATCCTAGATCCTCATTCCCCAATCCTCAATCCCTAATCCTCAATCTTCAATCCTCAATACTCAATCTTCAATCCTCAATCCTCAATCCTCAATCCTCAATCCTCTGTCCTCAATCCTGAATCCTCATTCTTCAATCCTCAATACCCAATCCTCATTCTTCAATCCTCAAACCTCAATGCTCAATCCTCAATACCCAATCCTCAATCCTCAATACTCAATCATCAATCCTCAATCTTCAATACTCATTCCTCAATCCTCAATCCCCAATCCTCAATCTTCAATCATCAGTCCTCAATCTTCAACACTTAATCCTCAATCCTCAATCCTCAATACTCAACCATCAATCCTCAATTCTCAATACTCAATCCTCAATCATCAATCCTCAGGCACCAATACTCAATTTTCAATATTCAATCCTCGATCCTCAATCCTCAATCCACAATCCTCAACCTTCAATACTCAATACTCAATCATCAATCCTCAATCCTCAACCCTCAATCCTCATTCTTCAATCCTCAATACCCAATCCTCAATCTTCAATCCTCAATCCTCAATCCTCAATCCTCAATCCTCAATCCTCAATCCTCAATCCTCATTCTTCAATCCTCAATACCCAATCCTCAATCTTCAATCCTCAATCCTCAATCCTCAACCCTCAATCCTCAGTCATAAATCCTCAATCTTCAATACTCAATCGTCAATCCTCAGTCCTCAACCCTCAATCCTCAATCCTCGTTCCTCAAACCTCAATCCTCAACCCTCAGTCCTCATCCTCAATTCTCAATTAGCAATCCTCAATCCTCAATCCTCAATCTTCAATCCCCAAAAATCAATCTCCAATCCTAGATCCTCAAACCCCAATCGTCAGTCCTTAATCCTCAATCAGCAATCCTCAATCGCCAGTCCTGAATCTTCAATCCTCTATGCTCTATCGTCAATCCTCAAGCCTCAGTCCTCAATCCTCAATCCTCAACCCTCAAACCTCAATCCTCAACCGTCAGTCCTCGTCCTCAATCCTCAACCCTCAATCCTCAATCCTCTATCTTCAATCATCAGTACTCAATCTTCAATCCTCAATACTCAATACTCAATCGTCAATCCTCAATCCCCAATCCTCATTCTTCAATCCTCAATACCCAATCCTCAATCTTCAATCCTCAATCCTCTATCCTCAATTCTCAATCCTCAATCCTTAATCCTCAGACCTCAAACATCAATATTCAACCCTCAGTCCTCGTCCTCAATCCACAAACCTCAATCCTCAGTCCTCACTATTCAATCATCAATATTCAATCTTCAATCCTTAATCTTCAATCCTCAATCCTCAATCCTCAATCCTCTATCTTCAAACCTCAATCCTCAATCCTCAACACTCAATACTCAATCCTCAATCTTCAATCCTCAATACTCAATCTTCAATCCTCAATCCTCAATCCTGAATCCTCAATCTTCAATCCTCAATACTCAATCTGCAATACTCAATCCTCAATCCTCAATCCTCAATCCTCATTCTTCAATCCTCAATACCCGTTCCTCAACCTTCAGTCCTCAATACTCAGTCCTCAATCGTCAATCCTCAATCCCCAATCCTCAATCTTCAATGCTCAATCCTCAATCCTCAATCCTCAATCCTCAATCCTCAATCTTCAATCCTCAATACCCAATCTTCAATCCACAATCCTCAATCCTCAATCCTCAATCCTCAATCCTCAATCCTGAATCCTGAATCTTCAATCCTCAATACTCAATCTGCAATCCTCAATCCTCAATCCTCAATCCCCAATCCTCATTCTTCAATCCTCAATACCCAATCCTCAATCTTCAATCCTCAATCCTCAATCCTAAATTCTCAATCCTCAATCCTTAATCCTCAGACCTCAAACATCAATATTCAACCCTCAGCCCTCGTCCTCAATCCACAAACCTTAATCCTCAGTCCTCAATATTCAATCATCAATATTCAATCTTCAATCCTCAATCCTCAATCCTCAATCTTCAATCCTCTATATTCAATCTTCAATCCTCAATCCTCAATCCTCAATCCTCAATCTTCAATCCTCAATACTCAATCTTCAATCCTCAATCCTCAATCCTCAATCCCCAATCGTCATTCCTCAATCCTCAATACCCAATCCTCAATCTTCAACCCTCAGTCCTCAATCATCAATACTCAATCCTCAATCCTCAATCCTCAGGCCTCGAACATCAATATTCAACCCTCAGTCCTCGTCCTCAATCCTCAATCCTCAATCCTCAAACCTCAATCCTCAACCGTCAGTCCTCGTCTTCAATCCTCAACCCTCAATCCTCAATCCTCAATCTTCAATCATCAGAACTCAATCTTCAATCCTCAATACTCAATCCTCAATCGTCAATCCTCAATCCCCAATCCTCAATCTTCAATCCTCAATCTTCAATCCTCAATCGTCAATATTCAGTCCTCAATACTCAATCTTCAAGTCTCAATGTTCAATCCTCAGTCCTCAATGCTCAATCCTCAGTACTCAATCCTCAACCCTCAATCTTCAATCCTCAATACTCAATCTTCAATCCTCAATCCTCAATCCTCAATCCTCAATCCTCAATCCTCATTCTTCAATCCTCAATACCCAATCCTCAATCTTCAATCCTCAATCCTCAATCCTCAATCCTCAATCCTCAATCCTCATTCTTCAATCCTCAATACCCAATCCTCAATCTTCAATCCTCAATCCTCAATCCTCAATCCTCAATCCTCAATCCTCAGTCCTCAGTCCTCAAACCTCAATCCTCAACCCTCAGCCCTCATCCTCAATCCTCAATCATCAATCCTCAATCCTCAGCCCTCAGTCCTCAAACCTCAATGCTCAATCCTCAATACCCAATCCTCAATCCTCAATCCTCAATCATCAATCCTCAATCCTCAATCCTCAGCCCTCAGTCCTCAAACCTCAATGCTCAATCCTCAATCCCCAATCCTCAATGCTCAATCCTCAATCATCAATCCTCAATCATCAATACTCATTCCTCAATCCTGAATCCTCAATCTTCAATCCTCAATACTCGATCCTCAATCCCCAATCCTCAATCCTCAATCCTCAATCATCAATCCTCAATCATCAATACTCATTCCTCAATCCTGAATCCTCAATCTTCAATCCTCAATACTCAATTTTCAATCCTCAATCCTCAATCCTCAATCCTCAATCCTCAATCCTGAATCCTCAATCTTCAATCCTCAATACTCAATCTGCAATCCTCAATCCTCAATCCTCAATCCTCAATCCTCATTCTTCAATCCTCAATACCCAATCCTCAATCTTCAACCCTCAGTCCTCAATCATCAATTCGCAATCCTCAATCCTCAATCCTCAGGCCTCAAACATCAATATTCAACCCTCAGTCCTCGTTCTCAATCCACAACCCTCAATCCTCAAACCTCAATCCTCAACCGTCAGTCCTCGTCCTCAATCCTCAACCCTCAATCCTCAATCTTCAATCTTCAATCTTCAATACTCAATCTTCAATCCTCAATACTCAATCCTCAATCCTCAATCCTCAATCCTCAGTCATAAATCCTCAATCTTCAATACTCAATCGTCAATCCTCAGTCCTCAATCCTCAATCCTCAATCCTCGTACCTCAAACCTCAATCCTCAACCCTCAGTCCTCATCCTCAATTCTCAATTCTCAATCCTCAATCCTCAATCCTCAATCTTCAACCCCAATAATCAATCTCGAATCCTAGATCCTCATTCCCCAATCCTCAATCCCTAATCCTCAATCTTCAATCCTCAATACTCAATCTTCAATCCTCAATCCTCAATCCTCAATCCTCAATCCTCTGTCCTCAATCCTGAATCCTCATTCTTCAATCCTCAATACCCAATCCTCATTCTTCAATCCTCAAACCTCAATGCTCAATCCTCAATACCCAATCCTCAATCCTCAATACTCAATCATCAATCCTCAATCTTCAATACTCATTCCTCAATCCTCAATCCCCAATCCTCAATCTTCAATCATCAGTCCTCAATCTTCAACACTTAATCCTCAATCCTCAATCCTCAATACTCAACCATCAATCCTCAATTCTCAATACTCAATCCTCAATCATCAATCCTCAGGCACCAATACTCAATTTTCAATATTCAATCCTCGATCCTCAATCCTCAATCCACAATCCTCAACCTTCAATACTCAATACTCAATCATCAATCCTCAATCCTCAACCCTCAATCCTCATTCTTCAATCCTCAATACCCAATCCTCAATCTTCAATCCTCAATCCTCAATCCTCAATCCTCAATCCTCAATCCTCAATCCTCAATCCTCATTCTTCAATCCTCAATCCTCGTTCCTCAAACCTCAATCCTCAACCCTCAGTCCTCATCCTCAATTCTCAATTAGCAATCCTCAATCCTCAATCCTCAATCTTCAATCCCCAAAAATCAATCTCCAATCCTAGATCCTCAAACCCCAATCGTCAGTCCTTAATCCTCAATCAGCAATCCTCAATCGCCAGTCCTGAATCTTCAATCCTCTATGCTCTATCGTCAATCCTCAAGCCTCAGTCCTCAATCCTCAATCCTCAACCCTCAAACCTCAATCCTCAACCGTCAGTCCTCGTCCTCAATCCTCAACCCTCAATCCTCAATCCTCTATCTTCAATCATCAGTACTCAATCTTCAATCCTCAATACTCAATACTCAATCGTCAATCCTCAATCCCCAATCCTCATTCTTCAATCCTCAATACCCAATCCTCAATCTTCAATCCTCAATCCTCAATCCTAAATTCTCAATCCTCAATCCTTAATCCTCAGACCTCAAACATCAATATTCAACCCTCAGCCCTCGTCCTCAATCCACAAACCTTAATCCTCAGTCCTCAATATTCAATCATCAATATTCAATCTTCAATCCTCAATCCTCAATCCTCAATCTTCAATCCTCAATATTCAATCTTCAATCCTCAATCCTCAATCCTCAATCCTCAATCTTCAATCCTCAATACTCAATCTTCAATCCTCAATCCTCAATCCTCAATCCCCAATCGTCATTCCTCAATCCTCAATACCCAATCCTCAATCTTCAACCCTCAGTCCTCAATCATCAATACTCAATCCTCAATCCTCAATCCTCAGGCCTCGAACATCAATATTCAACCCTCAGTCCTCGTCCTCAATCCTCAATCCTCAATCCTCAAACCTCAATCCTCAACCGTCAGTCCTCGTCTTCAATCCTCAACCCTCAATCCTCAATCCTCAATCTTCAATCATCAGAACTCAATCTTCAATCCTCAATACTCAATCCTCAATCGTCAATCCTCAATCCCCAATCCTCAATCTTCAATCCTCAATCTTCAATCCTCAATCGTCAATATTCAGTCCTCAATACTCAATCTTCAAGTCTCAATGTTCAATCCTCAGTCCTCAATGCTCAATCCTCAGTACTCAATCCTCAACCCTCAATCTTCAATCCTCAATACTCAATCTTCAATCCTCAATCCTCAATCCTCAATCCTCAATCCTCATTCTTCAATCCTCAATACCCAATCCTCAATCTTCAATCCTCAATCCTCAATCCTCAATCCTCAATCCTCAATCCTCATTCTTCAATCCTCAATACCCAATCCTCAATCTTCAATCCTCAATCCTCAATCCTCAATCCTCAATCCTCAATCCTCAGTCCTCAGTCCTCAAACCTCAATCCTCAACCCTCAGCCCTCATCCTCAATCCTCAATCATCAATCCTCAATCCTCAGCCCTCAGTCCTCAAACCTCAATGCTCAATCCTCAATACCCAATCCTCAATCCTCAATCCTCAATCATCAATCCTCAATCCTCAATCCTCAGCCCTCAGTCCTCAAACCTCAATGCTCAATCCTCAATCCCCAATCCTCAATGCTCAATCCTCAATCATCAATCCTCAATCATCAATACTCATTCCTCAATCCTGAATCCTCAATCTTCAATCCTCAATACTCGATCCTCAATCCCCAATCCTCAATCCTCAATCCTCAATCATCAATCCTCAATCATCAATACTCATTCCTCAATCCTGAATCCTCAATCTTCAATCCTCAATACTCAATTTTCAATCCTCAATCCTCAATCCTCAATCCTCAATCCTCAATCCTGAATCCTCAATCTTCAATCATCAGTCCTCAATCTTCAACACTTAATCCTCAATCCTCAATCCTCAATACTCAACCATCAATCCTCAATTCTCAATACTCAATCCTCAATCATCAATCCTCAGGCACCAATACTCAATTTTCAATATTCAATCCTCGATCCTCAATCCTCAATCCACAATCCTCAACCTTCAATACTCAATACTCAATCATCAATCCTCAATCCTCAACCCTCAATCCTCATTCTTCAATCCTCAATACCCAATCCTCAATCTTCAATCCTCAATCCTCAATCCTCAATCCTCAATCCTCAATCCTCAATCCTCAATCCTCATTCTTCAATCCTCAATCCTCGTTCCTCAAACCTCAATCCTCAACCCTCAGTCCTCATCCTCAATTCTCAATTAGCAATCCTCAATCCTCAATCCTCAATCTTCAATCCCCAAAAATCAATCTCCAATCCTAGATCCTCAAACCCCAATCGTCAGTCCTTAATCCTCAATCAGCAATCCTCAATCGCCAGTCCTGAATCTTCAATCCTCTATGCTCTATCGTCAATCCTCAAGCCTCAGTCCTCAATCCTCAATCCTCAACCCTCAAACCTCAATCCTCAACCGTCAGTCCTCGTCCTCAATCCTCAACCCTCAATCCTCAATCCTCTATCTTCAATCATCAGTACTCAATCTTCAATCCTCAATACTCAATACTCAATCGTCAATCCTCAATCCCCAATCCTCATTCTTCAATCCTCAATACCCAATCCTCAATCTTCAATCCTCAATCCTCTATCCTCAATTCTCAATCCTCAATCCTTAATCCTCAGACCTCAAACATCAATATTCAACCCTCAGTCCTCGTCCTCAATCCACAAACCTCAATCCTCAGTCCTCACTATTCAATCATCAATATTCAATCTTCAATCCTTAATCTTCAATCCTCAATCCTCAATCCTCAATCCTCTATCTTCAAACCTCAATCCTCAATCCTCAACACTCAATACTCAATCCTCAATCTTCAATCCTCAATACTCAATCTTCAATCCTCAATCCTCAATCCTGAATCCTCAATCTTCAATCCTCAATACTCAATCTGCAATACTCAATCCTCAATCCTCAATCCTCAATCCTCATTCTTCAATCCTCAATACCCATTCCTCAACCTTCAGTCCTCAATACTCAGTCCTCAATCGTCAATCCTCAATCCCCAATCCTCAATCTTCAATGCTCAATCCTCAATCCTCAATCCTCAATCCACAATCCTCAATCTTCAATCCTCAATACCCAATCTTCAATCCACAATCCTCAATCCTCAATCCTCAATCCTCAATCCTCAATCCTGAATCCTGAATCTTCAATCCTCAATACTCAATCTGCAATCCTCAATCCTCAATCCTCAATCCCCAATCCTCATTCTTCAATCCTCAATACCCAATCCTCAATCTTCAATCCTCAATCCTCAATCCTAAATTCTCAATCCTCAATCCTTAATCCTCAGACCTCAAACATCAATATTCAACCCTCAGCCCTCGTCCTCAATCCACAAACCTTAATCCTCAGTCCTCAATATTCAATCATCAATATTCAATCTTCAATCCTCAATCCTCAATCCTCAATCTTCAATCCTCAATATTCAATCTTCAATCCTCAATCCTCAATCCTCAATCCTCAATCTTCAATCCTCAATACTCAATCTTCAATCCTCAATCCTCAATCCTCAATCCCCAATCGTCATTCCTCAATCCTCAATACCCAATCCTCAATCTTCAACCCTCAGTCCTCAATCATCAATACTCAATCCTCAATCCTCAATCCTCAGGCCTCGAACATCAATATTCAACCCTCAGTCCTCGTCCTCAATCCACAACCCTCAATCTTCAAACCTCATTCCTCAACCGTCAGTACTCGTCCTCAATCCTCAACCCTCAATCCTTAATGCTCAATCTTCAATCATCAATACTCAATCTTCAATCCTCAATACTCAATCCTCAGTCCTCAATCCTCAATCCTCAATCCTCAATCTTCAATCCTCAATACTCAATCTTCAATCCTCAATCCTCAATCCTCAATCCTCAATCCTCAATCTTCAATCCTCAATCCTCAATCCTCATTCTTCAATCCTCAATACCCAATCCTCAATCTTCAACCCTCAATCCTCTATCCTCAATCCTCAATCATCAATCCTCAATCTTCAATACTCAATCCCCATTCCTCAATCTTCAACCATCAATCCTCATTGTCCAACACTGAATACTCAATCCTCAATCTTCAATCCTCAATCCTCAATCCTCAATCTTCAATACTCAATCGTCAATATTCAGTGCTCAATACTCAATCCTCAATCCTCAATCCTCAATCTTCAATCCTCAATTCTCAATCCTCAATCTTCAATCCTCAATCGTCAATCTTCAGTCCTCCATACTCAATCTTCAATTCTCAATCTTCGATCCTCAATCCTCAATCCTCAATCCTCAGTACTCAATCCTCAATCCTCAATCTTCAATCCTCAATACTCAATCTTCAATCCTCAATCCTCAATCCTCAATCCTCAATCCTCAATCTTCAATCCTCAATTCTCAATCCTCAATCTTCAATCCTCAATACTCAATCATCAATCCTCAATCTTCAATACTCATTCCTCAATCCTCAATCCCCAATCCTCAATCTTCAACCATCAATCCTCATTGTCCAACACTGAATACTCAATCCTCAATCCTCAATCCTCAATCCTCAATCTTCAATACTGAATCGTCAATATTCAGTCCTCAATACTCAATCTTCAATTCTCAATCTTCAATCCTCAGTCCTCAATCCTCAATCCTCAGTACTCAATCCTCAATCCTCAATCTTCAATCCTCAATCCTCAATCCTCAGGCATCAATACTCAATGTTCAATATTCAATCCTCAATCCTCAATCCTCAATCCACAATTCTCAATCCTCAATCCTTAATCCTCAGACCTCAGACATCAATATTCAACCCTCAGTCCTCGTCCTCAATCCACAACCTTCAATCCTCAGTCCTCAATATTCAATCATCAATATGCAATCTTCAATCCTCAATCCTCAATCCTCAACCATCAATCCTCAATCCTCAATCTTCAAACCTTAATCCTCAATCGTCAATACTCGATCCTCAATCTTCAATCCTCAATACTCAATCTTCAATCCTCAATCCTCAATCCTCAATCCTCAATCCTCAATCTTCAATATTCAATCCTCAATCCACAATCCTCCATCCACAACCCTCAACCTTCAATGCTCAATACTCAATCCTGAATCCTCTATCCTCAACCCTCAATCCTCAAACCTCATTCCTCAACCGTCAGTCCTCGTCCTCAATCCTCAACCCTCAATCCTTAATGCTCAATCTTCAATCATCAATACTCAATCTTCAATCCTCAATACTCAATCCTCAGTCGTCAGTCCTCAATCCCCAATCCTCAGTCTTCAATGCTCAATCCTCAATCCTCAATCCTCAATCCTCAATCTTCAATCCTCAATCGTCAATCTTCAGTCCTCAATACTCAATCTTCAATTCTCAATCTTCGATCCTCAATCCTCAATCCTCAATCCTCAGTACTCAATCCTCAATCCTCAATCTTCAATCCTCAATACTCAATCTTCAATCCTCAATCCTCAATCCTCAATCCTCAATCCTCAATTTTCAATCCTCAATTCTCAATCCTCAATCTTCAATCCTCAATACTCAATCTGCAATCCTCAATCCTCAAAAGTCAAACCTCAATCCTCATTCTTCAATCCTCAATACCCAATCCTCAATCTTCAATCCTCAATCCTCAATCCTCAAATCTCAATTCTCAATCCTCAATCCTTAATCCTCAGACCTCAAACATCAATATTCAACCCTCAGTCCTCGTCCTCAATCCACAACCCTCAATCCTCAATCCTCAATCCTCAATCCTCATTTTTCAATCCTCAATACTAAATCTTCAATCCTCAATCCTCAATCCTCAATCCTCAATCCTCAATCGTCAATCATCAACCTTCAATCCTCAATACTCAATCTTCAATCCTCAATCCTCAATCCTCAATCCTCAATCCTCATTCTTCAATCCTCTATACCCAATCCTCAATCTTCAACCCTCAATCCTCTATCCTCAATCCTCAATTCTCAATCCTAATGCTTCAATCCTCAATACCCAATCCTCAATCTTCAATCCTCAATACTCAATCCTCAATCATCAATCCTCAATCTTCAATACTCATTCCTCAATCCTCAATCCCCAATCCTCAATCTTCAACCATCAATCCTCATTGTCCAACACTGAATACTTAATCCTCAATCCTCAATCCTCAATCCTCAATCTTCAATACTCAATCGTCAATATTCAGTCCTCAATACTCAATCTTCAATTCTCAATCTTGAATCCTCAGTCCTCAATCCTCAATCCTCAGTACTCAATCCTCAATCCTCAATCTTCAATCCTCAATACTCAATCTTCAATCCTCAATCCTCAATCCTCAATCCTCAATCCTCAATCTTCAATGCTCAATCCCCAATCCTCAATCTTCAATCCTCAATACTCAATCTGCAATCCTCAATCCTCAAACCTCAATCATCAATCCTCATTCTTCAAACCTCAATACCCAATCCTCAATCTTCAATCCTCAATCCTCAATCCACAATTCTCAATCCTCAATCCTTAATCCTCAGACCTCAAACATCAATATTCAACACTCAGTCCTCGTCCTCAATCCACAACCTTCAATCCTCAGTCCTCAATATTCAATCATCAATATGCAATCTTCAATCCTCAATCCTCAATACTCAACCGTCAATCCTCAATCCTCAATCTTCAAACCTCAATCCTCAATCGTCTATACTCAATCCTCAATCTTCAATCCTCAATACTCAATCTTCAATCCTCAATCCTCAATCCTCAATCCTCAATCCTCAATCCTCAATACCCAATCATCAGTCTTCAGTCCTCAATCCTCAATCCTCAACCCTCAATCCTCAATCCTCAGTCCTCAGTCCTCAAACCTCAATCCTCAACCCTCAGCCCTCATCCTCAATCCTCAATCCTCAATCCTCAATCCTCAGCCCTCAGTCCTCAAACCTCAATGCTCAATCCTCAATACCCAATCCTCAATCCTCAATCCTCAATCATCAATCCTCAATCTTCAATACTCATTCCTCAATTCTCAATCCCCAATCCTCAATCTTCAATCATCAATCCTCAATCTTCAACACTCAATACTCAATCCTCAATCCTCAATACTCAACCATCAATCCTCAATTCTCGATACTCAATCCTCAATCCTCAATCCTCAGGCATCAATCCTAGTTCTTCAATCCTCAATACCCAATCCTCAATCTTCAATCCTCAATCCTCAATCCTCAATCATCAATCCTCAATCTTCAATACTCATTCCTCAATCCTCAATCCTCAATCCTCAATCCTCAATCCTCAGTCATAAATCCTCAATATTCAATACTCAATCGTCAATCCTCAGTCCTTAATCCTCAATCCTCAATCCTCGTTCCTCAAACCTCAATCCTCAACCCTCAGTCCTCATCCTCAATTCTCAATTAGCAATCCTCAATCCTCAATCCTCAATCTTCAATCCCCAAAAGTCAATCTCCAATCCTAGATCCTCAATCCCCAATCCTCAGTCCTTAATCCTCAATCTTCAATCCTCAATCGCCAGTCCTGAATCTTCAATCCTCTATGCTCAATCGTCCATCCTCAACCCTCAGTCCTCAATCCTCAATCCTCAATCCTCAAACCTCAATCCTCAATCCTCAAATCTCAATCCTCAACCGTCAGTCCTCGTCCTCAATCCACAAACCTTAATCCTCAGTCCTCAATATTCAATCATCAATATTCAATCTTCAATCCTCAATCCTCGATCCTCAATCCTCAATCCTCAATCCTCTATCTTCAAACCTCAATCCTCAATCCTCAACACTCAATACTCAATCCTCAATCTTCAATCCTCAATATTCAATCTTCAATCCTCAATCCTAAATCCTCAATCCTCAATCTTCAACCCTCAGTCCTTAATCATCAATACTCAATCCTCAATCCTCAATCCTCAGGCCTCGAACATCAATATTCAACCCTCAGTCCTCGTCCTCAATCCACAACCCTCAATCCTCAAACCTCATTCCTCAACCGTCAGTACTCGTCCTCAATCCTCAACCCTCAATCCTTAATGCTCAATCTTCAATCATCAATACTCAATCTTCAATCCTCAATACTCAATCCTCAGTCGTCAATCCTCAATACCCAATCCTCACTCTTCAATGCTCAATCCTCAATCCTCAATCCTCAATCCTCAATCTTCAATCCTCAATCGTCAATCTTCAGTCCTCAATACTCAACCTTCAATTCTCAATCTTCGATCCTCAATCCTCAATCCTCAATCCTCAGTACTCAATCCTCAATCCTCAATCCTCAATCCTCAATCCTCAATCTTCAATCCTCAATACTCAATCTTCAATCCTCAATCCTCAGTCCTCAATCCTCAATCCTCATTCTTCAATCCTCAATACCCAATCCTCAATCTTCAACCCTCAATCCTCTATCCTCAATCCTCAATTCTCAATCCTAATTCTTCAATCCTCAATACCCAATCCTCAATCTTCAATCCTCAATCCTCAATCCTCAACCATCAATCCTCAATCTTCAATACTCAATCCCCAATCCTCAATCTTCAACCATCAATCCGCATTGTCCAACACTGAATACTCAATCCTCAATCCTCAATCCTCAATCCTCAATCTTCAATACTCAATCGTCAATATTCAGTGCTCAATACTCAATCTTCAATTCTCAATCTTCAATCCTCAATCCTCAATCCTCAATCCTCAATCCTCAATCTTCAATACTCAATCCTCAATCCTCAATCTTCAATCCTCAATACTCAATCTGCAATCCGCAATCCTCAAACCTCAATCATCAATCCTCATTCTTCAAACCTCAATACCCAATCCTCAATCTTCAATCCTCAATCCTCAATCCTCAATTCTCAATCCCCAATCCTTAATCCTCAGACTTCAAACATCAATATTCAACCCTCAGTCCTCGTCCTCAATCCACAACCTTCAATCCTCAGTCCTCAATATTCAATCATCAATATGCAATCTTCAATCCTCAATCCTCAATACTCAACCATCAATCCTCAATCCTCAATCTTCAAAACTCAATCCTCAATCGTCTATACTCAATCCTCAATCTTCAATCCTCAATACTCAATCTTCAATCCTCAATCCTCAATCCTCAAACCTCAATCCTCAATCCTCAATACCCAATCATCAATCTTCAGTCCTCAATCCTCAATCCTCAATCCTCAATCCTCAATCCTCATTCTTCAATCCTCAATACCCAATCCTCAATCTTCAATCCTCAATCCTCAATCCTCAATTCTCAATCCTCAATCCTCAGTCCTCAGTCCTCAAACCTCAATCCTCAACCCTCAGCCCACATCCTCAATCCTCAATCCTCAATCCTCAATCCTCAGCCCTCAGTCCTCAAACCTCAATGCTCAATCCTCAATACCCAATCCTCAATCCTCAATCCTCAATCATCAATCCTCAATCTTCAATACTCATTCCTCAATCCTCAATCCCCAATCCTCAATCTTCAATCATCAATCCTCAATCTTCAACACTCAATACTCAATCCTCAATCTTCAATACTCAACCATCAATCCTCAATTCTCAATACTCAATCCTCAATCCTCAATCCTCAGGCATCAATACTCAATCTTCAATATTCAATCCTCAATCCACAATCCTCCATCCACAACCCTCAACCTTCAATGCTCAATTCTCAATCCTCAATCCTCTATCCTCAACCCTCAATCCTCATTCTTCAATCCTCAATACCCAATCCTCAATCTTCAATCCTCAATCTTCTACCCTCAATCCTCAATGCTCAAACCTCATTCTTCAATCCTCAATACCCAATCCTCAATCTCCAATCCTCGATCCTCAATCCTGAATTCTCAATCCTCAATCCTCAATCCTCAATCCCTAGGCATCAATACTCAATCTTCAATATTCAATCCTCAATCCTCAATCCTCAATCCACAATCCTCAACCTTCAATACTCAATACTCAATCCTAAATCCTCAATCCTAAACCCTCAATCCTCATTCTTCAATCCTCAATACCCAATCCTCAATCTTCAATCCTCAATCCTCAATCCTCAATCCTCAATCCTCAATCCTCATTCTTCAATCCTCAATACCCAATCCTCAATCTTCAATCCTCGATCCTGAATCCTGAATTCTCAATCCTCAATCCTCAGTCCTCAACCATCAATCCTATATTCTCAATGCTCAATAGAATATCCTGAATTCTCAGGATTCTATACTAAAACCTCAATCCTCAACCCTCAGCCCTCATTCTCAATCCTCAAACCTCAATCCTCAATATTCAATCCTCAATACTCAATCTTCAATCCTCAATCCTCAATCCTCAATCCTCAATCCTCAATCCTCAATCCTCAGTCATAAATCCTCTATCTTCAATACTCAATTGTCAATCCTCAGTCCTCAATCCTCAATCCTCAATCCTCGTTCCTCAAACCTCAATCCTCACCCCTCAGTCCTCATCCTCAATTCTCAATTAGCAATCCTCAATCCTCAATCCTCAACCTTCAATCCCCAAAAATCAATCTCCAATCCTAGAACCTCAATCCCCAATCCTCAGTCCTTAATCCTCAATCTTCAATCCCCAATCGCCAGTCCTCAATCTTCAATCCTCTATGCTCAATCGTCAATCCTCAAGCCTCAGTCCTCAATCCTCAATCCTCAATCCTCAAACCTCAATCCTCAACCGTCAGTCCTCGTCTTCAATCCTCAACACTCAATCCTCAATCCTCAATCTTCAATCATCAGTACTCAATCTTCAATCATCAATACTCAATCCTCAATCGTCAATCCTCAATCCCCAATCCTCAATCTTCAATGCTCAATCCTCAATCCTCAATCCTCAATCCTCAATCCTCAATTTTCAATCCTCAACGCCCAATCTTCAATCCTCAATCCTCAATCCTCAATCCTCAATCCTCAATCCTCAATCCTCAATCCTCAATCCTCAATCCTCAATCCTCAATCCTCATTCTTCAATCCTCAATACCCAATCCTCAATCTTCAACCCTCAATCCTCATACTTCAATCCTCAATACCCAATCCTCAATCGTCAACCCTCAATCCTCTATCCTCAATCCTCAATCCTCAATCCTAATTCTTCAATCCTCAATACCCAATCCTCAATCTTCAATCCTCAATCCTCAATCCTCAATCATCAATCCTCAATCTTCAATACTCACTCCTCAATCCTCAATCCCCATTCCTCAATCTTCAACCATCAATCCTCATTGTCCAACACTGAATCCTCAATCCTCAATCCTCAATCCTCAATCCTCAATCTTCAATCCTCAATCGTCAATATTCAGTCCTCAATACTCAATCTTCAATTCTCAATGTTCAATCCTCAGTCCTCAATGCTCAATCCTCAGTACTCAATCCTCAACCCTCAATCTTCAATCCTCAATACTCAATCTTCAATCCTCAATCCTCAATCCTCAATCCTCAATCCTCATTCTTCAATCCTCAATACCCAATCCTCAATCTTCAATCCTCAATCCTCAATCCTCAATCCTCAATCCCCAATCCTCATTCTTCAATCCTCAATACCCAATCCTCAATCTTCAATCCTCAATCCTCAATCCTCAATCCTCAGTCCTCAGTCCTCAAACCTCAATCCTCAACCCTCAGCCCTCATCCTCAATCCTCAATCCTCAATCCTCAATCCTCAGCCCTCAGTCCTCAAACCTGAATGCTCAATCCTCAATACCCAATCCTCAATCCTCAATCCTCAATCATCAATCCTTAATCCTCAATCCTCAGCCCTCAATCTTCAACCATCAATCCTCATTGTCCAACACTGAATCCTCAATCCTCAATCCTCAATCCTCAATCCTCAATCTTCAATACTCAATCTTCAATCCTCAATCCTCAATCCTCAATCCTCAATCCTCAATCTTCAATCCTCAATCCTCAATCCTCAATCCTCAATCTTCAATCCTCAATACTCAATCTGCAATCCTCAATCCTCAAACCTCAATCCTCAATCCTCATTCTTCAAACCTCAATACCCAATCCTCAATCTTCAATCCTCAATCCTCAATCCTCAATTCTCAACCCTCAATCCTTAATCCTCAGACCTCAAACATCAATATTCAACCCTCAGTCCTCGTCCACAATCCACAACCTTCAATACTCAGTCCTCAATATTCAATCATCAATATGCAATCTTCAATCCTCAATCCTCAATTCTCAGCCCTCAATCCTCAATCCTCAGGCATCAATACTCAATCTTCAATATTCAATCCTCAATCCTCAATACTCAATCCACAATCCTCAACCTTCAATGCTCAATACTCAATCCTAAATCCTCAATCCTAAACCCTCAATGCTCATTCTTCAATCCTCAATACCCAATCCTCAATCTTCAATCCTCGATCCTGAATCCTGAATTCTCAATCCTCAATACTCAGTCCTCAACCATCAATCCTATATTCTCAATGCTCAATAGAATATCCTGAATTCTCAGGATTCTATACTCAAACCTCAATCCTCAACCCTCAGCCCTCATTCTCAATCCTCAAACCTCAATCCTCAATCTTCAACCCTCAATACTCAATCCTCAACCCTCAGTCCTCATACTCAATTCTCAATTAGCAATCCTCAATCCTCAATCCTCAATCTTCAATCCCCAAAAATCAATCTCCAATCCTAGATCCTCAATCCCCAATCCTCAGTCCTTAATCCTCAATCTTCAATCCTCAATCGCCAGTCCTCAATCTTCAATCCTCTATGCTCAATCGTCAATCCTCAAGCCTCAGTCCTCAATCCTCAATCCTCAATCCTCAAACCTCAATCCTCAACCGTCAGTCCTCGTCCTCAATCCTCAACCCTCAATCCTCAATCCTCAATGTTCAATCATCAGTACTCAATCCTCAATCCTCAATACTCAATCCTCAATCGTCAATCCTCAATCCCCAATCCTCAATCTTCAATGCTCAATCCTCAATCCTCAATCCTCAATCCTCAATCTTCAATTTTCAATCCTCAATACCCAATCTTCAATCCTCAATCCTCAATCCTCAATCCTCAATCCTCAATCCTCAATCCTGAATCCTCAATCTTCAATCCTCAATACTCAATCTGCAATCCTCAATCCTCAATCCTCAATCCTCAATCCTCATTCTTCAGTCCTTAATACCCATTCCTCAATCTTCAATTCTCAATCCTCAATCCTCAATTCTCAATCCTCAATCCTTAATCCTCAGACCTCAAACATCAATATTCAACCCTCAGTCCTCGTCCTCAATCCACAACCCTCAATCCTCAGTCCTCAATATTCAATCTTCAATCCTCAATACTCAATCCTCTATCTTCAATCCTCAATACTCAATCTTCAATCCTCAATACTCAATCCTCAATGCTCAATCCTCAATCCTCAATCCTCAATCCTCTATCTTCAATCCTCAATACTCAATCTTCAATCCTCAATACTCAATCCTCAATCTTCAATCCTCAATCCTCAATCCTCAATCCTCAATCCTCAATCCTCAGTCCTCAGTCCTCAAACCTCAATCCTCAACCCTCAGCCCTCATCCTCAAACCTCAATCCTCAATCCTCAATCCACAGCCCTCAGTCCTCAAACCTCAATGCTCAATCCTCAATACCCAATCCTCAATCCTCAATCCTCAATCATCAATCCTCAATCCTCAATCCTCAGCCCTCAGTCCTCAAACCTCAATGCTCAATCCTCAGTCCACATCCTCAATTCTCAATTAGCAATCCTCAATCCTCAATCCTCAATCTTCTATCCCCAAAAATCAATCTCCAATCCTAGATCCTCAATCCTCAGTCCTTAATCCTCAATATTCAATCCTCAATCGCCAGTCCTCAATCTTCAATCCCCTATGCTCAATCGTCAATCCTCAAGCCTCAGTCCTCAATCCTCAATCCTGAATCCTCAAACCTCAACCCTCAACCGTCAGTCCTCGTCCTCAATCCTCAACCCTCAATCCTCAATCCTCAATCTTCAATCATCAATAATCAATCTTCAATCCTCAATCATCAATCCTCAATCCTCAATCCTCAATCCTCAATATTCAATCCTCAATACTCAATCTTCAATCCTCAATCCTCAATCCTCAATCGTCAATCCTCATTCTTCAATCCTCAATACCCAATCCTCAATCTTCAACCCTCAATCCTCTATCCTCAATCCTCAATTCTCAATCCTAATTCTTCAATCCTCAATACCCAATCCTCAATCTTCAATCCTCAATCCTCAATCCTCAATCATCAATCCTCAATCTTCAATACTCAATCCCAAATCCTCAATCTTCAACCATCAATCCTCATTGTCCAACACTGAATACTCAATCCTCAATCCTCAATCCTCAATCCTCAATCTTCAATACTCAATCGTCAATATTCAGTGCTCAATACTCAATCTTCAATTCTCAATCTTCAATCCTCAGTCCTCAATCCTCAATCCTCAGTACTCAATCCTCAATTCTCAATCTTCAATCCTCAATACTCAATCTTCAATCCTCAATCCTCAATCCTCAATCCTCAATCCTCAATCTTCAATTCTCAATCCTCAATCCTCAATCTTCAATCCTCAATACTCAATCTGCAATCCTCAATCCTCAAACCTCAATCATCAATCCTCATTCTTCAAACCTCAATACCCAATCCTCAATCTTCAATCCTCAATCCTCAATCCTCAATTCTCAATCCTCAATCCTTAATCCTCAGACCTCAAACATCAATATTCAACCCTCAGTCCTCGTCCTCAATCCACAACCTTCAATCCTCAGTCCTCAATATTCAATCATCAATATGCAATCTTCAATCCTCAATCCTCAATCCTCAACCATCAATCCTCAATCCTCAATCTTCAAACCTCAATCCTCAATCGTCAATACTCAATCCTCAATCTTCAATCCTCAATACTCAATCTTCAATCCTCAATCCTCAATCCTCAATCCTCAATCCTCAATCTTCAATATTCAATCCTCAATCCACAATCCTCCATCCACAACCCTCAACCTTCAATGCTCAATACTCAATCCTGAATCCTCTATCCTCAAACCTCAATCCTCTAACCTCATTCCTCAACCGTCAGTCCTCGTCCTCAATCCTCAACCCTCAATCCTTCATGCTCAATCTTCAATCATCAATACTCAATCTTCAATCCTCAATACTCAATCCTCAGTCGTCAATCCTCAATCCCCAATCCTCACTCTTCAATGCTCAATCCTCAATCCTCAATCCTCAATCCTCAATCTTCAATCCTCAATCGTCAATCTTCAGTCCTCAATACTCAATCTTCAATTCTCAATCTTCGATCCTCAATCCTCAATCCTCAATCCTCAGTACTCAATCCTCAATCCTCAATATTCAATCCTCAATACTCAATCTTCAATCCTCAATCCTCAATCCTCAATCCTCAATCCTCAATCCTCTATCTTCAATCCTCAATTCTCAATTCTCAATCTTCAATCCTCAATACTCAATCTGCAATCCTCAATCCTCAAAAGTCAAACCTCAATCCTCATTCTTCAATCCTCAATACCCAATCCTCAATCTTCAATCCTCAATCCTCAATCCTCAATTCTCAATCCTCAATCCTTAATCCTCAGACCTCAAACATCAATATTCAACCCTCAGTCCTCGTCCTCAATCCACAACCCTCAATTCTCAATCCTCAATCCTCAATCCTCATTTTTCAATCCTCAATACTAAATCTTCAATCCTCAATCCTCAATCCTCAATCCTCAATCCTCAATCCTCAATCCTCAATCTTCAATCCTCAATACTCAATCATCAATCCTCAATCCTCAATCCTCAATCCCCAATCCTCATTCTTCAATCCTCAATACCCAATCCTCAATCTTCAACCCTCAATCCTCTATCCTCAATCCTCAATTCTCAATCCTAATTCTTCAATCCTCAATACCCAATCCTCAATCTTCAATCCTCAATCCTCAATCCTCAATCATCAATCCTCAATCTTCAATACTCATTCCTCAATCCTCAATCCCCAATCCTCAATCTTCAACCATCAATCCTCATTGTCCAACACTGAATACTCAATCCTCAACCCTCAATCCTCAATCCTCAATCTTCAATACTCAATCGTCAATATTCAGTCCTCAATACTCAATCTTCAATTCTCAATCTTCAATCCTCAGTCCTCAATCCTCAATCCTCAGTACTCAATCATCAATCCTCAATCCTCAATCCTCAAACCTCAATCCTCAATCTTCAATCCTCAATACTCAATCTTCAATCCTCAATCCTCAATCCTCAATCCCCAATCGTCATTCCTCAATCCTCAATACCCAATCCTCCATCTTCAGCCCTCAGTCCTCAATCATCAATACTCAATCCTCAATCCTCAATCCTCAGGCCTCGAACATCAATATTCAACCCTCAGTCCTCGTCCTCAATCCACAACCCTCAATCCTCAAACCTCATTCCTCAACCGTCAGTACTCGTCCTCAATCCTCAACCCTCAATCCTTAATGCTCAATCTTCAATCATCAATACTCAATCTTCAATCCTCAATACTCAATCCTCAGTCGTCAATCCTCAATACCCAATCCTCACTCTTCAATGCTCAATCCTCAATCCTCAATCCTCAATCCTCAATCTTCAATCCTCAATCGTCAATCTTCAGTCCTCAATACTCAATCTTCAATTCTCAATCTTCGATCCTCAATCCTCAATCCTCAATCCTCAGTACTCAATCCTCAATCCTCAATCCTCAATCCTCAATCCTCAATCTTCAATCCTCAATACTCAATCTTCAATCCTCAATCCTCAATCCTCAATCCTCAATCCTCATTCTTCAATCCTCAATACCCAATCCTCAATCTTCAACCCTCAATCCTCTATCCTCAATCCTCAATTCTCAATCCTAATTCTTCAATCCTCAATACCCAATCCTCAATCTTCAATCCTCAATCCTCAATCCTCAATCATCCATACTCAATCTTCAATACTCAATCCCCAATCCTCAATCTTCAACCATCAATCCTCATTGTCCAACACTGAATACTCAATCCTCAATCCTCAATCCTCAATCCTCAATCGTCAATACTCAATCGTCAATATTCAGTGCTCAATACTCAATCTTCAATTCTCAATCTTCAATCCTCAGTCCTCAATCCTCAATCCTCAATACTCAATCCTCAATTCTCAATCTTCAATCCTCAATATTCAATCTTCAATCCTCAATCCTCAATCGTCAATCCTCAATCCTCAGTCCTTAATCCTCAATCTTCAATCCTCAGTCGCCAGTCCTGAATCTTCAATCCTCTATGCTCAAACGTCCATCCTCAAGCCTCAGTCCTCAATCCTCAATCCTCAATCCTCAAACCTCAATCCTCAACCGTCAGTCCTCGTCCTCAATACTCAACCCTCAATCCTCAATCCTCAATCTTCAATCATCAGTACTCAATCTTCAATCCTCAATACTCAATACTCAATCGTCAATCCTCAATCCCCAATCCTCATTCTTCAATCCTCAATACCCAATCCTCAATCTTCAATCCTCAATCCTCAATCCTAAATTCTCAATCCTCAATCCTTAATCCTCAGACCTCAAACATCAATATTCAACCCTCAGTCCTCGTCCTCAATCCACAAACCTTAATCCTCAGTCCTCAATATTCAATCATCAATATTCAATCTTCAATCCTCAATCCTCAATCCTCAATCTTCAATCCTCAATATTCAATCTTCAATCATCAATCCTCAATCCTCAATCCTCAATCTTCAATCCTCAATACTCAATCTTTAATCCTCAATCCTCAATCCTCAATCTTCAATCCTCAATACTCAATCTGCAATCCTCAATCCTCAACCCTCAGCCCTCATCCTCAATCCTCAATCCTCAATCCTCAATCCTCAGTCCTCAGTCCTCAAACCTCAATGCTCAATCCTCAATACCCAATCCTCAATCCTCAATCCTCAATCTTCAATCCTCAGTCTTCAATACTCATTCCTCAATCCTCAATCCCCAATCCTCAATCTTCAATCATCAATCCTCAATCTTCAACACTCAATACTCAATCCTCAATCCTCAATACTCAACCATCAATCCTCAATTCTCAATACTCAATCCTCAATCCTCAATCCTCAGGCATCAATACTCAATCTTCAATATTCAATCTTCAATCCACAATCCTCCATCCACAACCCTCAACCTTCAATGCTCAACTCTCAATCCTCAATCCTCTATCCTCAACCCTCAATCCTCATTCTTCAATCCTCAATACCCAATCCTCAATCTTCAATCCTCAATCTTCTACCCTCAATCCTCAATCCTCAATCCTCATTCTTCAATGCTCAATACCCAATCCTCAATCTCCAATCCTAGATCCTCAATCCTGAATTCTCAATCCTCAATCCTCAATCCTCAATCCTCAGGCATCAATACTCAATCTTCAATATTCAATCCTCAATCCTCAATCCTCAATCCACAATCCTCAACCTTCAATACTCAATACTCAATCCTAAATCCTCAATCCTAAACCCTCAATCATCATTCTTCAATCCTCAATACCCAATCCTCAATCTTCAATCCTCAATCCTCAATCATCAATCCTCAATCCTCAATCCTCATTCTTCAATCCTCAATACCCAATCCTCAATCTTCAATCCTCGATCCTGAATCCTGAATTCTCAATCCTCAATCCTCAGTCCTCAACCATCAATCCTATATTCTCAATGCTCAATAGAATATCCTGAATTCTCAGGATTCTATACTAAAACCTCAATCCTCAACCCTCAGCCCTCATTCTCAATCCTCAGACCTCAATCCTCAATATTCAATCCTCAATACTCAATCTTCAATCCTCAATCCTCAATCCTCAATCCTCAATCCTCAATCCTCAATCCTCAGTCATAAATCCTCGATCTTCAATACTCAATTGTCAATCCTCAGTCCTCAATCCTCAATCCTCAATCCTCGTTCCTCAAACCTCAATCCTCAACCCTCAGTCCTCATCCTCAATTCTCAATTAGCAATCCTCAATCCTCAATCCTCAATCTTCAATCCCCAAAAATCAATCTCCAATCCTAGATCCTCAATCCCCAATCCTCAGTCCTTAATCATCAATCTTCAATCCTCAATCGCCAGTCCTCAATCTTCAATCCTCTATGCTCAATCGTCAATCCTCAAGCCTCAGTCCTCAATCCTCAATCCTCAATCCTCAAACCTCAATCCTCAACCGTCAGTCCTCGTCTTCAATCCTCAACCCTCAATCCTCAATCCTCAATCTTCAATCATCAGAACTCAATCTTCAATCCTCAATACTCAATCCTCAATCGTCAATCCTCAATCCCCAATCCTCAATCTTCAATGCTCAATCCTCAATCCTCAATCCTCAATCCTCAATCCTCAATTTTCAATCCTCAACGCCCAATCTTCAATCCTCAATCCTCAATCCTCAATCCTCAATCCTCAATCCTCAATCCTCAATCCTCGATGCTCAATCCTCATTCTTCAATCCTCAATACCCAATCCTCAATCTTCAACCCTCAATCCTCATTCTTCAATCCTCAATACCCAATCCTCAATCCTCAACCCTCAATCCTCTATCCTCAATCCTCAATTCTCAATCCTAATTCTTCAATCCTCAATAACCAATCCTCAATCTTCAATCCTCAATCCTCAATCCTCAATCATCAATCCTCAATCTTCAATACTCACTCCTCAATCCTCAATCCCCAATCCTCAATCTTCAACCATCAATCCTCATTGTCCAACACTGAATCCTCAATCCTCAATCCTCAATCCTCAATCCTCAATCTTCAATCCTCAATCGTCAATATTCAGTCCTCAGTACTCAATCTTCAAGTCTCAATGTTCAATCCTCAGTCCTCAATGCTCAATCCTCAGTACTCAATCCTCAACCCTCAATCTTCAATCCTCAATACTCAATCTTCAATCCTCAATCCTCAATCCTCAATCCTCAATCCTCATTCTTCAATCCTCAATACCCAATCCTCAATCTTCAATCCTCAATCCTCAATCCTCAATCCTCAATCCTCAATCCTCATTCTTCAATCCTCAATACCCAATCCTCAATCTTCAATCCTCAATCCTCAATCCTCAATCCTCAATCCTCAATCCTCAGTCCTCAGTCCTCAAACCTCAATCCTCAACCCTCAGCCCTCATCCTCAATCCTCAATCATCAATCCTCAATCCTCAGCCCTCAGTCCTCAAACCTCAATGCTCAATCCTCAATACCCAATCCTCAATCCTCAATCCTCAATCATCAATCCTCAATCCTCAATCCTCAGCCCTCAGTCCTCAAACCTCAATGCTCAATCCTCAATCCCCAATCCTCAATGCTCAATCCTCAATCATCAATCCTCAACCATCAATACTCATTCCTCAATCCTGAATCCTCAATCTTCAATCCTCAATACTCGATCCTCAATCCCCAATCCTCAATCCTCAATCCTCAATCATCAATCCTCAATCATCAATACTCATTCCTCAATCCTGAATCCTCAATCTTCAATCCTCAATACTCAATTTTCAATCCTCAATCCTCAATCCTCAATCCTCAATCCTCAATCCTGAATCCTCAATCTTCAATCCTCAATACTCAATCTGCAATCCTCAATCCTCAATCCTCAATCCTCAATCCTCATTCTTCAATCCTCAATACCCAATCCTCAATCTTCAACCCTCAGTCCTCAATCATCAATTCGCAATCCTCAATCCTCAATCCTCAGGCCTCAAACATCAATATTCAACCCTCAGTCCTCGTTCTCAATCCACAACCCTCAATCCTCAAACCTCAATCCTCAACCGTCAGTCCTCGTCCTCAATCCTCAACCCTCAATCCTCAATCCTCAATCTTCAATCTTCAATACTCAATCTTCAATCCTCAATACTCAATCCTCAATCCTCAATCCTCAATCCTCAGTCATAAATCCTCAATCTTCAATACTCAACCGTCAATCCTCAGTCCTCAATCCTCAATCCTCAATCCTCGTACCTCAAACCTCAATCCTCAACCCTCAGTCCTCATCCTCAATTCTCAATTCTCAATCCTCAATCCTCAATCCTCAATCTTCAACCCCAATAATCAATCTCCAATCCTAGATCCTCATTCCCCAATCCTCAATCCCTAATCCTCAATCTTCATCCTCAATACTCAATCTTCAATCCTCAATCCTCAATCCTCAATCCTCAATCCTCTGTCCTCAATCCTGAATCCTCAACCTTCAATCCTCAATACTCAATCTGCAATCCTCAATCCTCAATCCTCAATCCTCAATCCTCATTCTTCAATCCTCAATACCCAATCCTCAATCTTCAATCCTCAATCCTCAATCATCAATTCTCAATCCTCAATCCTCAATCCTCAGACCTCAAACATCAATATTCAACCCTCAGTCCTCGTCCTCAATCCACAACCCTCAATACTCAATCCTCAGTCTTCAATCATCAATATTCAATCTTCTATCCCCAATCCTCAATCCTCAATACTCAATCCTCGATCCTCAAACCTCAATCATCAATCCTCAATCCTCAATCCTCAATCCTCAGTCTTCAATCCTCAATACTCAATCTGCAATCCTCAATCCTCAATCCTCAATCCTCAATCCTCATTCTTCAGTCCTCAGTACCCATTCCTCAATCTTCAATCCTCAATCCTCAATCCTCAATTCTCAATCCTCAATCCTTAATCCTCACACCTCAAACATCAATATTCAACCCTCAGTCCTCGTCCTCAACCCACAACCCTCAATCCACAGTCCTCAATATTCAATCTTCAATCCTCAATACTCAATCCTCAATCTTCAATCCTCAATACTCAATCTTCAATCCTCAATCCTCAATACTCAATCCTCAATCCTCATTCTTCAATCTTCAATACCCAATCCTCAATCTTCAATCCTCAATCCTCAATCCTCAATCCTCAATCCTCAATCCTCATTCTTCAATCCTCAATACCCAATCCTCAATCTTCAATCCTCAATCCTCATTCTTCAATTCTCCATACCCAATCCTCAACCTTCAACCCTCAATCCTCTATCCTCAATCCTCAATTCTCAATCCTAATTCTTCAATCCTCAATACCCAATCCTCAATCTTCAATCCTCAATCCTCAATCCTCAATCATCAATCCTCAATCCTCAGCCCTCAGTCCTCAAACCTCAATGCTCAATCCTCAATACCCAATCCTCAATCCTCAATCCTCAATCATCAATCCTCAATCCTCAATCCTCAGCCCTCAGTCCTCAAACCTCAATGCTCAATCCTCAATCCCCAATCCTCAATCCTTAATCCTCAATCATCAATCCTCAATCTTCAATACTCATTCCTCAATCCTGAACCCTCAATCTTCAATCCTCAATCCTCAATTCTCAATCCTCAATCCTTAATCCTCAGACTTCAAACATCAATATTCAACCCCCAGTCCTCGTCCTCAATCCACAACATTCAATCCTCAGTCCTCAATATTCAATCATCAATATGCAATCTTCAATCCTCAATCCTCAATACTCAACCATCAATCCTCAATCCTCAATCTTCAAACCTCAATCCTCAATGGTCTATACTCAATCCTCAATCTTCAATCATCAATCCTCAATCCTCAATCCTCAGCCCTCAGTCCTCAAACCTCAATGCTCAATCCTCAATCCCCAATCCTCAATGCTCAATCCTCAATCATCAATCCTCAATCATCAATACTCATTCCTCAATCCTGAATCCTCAATCTTCAATCCTCAATACTCAATCCTCAATCCCCAATCCTCAATCCTCAATCCTCAATCGTCAATCCTCAATCATCAATACTCATTCCTCAATCCTGAATCCTCAATCTTCAATCCTCAATACTCAATTTTCAGTCCTCAATCCTCAATCCTCAATCCTCAATCCTCAATCCTCAATCCTGAATCCTCAATCTTCAATCCCCAATACTCAATCTGCAATCCTCAATCCTCAATCCTCAATCCTCAATCCTCATTCTTCAATCCTCAATACCCAATCCTCAATCTTCAACCCTCAGTCCTCAATCATCAATTCTCAATCCTCAATCCTCAATCCTCAGGCCTCAAACATCAATATTCAACCCTCAGTCCTCGTTCTCAATCCACAACCCTCAATCATCAAACCTCAATCCTCAACCGTCAGTCCTCGTCCTCAATCCTCAACCCTCAATCCTCAATCCTCAATCTTCAATCTTCAATACTCAATCTTCAATCCTCAATACTCAATCCTCAATCCTCAATCCTCAATCCTCAGTCATAAATCCTCAATCTTCAATACTCAATCGCCAATCCTCAGTCCTCAATCCTCAATCCTCAATCCTCGTACCTCAAACCTCAATCCTCAACCCTCAGTCCTCATCCTCAATTCTCAATTCTCAATCCTCAATCCTCAATCCTCAATCTTCAACCCCAATAATCAATCTCCAATCCTAGATCCTCATTCCCCAATCCTCAATCCCTAATCCTCAATCTTCATCCTCAATACTCAATCTTCAATCCTCAATACTCAATCCTCAATCCTCAATCCTCTGTCCTCAATCCTGAATCCTCAACCTTCAATCCTCAATACTCAATCTGCAATCCTCAATCCTCAATCCTCAATCATCAATCCTCATTCTTCAATCCTCAATACCCAATCCTCAATCTTCAATCCTCAATCCTCAATCATCAATTCTCAATCCTCAATCCTCAATCCTCAGACCTCAAACATCAATATTCAACCCTCAGTCCTCGTCCTCAATCCACAACCCTCAATACTCAATCCTCAGTCTTCAATCATCAATATTCAATCTTCTATCCCCAATCCTCAATCCTCAATACTCAATCCTCGATCCTCAAACCTCAATCATCAATCCTCAATCATCAATCCTCAATCCTCAGTCTTCAATCCTCAATACTCAATCTGCAATCCTCAATCCTCAATCCTCAATCCTCAATCCTCATTCTTCAGTCCTCAGTACCCATTCCTCAATCTTCAATCCTCAATCCTCAATCCTCAATTCTCAATCCTCAATCCTTATTCCTCACACCTCAAACATCAATATTCAACCCTCAGTCCTCGTCCTCAACCGACAACCCTCAATCCACAGTCCTCAATATTCAATCTTCAATCCTCAATACTCAATCCTCAATCTTCAATCCTCAATACTCAATCTTCAATCCTCAATACTCAATCCTCAATCCTCAATCCTCAATCTTCAATCCTCAACACTCAATCTTCAATCCTCAATCCTCAATCCTCAATCCTCAATCCTCATTCTTCAATCCTCAATGCCCAATCCTCATTCTTCAATCCTCAATACCCAATCCTCAATCTTCAATCCTCAATCCTCAACCCTCAATTCTCAATCCTCAATCCTCAGTCCTCAGTCCTCAAACCTCAATGCTCAATCCTCAATACCCAATCCTCAATCCTCAATACTCAATCATCAATCCTCAATCTTCAATACTCATTCCTCAATCCTCAATCCCCAATCCTCAATCTTCAATCATCAATCCTCAATCTTCAACACTTAATCCTCAATCCTCAATCCTCAATACTCAACCATCAATCCTCAATTCTCAATACTCAATCCTCAATCCTCAATCCTCAGGCATCAATATTCAATCTTCAATATTCAATCCTCGATCCTCAATCCTCAATCCACAATCCTCAACCTTCAATACTCAATACTCAATCATCAATCCTCAATCCTCAACCCTCAATCCTCATTCTTCAATCCTCAATACCCAATCCTCAATCTTCAATCCTCAATCCTCAATCCTCAATCCTCAATCCTCAATCCTCATTCTTCAATCCTCAATACCCAATCCTCAATCTTCAATCCTCAATCTTCAATCCTCAATCCTCAATCCTCAGTCATAAATCCTCAATCTTCATTACTCAATCGTCAATCCTCAGTCCTCAACCCTCAATCCTCAATCCTCGTTCCTCAAACCTCAATCCTCAACCCTCAGTCCTCATCCTCAATTCTCAATTAGCAATCCTCAATCCTCAATCCTCAATCTTCAATCCCCAAAAATCAACCTCCAATACTAGATCCTCAACCCCAATCCTCAGTCCTTAATCCTCAATCTTCAATCCTCAATCGCCAGTCCTCAATCTTCAATCCTCTATGCTCAATCGTCAATCCTCAAGCCTCAGTCCTCAACCCTCAATCCTCAATCCTCAAACCTCAATCCTCAACCGTCAGTCCTCGTCCTCAATCCTCAACACTCAATCCTCAATCCTCAATCTTCAATCATCAGTACTCAATCTTCAATCCTCAATACTCAATCCTCAATCGTCAATCCTCAATCCTCAGTCATAAATCCTCAATCTTCAATACCCAATCGTCAATCCTCGGTCCTCAATCCTCAATCCTCAATCCTCGTACCTCAAACCTCAATCCTCAACCCTCAGTTCTCATCCTCAATTCTCAATTCTCAATCCTCAATCCTCAATCCTCAATCTTCAACCCCAATAATCAATCTCCAATCCTAGATCCTCATTCCCCAATCCTCAACCCCTAATCTTCAATCTTCAATCCTCAATACTCAATCTTCAATCCTCAATCCTTAATCCTCAATCCTCAATCCTCAGTCCTCAATCCTGAATCCTCAACCTTCAATCCTCAATACTCAATCTGCAATCCTCAATCCTCAATCCTCAATCCTCAATCCTCATTCTTCAATCCTCAATACCCAATCCTCAATCTTCAATCCTCAATCCTCAATCATCAATTCTCAATCCTCAATCCTCAATCCTCAGACCTCAAAAATCAATATTCAACCCTCAGTCCTCGTCCTCAATCCACAACCCTCAATACTCAATCCTCAGTCTTCAATCATCAATATTCAATCTTCAATCCCCAATCCTCAATCCTCAATACTCAATCCTCGATCCTCAAACCTCAATCATCAATCCTCAATCCTCAATCCTCAATCCTCAGTCTTCAATCCTCAATACTCAATCTGCAATCCTCAATCCTCAATCCTCAATCCTCAATCCTCATTCTTCAGTCCTCAGTACCCATTCCTCAATCTTCAATCCTCAATCCTCAATCCTCAATTCTCAATCCTCAATCCTTAATCCTCACACCTCAAACATCAATATTCAACCCTCAGTCCTCGTCCTCAACCCACAACACTCAATCCTCAGTCCTCAATATTCAATCTTCAATCCTCAATACTCAATCCTCAATCTTCAATCCTCAATACTCAATCTTCAATCCTCAATACTCAATCCTCAATCCTCAATCCTCAATCTTCAATCCTCAATACTCAATCTTCAATCCTCAATCCTCAATCCTCAACCCTCAATCCTGATTCTTCAATCCTCAATACCCAATCCTCATTCTTCAATCCTCAATACCCAATCCTCAATCTTCAATCCTCAATCCTCAACCCTCAATTCTCAATCCTCAATCCTCAGTCCTCAGTCCTCAAACCTCAATCCTCAACCCTCAGCTCTCATCCTCAATCCTCAATTCTCAATCCTCAATCCTCAGCCCTCAGTCCTCAAACCTCAATGCTCAATCCTCGATACCCAATACTCAATCCTCAATACTCAATCATCAATCCTCAATCTTCAATACTCATTCCTCAATCCTCAATCCCCAATCCTCAATCTTCAATCATCAATCCTCAATCTTCAACACTTAATCCTCAATCCTCAATCCTCAATACTCAACCATCAATCCTCAATTCTCAATACTCAATCCTCAATCCTCAATCCTCAGGCATCAATACTCAATCTTCAATATTCAATCCTCGATCCTCAATCCTCAATCCACAATCCTCAACCTTCAATACTCAATACTCAATCATCAATCCTCAATCCTCAACCCTCAATCCTCATTCTTCAATCCTCAATACCCAATCCTCAATCTTCAATCCTCAATCCTCAATCCTCAATCCTCAATCCTCAATCCTCATTCTTCAATCCTCAATACCCATTCCTCAATCTTCAATCCTCAATCCTCAATCCTCAATCCTCAATCCTCAGTCATAAATCCTCAATCTTCAATACTCAATCGTCAATCCTCAGTCCTCAACCCTCAATCCTCAATCCTCAGTCCTCATCCTCAATCCTCATTCTTCAGTCCTCAATACCCATTCCTCAATCTTCAATCCTCAATCCTCAATCCTCAATTCTCAATCCTCAATCCTTAATCCTCACACCTCAAACATCAATATTCAACCCTCAGTCCTCGTCCTCAATCCACAACCCTCAATCGTCAGTCCTCAATGTTCAATCTTCAATCCTCAATACTCAATCCTCAATCTTCAATCCTCAATACTCAATCTTCAATCCTCAATACTCGATCCTCAATCCTCAATCATCAATCTTCAATCCTCAATACTCAATCTTCAATCCTCAATCCTCAATACTCAATCCTCAATCCTCATTCTTCAATCTTCAATACCCAATCCTCAATCTTCAATCCTCAATCCTCAATCCTCAATCCTCAATCCTCAATCCTCATTCTTCAATCCTCAATACCCAATCCTCAATCTTCAATCCTCAATCCTCATTCTTCAATTCTCCATACCCAATCCTCAACCTTCAACCCTCAATCCTCTATCCTCAATCCTCAATTCTCAATCCTAATTCTTCAATCCTCAATACCCAATCCTCAATCTTCAATCCTCAATCCTCAATCCTCAATCATCAATCCTCAATCCTCAGCCCTCAGTCCTCAAACCTCAATGCTCAATCCTCAATACCCAATCCTCAATCCTCAATCCTCAACCATCAATCCTCAATCCTCAATCCTCAGCCCTCAGTCCTCAAACCTCAATGCTCAATCCTCAATACCCAATCCTCAATCCTCAATCCTCAATCATCAATCCTCAATCTTCAATACTCATTCCTCAATCCTGAATCCTCAATCTTCAATCCTCAATACTCAATTTTCAATCCTCAATCCTCAATCCTCAATCCTCAGTCCTCAATCCTCAATCCTGAATCCTCAATCTTCAATCCTCAATACTCAATCTGCAATCCTCAATCCTCAATCCTCAATCCTCTGTCCTCATTCTTCAATTCTCAATTCCCAATCCTCAATCTTCAACCCTCAGTCCTCAATCATGAATTCTCAATCCTCAATCCTCAGGCCTCAAACATCAATATTCAACCCTCAGTCCTCGTTCTCAATCCACAACCCTCAATCCTCGTTACTCAAACCTCAATCCTCAACCCTCAGTCCTCATCCTCAATTCGCAATTAGCAATCCTCAATCCTCAATCCTCAATCTTCAATCCCCAAAAATCAATCTCCAACCCTGGATCCTCAATCCTCAATCCTCAGTCCTTAATCCTCAATCTTCAATCCTCAATCGCCAGTCCTCAATCTTCAATCCTCTATGCTCAATCGTCAATCCTCAAGCCTCAGTCCTCAATCATCAATCCTGAATCCTAAAACCTCAATCCTCAACCGTCAGTCCTCGTCCTCAATCCTCAACCCTCAATCCTCAATCCTCAATCCTCAATACTCAATCCTCAATCCTCAATCCTCAATCCTCATTCTTCAATCCTCAATACCCAATCCTCAATCTTCAATCCTCAATCCTCAATCCTCAATCCTCAATCCTCAATCCTCAGTCCTCAGTCCTCAAACCTCAATCCTCAACCCTCAGCCCTCATCCTCAATCCTCAATCCTCAATCCTCAATCCTCAGCCCTCAGTCCTCAAACCTCAATGCTCCATCCTCAATACCCAATCCTCAATCCTCAATCCTCAATCATCAATCCTCAATCCTCAATCCTCAGCCCTCAGTCCTCAAACCTCAATGCTCAATCCTCAATCCCCACTCCTCAATCCTTAATCCTCAATCATCAATCCTCAATCATCAATACTCATTCCTCAATCCTGAATCCTCAATCTTCAATCCTGAATACTCAATCTTCAATCCTCAACCCTCAATCCTCAATCCTCAATCCTCAATCCTCAGTCCTGAATCCTCAATACTCAATCCTCAATCTTCAATCCTCAATACTCAATCTTCAATCCTCAATACTCAATCCTCAATCCTCAATCCTCAATCTTCAATCCTCAATGCTCAATCTTCAATCCTCAATCCTCAATCCACAATCCTCAATCCTCATTCTTCAATCTTCAATACCCAATGCTCAATCTTCAATCCTCAATCCTTAATCCTCAATCCTCTATCCTCAATCCTCATTCTTCAATCCTCAATACCCAATCCTCAATCTTCAATCCTCAATCCTCATTCTTCAATTCTCCATACCCAATCCTCAATCTTCAACCCTCAATCCTCTATCCTCAATCCTCAATTCTCAATCCTAATTCTTCAATCCTCAATACCCAATCCTCAATCTTCAATCCTCAATCCTCAATCCTCAATCATCAATCCTCAATCTTCAATACTCATTCCTCAATCCTCAATCCCCAATCCTCAATCTTCAACCATCAATCCTCATTGTCCAACACTGAATCCTCAATCCCCAATCCTCAATCCTCAATCTTCAATCTTCAATCCTCAATCGTCAATATTCAGTCCTCAATACTCAATCTTCAATTCTCAATCTTCAATCCTCAGTCCTCAATACTCAATCCTCAGTACTCAATCCTGAACCCTCAATCTTCAATCCTCAATACTCAATCTTCAAACCTCTATCCTCAATCCTCAATCCTCAATCCTCATTCTTCAATCCTCAATACCCAATCCTCAACCTTCAATCCTCAATCCTCAATCCTCAATCCTCAATCCTCAATCCTCAATCCTCAATCCTCATTCTTCAATCCTCAATACCCATTCCTCAATCTTCAATCCTCAATCCTCAATCCTCAATCCTCAATCCTCAATCCTCAGTCCTCAGTCCTCAAACCTCAATCCTCAACCCTCAGCCCTCATCCTCAATCCTCAATCCTCAATCCTCAATCCTCAGCCCTCAGTCCTCAAACCTCAATGCTCAATCCTCAATACCCAATCCTCAATCCTCAATCCTCAATCATCAATCCTCAATCCTCAATCCTCAGCCCTCAGTCCTCAAACCTCAATGCTCAATCCTCAATCCCCAATCCTCAATCCTCAATCCTCAATCATCAATCCTCAATCTTCAATACTCATTCCTCAATCCTGAATCCTCAGTCTTCAATCCTCAATACTCAATTTTCAATCCTCAATCCTCAATCCTCAATCCTCAGTCCTCAATCCTCAATCCTGAATACTCAATCTTCAATCCTCAATACTCAATCTGCAATCCTCAATCCTCAATCCTCAATCCTCAATCCTCAATCCTCATACTTCAATCCTCAATCCTCAATCCTCAATACTCAATCCTCAATCCTCATTCTTCAATCCTCAATACCCAATCCTCAATCTTCAATCCTCAATCCTCAATCCTCAATCCTCAATCCTCAATCCTCATCCTTACATCATCAATACCCAATCCTCAATCTTCAATCCTCGATCCTCAATCCTGAATTCTCAATCCTCAATCCTCAGTCCTCAACCACCAATCCTAAATCCTCAATGTTCAATAGAATATCCTGAATTCTCAGGATTCTATACTCAAACCACAATCCTCAACCCTCAGACCCCATTCTCAATCCTCAATCCTCAATCCTCAATATTCAATCCCCAATACTCAATCTTCAATCCTCAATCCTCAATCCTCAATCCTCAATCCTCAATCCTCAGTCATAAATCCTCAATCATCAATACTCAATCGTCAATCCTCAGTCCTCAATCCTCTATCCTCAATCCTCGTTCCTCAAACCTCAATCCTCAATCATCAATCCTCAATCTACAATTGTCAATTCTCAATCCTCAATCCTCAATCCTCATCCTTCAATCCTCAATACCCAATCCTCAATCTTCAATCCTCAATCCTCAATCATCAATTCTCAATTCTCAATCCTCAATCCTCAGACCTCAAACATCAATATTCAACCCTCAGTCCTCGTCCTCAATCCACAACACTCAATACTCAATCCTCAATCTACAATCATCAATATTCAATCTTCAATCCTCAATCCTCAATCCTCAATCCCCAATCCTCAATCCTCAAACCTCAATCCTCAATCCTCAATCCTCAATCCTCAATCCTCAATCTTCAATCCTCAATACTCAATCCTCAATCCTCAATCATCAATCCTCAATTCTCAATCCTCAATATTCAATCATCAATACTCAACCTTCAATCCTCAATCTTCAATACTCAATACTCAAACTTCAATCCTCAACCCTCAGTCTTCATCCTCAATTCTCAATTCTCAATCCTCAATCCTCAATCCTCAAACCTCAATCCTCAATCATGAATAACCAATCTCCAATCCTACATACTCAATCCCCAATCCTCAATCCTTAATCCTCAATATTCAATCCTCAATCGCCAGTCCTCAATCTTCAATCCTCAATCCTCAATCCTCAATCCTCAATCCTCAATCCTCAATCCTCAATCCTCATTCTTCAATCCTCAATACCCAAACCTGAATCTTCAATCCTCAATCCTCAATCCTGAATTCTCAATCATCAATCCTTAGTCCTCAGTCCCCAAACCTCAATCCTCAACCCTCAGCCCTCATCCTCAATCCTCAATTCTCAATCCTCAATCCTCAGCACTCAGTCCTCAAACCTCAATGCTCAATCCTCAATCCCCAATCCTCAATCCTCAATCCTCAGTCATCAATCCTCAATCTTCAATACTCATTCCGCAATCCTGAATCATCAATCTTCAATCCTCAATACTCAATCTTCAACCCTCAACCCTCAATCCTCAATCCTCAATCCTCCATTCTCAATCCTGAATCCTCAATCTTCAATCCTCAATACTCAATCTGCAATCCTCAATCCTCAATCCTCAATCCTCAATCCTCATTCTTCAATCCTCAATAACCAATCCACAATCTTCAACCCTCAATTCTCAATTGTCAATCTTCAATATTCAATCATCAATACTCAACCTTCAATCCTCAATCTTCAATCCTCAATACTCAACCTTCAATCCTCAACCCTCAGTCTTCATCCTCAATTCTCAATTCTCAATCCTCAATCCTCAATCCTCAATCCTCAATCTTCAATCATTAATAATCAATCTCCAATCCTACATCCTCAATCCCCAACCCTCAATCCTTAATCCTCAATATTCTATCCTAAATCGCCAGTCCTCAATCTTCAATCCTCAATGCTCAATCCCCAATCATCAAGCCTCAGTCCTCGATCCTCAATCCTCAATCCTCAATACCCATTCCTCAATCTTCAATCCTCAATCCTCAATCCTCAATCCTCAATCCTCAATCCTCAGTCCTCAGTCCTCAGTCCTCAAACCTCAATCCTCAACCCTCAGCCCTCATCCTCAATCCTCAATCCTCAATCCTCAATCCTCAGGCCTCAGTCCTCAAACCTCAATGCTCAATCCTCAATACCCAATCCTCAATCATCAATACTCAATCCTCAATCCTCGGCCCTCAGTCCTCAAACCTCAATGCTCAATCCTCAATACCCAATCCTCAATCCTCAATCCTCAATCATCAATCCTCAATCTTCAATACTCATTCCTCAATCCTGAATCCTCAATCTTCAATCCTCGATACTCAATCCTCAATCCTCAATCCTCAGTCATAAATCCTCAATCTTCAATACTCAATCGTCAATCCTCAGTCCTCAATCCTCAATCCTCAATCCTCGTTCCTCAAACCTCAATCCTCAATCATCAATCCTCAATCTACAATTGTCAATTCTCAATCCTCAATCCTCAATCCTCATCCTTCAATCCTCAATACCCAATCCTCAATCTTCAATCCTCAATCCTCAATCATCAATTCTCAATCCTCAATCCTCAATCCTCAGACCTCAAACATCAATATTCAACCCTCAGCCCTCATCCTCAATCCTCAATTCTCAATCCTCAATCCTCAGCACTCAGTCCTCAAACCTCAATGCTCAATCCTCAATCCCCAATCCTCAATCCTCAATCCTCAGTCATCAATCCTCAATCTTCAATACTCATTCCGCAATCCTGAATCATCAATCTTCAATCCTCAATACTCAATCTTCAACCCTCAACCCTCAATCCTCAATCCTCAATCCTCCATTCTCAATCCTGAATCCTCAATCTTCAATCCTCAATACTCAATCTGCAATCCTCAATCCTCAATCCTCAATCCTCAATCCTCATTCTTCAATCCTCAATAACCAATCCACAATCTTCAACCCTCAATTCTCAATTGTCAATCTTCAATATTCAATCATCAATACTCAACCTTCAATCCTCAATCTTCAATCCTCAATACTCAACCTTCAATCCTCAACCCTCAGTCTTCATCCTCAATTCTCAATTCTCAATCCTCAATCCTCAATCCTCAATCCTCAATCTTCAATCATGAATAATCAATCTCCAATCCTACATCCTCAATCCCCAATCCTCAATCCTTAATCCTCAATATTCTATCCTCAATCGCCAGTCCTTAATCTTCAATCCTCAATGCTCAATCCCCAATCATCAAGCCTCAGTCCTCGATCCTCAATCCTCAATCCTCAATACCCATTCCTCAATCTTCAATCCTCAATCCTCAATCCTCAATCCTCAATCCTCAATCCTCAGTCCTCAGTCCTCAAACCTCAATCCTCAACCCTCAGCCCTCATCCTCAATCCTCAATCCTCAATCCTCAATCCTCAATCCTCAGCCCTCAGTCCTCAAACCTCAATGCTCAATCCTCAATACCCAATCCTCAATCCTCATTCCTCAATCATCAATCCTCAATCCTCAATCCTCAGCCCTCAGTCCTCAAACCTCAATGCTCAATCCTCAATCCCCAATCCTCAATCCTCAATCCTCAATCATCAATCCTCAATCTTCAATACTCATTCCTCAATCCTGATTCCTGAATCTTCAATCCTCAATACTCAATTTTCAATCCTCAATCCTCAATCCTCAATCCTCCGTCCTCAATCCTCAATCCTGAATCCTCAATCTTCAATCCTGAATACTCAATCTTCAATCCTCAATCCTCAATCCTCAACCCTCAATCCTCAATCCTCAATCTTCAACCCCAATAATCAATCTCCAATCCTAGATCCTCAATCCCCAACCCTCAATCCTTAATCCTCAATCTTCAATCCTCAATACTCAATCTTCAATCCTCAATCCTCAATCCTCAATCCTCAATCCTCACACCTCAAACATCAATATTCAACCCTCAGTCCTCGTCCTCAATCCACAACCCTCAATCCTCAGTCCTCAATATTCAATCTTCAATCCTCAATACTCAATCCTCAATCTTCAATCCTCAATACTCAACCTTCAATCCTCAATACTCAATCCTCAATCCTCAATCCTCAATCTTCAATCCTCAATACTCAATCTTCAATCCTCAATCCTCAATCCTCAATCCTCAATCCTCATTCTTCAATCTTCAATACCCAATCCTCAATCTTCAAACCTCAATCCTCAATCCTCAATCCTCAATCCTCAATCCTCATTCTTCAATCCTCAATACCCAATCCTCAATCTTCAATCCTCAATCCTCATTCTTCAATTCTCCATACCCAATACTCAATCTTCAACCCTCAATCCTCTATCCTCAATCCTCAATTCTCAATCCTAATTCTTCAATCCTCAATACCCAATCCACAATCTTCAATCCTCAATCCTCAATCCTCAATTCTCAATCCTCAATCCTTAATCCACAGACCTCAAACATCAATATTCAACCCTCAGTCCTCGTCCTCAATCCGCAACCCTCAATCCTCAGACCTCAATATTCAATCATCAATATTCAATCTTCAATCCTCAATCCTCAATCCTCAATCCTCAATCCTCAATCTTCAAACCTCAATCCTCATCCTCAATACTCAATCCTCAATCTTCAATCCCCAATACTCAATCTTCAATCCTCAATCCTCAATCCTCAATCCTCAATCCTCAATCCTCAATCTTCAATCCTCAATACTCAATCTTCAATCCTCAATCCTCAATCCTCAATCCTCAATCCTCAATCCTCATTCTTCAATCCTCAATCCTCAATCCTCAATACTCAATCCTCAATCCTCAATCCTCAATCCTCATCCTTACATCCTCAATACCCAATCCTCAATTTTCAATCCTCGATCCTCAATCCTGAATTCTCAATCCTCAATCCTCAGTCCTCAGCCATCAATCCAAAATTCTCAATGCTCAATAGAAAATCCTGAATTCTCAGGATTCTATACTCAAACCACAATCCTCAACCCTCAGCCCTCATTCTCAATCCTCAATCCTCAATCCTCAATATTCAAACCCCAATACTCAATCTTCAATCCTCAATCCTCAATCCTCAATCCTCAATCCTCAATCCTCAGTCATAAATCCACAATCTTCAATACTCAATCGTCAATCCTCAGTCCTCAATCCTCGATCTTCAATCCTCGTTCCTCAAACCTCAATCCTCAGTCATCAATCCTCAATCTTCAATACTCATTCCTCAATCCTGAATCCTCAATCTTCAATCCTCAATACTCAATTTTCAATCCTCAATCCTCAATCCTCAATCGTCAATCCTCAATCCTCAATCCAGAATCCTCAATCTTCAATCCTCAATACTCAATCTGCAATCCTCAATCCTCAATCCTCAATCCTCAATCCTCATTCTTCAATCCTCAATACCCAATCCTCAATCTTCAACCCTCAGTCCTCAATCATCAATTCTCAATCCTCAATCCTCAATCCTCAGGCCTCAAACATCAATATTCAACCCTCAGACCTCGTTCTCAATCCACAACCCTCAATCCTCAAACCTCAATCCCCACTCGTCACTACTCGTCCTCAAACCTCAACCCTCAATCCTCAATCCTCAATCTTCAATCCTCAATACTCAATCTTCAATCCTCCATTCTCAATCCTCAATCCTCAATCCTCAATCCTCAGTCATAAATCCTCAATCTTCAATACTCAATCGTCAATCCTCAGTCCTCAATCCTCAATCCTCAATCCTCGTTCCTCAAACCTCAATCCTCAACCCTCAGTCCTCATCCTCAATTCTCAAATCTCAATCCCCAATCCTCAATCCTCAATCTTCAATCCCCAATAATCAATCTCCAATCCTAGATCCTCAATCCCCAATCCTCAATCCTTAATCCTCAATCTTCAATCCTCAATACTCAATCTTCAATCCTCAATCCTCAATCCTCAATCCTCAATCCTCAGTCCTCAATCCTGAATCCTCAACATTCAATCCTCAATACTCAATCTACAATTGTCAATTCTCAATCCTCAATCCTCAATCCTCATCCTTCAATCCTCAATACCCAATCCTCAATCTTCAATCCTCAATCCTCAATTATCAATTCTCAATCCTCAATCCTCAATCCTCAGACCTCAAACAACAATATTCAACCCTCAGTCCTCGTCCTCAATCCACAACACTCTATACTCAATCCTCAATCTACAATCATCAATATTCAATCTTCAATCCTCAATCCTCAATCCTCAATCCCCAATCCTCAATCCTCAAACCTCAATCCTCAATCCTCAATCCTCAATCCTCAATCCTCAATCTTCAATCCTCAATACTCAATCCTCAATCCTCAATCATCAATCCTCAATTCTCAATCCTCAATATTCAATCATCAATACTCAACCTTCAATCCTCAATCTTCAATACTCAATACTCAAACTTCAATCCTCAACCCTCAGTCTTCATCCTCAATTCTCAATTCTCAATCCTCAATCCTCAATCCTCAATCATGAATAACCAATCTCCAATCCTACATACTCAATCCCCAATCCTCAATCCTTAATCCTCAATATTCAATCCTCAATCGCCAGTCCTCAATCTTCAATCCTCAATCCTCAATCCTCAATCCTCAATCCTCAATCCTCAATCCTCAATCCTCATTCTTCAATCCTCAATACCCAAACCTGAATCTTCAATCCTCAATCCTCAATCCTGAATTCTCAATCATCAATCCTTAGTCCTCAGTCCCCAAACCTCAATCCTCAACCCTCAGCCCTCATCCTCAATCCTCAATTCTCAATCCTCAATCCTCAGCACTCAGTCCTCAAACCTCAATGCTCAATCCTCAATCCCCAATCCTCAATCCTCAATCCTCAGTCATCAATCCTCAATCTTCAATACTCATTCCGCAATCCTGAATCATCAATCTTCAATCCTCAATACTGAATCTTCAACCCTCAACCCTCAATCCTCAATCCTCAATCCTCCATTCTCAATCCTGAATCCTCAATCTTCAATCCTCAATACTCAATCTGCAATCCTCAATCCTCAATCCTCAATCCTCAATCCTCAATCCTCATTCTTCAATCCTCAATAACCAATCCACAATCTTCAACCCTCAATTCTCAATTGTCAATCTTCAATATTCAATCATCAATACTCAACCTTCAATCCTCAATCTTCAATCCTCAATACTCAACCTTCAATCCTCAACCCTCAGTCTTCATCCTCAATTCTCAATTCTCAATCCTCAATCCTCAATCCTCAATCCTCAATCTTCAATCATGAATAATCAATCTCCAATCCTACATCCTCAATCCCCAATCCTCAATCCTTAATCCTCAATATTCTATCCTAAATCGCCAGTCCTCAATCTTCAATCCTCAATGCTCAATCCCCAATCATCAAGCCTCAGTCCTCGATCCTCAATCCTCAATCCTCAATACCCATTCCTCAATCTTCAATCCTCAATCCTCAATCCTCAATCCTCAATCCTCAATCCTCAGTCCTCAGTCCTCAAACCTCAATCCTCAACCCTCAGCCCTCATCCTCAATCCTCAATCCTCAATCCTCAATCCTCAGCCCTCAGTCCTCAAACCTCAATGCTCAATCCTCAATACCCAATCCTCAATCATCAATCCTCAATCCTCAATCCTCAGCCCTCAGTCCTCAAACCTCAATGCTCAATCCTCAATACCCAATCCTCAATCCTCAATCCTCAATCATCAATCCTCAATCTTCAATACTCATTCCTCAATCCTGAATCCTCGATCCTCAATCCTGAATCCTCAATCTTCAATCCTCAATCCTCAATCCTCAATCCTCAACCCTCATTCTTCAATCCTCAATACCCAATCCTCAATCTTCAATCCTCAATCCTCATTCTTCAATTCTCCATACCCAATACTCAATCTTCAACCCTCAATCCTCTATCCTCAATCCTCAATTATCAATCCTAATTCTTCAATCCTCAATACCCAATCCTCAATCTTCAATCCTCAATCCTCAATCCTCAATTCTCAATCCTCAATCCTTAATCCACAGACCTCAATCCTCAGTCCTCAATATTCAATCATCAATATTCAATCTTCCACCCTCAATCCTCAATCCTCAATCTTCAATCCTCAATACTCAACCTTCAATCCTCAATACTCAATCCTCAATCCTCAATCCTCAATCTTCAATCCTCAATACTCAATCTTCAATCCTCAATCCTCAATCCTCAATCCTCAATCCTCATTCTTCAATCTTCAATACCCAATCCTCAATCTTCAAACCTCAATCCTCAATCCTCAATCCTCAATCCTCAATCCTCATTCTTCAATCCTCAATACCCAATCCTCAATCTTCAATCCTCAATCCTCATTCTTCAATTCTCCATACCCAATACTCAATCTTCAACCCTCAATCCTCTATCCTCAATCCTCAATTCTCAATCCTAATTCTTCAATCCTCAATACCCAATCCACAATCTTCAATCCTCAATCCTCAATCCTCAATTCTCAATCCTCAATCCTTAATCCACAGACCTCAAACATCAATATTCAACCCTCAGTCCTCGTCCTCAATCCGCAACCCTCAATCCTCAGACCTCAATATTCAATCATCAATATTCAATCTTCAATCCTCAATCCTCAATCCTCAATCCTCAATCCTCAATCTTCAAACCTCAATCCTCATCCTCAATACTCAATCCTCAATCTTCAATCCCCAATACTCAATCTTCAATCCTCAATCCTCAATCCTCAATCCTCAATCCTCAATCCTCAATCTTCAATCCTCAATACTCAATCTTCAATCCTCAATCCTCAATCCTCAATCCTCAATCCTCAATCCTCATTCTTCAATCCTCAATCCTCAATCCTCAATACTCAATCCTCAATCCTCAATCCTCAATCCTCATCCTTACATCCTCAATACCCAATCCTCAATTTTCAATCCTCGATCCTCAATCCTGAATTCTCAATCCTCAATCCTCAGTCCTCAGCCATCAATCCAAAATTCTCAATGCTCAATAGAAAATCCTGAATTCTCAGGATTCTATACTCAAACCACAATCCTCAACCCTCAGCCCTCATTCTCAATCCTCAATCCTCAATCCTCAATATTCAAACCCCAATACTCAATCTTCAATCCTCAATCCTCAATCCTCAATCCTCAATCCTCAATCCTCAGTCATAAATCCACAATCTTCAATACTCAATCGTCAATCCTCAGTCCTCAATCCTCGATCCTCAATCCTCGTTCCTCAAACCTCAATCCTCAGTCATCAATCCTCAATCTTCAATACTCATTCCTCAATCCTGAATCCTCAATCTTCAATCCTCAATACTCAATTTTCAATCCTCAATCCTCAATCCTCAATCGTCAATCCTCAATCCTCAATCCAGAATCCTCAATCTTCAATCCTCAATACTCAATCTGCAATCCTCAATCCTCAATCCTCAATCCTCAATCCTCATTCTTCAATCCTCAATACCCAATCCTCAATCTTCAACCCTCAGTCCTCAATCATCAATTCTCAATCCTCAATCCTCAATCCTCAGGCCTCAAACATCAATATTCAACCCTCAGACCTCGTTCTCAATCCACAACCCTCAATCCTCAAACCTCAATCCCCACTCGTCACTACTCGTCCTCAAACCTCAACCCTCAATCCTCAATCCTCAATCTTCAATCCTCAATACTCAATCTTCAATCCTCCATTCTCAATCCTCAATCCTCAATCCTCAATCCTCAGTCATAAATCCTCAATCTTCAATACTCAATCGTCAATCCTCAGTCCTCAATCCTCAATCCTCAATCCTCGTTCCTCAAACCTCAATCCTCAACCCTCAGTCCTCATCCTCAATTCTCAAATCTCAATCCCCAATCCTCAATCCTCAATCTTCAATCCCCAATAATCAATCTCCAATCCTAGATCCTCAATCCCCAATCCTCAATCCTTAATCCTCAATCTTCAATCCTCAATACTCAATCTTCAATCCTCAATCCTCAATCCTCAATCCTCAATCCTCAGTCCTCAATCCTGAATCCTCAACATTCAATCCTCAATACTCAATCTACAATTGTCAATTCTCAATCCTCAATCCTCAATCCTCATCCTTCAATCCTCAATACCCAATCCTCAATCTTCAATCCTCAATCCTCAATTATCAATTCTCAATCCTCAATCCTCAATCCTCAGACCTCAAACAACAATATTCAACCCTCAGTCCTCGTCCTCAATCCACAACACTCTATACTCAATCCTCAATCTACAATCATCAATATTCAATCTTCAATCCTCAATCCTCAATCCTCAATCCCCAATCCTCAATCCTCAAACCTCAATCCTCAATCCTCAATCCTCAATCCTCAATCCTCAATCTTCAATCCTCAATACTCAATCCTCAATCCTCAATCATCAATCCTCAATTCTCAATCCTCAATATTCAATCATCAATACTCAACCTTCAATCCTCAATCTTCAATACTCAATACTCAAACTTCAATCCTCAACCCTCAGTCTTCATCCTCAATTCTCAATTCTCAATCCTCAATCCTCAATCCTCAATCATGAATAACCAATCTCCAATCCTACATACTCAATCCCCAATCCTCAATCCTTAATCCTCAATATTCAATCCTCAATCGCCAGTCCTCAATCTTCAATCCTCAATCCTCAATCCTCAATCCTCAATCCTCAATCCTCAATCCTCAATCCTCATTCTTCAATCCTCAATACCCAAACCTGAATCTTCAATCCTCAATCCTCAATCCTGAATTCTCAATCATCAATCCTTAGTCCTCAGTCCCCAAACCTCAATCCTCAACCCTCAGCCCTCATCCTCAATCCTCAATTCTCAATCCTCAATCCTCAGCACTCAGTCCTCAAACCTCAATGCTCAATCCTCAATCCCCAATCCTCAATCCTCAATCCTCAGTCATCAATCCTCAATCTTCAATACTCATTCCGCAATCCTGAATCATCAATCTTCAATCCTCAATACTGAATCTTCAACCCTCAACCCTCAATCCTCAATCCTCAATCCTCCATTCTCAATCCTGAATCCTCAATCTTCAATCCTCAATACTCAATCTGCAATCCTCAATCCTCAATCCTCAATCCTCAATCCTCAATCCTCATTCTTCAATCCTCAATAACCAATCCACAATCTTCAACCCTCAATTCTCAATTGTCAATCTTCAATATTCAATCATCAATACTCAACCTTCAATCCTCAATCTTCAATCCTCAATACTCAACCTTCAATCCTCAACCCTCAGTCTTCATCCTCAATTCTCAATTCTCAATCCTCAATCCTCAATCCTCAATCCTCAATCTTCAATCATGAATAATCAATCTCCAATCCTACATCCTCAATCCCCAATCCTCAATCCTTAATCCTCAATATTCTATCCTAAATCGCCAGTCCTCAATCTTCAATCCTCAATGCTCAATCCCCAATCATCAAGCCTCAGTCCTCGATCCTCAATCCTCAATCCTCAATACCCATTCCTCAATCTTCAATCCTCAATCCTCAATCCTCAATCCTCAATCCTCAATCCTCAGTCCTCAGTCCTCAAACCTCAATCCTCAACCCTCAGCCCTCATCCTCAATCCTCAATCCTCAATCCTCAATCCTCAGCCCTCAGTCCTCAAACCTCAATGCTCAATCCTCAATACCCAATCCTCAATCATCAATCCTCAATCCTCAATCCTCAGCCCTCAGTCCTCAAACCTCAATGCTCAATCCTCAATACCCAATCCTCAATCCTCAATCCTCAATCATCAATCCTCAATCTTCAATACTCATTCCTCAATCCTGAATCCTCGATCCTCAATCCTGAATCCTCAATCTTCAATCCTCAATCCTCAATCCTCAATCCTCAACCCTCATTCTTCAATCCTCAATACCCAATCCTCAATCTTCAATCCTCAATCCTCATTCTTCAATTCTCCATACCCAATACTCAATCTTCAACCCTCAATCCTCTATCCTCAATCCTCAATTATCAATCCTAATTCTTCAATCCTCAATACCCAATCCTCAATCTTCAATCCTCAATCCTCAATCCTCAATTCTCAATCCTCAATCCTTAATCCACAGACCTCAATCCTCAGTCCTCAATATTCAATCATCAATATTCAATCTTCAATCCTCAATCCTCAATCCTCAATCCTCAATCCTCAATCCTCAATCTTCAAACCTCAATCCTCATCCTCAATACTCAATCCTCAATCTTCAATCCTCAATACTCAATCTTCAATCCTCAATCCTCAATCCTCAATCCTCAATCCTCAATCTTCAATCCTCAATACTCAATCTTCAATCCTCAATCCTCAATCCTCAATCCTCAATCCTCAATCCTCATACTTCAATCCTCAATCCTCAATCCTCAATACTCAATACTCAATCCTCAATCCTCATTCTTCAATCCTCAATACCCAATCCTCAATCTTCAATCCTCAATCCTCAATCCTCAATCCTCAATCCTCAATCCTCAATCCTCATCCTTACATCCTCAATACCCAATCCTCAATCTTCAATCCTCGATCCTCAATCCTGAATTCTCAATCCTCAATCCTCAGTCCTCAACCACCAATCCTAAATCCTCAATGCTCAATAGAATATCCTGAATTCTCAGGATTCTATACTCAAACCACAATCCTCAACCCTCAGACCCCATTCTCAATCCTCAATCCTCAATCCTCAATATTGAATCCCCAATACTCAATCTTCAATCCTCAATCCTCAATCCTCAATCCTCAATCCTCAATCCTCAGTCATAAATCCTCAATCTTCAATACTCAATCGTCAATCCTCAGTCCTCAATCCTCAATCCTCAATCCTCGTTCCTCAAACCTCAATCCTCAATCATCAATCCTCAATCTACAATTGTCAATTCTCAATCCTCAATCCTCAATCCTCATCCTTCAATCCTCAATACCCAATCCTCAATCTTCAATCCTCAATCCTCAATCATCAATTCTCAATCCTCAATCCTCAATCCTCTGACCTCAAACATCAATATTCAACCCTCAGTCCTCGTCCTCAATCCACAACACTCAATACTCAATCCTCAATCTACAATCATCAATATTCAATCTTCAATCCTCAATCCTCAATCCTCAATCCCCAATCCTCAATCCTCAAACCTCAATCCTCAATCCTCAATCCTCAATCCTCAATCCTCAATCTTCAAACCTCAATACTCAATCCTCAATCCTCAATCATCAATCCTCAATTCTCAATCCTCAATATTCAATCATCAATACTCAACCTTCAATCCTCAATCTTCAATACTCAATACTCAAACTTCAATCCTCAACCCTCAGTCTTCATCCTCAATTCTCAATTCTCAATCCTCAATCCTCAATCCTCAAACCTCAATCCTCAATCATGAATAACCAATCTCCAATCCTACATACCCAATCCCCAATCCTCAATCCTTAATCCTCAATATTCAATCCTCAATCGCCAGTCCTCAATCTTCAATCCTCAATCCTCAATCCTCAATCCTCAATCCTCAATCCTCAATCCTCAATCCTCAATCCTCATTCTTCAATCCTCAATACCCAAACCTGAATCTTCAATCCTCAATCCTCAATCCTGAATTCTCAATCATCAATCCTTAGTCCTCAGTCCCCAAACCTCAATCCTCAACCCTCAGCCCTCATCCTCAATCCTCAATTCTCAATCCTCAATCCTCAGCACTCAGTCCTCAAACCTCAATGCTCAATCCTCAATCCCCAATCCTCAATCCTCAATCCTCAGTCATCAATCCTCAATCTTCAATACTCATTCCGCAATCCTGAATCATCAATCTTCAATCCTCAATACTCAATCTTCAACCCTCAACCCTCAATCCTCAATCCTCAATCCTCCATTCTCAATCCTGAATCCTCAATCTTCAATCCTCAATACTCAATCTGCAATCCTCAATCCTCAATCCTCAATCCTCAATCCTCATTCTTCAATCCTCAATAACCAATCCACAATCTTCAACCCTCAATTCTCAATTGTCAATCTTCAATATTCAATCATCAATACTCAACCTTCAATCCTCAATCTTCAATCCTCAATACTCAACCTTCAATACTCAACCCTCAGTCTTCATCCTCAATTCTCAATTCTCAATCCTCAATCCTCAATCCTCAATCCTCAATCTTCAATCATGAATAATCAATCTCCAATCCTACATCCTCAATCCCCAATCCTCAATCCTTAATCCTCAATATTCTATCCTCAATCGCCAGTCCTCAATCTTCAATCCTCAATGCTCAATCCCCAATCATCAAGCCTCAGTCCTCGATCCTCAATCCTCAATCCTCAATACCCATTCCTCAATCTTCAATCCTCAATCCTCAATCCTCAATCCTCAATCCTCAATCCTCAGTCCTCAGTCCTCAAACCTCAATCCTCAACCCTCAGCCCTCATCCTCAATCCTCAATCCTCAATCCTCAATCCTCAGCCCTCAGTCCTCAAACCTCAATGCTCAATCCTCAATACCCAATCCTCAATCCTCAATCCTCAATCATCAATCCTCAATCCTCAATCCTCAGCCCTCAGTCCTCAAACCTCAATGCTCAATCCTCAATCCCCAATCCTCAATCCTCAATCCTCAATCATCAATCCTCAATCTTCAATACTCATTCCTCAATCCTGATTCCTGAATCTTCAATCCTCAATACTCAATTTTCAATCCTCAATCCTCAATCCTCAATCCTCTGTCCTCAATCCTCAATCCTGAATCCTCAATCTTCAATCCTCAATACTCAATCTGCAATCCTCAATCCTCAATCCTCAATCCTCAATCCTCATTCTTCAATCCTCAATACCCAATCCTCAATTTTCAACCCTCAGTCCTCAATCATCAATTCTCAATCCTCAATCCTCAGGCCTCAAACGTCAATATTCAACCCTCAGTCCTCGTTCTCAATCCACAACCCTCAATCCTCAAACCTCAATCCTCCACCGTCAGTCCTCGTCCTCAATCCTCAATCCTCAATCCTCGTTACTCAAACCTCAATCCTCAACCCTCAGTCCTCATCCTCAATTCGCAATTAGCAATCCTCAATCCTCAATCCTCAATCCTCAATCCTCAATCCTCAATCCTCAATCCTCAATCCTCGTTACTCAAACCTCAATCCTCAACCCTCAGTCCTCATCCTCAATTCGCAATTAGCAATCCTCAATCCTCAATCCTCAATCTTCAATCCCCTAGAATCAATCTCCAATCCTGGATCCTCAATCCTCAATCCTCAGTCCTTAATCCTCAATCTTCAATCCTCAATCGTCAGTCCTCAATCTTCAATCCTCTATGCTCAATCGTCAATCCTCAAGCCTCAGTCCTCAATCATCAATCCTGAATCCTCAAACCTCAATCCTCAACCGTCAGTCCTCGTCCTCAATCCTCAACCCACAATCCTCAATCCTCAATCCTCAATCCTCAATCCTCAATCCTCAATCCTCAATCTTCATTCTTCAATCCTCAATATCCAATCCTCAATCTTCAATCCTCAATCCTCAATCCTCAATCCTCAATCCTCATTCCTCAGTCCTCAGTCCTCAAACCTCAATCCTCAACCCTCAGCCCTCATCCTCAATCCTCAATCCTCAATCCTCAATCCTCAGCCCTCAGTCCTCAAACCTCAATGCTCCATTCTCAATACCCAATCCTCAATCCTCAATCCTCAATCCTCAGCCCTCAGTCCTCAAACCTCAATGCTCAATCCTCAATCCCCAATCCTCAATCCTCAATCCTCAATCATCAATCCTCAATCATCAATACTCATTCCTCAATCCTGAATCCTCAATCTTCAATCCTCAATCCTCAGCACTCAGTCCTCAAACCTCAATGCTCCATTCTCAATACCCAATCCTCAATCCTCAATCCTCAATCCTCAGCCCTCAGTCCTCAAACCTCAATGCTCAATCCTCAATCCCCAGTCCTCAATCCTCAATCCTCAATCCTCAATCCTCAATCCTCAGCCCTCAGTCCTCAAACCTCAATGCTCAATCCTCAATACCCAATCCTCAATCATCAATCCTCAATCCTCAATCCTCAGCCCTCAGTCCTCAAACCTCAATGCTCAATCCTCAATACCCAATCCTCAATCCTCAATCCTCAATCATCAATCCTCAATCTTCAATACTCATTCCTCAATCCTGAATCCTCAATCTTCAATCCTCAATACTCAATTTTCAATCCTCAATCCTCAATCCTCAATCCTCCGTCCTCAATCCTCAATCCTGAATCCTCAATCTTCAATCCTCAATCCTCAATCCTCAATCCTCAACCCTCATTCTTCAATCCTCAATACCCAATCCTCAATCTTCAATCCTCAATCCTCATTCTTCAATTCTCCATACCCAATACTCAATCTTCAACCCTCAATCCTCTATCCTCAATCCTCAATTATCAATCCTAATTCTTCAATCCTCAATACCCAATCCTCAATCTTCAATCCTCAATCCTCAATCCTCAATTCTCAATCCTCAATCCTTAATCCACAGACCTCAATCCTCAGTCCTCAATATTCAATCATCAATATTCAATCTTCAATCCTCAATCCTCAATCCTCAATCCTCAATCCTCAATCCTCAATCTTCAAACCTCAATCCTCAATCCTCAATCCTCAATCCTCATCCTTACATCCTCAATACCCAATCCTCAATCTTCAATCCTCGATCCTCAATCCTGAATTCTCAATCCTCAATCCTCAGTCCTCAACCACCAATCCTAAATCCTCAATGCTCAATAGAATATCCTGAATTCTCAGGATTCTATACTCCAACCACAATCCTCAACCCTCAGACCCCATTCTCAATCCTCAATCCTCAATCCTCAATATTCAATCCCCAATACTCAATCTTCAATCCTCAATCCTCAATCCTCAATCCTCAATCCTCAATCCTCAGTCATAAATCCTCAATCTTCAATACTCAATCGTCAATCCTCAGTCCTCAATCCTCAATCCTCAATCCTCGTTCCTCAAACCTCAATCCTCAATCATCAATCCTCAATCTACAATTGTCAATTCTCAATCCTCAATCCTCAATCCTCATCCTTCAATCCTCAATACCCAATCCTCAATCTTCAATCCTCAATCTTCAATCATCAATTCTCAATCCTCAATCCTCAATCCTCAGACCTCAAACATCAATATTCAACCCTCAGTCCTCGTCCTCAATCCACAACACTCAATACTCAATCCTCAATCTACAATCATCAATATTCAATCTTCAATCCTCAATCCTCAATCCTCAATCCCCAATCCTCAATCCTCAAACCTCAATCCTCAATCCTCAATCCTCAATCCTCAATCCTCAATCTTCAATCCTCAATACTCAATCCTCAATCCTCAATCATCAATCCTCAATTCTCAATCCTCAATATTCAATCATCAATACTCAACCTTCAATCCTCAATCTTCAATACTCAATACTCAAACTTCAATCCTCAACCCTCAGTCTTCACCCTCAATTCTCAATTCTCAATCCTCAATCCTCAATCCTCAAACCTCAATCCTCAATCATGAATAACCAATCCCCAATCCTACATACTCAATCCCCAATCCTCAATCCTTAATCCTCAATATTCAATCCTCAATCGCCAGTCCTCAATCTTCAATCCTCAATCCTCAATCCTCAATCCTCAATCCTCAATCCTCAATCCTCATTCTTCAATCCTCAATACCCAAACCTGAATCTTCAATCCTCAATCCTCAATCCTGAATTCTCAATCATCAATCCTTAGTCCTCAGTCCCCAAACCTCAATCCTCAACCCTCAGCCCTCATCCTCAATCCTCAATTCTCAATCCTCAATCCTCAGCACTCAGTCCTCAAACCTCAATGCTCAATCCTCAATCCCCAATCCTCAATCCTCAATCCTCAGTCATCAATCCTCAATCTTCAATACTCATTCCGCAATCCCGAATCATCAATCTTCAATCCTCAATACTCAATCTTCAACCCTCAACCCTCAATCCTCAATCCTCAATCCTCCATTCTCAATCCTGAATCCTCAATCTTCAATCCTCAATACTCAATCTGCAATCCTCAATCCTCAATCCTCAATCCTCAATCCTCATTCTTCAATCCTCAATAACCAATCCACAATCTTCAACCCTCAATTCTCAATTGTCAATCTTCAATATTCAATCATCAATACTCAACCTTCAATCCTCAATCTTCAACCCTCAATACTCAACCTTCAATCCTCAACCCTCAGTCTTCATCCTCAATTCTCAATTCTCAATCCTCAATCCTCAATCCTCAATCCTCAATCTTCAATCATGAATAATCAATCTCCAATCCTACATACTCAATCCCCAATCCTCAATCCTTAATCCTCAATATTCAATCCTCAATCGCCAGTCCTCAATCTTCAATCCTCAATCCTCAATCCTCAATCCTCAATCCTCAATCCTCAATCCTCAATCCTCATTCTTCAATCCTCAATACCCAAACCTGAATCTTCAATCCTCAATCCTCAATCCTGAATTCTCAATCATCAATCCTTAGTCCTCAGTCCCCAAACCTCAATCCTCAACCCTCAGCCCTCATCCTCAATCCTCAATTCTCAATCCTCAATCCTCAGCACTCAGTCCTCAAACCTCAATGCTCAATCCTCAATCCCCAATCCTCAATCCTCAATCCTCAGTCATCAATCCTCAATCTTCAATACTCATTCCGCAATCCTGAATCATCAATCTTCAATCCTCAATACTCAATCTTCAACCCTCAACCATCAATCCTCAATCCTCAATCCTCCATTCTCAATCCTGAATCCTCAATCTTCAATTCTCAATACTCAATCTGCAATCCTCAATCCTCAATCCTCAATCCTCAATCCTCATTCTTCAATCCTCAATAACCAATCCACAATCTTCAACCCTCAATTCTCAATTGTCAATCCTCAATCTTCAATCCTCAATACTCAACCTTCAATCCTCAACCCTCAGTCTTCATCCTCAATTCTCAATTCTCAATCCTCAATCCTCAATCCTCAATCCTCAATCTTCAATCATGAATAATCAATCTCCAATCCTACATCCTCAATCCCCAATCCTCAATCCTTAATCCTCAATATTCTATCCTCAATCGCCAGTCCTCAATCTTCAATCCTCAATGCTCAATCCCCAATCATCAAGCCTCAGTCCTCGATACTCAATCCTCAATCCTCAATACCCATTCCTCAATCTTCAATCCTCAATCCTCAATCCTCAATCCTCAATCCTCAATCCTCAGTCCTCAGTCCTCAAACCTCAATGCTCAATCCTCAATCCCCAATCCTCAATCCTCAATCCTCAATCATCAATCCTCAATCTTCAATACTCATTCCTCAATCCTGATTCCTGAATCTTCAATCCTCAATACTCAATTTTCAATCCTCAATCCTCAATCCTCAATCCTCTGTCCTCAATCCTCAATCCTGAATCCTCAATCTTCAATCCTCAATACTCAATCTGCAATCCTCAATCCTCAATCCTCAATCCTCAATCCTCATTCTTCAATCCTCAATACCCAATCCTCAATTTTCAACCCTCAGTCCTCAATCATCAATTCTCAATCCTCAATCCTCAGGCCTCAAACGTCAATATTCAACCCTCAGTCCTCGTTCTCAATCCACAACCCTCAATCCTCAAACCTCAATCCTCCACCGTCAGTCCTCGTCCTCAATCCTCAATCCTCAATCCTCGTTACTCAAACCTCAATCCTCAACCCTCAGTCCTCATCCTCAATTCGCAATTAGCAATCCTCAATCCTCAATCCTCAATCTTCAATCCCCTAAAATCAATCTCCAATCCTGGATCCTCAATCCTCAATCCTCAGTCCTTAATCCTCAATCTTCAATCCTCAATCGCCAGTCCTCAATCTTCAATCCTCTATGCTCAATCGTCAACCCTCAAGCCTCAGTCCTCAATCATCAATCCTGAATCCTCAAACCTCAATCCTCAACCGTCAGTCCTCGTCCTCAATCCTCAATCCTTAATCCTCAGACCTCAAACATCAATATTCAACCCTCAGTCCTCGTCCTCAATCCACAACCCTCAATCCTCAGTCCTCAATATTCAATCATCAATATTCAATCTTCAATCCTCAATCCTCAATCCTCAATCCTCAATCCTCAATCCTCAATCTTCAAACCTCAATCCTCATCCTCAATACTCAATCCTCAATCTTCAATCCTCAATACTCAATCTTCAATCCTCAATCCTCAATCCTCAATCCTCAATCCTCAACCTTCAATCCTCAATACTCAATCTTCAATCCTCAATCCTCAATCCTCAATCCTCAATGCTCAATCCTCATTCTTCAAACCTCAATCCTCAATCCTCAATACTCAACCCTCAATCCTCATTCTTCAATCCTCAATACCCAATCCTCAATCTTCAATCCTCAATCCTCAATCCTCAATCCTCAATCCTCAATCTTCATTCTTACATCCTCAATACCCAATCCTCAATCTTCAATCCTCGATCCTCAATCCTGAATTCTCAATCCTCAATCCTCAGTCCTCAACCATCAATCCTAAATCCTCAATGCTCAATAGAATATCCTGAATTCTCAGGATTCTATACTCAAAACACAATCCTCAACCCTCAGCCCCCATTCTCAATCCTCAATCCTCAATCCTCAATATTCAATCCCCAATACTCAATCCTCAATCCTCAATCCTCAATCCTCAATCCTCAAACCTCAATCCTCAGTCATAAATCCTCAATCTTCAATACTCAATCGTGAATCCTCAGTCCTCAATCCTCAATCCTCAATCCTCGTTCCTCAAACCTCAATCCTCAATCATCAATCCTCAATCTACAATTGTCAATTCTCAATCCTCAATCCTCAATCCTCATTCTTCAACCCTCAATACCCAATCCTCAATCTTCAATCCTCAACCCTCAATCATCAATTCTCAATCCTCAATCCTCAATCCTCAGACCTCAAACATCAATATTCAACCCTCAGTCCTCGTCCTCAATCCACAACCCTCAACACTCAATCCTCAGTCTTCAATCATCAATATTCAATCTTCAATCCTCAATCCTCAATCCTCAATACTCAATCCTCAATCCTCAATCCTCAATCATCAATCCTCAATCCTCATTCCTCAATACTCAGTCTTCAATCCTCAATACTCAATCCTCAATCCTCGATCATCAATTCTCAATTCTCAATCCTCAATATTGAATCATCAATACTCAATCTTCAATCCTCAATCCCCAATCCTCAATCCTCAATGCTCAATCCTCAATCCTCAATCCTCAATCCTCAATCCTCAATCCTCAATTTTCAATCCTCAATACCCAATCTTCAATCCTCAATCCTCAATCCTCAATCCTCAATCCTCAATCCTCAATCCTCAATCCTGAATCCTCAATCTGCAATCCTCAATACTCAATCTGCAATCCTCAATCCTCAATCCTCAATCCTCAATCCTCATTCTTCAGTCCTCAATACCCATTCCTCAATCTTCAGTCCTCAATCCTCAATCCTCAATTCTCAATCCTCAATCCTTAATCCTCACACCTCAAACATCAATATTCAACCCTCAGTCCTCGTCCTCAATCCACAACCCTCAATCCTCAGTCCTCAATATTCAATCTTCAATCCTCAATACTCAATCCTCAATCTTCAATCCTCAATACTCAACCTTCAATCCTCAATACTCAATCCTCAATCCTCAATCCTCAATCTTCAATCCTCAATACTCAATCTTCAATCCTCAATCCTCAATCCTCAATCCTCAATCCTCATTCTTCAATCTTCAATACCCAATCCTCAATCTTCAAACCTCAATCCTCAATCCTCAATCCTCAATCCTCAATCCTCATTCTTCAATCCTCAATACCCAATCCTCAATCTTCAATCCTCAATCCTCATTCTTCAATCCTCAATACCCAATCCTCAATCTTCAATCCTCAATCCTCAATCCTCAATTCTCCATCCTCAATCCTTAATCCACAGACCTCAAACATCAATATTCAACCCTCAGACCTCGTCCTCAATCCACAACCCTCAATCCTCAGACCTCAATATTCAATCATCAATATTCAATCTTCAATCCTCAATCCTCAATCCTCAATCCTCAATCCTCAACCTTCAAACCTCAATCCTCATCCTCAATACTCAATCCTCAATCTTCAATCCCCAATACTCAATCTTCAATCCTCAATCCTCAATCCTCAATCCTCAATCCTCATCCTCAATTCTCAAATCTCAATCCCCAATCCTCAAACCTCAATCTTCAATCCCTAATAATCAATCTCCAATCCCAGATCCTCAATCCCCAATCCTCAATCCTTAATCCTCAATCTTCAATCCTCAATACTCAATCTTCAATCCTCAATCCTCAATACTCAATCCTCAATCCTCATTCCTCAATCCTGAATCCTCAATCGTCAATCCTCAATACTCAATTTTCAATCCTCAATCCTCAATCCTCAATCCTCAATCCTCAATCCTCAATCCAGAATCCTCAATCTTCAATCCTCAATACTCAATCTGCAATCCTCAATCCTCAATCCTCAATCCTCAATCCTCATTCTTCAATCCTCAATACCCAATCCTCAATCTTCAACCCTCAGTCCTCAATCATCAATTCTCAATCCTCAATCCTCAATCCTCAGGCCTCAAACATCAATATTCAACCCTCAGTCCTCCTTCTCAATCCACAACCCTCAATCCTCAAACCTCAATCCTCAACCGTCACTCCTCGTCCTCAAACCTCAGCACTCAATCCTCAATCCTCAATCTTCAATCTTCAATACTCAATCTTCAATCCTCCATACTCAATCCTCAATCGTCAATCCTCAATCCTCAGTCATAAATCCTCAATCTTCAATACTCAATCGTCAATCCTCAGTCCTCAATCCTCAATCCTCAATCCTCGTTCCTCAAACCTCAATCCTCAACCCTCAGTCCTCATCCTCAATTCTCAAATCTCAATCCCCAATCCTCAAACCTCAATCTTCAATCCCCAATAATCAATCTCCAATCCTAGATCCTCAATCCCCAATCCTCAATCCTTAATCCTCAATCTTCAATCCTCAATACTCAATCTTCAATCCTCAATCCTCAATCCTCAATCCTCAATCCTCAGTCCTCAATCCTGAATCCTCAACATTCAATCCTCAATACTTAATCTGCAATCCTCAATTCTCAATCCTCAATCCTCAATCCTCATTCTTCAATCCTCAATACCCAATCCTCAACCTTCAATCCTCAATCCTCAATCATGAATTCTCAATCCTCAATCCTCAATCCTCAGACATCAAACATCAATATTCAACCCTCAGTCCTCGTCCTCAATCCACAACCCTCAATACTCAATCCTCTATCTTCAATCGTCAATATTCAATCTTCAATCCTCAATCCTCAATCCTCAATCCCCAATCCTCAATCCTCAATCCTCAATCCTTAATCCTCAGACCTCAAACATCAATATTCAACCCTCAGTCCTCGTCCTCAATCCACAACCCTCAATCCTCAGTCCTCAATATTCAATCATCAATATTCAATCTTCAATCCTCAATCCTCAATCCTCAATCCTCAATCCTCAATCCTCAATCTTCAAACCTCAATCCTCATCCGCAATACTCAATCCTCAATCTTCAATCCTCAATACTCAACCTTCAATCCTCAATCCTCAATCCTCAATCCTCAATCCTCAATCTTCAATCCTCAATACTCAATCTTCAATCATCAATCCTCAATCCTCAATCCTCAGCACTCAGTCCTCAAACCTCAATGCTCAATCCTCAATCCCCAATCCTCAATCCTCAATCCTCAATCATCAATCCTCAATCATCAATACTCATTCCTCAATCCTGAGTCCTCAATCTTCAATCCTGAATACTCAACCTTCAATCCTCAATCCTCAATCCTCAATCCTCAATCCTCAATCCTCAATCCTGAATCCTCAATCTTCGATCCTCAATACTCAATCTGCAATCCTCAATCCTCAATCCTCAATCCTCAATCCTCATTCTTCAATCCTCAATACCCAATCCTCAATCTTCAACCCTCAGTCCACAATCATCAATTCTCAATCCTCAATCCTCAATCCTCAGGCCTCAAACATCAATATTCAACCCTCAGTCCTCCTTCTCAATCCACAACCCTCAATCCTCAAACCTCAATCCTCAACCGTCACTCCTCGTCCTCAAACCTCAGCACTCAATCCTCAATCCTCAATCTTCAATCTTCAATACTCAATCTTCAATCCTCCATACTCAATCCTCAATCGTCAATCCTCAATCCTCAGTCATAAATCCTCAATCTTCAATACTCAATCGTCAATCCTCAGTCCTCAATCCTCAATCCTCAATCCTCGTTCCTCAAACCTCAATCCTCAACCCTCAGTCCTCATCCTCAATTCTCAAATCTCAATCCCCAATCCTCAAACCTCAATCTTCAATCCCCAATAATCAATCTCCAATCCTAGATCCTCAATCCCCAATCCTCAATCCTTAATCCTCAATCTTCAATCCTCAATACTCAATCTTCAATCCTCAATCCTCAATCCTCAATCCTCAATCCTCAGTCCTCAATCCTGAATCCTCAACATTCAATCCTCAATACTTAATCTGCAATCCTCAATTCTCAATCCTCAATCCTCAATCCTCATTCTTCAATCCTCAATACCCAATCCTCAACCTTCAATCCTCAATCCTCAATCATGAATTCTCAATCCTCAATCCTCAATCCTCAGACATCAAACATCAATATTCAACCCTCAGTCCTCGTCCTCAATCCACAACCCTCAATACTCAATCCTCTATCTTCAATCGTCAATATTCAATCTTCAATCCTCAATCCTCAATCCTCAATCCCCAATCCTCAATCCTCAATCCTCAATCCTTAATCCTCAGACCTCAAACATCAATATTCAACCCTCAGTCCTCGTCCTCAATCCACAACCCTCAATCCTCAGTCCTCAATATTCAATCATCAATATTCAATCTTCAATCCTCAATCCTCAATCCTCAATCCTCAATCCTCAATCCTCAATCTTCAAACCTCAATCCTCATCCTCAATACTCAATCCTCAATCTTCAATCCTCAATACTCAACCTTCAATCCTCAATCCTCAATCCTCAATCCTCAATCCTCAATCTTCAATCCTCAATACTCAATCTTCAATCATCAATCCTCAATCCTCAATCCTCAGCCCTCAGTCCTCAAACCTCAATGCTCAATCCTCAATCCCCAATCCTCAATCCTCAATCCTCAATCATCAATCCTCAATCATCAATACTCATTCCTCAATCCTGAGTCCTCAATCTTCAATCCTGAATACTCAACCTTCAATCCTCAATCCTCAATCCTCAATCCTCAATCCTCAATCCTCAATCCTGAATCCTCAATCTTCGATCCTCAATACTCAATCTGCAATCCTCAATCCTCAATCCTCAATCCTCAATCCTCATTCTTCAATCCTCAATACCCAATCCTCAATCTTCAACCCTCAGTCCTCAATCATCAATTCTCAATCCTCAATCCTCAATCCTCAGACCTCAAACATCAATATTCAACCCTCAGTCCTCGTTCTCAATCCACAACCCTCAATCCTCAAACATCAATCCTCAACCGTCAGTCCTCGTCCTCAATCCTCAACCCTCAATCCCCAATCCTCAATCTTCAACCTTGAGTACTCAATCTTCAATCCTCAATACTCAATCCTCAATCCTCAGTCCTCAATCCTCAGTCATAAATCCTCAATCATCAATACTCAATCGTCAATCCTCAGTCCTCAATCCTCAATCCTCAATCCTCGTACCTCAAACCTCAATCCTCAACCCTCAGTCCTCATCCTCAATTCTCAATTCTCAATCCTCAATCCTCAATCCTCAATTTTCAACCCCAATAATCAATCTCCAATCCCAGATCCTCAATCCCCAATCCTCAATCCTTAATCCTCAATCTTCAATCCTCTATACTCAATCTTCAATCCTCAATCCTCAATACTCAATCCTCAATCCTCAGTCCTCAATCCTGAATCCTCAACCTTCAATCCTCAATACTCAATCTGCAATCCTCAATCCTCAATCCTCAATCCTCAATCCTCATTCTTCAATCCTCAATACCCAATCCTCAATCTTCAATCCTCAATCCTCAATCATCAATTCTCAATCCTCAATCCTCAATCCTCAGACCTCAAACATCAATATTCAACCCTCAGTCCTCGTCCTCAATCCACAACCCTCAATACTCAATCCTCAGTCGTCAATCATCAACATTCAATCTTCAATCCTCAATCCTCAATCCTCAATACTCAATCCTCAATCCTCAAACCTCAATCATCAATCCTCAATCCTCAATCCTCAATCCTCAGTCTTCAATCCTCAATACTCAATCCTCAATCCTCAATCATCAATTCTCAATTCTCAATCCTCAATATTCAATCATCAATACTCAATCTTCAATCCTCAATCCCCAATCCTCAGCCTTCAATGCTCAATCCTCAATCCTCAATCCTCAATCCTCAATCCTCAATTTTCAATCCTCAATACCCAATCTTCAATCCTCAATCCTCAATCCTCAATCCTCAATCCTCAATCCTCAATCCTCAATCCTGAATCCTCAATCTTCAATCCTCAATACCCAATCCTCAACCTTCAATCCTCAATCCTCAATCATGAATTCTCAATCCTCAATCCTCAATCCTCAGACATCAAACATCAATATTCAACCCTCAGTCCTCGTCCTCAATCCACAACCCTCAATACTCAATCCTCTATCTTCAATCGTCAATATTCAATCTTCAATCCTCAATCCTCAATCCTCAATCCCCAATCCTCAATCCTCAATCCTCAATCCTTAATCCTCAGACCTCAAACATCAATATTCAACCCTCAGTCCTCGTCCTCAATCCACAACCCTCAATCCTCAGTCCTCAATATTCAATCATCAATATTCAATCTTCAATCCTCAATCCTCAATCCTCAATCCTCAATCCTCAATCCTCAATCTTCAAACCTCAATCCTCATCCGCAATACTCAATCCTCAATCTTCAATCCTCAATACTCAACCTTCAATCCTCAATCCTCAATCCTCAATCCTCAATCCTCAATCTTCAATCCTCAATACTCAATCTTCAATCATCAATCCTCAATCCTCAATCCTCAGCACTCAGTCCTCAAACCTCAATGCTCAATCCTCAATCCCCAATCCTCAATCCTCAATCCTCAATCATCAATCCTCAATCATCAATACTCATTCCTCAATCCTGAGTCCTCAATCTTCAATCCTGAATACTCAACCTTCAATCCTCAATCCTCAATCCTCAATCCTCAATCCTCAATCCTCAATCCTGAATCCTCAATCTTCGATCCTCAATACTCAATCTGCAATCCTCAATCCTCAATCCTCAATCCTCAATCCTCATTCTTCAATCCTCAATACCCAATCCTCAATCTTCAACCCTCAGTCCACAATCATCAATTCTCAATCCTCAATCCTCAATCCTCAGGCCTCAAACATCAATATTCAACCCTCAGTCCTCCTTCTCAATCCACAACCCTCAATCCTCAAACCTCAATCCTCAACCGTCACTCCTCGTCCTCAAACCTCAGCACTCAATCCTCAATCCTCAATCTTCAATCTTCAATACTCAATCTTCAATCCTCCATACTCAATCCTCAATCGTCAATCCTCAATCCTCAGTCATAAATCCTCAATCTTCAATACTCAATCGTCAATCCTCAGTCCTCAATCCTCAATCCTCAATCCTCGTTCCTCAAACCTCAATCCTCAACCCTCAGTCCTCATCCTCAATTCTCAAATCTCAATCCCCAATCCTCAAACCTCAATCTTCAATCCCCAATAATCAATCTCCAATCCTAGATCCTCAATCCCCAATCCTCAATCCTTAATCCTCAATCTTCAATCCTCAATACTCAATCTTCAATCCTCAATCCTCAATCCTCAATCCTCAATCCTCAGTCCTCAATCCTGAATCCTCAACATTCAATCCTCAATACTTAATCTGCAATCCTCAATTCTCAATCCTCAATCCTCAATCCTCATTCTTCAATCCTCAATACCCAATCCTCAACCTTCAATCCTCAATCCTCAATCATGAATTCTCAATCCTCAATCCTCAATCCTCAGACATCAAACATCAATATTCAACCCTCAGTCCTCGTCCTCAATCCACAACCCTCAATACTCAATCCTCTATCTTCAATCGTCAATATTCAATCTTCAATCCTCAATCCTCAATCCTCAATCCCCAATCCTCAATCCTCAATCCTCAATCCTTAATCCTCAGACCTCAAACATCAATATTCAACCCTCAGTCCTCGTCCTCAATCCACAACCCTCAATCCTCAGTCCTCAATATTCAATCATCAATATTCAATCTTCAATCCTCAATCCTCAATCCTCAATCCTCAATCCTCAATCCTCAATCTTCAAACCTCAATCCTCATCCTCAATACTCAATCCTCAATCTTCAATCCTCAATACTCAACCTTCAATCCTCAATCCTCAATCCTCAATCCTCAATCCTCAATCTTCAATCCTCAATACTCAATCTTCAATCATCAATCCTCAATCCTCAATCCTCAGCCCTCAGTCCTCAAACCTCAATGCTCAATCCTCAATCCCCAATCCTCAATCCTCAATCCTCAATCATCAATCCTCAATCATCAATACTCATTCCTCAATCCTGAGTCCTCAATCTTCAATCCTGAATACTCAACCTTCAATCCTCAATCCTCAATCCTCAATCCTCAATCCTCAATCCTCAATCCTGAATCCTCAATCTTCGATCCTCAATACTCAATCTGCAATCCTCAATCCTCAATCCTCAATCCTCAATCCTCATTCTTCAATCCTCAATACCCAATCCTCAATCTTCAACCCTCAGTCCTCAATCATCAATTCTCAATCCTCAATCCTCAATCCTCAGACCTCAAACATCAATATTCAACCCTCAGTCCTCGTTCTCAATCCACAACCCTCAATCCTCAAACATCAATCCTCAACCGTCAGTCCTCGTCCTCAATCCTCAACCCTCAATCCCCAATCCTCAATCTTCAACCTTGAGTACTCAATCTTCAATCCTCAATACTCAATCCTCAATCCTCAGTCCTCAATCCTCAGTCATAAATCCTCAATCATCAATACTCAATCGTCAATCCTCAGTCCTCAATCCTCAATCCTCAATCCTCGTACCTCAAACCTCAATCCTCAACCCTCAGTCCTCATCCTCAATTCTCAATTCTCAATCCTCAATCCTCAATCCTCAATTTTCAACCCCAATAATCAATCTCCAATCCCAGATCCTCAATCCCCAATCCTCAATCCTTAATCCTCAATCTTCAATCCTCTATACTCAATCTTCAATCCTCAATCCTCAATACTCAATCCTCAATCCTCAGTCCTCAATCCTGAATCCTCAACCTTCAATCCTCAATACTCAATCTGCAATCCTCAATCCTCAATCCTCAATCCTCAATCCTCATTCTTCAATCCTCAATACCCAATCCTCAATCTTCAATCCTCAATCCTCAATCATCAATTCTCAATCCTCAATCCTCAATCCTCAGACCTCAAACATCAATATTCAACCCTCAGTCCTCGTCCTCAATCCACAACCCTCAATACTCAATCCTCAGTCGTCAATCATCAACATTCAATCTTCAATCCTCAATCCTCAATCCTCAATACTCAATCCTCAATCCTCAAACCTCAATCATCAATCCTCAATCCTCAATCCTCAATCCTCAGTCTTCAATCCTCAATACTCAATCCTCAATCCTCAATCATCAATTCTCAATTCTCAATCCTCAATATTCAATCATCAATACTCAATCTTCAATCCTCAATCCCCAATCCTCAGCCTTCAATGCTCAATCCTCAATCCTCAATCCTCAATCCTCAATCCTCAATTTTCAATCCTCAATACCCAATCTTCAATCCTCAATCCTCAATCCTCAATCCTCAATCCTCAATCCTCAATCCTCAATCCTGAATCCTCAATCTTCAATCCTCAATACTCAATCTGCAATCCTCAACCCTCAATCCTCAATCCTCAATCCTCATTCCTCAGTCCTCAATACCCATTCCTCAATCTTCAATCCTCAATCCTCAATCCTCAATTCTCAATCCTCAATCCTTAATCCTCACACCTCAAACATCAATATTCAACCCTCAGTCCTCGTCCTCAATCCACAACCCTCAATCCTCAGTCCTCAATATTCAATCTTCAATCCTCAATACTCAATCCTCAATCTTCAATCCTCAATACTCAATCTTCAATCCTCAATACTCAATCCTCAATCCTCAATCCTCAATCTTCAATCCTCAATACTCAATCTTCAATCCTCAATCCTCAATCCTCAATCCTCATTCTTCAATCTTCAATCCTCAGTCCTCAATACTCAATCCTCAGTACTCAATCCTCAACCCTCAATCTTCAATCCTCAATACTCAATCTTCAGTCCTCAGTCCTCAAACCTCAATCCTCAACCCTCAGCCCTCATCCTCAATCCTCAATCCTCAATCCTCAATCCTCAGCCCTCAGTCCTCAAACCTCAATGCTCCATCCTCAATACCCAATCCTCAATCCTCAATCCTCAATCATCAATCCTCAATCCTCAATCCTCAGCCCTCAGTCCTCAAACCTCAATGCTCAATCCTCAATTCCCAATCCTCAATCCTCAATCCTCAATCCTCAATCCTCAATCCTCAATCCTCATTCTTCAATCCTCAATACCCAATCCTCAATCTTCAATCCTGAATCCTCAATCTTCAATCCTGAATACTCAATCTTCAATCCTCAATCCTCAATCCTCAATCCTCAATCCTCAATCCTCAATCCTGAATCCTCAATCTTCAATCCTCAATACTCAATCTGCAATCCTCAATCCTCAATCCTCAATCCTCAATCATCATTCTTCAATCCTCAATACCCAATCCTCAATCTTCAACCCTCAGTCCTCAATCATCAATTCTCAATCCTCAATCCTCAATCTTCAGGCCTCAGACATCAATATTCAACCCTCAGTCCACGTTCTCAATCCACAACCCTCAATCCTCAAACCTCAATCCTCAACCGTCAGTCCTCGTCCTCAATCCTCAACCCTCAATCCTCAATCCTCAATCTTCAACCTTCAATACTCAATCTTCAATCCTCAATACTCAATCTGCAATCCTCAATCCTCAATCCTCAATCCTCAATCCTCATTCTTCAATCCTCAATACCCAATCCTCAATCTTCAATCCTCAATCCTCAATCATCAATTCTCAATCCTCAATCTTCAATCCTCAGACCTCAAACATCAATATTCAACCCTCAGTCCTCGTCCTCAATCCACAACCCTCAATACTCAATCCTCAATCCTCAATTTTCAATCCTCAATACCCAATCTTCAATCCTCAATCCTCAATCCTCAATCCTCAATACTCAATCCTCAATCCTCAGTCCTGAATCCTCAATCTTCAATCCTCAATACTCAATCTGCAATCCTCAACCCTCAATCCTCAATCCTCAATCTTCAAACCTCAATCCTCATCCTCAATACTCAATCCTCAATCTTCAATCCTCAATACTCAACCTTCAATCCTCAATCCTCAATCCTCAATCCTCAATCCTCAATCTTCAATCCTCAATACTCAATCTTCAATCATCAATCCTCAATCCTCAATCCTCAGCCCTCAGTCCTCAAACCTCAATGCTCAATCCTCAATCCCCAATCCTCAATCCTCAATCCTCAATCATCAATCCTCAATCATCAATACTCATTCCTCAATCCTGAATCCTCAATCTTCAATCCTGAATACTCAACCTTCAATCCTCAATCCTCAATCCTCAATCCTCAATCCTCAATCCTCAATCCTGAATCCTCAATCTTCGATCCTCAATACTCAATCTGCAATCCTCAATCCTCAATCCTCAATCCTCAATCCTCATTCTTCAATCCTCAATACCCAATCCTCAATCTTCAACCCTCAGTCCTCAATCATCAATTCTCAATCCTCAATCCTCAATCCTCAATCCTCAGGCCTCAAACATCAATATTCAACCCTCAGTCCTCGTTCTCAATCCACAACCCTCAATCCTCAAACATCAATCCTCAACCGTCAGTCCTCGTCCTCAATCCTCAACCCTCAATCCCCAATCCTCAATCTTCAACCTTGAGTACTCAATCTTCAATCCTCAATACTCAATCCTCAATCCTCAGTCCTCAATCCTCAGTCATAAATCCTCAATCATCAATACTCAATCGTCAATCCTCAGTCCGCAATCCTCAATCCTCAATCCTCGTACCTCAAACCTCAATCCTCAACCCTCAGTCCTCATCCTCAATTCTCAATTCTCAATCCTCAATCCTCAATCCTCAATTTTCAACCCCAATAATCAATCTCCAATCCCAGATCCTCAATCCCCAATCCTCAATCCTTAATCCTCAATCTTCAATCCTCAATACTCAATCTTCAATCCTCAATCCTCAATCCTCAATACTCAATCCTCAATCCTCAGTCCTCAATCCTGAATCCTCAACCTTCAATCCTCAATACTCAATCTGCAATCCTCAATCCTCAATCCTCATTCTTCAATCCTCAATACCCAATCCTCAATCTTCAATCCTCAATCATCAATTCTCAATCCTCAATCCTCAATCCTCAGACCTCAAACATCAATATTCAACCCTCAGTCCTCGTCCTCAATCCACAACCCTCAATACTCAATCCTCAGTCTTCAATCATCAACATTCAATCTTCAATCCTCAATCCTCAATCCTCAATACTCAATCCTCAATCCTCAAACCTCAAACCTCAATCATCAATCCTCAATCCTCAATCCTCAATCCTCAGTCTTCAATCCTCAATACTCAATCCTCAATCCTCAATCATCAATTCTCAATTCTCAATCCTCAATATTCAATCATCAATACTCAATCTTCAATCCTCAATCCCCAATCCTCAGCCTTCAATGCTCAATCCTCAATCCTCAATCCTCAATCCTCAATCCTCAATCCTCAATTTTCAATCCTCAATACCCAATCTTCAATCCTCAATCCTCAATCCTCAATCCTCAATCCTCAATCCTCAATCATCAATCCTGAATCCTCAATCTTCAATCCTCAATACTCAATCTGCAATCCTCAACCCTCAATCCTCAATCCTCAATCCTCATTCCTCAGTCCTCAATACCCATTCCTCAATCTTCAATCCTCAATCCTCAATCCTCAATTCTCAATCCTCAATCCTTAATCCTCACACCTCAAACATCAATATTCAACCCTCAGTCCTCGTCCTCAATCCACAACCCTCAATCCTCAGTCCTCAATATTCAATCTTCAATCCTCAATACTCAATCCTCAATCTTCAATCCTCAATACTCAATCTTCAATCCTCAATACTCAATCCTCAATCCTCAATCCTCAATCTTCAATCCTCAATACTCAATCTTCAATCCTCAATCCTCAATCCTCAATCCTCATTCTTCAATCTTCAATCCTCAGTCCTCAATACTCAATCCTCAGTACTCAATCCTCAACCCTCAATCTTCAATCCTCAATACTCAATCTTCAGTCCTCAGTCCTCAAACCTCAATCCTCAACCCTCAGCCCTCATCCTCAATCCTCAATCCTCAATCCTCAATCCTCAGCCCTCAGTCCTCAAACCTCAATGCTCCATCCTCAATACCCAATCCTCAATCCTCAATCCTCAATCATCAATCCTCAATCCTCAAGCCTCAGCCCTCAGTCCTCAAACCTCAATGCTCAATCCTCAATTCCCAATCCTCAATCCTCAATCCTCAATCCTCAATCCTCAATCCTCAATCCTCATTCTTCAATCCTCAATACCCAATCCTCAATCTTCAATCCTGAATCCTCAATCTTCAATCCTGAATACTCAATCTTCAATCCTCAATCCTCAATCCTCAATCCTCAATCCTCAATCCTCAATCCTGAATCCTCAATCTTCAATCCTCAATACTCAATCTGCAATCCTCAATCCTCAATCCTCAATCCTCAATCATCATTCTTCAATCCTCAATACCCAATCCTCAATCTTCAACCCTCAGTCCTCAATCATCAATTCTCAATCCTCAATCCTCAATCTTCAGGCCTCAAACATCAATATTCAACCCTCAGTCCACGTTCTCAATCCACAACCCTCAATCCTCAAACCTCAATCCTCAACCGTCAGTCCTCGTCCTCAATCCTCAACCCTCAATCCTCAATCCTCAATCTTCAACCTTCAATACTCAATCTTCAATCCTCAATACTCAATCTGCAATCCTCAATCCTCAATCCTCAATCCTCAATCCTCATTCTTCAATCCTCAATACCCAATCCTCAATCTTCAATCCTCAATCCTCAATCATCAATTCTCAATCCTCAATCCTCAATCCTCAGACCTCAAACATCAATATTCAACCCTCAGTCCTCGTCCTCAATCCACAACCCTCAATACTCAATCCTCAATCCTCAATTTTCAATCCTCAATACCCAATCTTCAATCCTCAATCCTCAATCCTCAATCCTCAATCCTCAATCCTCAATCCTCAATCCTGAATCCTCAATCTTCAATCCTCAATACTCAATCTGCAATCCTCAACCCTCAATCCTCAATCCTCAATCCTCAATCCTCAATTTTCAATCCTCAATACCCAATCTTCAATCCTCAATCCTCAATCCTCAATCCTCAATCCTCAATCCTCAATCCTCAATCCTCAATCCTGAATCCTCAATCTTCAATCCTCAATACTCAATCTGCAATCCTCAACCCTCAATCCTCAATCCTCAATCCTCATTCCTCAGTCCTCAATACCCATTCCTCAATCTTCAATCCTCAATCCTCAATCCTCAATTCTCAATCCTCAATCCTTAATCCTCACACCTCAAACATCAATATTCAACCCTCAGTCCTCGTCCTCAATCCACAACCCTCAATCCTCAGTCCTCAATATTCAATCTTCAATCCTCAATACTCAATCCTCAATCTTCAATCCTCAATACTCAATCTTCAATCCTCAATACTCAATCCTCAATCCTCAATCCTCAATCTTCAATCCTCAATACTCAATCTTCAATCCTCAATCCTCAATCCTCAATCCTCATTCTTCAATCTTCAATCCTCAGTCCTCAATACTCAATCCTCAGTACTCAATCCTCAACCCTCAATCTTCAATCCTCAATACTCAATCTTCAGTCCTCAGTCCTCAAACCTCAATCCTCAACCCTCAGCCCTCATCCTCAATCCTCAATCCTCAATCCTCAATCCTCAGCCCTCAGTCCTCAAACCTCAATGCTCCATCCTCAATACCCAATCCTCAATCCTCAATCCTCAATCATCAATCCTCAATCCTCAATCCTCAGCCCTCAGTCCTCAAACCTCAATGCTCAATCCTCAATTCCCAATCCTCAATCCTCAATCCTCAATCCTCAATCCTCAATCCTCAATCCTCATTCTTCAATCCTCAATACCCAATCCTCAATCTTCAATCCTGAATCCTCAATCTTCAATCCTGAATACTCAATCTTCAATCCTCAATCCTCAATCCTCAATCCTCAATCCTCAATCCTCAATCCTGAATCCTCAATCTTCAATCCTCAATACTCAATCTGCAATCCTCAATCCTCAATCCTCAATCCTCAATCATCATTCTTCAATCCTCAATACCCAATCCTCAATCTTCAACCCTCAGTCCTCAATCATCAATTCTCAATCCTCAATCCTCAATCTTCAGGCCTCAAACATCAATATTCAACCCTCAGTCCACGTTCTCAATCCACAACCCTCAATCCTCAAACCTCAATCCTCAACCGTCAGTCCTCGTCCTCAATCCTCAACCCTCAATCCTCAATCCTCAATCTTCAACCTTCAATACTCAATCTTCAATCCTCAATACTCAATCTGCAATCCTCAATCCTCAATCCTCAATCCTCAATCCTCATTCTTCAATCCTCAATACCCAATCCTCAATCTTCAATCCTCAATCCTCAATCATCAATTCTCAATCCTCAATCCTCAATCCTCAGACCTCAAACATCAATATTCAACCCTCAGTCCTCGTCCTCAAACCACAACCCTCAATACTCAATCCTCAATCCTCAATTTTCAATCCTCAATACCCAATCTTCAATCCTCAATCCTCAATCCTCAATCCTCAATCCTCAATCCTCAATCCTCAATCCTGAATCCTCAATCTTCAATCCTCAATACTCAATCTGCAATCCTCAACCCTCAATCCTCAATCCTCAATCCTCAATCCTCAATTTTCAATCCTCAATACCCAATCTTCAATCCTCAATCCTCAATCCTCAATCCTCAATCCTCAATCCTCAATCCTCAATCCTGAATCCTCAATCTTCAATCCTCAATACTCAATCTGCAATCCTCAACCCTCAATCCTCAATCCTCAATCCTCATTCCTCAGTCCTCAATACCCATTCCTCAATCTTCAATCCTCAATCCTCAATCCTCAACCCTCAATCCTCAATCCTCAATCCTCAATCCTCAATTTTCAATCCTCAATACCCAATCTTCAATCCTCAATCCTCAATCCTCAATCCTCAATCCTCAATCCTCAATCCTCAATCCTGAATCCTCAATCTTCAATCCTCAATCCTCAATCTTCAATCCTCAATACTCAATCTTCAATCCTCAATCCTCAATCCTCAATCCTCAATCCTCAATCATCAATCCTCAATCCTCAATCCTCAGCCCTCAGTCCTCAAACCTCAATGCTCAATCCTCAATTCCCAATCCTCAATCCTCAATCCTCAATCCTCAATCCTCAATCCTCAATCCTCATTCTTCAATCCTCAATACCCAATCCTCAATCTTCAATCCTGAATCCTCAATCTTCAATCCTGAATACTCAATCTTCAATCCTCAATCCTCAATCCTCAATCCTCAATCCTCAATCCTCAATCCTGAATCCTCAATCTTCAATCCTCAATACTCAATCTGCAATCCTCAATCCTCAATCCTCAATCCTCAATCATCATTCTTCAATCCTCAATACCCAATCCTCAATCTTCAACCCTCAGTCCTCAATCATCAATTCTCAATCCTCAATCCTCAATCTTCAGGCCTCAAACATCAATATTCAACCCTCAGTCCACGTTCTCAATCCACAACCCTCAATCCTCAAACCTCAATCCTCAACCGTCAGTCCTCGTCCTCAATCCTCAACCCTCAATCCTCAATCCTCAATCTTCAACCTTCAATACTCAATCTTCAATCCTCAATACTCAATCTGCAATCCTCAATCCTCAATCCTCAATCCTCAATCCTCATTCTTCAATCCTCAATACCCAATCCTCAATCTTCAATCCTCAATCCTCAATCATCAATTCTCAATCCTCAATCCTCAATCCTCAGACCTCAAACATCAATATTCAACCCTCAGTCCTCGTCCTCAATCCACAACCCTCAATACTCAATCCTCAATCCTCAATTTTCAATCCTCAATACCCAATCTTCAATCCTCAATCCTCAATCCTCAATCCTCAATACTCAATCCTCAATCCTCAATCCTGAATCCTCAATCTTCAATCCTCAATACTCAATCTGCAATCCTCAACCCTCAATCCTCAATCCTCAATCTTCAAACCTCAATCCTCATCCTCAATACTCAATCCTCAATCTTCAATCCTCAATACTCAACCTTCAATCCTCAATCCTCAATCCTCAATCCTCAATCCTCAATCTTCAATCCTCAATACTCAATCTTCAATCATCAATCCTCAATCCTCAATCCTCAGCCCTCAGTCCTCAAACCTCAATGCTCAATCCTCAATCCCCAATCCTCAATCCTCAATCCTCAATCATCAATCCTCAATCATCAATACTCATTCCTCAATCCTGAATCCTCAATCTTCAATCCTGAATACTCAACCTTCAATCCTCAATCCTCAATCCTCAATCCTCAATCCTCAATCCTCAATCCTGAATCCTCAATCTTCGATCCTCAATACTCAATCTGCAATCCTCAATCCTCAATCCTCAATCCTCAATCCTCATTCTTCAATCCTCAATACCCAATCCTCAATCTTCAACCCTCAGTCCTCAATCATCAATTCTCAATCCTCAATCCTCAATCCTCAGGCCTCAAACATCAATATTCAACCCTCAGTCCTCGTTCTCAACCCACAACCCTCAATCCTCAAACATCAATCCTCAACCGTCAGTCCTCGTCCTCAATCCTCAACCCTCAATCCCCAATCCTCAATCTTCAACCTTGAGTACTCAATCTTCAATCCTCAATACTCAATCCTCAATCCTCAGTCCTCAATCCTCAGTCATAAATCCTCAATCATCAATACTCAATCGTCAATCCTCAGTCCGCAATCCTCAATCCTCAATCCTCGTACCTCAAACCTCAATCCTCAACCCTCAGTCCTCATCCTCAATTCTCAATTCTCAATCCTCAATCCTCAATCCTCAATTTTCAACCCCAATAATCAATCTCCAATCCCAGATCCTCAATCCCCAATCCTCAATCCTTAATCCTCAATCTTCAATCCTCAATACTCAATCTTCAATCCTCAATCCTCAATACTCAATCCTCAATCCTCAGTCCTCAATCCTGAATCCTCAACCTTCAATCCTCAATACTCAATCTGCAATCCTCAATCCTCAATCCTCATTCTTCAATCCTCAATACCCAATCCTCAATCTTCAATCCTCAATCATCAATTCTCAATCCTCAATCCTCAATCCTCAGACCTCAAACATCAATATTCAACCCTCAGTCCTCGTCCTCAATCCACAACCCTCAATACTCAATCCTCAGTCTTCAATCATCAACATTCAATCTTCAATCCTCAATCCTCAATCCTCAATACTCAATCCTCAATCCTCAAACCTCAATCATCAATCCTCAATCCTCAATCCTCAATCCTCAGTCTTCAATCCTCAATACTCAATCCTCAATCCTCAATCATCAATTCTCAATTCTCAATCCTCAATATTCAATCATCAATACTCAATCTTCAATCCTCAATCCCCAATCCTCAGCCTTCAATGCTCAATCCTCAATCCTCAATCCTCAATCCTCAATCCTCAATCCTCAATTTTCAATCCTCAATACCCAATCTTCAATCCTCAATCCTCAATCCTCAATCCTCAATCCTCAATCCTCAATCCTCAATCCTGAATCCTCAATCTTCAATCCTCAATACTCAATCTGCAATCCTCAACCCTCAATCCTCAATCCTCAATCCTCATTCCTCAGTCCTCAGTACCCATTCCTCAATCTTCAATCCTCAATCCTCAATCCTCAATTCTCAATCCTCAATCCTTAATCCTCACACCTCAAACATCAATATTCAACCCTCAGTCCTCGTCCTCAATCCACAACCCTCAATCCTCAGTCCTCAATATTCAATCTTCAATCCTCAATACTCAATCCTCAATCTTCAATCCTCAATACTCAACCTTCAATCCTCAATACTCAATCCTCAATCCTCAATCCTCAATCTTCAATCCTCAATACTCAATCTTCAATCCTCAATCCTCAATCCTCAATCCTCATTCTTCAATCTTCAATCCTCAGTCCTCAATACTCAATCCTCAGTACTCAATCCTCAACCCTCAATCTTCAATCCTCAATACTCAATCTTCAGTCCTCAGTCCTCAAACCTCAATCCTCAACCCTCAGCCCTCATCCTCAATCCTCAATCCTCAATCCTCAATCCTCAGCCCTCAGTCCTCAAACCTCAATGCTCCATCCTCAATACCCAATCCTCAATCCTCAATCCTCAATCATCAATCCTCAATCCTCAATCCTCAGCCCTCAGTCCTCAAACCTCAATGCTCAATCCTCAATTCCCAATCCTCAATCCTCAATCCTCAATCCTCAATCCTCAATCCTCAATCCTCATTCTTCAATCCTCAATACCCAATCCTCAATCTTCAATCCTGAATCCTCAATCTTCAATCCTGAATACTCAATCTTCAATCCTCAATCCTCAATCCTCAATCCTCAATCCTCAATCCTCAATCCTGAATCCTCAATCTTCAATCCTCAATACTCAATCTGCAATCCTCAATCCTCAATCCTCAATCCTCAATCATCATTCTTCAATCCTCAATACCCAATCCTCAATCTTCAACCCTCAGTCCTCAATCATCAATTCTCAATCCTCAATCCTCAATCTTCAGGCCTCAAACATCAATATTCAACCCTCAGTCCACGTTCTCAATCCACAACCCTCAATCCTCAAACCTCAATCCTCAACCGTCAGTCCTCGTCCTCAATCCTCAACCCTCAATCCTCAATCCTCAATCTTCAACCTTCAATACTCAATCTTCAATCCTCAATACTCAATCTGCAATCCTCAATCCTCAATCCTCAATCCTCAATCCTCATTCTTCAATCCTCAATACCCAATCCTCAATCTTCAATCCTCAATCCTCAATCATCAATTCTCAATCCTCAATCCTCAATCCTCAGACCTCAAACATCAATATTCAACCCTCAGTCCTCGTCCTCAATCCACAACCCTCAATACTCAATCCTCAATCCTCAATTTTCAATCCTCAATACCCAATCTTCAATCCTCAATCCTCAATCCTCAATCCTCAATCCTCAATCCTCAATCCTCAATCCTGAATCCTCAATCTTCAATCCTCAATACTCAATCTGCAATCCTCAACCCTCAATCCTCAATCCTCAATCCTCAATCCTCAATTTTCAATCCTCAATACCCAATCTTCAATCCTCAATCCTCAATCCTCAATCCTCAATCCTCAATCCTCAATCCTCAATCCTGAATCCTCAATCTTCAATCCTCAATACTCAATCTGCAATCCTCAACCCTCAATCCTCAATCCTCAATCCTCATTCCTCAGTCCTCAATACCCATTCCTCAATCTTCAATCCTCAATCCTCAATCCTCAATTCTCAATCCTCAATCCTTAATCCTCACACCTCAAACATCAATATTCAACCCTCAGTCCTCGTCCTCAATCCACAACCCTCAATCCTCAGTCCTCAATATTCAATCTTCAATCCTCAATACTCAATCCTCAATCTTCAATCCTCAATACTCAATCTTCAATCCTCAATACTCAATCCTCAATCCTCAATCCTCAATCTTCAATCCTCAATACTCAATCTTCAATCCTCAATCCTCAATCCTCAATCCTCATTCTTCAATCTTCAATCCTCAGTCCTCAATACTCAATCCTCAGTACTCAATCCTCAACCCTCAATCCTCAATCCTCAATCATCAATCCTCAATCCTCAATCCTCAGCCCTCAGTCCTCAAACCTCAATGCTCAATCCTCAATTCCCAATCCTCAATCCTCAATCCTCAATCCTCAATCCTCAATCCTCAATCCTCATTCTTCAATCCTCAATACCCAATCCTCAATCTTCAATCCTGAATCCTCAATCTTCAATCCTGAATACTCAATCTTCAATCCCCAATCCTCAATCCTCAATCCTCAATCCTCAATCCTCAATCCTGAATCCTCAATCTTCAATCCTCAATACTCAATCTGCAATCCTCAATCCTCAATCCTCAATCCTCAATCATCATTCTTCAATCCTCAATACCCAATCCTCAATCTTCAACCCTCAGTCCTCAATCATCAATTCTCAATCCTCAATCCTCAATCTTCAGGCCTCAAACATCAATATTCAACCCTCAGTCCACGTTCTCAATCCACAACCCTCAATCCTCAAACCTCAATCCTCAACCGTCAGTCCTCGTCCTCAATCCTCAACCCTCAATCCTCAATCCTCAATCTTCAACCTTCAATACTCAATCTTCAATCCTCAATACTCAATCTGCAATCCTCAATCCTCAATCCTCAATCCTCAATCCTCATTCTTCAATCCTCAATACCCAATCCTCAATCTTCAATCCTCAATCCTCAATCATCAATTCTCAATCCTCAATCCTCAATCCTCAGACCTCAAACATCAATATCAACGCTCAGTCCTCGTCCTCAAGCCACAACCCTCAATACTCAATCCTCAATCCTCAATTTTCAATCCTCAATACCCAATCTTCAATCCTCAATCCTCAATCCTCAATCCTCAATCCTCAATCCTCAATCCTCAATCCTGAATCCTCAATCTTCAATCCTCAATACTCAATCTGCAATCCTCAACCCTCAATCCTCAATCCTCAATCCTCAATCCTCAATTTTCAATCCTCAATACCCAATCTTCAATCCTCAATCCTCAATCCTCAATCCTCAACCCTCAATCCTCAATCCTCAATCCTGAATCCTCAATCTTCAATCCTCAATACTCAATCTGCAATCCTCAACCCTCAATCCTCAATCCTCAATCCTCATTCCTCAGTCCTCAATACCCATTCCTCAATCTTCAATCCTCAATCCTCAATCCTCAACCCTCAATCCTCAATCCTCAATCCTCAATCCTCAATTTTCAATCCTCAATACCCAATCTTCAATCCTCAATCCTCAATCCTCAATCCTCAATCCTCAATCCTCAATCCTCAATCCTGAATCCTCAATCTTCAATCCTCAATCCTCAATCTTCAATCCTCAATACTCAATCTTCAATCCTCAATCCTCAATCCTCAATCCTCATTCTTCAATCTTCAATCCTCAGTCCTCAATACTCAATCCTCAGTACTCAATCCTCAACCCTCAATCTTCAATCCTCAATACTCAATCTTCAATCCTCACTCCTCAATCCTCAATCCTCAATCCTCATTCTTCAATCCTCAATACCCTACCCTCAATCTTCAATCCTCAATCCTCAATCCTCAATCCTCAATCCTCAATCCTCATTCTTCAATCCTCAATACCCAATCCTCAATCTTCAATCCTCAATCCTCAATCCTCAAACCTCAATCCTCAATCCTCAGTCCTCAGTCCTCAAACCTCAATCCTCAACCCTCAGCCCTCATCCTCAATCCTCAATCCTCAATCCTCAATCCTCAGCCCTCAGTCCTCAAACCTCAATGCTCCATCCTCAATACCCAATCCTCAATCCTCAATCCTCAATCATCAATCCTCAATCCTCAATCCTCAGCCCTCAGTCCTCAAACCTCAATGCTCAATCCTCAATTCCCAATCCTCAATCCTCAATCCTCAATCATCAATCCTCAATCATCAGTACTCATTCCTCAATCCTGAATCCTCAATCTTCAATCCTGAATACTCAATCTTCAATCCTCAATCCTCAATCCTCAATCCTCAATCCTCAATCCTCAATCCTGAATCCTCAATCTTCAATCCTCAATACTCAATCCTCAATCCTCAATCCTCAATCTTCAATCCTCAATACTCAATCTTCAATCCTCAATCCTCAATCCTCAATCCTCAATCCTCATTCTTCAATCTTCAATCCTCAGTCCTCAATACTCAATCCTGAATCCTCAATCTTCAATCCTCAATACTCAATCTGCAATCCTCAATCCTCAATCCTCAATCCTCAATCCTCAATCCTCATTCTTCAATCCTCAATAGCCAATCCTCAATCTTCAACCCTCAGTCCTCAATCATCAATTCTCAATCCTCAATCCTCAATCTTCAGGCCTCAAACATCAATATTCAACCCTCAGTCCACGTTCTCAATCCACGACCCTCAATCCTCAATCCTCAATCTTCAACCTTCAATACTCAATCTTCAATCCTCAATACTCAATCTGCTATCCTCAATCCTCAATCCTCAATCCTCAATCCTCATTCTTCAATCCTCAATACCCAATCCTCAATCTTCAATCCTCAATCCTCAATCATCAATTCTCAATCCTCACTCCTCAATCCTGAGACCTCAAACATCAATATTCAACCCTCAGTCCTCGTCCTCAATCCACAACCCTCAATACTCAATCCTCAGCCTTCAATCATCAATACTCAATCTTCAATCCTCAATCCTCAATCCTCAATACTCAATCCTCAATCCTCAAACCTCAATCATCAATCCTCAATCCTCAATCCTCAATCCTCAGTCTTCAATCCTCAATACTCAATCCTCAATCCTCAATCATCAATTCTCAATTCTCGATCCTCAATATTCAATCATCAATACTCAATCTTCAATCCTCAATCCCCAATCCTCAATCTTCAATGCTCAATCCTCAATCCTCAATCCTCAATCCTCAATCCTCAATCCTCAATTTTCAATCCTCAATACCCAATCTTCAATCCTCAATCCTCAATCCTCAATCCTCAATCCTCAATCCTCAATCCTGAATCCTCAATCTTCAATCCTCAATACTCAATCTGCAATCCTCAATCCTCAATCCTCAATCCTCAATCCTCATTCTTCAGTCCTCAATACCCATTCCTCAATCTTCAATCCTCAATCCTCAATCCTCAATTCTCAATCCTCAATCCTTAATCCTCACACATCAAACATCAATATTCAACCCTCAGTCCTCGTCCTCAATCCACAACGCTCAATCCTCAGTCCTCAATATTCAATCTTCAATCCTCAATACTCAATCCTCAATCTTCAATCCTCTATACTCAATCTTCAATCCTCAATACTCAATCCTCAATCCTCAATCCTCAATCTTCAATCCTCAATACTCAATCTTCAATCCTCAATCCTCAATCCTCAATCCTCAATCCTCATTCTTCAATCTTCAATACCCAATCCTCAATCTTCAATCCTCAATCCTCAATCCTCAATCCTCAATCCTTAATCCTCATTCTTCAATCCTCAATACCCAATCCTCAATCTTCAATCCATAATCCTCATTCTTCAATTCTCCATACCCAATCCTCAATCTTCAACCCTCAATCCTCTATCCTCAATACTCAACTCACAATCCTAATTCTTCAATCCTCAATACCCAATCCTCAATCTTCAATCCTCAATCCTCAATCCTCAATCATGAATCCTCAATCTTCAATACCCATTCCTCAATCCTCAATCCCCAATCCTCAATCTTCAACCATCAATCCTCATTGTCCAACACTGAATCCTCAATCCTCAATCCTCAATCCTCAATCTTCAATCTTCAATCCTCAATCGTCAATATTCAGTCCTCAATACTCAATCTTCAATTCTCAATCTTCAATCCTCAGTCCTCAATACTCAATCCTCAGTACTCAATCCTGAACTCTCAATCTTCAGTCCTCAATACTCAATCTTCAATCCTCTATCCTCAATACTCAATCCTCAATCCTCATTCTTCAATCCTCAATACCCGATCCTCAATCTTCAATCCTCAATCCTCAATCCTCAATCCTCAATCCTCAATCCTCATTCTTCAATCCTCAATACCCATTCCTCAATCTTCAATCCTCAATCCTCAATCCTCAGTCCTCAGTCCTCAAACCTCAATCCTCAACCCTCAGCCCTCATCCTCAATCCTCAATCCTCAATCCTCAATCCTCAGCCCTCAGTCCTCAAACCTCAATGCTCAATCCTCAACACCGAATCCTCAATCCCCAATCCTCAATCATCAATCCTCAATCCTCAATCCTCAGCCCTCAGTCCTCAAACCTCAATGCTCAATCCTCAATCCCCAATCCTCAATCCTCAATCCTCAATCATCAATCCTCAATCTTCAATACTCATTCCTCAATGCTGAATCCTCAATCTTCAATCCTCAATACTCAATTTTCAATCCTCAATCCTCAATCCTCAGTCCTCAATCCTCAATCCTGAACCCTCAATCTTCAATCCTCAATACACAATCTGCAATCCTCAATCCTCAATCCTCAATCCTCAATCCTCATTCTTCAATCCTCAATAACCAATCCTCAATCTTCAACCCTCAGTCCTCAATCATCAATTCTCAATCCTCAATCCTCAGGCCTCAAACATCAATATTCAACCCTCAGTCCTCGTTCTCAATCCACAACCCTCAATCCTCGTTACTCAAACCTCAATCCTCAACCCTCAGTCCTCATCCTCAATTCGCAATTAGCAATCCTCAATCCTCAATCCTCAATCTTCAATCCCCAAAAATCAATCTCCAATCCTGGATCCTCAATCCTCAATCCTCAGTCCTTAATCCTCAATCTTCAATCCTCAATCGCCAGTCCTCAATCTTCAATCCTCTATGCTCAATCGTCAATCCTCAAGCCTCAGTCCTCAATCATCAATCCTGAATCCTCAAACCTCAATCCTAAACCGTCAGTCCTCGTCCTCAATCCTCAACCCTCAATCCTCAATCCCCAATCCTCAATCCTCAATCCTCAATCCTCAATCCTCAATCCTCATTCTTCAATCCTCAATACCCAATCCTCAATCTTCAACCCTCAGTCCTCAATCATCAATTCTCAATCCTCAATCCTCAATCCTCAGGCCTCAAACATCAATATTCAACCCTCAGTCCTCGTTCTCAATCCACAACCCTCAATCCTCAAACCTCAATCCTCAACCGTCAGTCCTCGTCCTCAATCCTCAACCCTCAATCCTCAATCCTCAATCTTCAACCTTCAATACTCAATCTTCAATCCTCAATACTCAATCCTCAATCCTCAATCCTCAATCCTCAGTCATAAATCCTCACTCTTCAATACTCAATCGTCAGTCCTCAGTCCTCAATCCTCAATCCTCAATCCTCGTACCTCAAACCTCAATCCTCAACCCTCAGTCCTCATCCTGAATCCACAACCCTCAATCCTCAGTCCTCAATATTCAATCTTCAATCCTCAATACTCAATCCTCAATCTTCAATCCTCAATACTCAATCTTCAATCCTCAATACTCTATCCTCAATCTTCAATCCTCAATCTTCAATCCTCAATACTCAATCTTCAATCCTCAATCCTCAATCCTCAATCCTCAATCCTCATTCTTCAATCTTCAATACACAATCCTCAATCTTCAATCCTCAATCCTCAATCCTCAATCCTTAATCCTCAATCCTCATTCTTCAATCCTCAATACCCAATCCTCAATCTTCAATCCTCAATCCTCATTCTTCAATTCTCCATACCCAATCCTCAATCTTCCACCCTCAATCCTCTATCCTCAATCCTCAATCCTCAATCCTAATTCTTCAATCCTCAATACCCAATCCACAACCTTCAATCCTCAATGCTCAATCCTCAATCATCAATCCTCAATCTTCAATACTCATTCCTCAATCCTCAATCCCCAATCCTCAATCTTCAACCATCAATCCTCATTGTCCAACACTGAATCCTCAATCCTCAATCCTCAATCCTCAATCTTCAATCTTCAATCCTCAATCGTCAATATTCAGTCCTCAATACTCAATCTTCAATTCTCAATCTTCAATCCTCAGTCCTCAATACTCAATCCTCAGTACTCAATCCTGAACTCTCAATCTTCAATCCTCAATACTCAATCTTCAATCCTCTATCCTCAATCCTCAATCCTCAATCCTCATTCTTCAATCCTCAATACCCAATCCTCAATCTTCAATCCTCAATCCTCAATCCTCAATCCTCAATCCTCAATCCTCAATCCTCATTCTTCAATCCTCAATACCCATTCCTCAATCTTCAATCCTCAATCCTCAATCCTCAATCCTCAATCCTCAATCCTCAGTCCTCAGTCCTCAAACCTCAATCCTCAACCCTCAGCCCTCATCCTCAATCCTCAATCCTCAATCCTCAATCCTCAGCCCTCAGTCCTCAAACCTCAATGCTCAATCCTCAATCCCCAATCCTCAATCCTCAATCCTCAATCATCAATCCTCAATCTTCAATACTCATTCCTCAATCCTGAATCCTCAATCTTCAATCCTCAATACTCAATTTTCAATCCTCAATCCTCAATCCTCAATCCTCAGTCCTCAATCCTCAATCCTGAACCCTCAATCTTCAATCCTCAATACTCAATCTGCAATCCTCAATCCTCAATCCTCAATCCTCAATCCTCATTCTTCAATCCTCAATACCCAATCCTCAATCTTCATCCCTCAGTCCTCAATCATCAATTCTCAATCCTCAATCCTCAGGCCTCAAACATCAATATTCAACCCTCAGTCCTCGTTCTCAATCCGCAACCCTCAATCCTCGTTACTCAAACCTCAATCCTCAACCCTCAGTCCTCATCCTCAATTCGCAATTAGCAATCCTCAATCCTCAATCCTCAATCTTCAATCCCCAAAAATCAATCTCCAATCCTGGATCCTCAATCCTCAATCCTCAGTCCTTAATCCTCAATCTTCAATCCTCAATCGCCAGTCCTCAATCTTCAATCCTCTATGCTCAATCGTCAATCCTCAAGCCTCAGTCCTCAATCATCAATCCTGAATCCTCAAACCTCAATCCTAAACCGTCAGTCCTCGTCCTCAATCCTCAACCCTCAATCCTCAATCCTCATTCTTCAATCCTCAATACCCAATCCTCAATCTTCAATCCTGAATCCTCAATCTTCAATCCTGAATACTCAATCTTCAATCCCCAATCCTCAATCCTCAATCCTCAATCCTCAATCCTCAATCCTGAATCCTCAATCTTCAATCCTCAATACTCAATCTGCAATCCTCAATCCTCAATCCTCAATCCTCAATCATCATTCTTCAATCCTCAATACCCAATCCTCAATCTTCAACCCTCAGTCCTCAATCATCAATTCTCAATCCTCAATCCTCAATCTTCAGGCCTCAAACATCAATATTCAACCCTCAGTCCACGTTCTCAATCCACAACCCTCAATCCTCAAACCTCAATCCTCAACCGTCAGTCCTCGTCCTCAATCCTCAACCCTCAATCCTCAATCCTCAATCTTCAACCTTCAATACTCAATCTTCAATCCTCAATACTCAATCTGCAATCCTCAATCCTCAATCCTCAATCCTCAATCCTCATTCTTCAATCCTCAATACCCAATCCTCAATCTTCAATCCTCAATCCTCAATCATCAATTCTCAATCCTCAATCCTCAATCCTCAGACCTCAAACATCAATATTCAACGCTCAGTCCTCGTCCTCAAGCCACAACCCTCAATACTCAATCCTCAATCCTCAATTTTCAATCCTCAATACCCAATCTTCAATCCTCAATCCTCAATCCTCAATCCTCAATCCTCAATCCTCAATCCTCAATCCTGAATCCTCAATCTTCAATCCTCAATACTCAATCTGCAATCCTCAACCCTCAATCCTCAATCCTCAATCCTCAATCCTCAATTTTCAATCCTCAATACCCAATCTTCAATCCTCAATCCTCAATCCTCAATCCTCAACCCTCAATCCTCAATCCTCAATCCTGAATCCTCAATCTTCAATCCTCAATACTCAATCTGCAATCCTCAACCCTCAATCCTCAATCCTCAATCCTCATTCCTCAGTCCTCAATACCCATTCCTCAATCTTCAATCCTCAATCCTCAATCCTCAACCCTCAATCCTCAATCCTCAATCCTCAATCCTCAATTTTCAATCCTCAATACCCAATCTTCAATCCTCAATCCTCAATCCTCAATCCTCAATCCTCAATCCTCAATACTCAATCCTGAATCCTCAATCTTCAATCCTCAATCCTCAATCTTCAATCCTCAATACTCAATCTTCAATCCTCAATCCTCAATCCTCAATCCTCATTCTTCAATCTTCAATCCTCAGTCCTCAATACTCAATCCTCAGTACTCAATCCTCAACCCTCAATCTTCAATCCTCAATACTCAATCTTCAATCCTCACTCCTCAATCCTCAATCCTCAATCCTCATTCTTCAATCCTCAATACCCTACCCTCAATCTTCAATCCTCAATCCTCAATCCTCAATCCTCAATCCTCAATCCTCATTCTTCAATCCTCAATACCCAATCCTCAATCTTCAATCCTCAATCCTCAATCCTCAAACCTCAATCCTCAATCCTCAGTCCTCAGTCCTCAAACCTCAATCCTCAACCCTCAGCCCTCATCCTCAATCCTCAATCCTCAATCCTCAATCCTCAGCCCTCAGTCCTCAAACCTCAATGCTCCATCCTCAATACCCAATCCTCAATCCTCAATCCTCAATCATCAATCCTCAATCCTCAATCCTCAGCCCTCAGTCCTCAAACCTCAATGCTCAATCCTCAATTCCCAATCCTCAATCCTCAATCCTCAATCATCAATCCTCAATCATCAGTACTCATTCCTCAATCCTGAATCCTCAATCTTCAATCCTGAATACTCAATCTTCAATCCTCAATCCTCAATCCTCAATCCTCAATCCTCAATCCTCAATCCTGAATCCTCAATCTTCAATCCTCAATACTCAATCCTCAATCCTCAATCCTCAATCTTCAATCCTCAATACTCAATCTTCAATCCTCAATCCTCAATCCTCAATCCTCAATCCTCATTCTTCAATCTTCAATCCTCAGTCCTCAATACTCAATCCTGAATCCTCAATCTTCAATCCTCAATACTCAATCTGCAATCCTCAATCCTCAATCCTCAATCCTCAATCCTCAATCCTCATTCTTCAATCCTCAATACCCAATCCTCAATCTTCAACCCTCAGTCCTCAATCATCAATTCTCAATCCTCAATCCTCAATCTTCAGGCCTCAAACATCAATATTCAACCCTCAGTCCACGTTCTCAATCCACGACCCTCAATCCTCAATCCTCAATCTTCAACCTTCAATACTCAATCTTCAATCCTCAATACTCAATCTGCTATCCTCAATCCTCAATCCTCAATCCTCAATCCTCATTCTTCAATCCTCAATACCCAATCCTCAATCTTCAATCCTCAATCCTCAATCATCAATTCTCAATCCTCACTCCTCAATCCTCAGACCTCAAACATCAATATTCAACCCTCAGTCCTCGTCCTCAATCCACAACCCTCAATACTCAATCCTCAGCCTTCAATCATCAATACTCAATCTTCAATCCTCAATCCTCAATCCTCAATACTCAATCCTCAATCCTCAAACCTCAATCATCAATCCTCAATCCTCAATCCTCAATCCTCAGTCTTCAATCCTCAATACTCAATCCTCAATCCTCAATCATCAATTCTCAATTCTCGATCCTCAATATTCAATCATCAATACTCAATCTTCAATCCTCAATCCCCAATCCTCAATCTTCAATGCTCAATCCTCAATCCTCAATCCTCAATCCTCAATCCTCAATCCTCAATTTTCAATCCTCAATACCCAATCTTCAATCCTCAATCCTCAATCCTCAATCCTCAATCCTCAATCCTCAATCCTGAATCCTCAATCTTCAATCCTCAATACTCAATCTGCAATCCTCAATCCTCAATCCTCAATCCTCAATCCTCATTCTTCAGTCCTCAATACCCATTCCTCAATCTTCAATCCTCAATCCTCAATCCTCAATTCTCAATCCTCAATCCTTAATCCTCACACATCAAACATCAATATTCAACCCTCAGTCCTCGTCCTCAATCCACAACGCTCAATCCTCAGTCCTCAATATTCAATCTTCAATCCTCAATACTCAATCCTCAATCTTCAATCCTCTATACTCAATCTTCAATCCTCAATACTCAATCCTCAATCCTCAATCCTCAATCTTCAATCCTCAATACTCAATCTTCAATCCTCAATCCTCAATCCTCAATCCTCAATCCTCATTCTTCAATCTTCAATACCCAATCCTCAATCTTCAATCCTCAATCCTCAATCCTCAATCCTCAATCCTTAATCCTCATTCTTCAATCCTCAATACCCAATCCTCAATCTTGAATCCATAATCCTCATTCTTCAATTCTCCATACCCAATCCTCAATCTTCAACCCTCAATCCTCTATCCTCAATACTCAACTCACAATCCTAATTCTTCAATCCTCAATACCCAATCCTCAATCTTCAATCCTCAATCCTCAATCCTCAATCATGAATCCTCAATCTTCAATACTCATTCCTCAATCCTCAATCCCCAATCCTCAATCTTCAACCATCAATCCTCATTGTCCAACACTGAATCCTCAATCCTCAATCCTCAATCCTCAATCTTCAATCTTCAATCCTCAATCGTCAATATTCAGTCCTCAATACTCAATCTTCAATTCTCAATCTTCAATCCTCAGTCCTCAATACTCAATCCTCAGTACTCAATCCTGAACTCTCAATCTTCAGTCCTCAATACTCAATCTTCAATCCTCTATCCTCAATACTCAATCCTCAATCCTCATTCTTCAATCCTCAATACCCAATCCTCAATCTTCAATCCTCAATCCTCAATCCTCAATCCTCAATCCTCAATCCTCATTCTTCAATCCTCAATACCCATTCCTCAATCTTCAATCCTCAATCCTCAATCCTCAGTCCTCAGTCCTCAAACCTCAATCCTCAACCCTCAGCCCTCATCCTCAATCCTCAATCCTCAATCCTCAATCCTCAGCCCTCAGTCCTCAAACCTCAATGCTCAATCCTCAACACCGAATCCTCAATCCCCAATCCTCAATCATCAATCCTCAATCCTCAATCCTCAGCCCTCAGTCCTCAAACCTCAATGCTCAATCCTCAATCCCCAATCCTCAATCCTCAATCCTCAATCATCAATCCTCAATCTTCAATACTCATTCCTCAATGCTGAATCCTCAATCTTCAATCCTCTATACTCAATTTTCAATCCTCAATCCTCAATCCTCAGTCCTCAATCCTCAATCCTGAACCCTCAATCTTCAATCCTCAATACACAATCTGCAATCCTCAATCCTCAATCCTCAATCCTCAATCCTCATTCTTCAATCCTCAATACCCAATCCTCAATCTTCAATCCTCAATCCTCAATCCTCAATACTCAATCTTCAATCCTCAATCCTCAATCCTCAATCCTCAATCCTCATTCTTCAATCTTCAATACACAATCCTCAATCTTCAATCCTCAATCCTCAATCCTCAATCCTCAATCCTCAATCCTCATTCTTCAATCCTCAATACCCAATCCTCAATCTTCAATCCTCAATCCTCATTCTTCAATTCTCCATACCCAATCCTCAATCTTCCACCCTCAATCCTCTATCCTCAATCCTCAATCCTCAATCCTAATTCTTCAATCCTCAATACCCAATCCACAACCTTCAATCCTCAATGCTCAATCCTCAATCATCAATCCTCAATCTTCAATACTCATTCCTCAATCCTCAATCCCCAATCCTCAATCTTCAACCATCAATCCTCATTGTCCAACACTGAATCCTCAATCCTCAATCCTCAATCCTCAATCTTCAATCTTCAATCCTCAATCGTCAATATTCAGTCCTCAATACTCAATCTTCAATTCTCAATCTTCAATCCTCAGTCCTCAATACTCAATCCTCAGTACTCAATCCTGAACTCTCAATCTTCAATCCTCAATACTCAATCTTCAATCCTCTATCCTCAATCCTCAATCCTCAATCCTCATTCTTCAATCCTCAATACCCAATCCTCAATCTTCAATCCTCAATCCTCAATCCTCAATCCTCAATCCTCAATCCTCAATCCTCATTCTTCAATCCTCAATACCCATTCCTCAATCTTCAATCCTCAATCCTCAATCCTCAATCCTCAATCCTCAATCCTCAGTCCTCAGTCCTCAAACCTCAATCCTCAACCCTCAGCCCTCATCCTCAATCCTCAATCCTCAATCCTCAATCCTCAGCCCTCAGTCCTCAAACCTCAATGCTCAATCCTCAATCCCCAATCCTCAATCCTCAATCCTCAATCATCAATCCTCAATCTTCAATACTCATTCCTCAATCCTGAATCCTCAATCTTCAATCCTCAATACTCAATTTTCAATCCTCAATCCTCAATCCTCAATCCTCAGTCCTCAATCCTCAATCCTGAACCCTCAATCTTCAATCCTCAATACTCAATCTGCAATCCTCAATCCTCAATCCTCAATCCTCAATCCTCATTCTTCAATCCTCAATACCCAATCCTCAATCTTCATCCCTCAGTCCTCAATCATCAATTCTCAATCCTCAATCCTCAGGCCTCAAACATCAATATTCAACCCTCAGTCCTCGTTCTCAATCCGCAACCCTCAATCCTCGTTACTCAAACCTCAATCCTCAACCCTCAGTCCTCATCCTCAATTCGCAATTAGCAATCCTCAATCCTCAATCCTCAATCTTCAATCCCCAAAAATCAATCTCCAATCCTGGATCCTCAATCCTCAATCCTCAGTCCTTAATCCTCAATCTTCAATCCTCAATCGCCAGTCCTCAATCTTCAATCCTCTATGCTCAATCGTCAATCCTCAAGCCTCAGTCCTCAATCATCAATCCTGAATTCTCAAACTTCAATCCTAAACCGTCAGTCCTCGTCCTCAATCCTCAACCCTCAATCCTCAATCCCCAATCCTCAATCCTCAATCCTCAATCCTCAATCCTCAATCCTCATTCTTCAATCCTCAATACCCAATCCTCAATCTTCTACCCTCAGTCCTCAATCATCAATTCTCAATCCTCAATCCTCAATCCTCAGGCCTCAAACATCAATATTCAACCCTCAGTCCTCGTTCTCAATCCACAACCCTCAATCCTCAAACCTCAATCCTCAATCCTCAATCCTCGTACCTCAAACCTCAATCCTCAACCCTCAGTCCTCATCCTCAATTCTCAATTCTCAATCCTCAATCCTCAATCCTCAATCTTCAACCCCAATAATCAATCTCCAATCCTAGATCCTCAATCCCCAATCCCCAATCCTTAATCGTCAATCTTCAATCCTCAATACTCAATCCTCAATCCTCAATACTCAATCCTCAATCCTCAATCCTCAATCCTCAATCCTCAATCTTCAATCCTCAATACTCAATCCTCAGTCTTCAATCATCAATATTCAATCTTCAATCCTCAATCCTCAATCCTCAATACTCAATCTTCAATCATCAATCCTCAATCCTCAATCCTCAGCCCTCAGTCCTCAAACCTCAATGCTCAATCCTCAATCCCCAATCCTCAATCCTCAATCCTCAATCATCAATCCTCAATCATCAATACTCATTCCTCAATCCTGAGTCCTCAATCTTCAATCCTGAATACTCAACCTTCAATCCTCAATCCTCAATCCTCAATCCTCAATCCTCAATCCTCAATCCTGAATCCTCAATCTTCGATCCTCAATACTCAATCTGCAATCCTCAATCCTCAATCCTCAATCCTCAATCCTCATTCTTCAATCCTCAATACCCAATCCTCAATACTTCAACCCTCAGTCCTCAATCATCAATTCTCAATCCTCAATCCTCAATCCTCAGACCTCAAACATCAATATTCAACCCTCAGTCCTCGTTCTCAATCCACAACCCTCAATCCTCAAACATCAATCCTCAACCGTCAGTCCTCGTCCTCAATCCTCAACCCTCAATCCCCAATCCTCAATCTTCAACCTTGAGTACTCAATCTTCAATCCTCAATACTCAATCCTCAATCCTCAGTCCTCAATCCTCAGTCATAAATCCTCAATCATCAATACTCAATCGTCAATCCTCAGTCCTCAATCCTCAATCCTCAATCCTCGTACCTCAAACCTCAATCCTCAACCCTCAGTCCTCATCCTCAATTCTCAATTCTCAATCCTCAATCCTCAATCCTCAATTTTCAACCCCAATAATCAATCTCCAATCCCAGATCCTCAATCCCCAATCCTCAATCCTTAATCCTCAATCTTCAATCCTCAATACTCAATCTTCAATCCTCAATCCTCAATACTCAATCCTCAATCCTCAGTCCTCAATCCTGAAACCTCAACCTTCAATCCTCAATACTCAATCTGCAATCCTCAATCCTCAATCCTCAATCCTCAATCCTCATTCTTCAATCCTCAATACCCAATCCTCAATCTTCAATCCTCAATCCTCAATCATCAATTCTCAATCCTCAATCCTCAATCCTCAGACCTCAAACATCAATATTCAACCCTCAGTCCTCGTCCTCAATCCACAACCCTCAATACTCAATCCTCAGTCGTCAATCATCAACATTCAATCTTCAATCCTCAATCCTCAATCCTCAATACTCAATCCTCAATCCTCAAACCTCAATCATCAATCCTCAATCCTCAATCCTCAATCCTCAGTCTTCAATCCTCAATACTCAATCCTCAATCCTCAATCATCAATTCTCAATTCTCAATCCTCAATATTCAATCATCAATACTCAATCTTCAATCCTCAATCCCCAATCCTCAGCCTTCAATGCTCAATCCTCAATCCTCAATCCTCAATCCTCAATCCTCAATCCTCAATTTTCAATCCTCAATACCCAATCTTCAATCCTCAATCCTCAATCCTCAATCCTCAATCCTCAATCCTCAATCCTCAATCCTGAATCCTCAATCTTCAATCCTCAATACTCAATCTGCAATCCTCAACCCTCAATCCTCAATCCTCAATCCTCATTCCTCAGTCCTCAATACCCATTCCTCAATCTTCAATCCTCAATCCTCAATCCTCAATTCTCAATCCTCAATCCTTAATCCTCACACCTCAAACATCAATATTCAACCCTCAGTCCTCGTCCTCAATCCACAACCCTCAATCCTCAGTCCTCAATATTCAATCTTCAATCCTCAATACTCAATCCTCAATCTTCAATCCTCAATACTCAATCTTCAATCCTCAATACTCAATCCTCAATCCTCAATCCTCAATCTTCAATCCTCAATACTCAATCTTCAATCCTCAATCCTCAATCCTCAATCCTCATTCTTCAATCTTCAATCCCCAGTCCTCAATACTCAATCCTCAGTACTCAATCCTCAACCCTCAATCTTCAATCCTCAATACTCAATCTTCAGTCCTCAGTCCTCAAACCTCAATCCTCAACCCTCAGCCCTCATCCTCAATCCTCAATCCTCAATCCTCAATCCTCAGCCCTCAGTCCTCAAACCTCAATGCTCCATCCTCAATACCCAATCCTCAATCCTCAATCCTCAATCATCAATCCTCAATCCTCAATCCTCAGCCCTCAGTCCTCAAACCTCAATGCTCAATCCTCAATTCCCAATCCTCAATCCTCAATCCTCAATCCTCAATCCTCAATCCTCAATCCTCATTCTTCAATCCTCAATACCCAATCCTCAATCTTCAATCCTGAATCCTCAATCTTCAATCCTGAATACTCAATCTTCAATCCTCAATCCTCAATCCTCAATCCTCAATCCTCAATCCTCAATCCTGAATCCTCAATCTTCAATCCTCAATACTCAATCTGCAATCCTCAATCCTCAATCCTCAATCCTCAATCATCATTCTTCAATCCTCAATACCCAATCCTCAATCTTCAACCCTCAGTCCTCAATCATCAATTCTCAATCCTCAATCCTCAATCTTCAGGCCTCAAACACCAATATTCAACCCTCAGTCCACGTTCTCAAACCACAACCCTCAATCCTCAAACCTCAATCCTCAACCGTCAGTCCTCGTCCTCAATCCTCAACCCTCAATCCTCAATCCTCAATCTTCAACCTTCAATACTCAATCTTCAATCCTCAATACTCAATCTGCAATCCTCAATCCTCAATCCTCAATCCTCAATCCTCATTCTTCAATCCTCAATACCCAATCCTCAATCTTCAATCCTCAATCCTCAATCATCAATTCTCAATCCTCAATCTTCAATCCTCAGAACTCAAACATCAATATTCAACCCTCAGTCCTCGTCCTCAATCCACAACCCTCAATACTCAATCCTCAATCCTCAATTTTCAATCCTCAATACCCAATCTTCAATCCTCAATCCTCAATCCTCAATCCTCAATACTCAATCCTCAATCCTCAATCCTGAATCCTCAATCTTCAATCCTCAATACTCAATCTGCAATCCTCAACCCTCAATCCTCAATCCTCAATCTTCAAACCTCAATCCTCATCCTCAATACTCAATCCTCAATCTTCAATCCTCAATACTCAACCTTCAATCCTCAATCCTCAATCCTCAATCCTCAATCCTCAATCTTCAATCCTCAATACTCAATCTTCAATCATCAATCCTCAATCCTCAATCCTCAGCCCTCAGTCCTCAAACCTCAATGCTCAATCCTCAATCCCCAATCCTCAATCCTCAATCCTCAATCATCAATCCTCAATCATCAATACTCATTCCTCAATCCTGAATCCTCAATCTTCAATCCTGAATACTCAACCTTCAATCCTCAATCCTCAATCCTCAATCCTCAATCCTCAATCCTCAATCCTGAATCCTCAATCTTCGATCCTCAATACTCAATCTGCAATCCTCAATCCTCAATCCTCAATCCTGAATCCTCATTCTTCAATCCTCAATACCCAATCCTCAATCTTCAACCCTCAGTCCTCAATCATCAATTCTCAATCCTCAATCCTCAATCCTCAGGCCTCAAACATCAATATTCAACCCTCAGTCCTCGTTCTCAATCCACAACCCTCAATCCTCAAACATCAATCCTCAACCGTCAGTCCTCGTCCTCAATCCTCAACCCTCAATCCCCAATCCTCAATCTTCAACCTTGAGTACTCAATCTTCAATCCTCAATACTCAATCCTCAATCCTCAGTCCTCAATCCTCAGTCATAAATCCTCAATCATCAATACTCAATCGTCAATCCTCAGTCCTCAATCCTCAATCCTCAATCCTCGTACCTCAAACCTCAATCCTCAACCCTCAGTCCTCATCCTCAATTCTCAATTCTCAATCCTCAATCCTCAATCCTCAATTTTCAACCCCAATAATCAATCTCCAATCCCAGATCCTCAATCCCCAATCCTCAATCCTTAATCCTCAATCTTCAATCCTCAATACTCAATCTTCAATCCTCAATCCTCAATACTCAATCCTCAATCCTCAGTCCTCAATCCTGAATCCTCAACCTTCAATCCTCAATACTCAATCTGCAATCCTCAATCCTCAATCCTCATTCTTCAATCCTCAATACCCAATCCTCAATCTTCAATCCTCAATCCTCAATCATCAATTCTCAATCCTCAATCCTCAATCCTCAGACCTCAAACATCAATATTCAACCCTCAGTCCTCGTCCTCAATCCACAACCCTCAATACTCAATCCTCAGTCTTCAATCATCAACATTCAATCTTCAATCCTCAATCCTCAATCCTCAATACTCAATCCTCAATCCTCAAACCTCAATCATCAATCCTCAATCCTCAATCCTCAATCCTCAGTCTTCAATCCTCAATACTCAATCCTCAATCCTCAATCATCAATTCTCAATTCTCAATCCTCAATATTCAATCATCAATACTCAATCTTCAATCCTCAATCCCCAATCCTCAGCCTTCAATGCTCAATCCTCAATCCTCAATCCTCAATCCTCAATCCTCAATCCTCAATTTTCAATCCTCAATACCCAATCTTCAATCCTCAATCCTCAATCCTCAATCCTCAATCCTCAATCCTCAATCCTCAATCCTGAATCCTCAATCTTCAATCCTCAATACTCAATCTGCAATCCTCAACCCTCAATCCTCAATCCTCAATCCTCATTCCTCAGTCCTCAATACCCATTCCTCAATCTTCAATCCTCAATCCTCAATCCTCAATTCTCAATCCTCAATCCTTAATCCTCACACCTCAAACATCAATATTCAACCCTCAGTCCTCGTCCTCAATCCACAACCCTCAATCCTCAGTCCTCAATATTCAATCTTCAATCCTCAATACTCAATCCTCAATCTTCAATCCTCAATACTCAATCTTCAATCCTCAATACTCAATCCTCAATCCTCAATCCTCAATCTTCAATCCTCAATACTCAATCTTCAATCCTCAATCCTCAATCCTCAATCCTCATTCTTCAATCTTCAATCCTCAGTCCTCAATACTCAATCCTCAGTACTCAATCCTCAACCCTCAATCTTCAATCCTCAATACTCAATCTTCAGTCCTCAGTCCTCAAACCTCAATCCTCAACCCTCAGCCCTCATCCTCAATCCTCAATCCTCAATCCTCAATCCTCAGCCCTCAGTCCTCAAACCTCAATGCTCCATCCTCAATACCCAATCCTCAATCCTCAATCCTCAATCATCAATCCTCAATCCTCAATCCTCAGCCCTCAGTCCTCAAACCTCAATGCTCAATCCTCAATTCCCAATCCTCAATCCTCAATCCTCAATCCTCAATCCTCAATCCTCAATCCTCATTCTTCAATCCTCAATACCCAATCCTCAATCTTCAATCCTGAATCCTCAATCTTCAATCCTGAATACTCAATCTTCAATCCTCAATCCTCAATCCTCAATCCTCAATCCTCAATCCTCAATCCTGAATCCTCAATCTTCAATCCTCAATACTCAATCTGCAATCCTCAATCCTCAATCCTCAATCCTCAATCATCATTCTTCAATCCTCAATACCCAATCCTCAATCTTCAACCCTCAGTCCTCAATCATCAATTCTCAATCCTCAATCCTCAATCTTCAGGCCTCAAACATCAATATTCAACCCTCAGTCCACGTTCTCAATCCACAACCCTCAATCCTCAAACCTCAATCCTCAACCGTCAGTCCTCGTCCTCAATCCTCAACCCTCAATCCTCAATCCTCAATCTTCAACCTTCAATACTCAATCTTCAATCCTCAATACTCAATCTGCAATCCTCAATCCTCAATCCTCAATCCTCAATCCTCATTCTTCAATCCTCAATACCCAATCCTCAATCTTCAATCCTCAATCCTCAATCATCAATTCTCAATCCTCAATCCTCAATTCTCAGACCTCAAACATCAATATTCAACCCTCAGTCCTCGTCCTCAATCCACAACCCTCAATACTCAATCCTCAATCCTCAATTTTCAATCCTCAATACCCAATCTTCAATCCTCAATCCTCAATCCTCAATCCTCAATCCTCAATCCTCAATCCTCAATCCTGAATCCTCAATCTTCAATCCTCAATACTCAATCTGCAATCCTCAACCCTCAATCCTCAATCCTCAATCCTCAATCCTCAATTTTCAATCCTCAATACCCAATCTTCAATCCTCAATCCTCAATCCTCAATCCTCAATCCTCAATCCTCAATCCTCAATCCTGAATCCTCAATCTTCAATCCTCAATACTCAATCTGCAATCCTCAACCCTCAATCCTCAATCCTCAATCCTCATTCCTCAGTCCTCAATACCCATTCCTCAATCTTCAATCCTCAATCCTCAATCCTCAACCCTCAATCCTCAATCCTCAATCCTCAATCCTCAATTTTCAATCCTCAATACCCAATCTTCAATCCTCAATCCTCAATCCTCAATCCTCAATCCTCAATCCTCAATCCTGAATCCTCAATCTTCAATCCTCAATCCTCAATCTTCAATCCTCAATACTCAATCTTCAATCCTCAATCCTCAATCCTCAATCCTCATTCTTCAATCTTCAATCCTCAGTCCTCAATACTCAATCCTCAGTACTCAATCCTCAACCCTCAATCTTCAATCCTCAATACTCAATCTTCAATCCTCACTCCTCAATCCTCAATCCTCAATCCTCATTCTTCAATCCTCAATACCCTATCCTCAATCTTCAATCCTCAATCCTCAATCCTCAATCCTCAATCCTCAATCCTCATTCTTCAATCCTCAATACCCAATCCTCAATCTTCAATCCTCAATCCTCAATCCTCAAACCTCAATCCTCAATCCTCAGCCCTCAGTCCTCAAACCTCAATCCTCAACCCTCAGCCCTCATCCTCAATCCTCAATCCTCAATCCTCAATCCTCAGCCCTCAGTCCTCAAACCTCAATGCTCCATCCTCAATACCCAATCCTCAATCCTCAATCCTCAATCATCAATCCTCAATCCTCAATCCTCAGCCCTCAGTCCTCAAACCTCAATGCTCAATCCTCAATTCCCAATCCTCAATCCTCAATCCTCAATCATCAATCCTCAATCATCAGTACTCATTCCTCAATCCTGAATCCTCAATCTTCAATCCTGAATACTCAATCTTCAATCCTCAATCCTCAATCCTCAATCCTCAATCCTCAATCCTCAATCCTGAATCCTCAATCTTCAATCCTCAATACTCAATCCTCAATCCTCAATCCTCAATCTTCAATCCTCAATACTCAATCTTCAATCCTCAATCCTCAATCCTCAATCCTCAATCCTCAATCCTCATTCTTCAATCTTCAATCCTCAGTCCTCAATACTCAATCCTGAATCCTCAATCTTCAATCCTCAATACTCAATCTGCAATCCTCAATCCTCAATCCTCAATCCTCAATCCTCATTCTTCAATCCTCAATACCCAATCCTCAATCTTCAACCCTCAGTCCTCAATCATCAATTCTCAATCCTCAATCCTCAATCTTCAGGCCTCAAACATCAATATTCAACCCTCAGTCCACGTTCTCAATCCACGACCCTCAATCCTCAATCCACAATCTTCAACCTTCAATACTCAATCTTCAATCCTCAATACTCAATCTGCTATCCTCAATCCTCAATCCTCAATCCTCAATCCTCATTCTTCAATCCTCAATACCCAATCCTCAATCTTCAATCCTCAATCCTCAATCATCAATTCTCAATCCTCACTCCTCAATCCTCAGACCTCAAACGTCAATATTCAACCCTCAGTCCTCGTCCTCAATCCACAACCCTCAATACTCAATCCTCAGCCTTCAATCATCAATATTCAATCTTCAATCCTCAATCCTCAATCCTCAATACTCAATCCTCAATCCTCAAACCTCAATCATCAATCCTCAATCCTCAATCCTCAATCCTCAGTCTTCAATCCTCAATACTCAATCCTCAATCCTCAATCATCAATTCTCAATTCTCGATCCTCAATATTCAATCATCAATACTCAATCTTCAATCCTCAATCCCCAATTCTCAATCTTCAATGCTCAATCCTCAATCCTCAATCCTCAATCCTCAATCCTCAATCCTCAATTTTCAATCCTCAATACCCAATCTTCAATCCTCAATCCTCAATCCTCAATCCTCAATCCTCAATCCTCAATCCTGAATCCTCAATCTTCAATCCTCAATACTCAATCTGCAATCCTCAATCCTCAATCCTCAATCCTCAATCCTCATTCTTCAGTCCTCAATACCCATTCCTCAATCTTCAATCCTCAATCCTCAATCCTCAATTCTCAATCCTCAATCCTTAATCCTCACACCTCAAACATCAATATTCAACCCTCAGTCCTCGTCCTCAATCCACAACGCTCAATCCTCAGTCCTCAATGTTCAATCTTCAATCCTCAATACTCAATCCTCAATCTTCAATCCTCAATACTCAATCTTCAATCCTCAATACTCAATCCTCAATCCTCAATCCTCAATCTTCAATCCTCAATACTCAATCTTCAATCCTCAATCCTCAATCCTCAATCCTCAATCCTCATTCTTCAATCTTCAATACCCAATCCTCAATCTTCAATCCTCAATCCTCAATCCTCAATCCTCAATCCTCAATCCTCATTCTTCAATCCTCAATACCCAATCCTCAATCTTCAATCCTCAATCCTCATTCTTCAATTCTCCATACCCAATCCTCAATCTTCAACCCTCAATCCTCTATCCTCAATACTCAACTCACAATCCTAATTCTTCAATCCTCAATACCCAATCCTCAATCTTCAATCCTCAATCCTCAATCCTCAATCATGAATCCTCAATCTTCAATACTCATTCCTCAATCCTCAATCCCCAATCCTCAATCTTCAACCATCAATCCTCATTGTCCAACACTGAATCCTCAATCCTCAATCCTCAATCCTCAATCTTCAATCTTCAATCCTCAATCGTCAATATTCAGTCCTCAATACTCAATCTTCAATTCTCAGTCTTCAATCCTCAGTCCTCAATACTCAATCCTCAGTACTCAATCCTGAACTCTCAATCTTCAGTCCTCAATACTCAATCTTCAATCCTCTATCCTCAATACTCAATCCTCAATCCTCATTCTTCAATCCTCAATACCCAATCCTCAATCTTCAATCCTCAATCCTCAATCCTCAATCCTCAATCCTCAATCCTCATTCTTCAATCCTCAATACCCATTCCTCAATCTTCAATCCTCAATCCTCAATCCTCAGTCCTCAGTCCTCAAACCTCAATCCTCAACCCTCAGCCCTCATCCTCAATCCTCAATCCTCAATCCTCAATCCTCAGCCCTCAGTCCTCAAACCTCAATGCTCAATCCTCAACACCGAATCCTCAATCCCCAATCCTCAATCATCAATCCTCAATCCTCAATCCTCAGCCCTCAGTCCTCAAACCTCAATGCTCAATCCTCAATCCCCAATCCTCAATCCTCAATCCTCAATCATCAATCCTCAATCTTCAATACTCATTCCTCAATGCTGAATCCTCAATCTTCAATCCTCAATACTCAATTTTCAATCCTCAATCCTCAATCCTCAGTCCTCAATCCTCAATCCTGAACCCTCAATCTTCAATCCTCAATACACAATCTGCAATCCTCAATCCTCAATCCTCAATCCTCAATCCTCATTCTTCAATACTCAATAACCAATCCTCAATCTTCAACCCTCAGTCCTCAATCATCAATTCTCAATCCTCAATCCTCAGGCCTCAAACATCAATATTCAACCCTCAGTCCTCGTTCTCAATCCACAACCCTCAATCCTCAAACCTCAATCCTCAACCGTCAGTCCTCGTCCTCAATCCTCAACCCTCAATCCTCAATCCTCAATCTTCAACCTTCAATACTCAATCTTCAATCCTCAATACTCAATCCTCAATCCTCAATCCTCAATCCTCAGTCATAAATCCTCACTCTTCAATACTCAATCGTCAGTCCTCAGTCCTCAATCCTCAATCCTCAATCCTCGTACCTCAAACCTCAATCCTCAACCCTCAGTCCTCATCCTCAATCCACAACCCTCAATCCTCAGTCCTCAATATTCAATCTTCAATCCTCAATACTCAATCCTCAATCTTCAATCCTCAATACTCAATCTTCAATCCTCAATACTCTATCCTCAATCCTCAATCCTCAATCTTCAATCCTCAATACTCAATCCTCAATCCTCAATCCTCAATCCTCAATCCTCAATCCTCATTCTTCAATCTTCAATACACAATCCTCAATCTTCAATCCTCAATCCTCAATCCTCAATCCTCAATCCTCAATCCTCATTCTTCAATCCTCAATACCCAATCCTCAATCTTCAATCCTCAATCCCCATTCTTCAATTCTCCATACCCAATCCTCAATCTTCCACCCTCAATCCTCTATCCTCAATCCTCAATCCTCAATCCTAATTCTTCAATCCTCAATACCCAATCCACAACCTTCAATCCTCAATGCTCAATCCTCAATCATCAATCCTCAATCTTCAATACTCATTCCTCAATCCTCAATCCCCAATCCTCAATCTTCAACCATCAATCCTCATTGTCCAACACTGAATCCTCAATCCTCAATCCTCAATCCTCAATCTTCAATCTTCAATCCTCAATCGTCAATATTCAGTCCTCAATACTCAATCTTCAATTCTCAATCTTCAATCCTCAGTCCTCAATACTCAATCCTCAGTACTCAATCCTGAACTCTCAATCTTCAATCCTCAATACTCAATCTTCAATCCTCTATCCTCAATCCTCAATCCTCAATCCTCATTCTTCAATCCTCAATACCCAATCCTCAATCTTCAATCCTCAATCCTCAATCCTCAATCCTCAATCCTCAATCCTCATTCTTCAATCCTCAATACCCATTCCTCAATCTTCAATCCTCAATCCTCAATCCTCAATCCTCAATCCTCAATCCTCAGTCCTCAGTCCTCAAACCTCAATCCTCAACCCTCAGCCCTCATCCTCAATCCTCAATCCTCAATCCTCAATCCTCAGCCCTCAGTCCTCAAACCTCAATGCTCAATCCTCAATCCCCAATCCTCAATCCTCAATCCTCAATCATCAATCCTCAATCTTCAATACTCATTCCTCAATCCTGAATCCTCAATCTTCAATCCTCAATACTCAATTTTCAATCCTCAATCCTCAATCCTCAATCCTCAGTCCTCAATCCTCAATCCTGAACCCTCAATCTTCAATCCTCAATACTCAATCTGCAATCCTCAATCCTCAATCCTCAATCCTCAATCCTCATTCTTCAATCCTCAATACCCAATCCTCAATCTTCATCCCTCAGTCCTCAATCATCAATTCTCAATCCTCAATCCTCAGGCCTCAAACATCAATATTCAACCCTCAGTCCTCGTTCTCAATCCGCAACCCTCAATCCTCGTTACTCAAACCTCAATCCTCAACCCTCAGTCCTCATCCTCAATTCGCAATTAGCAATCCTCAATCCTCAATCCTCAATCTTCAATCCCCAAAAATCAATCTCCAATCCTGGATCCTCAATCCTCAATCCTCAGTCCTTAATCCTCAATCTTCAATCCTCAATCGCCAGTCCTCAATCTTCAATCCTCTATGCTCAATCGTCAATCCTCAAGCCTCAGTCCTCAATCATCAATCCTGAATCCTCAAACCTCAATCCTAAACCGTCAGTCCTCGTCCTCAATCCTCAACCCTCAATCCTCAATCCCCAATCCTCAATCCTCAATCCTCAATCCTCAATCCTCAATCCTCATTCTTCAATCCTCAATACCCAATCCTCAATCTTCTACCCTCAGTCCTCAATCATCAATTCTCAATCCTCAATCCTCAATCCTCAGGCCTCAAACATCAATATTCAACCCTCAGTCCTCGTTCTCAATCCACAACCCTCAATCCTCAAACCTCAATCCTCAATCCTCAATCCTCGTACCTCAAACCTCAATCCTCAACCCTCAGTCCTCATCCTCAATTCTCAATTCTCAATCCTCAATCCTCAATCCTCAATCTTCAACCCCAATAATCAATCTCCAATCCTAGATCCTCAATCCCCAATCCCCAATCCTTAATCCTCAATCTTCAATCCTCAATACTCAATCCTCAATCCTCAATACTCAATCCTCAATCCTCAATCCTCAATCCTCAATCCTCAATCTTCAATCCTCAATACTCAATCCTCAGTCTTCAATCATCAATATTCAATCTTCAATCCTCAATCCTCAATCCTCAATACTCAATCCTCAATCCTCAAACCTCAATCATCAATCCTCAATCCTCAATCCTCAATTCTCAATCCTCAGTCTTCAATCCTCAATACTCAATCCTCAATCCTCAATCATCAATTCTCAATTCTCAATCCTCAATATTCAATCATCAATACTCAATCTTCAATCCTCAATCCCCAATCCTCAATCTTCAATGCTCAATCCTCAATCTTCAATCCTCAATCCTCTATCCTCAATCCTCAATTTTCAATCCTCAATACCCAATCCTCAATCTTCAATTCTCAATCCTCAATCCTCAATCATCAATCCTCAATCTTCAATACTCATTCCTCAATCCTCAATCCCCAATCCTCAATTATCAACCATCAATCCTCATTGTCCAACACTGAATCCTCAATCCTCAATCCTCAATCCTCAATCTTCAATCTTCAATCCTCAATCGTCAATATTCAGTCCTCAATACTCAATCTTCAATTCTCAATCTTCAATCCTCAGTCCTCAATACTCAATCCTCAGTACTCAATCCTGAACTCTCAATCTTCAATCCTCAATACTCAATCTTCAATCCTCTATCCTCAATCCTCAATCCTCAATCCTCATTCTTCAATCCTCAATACCCAATCCTCAATCTTCAATCCTCAATCCTCAATCCTCAATCCTCAATCCTCATTCTTCAATCCTCAATACCCATTCCTCAATCTTCAATCCTCAATCCTCAATCCTCAATCCTCAATCCTCAATCCTCAGTCCTCAGTCCTCAAACCTCAATCCTCAACCCTCAGCCCTCATCCTCAATCCTCAATCCTCAATCCTCAATCCTCAGCCCTCAGTCCTCAAACCTCAATGCTCAATCCTCAATACCGAATCCTCAATCCTCAATCCTCAATCATCAATCCTCAATCCTCAATCCTCAGCCCTCAGTCCTCAAACCTCAATGCTCAATCCTCAATCCCCGATCCTCAATCCTCAATCCTCAATCATCAATCCTCAATCTTCAATACTCATTCCTCAATCCTGAATCCTCAATCTTCAATCCTCAATACTCAATTTTCAATCCTCAATCCTCAATCCTCAGTCCTCAATCCTCAATCCTGAACCCTCAATCTTCAATCGTCAATACTCAATCTGCAATCCTCTATCCTCAATCCTCAATCCTCAATCCTCATTCTTCAATCCTCAATACCCAATCCTCAATCTTCAACCCTCAGTCCTCAATCATCAATTCTCAATCCTCAATCCTCAGGCCTCAAACATCAATATTCAACCCTCAGTCCTCGTTCTCAATCCACAACCCTCAATCCTCGTTACTCAAACCTCAATCGTCAACCCTCAGTCCTCATCCTCAATTCGCAATTAGCAATCCTCAATCCTCAATCCTCAATCTTCAATCCCCAAAAATCAATCTCCAATCCTGGATCCTCAATCCTCAATCCTCAGTCCTTAATCCTCAATCTTCAATCCTCAATCGCCAGTCCTCAATCTTCAATCCTCTATGCTCAATCGTCAATCCTCAAGCCTCAGTCCTCAATCATCAATCCTGAATCCTCAAATCTCAATCCTAAACCGTCAGTCCTCGTCCTCAATCCTCAACCCTCAATCCTCAATCCCCAATCCTCAATCCTCTATCCTCAATCCTCAATCCTCAATCCTCATTCTTCAATCCTCAATACCCAATCCTCAATCTTCAACCCTCAGTCCTCAATCATCAATTCTCAATCCTCAATCCTCAATCCTCAGGCCTCAAACATCAATATTCAACCCTCAGTCCTCGTTCTCAATCCACAACCCTCAATCCTCAAACCTCAATCCTCAACCGTCAGTCCTCGTCCTCAATCCTCAACCCTCAATCCTCAATCCTCAATCTTCAACCTTCAATACTCAATCTTCAATCCTCAATACTCAATCCTCAATCCTCAATCCTCAATCCTCAGTCATAAATCCTCACTCTTCAATACTCAATCGTCAGTCCTCAGTCCTCAATCCTCAATCCTCAATCCTCGTACCTCAAACCTCAATCCTCAACCCTCAGTCCTCATCCTCAATTCTCAATTCTCAATCCTCAATCCTCAATCCTCAATCTTCAACCCCAATAATCAATCTCCAATCCTAGATCCTCAATGCCCAATCCCCAATAATCAATCTCCAATCCTAGATCCTCAATGCCCAATCCCCAATCCTTAATCCTCAATCTTCAATCCTCAATACTCAATCCTCAATCCTCAATCCTCAATCCTCAATCCTCAATCCTCAATCCTCAATCCTCGATCTTCAATCCTCAATACTCAATCCTCAGTCTTCAATCATCAATATTCAATCTTCAATCCTCAATCCTCAATCCTCAATACTCAATCCTCAATCCTCAAACCTCAATCATCAATCCTCAATCCTCAATCCTCAATCCTCAGTCTTCAATCCTCAATACTCAATCCTCAATCCTCAATCATCAATTCTCAATTCTCAATCCTCAATATTCAATCATCAATACTCAATCTTCAATCCTCAATCCCAAATCCTCAATCTTCAATGCTCAATCCTCAATCCTCAATCCTCAATCCTCAATCCTCAATCCTCAATTTTCAATCCTCAATACCCAATCTTCAATCCTCAATCCTCAATCCTCAATCCTCAATCCTCAATCCTCAATCCTGAATCCTCAATCTTCAATCCTCAATACTCAATCTGCAATCCTCAATCCTCAATCCTCAATCCTCAATCCTCAATCCTCATTCTTCAGTCCTCAATACCCATTCCTCAATCTTCAATCCTCAATCCTCAATCCTCAATTCTCAATCCTCAATCCTTACTCCTCACACCTCAAACATCAATATTCAACCCTCAGTCCTCGTCCTCAATCCACAACCCTCAATCCTCAGTCCTCAATATTCAATCTTCAATCCTCAATACTCAATCCTCAATCTTCAATCCTCAATACTCAATCTTCAATCCTCAATACTCAATCCTCAATCCTCAATCCTCAATCTTCAATCCTCAATACTCAATCTTCAATCCTCAAACCTCAATCATCAATCCTCAATCCTCAATCCTCAATCCTCAGTCTTCAATCCTCAATACTCAATCCTCAATCCTCAATCATCAATTCTCAATTCTCGATCCTCAATATTCAATCATCAATACTCAATCTTCAATCCTCAATCCCCAATCCTCAATCTTCAATGCTCAATCCTCAATCCTCAATCCTCAATCCTCAATCCTCAATCCTCAATTTTCAATCCTCAATACCCAATCTTCAATCCTCAATCCTCAATCCTCAATCCTCAATCCTCAATCCTCAATCCTCAATCCTGAATCCTCAATCTTCAATCCTCAATACTCAATCTGCAATCCTCAATCCTCAATCCTCAATCCTCAATCCTCATTCTTCAGTCCTCAATACCCATTCCTCAATCTTCAATCCTCAATCCTCAATCCTCAATTCTCAATCCTCAATCCTTAATCCTCACACCTCAAACATCAATATTCAACCCTCAGTCCTCGTCCTCAATCCACAACGCTCAATCCTCAGTCCTCAATATTCAATCTTCAATCCTCAATACTCAATCCTCAATCTTCAATCCTCAATACTCAATCTTCAATCCTCAATACTCAATCCTCAATCCTCAATCCTCAATCTTCAATCCTCAATACTCAATCTTCAATCCTCAATCCTCAATCCTCAATCCTCAATCCTCATTCTTCAATCTTCAATACCCAATCCTCAATCTTCAATCCTCAATCCTCAATCCTCAATCCTCAATCCTCAATCCTCATTCTTCAATCCTCAATACCCAATCCTCAATCTTCAATCCTCAATCCTCATTCTTCAATTCTCCATACCCAATCCTCAATCTTCAACCCTCAATCCTCTATCCTCAATACTCAACTCACAATCCTAATTCTTCAATCCTCAATACCCAATCCTCAATCTTCAATCCTCAATCCTCAATCCTCAATCATGAATCCTCAATCTTCAATACTCATTCCTCAATCGTCAATCCCCAATCCTCAATCTTCAACCATCAATCCTCATTGTCCAACACTGAATCCTCAATCCTCAATCCTCAATCCTCAATCTTCAATCTTCAATCCTCAATCGTCAATATTCAGTCCTCAATACTCAATCTTCAATTCTCAGTCTTCAATCCTCAGTCCTCAATACTCAATCCTCAGTACTCAATCCTGAACTCTCAATCTTCAGTCCTCAATACTCAATCTTCAATCCTCTATCCTCAATACTCAATCCTCAATCCTCATTCTTCAATCCTCAATACCCAATCCTCAATCTTCAATCCTCAATCCTCAATCCTCAATCCTCAATCCTCAATCCTCATTCTTCAATCCTCAATACCCATTCCTCAATCTTCAATCCTCAATCCTCAATCCTCAGTCCTCAGTCCTCAAACCTCAATCCTCAACCCTCAGCCCTCATCCTCAATCCTCAATCCTCAATCCTCAATCCTCAGCCCTCAGTCCTCAAACCTCAATGCTCAATCCTCAACACCGAATCCTCAATCCCCAATCCTCAATCATCAATCCTCAATCCTCAATCCTCAGCCCTCAGTCCTCAAACCTCAATGCTCAATCCTCAATCCCCAATCCTCAATCCTCAATCCTCAATCATCAATCCTCAATCTTCAATACTCATTCCTCAATGCTGAATCCTCAATCTTCAATCCTCAATACTCAATTTTCAATCCTCAATCCTCAATCCTCAGTCCTCAATCCTCAATCCTGAACCCTCAATCTTCAATCCTCAATACACAATCTGCAATCCTCAATCCTCAATCCTCAATCCTCAATCCTCATTCTTCAATACTCAATAACCAATCCTCAATCTTCAACCCTCAGTCCTCAATCATCAATTCTCAATCCTCAATCCTCAGGCCTCAAACATCAATATTCAACCCTCAGTCCTCGTTCTCAATCCACAACCCTCAATCCTCGTTACTCAAACCTCAATCCTCAACCCTCAGTCCTCATCCTCAATTCGCAAATAGCAATACTCAATCCTCAATCCTCAATCTTCAATCCCCAAAAATCAATCTCCAATCCTGGATCCTCAATCCTCAATCCTCAGTCCTTAATCCTCAATCTTCAATCCTCAATCGCCAGTCCTCAATCTTCAATCCTCTATGCTCAATCGTCAATCCTCAAGCCTCAGTCCTCAATCATCAATCCTGAATCCTCAAACCTCAATCCTAAACCGTCAGTCCTCGTCCTCAATCCTCAACCCTCAATCCTCAATCCCCAATCCTCAATCCTCAATCCTCAATCCTCAATCCTCAATCCTCATTCTTCAATCCTCAATACCCAATCCTCAATCTTCAACCCTCAGTCCTCAATCATCAATTCTCAATCCTCAATCCTCAATCCTCAGGCCTCAAACATCAATATTCAACCCTCAGTCCTCGTTCTCAATCCACAACCCTCAATCCTCAAACCTCAATCCTCAACCGTCAGTCCTCGTCCTCAATCCTCAACCCTCAATCCTCAATCCTCAATCTTCAACCTTCAATACTCAATCTTCAATCCTCAATACTCAATCCTCAATCCTCAATCCTCAATCCTCAGTCATAAATCCTCACTCTTCAATACTCAATCGTCAGTCCTCAGTCCTCAATCCTCAATCCTCAATCCTCGTACCTCAAACCTCAATCCTCAACCCTCAGTCCTCATCCTCAATCCACAACCCTCAATCCTCAGTCCTCAATATTCAATCTTCAATCCTCAATACTCAATCCTCAATCTTCAATCCTCAATACTCAATCTTCAATCCTCAATACTCTATCCTCAATCCTCAATCCTCAATCTTCAATCCTCAATACTCAATCCTCAATCCTCAATCCTCAATCCTCAATCCTCAATCCTCATTCTTCAATCTTCAATACACAATCCTCAATCTTCAATCCTCAATCCTCAATCCTCAATCCTCAATCCTCAATCCTCATTCTTCAATCCTCAATACCCAATCCTCAATCTTCAATCCTCAATCCTCATTCTTCAATTCTCCATACCCAATCCTCAATCTTCCACCCTCAATCCTCTATCCTCAATCCTCAATCCTCAATCCTAATTCTTCAATCCTCAATACCCAATCCACAACCTTCAATCCTCAATGCTCAATCCTCAATCATCAATCCTCAATCTTCAATACTCATTCCTCAATCCTCAATCCCCAATCCTCAATCTTCAACCATCAATCCTCATTGTCCAACACTGAATCCTCAATCCTCAATCCTCAATCCTCAATCTTCAATCTTCAATCCTCAATCGTCAATATTCAGTCCTCAATACTCAATCTTCAATTCTCAATCTTCAATCCTCAGTCCTCAATACTCAATCCTCAGTACTCAATCCTGAACTCTCAATCTTCAATCCTCAATACTCAATCTTCAATCCTCTATCCTCAATCCTCAATCCTCAATCCTCATTCTTCAATCCTCAATACCCAATCCTCAATCTTCAATCCTCAATCCTCAATCCTCAATCCTCAATCCTCAATCCTCATTCTTCAATCCTCAATACCCATTCCTCAATCTTCAATCCTCAATCCTCAATCCTCAATCCTCAATCCTCAATCCTCAGTCCTCAGTCCTCAAACCTCAATCCTCAACCCTCAGCCCTCATCCTCAATCCTCAATCCTCAATCCTCAATCCTCAGCCCTCAGTCCTCAAACCTCAATGCTCAATCCTCAATCCCCAATCCTCAATCCTCAATCCTCAATCATCAATCCTCAATCTTCAATACTCATTCCTCAATCCTGAATCCTCAATCTTCAATCCTCAATACTCAATTTTCAATCCTCAATCCTCAATCCTCAATCCTCAGTCCTCAATCCTCAATCCTGAACCCTCAATCTTCAATCCTCAATACTCAATCTGCAATCCTCAATCCTCAATCCTCAATCCTCAATCCTCATTCTTCAATCCTCAATACCCAATCCTCAATCTTCATCCCTCAGTCCTCAATCATCAATTCTCAATCCTCAATCCTCAGGCCTCAAACATCAATATTCAACCCTCAGTCCTCGTTCTCAATCCGCAACCCTCAATCCTCGTTACTCAAACCTCAATCCTCAACCCTCAGTCCTCATCCTCAATTCGCAATTAGCAATCCTCAATCCTCAATCCTCAATCTTCAATCCCCAAAAATCAATCTCCAATCCTGGATCCTCAATCCTCAATCCTCAGTCCTTAATCCTCAATCTTCAATCCTCAATCGCCAGTCCTCAATCTTCAATCCTCTATGCTCAATCGTCAATCCTCAAGCCTCAGTCCTCAATCATCAATCCTGAATCCTCAAACCTCAATCCTAAACCGTCAGTCCTCGTCCTCAATCCTCAACCCTCAATCCTCAATCCCCAATCCTCAATCCTCAATCCTCAATCCTCAATCCTCAATCCTCATTCTTCAATCCTCAATACCCAATCCTCAATCTTCTACCCTCAGTCCTCAATCATCAATTCTCAATCCTCAATCCTCAATCCTCAGGCCTCAAACATCAATATTCAACCCTCAGTCCTCGTTCTCAATCCACAACCCTCAATCCTCAAACCTCAATCCTCAATCCTCAATCCTCGTACCTCAAACCTCAATCCTCAACCCTCAGTCCTCATCCTCAATTCTCAATTCTCAATCCTCAATCCTCAATCCTCAATCTTCAACCCCAATAATCAATCTCCAATCCTAGATCCTCAATCCCCAATCCCCAATCCTTAATCCTCAATCTTCAATCCTCAATACTCAATCCTCAATCCTCAATACTCAATCCTCAATCCTCAATCCTCAATCCTCAATCCTCAATCTTCAATCCTCAATACTCAATCCTCAGTCTTCAATCATCAATATTCAATCTTCAATCCTCAATCCTCAATCCTCAATACTCAATCCTCAATCCTCAAACCTCAATCATCAATCCTCAATCCTCAATCCTCAATTCTCAATCCTCAGTCTTCAATCCTCAATACTCAATCCTCAATCCTCAATCATCAATTCTCAATTCTCAATCCTCAATATTCAATCATCAATACTCAATCTTCAATCCTCAATCCCCAATCCTCAATCTTCAATGCTCAATCCTCAATCCTCAATCCTCAATCCTCTATCCTCAATCCTCAATTTTCAATCCTCAATACCCAATCCTCAATCTTCAATTCTCAATCCTCAATCCTCAATCATCAATCCTCAATCTTCAATACTCATTCCTCAATCCTCAATCCCCAATCCTCAATTATCAACCATCAATCCTCATTGTCCAACACTGAATCCTCAATCCTCAATCCTCAATCCTCAATCTTCAATCTTCAATCCTCAATCGTCAATATTCAGTCCTCAATACTCAATCTTCAATTCTCAATCTTCAATCCTCAGTCCTCAATACTCAATCCTCAGTACTCAATCCTGAACTCTCAATCTTCAATCCTCAATACTCAATCTTCAATCCTCTATCCTCAATCCTCAATCCTCAATCCTCATTCTTCAATCCTCAATACCCAATCCTCAATCTTCAATCCTCAATCCTCAATCCTCAATCCTCAATCCTCATTCTTCAATCCTCAATACCCATTCCTCAATCTTCAATCCTCAATCCTCAATCCTCAATCCTCAATCCTCAATCCTCAGTCCTCAGTCCTCAAACCTCAACCCTCAACCCTCAGCCCTCATCCTCAATCCTCAATCCTCAATCCTCAATCCTCAGCCCTCAGTCCTCAAACCTCAATGCTCAATCCTCAATACCGAATCCTCAATCCTCAATCCTCAATCATCAATCCTCAATCCTCAATCCTCAGCCCTCAGTCCTCAAACCTCAATGCTCAATCCTCAATCCCCGATCCTCAATCCTCAATCCTCAATCATCAATCCTCAATCTTCAATACTCATTCCTCAATCCTGAATCCTCAATCTTCAATCCTCAATCGCCAGTCCTCAATCTTCAATCCTCTATGCTCAATCGTCAATCCTCAAGCCTCAGTCCTCAATCATCAATCCTGAATCCTCAAATCTCAATCCTAAACCGTCAGTCCTCGTCCTCAATCCTCAACCCTCAATCCTCAATCCCCAATCCTCAATCCTCTATCCTCAATCCTCAATCCTCAATCCTCATTCTTCAATCCTCAATACCCAATCCTCAATCTTCAACCCTCAGTCCTCAATCATCAATTCTCAATCCTCAATCCTCAATCCTCAGGCCTCAAACATCAATATTCAACCCTCAGTCCTCGTTCTCAATCCACAACCCTCAATCCTCAAACCTCAATCCTCAACCGTCAGTCCTCGTCCTCAATCCTCAACCCTCAATCCTCAATCCTCAATCTTCAACCTTCAATACTCAATCTTCAATCCTCAATACTCAATCCTCAATCCTCAATCCTCAATCCTCAGTCATAAATCCTCACTCTTCAATACTCAATCGTCAGTCCTCAGTCCTCAATCCTCAATCCTCAATCCTCGTACCTCAAACCTCAATCCTCAACCCTCAGTCCTCATCCTCAATTCACAATTCTCAATCCTCAATCCTCAATCCTCAATCTTCAACCCCAATAATCAATCTCCAATCCTAGATCCTCAATGCCCAATCCCCAATAATCAATCTCCAATCCTAGATCCTCAATGCCCAATCCCCAATCCTTAATCCTCAATCTTCAATCCTCAATACTCAATCCTCAATCCTCAATCCTCAATCCTCAATCCTCAATCCTCAATCCTCAATCCTCAATCTTCAATCCTCAATACTCAATCCTCAGTCTTCAATCATCAATATTCAATCTTCAATCCTCAATCCTCAATCCTCAATACTCAATCCTCAATCCTCAAACCTCAATCATCAATCCTCAATCCTCAATCCTCAATCCTCAGTCTTCAATCCTCAATACTCAATCCTCAATCCTCAATCATCAATTCTCAATTCTCAATCCTCAATATTCAATCATCAATACTCAATCTTCAATCCTCAATCCCAAATCCTCAATCTTCAATGCTCAATCCTCAATCCTCAATCCTCAATCCTCAATCCTCAATCCTCAATTTTCAATCCTCAATACCCAATCTTCAATCCTCAATCCTCAATCCTCAATCCTCAATCCTCAATCCTCAATCCTGAATCCTCAATCTTCAATCCTCAATACTCAATCTGCAATCCTCAATCCTCAATCCTCAATCCTCAATCCTCAATCCTCATTCTTCAGTCCTCAATACCCATTCCTCAATCTTCAATCCTCAATCCTCAATCCTCAATCTTCAATCCTCAATACTCAATCTTCAATCCTCAATACTCAATCCTCAATCTTCAATCCTCAATCCTCAATCCTCAATCCTCATTCTTCAATCCTCAATACCCAATCCTCAATCTTCAATCCTCAATCCTCATTCTTCAATTCTCCATACCCAATCCTCAATCCTCAACCCTCAATCCTCTATCCTCAATCCTCAATCCTCAATCCTAATTCTTCAATCCTCAATACCCAATCCTCAACCTTCAATCCTCAATCCTCAATCCTCAATCCTCATTCTTCAATCCTCAATACCCAATCCTCAATCTTCAATCCTCAATCCTCATTCTTCAATTCTCCATACCCAATCCTCAATCCTCAACCCTCAATCCTCTATCCTCAATCCTCAATCCTCAATCCTAATTCTTCAATCCTCAATACCCAATCCTCAACCTTCAATCCTCAATGCTCAATCCTCAATCATCAATCCTCAATCTTCAATACTCATTCCTCAATCCTCAATCCCCAATCCTCAATCTTCAACCATCAATCCTCATTGTCCAACACTGAATCCTCAATCCCCAATCCTCAATCCTCAATCTTCAATCTTCAATCCTCAATCGCCAATATTCAGTCCTCAATACTCAATCTTCAATTCTCAATCTTCAATCCTCAGTCCTCAATACTCAATCGTCAGTACTCAATCCTGAACCCTCAACCTTCAATCCTCAATACTCAATCTTCAATCCTCTATCCTCAATCCTCAATCCTCAATCCTCATTCTTCAATCCTCAATACCCAATCCTCAATCTTCAATCCTCAATCCTCAATCCTCAATCCTCAATCCTCAATCCTCATTCTTCAATCCTCAATACCCATTCCTCAATCTTCAATCCTCAATCCTCAATCCTCAGTCCTCAGTCCTCAAACCTCAATCCTCAACCCTCAGCCCTCATCCTCAATCCTCAATCCTCAATCCTCAATCCTCAGCCCTCAGTCCTCAAACCTCAATGCTCAATCCTCAATACCGAATCCTCAATCCCCAATCCTCAATCATCAATCCTCAATCCTCAATCCTCAGCCCTCAGTCCTCAAACCTCAATTCTCAATCCTCAATCCCCAATCCACAATCCTCAATCCTCAATCATCAATCCTCAATCTTCAATACTCATTCCTCAATGCTGAATCCTCAATCTTCAATCCTCAATACTCAATTTTCAATCCTCAATCCTCAATCCTCAGTCCTCAATCCTCAATCCTGAACCCTCAATCTTCAATCCTCAATACTCAATCTGCAATCCTCAATCCTCAATCCTCAATCCTCAATCCTCATTCTTCAATCTTCAATAACCAATCCTCAATCTTCAACCCTCAATCCTCAATCCTCAATCCTCAATCCTGAACCCTCAATCTTCAATCCTCAATACTCAATCTGCAATCCGCAATCCTCAATCCTCAATCCTCAATCCTCATTCTTCAATCCTCAATACCCAATCCTCAATCTTCATCCCTCAGTCCTCAATCATCAATTCTCAATCCTCAATCCTCAGGCCTCAAACATCAATATTCAACCCTCAGTCCTCGTTCTCAATCCGCAACCCTCAATCCTCGTTACTCAAACCTCAATCCTCAACCCTCAGTCCTCATCCTCAATTCGCAATTAGCAATCCTCAATCCTCAATCCTCAATCTTCAATCCCCAAAAATCAATCTCCAATCCTGGATCCTCAATCCTCAATCCTCAGTCCTTAATCCTCAATCTTCAATCCTCAATCGCCAGTCCTCAATCTTCAATCCTCTATGCTCAATCGTCAATCCTCAAGCCTCAGTCCTCAATCATCAATCCTGAATCCTCAAACCTCAATCCTAAACCGTCAGTCCTCGTCCTCAATCCTCAACCCTCAATCCTCAATCCCCAATCCTCAATCCTCAATCCTCAATCCTCAATCCTCAATCCTCATCCTTCAATCCTCAATACCCAATCCTCAATCTTCTACCCTCAGTCCTCAATCATCAATTCTCAATCCTCAATCCTCAATCCTCAGGCCTGAAACATCATTATTCAACCCTCAGTCCACGTTCTCAATCCACAACCCTCAATCCTCAAACCTCAATCCTCAATCCACAATCCTCAATCCTCAGCCCTCAGTCCTCAAACCTCAATGCTCAATCCTCAATACCGAATCCTCAATCCTCAATCCTCAATCATCAATCCTCAATCCTCAATCCTCAGCCCTCAGTCCTCAAACCTCAATGCTCAATCCTCAATCCCCAATCCTCAATCCTCAATCCTCAATCATCAATCCTCAATCTTCAATACTCATTCCTCAATCCTGAATCCTCAATCTTCAATCCTCAATACTCAATTTTCAATCCTCAATCCTCAATCCTCAATCCTCAGTCCTCAATCCTCAATCCTGAACCCTCAATCTTCAATCCTCAATACTCAATCTGCAATCCGCAATCCTCAATCCTCAATCCTCAATCCTCATTCTTCAATCCTCAATACCCAATCCTCAATCTTCATCCCTCAGTCCTCAATCATCAATTCTCAATCCTCAATCCTCAGGCCTCAAACATCAATATTCAACCCTCAGTCCTCGTTCTCAATCCGCAACCCTCAATCCTCGTTACTCAAACCTCAATCCTCAACCCTCAGTCCTCATCCTCAATTCGCAATTAGCAATCCTCAATCCTCAATCCTCAATCTTCAATCCCCAAAAATCAATCTCCAATCCTGGATCCTCAATCCTCAATCCTCAGTCCTTAATCCTCAATCTTCAATCCTCAATCGCCAGTCCTCAATCTTCAATCCTCTATGCTCAATCGTCAATCCTCAAGCCTCAGTCCTCAATCATCAATCCTGAATCCTCAAACCTCAATCCTAAACCGTCAGTCCTCGTCCTCAATCCTCAACCCTCAATCCTCAATCCCCAATCCTCAATCCTCAATCCTCAATCCTCAATCCTCAATCCTCATTCTTCAATCCTCAATACCCAATCCTCAATCTTCTACCCTCAGTCCTCAATCATCAATTCTCAATCCTCAATCCTCAATCCTCAGGCCTGAAACATCATTATTCAACCCTCAGTCCACGTTCTCAATCCACAACCCTCAATCCTCAAACCTCAATCCTCAATCCTCAATCCTCGTACCTCAAACCTCAATCCTCAACCCTCAGTCCTCATCCTCAATTCTCAATTCTCAATCCTCAATCCTCAATCCTCAATCTTCAACCCCAATAATCAATCTCCAATCCTAGATCCTCAATCCCCAATCCCCAATCCTTAATCCTCAATCTTCAATCCTCAATACTCAATCCTCAATCCTCAATACTCAATCCTCAATCCTCAATCCTCAATCCTCAATCCTCAATCTTCAATCCTCAATACTCAATCCTCAGTCTTCAATCATCAATATTCAATCTTCAATCCTCAATTCTCAATCCTCAATACTCAATCCTCAATCCTCAAACCTCAATCATCAATCCTCAATCCTCAATCCTCAATTCTCAATCCTCAGTCTTCAATCCTCAATACTCAATCCTCAATCCTCAATCATCAATTCTCAATTCTCAATCCTCAATATTCAATCATCAATACTCAATCTTCAATCCTCAATCCCCAATCCTCAATCTTCAATGCTCAATCCTCAATCCTCAATCCTCAATCCTCTATCCTCAATCCTCAATTTTCAATCCTCAATACCCAATCCTCAATCTTCAATTCTCAATCCTCAATCCTCAATCATCAATCCTCAATCTTCAATACTCATTCCTCAATCCTCAATCCCCAATCCTCAATTATCAACCATCAATCCTCATTGTCCAACACTGAATCCTCAATCCTCAATCCTCAATCCTCAATCTTCAATCTTCAATCCTCAATCGTCAATATTCAGTCCTCAATACTCAATCTTCAATTCTCAATCTTCAATCCTCAGTCCTCAATACTCAATCCTCAGTACTCAATCCTGAACTCTCAATCTTCAATCCTCAATACTCAATCTTCAATCCTCTATCCTCAATCCTCAATCCTCAATCCTCATTCTTCAATCCTCAATACCCAATCCTCAATCTTCAATCCTCAATCCTCAATCCTCAATCCTCAATCCTCATTCTTCAATCCTCAATACCCATTCCTCAATCTTCAATCCTCAATCCTCAATCCTCAATCCTCAATCCTCAATCCTCAGTCCTCAGTCCTCAAACCTCAAACCTCAACCCTCAGCCCTCATCCACAATCCTCAATCCTCAATCCTCAATCCTCAGCCCTCAGTCCTCAAACCTCAATGCTCAATCCTCAATACCGAATCCTCAATCCTCAATCCTCAATCATCAATCCTCAATCCTCAATCCTCAGCCCTCAGTCCTCAAACCTCAATGCTCAATCCTCAATCCCCGATCCTCAATCCTCAATCCTCAATCATCAATCCTCAATCTTCAATACTCATTCCTCAATCCTGAATCCTCAATCTTCAATCCTCAATACTCAATTTTCAATCCTCAGTCCTCAATCCTCAGTCCTCAATCCTCAATCCTCAATCATCAATCCTGAATCCTCAAATCTCAATCCTAAACCGTCAGTCCTCGTCCTCAATCCTCAACCCTCAATCCTCAATCCCCAATCCTCAATCCTCAATCCTCAATCCTCAATCCTCAATCCTCATTCTTCAATCCTCAATACCCAATCCTCAATCTTCAACCCTCAGTCCTCAATCATCAATTCTCAATCCTCAATCCTCAATCCTCAGGCCTCAAACATCAATATTCAACCCTCAGTCCTCGTTCTCAATCCACAACCCTCAATCCTCAAACCTCAATCCTCAACCGTCAGTCCTCGTCCTCAATCCTCAACCCTCAATCCTCAATCCTCAATCTTCAACCTTCAATACTCAATCTTCAATCCTCAATACTCAATCCTCAATCCTCATCCTCAATCCTCAGTCATAAATCCTCACTCTTCAATACTCAATCGTCAGTCCTCAGTCCTCAATCCTCAATCCTCAATCCCCGTACCTCAAACCTCAATCCTCAACCCTCAGTCCTCATCCTCAATTCTCAATTCTCAATCCTCAATCCTCAATCCTCAATCCTCAATCCTCAATCCTCAATCTTCAATCCTCAATACTCAATCCTCAGTCTTCAATCATCAATATTCAATCTTCAATCCTCAATCCTCAATACTCAATACTCAATCCTCAATCCTCAAACCTCAATCATCAATCCTCAATCCTCAATCCTCAATCCTCAGTCTTCAATCCTCAATACTCAATCCTCAATACTCAATCTTCAATCCTCAATACCCAATCTTCAATCCTCAATCCTCAATCCTCAATCCTCAATCCTCAATCCTCAATCCTGAATCCTCAATCTTCAGTCCTCAATACTCAATCTGCAATCCTCAATCCTCAATCCTCAATCCTCAATCCTCAATCCTCATTCTTCAGTCCTCAATACCCATTCCTCAATCTTCAATCCTCAATCCTCAATCCTCAATTCTCAATCCTCAATCCTTACTCCTCACACCTCAAACATCAATATTCAACCCTCAGTCCTCGTCCTCAATCCACAACCCTCAATCCTCAGTCCTCAATATTCAATCTTCAATCCTCAATACTCAATCCTCAATCTTCAATCCTCAATACTCAATCTTCAATCCTCAATACTCAATCCTCAATCCTCAATCCTCAATCTTCAATCCTCAATACTCAATCTTCAATCCTCAATCCTCAATCCTCAATCCTCAATCCTCATTCTTCTATCTTCAATACCCAATCCTCAATCTTCAATCCTCAATCCTCAATCCTCAATCCTCATTCTTCAATCCTCAATACCCAATCCTCAATCTTCAATCCTCAATCCTCATTCTTCAATTCTCCATACCCAATCCTCAATCCTCAACCCTCAATCCTCTATCCTCAACCCTCAGCCCTCATCCTCAATCCTCAGTCCTCAATCCTCAATCCTCAGCCCTCAGTCCTCAAACCTCAATGCTCAATCCTCAATACCGAATCCTCAATCCTCAATCCTCAATCATCAATCCTCAATCCTCAATCCTCAGCCCTCAGTCCTCAAACCTCAATGCTCAATCCTCAATCCCCAATCCTCAATCCTCAATCCTCAATCATCAATCCTCAATCTTCAATACTCATTCCTCAATCCTGAATCCTCAATCTTCAATCCTCAATACTCAATTTTCAATCCTCAATCCTCAATCCTCAATCCTCAGTCCTCAATCCTCAATCCTGAACCCTCAATCTTCAATCCTCAATACTCAATCTGCAATCCTCAATCCTCAATCCTCAATCCTCAATCCTCATTATTCAATCCTCAATACCCAATCCTCAATCTTCATCCCTCAGTCCTCAATCATCAATTCTCAATCCTCAATCCTCAGGCCTCAAGCATCAATATTCAACCCTCAGTCCTCGTTCTCAATCCGCAACCCTCAATCCTCGTTACTCAAACCTCAATCCTCAACCCTCAGTCCTCATCCTCAATTCGCAATTAGCAATCCTCAATCCTCAATCCTCAATCTTCAATCCCCAAAAATCAATCTCCAATCCTGGATCCTCAATCCTCAATCCTCAGTCCTTAATCCTCAATCTTCAATCCTCAATCGCCAGTCCTCAATCTTCAATCCTCTATGCTCAATCGTCAATCCTCAAGCCTCAGTCCTCAATCATCAATCCTGAATCCTCAAACCTCAATCCTAAACCGTCAGTCCTCGTCCTCAATCCTCAACCCTCAATCCTCAATCCCCAATCCTCAATCCTCAATCCTCAATCCTCAATCCTCAATCCTCATTCTTCAATCCTCAATACCCAATCCTCAATCTTCTACCCTCAGTCCTCAATCATCAATTCTCAATCCTCAATCCTCAATCCTCAGGCCTGAAACATCATTATTCAACCCTCAGTCCACGTTCTCAATCCACAACCCTCAATCCTCAAACCTCAATCCTCAATCCTCAATCCTCGTACCTCAAACCTCAATCCTCAACCCTCAGTCCTCATCCTCAATTCTCAATTCTCAATCCTCAATCCTCAATCCTCAATCTTCAACCCCAATAATCAATCTCCAATCCCAGATCCTCAATCCCCAATCCCCAATCCTTAATCCTCAATCTTCAATCCTCAATACTCAATCCTCAATCCTCAATACTCAATCCTCAATCCTCAATCCTCAATCCTCAATCCTCAATCTTCAATCCTCAATACTCAATCCTCAGTCTTCAATCATCAATATTCAATCTTCAATCCTCAATTCTCAATCCTCAATACTCAATCCTCAATCCTCAAACCTCAATCATCAATCCTCAATCCTCAATCCTCAATTCTCAATCCTCAGTCTTCAATCCTCAATACTCAATCCTCAATCCTCAATCATCAATTCTCAATTCTCAATCCTCAATATTCAATCATCAATACTCAATCTTCAATCCTCAATCCCCAATCCTCAATCTTCAATGCTCAATCCTCAATCCTCAATCCTCAATCCTCTATCCTCAATCCTCAATTTTCAATCCTCAATACCCAATCCTCAATCTTCAATTCTCAATCCTCAATCCTCAATCATCAATCCTCAATCTTCAATACTCATTCCTCAATCCTCAATCCCTAATCCTCAATTATCAACCATCAATCCTCATTGTCCAACACTGAATCCTCAATCCTCAATCCTCAATCCTCAATCTTCAATCTTCAATCCTCAATCGTCAATATTCAGTCCTCAATACTCAATCTTCAATTCTCAATCTTCAATCCTCAGTCCTCAATACTCAATCCTCAGTACTCAATCCTGAACTCTCAATCTTCAATCCTCAATACTCAATCTTCAATCCTCTATCCTCAATCCTCAATCCTCAATCCTCATTCTTCAATCCTCAATACCCAATCCTCAATCTTCAATCCTCAATCCTCAATCCTCAATCCTCAATCCTCATTCTTCAATCCTCAATACCCATTCCTCAATCTTCAATCCTCAATCCTCAATCCTCAATCCTCAATCCTCAATCCTCAGTCCTCAGTCCTCAAACCTCAATCCTCAACCCTCAGCCCTCATCCACAATCCTCAATCCTCAATCCTCAATCCTCAGCCCTCAGTCCTCAAACCTCAATGCTCAATCCTCAATACCGAATCCTCAATCCTCAATCCTCAATCATCAATCCTCAATCCTCAATCCTCAGCCCTCAGTCCTCAAACCTCAATGCTCAATCCTCAATCCCCGATCCTCAATCCTCAATCCTCAATCATCAATCCTCAATCTTCAATACTCATTCCTCAATCCTGAATCCTCAATCTTCAATCCTCAATACTCAATTTTCAATCCTCAATCCTCAATCCTCAGTCCTCAATCCTCAATCCTCAATCATCAATCCTGAATCCTCAAATCTCAATCCTAAACCGTCAGTCCTCGTCCTCAATCCTCAACCCTCAATCCTCAATCCCCAATCCTCAATCCTCAATCCTCAATCCTCAATCCTCAATCCTCATTCTTCAATCCTCAATACCCAATCCTCAATCTTCAAACCTCAGTCCTCAATCATCAATTCTCAATCCTCAATCCTCAATCCTCAGGCCTCAAACATCAATATTCAACCCTCAGTCCTCGTTCTCAATCCACAACCCTCAATCCTCAAACCTCAATCCTCAACCGTCAGTCCTCGTCCTCAATCCTCAACCCTCAATCCTCAATCCTCAATCTTCAACCTTCAATACTCAATCTTCAATCCTCAATACTCAATCCTCAATCCTCATCCTCAATCCTCAGTCATAAATACTCACTCTTCAATACTCAATCATCAGTCCTCAGTCCTCAATCCTCAATCCTCAATCCCCGTACCTCAAACCTCAATCCTCAACCCTCAGTCCTCATCCTCAATTCTCAATTCTCAATCCTCAATCCTCAATCCTCAATCCTCAATCCTCAATCCTCAATCTTCAATCCTCAATACTCAATCCTCAGTCTTCAATCATCAATATTCAATCTTCAATCCTCAATCCTCAATCCTCAATACTCAATCCTCAATCCTCAAACCTCAATCATCAATCCTCAATCCTCAATCCTCAATCCTCAGTCTTCAATCCTCAATACTCAATCCTCAATACTCAATCATCAATTCTCAATTCTCAATCCTCAATATTCAATCATCAATACTCAATCTTCAATCCTCAATCCCCAATCCTCAATCTTCAATGCTCAATCCTCAATCCTCAATCCTCAATCCTCAATCCCCAATCCTCAATTTTCAATCCTCAATACCCAATCTTCAATCCTCAATCCTCAATCCTCAATCCTCAATCCTCAATCCTCAATCCTGAATCCTCAATCTTCAATCCTCAATACTCAATATGCAATCATCAATCCTCAATCCTCAATCCTCAATCCTCAATCCTCATTCTTCAGTCCTCAATACCCATTCCTCAATCTTCAATCCTCAATCCTCAATCCTCAATTCTCAATCCTCAATCCTTACTCCTCACACCTCAAACATCAATATTCAACCCTCAGTCCTCGTCCTCAATCCACAACCCTCAATCCTCAGTCCTCAATATTCAATCTTCAATCCTCAATACTCAATCCTCAATCTTCAATCCTCAATACTCAATCTTCAATCCTCAATACTCAATCCTCAATCCTCAATCCTCAATCTTCAATCCTCAATACTCAATCTTCAATACTCAATCCTCAATCCTCAATCCTCAATCCTCATTCTTCAATCTTCAATACCCAATCCTCAATCTTCAATCCTCAATCCTCAATCCTCAATCCTCATTCTTCAATCCTCAATACCCAATCCTCAATCTTCAATCCTCAATCCTCATTCTTCAATTCTCCATACCCAATCCTCAATCCTCAACCCTCAATCCTCTATCCTCAATCCTCAATCCTCAATCCTAATTCTTCAATCCTCAATACCCAATCCTCAACCTTCAATCCTCAATGCTCAATCCTCAATCATCAATCCTCAATCTTCAATACTCATTCCTCAATCCTCAATCCCCAATCCTCAATCTTCAACCGTCAATCCTCATTGTCCAACACTGAATCCTCAATCCCCAATCCTCAATCCTCAATCTTCAATCTTCAATCCTCAATCGCCAATATTCAGTCCTCAATACTCAATCTTCAATTCTCAATCTTCAATCCTCAGTCCTCAATACTCAATCGTCAGTACTCAATCCTGAACCCTCAACCTTCAATCCTCAATACTCAATCTTCAATCCTCTATCCTCAATCCTCAATCCTCAATCCTCATTCTTCAATCCTCAATACCCAATCCTCAATCTTCAATCCTCAATCCTCAATCCTCAATCCTCAATCCTCAATCCTCATTCTTCAATCCTCAATACCCATTCCTCAATCTTCAATCCTCAATCCTCAATCCTCAATCCTCAATCCTCAATCCTCAGTCCTCAGTCCTCAAACCTCAATCCTCAACCCTCAGTTCTCGTCCTCAATCCACAACCCTCAATCCTCGTTACTCAAACCTCAATCCTCAACCCTCAGTCCTCATCCTCAATTCGCAATTAGCAATCCTCAATCCTCAATCCTCAATCTTCAATCCCCAAAAATCAATCTCAAATCCTGGATCATCAATCCTCAATCCTCAGTCCTTAATCCTCAATCTTCAATCCTCAATCGCCAGTCCTCAATCTTCAATCCTCTATGCTCAATCGTCAATCCTCAAGCCTCAGTCCTCAATCATCAATCCTGAATCCTAAAACCTCAATCCTCAACCGTCAGTCCTCGTCCTCAATCCTCAACCCTCAATCCTCAATCCTCAATCCTCAATCCTCAATCCTCAATCCTCAATCCTCAATCCTCATTCTTCAATCCTCAATACCCAATCCTCAATCTTCAATCCTCAATCCTCAATCCTCAATCCTCAATCCTCAATCCTCAGTCCTCAGTCCTCAAACCTCAATCCTCAACCCTCAGCCCTCATGCTCAATCCTCAATCCTCAATCCTCAATCCTCAGCCCTCAGTCCTCAAACCTCAATGCTCCATCCTCAATACCCAATCCTCAATCCTCAATCCTCAAGCATCAATCCTCACTCCTCAATCCTCAGCCCTCGGTCCTCAAACCTCAATGCTCAATCCTCAATCCCCAATCCTCAATCCTCAATCCTCAATCATCAATCCTCAATCATCAATACTCATTCCTCAATCCTGAATCCTCAATCTTCAATCCTGAATACACAATCTTCAATCCTCAATCCTCAATCCTCAATCCTCAATCCTCAATCCTCAATCCTGAATCCTCAATCTTCGATCCTCAATACACAATCTGCAATCCTCAATCCTCAATCCTCAATCCTCAATCCTCATTCTTCAATCCTCAATACCCAATCCTCAATCTTCAACCCTCAGTCCTCAATCATCAATTCTCAATCCTCAATCCTCGATCCTCAGGCCTCAAATATCAATATTCAACCCTCAGTCCTCGTTCTCAATCCACAACCCTCAATCCTCAAACCTCAATCCTCAACCGTCAGTCCTCGTCCTCAATCCTCAACCCTCAATCCTCAATCCTCAATCTTCAATCCTCAATACTCAATCTTCAATCCTCAATCCTCAATCCTCAATCCTCAATCCTCAATCCTCATTCTTCCATCCTCAATCCTCAATCCTCAATACTCAATCCTCAATCCTCATTCTTCAATCCTCAATACCCAATCCTCAATCTTCAATCCTCAATCCTCAATCCTCAATCCTCAATCCTCAATCCTCATCCTTACATCCTCAATACCCAATCCTCAATCTTCAATCTTCAATCCTCAATACTCAATCTTCAATCCTCAACCCTCAATCCTCAATCCTCAATCCTCAATCTTCAATCCTCAATACTCAATCTTCAATACTCAATCGTCAATCATCAGTCCTCAATCCTCAATCCTCAATCCTCGTTCCTCAAACCTCAATCCTCAATCATCAATCCTCAATCAACAATTGTCAATTCTCAATCCTCAATCCTCAATCCTCAATCCTCATCCTTACATCCTCAATACCCAATCCTCAATCTTCAATCCTCGATACTCAATCCTGAATTCTCAATCCTCAATCCACAGTCCTCAACCATCAATCCTAAATCCTCAATGCTCAATAGAATATCCTGAATTCTCAGGATTCTATACTCAAACCACAATCCTCAACCCTCAGCCCCCATTCTCAATCCTCAATCCTCAATCCTCAATATTCAATCCCCAATACTCAATCTTCAATCCTCAATCCTCAATCCTCAATCCTCAATCCTCAATCATCAATCCTCAATCTTCAATACTCATTCCTCAATCCTGAATCCTCAATCTTCAATCCTCAATACTCAATTTTCAATCCTCAATCCTCAATCCTCAATCCTCAGTCCTCAATCCTCAATCCTGAACCCTCAATCTTCAATCCTCAATACTCAATCTGCAATCCTCAATCCTCAATCCTCAATCCTCAATCCTCATTATTCAATCCTCAATACCCAATCCTCAATCTTCATCCCTCAGTCCTCAATCATCAATTCTCAATCCTCAATCCTCAGGCCTCAAGCATCAATATTCAACCCTCAGTCCTCGTTCTCAATCCGCAACCCTCAATCCTCGTTACTCAAACCTCAATCCTCAACCCTCAGTCCTCATCCTCAATTCGCAATTAGCAATCCTCAATCCTCAATCCTCAATCTTCAATCCCCAAAAATCAATCTCCAATCCTGGATCCTCAATCCTCAATCCTCAGTCCTTAATCCTCAATCTTCAATCCTCAATCGCCAGTCCTCAATCTTCAATCCTCTATGCTCAATCGTCAATCCTCAAGCCTCAGTCCTCAATCATCAATCCTGAATCCTCAAACCTCAATCCTAAACCGTCAGTCCTCGTCCTCAATCCTCAACCCTCAATCCTCAATCCCCAATCCTCAATCCTCAATCCTCAATCCTCAATCCTCAATCCTCATTCTTCAATCCTCAATACCCAATCCTCAATCTTCTACCCTCAGTCCTCAATCATCAATTCTCAATCCTCAATCCTCAATCCTCAGGCCTGAAACATCATTATTCAACCCTCAGTCCACGTTCTCAATCCACAACCCTCAATCCTCAAACCTCAATCCTCAATCCTCAATCCTCGTACCTCAAACCTCAATCCTCAACCCTCAGTCCTCATCCTCAATTCTCAATTCTCAATCCTCAATCCTCAATCCTCAATCTTCAACCCCAATAATCAATCTCCAATCCCAGATCCTCAATCCCCAATCCCCAATCCTTAATCCTCAATCTTCAATCCTCAATACTCAATCCTCAATCCTCAATACTCAATCCTCAATCCTCAATCCTCAATCCTCAATCCTCAATCTTCAATCCTCAATACTCAATCCTCAGTCTTCAATCATCAATATTCAATCTTCAATCCTCAATTCTCAATCCTCAATACTCAATCCTCAATCCTCAAACCTCAATCATCAATCCTCAATCCTCAATCCTCAATTCTCAATCCTCAGTCTTCAATCCTCAATACTCAATCCTCAATCCTCAATCATCAATTCTCAATTCTCAATCCTCAATATTCAATCATCAATACTCAATCTTCAATCCTCAATCCCCAATCCTCAATCTTCAATGCTCAATCCTCAATCCTCAATCCTCAATCCTCTATCCTCAATCCTCAATTTTCAATCCTCAATACCCAATCCTCAATCTTCAATTCTCAATCCTCAATCCTCAATCATCAATCCTCAATCTTCAATACTCATTCCTCAATCCTCAATCCCTAATCCTCAATTATCAACCATCAATCCTCATTGTCCAACACTGAATCCTCAATCCTCAATCCTCAATCCTCAATCTTCAATCTTCAATCCTCAATCGTCAATATTCAGTCCTCAATACTCAATCTTCAATTCTCAATCTTCAATCCTCAGTCCTCAATACTCAATCCTCAGTACTCAATCCTGAACTCTCAATCTTCAATCCTCAATACTCAATCTTCAATCCTCTATCCTCAATCCTCAATCCTCAATCCTCATTCTTCAATCCTCAATACCCAATCCTCAATCTTCAATCCTCAATCCTCAATCCTCAATCCTCAATCCTCATTCTTCAATCCTCAATACCCATTCCTCAATCTTCAATCCTCAATCCTCAATCCTCAATCCTCAATCCTCAATCCTCAGTCCTCAGTCCTCAAACCTCAATCCTCAACCCTCAGCCCTCATCCACAATCCTCAATCCTCAATCCTCAATCCTCAGCCCTCAGTCCTCAAACCTCAATGCTCAATCCTCAATACCGAATCCTCAATCCTCAATCCTCAATCATCAATCCTCAATCCTCAATCCTCAGCCCTCAGTCCTCAAACCTCAATGCTCAATCCTCAATCCCCGATCCTCAATCCTCAATCCTCAATCATCAATCCTCAATCTTCAATACTCATTCCTCAATCCTGAATCCTCAATCTTCAATCCTCAATACTCAATTTTCAATCCTCAATCCTCAATCCTCAGTCCTCAATCCTCAATCCTCAATCATCAATCCTGAATCCTCAAATCTCAATCCTAAACCGTCAGTCCTCGTCCTCAATCCTCAACCCTCAATCCTCAATCCCCAATCCTCAATCCTCAATCCTCAATCCTCAATCCTCAATCCTCATTCTTCAATCCTCAATACCCAATCCTCAATCTTCAAACCTCAGTCCTCAATCATCAATTCTCAATCCTCAATCCTCAATCCTCAGGCCTCAAACATCAATATTCAACCCTCAGTCCTCGTTCTCAATCCACAACCCTCAATCCTCAAACCTCAATCCTCAACCGTCAGTCCTCGTCCTCAATCCTCAACCCTCAATCCTCAATCCTCAATCTTCAACCTTCAATACTCAATCTTCAATCCTCAATACTCAATCCTCAATCCTCATCCTCAATCCTCAGTCATAAATACTCACTCTTCAATACTCAATCATCAGTCCTCAGTCCTCAATCCTCAATCCTCAATCCCCGTACCTCAAACCTCAATCCTCAACCCTCAGTCCTCATCCTCAATTCTCAATTCTCAATCCTCAATCCTCAATCCTCAATCCTCAATCCTCAATCCTCAATCTTCAATCCTCAATACTCAATCCTCAGTCTTCAATCATCAATATTCAATCTTCAATCCTCAATCCTCAATCCTCAATACTCAATCCTCAATCCTCAAACCTCAATCATCAATCCTCAATCCTCAATCCTCAATCCTCAGTCTTCAATCCTCAATACTCAATCCTCAATACTCAATCATCAATTCTCAATTCTCAATCCTCAATATTCAATCATCAATACTCAATCTTCAATCCTCAATCCCCAATCCTCAATCTTCAATGCTCAATCCTCAATCCTCAATCCTCAATCCTCAATCCCCAATCCTCAATTTTCAATCCTCAATACCCAATCTTCAATCCTCAATCCTCAATCCTCAATCCTCAATCCTCAATCCTCAATCCTGAATCCTCAATCTTCAATCCTCAATACTCAATATGCAATCATCAATCCTCAATCCTCAATCCTCAATCCTCAATCCTCATTCTTCAGTCCTCAATACCCATTCCTCAATCTTCAATCCTCAATCCTCAATCCTCAATTCTCAATCCTCAATCCTTACTCCTCACACCTCAAACATCAATATTCAACCCTCAGTCCTCGTCCTCAATCCACAACCCTCAATCCTCAGTCCTCAATATTCAATCTTCAATCCTCAATACTCAATCCTCAATCTTCAATCCTCAATACTCAATCTTCAATCCTCAATACTCAATCCTCAATCCTCAATCCTCAATCTTCAATCCTCAATACTCAATCTTCAATACTCAATCCTCAATCCTCAATCCTCAATCCTCATTCTTCAATCTTCAATACCCAATCCTCAATCTTCAATCCTCAATCCTCAATCCTCAATCCTCATTCTTCAATCCTCAATACCCAATCCTCAATCTTCAATCCTCAATCCTCATTCTTCAATTCTCCATACCCAATCCTCAATCCTCAACCCTCAATCCTCTATCCTCAATCCTCAATCCTCAATCCTAATTCTTCAATCCTCAATACCCAATCCTCAACCTTCAATCCTCAATGCTCAATCCTCAATCATCAATCCTCAATCTTCAATACTCATTCCTCAATCCTCAATCCCCAATCCTCAATCTTCAACCGTCAATCCTCATTGTCCAACACTGAATCCTCAATCCCCAATCCTCAATCCTCAATCTTCAATCTTCAATCCTCAATCGCCAATATTCAGTCCTCAATACTCAATCTTCAATTCTCAATCTTCAATCCTCAGTCCTCAATACTCAATCGTCAGTACTCAATCCTGAACCCTCAACCTTCAATCCTCAATACTCAATCTTCAATCCTCTATCCTCAATCCTCAATCCTCAATCCTCATTCTTCAATCCTCAATACCCAATCCTCAATCTTCAATCCTCAATCCTCAATCCTCAATCCTCAATCCTCAATCCTCATTCTTCAATCCTCAATACCCATTCCTCAATCTTCAATCCTCAATCCTCAATCCTCAATCCTCAATCCTCAATCCTCAGTCCTCAGTCCTCAAACCTCAATCCTCAACCCTCAGTTCTCGTCCTCAATCCACAACCCTCAATCCTCGTTACTCAAACCTCAATCCTCAACCCTCAGTCCTCATCCTCAATTCGCAATTAGCAATCCTCAATCCTCAATCCTCAATCTTCAATCCCCAAAAATCAATCTCAAATCCTGGATCATCAATCCTCAATCCTCAGTCCTTAATCCTCAATCTTCAATCCTCAATCGCCAGTCCTCAATCTTCAATCCTCTATGCTCAATCGTCAATCCTCAAGCCTCAGTCCTCAATCATCAATCCTGAATCCTAAAACCTCAATCCTCAACCGTCAGTCCTCGTCCTCAATCCTCAACCCTCAATCCTCAATCCTCAATCCTCAATCCTCAATCCTCAATCCTCAATCCTCAATCCTCATTCTTCAATCCTCAATACCCAATCCTCAATCTTCAATCCTCAATCCTCAATCCTCAATCCTCAATCCTCAATCCTCAGTCCTCAGTCCTCAAACCTCAATCCTCAACCCTCAGCCCTCATGCTCAATCCTCAATCCTCAATCCTCAATCCTCAGCCCTCAGTCCTCAAACCTCAATGCTCCATCCTCAATACCCAATCCTCAATCCTCAATCCTCAAGCATCAATCCTCACTCCTCAATCCTCAGCCCTCGGTCCTCAAACCTCAATGCTCAATCCTCAATCCCCAATCCTCAATCCTCAATCCTCAATCATCAATCCTCAATCATCAATACTCATTCCTCAATCCTGAATCCTCAATCTTCAATCCTGAATACACAATCTTCAATCCTCAATCCTCAATCCTCAATCCTCAATCCTCAATCCTCAATCCTGAATCCTCAATCTTCGATCCTCAATACACAATCTGCAATCCTCAATCCTCAATCCTCAATCCTCAATCCTCATTCTTCAATCCTCAATACCCAATCCTCAATCTTCAACCCTCAGTCCTCAATCATCAATTCTCAATCCTCAATCCTCGATCCTCAGGCCTCAAATATCAATATTCAACCCTCAGTCCTCGTTCTCAATCCACAACCCTCAATCCTCAAACCTCAATCCTCAACCGTCAGTCCTCGTCCTCAATCCTCAACCCTCAATCCTCAATCCTCAATCTTCAATCCTCAATACTCAATCTTCAATCCTCAATCCTCAATCCTCAATCCTCAATCCTCAATCCTCATTCTTCCATCCTCAATCCTCAATCCTCAATACTCAATCCTCAATCCTCATTCTTCAATCCTCAATACCCAATCCTCAATCTTCAATCCTCAATCCTCAATCCTCAATCCTCAATCCTCAATCCTCATCCTTACATCCTCAATACCCAATCCTCAATCTTCAATCTTCAATCCTCAATACTCAATCTTCAATCCTCAACCCTCAATCCTCAATCCTCAATCCTCAATCTTCAATCCTCAATACTCAATCTTCAATACTCAATCGTCAATCATCAGTCCTCAATCCTCAATCCTCAATCCTCGTTCCTCAAACCTCAATCCTCAATCATCAATCCTCAATCAACAATTGTCAATTCTCAATCCTCAATCCTCAATCCTCAATCCTCATCCTTACATCCTCAATACCCAATCCTCAATCTTCAATCCTCGATACTCAATCCTGAATTCTCAATCCTCAATCCACAGTCCTCAACCATCAATCCTAAATCCTCAATGCTCAATAGAATATCCTGAATTCTCAGGATTCTATACTCAAACCACAATCCTCAACCCTCAGCCCCCATTCTCAATCCTCAATCCTCAATCCTCAATATTCAATCCCCAATACTCAATCTTCAATCCTCAATCCTCAATCCTCAATCCTCAATCCTCAATCCTCAGTCATAAATCCTCAATCTTCAATACTCAATCGTCAATCCTCAGTCCTCAATCCTCAATCCTCAATCCTCGTTCCTCAAACATCAATCCTCAATCATCAATCCTCAATCTACAATTGTCAATTCTCAATCCTCAATCCTCAATCCTCATCCTTCAATCCTCAATACCCAATCCTCAATCTTCAATCCTCAATCCTCAATCATCAATTCTCAATCCTCAATCCTCAATCCTCAGACCTCAAACATCAATCATGAATAACCTATCTCCAATCCTACATACTCAATCCCCAATCCTCAATCCTTAATCCTCAATATTCAATCCTCAATCGCCAGTCCTCAATCTTCAATCCTCAATCCTCAATCCTCAATCCTCAATAATCAATCCTCAATCCTCAATCCTCATTCTTCAATCCTCAATACCCAAACCTGAATCTTCAATCCTCAATCCTCAATCCTGAATTCTCAATCATCAATCCTTAGTCCTCAGTCCCCAAACCTCAATCCTCAACCCTCAGCCCTCATCCTCAATCCTCAATTCTCAATCCTCAATCCTCAGCACTCAGTCCTCAAACCTCAATGAACAATCCTCAATCCCCAATCCTCAATCCTCAATCCTCAGTCATCAATCCTCAATCTTCAATACTCATTCCGCAATCCTGAATCATCAATCGTCAATCCTCAATACTCAATTTTCAACACTCAACCCTCAATCCTCAATCCTCAATCCTCCATTCTCAATCCTGAATCCTCAATCTTCAATCCTCAATACTCAATCTGCAATCCTCAATCCTCAATCCTCAATCCTCAATCCTCATTCTTCAATCCTCAATACCCAATCCACAATCTTCAACCCTCAATTCTCAATTGTCAATCCACAATATTCAATCATCAATACTCAATCTTCAATCCTCAACCTTCAATCCTCAATACTCAATCTTCAATCCTCAACCCTCAGTCTTCATCCTCAATTCTCAATTCTCAATCCTCAATCCTCAATCCTCAATCCTCAATCTTCAATCATGAATAATCAATCTCCAATCCTACATCCTCAATCCCCAATCCTCAATCCTTAATCCTCAATATTCTATCCTCAATCGCCAGTCCTCAACCTTCAATCCTCATTGCTCAATCCCCAATCATCAAGCCTCAGTCCTCGATCCTCAATCCTCAATCCTCAATCCTCAATCCTCAATCCTCAGTCCTCAGTCCTCAAACCTCAATCCTCAACCCTCAGCCCTCATCCTCAATCCTCAATCCTCAATCCTCAATCCTCAGCCCTCAGTCCTCAAACCTCAATGCTCAATCCTCAATACCCAATCCTCAATCCTCAATCCTCAATCATCAATCCTCAATCCTCAATCCTCAGCCCTCAGTCCTCAAACCTCAATGCTCAATCCTCAATCCCCAATCCTCAATCCTCAATCCTCAATCATCAATCCTCAATCTTCAATACTCATTCCTCAATACTGAATCCTCAATCTTCAATCCTCAATACTCAATTTTCAATCCTCAATCCTCAATCCTCAATCCTCTGTCCTCAATCCTCAATCCTGAATCCTCAATCTTCAATCCTCAATACTCAATCTGCAATTCTCCATCCTCAATCCTCAATCCTCAATCCTCATTCTTCAATCCTCAATACCCAATCCTCAATCTTCAACCCTCAGTCCTCAATCATCAATTCTCAATCCTCAATCCACAACCCTCAATCCTCAAACCTCAATCATCAACCGTCAGTCCTCGTCCTCAATCCTCAATCCTCAATCCTCGTTACTCAAACCTCAATCCTCAACCCTCAGTCCTCATCCTCAATTCGCAATTAGCAATCCTCAATCCTCAATCCTCAATCTTCAATCCCCAAAAATCAATCTCCAATCCTGGATCCTCAATCCTCAATCCTCAGTCCATAATCCTCAATCTTCAATCCTCAATCGCCAGTCCTCAATCTTCAATCCTCTATGCTCAATCGTCAATCCTCAAGCCTCAGTCCTCAATCATCAATCCTGAATCCTCAAACCTCAATCCTCAACCGTCAGTCCTCGTCCTCAATCCTCAACCCTCAATCCTCAATCCTCAATCCTCAATCCTCAATCCTCAATCCTCAATACACAATCTGCAATCCTCAATCCTCAATCCTCAATCCTCAATCCTCATTCTTCAATCCTCAATCCTCAATCCTCAATCCTCAATCCTCAATCCTCAATCCTGAATCCTCAATCTTCAATCCTCAATACTCAATCTGCAATCATCAATCCTCAATCCTCAATCCTCAATCCTCATTCTTCAATCCTCAATACCCAATCCTCAATCTTCAACCCTCAGTCCTCAATCATCAATTCTCAATCCTCAATCCTCAATCCTCAAGCCTCAAACATCAATATTCAACCCTCAGTCCTCGTTCTCAACCCACAACCCTCAATCCTCAAACCTCAATCCTCAACCGTCAGTCCTCGTCCACAATCCTCAACCCTCAATCCTCAATCCTCAACCTTCAACCCCAATAATCAATCTCCAATCCTAGATCCTCAATCCCCAATCCTCACTCCTTAATCCTCAATCTTCAATCCTCAATACTCAATCGTCAATCCTCAATCCTCAATCCTCAATCCTCAATCCTCAGTCCTCAAACCTGAATCCTCTACCTTCAATCCTCAATACTCAATCTGCAATCCTCAATCCTCAATCCTCAATCCTCATTCTTCAATCCTCAATACCCAATCCTCAATCTTCAATCCTCAATCCTCAATCATCAATTCTCAATCCTCAATCCTCAATCCTCAATCCTCAGACCTCAATCATCAATATTCAACCCTCAGTCCTCGTCCTCAATCCACAACCCTCAATACTCAATCCTCAGTCTTCAGTCATCAATATTCAATCTTCAATCCTCAATCCTCAATCCTCAATACTCAATCCTCAATCCTCAAACCTCAATCATCAATCCTCAATCCTCAATCCTCAATCCTCAGTCTTCAATCCTCAATACTCAATCCTCAATCCTCAATCTTCAATCCTCAATACTCAACCTTCAATCCTCAACCCTCAGTCTTCATCCTCAATTCTCAATTCTCAATCCTCAATCCTCAATCCTCAATCCTCAATCTTCAATCATGAATAATCAATCTCCAATCCTACATCCTCAATCCCCAATCCTCAATCCTTAATCCTCAATATTCTATCCTCAATCGCCAGTCCTCAATCTTCAATCCTCAATGCTCAATCCCCAATCATCAAGCCTCAGTCCTCGATCCTCAATCCTCAATCCTCAATACCTATTCCTCAATCTTCAATCCTCAATCCTCAATCCTCAATCCTCAATCCTCAATCCTCAGTCCTCAGTCCTCAAACCTCAATCCTCAACCCTCAGCCCTCATCCTCAATCCTCAATCCTCAATCCTCAATCCTCAGCCCTCAGTCCTCAAACCTCAATGCTCAATCCTCAATACCCAATCCTCAATCCTCAATCCTCAATCATCAACCCTCAATCCTCAATCCTCAGCCCTCAGTCCTCAAACCTCAATGCTCAATCCTCAATCCCCAATCCTCAATCCTCAATCCTCAATCATCAATCCTCAATCTTCAATACTCATTCCTCAATCCTGAATCCTCAATCTTCAATCCTCAATACTCAATTTTCAATCTTCAATCCTCAATCCTCAATCCTCTGTCCTCAATCCTCAATCCTGAATCCTCAATCATCAATCCCCAATACTCAATCTGCAATTCTCAATCCTCAATCCTCAATCCTCAATCCTCATTCTTCAATCCTCAATACCCAATCCTCAATCTTCAACCCTCAGTCCTCAATCATCAATTCTCAATCCTCAATCCTCAGGCCTCAAACATCAATATTCAACCCTCAGTCTTCGTTCTCAATCCACAACCCTCAATCCTCAAACCTCAATACTCAACCGTCAGTCCTCGTCCTCAATCCTCAATCCTCAATCCACGTTACTCAAACCTCAATCCTCAACCCTCAGTCCTCATCCTCAATTCGCAATTAGCAATCCTCAATCCTCAATCCTCAATCTTCAGTCCCCAAAAATCAATCTCCAATCCTGGATCCTCAATCCTCAATCCTCAGTCCTTAATCCTCAATCTTCAATCCTCAATCGCCAGTCCTCAATCTTCAATCCTCTATGCTCAGTCGTCAATCCTCAAGCCTCAGTCCTCAATCATCAATCCTGAATCCTCAAACCTCAATCCTCAACCGTCAGTCCTCGTCCTCAATCCTCAACCCTCAATCCTCAATCCTCAATCCTCAATCCTCAATCCTCAATCCTCAATCCTCAATCCTCAGCCTTCAATCCTCAATACTCAATCCTCAATCCTCGATCATCAATTCTCAATTCTCAATCCTCAATATTCAATCATCAATACTCAATCTTCAATCCTCAATCCCCAATCCTCAATCTTCAATGCTCAATCCTCAATCCTCAATCCTCAATCCTCAATCCTCAATCCTCAGTCTTCAATCCTCAATACTCAATCCTCAATCCTCGATCATCAATTCTCAATTCTCAATCCTCAATATTCAATCATCAATACTCAATCTTCAATCCTCAATCCCCAATCCTCAATCTTCAATGCTCAATCTTCAATCTTCAACCCTCAGTCCTCAATCATCAATTCTCAATCCTCAATCCTCAATCCTCAGGCCTCAAACATCAATATTCAACCCTCAGTCCTCGTTCTCAACCCACAACCCTCAATCCTCAAACCTCAATCCTCAACCGTCAGTCCTCGTCCTCAATCCTCAACCCTCAATCCTCAATCCTCAACCTTCAACCCCAATAATCAATCTCCAATCCTAGATCCTCAATCCCCAATCCTCAATCCTTAATCCTCAATCTTCAATCCTCAATACTCAATCTGCAATCCTCAATCCTCAATCCTCAATCCTCAATACTCAATCTTCAATCCTCAATCCTCAATCCTCAATCCTCAATCCTCATTCTTCAATCTTCAATACCCAATCCTCAATCTTCAAACCTCAATCCTCAATCCTCAATCCTCAATCCTCAATCCTCATTCTTCAATCCTCAATACCCAATCCTCAATCTTCAATCCTCAATCCTCATTCTTCAATTCTCCATACCCAATACTCTATCTTCAACCCTCAATCCTCTATCCTCAATCCTCAATTCTCAATCTTAATTCTTCAATCCTCAATACCCAAACCTCAATCTTCAATCCTCAATCCTCAATCATCAATTCTCAATCCTCAATCCTTAATCCACAGACCTCAAACATCAATATTCAACCATCAGTCCTCGTCCTCAATCCACAACCCTCAATCCTCAGTCCTCAATATTCAATCATCAATCCTCAATCTTCAAACCTCAGTCCTCATCCTCAATCATCAATCCTCATTCTTCAATCCTCAATACCCAATCCCCAATCTTCAGTCCTCAATCCTCAGTCCTCAATCCTCAATCCTCAATCCTCAGTCCTCAGTCCTCAAACCTCAATCCTCAACCCTCAGCCCTCATCCTCAATCCTCAATCCTCAATCCTCAATCCTCAGCCCTCAGTCCTCAAACCTCAATGCTCCATTCTCAATACCCAATCCTCAATCCTCAATCCTCAATCATCAATCCTCAATCCCCAATCCTCAGCCCTCAGTCCTCAAACCTCAATGCTCAATCCTCAATCCCCAATCCTCAATCCTCAATCCTCAATCATCAATCCTCGATCATCAATACTCATTCCTCAATCCTGAATCCTCAATCTTCAATCCTGAATACTCAATCTTCAATCCTCAATCCTCAATCCTCAATCCGCAATCCTCAATCCTCAATCCTGAGTCCTCAACCTTCAATCCTCAATACTCAATCTGCAATCCTCAATCCTCAATCCTCAATCCTCAATCCTCATTCTTCAATCCTCAATACCCAATCCTCAATCTTCAACCCTCAGTCCTCAATCATCAATTCTCAATCCTCAATCCTCAATCCTCAGGCCTCAAACATCAATATTCAACCCTCAGTCCTCGTTCTCAACCCACAACCCTCAATCCTCAAACCTCAATCCTCAACCGCCAGTCCTCGTCCTCAATCCTCAACCCTCAATCCTCAATCCTCAATCTTCAACCCCAATAATCAATCTCCAATCCTAGATCCTCAATCCCCAATCCTCAATCCTTAATCCTCAATCTTCAATCCTCAATACTCAATCTTCAATCCTCAATCCTCAATCCTCAATCCTCAATCCTCAGTCCTCAATCCTGAATCCTCTACCTTCAATCCTCAATACTCAATCTGCAATCCTCAATCCTCAATCCTCAATCCTCATTCTTCAATCCTCAATACCCAATACTCAATCTTCAATCCTCAATCCTCAAGCATCAATTCTCAATCCTCAATCCTCAATCCTCAGACCTCAAACATCAATATTCAACCCTCAGTCCTCGTCCTCAATCCACAACCCTCAATACTCAATCCTCAGTCTTCAATCATCAATATTCAATCTTCAATACTCAATCCTCAATCCTCAATACTCAATCCTCAATCCTCAAACCTCAATCATCAATCCTCAATCCTCAATCCTCAATCCTCAGTCTTCAATCCTCAATACTCAATCCTCAATCCTCAATCATCAATTCTCAATACTCAATCCTCAATATTCAATCATCAATACTCAATCTTCAATCCTCAATCCTCAATCCCCAATCCTCAATCTTCAATGCTCAATCCTCAATCCTCAATCCTCAATCCTCAATCCTCAATCCTCAATTTTCAATCCACAATACCCAATCTTCAATCCTCAATCCTCAATCCTCAATCCTCAATCCTGAATCCTCAATCTTCAATCCTCAATACTCAATCTGCAATCCTCAATCCTCAATCCTCAATCCTCAATCCTCATTCTTCAGTCCTCAATACCCATTCCTCAATCTTCAATCCTCAATCCTCAATCCTCAATTCTCAATGCTCAATCCTCAATCCTCAATCCTCAATCCTCAATTTTCAATCCTCAATACCCAATCTTCAATCCTCAATCCTCAATCCTCAATTCTCAATCCTCAATCCTTAATCCACAGACCTCAAACATCAATATTCAACCCTCAGTCCTCGTCCTCAATCCACAACCCTCAATCCTCAGTCCTCAATATTCAATCATCAATATTCAACCTTCAATCCTCAACCCTCAATCCTCAATCTTCAAACCTCAATCCTCATCCTCAATACTCAATCCTCAATCCTCAATCCTCAATCCTCAATCCTCATTCTTCAATCCTCAATCCTCAATCCTCAATACTCAATCCTCAATCCTCATTCTTCAATCCTCAATACCCAATCCTCAATCTTCAATCCTCAATCCTCAATCCTCAATCCTCAATCCTCAATCCTCATCCTTACATCCTCAATACCCAATCCTCAATCTTCAATCCTCGATCCTCAATCCTGAATTCTCAATCCTCAATCCACAGTCCTCAACCATCAATCCTAAATCCTCAATGCTCAATAGAATATCCTGAATTCTCAGGATTCTATACTCAAACCACAATCCTCAACCCTCAGCCCCCATTCTCAATCCTCAATCCTCAATCCTCAATATTCAATCCCCAATACTCAATCTTCAATCCTCAATCCTCAATCCTCAATCCTCAATCCTCAATCCTCAGTCATAAATCCTCAATCTTCAATACTCAATCGTCAATCCTCAGTCCTCAATCCTCAATCCTCAATCCTCGTTCCTCAAACATCAATCCTCAATCATCAATCCTCAATCTACAATTGTCAATTCTCAATCCTCAATCCTCAATCCTCATCCTTCAATCCTCAATACCCAATCCTCAATCTTCAATCCTCAATCCTCAATCATCAATTCTCAATCCTCAATCCTCAATCCTCAGACCTCAAACATCAATAATCAACCCTCAGTCCTCGTCCTCAATTCACAACCCTCAATACTCAATCCTCAATCTACAATCATCAATATTCAATCTTCAATCCTCAATCCTCAATCCTCAATCCCCAACCCTCAATCCTCAAACCTCAATCCTCAATCCTCAATCCTCAATCCTCAATCCTCAATCTTCAATCCTCAATACTCAATCCTCAATCCTCAATCATCAATCCTCAATTCTCAATCCTCAATATTCAATCATCAATACTCAACCTTCAATCCTCAATCTTCAATACTCAATACTCAAACTTCAATCCTCAACCCTCAGTCTTCATCCTCGATTCTCAATTCTCAATCCTCAATTCTCAATCCTCAAACCTCAATCCTCAATCATGAATAACCAATCTCCAATCCTACATACTCAATCCCCAATCCTCAATCCTTAATCCTCAATATTCAATCCTCAATCGCCAGTCCTCAATCTTCAATCCTCAATCCTCAATCCTCAATCCTCAATAATCAATCCTCAATCCTCAATCCTCATTCTTCAATCCTCAATACCCAAACCTGAATCTTCAATCCTCAATCCTCAATCCTGAATTCTCAATCATCAATCCTTAGTCCTCAGTCCCCAAACCTCAATCCTCAACCCTCAGCCCTCATCCTCAATCCTCAATTCTCAATCCTCAATCCTCAGCACTCAGTCCTCAAACCTCAATGCTCAATCCTCAATCCCCAATCCTCAATCCTCAATCCTCAGTCATCAATCCTCAATCTTCAATACTCATTCCGCAATCCTGAATCATCAATCGTCAATCCTCAATACTCAATTTTCAACACTCAACCCTCAATCCTCAATCCTCAATCCTCCATTCTCAATCCTGAATCCTCAATCTTCAATCCTCAATACTCAATCTGCAATCCTCAATCCTCAATCCTCAATCCTCAATCCTCATTCTTCAATCCTCAATACCCAATCCACAATCTTCAACCCTCAATTCTCAATTGTCAATCCACAATATTCAATCATCAATACTCAATCTTCAATCCTCAACCTTCAATCCTCAATACTCAATCTTCAATCCTCAACCCTCAGTCTTCATCCTCAATTCTCAATTCTCAATCCTCAATCCTCAATCCTCAATCCTCAATCTTCAATCATGAATAATCAATCTCCAATCCTACATCCTCAATCCCCAATCCTCAATCCTTAATCCTCAATATTCTATCCTCAATCGCCAGACCTCAACCTTCAATCCTCAATGCTCAATCCCCAATCATCAAGCCTCAGTCCTCGATCCTCAATCCTCAATCCTCAATCCTCAATCCTCAATCCTCAGTCCTCAGTCCTCAAACCTCAATCCTCAACCCTCAGCCCTCATCCTCAATCCTCAATCCTCAATCCTCAATCCTCAGCCCTCAGTCCTCAAACCTCAATGCTCAATCCTCAATACCCAATCCTCAATCCTCAATCCTCAATCATCAATCCTCAATCCTCAATCCTCAGCCCTCAGTCCTCAAACCTCAATGCTCAATCCTCAATCCCCAATCCTCAATCCTCAATCCTCAATCATCAATCCTCAATCTTCAATACTCATTCCTCAATACTGAATCCTCAATCTTCAATCCTCAATACTCAATTTTCAATCCTCAATCCTCAATCCTCAATCCTCTGTCCTCAATCCTCAATCCTGAATCCTCAATCTTCAATCCTCAATACTCAATCTGCAATTCTCCATCCTCAATCCTCAATCCTCAATCCTCATTCTTCAATCCTCAATACCCAATCCTCAATCTTCAACCCTCAGTCCTCAATCATCAATTCTCAATCCTCAATCCACAACCCTCAATCCTCAAACCTCAATCATCAACCGTCAGTCCTCGTCCTCAATCCTCAATCCTCAATCCTCGTTACTCAAACCTCAATCCTCAACCCTCAGTCCTCATCCTCAATTCGCAATTAGCAATCCTCAATCCTCAATCCTCAATCTTCAATCCCCAAAAATCAATCTCCAATCCTGGATCCTCAATCCTCAATCCTCAGTCCATAATCCTCAATCTTCAATCCTCACTCGCCAGTCCTCAATCTTCAATCCTCTATGCTCAATCGTCAATCCTCAAGCCTCAGTCCTCAATCATCAATCCTGAATCCTCAAACCTCAATCCTCAACCGTCAGTCCTCGTCCTCAATCCTCAACCCTCAATCCTCAATCCTCAATCCTCAATCCTCAATCCTCAATCCTCAATACACAATCTGCAATCCTCAATCCTCAATCCTCAATCCTCAATCCTCATTCTTCAATCCTCAATCCTCAATCCTCAATCCTCAATCCTCAATCCTCAATCCTGAATCCTCAATCTTCAATCCTCAATACTCAATCTGCAATCATCAATCCTCAATCCTCAATCCTCAATCCTCATTCTTCAATCCTCAATACCCAATCCTCAATCTTCAACCCTCAGTCCTCAATCATCAATTCTCAATCCTCAATCCTCAATCCTCAAGCCTCAAACATCAATATTCAACCCTCAGTCCTCGTTCTCAACCCACAACCCTCAATCCTCAAACCTCAATCCTCAACCGTCAGTCCTCGTCCACAATCATCAACCCTCAATCCTCAATCCTCAACCTTCAACCCCAATAATCAATCTCCAATCCTAGATCCTCAATCCCCAATCCTCACTCCTTAATCCTCAATCTTCAATCCTCAATACTCAATCGTCAATCCTCAATCCTCAATCCTCAATCCTCAATCCTCAGTCCTCAAACCTGAATCCTCTACCTTCAATCCTCAATACGCAATCTGCAATCCTCAATCCTCAATCCTCAATCCTCATTCTTCAATCCTCAATACCCAATCCTCAATCTTCAATCCTCAATCCTCAATCATCAATTCTCAATCCTCAATCCTCAATCCTCAATCCTAAGACCTCAATCATCAATATTCAACCCTCAGTCCTCGTCCTCAATCCACAACACTCAATACTCAATCCTCAGTCTTCAGTCATCAATATTCAATCTTCAATCCTCAATCCTCAATCCTCAATACTCAATCCTCAATCCTCAAACCTCAATCATCAATCCTCAATCCTCAATCCTCAATCCTCAGTCTTCAATCCTCAATACTCAATCCTCAATCCTCAATCTTCAATCCTCAATACTCAACCTTCAATCCTCAACCCTCAGTCTTCATCCTCAATTCTCAATTCTCAATCCTCAATCCTCAATCCTCAATCCTCAATCTTCAATCATGAATCATCAATCTCCAATCCTACATCCTCAATCCCCAATCCTCAATCCTTAATCCTCAATATTCTATCCTCAATCGCCAGTCCTCAATCTTCAATCCTCAATGCTCAATCCCCAATCATCAAGCCTCAGTCCTCGATCCTCAATCCTCAATCCTCAATACCTATTCCTCAATCTTCAATCCTCAATCCTCAATCCTCAATCCTCAATCTTCAATCCTCAGTCCTCAGTCCTCAAACCTCAATCCTCAACCCTCAGCCCTCATCCTCAATCCTCAATCCTCAATCCTCAGCCCTCAGTCCTCAAACCTCAATGCTCAATCCTCAATACCCAATCCTCAATCCTCAATCCTCAATCATCAACCCTCAATCCTCAATCCTCAGCCCTCAGTCCTCAAACCTCAATGCTCAATCCTCAATCCCCAATCCTCAATCCTCAATCCTCAATCATCAATCCTCAATCTTCAATACTCATTCCTCAATCCTGAATCCTCAATCTTCAATCCTCAATACTCAATTTTCAATCCTCAATCCTCAATCCTCAATCCTCTGTCCTCAATCCTCAATCCTGAATCCTCAATCTTCAATCCCCAATACTCAATCTGCAATTCTCAATCCGCAATCCTCAATCCTCAATCCTCATTCTTCAATCCTCAATACCCAATCCTCAATCTTCAACCCTCAGTCCTCAATCATCAATTCTCAATCCTCAATCCTCAGGCCTCAAACATCAATATTCAACCCTCAGTCCTCGTTCTCAATCCACAACCCTCAATCCTCAAACCTCAATACTCAACCGTCAGTCCTCGTCCTCAATCCTCAATCCTCAATCCTCGTTACTCAAACCTCAATCCTCAACCCTCAGTCCTCATCCTCAATTCGCAATTAGCAATCCTCAATCCTCAATCCTCAATCTTCAGTCCCCAAAAATCAATCTCCAATCCTGGATCCTCAATCCTCAATCCTCAGTCCTTAATCCTCAATCTTCAATCCTCAATCGCCAGTCCTCAATCTTCAATCCTCTATGCTCAGTCGTCAATCCTCAAGCCTCAGTCCTCAATCATCAATCCTGAATCCTCAAACCTCAATCCTCAACCGTCAGTCCTCGTCCTCAATCCTCAACCCTCAATCCTCAATCCTCAATCCTCAATCCTCAATCCTCAATCCTCAATCCTCAATCCTCAGTCTTCAATCCTCAATACTCAATCCTCAATCCTCGATCATCAATTCTCAATTCTCAATCCTCAATATTCAATCATCAATACTCAATCTTCAATCCTCAATCCCCAATCCTCAATCTTCAATGCTCAATCCTCAATCCTCAATCCTCAATCCTCAATCCTCAATCCTAAGTCTTCAATCCTCAATACTCAATCCTCAATCCTCGATCATCAATTCTCAATTCTCAATCCTCAATATTCAATCATCAATACTCAATCTTCAATCCTCAATCCCCAATCCTCAATCTTCAATGCTCAATCTTCAATCTTCAACCCTCAGTCCTCAATCATCAATTCTCAATCCTCAATCCTCAATCCTCAGGCCTCAAACATCAATATTCAACCCTCAGTCCTCGTTCTCAACCCACAACCCTCAATCCTCAAACCTCAATCCTCAACCGTCAGTCCTCGTCCTCAATCCTCAACCCTCAATCCTCAACCTTCAACCCCAATAATCAATCTCCAATCCTAGATCCTCAATCCCCAATCCTCAATCCTTAATCCTCAATCTTCAATCCTCAATACTCAATCTGCAATCCTCAATCCTCAATCCTCAATCCTCAATACTCAATCTTCAATCCTCAATCCTCAATCCTCAATCCTCAATCCTCATTCTTCAATCTTCAATACCCAATCCTCAATCTTCAAACCTCAATCCTCAATCCTCAATCCTCAATCCTCAATCCTCATTCTTCAATCCTCAATACCCAATCCTCAATCTTCAATCCTCAATCCTCATTCTTCAATTCTCCATACCCAATACTCAATCTTCAACCCTCAGTCCTCTATCCTCAATCCTCAATTCTCAATCCTAATTCTTCAATCCTCAATACCCAAACCTCAATCTTCAATCCTCAATCCTCAATCATCAATTCTCAATCCTCAATCCTTAATCCACAGACCTCAAACATCAATATTCAACCATCAGTCATCGTCCTCAATCCACAACCCTCAATCCTCAGTCCTCAATATTCAATCATCAATCCTCAATCTTCAAACCTCAATCCTCATCCTCAATACTCAATCCTCAATCTTCAATCCTCAATACTCAATCTTCAATCCTCAATCCTCAATCCTCAATCCTCAATCCTCAATCTTCAATCCTCAATACTCAATCTTCAATCCTCAATCCTCAATCCTCAATCCTCAATCCTCAATCCTCATTCTTCAATTCTCAATCCTCAATCCTCAATACTCAATCCTCAATCCTCATTCTTCAATCCTCAATACCCAATCCTCAATCTTCAATCCTCAATCCTCAATCCTCAATCCTCAATCCTCAATCCTCATCCTTACATCCTCAATACCCAATCCTCAATCTTCAATCCTCGATCCTCAATCCTGAATTCTCAATCCTCAATCCTCAGTCCTCAACCATCAATCCTAAATTCTCAATGCTCAATAGAATATCCTGAATTCTCAGGATTCTATACTCAAACCACAATCCTCAACCCTCAGCCCTCATTCTCAATCCTCAATCCTCAATCCTCAATATTCAAACCCCAATACTCAATCTTCAATCCTCAATCCTCAATCCTCAATCCTCAATCCTCAATCCTCAGTCATAAATCCTCAATCTTCAATACTCAATCGTCAATCCTCAGTCCTCAATCCTCAATCCTCAATCCTCGTTCCTCAAACCTCAATCCCCAGTCATCAATCCTCAATCTTCAATACTCATTCCTCAATCCTGAATCCTCAATCTTCAATCCTCAATACTCAATTTTCAATCCTCAATCCTCAATCCACAATCCTCAATCCTCAATCCTCAATCCAGAATCCTCAATCTTCAATCCTCAATACTCAATCTGCAATCCTCAATCCTCAATCCTCAATCCTCAATCCTCAATCCTCATTCTTCAATCCTCAATACCCAATCCTCAATCTTCAACCATCAGTCCTCAATCATCAATTCTCAATCCTCAATCCTCAATCCTCAGGCCTCAAGCATCAATATTCAACCCTCAGACCTCGTTCTCAATCCACAACCCTCAACCCTCAAACCTCAATCCTCAACCGTCACTACTCGTCCTCAAACCTCAACCCTCAATCCTCAATCCTCAATCTTCAATCTTCAATACTCAATCTTCAATCCTCCATACTCAATCCTCAATCCTCAATCCTCAATCCTCAGTCATAAATCCTCAATCTTCAATACTCAATCGTCAATCCTCAATCCTCAATCCTCAATCCTCAATCCTCAATCCTCAATCCTCATTCTTCAATCCTCAATACCCAATCCTCAATCTTCAATCCTCAATCCTCAATCCTCAATCCTCAATCCTCAATCCTCAGTCCTCAGTCCTCAAACCTCAATCCTCAATCCTCAGCCCTCATCCTCAATCCTCAATCCTCAATCCTCAATCCTCAGCCCTCAGTCCTCAAACCTCAATGCTCCATCCTCAATACCCAATCCTCAATCCTCAATACCCAATCCTCAATCTTCAATCCTCAATCCTCAATCCTCAATCCTCAATCCCCAATCCTCAATTCTCAATCCTCAATCATCAATCCTCAATCATCAATACTCATTCCTCAATCCTGAATCCTCAATCCTCAATCCTCATTCTTCAATCCTCAATACCCAATCCTCAATCTTCAACCCTCAGTCCTCAATCATCAATTCTCAATCCTCAATCCTCAATCCTCAGGCCTCAAACATCAATATTCAACCCTCAGTCCTCGTTCTCAATCCACAACCCTCAATCCTCAAACCTCAATCCTCAACCGTCAGTCCTCGTCCTCAATCCTCAACCCTCTTTCCTCAATCCTCAATCTTCAACCTTCAATACGCAATCTTCAATCCTCAATTCTCAATTCTCAATCCTCAATCCTCAATCCTCAATCTTCAACCCCAATAATCAATCTCCAATCCTAGATCCTCAATCCCCGATCCTCAATCCTTAATCCTCAATCTTCAATCCTCAATACTCAATCCTTAATCCTCAGACCTCAAACATCAATATTCAACCCTCAGTCCTCGTCCTCAATCCACAACCCTCAATCCTCAGTCCTCAATATTCAATCATCAATATTCAATCTTCAATCCTCAATCCTCAATCCTCAATCCTCAATCCTCAATCCTCAATCTTCAAACCTCAATCCTCATCCTCAATACTCAATCCTCAATATTCAATCCTCAATACTCAATCTTCAATCCTCAACCCTCAATCCTCAATCCTCAATCCTCAATCTTCAATCCTCAATACTCAATCTTCAATCCTCAATCCTCAATCCTCAATCCTCAATCCTCAATCCTCATTCTTCAATCCTTAATCCTCAATCCTCAATACTCAATCCTCAATCCTCATTCTTCAATCCTCAATACCCAATCCTCAATCTTCAATCCTCAATCCTCAATCCTCAATCCTCAATCCTCAATCCTCATCCTTACATCCTCAATACCCAATCCTCAATCTTCAATCCTCGATCCTCAATCCTGAATTCTCAATCCTCAATCCTCAGTCCTCAACCATCAATCCTAAATCCTCAATGCTCAATAGAATATCCTGAATTCTCAGGATTCTATACTCAAACCACAATCCTCAACCCTCAGCCCCATTCTCAATCCTCAATCCTCAATGCGAAATATTCAATCCCCAATACTCAATCTTCAATCCTCAATCCTCAATCCTCAATCCTCAATCCTCAATCTTCAGTCATAAATCCTCAATCTTCAATACTCAATCGTCAATCCTCAGTCCTCAATCCTCAATCCTCAATCCTCGTTCCTCAAACCTCAATCCTCAATCATCAATCCTCAATCTACAATTGTCAATTCTCAATCCTCAATCCTCAATCCTCATCCTTCAATCCTCAATACCCAATCCTCAATCTTCAATCCTCAATCCTCAATCATCAATTCTCAATCCTCAATCCTCAATCCTCAGACCTCAAACATCAATATTCAACCCTCAGTCCTCGTCCTCAGTCCACAACCCTCAATACTCAATCCTCAATCTACAATCATCAATATTCAATCTTCAATCCTCAATCCTCAATCCTCAATCCCCAATCCTCAATCCTCAAACCTCAATCCTCAATCCTCAATCCTCAATCCTCAATCCTCAATCTTCAATCCTCAATACTCAATCCTCAATCCTCAATCATCAATCCTCAATTCTCAATCCTCAATATTCAATCATCAATACTCAACCTTCAATCCTCAATCTTCAATACTCAATACTCAAACTTCAATCCTCAACCCTCAGTCTTCATCCTCAATTCTCTATCCTCAATCCTCAATCCTCAATCCTCAAACCTCAATCCTCAATCATGAATAACCAATCTCCAATCCTACATACTCAATCCCCAATCCTCAATCCTTAATCCTCAATATTCAATCCTCAATCGCCAGTCCTCAATCTTCAATCCTCAATCCTCAATACTCAATCCTCAATCCTCAATCCTCAATCCTCAATCCTCATTCTTCAATCCTCAATACCCAAACCTGAATCTCCAATCCTCAATCCTCAATCCTGAATTCTCAATCATCAATCCTTAGTCCTCAGTCCCCAAACCTCAATCCTCAACCCTCAGCCCTCATCCTCAATCCTCAATTCTCAATCCTCAATCCTCAGCACTCAGTCCTCAAACCTCAATGCTCAATCCTCAATCCCCAATCCTCAATCCTCAGTCCTCAGTCATCAATCCTCAATCTTCAATACTCATTCCGCAATACTGAATCATCAATCTTCAATCCTCAATACTCAATCTTCAACCCTCAACCCTCAATCCTCAATCCTCAATCCTCCATTCTCAATCCTGAATCCTCAATCTTCAAGCCTCAATACTCAATCTGCAATCCTCAATCCTCAATCCTCAATCCTCAATCCGCATTCTTCAATCCTCAATACCCAATCCACAATCTTCAACCCTCAATTCTCAATTGTCAATCCTCAATATTCAATCATCAATACTCAATCTTCAATCCTCAATCTTCAATCCTCAATACTCAACCTTCAATCCTCAACCCTCAGTCTTCATCCTCAATTCTCAATTCTCAATCCTCAATCCTCAATCCTCAATCCTCAATCTTCAATCATGAATAATCAATCTCCAATCCTACATCCTCAATCCCCAATCCTCAATCCTTAATCCTCAATATTCTATCCTCAATCGCCAGTCATCAATCTTCAATCCTCAATGCTCAATCCCCAATCATCAAGCCTCAGTCCTCAATCCTCAATCCTCAATCCTCAATACCCATTCCTCAATCTTCAATCCTCAATCCTCAATCCTCAATCCTCAATCCTCAATCCTCAGTCCTCAGTCCTCAAACCTCAATCCTCAACCCTCAGCCCTCATCCTCAACCCTCAACCCTCAATCCTCAATCCTCAATCTTCAACCTTCAATACTCAATCTTCAATCCTCAATACTCAATTCTCAATCCTCAATCCTCAATCCTCAATCTTCAACCCCAATAATCAATCTCCAATCCTAGATGCTCAATCCCCAATCCTCAATCCTTAATCCTCAATCTTCAATCCTCAGTACTCAATCCTTAATCCTCAGACCTCAAACATCAATATTCAACACTCAGTCCTCGTCCTCAATCCACAACCCTCAATCCTCAGTCCTCAATATTCAATCATCAATATTCAATCTTCAATCCTCAATCCTCAATCCTCAATCCTCAATCCTCAATCCTCAATCTTCAAACCACAATCCTCATCCTCAATACTCAATCCTCAATCTTCAATCCTCAATACTCAATCTTCAATCCTCAACCCTCAATCCTCAATCCTCAATCCTCAATCTTCAATCCTCAATACTCAATCTTCAATCCTCAATCCTCAATCCTCAATCCTCAATCCTCAATCCTCATTCTTCAATCCTCAATCCTCAATCCTCAATACTCAATCCTCAATCCTCATTCTTCAATCCTCAACACCCAATCCTCAATCTTCAATCCTCAATCCTCAATCCTCAATTCTCAATCCTCAATCCTCATCCTTACATCCTCAATACCCAATCCTCAATCTTCAATCTTCAATCCTCAATACTCAATCTTCAATCCTCAACCCTCAATCCTCAATCCTCAATCCTCAATCTTCAATCCTCAATACTCAATCTTCAATACTCAATCGTCAATCCTCAGTCCTCAATCCTCAATCCTCAATCCTCGTTCCTCAAACCTCAATCCTCAATCATCAATCCTCAATCAACAATTGTCAATTCTCAATCCTCAATCCTCAATCCTCAACCTTCAATCCTCAATACCCAATCCTCAATCTTCAATCCTCAACCCTCAATCATCAATTCTCAATCCTCAATCCTCAATCCTCAGACCTCAAACATCAATATTCAACCCTCAGTCCTCGTCCTCAATCCACAACCCTCAATACTCAATCCTCAATCTACAATCATCCATATTCAATCTTCAATCCTCAATCCTCAATCCTCAATCCCCAATCCTCAATCCTCAAACCTCAATCCTCAATCCTCAATCCTCAATCCTCAATCCTCAATCTTCAATCCTCAATACTCAATCCTCAATCCTCAATCATCAATCCTCAATTCTCAATCCTCAATATTCAATCATCAATACTCAACCTTCAATCCTCAACCTTCAATACTCAATACTCAAACTTCAATCCTCAACCCTCAGTCTTCATCCTCAATTCTCAATTCTCAATCCTCAATCCTCAATCCTCAAACCTCAATCCTCAATCATGAATAACCAATCTCCAATCCTACATACTCAATCCCCAATCCTCAATACTTAATCCTCAATATTCAATCCTCAATCGCCAGTCCTCAATCTTCAATCCTCAATCCTCAATCCTCAATCCTCAATCCTCAATCCTCAATCCTCAATCCTCAATCCTCAGGCCTCAAACATCAATATTCAACCCTCAGTCCTCGTTCTCAATCCACAACCCTCAATCCTCAAACCTCAATCATCAACCGTCAGTCCTCGTCCTCAATCCTCAATCCTCAATCCTCGTTACTCAAACCTCAATCCTCAATCATCAATCCTCAATTCTCAATCCTCAATATTCAATCATCAATACTCAACCTTCAATCCTCAATCCTCAATCCTCAATCCTCAATCCTCAATTTTCAATCCTCAATACCCAATCTTCAATCCTCAATCCTCAATCCTCAATCCTCAATCCTCAATCCTCAATCCTGAATCCTCAATCTTCAATCCTCAATACTCAATCTGCAATCCTCAATCCTCAATCCTCAATCCTCAATCCTCATTCTTCAGTCCTCAATACCCATTCCTCAATCTTCAATCCTCAATCCTCAATCCTCAATTCTCAATCCTCAATCCTCAATCCTCAATCCTCAATCCTCAATTTTCAATCCTCAATACCCAATCTTCAATCCTCAATCCTCAATTCTCAATTCTCAATCCTCAATCCTTAATCCACAGACCTCAAACATCAATATTCAACCCTCAGTCCTCGTCCTCAATCCACAACCCTCAATCCTCAGTCCTCAATATTCAATCATCAATATTCAACCTTCAATCCTCAATCCTCAATCCTCAATCTTCAAACCTCAATCCTCATCCTCAATACTCAATCCTCAATCCTCAATCCTCAATCCTCAATCCTCATTCTTCAATCCTCAATCCTCAATCCTCAATACTCAATCCTCAATCCTCATTCTTCAATCCTCAATACCCAATCCTCAATCTTCAATCCTCAATCCTCAATCCTCAATCCTCAATCCTCAATCCTCATCCTTACATCCTCAATACCCAATCCTCAATCTTCAATCCTCGATCCTCAATCCTGAATTCTCAATCCTCAATCCACAGTCCTCAACCATCAATCCTAAATCCTCAATGCTCAATAGAATATCCTGAATTCTCAGGATTCTATACTCAAACCACAATCCTCAACCCTCAGCCCCCATTCTCAATCCTCAATCCTCAATCCTCAATCCTCAATCCTCAATCCTCAGTCATAAATCCTCAATCTTCAATACTCAATCGTCAATCCTCAGTCCTCAATCCTCAATCCTCAATCCTCGTTCCTCAAACCTCAATCCTCAATCATCAATCCTCAATCTACAATTGTCAATTCTCAATCCTCAATCCTCAATCCTCATCCTTCAATCCTCAATACCCAATCCTCAATCTTCAATCCTCAATCCTCAATCATCAATTCTCAATCCTCAATCCTCAATCCTCAGACCTCAAACATCAATAATCAACCCTCAGTCCTCGTCCTCAATCCACAACACTCAATACTCAATCCTCAATCTACAATCATCAATATTCAATCTTCAATCCTCAATCCTCAATCCTCCATCCCCAACACTCAATCCTCAAACCTCAATCCTCAATCCTCAATCCTCAATCCTCAATCCTCAATCTTCAATCCTCAATACTCAATCCTCAATCCTCAATCATCAATCCTCAATTCTCAATCCTCAATATTCAATCATCAATACTCAACCTTCAATCCTCAATCTTCAATACTCAATACTCAAACTTCAATCCTCAACCCTCAGTCTTCATCCTCAATTCTCAATTCTCAATCCTCAATTCTCAATCCTCAATCATGAATAACCAATCTCCAATCCTACATACTCAATCCCCAATCCTCAATCCTTAATTCTCAATATTCAATCCTCAATCGCCAGTCCTCAATCTTCAATCCTCAATCCTCAATCCTCAATCCTCAACCCTCAATCCTCAATCCTCAATCCTCATTCTTCAATCCTCAATACCCAAACCTGAATCTTCAATCCTCAAACCTCAATCCTGAATTCTCAATCATCAATCCTTAGTCCTCAGTCCCCAAACCTCAATCCTCAACCCTCAGCCCTCATCCTCAATCCTCAATTCTCAATCCTCAATCCTCAGCACTCAGTCCTCAAACCTCAATTCTCAATCCTCAATCCTCAATCCTCAATCCGCATTCTTCAATCCTCAATACCCAATCCACAATCTTCAACCCTCAATTCTCAATTGTCAATCCTCAATATTCAATCATCAATACTCAATCTTCAATCATGAATAATCAATCTCCAATCCTACATCCTCAATCCCCAATCCTCAATCCTTAATCCTCAATATTCTATCCTCAATCGCCAGTCATCAATCTTCAATCCTCAATGCTCAATCCCCAATCATCAAGCCTCAGTCCTCGATCCTCAATCCTCAATCCTCAATACCCATTCCTCAATCTTCAATCCTCAATCCTCAATCCTCAATCCTCAATCCTCAATCCTCAGTCCTCAGTCCTCAAACCTCAATCCTCAACCCTCAGCCCTCATCCTCAATCCTCAATCCTCAATCCTCAATCCTCAGCCCTCAGTCCTCAAACCTCAATGCTCAATCCTCAATACCCAATCCTCAATCATCAATCCTCAATCCTCAATCCTCAGCCCTCGGTCCTCAAACCTCAATGCTCAATCCTCAATCCCCAATCCTCAATCCTCAATCCTCAATCATCAATCCTCAATCTTCAATACTCATTCCTCAATCCTGAATCCTCAATCTTCAATCCTCAATACTCAATTTTCAATCCTCAATCCTCAATCCTCAATCCTCTGTCCTCAATCCTCAATCCTGAATCCTCAATCTTCAATCCTCAATACTCAATCTGCAATTCTCAATCCTCTATCCTCAATCCTCAATTCTCAATCCTAATTCTTCAATCCTCAATACCCAAACCTCAATCTTCAATCCTCAATCCTCAATCCTCAATTCTCAATCCTCAATCCTTAATCCACAGACCTCAAACATCAATATTCAACCCTCAGTCCTCGTCCTCAATCCACAACCCTCAATCCTCAGTCCTCAATATTCAATCATCAATATTCAATCTTCAATCCTCAATCCTCAATCCTCAATCCTCAATCCTCAATCCTCAATCTTCAAACCTCAATCCTCATCCTCAATACTCAATCCTCAATCTTCAATCCTCAATACTCAATCTTCAATCCTCAATCCTCAATCCTCAATCCTCAATCTTCAATCCTCAATACTCAATCTTCAATCCTCAATCCTCAATCCTCAATCCTCAATCCTCAATCCTCATTCTTCAATTCTCAATCCTCAATCCTCAATACTCAATCCTCAATCCTCATTCTTCAATCCTCAATACCCAATCCTCAATCTTCAATCCTCAATCCTCAATCCTCAATCCTCAATCCTCAATCCTCATCCTTACATCCTCAATACCCAATCCTCAATCTTCAATCCTCGATCCTCAATCCTGAATTCTCAATCCTCAATCCTCAGTCCTCAACCATCAATCCTAAATTCTCAATGCTCAATAGAATATCCTGAATTCTCAGGATTCTATACTCAAACCACAATCCTCAACCCTCAGCCCTCATTCTCAATCCTCAATCCTCAATCCTCAATATTCAAACCCCAATACTCAATCTTCAATCCTCAATCCTCAATCCTCAATCCTCAATCCTCAATCCTCAATCCTCAGTCATAAATCCTCAATCTTCAATACTCAATCGTCAATCCTCAGTCCTCAATCCTCAATCCTCAATCCTCGTTCCTCAAACCTCAATCCTCAGTCATCAATCCTCAATCTTCAATACTCATTCCTCAATCCTGAATCCTCAATCTTCAATCCTCAATACTCAATTTTCAATCCTCAATCCTCAATCCACAATCCTCAATCCTCAGTCCTCAATCCTGAATCCTCAATCTTCAATCCTCAATACTCAATCTGCAATTCTCAATCCTCAATCCTCAATCCTCAATCCTCAATCTTCAATCCTCAATACTCAATCTTCAATCCTCAATCCTCAATCCTAAATCCTCAATCCTCAATCCTCATTCTTCAATTCTCAATCCTCAATCCTCAATACTCAATCCTCAATCCTCATTCTTCAATCCTCAATACCCAATCCTCAATCTTCAATCCTCAATCCTCAATCCTCAATCCTCAATCCTCAATCCTCATCCTTACATCCTCAATACCCAATCCTCAATCTTCAATCCTCGATCCTCAATCCTGAATTCTCAATCCTCAATCCTCAGTCCTCAACCATCAATCCTAAATTCTCAATGCTCAATAGAATATCCTGAATTCTCAGGATTCTATACTCAAACCACAATCCTCAACCCTCATCACTCATTCTCAATCCTCAATCCTCAATCCTCAATATTCAAACCCCAATACTCAATCTTCAATCCTCAATCCTCAATCCTCAATCCTCAATCCTCAATCCTCAGTCATAAATCCTCAATCTTCAATACTCAATCGTCAATCCTCAGTCCTCAATCCTCAATCCTCAATCCTCGTTCCTCAAACCTCAATCCTCAGTCATCAATCCTCAATCTTCAATACTCGTTCCTCAATCCTGAATCCTCAATCTTCAATCCTCAATACTCAATTTTCAATCCTCAATCCTCAATCCACAATCCTCAATCCTCAATCCTCAATCCAGAATCCTCAATCTTCAATCCTCAACACTCAATCTGCAATCCTCAATCCTCAATCCTCAATCCTCAATCCTCATTCTTCAATCCTCAATACCCAATCCTCAATCTTCAACCCTCAGTCCTCAATCATCAATTCTCATTCCTCAATCCTCAATCCTCAGGCCTCAAACATCAATATTCAACCCTCAGACCTCGTTCTCAATCCACAACCCTCAATCCTCAAACCTCAATCATCAACCGTCACTACTCGTCCTCAAACCTCAACCCTCAATCCTCAATCCTCAATCTTCAATCTTCAATACTCAATCTTCAATCCTCCATACTCAATCCTCAATCCTCAATCCTCAATCCTCAGTCATAAATCCTCAATCTTCAATACTCAATCGTCAATCCTCAATCCTCAATCCTCAATCCTCAATCCTCAATCCTCAATCCTCAATCCTCATTCTTCAATCCTCAATACCCAATCCTCAATCTTCAATCCTCAATCCTCAATCCTCAATCCTCAATCCTCAATCCTCAGTCCTCAGTCCTCAAACCTCAATCCTCAACCCTCAGCCCTCATCCTCAATCCTCAATCCTCAATCCTCAATCCTCAGCCCTCAGTCCTCAAACCTCAATGCTCCATCCTCAATACCCAATCCTCAATCCTCAATCCTCAATAATCAATCCTCAATCCTCAATCCTCAGCCCTCAGTCCTCAAACCTCAATGCTCAATCCTCAATCCCCAATCCTCAATCCTCAATCCTCAATCATCAATCCTCAATCATCAATACTCATTCCTCAATCCTGAATCCTCAATCCTCAATCCTCATTCTTCAATCCTCAATACCCAATCCTCAATCTTCAACCCTCAGTCCTCAATCATCAATTCTCAATCCTCAATCCTCAATCCTCAGGCCTCAAACATCAATATTCAACCCTCAGTCCTCGTTCTCAATCCACAACCCTCAATCCTCAAACCTCAATCCTCAACCGTCAGTCCTCGTCCTCAATCCTCAACCCTCAATCCTCAATCCTCAATCTTCAACCTTCAATACTCAATCTTCAATCCTCAATTCTCAATTCTCAATCCTCAATCCTCAATCCTCAATCTTCAACCCCAATAATCAATCTCCAATCCTAGATCCTCAATCCCCGATCCTCAATCCTTAATCCTCAATCTTCAATCCTCAATACTCAATCCTTAATCCTCAGACCTCAAACATCAATATTCAACCCTCAGTCCTCGTCCTCAATCCACAACCCTCAATTCTCAGTCCTCAATATTCAATCATCAATATTCAATCTTCAATCCTCAATCCTCAATCCTCAATCCTCAATCCTCAATCCTCAATCTTCAAACCTCAATCCTCATCCTCAATACTCAATCCTCAATCTTCAATCCTCAATACTCAATCTTCAATCCTCACCCTCAATCCTCAATCCTCAATCCTCAATCTTCAATCCTCAATACTCAATCTTCAATCCTCAATCCTCAATCCTCAATCCTCAATCCTCAATCCTCATTCTTCAATCCTTAATCCTCAATCCTCAATACTCAATCCTCAATCCTTATTCTTCAATCCTCAATACCCAATCCTCAATCTTCAATCCTCAATCCTTAATCCTCAATCCTCAATCCTCAATCCTCATCCTTACATCCTCAATACCCAATCCTCAATCTTCAATCCTCGATCCTCAATCCTGAATTCTCAATCCTCCATCCTCAGTCCTCAACCATCAATCCTAAATCCTCAATGCTCAATAGAATATCCTGAATTCTCGGGATTCTATACTCAAACCACAATCCTCAACCCTCAGCCCCTTTCTCAATCCTCAATCATCAATCCTCAATCTACAATTGTCAATTCTCAATCCTCAATCCTCAATCCTCATCCTTCAATCCTCAATACCCAATCCTCAATCTTCAATCCTCAATCCTCAATCATCAATTCTCAATCCTCAATCCTCAATCCTCAGACCTCAAACATCAATATTCAACCCTCAGTCCTCGTCCTCAACCCACAACCCTCAATACTCAATCCTCAATCTACAATCATCAATATTCAATCTTCAATCCTCAATCCTCAATCCTCAATCCCCAATCCTCAATCCTCAAACCTCAATCCTCTATCCTCAATCCTCAATCCTCAATCCTCAATCTTCAATCCTCAATACTCAATCCTCAATCCTCAATCATCAATCCTCAATTCTCAATCCTCAATATTCAATCATCAATACTCAACCTTCAATCCTCAATCTTCAATACTCAATACTCAAACTTCAATCCTCAACCCTCAGTCTTCATCCTCAGTTCTCAATTCTCAATCCTCAATCCTCAATCCTCAAACCTCAATCCTCAATCATGAATAACCAATCTCCAATCCTACATACTCAATCCCCAATCCTCAATCCTTAATCCTCAATATTCAATCCTCAATCGCCAGTCCTCAATCTTCAATCCTCAATCCTCAATACTCAATCCTCAATCCTCAATCCTCAATCCTCAATCCTCATTCTTCAATCCTCAATACCCAAACCTGAATCTTCAATCCTCAATCCTCAATCCTGAATTCTCAATCATCAATCCTTAGTCCTCAGTCCCCAAACCTCAATCCTCAACCCTCAGCCCTCATCCTCAATCCTCAATTCTCAATCCTCAATCCTCAGCACTCAGTCCTCAAACCTCAATGCTCAATCCTCAATCCCCAATCCTCAATCCTCAATCCTCAGTCATCAATCCTCAATCTTCAATACTCATTCCGCAATACTGAATCATCAATCTTCAATCCTCAATACTCAATCTTCAACCCTCAACCCTCAATCCTCAATCCTCAATCCTCCATTCTCAATCCTGAATCCTCAATCTTCAAGCCTCAATACTCAATCTGCAATCCTCAATCCTCAATCCTCAATCCTCAATCCGCATTCTTCAATCCTCAATACCCAATCCACAATCTTCAACCCTCAATTCTCAATTGTCAATCCTCAATATTCAATCATCAATACTCAATCTTCAATCCTCAATCTTCAATCCTCAATACTCAACCTTCAATCCTCAACCCTCAGTCTTCATCCTCAATTCTCAATTCTCAATCCTCAATCCTCAATCCTCAATCCTCAATCCTCAATCTTCAATCATGAATAATCAATCTCCAATCCTACATCCTCAATCCCCAATCCTCAATCCTTAATCCTCAATATTCTATCCTCAATCGCCAGTCATCAATCTTCAATCCTCAATGCTCAATCCCCAATCATCAAGCCTCAGTCCTCGATCCTCAATCCTCAATCCTCAATACCCATTCCTCAATCTTCAATCCTCAATCCTCAATCCTCAATCCTCAATCCTCAATCCTCAGTCCTCAGTCCTCAAACCTGAATCCTCAATCCTCAGCCCTCATCCTCAATCCTCAATCCTCAATCCTCAATCCTCAGCCCTCAGTCCACAAACCTCAATGCTCAATCCTCAATACCCAATCCTCAATCATCAATCCTCAATCCTCAATCCTCAGCCCTCAGTCCTCAAACCTCAATGCTCAATCCTCAATCCCCAATCCTCAATCCTCAATCCTCAATCATCAATCCTCAATCTTCAATACTCATTCCTCAATCCTGAATCCTCAATCTTCAATCCTCAATACTCAATTTTCAATCCTCAATCCTCAATCCTCAATCCTCTGTCCTCAATCCTCAATCCTGAATCCTCAATCTTCAATCCTCAATACTCAATCTGCAATTCTCAATCCTCAATCCTCAATCCTCAATCCTCATTCTTCAATCCTCAATACCCAATCCTCAATCTTCAACCCTCAGTCCTCAATCATGAATTCTCAATCCTCAATCCTCAGGCCTCAAACATCAATATTCAACCCTCAGTCCTCGTTCTCAATCCACAACCCTCAATCCTCAAACCTCAATCCTCAACCGTCAGTCCTCGTCCTCAATCCTCAATCCTCAATCCTCGTTACTCAAACCTCAATCCTCAACCCTCAGTCCTCATCCTCAATTCGCAATTAGCAATCCTCAATCCTCAATCCTCAATCTTCAATCCCCAAAAATCAATCTCCAATCCTGGATCCTCAATCCTCAATCCTCAGTCCTTAATCCTCAATCTTCAATCCTCAATCGCCAGTCCTCAATCTTCAATCCTCTATGCTCAATCGTCAATCCTCAAGCCTCAGTCCTCAATCATCAATCCTGAATCCTCAAGCCTCAATCCTCAACCGTCAGTCCTCGTCCTCAATCCTCAACCCTCAATCCTCAATCCTCAATTCTCAATCCTCAATCCTCAATCCTCAATACTCAATCTGCAATCCTCAATCCTCAATCCTCAATCCTCATCCTTCAATCCTCAATACCCAATCCTCAATCCTCAATCCTCAATCATCAATCCTCAATCCTCAATCCTCAGCCCTCAGTCCTCAAACCTCAATGCTCAATCCTCAATCCCCAATCCTCAATCCTCAATCCTCAATCATCAATCCTCAATCATCAATACTCATTCCTCAATCCTGAATCCTCAATCTTCAATCCTGAATACTCAATCTTCAATCCTCAATCCTCAATCCTCAATCCTCAATCCTCAATCCTCAATCCTGAATCCTCAATCTTCAATCCTCAATACTCAATCTGCAATCTTCAACCCTCAGTCCTCAATCATCAATTCTCAATCCTCAATCCTCAATCCTCAGGCCTCAAACATCAATATTCAACCCTCAGTCCTCGTTCTCAACCCACAACCCTCAATCCTCAAACCTCAATCCTCATCCGTCAGTCCTCGTCCTCAATCCTCAACCCTCAATCCTCAATCCTCAATCTTCAACCCCAATAATCAATCTCCAATCCTAGATCCTCAATCCCCAATCCTCAATCCTTAATCCTCAATCTTCAATCCTCAATACTCAATCTTCAATCCTCAATCCTCAATCCCCAATCCTCAATCCTCATTCCTCAAACCTGAATCCTCTACCTTCAATCCTCAATACTCAATCTGCAATCCTCAATCCTCAATCCTCAATCCTCATTCTTCAATCCTCAATACCCAATCCTCAATCTTCAATCCTCAATCCTCAATCATCAATTCTCAATCCTCAATCCTCAATCCTCAGACCTCAAACATCAATATTCAACCCTCAGTCCTCGTCCTCAATCCACAACCCTCAATACTCAATCCTCAGTCTTCAATCATCAATATTCAATCTTCAATCCTCAATCCTCAATCCTCAATACTCAATCCTCAATCCTCGAACCTCAATCATCAATCCTCAATCCTGAATCCTCAATCCTCAGTCTTCAATCCTCAATACTCAATCCTCAATCCTCGATCATCAATTCTCAATTCTCAATCCTCAATATTCAATCATCAATACTCAATCTTCAATCCTCAATCCCCAATCCTCAATCTTCAATGCTCAATCCACAATCCTCAATCCTCAACCTTCAATCCTCAATCCTCAATTTTCAATCCTCAATACCCAATCTTCAATCCTCAATCCTCAACCCTCAATCCTCAATCCTCAATCCTCAATCCTGAATCCTCAATCTTCAATCCTCAATACTCAATCTGCAATCCTCAATCCTCAATCCACAATCCTCAATCCTCATTCTTCAGTCCTCAATACCCATTCCTCAATCTTCAATCCTCAATCCTCAATCCTCAATTCTCAATCCTCAATCCTTAATCCTCACACCTCAAACATCAATATTCAACCCTCAGTCCTCGTCCTCAATCCACAACACTCAATCCTCAGTCCTCAATATTCAATCTTCAATCCTCAATACTCAATCCTCAATCTTCAATCCTCAATACTCAATCTTCAATCCTCAATACTCAATCCTCAATCCTCAATCCTCAATCTTCAATCCTCAATACTCAATCTTCAATCCTCAATCCTCAATCCTCAATCCTCAATCCTCATTCTTCAATCTTCAATACCCAGTCCTCAATCTTCAAACCTCAATCCTCAATCCTCAATCCTCAATCCTCAATCCTCGTTCTTCAATCCTCAATACCCAATCCTCAATCTTCAATCCTCAATCCTCATTCTTCAATTCTCCATACCCAATACTCAATCTTCAACCCTCAATCCTCTATCCTCAATCCTCAATTCTCAATCCTAATTCTTCAATCCTCAATACCCAATCCCCAATCTTCAATCCTCAATCCTCAATCCTCAATTCTCAATCCTCAATCCTTAATTCACAGACCTCAAACATCAATATTCAACCCTCAGTCCTCGTCCTCAATCCACAACCCTCAATCCTCAGTCCTCAATATTCAATCATCAATATTCAATCTTCAATCCTCAATCCTCAATCCTCAATCCTCAATCCTCAATCCTCAATCTTCAAACCTCAATCCTCATCCTCAATACTCAATCCTCAATCTTCAATCCTCAATACTCAATCTTCAATCCTCAATCCTCAATCCTCAATCCTCAACCCTCAATCTTCAATCCTCAATACTCAATCTTCAATCCTCAATCCTCAACCCTCAATCCTCAATCCTCAATCCTCATTCTTCAATTCTCAATCCTCAATCCTCAATACTCAATCCTCAATCCTCATTCTTCAATCCTCAATACCCAATCCTCAATCTTCAATCCTCAATCCTCAATCCTCAATCCTCAATCCTCAATCCTCATCCTTACAACCTCAATACCCAATCCTCAATCTTCAATCCTCGATCCTCAATCCTGAATTCTCAATCCTCAATCCTCAGTCCTCAACCATCAATCCTAAATTCTCAATGCTCAATAGAATATCCTGAATTCTCAGGATTCTATACTCAAACCACAATCCTCAACCCTCAGCCCTCATTCTCAATCCTCAATCCTCAATCCTCAATATTCAAACCCCAATACTTAATCTTCAATCCTCAATCCTCAATCCTCAATCCTCAATCCTCAATCCTCAGTCATAAATCCTCAATCTTCAATACTCAATCGTCAATCCTCAGTCCTCAATCCTCAATCCTCAATCCTGGTTCCTCAAACCTCAATCCTCAGTCATCAATCCTCAATCTTCAATACTCATTCCTCAATCCTGAATCCTCAATCTTCAATCCTCAATACTCAATTTTCAATCCTCAATCCTCAATCCTCAATCCTCAATCCTCAATCCTCAATCCAGAATCCTCAATCTTCAATCCTCAATACTCAATCTGCAATCCTCAATACTCAATCCTCAATCCTCAATCCTCATTCTTCAATCCTCAATACCCAATCCTCAATCTTCAATCCTCAATCCTCAATCCTCAATCCTCAATCCTCAATCCTCAATCCTCAATCCTCAGGCCTCAAACATCAATATTCAACCCTCAGTCCTCGTTCTCAATCCACAACCCTCAATCCTCAAACCTCAATCCTCAACCGTCAGTCCTCGTCCTCAATCCTCAATCCTCAATCCTCGTTACTCAAACCTCAATCCTCAACCCTCAGTCCTCATCCTCAATTCGCAATTAGCAATCCTCAATCCTCAATCCTGAATCTTCAATCCCCAAAAATCAATCTCCAATCCTGGATCCTCAATCCTCAATCCTCAGTCCTTAATCCTCAATCTTCAATCCTCAATCCCCAGTCCTCAATCTTCAATCCTCTATGCTCAATCCTCAATCCTCAAGCCTCAGTCCTCAATCCTCAATCCTCAATCCTCAATCCGCATCCTTCAATCCTCAATACCCAATCCACAATCTTCAACCCTCAATTCTCAATTGTCAATCCTCAATATTCAATCATCAATACTCAATCTTCAATCATGAATAATCAATCTCCAATCCTACATCCTCAATCCCCAATCCTCAATCCTTAATCCTCAATATTCTATCCTCAATCGCCAGTCATCAATCTTCAATCCTCAATACTCAATCTTCAATCCTCAATCCTCAATCCCCAATCCTCAATCCTCATTCCTCAAACCTGAATCCTCTACCTTCAATCCTCAATACTCAATCTGCAATCCTCAATCCTCAATCCTCAATCCTCATTCTTCAATCCTCAATACCCAATCCTCAATCTTCAATCCTCAATCCTCAATCATCAATTCTCAATCCTCAATCCTCAATCCTCAGACCTCAAACATCAATATTCAACCCTCAGTCCTCGTCCTCAATCCACAACCCTCAATACTCAATCCTCAGTCTTCAATCATCAATATTCAATCTTCAATCCTCAATCCTCAATCCTCAATACTCAATCCTCAATCCTCAAACCTCAATCATCAATCCTCAATCCTGAATCCTCAATCCTCAGTCTTCAATCCTCAATACTCAATCCTCAATCCTCGATCATCAATTCTCAATTCTCAATCCTCAATATTCAATCATCAATACTCAATCTTCAATCCTCAATCCCCAATCCTCAATCTTCAATGCTCAATCCACAATCCTCAATCCTCAACCTTCAATCCTCAATCCTCAATTTTCAATCCTCAATACCCAATCTTCAATCCTCAATCCTCAACCCTCAATCCTCAATCCTCAATCCTCAATCCTGAATCCTCAATCTTCAATCCTCAATACTCAATCTGCAATCCTCAATCCTCAATCCACAATCCTCAATCCTCATTCTTCAGTCCTCAATACCCATTCCTCAATCTTCAATCCTCAATCCTCAATCCTCAATTCTCAATCCTCAATCCTTAATCCTCACACCTCAAACATCAATATTCAACCCTCAGTCCTCGTCCTCAATCCACAACCCTCAATCCTCAGTCCTCAATATTCAATCTTCAATCCTCAATACTCAATCCTCAATCTTCAATCCTCAATACTCAATCTTCAATCCTCAATACTCAATCCTCAATCCTCAATCCTCAATCTTCAATCCTCAATACTCAATCTTCAATCCTCAATCCTCAATCCTCAATCCTCAATCCTCATTCTTCAATCTTCAATACCCAGTCCTCAATCTTCAAACCTCAATCCTCAATCCTCAATCCTCAATCCTCAATCCTCGTTCTTCAATCCTCAATACCCAATCCTCAATCTTCAATCCTCAATCCTCATTCTTCAATTCTCCATACCCAATACTCAATCTTCAACCCTCAATCCTCTATCCTCAATCCTCAATTCTCAATCCTAATTCTTCAATCCTCAATACCCAATCCCCAATCTTCAATCCTCAATCCTCAATCCTCAATTCTCAATCCTCAATCCTTAATTCACAGACCTCAAACATCAATATTCAACCCTCAGTCCTCGTCCTCAATCCACAACCCTCAATCCTCAGTCCTCAATATTCAATCATCAATATTCAATCTTCAATCCTCAATCCTCAATCCTCAATCCTCAATCCTCAATCCTCAATCTTCAAACCTCAATCCTCATCCTCAATACTCAATCCTCAATCTTCAATCCTCAATACTCAATCTTCAATCCTCAATCCTCAATCCTCAATCCTCAACCCTCAATCTTCAATCCTCAATACTCAATCTTCAATCCTCAATCCTCAACCCTCAATCCTCAATCCTCAATCCTCATTCTTCAATTCTCAATCCTCAATCCTCAATACTCAATCCTCAATCCTCATTCTTCAATCCTCAATACCCAATCCTCAATCTTCAATCCTCAATCCTCAATCCTCAATCCTCAATCCTCAATCCTCATCCTTACAACCTCAATACCCAATCCTCAATCTTCAATCCTCGATCCTCAATCCTGAATTCTCAATCCTCAATCCTCAGTCCTCAACCATCAATCCTAAATTCTCAATGCTCAATAGAATATCCTGAATTCTCAGGATTCTATACTCAAACCACAATCCTCAACCCTCAGCCCTCATTCTCAATCCTCAATCCTCAATCCTCAATATTCAAACCCCAATACTTAATCTTCAATCCTCAATCCTCAATCCTCAATCCTCAATCCTCAATCCTCAGTCATAAATCCTCAATCTTCAATACTCAATCGTCAATCCTCAGTCCTCAATCCTCAATCCTCAATCCTGGTTCCTCAAACCTCAATCCTCAGTCATCAATCCTCAATCTTCAATACTCATTCCTCAATCCTGAATCCTCAATCTTCAATCCTCAATACTCAATTTTCAATCCTCAATCCTCAATCCTCAATCCTCAATCCTCAATCCTCAATCCAGAATCCTCAATCTTCAATCCTCAATACTCAATCTGCAATCCTCAATACTCAATCCTCAATCCTCAATCCTCATTCTTCAATCCTCAATACCCAATCCTCAATCTTCAATCCTCAATCCTCAATCCTCAATCCTCAATCCTCAATCCTCAATCCTCAATCCTCAGGCCTCAAACATCAATATTCAACCCTCAGTCCTCGTTCTCAATCCACAACCCTCAATCCTCAAACCTCAATCCTCAACCGTCAGTCCTCGTCCTCAATCCTCAATCCTCAATCCTCGTTACTCAAACCTCAATCCTCAACCCTCAGTCCTCATCCTCAATTCGCAATTAGCAATCCTCAATCCTCAATCCTGAATCTTCAATCCCCAAAAATCAATCTCCAATCCTGGATCCTCAATCCTCAATCCTCAGTCCTTAATCCTCAATCTTCAATCCTCAATCCCCAGTCCTCAATCTTCAATCCTCTATGCTCAATCCTCAATCCTCAAGCCTCAGTCCTCAATCCTCAATCCTCAATCCTCAATCCGCATCCTTCAATCCTCAATACCCAATCCACAATCTTCAACCCTCAATTCTCAATTGTCAATCCTCAATATTCAATCATCAATACTCAATCTTCAATCATGAATAATCAATCTCCAATCCTACATCCTCAATCCCCAATCCTCAATCCTTAATCCTCAATATTCTATCCTCAATCGCCAGTCATCAATCTTCAATCCTCAATACTCAATCTTCAATCCTCAATCCTCAATCCCCAATCCTCAATCCTCATTCCTCAAACCTGAATCCTCTACCTTCAATCCTCAATACTCAATCTGCAATCCTCAATCCTCAATCCTCAATCCTCATTCTTCAATCCTCAATACCCAATCCTCAATCTTCAATCCTCAATCCTCAATCATCAATTCTCAATCCTCAATCCTCAATCCTCAGACCTCAAACATCAATATTCAACCCTCAGTCCTCGTCCTCAATCCACAACCCTCAATACTCAATCCTCAGTCTTCAATCATCAATATTCAATCTTCAATCCTCAATCCTCAATCCTCAATACTCAATCCTCAATCCTCAAACCTCAATCATCAATCCTCAATCCTGAATCCTCAATCCTCAGTCTTCAATCCTCAATACTCAATCCTCAATCCTCGATCATCAATTCTCAATTCTCAATCCTCAATATTCAATCATCAATACTCAATCTTCAATCCTCAATCCCCAATCCTCAATCTTCAATGCTCAATCCACAATCCTCAATCCTCAACCTTCAATCCTCAATCCTCAATTTTCAATCCTCAATACCCAATCTTCAATCCTCAATCCTCAACCCTCAATCCTCAATCCTCAATCCTCAATCCTGAATCCTCAATCTTCAATCCTCAATACTCAATCTGCAATCCTCAATCCTCAATCCACAATCCTCAATCCTCATTCTTCAGTCCTCAATACCCATTCCTCAATCTTCAATCCTCAATCCTCAATCCTCAATTCTCAATCCTCAATCCTTAATCCTCACACCTCAAACATCAATATTCAACCCTCAGTCCTCGTCCTCAATCCACAACCCTCAATCCTCAGTCCTCAATATTCAATCTTCAATCCTCAATACTCAATCCTCAATCTTCAATCCTCAATACTCAATCTTCAATCCTCAATACTCAATCCTCAATCCTCAATCCTCAATCTTCAATCCTCAATACTCAATCTTCAATCCTCAATCCTCAATCCTCAATCCTCAATCCTCATTCTTCAATCTTCAATACCCAGTCCTCAATCTTCAAACCTCAATCCTCAATCCTCAATCCTCAATCCTCAATCCTCGTTCTTCAATCCTCAATACCCAATCCTCAATCTTCAATCCTCAATCCTCATTCTTCAATTCTCCATACCCAATACTCAATCTTCAACCCTCAATCCTCTATCCTCAATCCTCAATTCTCAATCCTAATTCTTCAATCCTCAATACCCAATCCCCAATCTTCAATCCTCAATCCTCAATCCTCAATTCTCAATCCTCAATCCTTAATTCACAGACCTCAAACATCAATATTCAACCCTCAGTCCTCGTCCTCAATCCACAACCCTCAATCCTCAGTCCTCAATATTCAATCATCAATATTCAATCTTCAATCCTCAATCCTCAATCCTCAATCCTCAATCCTCAATCCTCAATCTTCAAACCTCAATCCTCATCCTCAATACTCAATCCTCAATCTTCAATCCTCAATACTCAATCTTCAATCCTCAATCCTCAATCCTCAATCCTCAATCCTCAATCTTCAATCCTCAATACTCAATCTTCAATCCTCAATCCTCAACCCTCAATCCTCAATCCTCAATCCTCATTCTTCAATTCTCAATCCTCAATCCTCAATACTCAATCCTCAATCCTCATTCTTCAATCCTCAATACCCAATCCTCAATCTTCAATCCTCAATCCTCAATCCTCAATCCTCAATCCTCAATCCTCATCCTTACAACCTCAATACCCAATCCTCAATCTTCAATCCTCGATCCTCAATCCTGAATTCTCAATCCTCAATCCTCAGTCCTCAACCATCAATCCTAAATTCTCAATGCTCAATAGAATATCCTGAATTCTCAGGATTCTATACTCAAACCACAATCCTCAACCCTCAGCCCTCATTCTCAATCCTCAATCCTCAATCCTCAATATTCAAACCCCAATACTCAATCTTCAATCCTCAATCCTCAATCCTCAATCCTCAATCCTCAGTCATAAATCCTCAATCTTCAATACTCAATCGTCAATCCTCAGTCCTCAATCCTCAATCCTCAATCCTGGTTCCTCAAACCTCAATCCTCAGTCATCAATCCTCAATCTTCAATACTCATTCCTCAATCCTGAATCCTCAATCTTCAATCCTCAATACTCAATTTTCAATCCTCAATCCTCAATCCTCAATCCTCAATCCTCAATCCTCAATCCAGAATCCTCAATCTTCAATCCTCAATACTCAATCTGCAATCCTCAATCCTCAATCCTCAATCCTCAATCCTCATTCTTCAATCCTCAATACCCAATCCTCAATCTTCAATCCTCAATCCTCAATCCTCAATCCTCAATCCTCAATCCTCAATCCTCAATCCTCAGGCCTCAAACATCAATATTCAACCCTCAGTCCTCGTTCTCAATCCACAACCCTCAATCCTCAAACCTCAATCCTCAACCGTCAGTCCTCGTCCTCAATCCTCAATCCTCAATCCTCGTTACTCAAACCTCAATCCTCAACCCTCAGTCCTCATCCTCAATTCGCAATTAGCAATCCTCAATCCTCAATCCTGAATCTTCAATCCCCAAAAATCAATCTCCAATCCTGGATCCTCAATCCTCAATCCTCAGTCCTTAATCCTCAATCTTCAATCCTCAATCCCCAGTCCTCAATCTTCAATCCTCTATGCTCAATCCTCAATCCTCAAGCCTCAGTCCTCAATCCTCAATCCTCAATCCTCAATCCGCATTCTTCAATCCTCAATACCCAATCCACAATCTTCAACCCTCAATTCTCAATTGTCAATCCTCAATATTCAATCATCAATACTCAATCTTCAATCATGAATAATCAATCTCCAATCCTACATCCTCAATCCCCAATCCTTAATCCTTAATCCTCAATATTCTATCCTCAATCGCCAGTCATCAATCTTCAATCCTCAATGCTCAATCCCCAATCATCAAGCCTCAGTCCTCGATCCTCTATCCTCAATCCTCAATACCCATTCCTCAATCTTCAATCCTCAATCCTCAATCCTCAATCCTCAATCCTCAATCCTCAGTCCTCAGTCCTCAAACCTCAATCCTCAACCCTCAGCCCTCATCCTCAATCCTCAATCCTCAATCCTCAATCCTCAGCCCTCAGTCCTCAAACCTCAATGCTCAATCCTCAATACCCAATCCTCAATCATCAATCCTCAATCCTCAATCCTCAGCCCTCGGTCCTCAAACCTCAATGCTCAATCCTCAATCCCCAATCCTCAATCCTCAATCCTCAATCATCAATCCTCAATCTTCAATACTCATTCCTCAATCCTGAATCCTCAATCTTCAATCCTCAATACTCAATTTTCAATCCTCAATCCTCAATCCTCAATCCTCTGTCCTCAATCCTCAATCCTGAATCCTCAATCTTCAATCCTCAATACTCAATCTGCAATTCTCAATCCTCTATCCTCAATCCTCAATTCTCAATCCTAATTCTTCAATCCTCAATACCCAAACCTCAATCTTCAATCCTCAATCCTCAATCCTCAATTCTCAATCCTCAATCCTTAATCCACAGACCTCAAACATCAATATTCAACCCTCAGTCCTCGTCCTCAATCCACAACCCTCAATCCTCAGTCCTCAATATTCAATCATCAATATTCAATCTTCAATCCTCAATCCTCAATCCTCAATCCTCAATCCTCAATCCTCAATCTTCAAACCTCAATCCTCATCCTCAATACTCAATCCTCAATCTTCAATCCTCAATACTCAATCTTCAATCCTCAATCCTCAATCCTCAATCCTCAATCTTCAATCCTCAATACTCAATCTTCAATCCTCAATCCTCAATCCTCAATCCTCAATCCTCAATCCTCATTCTTCAATTCTCAATCCTCAATCCTCAATACTCAATCCTCAATCCTCATTCTTCAATCCTCAATACCCAATCCTCAATCTTCAATCCTCAATCCTCAATCCTCTATCCTCAATCCTCAATCCTCATCCTTACATCCTCAATACCCAATCCTCAATCTTCAATCCTCGATCCTCAATCCTGAATTCTCAATCCTCAATCCTCAGTCCTCAACCATCAATCCTAAATTCTCAATGCTCAATAGAATATCCTGAATTCTCAGGATTCTATACTCAAACCACAATCCTCAACCCTCAGCCCTCATTCTCAATCCTCAATCCTCAATCCTCAATATTCAAACCCCAATACTCAATCTTCAATCCTCAATCCTCAATCCTCAATCCTCAATCCTCAATCCTCAGTCATAAATCCTCAATCTTCAATACTCAATCGTCAATCCTCAGTCCTCAATCCTCAATCCTCAATCCTCGTTCCTCAAACCTCAATCCTCAGTCATCAATCCTCAATCTTCAATACTCATTCCTCAATCCTGAATCCTCAATCTTCAATCCTCAATACTCAATTTTCAATCCTCAATCCTCAATCCACAATCCTCAATCCTCAGTCCTCAATCCTGAATCCTCAATCTTCAATCCTCAATACTCAATCTGCAATTCTCAATCCTCAATCCTCAATCCTCAATCCTCATTCTTCAATCCTCAATACCCAATCCTCAATCTTCAACCCTCAGTCCTCAATCATCAATTCTCAATCCTCAATCCTCAGGCCTCAAACATCAATATTCAACCCTCAGTCCTCGTTCTCAATCCACAACACTCAATCCTCAAACCTCAATCCTCAACCGTCAGTCCTCGTCCTCAATCCTCAATCCTCAATCCTCGTTACTCAAACCTCAATCCTCAACCCTCAGTCCTCATCCTCAATTCGCAATTAGCAATCCTCAATCCTCAATCCTCAATCTTCAATCCCCAAAAATCAATCTCCAATCCTGGATCCTCAATCCTCAATCCTCAGTCCTTAATCCTCAATCTTCAATCCTCAATCGCCAGTCCTCAATCTTCAATCCTCTATGCTCAATCGTCAATCCTCAAGCCTCAGTCCTCAATCATCAATCCTGAATCCTCAAGCCTCAATCCTCAACCGTCAGTCCTCGTCCTCAATCCTCAACCCTCAATCCTCAATCCTCAATTCTCAATCCTCAATCCTCAATCCTCAATACTCAATCTGCAATCCTCAATCCTCAATCCTCAATCCTCATCCTTCAATCCTCAATACCCAATCCTCAATCCTCAATCCTCAATCATCAATCCTCAATCCTCAATCCTCAGCCCTCAGTCCTCAAACCTCAATGCTCAATCCTCAATCCCCAATCCTCAATCCTCAATCCTCAATCATCAATCCTCAATCATCAATACTCATTCCTCAATCCTGAATCCTCAATCTTCAATCCTGAATACTCAATCTTCAATCCTCAATCCTCAATCCTCAATCCTCAATCCTCAATCCTCAATCCTGAATCCTCAATCTTCAATCCTCAATACTCAATCTGCAATCATCAATCCTCAATCCTCAATCCTCAATCCTCATTCTTCAATCCTCAATCCTCAATCCTCAATCCTGAATCCTCAATCTTCAATCCTCAATACTCAATCTGCAATCCTCAATCCTCAATCCTCAATCCTCAATCCTCATTCTTCAGACCTCAATACCCATTCCTCAATCTTCGATCCTCAATCCTCAATCCTCAATTCTCAATCCTCAATCCTTAATCCTCACACCTCAAACATCAATATTCAACCCTCAGTCCTCGTCCTCAATCCACAAACCTCAATCCTCAGTCCTCAATATTCAATCTTCAATCCTCAATACTCAATCCTCAATCTTCAATCCTCAATACTCAATCTTCAATCCTCAATACTCAATCCTCAATCCTCAATCCTCAATCTTCAATCCTCAATACTCAATCTTCAATCCTCAATCCTCAATCCTCAATCCTCAATCCTCATTCTTCAATCTTCAATACCCAATCCTCAATCTTCAAACCTCAATCCTCAATCCTCAATCCTCAATCCTCAATCCTCATTCTTCAATCCTCAATACCCAATCCTCAATCTTCAATCCTCAATCCTCATTCTTCAATTCTCCATACCCAATACTCAATCTTCAACCCTCAATCCTCTATCCTCAATCCTCAATTCTCAATCCTAATTCTTCAATCCTCAATACCCAAACCTCAATCTTCAATCCTCAATCCTCAATCCTCAATTCTCAATCCTCAATCCTTAATCCACAGACCTCAAACATCAATATTCAACCCTCAGCCCTCGTCCTCAATCCACAACCCTCAATCCTCAGTCCTCAATATTCAATCATCAATATTCAATCTTCAATCCTCAATCCTCAATCCTCAATCCTCAATCCACAATCCTCAATCTTCAAACCTCAATCCTCATCCTCAATACTCAATCCTCAATCTTCAATCCTCAATACTCAATCTTCAATCCTCAATCCTCAATCCTCAATCCTCAATCCTCAATCTTCAATCCTCAATACTCAATCTTCAATCCTCAATCCTCAATCCTCAATCCTCAATCCTCAATCCTCATTCTTCAATTCTCAATCCTCAATCCTCAATACTCAATCCTCAATCCTCATTCTTCAATCCTCAATACCCAATCCTCAATCTTCAATCCTCAATCCTCAATCCTCAATCCTCAATCCTCAATCCTCATCCTTACATCCTCAATACCCAATCCTCAATCTTCAATCCTCGATCCTCAATCCTGAATTCTCAATCCTCAATCCTCAGTCCTCAACCATCAATCCTAAATTCTCAATGCTCAATAGAATATCCTGAATTCTCAGGATTCTATACTCAAACCACAATCCTCAACCCTCAGCACTCATTCTCAATCCTCAATCCTCAATCCTCAATATTCAAACCCCAATACTCGATCTTCAATCCTCAATCCTCAATCCTCAATCCTCAATCCTCAATCCTCAGTCATAAATCCTCAATCTTCAATACTCAATCGTCAATCCTCAGTCCTCAATCCTCAATCCTCGTTCCTCAAACCTCAATCCTCAGTCATCAATCCTCAATCTTCAATACTCGTTCCTCAATCCTGAATCCTCAATCTTCAATCCTCAATACTCAATTTTCAATCCGCAATCCTCAATCCACAATCCTCAATCCTCAATCCTCAATCCTGAATCCTCAATCTTCAATCCTCAATACTCAATCTGCAATCCTCAATCCTCAATCCACAATCCTCAATCCTCATTCTTCAGTCCTCAATACCCATTCCTCAATCTTCAATCCTCAATCCTCAATCCTCAATTCTCAATCCTCAATCCTTAATCCTCACACCTCAAACATCAATATTCAACCCTCAGTCCTCGTCCTCAATCCACAACCCTCAATCCTCAGTCCTCAATATTCAATCTTCAATCCTCAATACTCAATCCTCAATCTTCAATCCTCAATACTCAATCTTCAATCCTCAATACTCAATCCTCAATCCTCAATCCTCAATCTTCAATCCTCAATACTCAATCTTCAATCCTCAATCCTCAATCCTCAATCCTCAATCCTCATTCTTCAATCTTCAATACCCAGTCCTCAATCTTCAAACCTCAATCCTCAATCCTCAATCCTCAATCCTCAATCCTCGTTCTTCAATCCTCAATACCCAATCCTCAATCTTCAATCCTCAATCCTCATTCTTCAATTCTCCATACCCAATACTCAATCTTCAACCCTCAATCCTCTATCCTCAATCCTCAATTCTCAATCCTAATTCTTCAATCCTCAATACCCAATCCCCAATCTTCAATCCTCAATCCTCAATCCTCAATTCTCAATCCTCAATCCTTAATTCACAGACCTCAAACATCAATATTCAACCCTCAGTCCTCGTCCTCAATCCACAACCCTCAATCCTCAGTCCTCAATATTCAATCATCAATATTCAATCTTCAATCCTCAATCCTCAATCCTCAATCCTCAATCTTCAATCCTCAATCCTCAATCCTCAATCCTCAATCCTCATTCTTCAATCCTCAATACCCAATCCTCAATCTTCAACCCTCAGTCCTCAATCATCAATTCTCAATCCTCAATCCTCAGGCCTCAAACATCAATATTCAACCCTCAGTCCTCGTTCTCAATCCACAACCCTCAATCCTCAAACCTCAATCCTCAACCGTCAGTCCTCGTCCTCAATCCTCAATCCTCAATCCTCGTTACTCAAACCTCAATCCTCAACCCTCAGTCCTCATCCTCAATTCGCAATTAGCAATCCTCAATCCTCAATCCTCAATCTTCAATCCCCAAAAATCAATCTCCAATCCTGGATCCTCAATCCTCAATCCTCAGTCCTTAATCCTCAATCTTCAATCCTCAATCGCCAGTCCTCAATCTTCAATCCTCTATGCTCAATCGTCAATCCTCAAGCCTCAGTCCTCAATCATCAATCCTGAATCCTCAAGCCTCAATCCTCAACCGTCAGTCCTCGTCCTCAATCCTCAACCCTCAATCCTCAATCCTCAATTCTCAATCCTCAATCCTCAATCCTCAATACTCAATCTGCAATCCTCAATCCTCAATCCTCAATCCTCATCCTTCAATCCTCAATACCCAATCCTCAATCCTCAATCCTCAATCATCAATCCTCAATCCTCAATCCTCAGCCCTCAGTCCTCAAACCTCAATGCTCAATCCTCAATCCCCAATCCTCAATCCTCAATCCTCAATCATCAATCCTCAATCATCAATACTCATTCCTCAATCCTGAATCCTCAATCTTCAATCCTGGATACTCAATCTTCAATCCTCAATCCTCAATCCTCAATCCTCAATCCTCAATCCTCAATCCTGAATCCTCAATCTTCAATCCTCAATACTCAATCTGCAATCATCAATCCTCAATCCTCAATCCTCAATCCTCATTCTTCAATCCACAATACGCAATCCTCAATCTTCAACCCTCAGTCCTCAATCATCAATTCTCAATCCTCAATCCTCAATCCTCAGGCCTCAAACATCAATATTCAACCCTCAGTCCTCGTTCTCAACCCACAACCCTCAATCCTCAAACCTCAATCCTCATCCGTCAGTCCTCGTCCTCAATCCTCAACCCTCAATCCTCAATCCTCAATCTTCAACCCCAATAATCAATCTCCAATCCTAGATCCTCAATCCCCAATCCTCAATCCTTAATCCTCAATCTTCAATCCTCAATACTCAATCTTCAATCCTCAATCCTCAATCCCCAATCCTCAATCCTCATTCCTCAAACCTGAATCCTCTACCTTCAATCCTCAATACTCAATCTGCAATCCTCAATCCTCAATCCTCAATCCTCATTCTTCAATCCTCAATACCCAATCCTCAATCTTCAATCCTCAATCCTCAATCATCAATTCTCAATCCTCAATCCTCAATCCTCAGACCTCAAACATCAATATTCAACCCTCAGTCCTCGTCCTCAATCCACAACCCTCAATACTCAATCCTCAGTCTTCAATCATCAATATTCAATCTTCAATCCTCAATCCTCAATCCTCAATACTCAATCCTCAATCCTCAAACCTCAATCATCAATCCTCAATCCTGAATCCTCAATCCTCAGTCTTCAATCCTCAATACTCAATCCTCAATCCTCGATCATCAATTCTCAATTCTCAATCCTCAATATTCAATCATCAATACTCAATCTTCAATCCTCAATCCCCAATCCTCAATCTTCAATGCTCAATCCACAATCCTCAATCCTCAACCTTCAATCCTCAATCCTCAATTTTCAATCCTCAATACCCAATCTTCAATCCTCAATCCTCAACCCTCAATCCTCAATCCTCAATCCTCAATCCTGAATCCTCAATCTTCAATCCTCAATACTCAATCTGCAATCCTCAATCCTCAATCCACAATCCTCAATCCTCATTCTTCAGTCCTCAATACCCATTCCTCAATCTTCAATCCTCAATCCTCAATCCTCAATTCTCAATCCTCAATCCTTAATCCTCACACCTCAAACATCAATATTCAACCCTCAGTCCTCGTCCTCAATCCACAACCCTCAATCCTCAGTCCTCAATATTCAATCTTCAATCCTCAATACTCAATCCTCAATCTTCAATCCTCAATACTCAATCTTCAATCCTCAATACTCAATCCTCAATCCTCAATCCTCAATCTTCAATCCTCAATACTCAATCTTCAATCCTCAATCCTCAATCCGCAATCCTCAATCCTCATTCTTCAATCTTCAATACCCAGTCCTCAATCTTCAAACCTCAATCCTCAATCCTCAATCCTCAATCCTCAATCCTCGTTCTTCAATCCTCAATACCCAATCCTCAATCTTCAATCCTCAATCCTCATTCTTCAATTCTCCATACCCAATACTCAATCTTCAACCCTCAATCCTCTATCCTCAATCCTCAATTCTCAATCCTAATTCTTCAATCCTCAATACCCAATCCCCAATCTTCAATCCTCAATCCTCAATCCTCAATTCTCAATCCTCAATCCTTAATTCACAGACCTCAAACATCAATATTCAACCCTCAGTCCTCGTCCTCAATCCACAACCCTCAATCCTCAGTCCTCAATATTCAATCATCAATATTCAATCTTCAATCCTCAATCCTCAATCCTCAATCCTCAATCCTCAATCCTCAATCTTCAAACCTCAATCCTCATCCTCAATACTCAATCCTCAATCTTCAATCCTCAATACTCAATCTTCAATCCTCAATCCTCAATACTCAATCCTCAATCCTCAATCTTCAATCCTCAATACTCAATCTTCAATCCTCAATCCTCAACCCTCAATCCTCAATCCTCAATCCTCATTCTTCAATTCTCAATCCTCAATCCTCAATACTCAATCCTCAATCCTCATTCTTCAATCCTCAATACCCAATCCTCAATCTTCAATCCTCAATCCTCAATCCTCAATCCTGAATCCTCAATCCTCATCCTTACAACCTCAATACCCAATCCTCAATCTTCAATCCTCGATCCTCAATCCTGAATTCGCAATCCTCAATCCTCAGTCCTCAACCATCAATCCTAAATTCTCAATGCTCAATAGAATATCCTGAATTCTCAGGATTCTATACTCAAACCACAATCCTCAACCCTCAGCCCTCATTCTCAATCCTCAATCCTCAATCCTCAATATTCAAACCCCAATACTCAATCTTCAATCCTCAATCCTCAATCCTCAATCCTCAATCCTCAATCCTCAGTCATAAATCCTCAATCTTCAATACTCAATCGTCAATCCTCAGTCCTCAATCCTCAATCCTCAATCCTGGTTCCTCAAACCTCAATCCTCAGTCATCAATCCTCAATCTTCAATACTCATTCCTCAATCCTGAATCCTCAATCTTCAATCCTCAATACTCAATTTTCAATCCTCAATCCTCAATCCTCAATCCTCAATCCTCAATCCTCAATCCAGAATCCTCAATCTTCAATCCTCAATACTCAATCTGCAATCCTCAATCCTCAATCCTCAATCCTCAATCCTCATTCTTCAATCCTCAATACCCAATCCTCAATCTTCAACCCTCAGTCCTCAATCATCAATTCTCAATCCTCAATCCTCAATCCTCAGGCCTCAAACATCAATATTCAACCCTCAGACCTCGTTCTCAATCCACAACCCTCAATCCTCAAACCTCAATCCTCAACCGTCACTACTCGTCCTCAAACCTCAACCCTCAATCGTCAATCCTCAATCTTCAATCTTCAATACTCAATCTTCAATCCTCCATACTCAATCCTCAATCCTCAATCCTCAATCCTCAGTCATAAATCCTCAATCTTCAATACTCAATCGTCAATCCTCAGTCCTCAATCCTCAATCCTCAATCCTCGTTCCTCAATCCTCAATCCTCAACCCTCAGTCCTCATCCTCAATTCTCAAATCTCAATCCCCAATCCTCAATCCTCAATCTTCAATCCCCAATAATCAATCTCCAATCCTAGATCCTCAATCCCCAATCCTCAATCCTTAATCCTCAATCTTCAATCCTCAATACTCAATATTCAATCCTCAATCCTCAATCCTCAATCCTCAATCCTCAATCCTCAGTCCTGAATCCTCAATCCTCAGACCTCAAACATCAATATTCAACCCTCAGTCCTCGTCCTCAATCCACAACCCTCAATACTCAATCCTCAATCTTCAATCATCAATATTCAATCTTCAATCCTCAATCCTCAATCCTCAATCCCCAATCCTCAATCCTCAAACCTCAATCCTCAATCCTCAATCCTCAATCCTTAATCGTCAGACCTCAAACATCAATATTCAACCCTCAGTCCTCGTCCTCAATCCACAAACCTCAATCCTCAGTCCTCAATATTCAATCATCAATATTCAATCTTCAATCCTCAATCCTCAATCCTCAATCCTCAATCCTCAATCCTCAATCTTCAAATCTCAATCCTCATCCTCAATACTCAATCCTCAATCTTCAATCCTCAATACTCAACCTTCAATCCTCAATCCTCAATCCTCAATCCTCAATCCTCAATCCTCAGTCCTCAAACCTCAATCCTCAATATTCAATGCTCAATTCCCAATCCTCAGATTCAATCCTCAATCCTCAGATTCAATCCTCAATCCTCAAATTCAATCCTCAATCCTCAATCCTCAATTCTCAAGGAAAAATCCTCAATTCCCAGTTTTCAATACTCAATCCTCAATCTTCAATCTTCAAATCTTAGTACGCAAACATCGAGTCACAACACTCTATCCTCAACACTCAGTCCTCAATATTCAATCATCAATACTAAATCCTCAGCCTTCAATACTCAATACTCAACCCTCAATCCTCAATCCTCAATACTCAATCCTCAATCCTCAATCCTCAATCTTCAACCCCAGTAATCAATCTCCAATCCTAGATCCCCAATCCCCAATCCTCAATCCTTAATCCTCAATCTTCAACCCTCAATACTCAATCTTCAATCCTCAATCCTCAATACTCAATCCTCAATCCTCAGTCCTCAATCCTGAATCCTCAATCCTCAATCCTCAGACCTCAAACATCAATATTCAACCCTCAGTCCTCGTCCTCAATCCACAACCCTCAATCCTCAGTGCTCAATATTCAATCTTCAATCCGCAATACTCAATCCTCAATCTTCAATCCTCAATACTCAATCTTCAATCCTCAATACTCAATCCTCAATCCTCAATCCTCAATCTTCAATCCTCAATACTCAATCTTCAATCCTCAGTCCTCAATCCTCAATCCTCAATCCTCATTCTTCAATCTTCAATACCCAATCCTCAATCTTCAATCCTCAATCCTCAATCCTCAATCCTCAATCCTCAATCCTCATTCTTCAATCCTCAATACCCAATCCTCAATCTTCAATCCTCAATCCTCAATCTTCAATCCTCCATACCCAATCCTCAATCTTCAACCCTCAATCCTCTATCCTCAATCCTCAATTCTCAATCCTAATTGTTCAATCCTCAATACCCAATCCTCAATCTTCAATCCTCTATCCTCAATCCTCAATTCTCAATCCTCAATCCTTAATCCACAGACCTCAAACATCAATATTCAACCCTCAGTCCTCGTCCTCAATCCACAACCCTCAATCCTCAGTCCTCAATATTCAATCATCAATATTCAATCTTCAATCCTCAATCCTCAATCCTCAATCCTCAATCCTCAATCCTCAATCTTCAAACCTCAATCCTCATCCTCAATACTCAATCCTCAATCTTCAATCCTCAATACTCAATCTTGAATCCTCAATCCTCAATCCTCAATCCTCAATCCTCAACCTTCAATCCTCAATACTCAATCTTCAATCCTCAATCCTCAATCCTCAATCCTCAATCCTCAATCCTCATTCTTCTATCCTCAATCCTCAATCCTCAATACTCAATCCTCAATCCTCATTCTTCAATCCTCAATACCCAATCCTCAATCTTCAATCCTCAATCCTCAGTCATAAATCCTCAATCTTCAATACTCAATCGTCAATCCTCAGTCCTCAATCCTCAATCCTCGTTCCTCAAACCTCAATCCTCAACCCTCAGTCCTCATCCTCAATTCTCAAGTCACAATCCCCAATCCTCAATTCTCAATCTTCAATCCCCAATAATCAATCTCCAATCCTAGATCCTCAATCCCCAATCCTCAATCCTTAATCCTCAATCTTCAATCCTCAATACTCAATCTTCAATCCTCAATCCTCAATCCTCAATCCTCAATCCTCAGTCCTCAATCCTGAATCCTCAACATTCAATCCTCAATACTCAATCTGCAATCCTCAATTCTCAATCCTCAATCCTCAATCCTCATTCTTCAATCCTCAATACCCAATCCTCAATCTTCAATCCTCAATCCTCAATCATCAATTCTCAATCCTCAATCCTCAATCCTCAGACCTCAAACATCAATATTCAACCCTCAGTCCTCGTCCTGAATCCACAACCCTCAATACTCAATCAGCAATCTTCAATCATCAATATTCAATCTTCAATCCTCAATCCTCAATCCTCAATCCCCAATCCTCAATCCTCATTCTTCAAACCTCAATCCTCAATCCTCAATACTCAACCCTCAATCCTCATTCTTACATCCTCAATACCCAATCCTCAATCTTCAATCCTCGATACTCAATCTTCAATCTTCAACCCTCAGTCCTCAATCATCAATTCTCAATCCTCAATCCTCAATCCTCAGGCCTCAAACATCAATATTCAACCCTCAGTCCTCGTTCTCAATCCACAACCCTCAATCCACAAACCTCAATCCTCAACCGTCAGTCCTCGTCCTCAATCCTCAACCCTCAATCCTCAATCCTCAATCTTCAACCTTCAATACTCAATCTTCAATCCTCAACCCTCAGTCCTCATCCTCAATTCTCAAGTCACAATCCCCAATCCTCAATTCTCAATCTTCAATCCCCAATAATCAATCTCCAATCCTAGATCCTCAATCCCCGATCCTCAATCCTTAATCCTCAATCTTCAATCCTCAATACTCAATCCTTAATCCTCAGACCTCAAACATCAATATTCAACCCTCAGTCCTCGTCCTCAATCCAAAACCCTCAATTCTCAGTCCTCAATATTCAATCATCAATATTCAATCTTCAATCCTCAATCCTCAATCCTCAATCCTCAATCCTCAATCCTCAATCTTCAAACCTCAATCCTCATCCTCAATACTCAATCCTCAATCTTCAATCCTCAATACTCAATCTTCAATCCTCACCCTCAATCCTCAATCCTCAATCCTCAATCTTCAATCCTCAATACCCAATCCTCAATCTTCAATCCTCAATCCTCAATCCTCAATCTTCAATCCTCGATCCTCAATCCTGAATTCTCAATCCTCCATCCTCAGTCCTCAACCATCAATCCTAAATCCTCAATGCTCAATAGAATATCCTGAATTCTCGGGATTCTATACTCAAACCACAATCCTCAACCCTCAGCCCCATTCTCAATCCTCAATCATCAATCCTCAATCTACAATTGTCAATTCTCAATCCTCAATCCTCAATCCTCATCCTTCAATCCTCAATACCCAATCCTCAATCTTCAATCCTCAATCCTCAATCATCAATTCTCAATCCTCAATCCTCAATCCTCAGACCTCAAACATCAATATTCAACCCTCAGTCCTCGTCCTCAATCCACAACCCTCAATACTCAATCCTCAAACTACAATCATCAATATTCAATCTTCAATCCTCAATCCTCAATCCTCAATCCCCAATTCTCAATCCTCAAACCTCAATCCTCTATCCTCAATCCTCAATCCTCAATCCTCAATCTTCAATCCTCAATACTCAATCCTCAATCCTCAATCATCAATTCTCAATTCTCAATCCTCAATATTCAATCATCAATACTCAACCTTCAATCCTCAATCTTCAATACTCAATACTCAAACTTCAATCCTCAACCCTCAGTCTTCATCCTCAATTCTCAATCCTCAATCCTCAATCCTCAATCCTCAAACCTCAATCCTCAATCATGAATAACCAATCTCCAATCCTACATACTCAATCCCCAATCCTCAATCCTTAATCCTCAATATTCAATCCTCAATCGCCAGTCCTCAATCATCAAGCCTCAGTCCTCGATCCTCAATCCTCAATCCTCAATACCCATTCCTCAATCTTCAATCCTCAATCCTCAATCCTCAATCCTCAATCCTCAATCCTCAGTCCTCAGTCCTCAAACCTCAATCCTCAATCCTCAGCCCTCATCCTCAATCCTCAATCCTCAATCCTCAATCCTCAGCCCTCAGTCCACAAACCTCAATGCTCAATCCTCAATACCCAATCCTCAATCATCAATCCTCAATCCTCAATCCTCAGCCCTCAGTCCTCAAACCTCAATGCTCAATCCTCAATCCCCAATCCTCAATCCTCAATCCTCAATCATCAATCCTCAATCTTCAATACTCATTCCTCAATCCTGAATCCTCAATCTTCAATCCTCAATACTCAATTTTCAATCCTCAATCCTCAATCCTCAATCCTCTGTCCTCAATCCTCAATCCTGAATCCTCAATCTTCAATCCTCAATACTCAATCTGCAATTCTCAATCCTCAATCCTCAATCCTCAATCCTCATTCTTCAATCCTCAATACCCAATCCTCAATCTTCAACCCTCAGTCCTCAATCATGAATTCTCAATCCTCAATCCTCAGGCCTCAAACATCAATATTCAACCCTCAGTCCTCGTTCTCAATCCACAACCCTCAATCCTCAAACCTCAATCCTCAACCGTCAGTCCTCGTCCTCAATCCTCAATCCTCAATCCTCGTTACTCAAACCTCAATCCTCAACCCTCAGTCCTCATCCTCAATTCGCAATTAGCAATCCTCAATCCTCAATCCTCAATCTTCAATCCCCAAAAATCAATCTCCAATCCTGGATCCTCAATCCTCAATCCTCAGTCCTTAATCCTCAATCTTCAATCCTCAATCGCCAGTCCTCAATCTTCAATCCTCTATGCTCAATCGTCAATCCTCAAGCCTCAGTCCTCAATCATCAATCCTGAATCCTCAAGCCTCAATCCTCAACCGTCAGTCCTCGTCCTCAATCCTCAACCCTCAATCCTCAATCCTCAATTCTCAATCCTCAATCCTCAATCCTCAATACTCAATCTGCAATCCTCAATCCTCAATCCTCAATCCTCATCCTTCAATCCTCAATACCCAATCCTCAATCCTCAATCCTCAATCATCAATCCTCAATCCTCAATCCTCAGCCCTCAGTCCTCAAACCTCAATGCTCAATCCTCAATCCCCAATCCTCAATCCTCAATCCTCAATCATCAATCCTCAATCATCAATACTCATTCCTCAATCCTGAATCCTCAATCTTCAATCCTGAATACTCAATCTTCAATCCTCAATCCTCAATCCTCAATCCTCAATCCTCAATCCTCAATCCTGAATCCTCAATCTTCAATCCTCAATACTCAATCTGCAATCTTCAACCCTCAGTCCTCAATCATCAATTCTCAATCCTCAATCCTCAATCCTCAGGCCTCAAACATCAATATTCAACCCTCAGTCCTCGTTCTCAACCCACAACCCTCAATCCTCAAACCTCAATCCTCATCCGTCAGTCCTCGTCCTCAATCCTCAACCCTCAATCCTCAATCCTCAATCTTCAACCCCAATAATCAATCTCCAATCCTAGATCCTCAATCCCCAATCCTCAATCCTTAATCCTCAATCTTCAATCCTCAATACTCAATCTTCAATCCTCAATCCTCAATCCCCAATCCTCAATCCTCATTCCTCAAACCTGAATCCTCTACCTTCAATCCTCAATACTCAATCTGCAATCCTCAATCCTCAATCCTCAATCCTCATTCTTCAATCCTCAATACCCAATCCTCAATCTTCAATCCTCAATCCTCAATCATCAATTCTCAATCCTCAATCCTCAATCCTCAGACCTCAAACATCAATATTCAACCCTCAGTCCTCGTCCTCAATCCACAACCCTCAATACTCAATCCTCAGTCTTCAATCATCAATATTCAATCTTCAATCCTCAATCCTCAATCCTCAATACTCAATCCTCAATCCTCAAACCTCAATCATCAATCCTCAATCCTGAATCCTCAATCCTCAGTCTTCAATCCTCAATACTCAATCCTCAATCCTCGATCATCAATTCTCAATTCTCAATCCTCAATATTCAATCATCAATACTCAATCTTCAATCCTCAATCCCCAATCCTCAATCTTCAATGCTCAATCCACAATCCTCAATCCTCAACCTTCAATCCTCAATCCTCAATTTTCAATCCTCAATACCCAATCTTCAATCCTCAATCCTCAACCCTCAATCCTCAATCCTCAATCCTCAATCCTGAATCCTCAATCTTCAATCCTCAATACTCAATCTGCAATCCTCAATCCTCAATCCACAATCCTCAATCCTCATTCTTCAGTCCTCAATACCCATTCCTCAATCTTCAATCCTCAATCCTCAATCCTCAATTCTCAATCCTCAATCCTTAATCCTCACACCTCAAACATCAATATTCAACCCTCAGTCCTCGTCCTCAATCCACAACCCTCAATTCTCAGTCCTCAATATTCAATCTTCAATCCTCAATACTCAATCCTCAATCTTCAATCCTCAATACTCAATCTTCAATCCTCAATACTCAATCCTCAATCCTCAATCCTCAATCTTCAATCCTCAATACTCAATCTTCAATCCTCAATCCTCAATCCTCAATCCTCAATCCTCATTCTTCAATCTTCAATACCCAGTCCTCAATCTTCAAACCTCAATCCTCAATCCTCAATCCTCAATCCTCAATCCTCGTTCTTCAATCCTCAATACCCAATCCTCAATCTTCAATCCTCAATCCTCATTCTTCAATTCTCCATACCCAATACTCAATCTTCAACCCTCAATCCTCTATCCTCAATCCTCAATTCTCAATCCTAATTCTTCAATCCTCAATACCCAATCCCCAATCTTCAATCCTCAATCCTCAATCCTCAATTCTCAATCCTCAATCCTTAATTCACAGACCTCAAACATCAATATTCAACCCTCAGTCCTCGTCCTCAATCCACAACCCTCAATCCTCAGTCCTCAATATTCAATCATCAATATTCAATCTTCAATCCTCAATCCTGAATCCTCAATCCTCAATCCTCAATCCTCAATCTTCAAACCTCAATCCTCATCCTCAATACTCAATCCTCAATCTTCAATCCTCAATACTCAATCTTCAATCCTCAATCCTCAATCCTCAATCCTCAATCCTCAATCTTCAATCCTCAATACTCAATCTTCAATCCTCAATCCTCAACCCTCAATCCTCAATCCTCAATCCTCATTCTTCAATTCTCAATCCTCAATCCTCAATACTCAATCCTCAATCCTCATTCTTCAATCCTCAATACCCAATCCTCAATCTTCAATCCTCAATCCTCAATCCTCAATCCTCAATCCTCAATCCTCATCCTTACAACCTCAATACCCAATCCTCAATCTTCAATCCTCGATCCTCAATCCTGAATTCTCAATCCTCAATCCTCAGTCCTCAACCATCAATCCTAAATTCTCAATGCTCAATAGAATATCCTGAATTCTCAGGATTCTATACTCAAACCACAATCCTCAACCCTCAGCCCTCATTCTCAATCCTCAATCCTCAATCCTCAATATTCAAACCCCAATACTCAATCTTCAATCCTCAATCCTCAATCCTCAATCCTCAATCCTCAATCCTCAGTCATAAATCCTCAATCTTCAATACTCAATCGTCAATCCTCAGTCCTCAATCCTCAATCCTCAATCCTGGTTCCTCAAACCTCAATCCTCAGTCATCAATCCTCAATCTTCAATACTCATTCCTCAATCCTGAATCCTCAATCTTCAATCCTCAATACTCAATTTTCAATCCTCAATCCTCAATCCTCAATCCTCAATCCTCAATCCTCAATCCAGAATCCTCAATCTTCAATCCTCAATACTCAATCTGCAATCCTCAATACTCAATCCTCAATCCTCAATCCTCATTCTTCAATCCTCAATACCCAATCCTCAATCTTCAATCCTCAATCCTCAATCCTCAATCCTCAATCCTCAATCCTCAATCCTCAATCCTCAGGCCTCAAACATCAATATTCAACCCTCAGTCCTCGTTCTCAATCCACAACCCTCAATCCTCAAACCTCAATCCTCAACCGTCAGTCCTCGTCCTCAATCCTCAATCCTCAATCCTCGTTACTCAAACCTCAATCCTCAACCCTCAGTCCTCATCCTCAATTCGCAATTAGCAATCCTCAATCCTCAATCCTGAATCTTCAATCCCCAAAAATCAATCTCCAATCCTGGATCCTCAATCCTCAATCCTCAGTCCTTAATCCTCAATCTTCAATCCTCAATCCCCAGTCCTCAATCTTCAATCCTCTATGCTCAATCCTCAATCCTCAAGCCTCAGTCCTCAATCCTCAATCCTCAATCCTCAATCCGCATCCTTCAATCCTCAATACCCAATCCACAATCTTCAACCCTCAATTCTCAATTGTCAATCCTCAATATTCAATCATCAATACTCAATCTTCAATCATGAATAATCAATCTCCAATCCTACATCCTCAATCCCCAATCCTCAATCCTTAATCCTCAATATTCTATCCTCAATCGCCAGTCATCAATCTTCAATCCTCAATACTCAATCTTCAATCCTCAATCCTCAATCCCCAATCCTCAATCCTCATTCCTCAAACCTGAATCCTCTACCTTCAATCCTCAATACTCAATCTGCAATCCTCAATCCTCAATCCTCAATCCTCATTCTTCAATCCTCAATACCCAATCCTCAATCTTCAATCCTCAATCCTCAATCATCAATTCTCAATCCTCAATCCTCAATCCTCAGACCTCAAACATCAATATTCAACCCTCAGTCCTCGTCCTCAATCCACAACCCTCAATACTCAATCCTCAGTCTTCAATCATCAATATTCAATCTTCAATCCTCAATCCTCAATCCTCAATACTCAATCCTCAATCCTCAAACCTCAATCATCAATCCTCAATCCTGAATCCTCAATCCTCAGTCTTCAATCCTCAATACTCAATCCTCAATCCTCGATCATCAATTCTCAATTCTCAATCCTCAATATTCAATCATCAATACTCAATCTTCAATCCTCAATCCCCAATCCTCAATCTTCAATGCTCAATCCACAATCCTCAATCCTCAACCTTCAATCCTCAATCCTCAATTTTCAATCCTCAATACCCAATCTTCAATCCTCAATCCTCAACCCTCAATCCTCAATCCTCAATCCTCAATCCTGAATCCTCAATCTTCAATCCTCAATACTCAATCTGCAATCCTCAATCCTCAATCCACAATCCTCAATCCTCATTCTTCAGTCCTCAATACCCATTCCTCAATCTTCAATCCTCAATCCTCAATCCTCAATTCTCAATCCTCAATCCTTAATCCTCACACCTCAAACATCAATATTCAACCCTCAGTCCTCGTCCTCAATCCACAACCCTCAATCCTCAGTCCTCAATATTCAATCTTCAATCCTCAATACTCAATCCTCAATCTTCAATCCTCAATACTCAATCTTCAATCCTCAATACTCAATCCTCAATCCTCAATCCTCAATCTTCAATCCTCAATACTCAATCTTCAATCCTCAATCCTCAATCCTCAATCCTCAATCCTCATTCTTCAATCTTCAATACCCAGTCCTCAATCTTCAAACCTCAATCCTCAATCCTCAATCCTCAATCCTCAATCCTCGTTCTTCAATCCTCAATACCCAATCCTCAATCTTCAATCCTCAATCCTCATTCTTCAATTCTCCATACCCAATACTCAATCTTCAACCCTCAATCCTCTATCCTCAATCCTCAATTCTCAATCCTAATTCTTCAATCCTCAATACCCAATCCCCAATCTTCAATCCTCAATCCTCAATCCTCAATTCTCAATCCTCAATCCTTAATTCACAGACCTCAAACATCAATATTCAACCCTCAGTCCTCGTCCTCAATCCACAACCCTCAATCCTCAGTCCTCAATATTCAATCATCAATATTCAATCTTCAATCCTCAATCCTCAATCCTCAATCCTCAATCCTCAATCCTCAATCTTCAAACCTCAATCCTCATCCTCAATACTCAATCCTCAATCTTCAATCCTCAATACTCAATCTTCAATCCTCAATCCTCAATCCTCAATCCTCAATCCTCAATCTTCAATCCTCAATACTCAATCTTCAATCCTCAATCCTCAACCCTCAATCCTCAATCCTCAATCCTCATTCTTCAATTCTCAATCCTCAATCCTCAATACTCAATCCTCAATCCTCATTCTTCAATCCTCAATACCCAATCCTCAATCTTCAATCCTCAATCCTCAATCCTCAATCCTCAATCCTCAATCCTCATCCTTACAACCTCAATACCCAATCCTCAATCTTCAATCCTCGATCCTCAATCCTGAATTCTCAATCCTCAATCCTCAGTCCTCAACCATCAATCCTAAATTCTCAATGCTCAATAGAATATCCTGAATTCTCAGGATTCTATACTCAAACCACAATCCTCAACCCTCAGCCCTCATTCTCAATCCTCAATCCTCAATCCTCAATATTCAAACCCCAATACTCAATCTTCAATCCTCAATCCTCAATCCTCAATCCTCAATCCTCAATCCTCAGTCATAAATCCTCAATCTTCAATACTCAATCGTCAATCCTCAGTCCTCAATCCTCAATCCTCAATCCTGGTTCCTCAAACCTCAATCCTCAGTCATCAATCCTCAATCTTCAATACTCATTCCTCAATCCTGAATCCTCAATCTTCAATCCTCAATACTCAATTTTCAATCCTCAATCCTCAATCCTCAATCCTCAATCCTCAATCCTCAATCCAGAATCCTCAATCTTCAATCCTCAATACTCAATCTGCAATCCTCAATCCTCAATCCTCAATCCTCAATCCTCATTCTTCAATCCTCAATACCCAATCCTCAATCTTCAATCCTCAATCCTCAATCCTCAATCCTCAATCCTCAATCCTCAATCCTCAATCCTCAGGCCTCAAACATCAATATTCAACCCTCAGTCCTCGTTCTCAATCCACAACCCTCAATCCTCAAACCTCAATCCTCAACCGTCAGTCCTCGTCCTCAATCCTCAATCCTCAATCCTCGTTACTCAAACCTCAATCCTCAACCCTCAGTCCTCATCCTCAATTCGCAATTAGCAATCCTCAATCCTCAATCCTGAATCTTCAATCCCCAAAAATCAATCTCCAATCCTGGATCCTCAATCCTCAATCCTCAGTCCTTAATCCTCAATCTTCAATCCTCAATCCCCAGTCCTCAATCTTCAATCCTCTATGCTCAATCCTCAATCCTCAAGCCTCAGTCCTCAATCCTCAATCCTCAATCCTCAATCCGCATTCTTCAATCCTCAATACCCAATCCACAATCTTCAACCCTCAATTCTCAATTGTCAATCCTCAATATTCAATCATCAATACTCAATCTTCAATCATGAATAATCAATCTCCAATCCTACATCCTCAATCCCCAATCCTTAATCCTTAATCCTCAATATTCTATCCTCAATCGCCAGTCATCAATCTTCAATCCTCAATGCTCAATCCCCAATCATCAAGCCTCAGTCCTCGATCCTCAATCCTCAATCCTCAATACCCATTCCTCAATCTTCAATCCTCAATCCTCAATCCTCAATCCTCAATCCTCAATCCTCAGTCCTCAGTCCTCAAACCTCAATCCTCAACCCTCAGCCCTCATCCTCAATCCTCAATCCTCAATCCTCAATCCTCAGCCCTCAGTCCTCAAACCTCAATGCTCAATCCTCAATACCCAATCCTCAATCATCAATCCTCAATCCTCAATCCTCAGCCCTCGGTCCTCAAACCTCAATGCTCAATCCTCAATCCCCAATCCTCAATCCTCAATCCTCAATCATCAATCCTCAATCTTCAATACTCATTCCTCAATCCTGAATCCTCAATCTTCAATCCTCAATACTCAATTTTCAATCCTCAATCCTCAATCCTCAATCCTCTGTCCTCAATCCTCAATCCTGAATCCTCAATCTTCAATCCTCAATACTCAATCTGCAATTCTCAATCCTCTATCCTCAATCCTCAATTCTCAATCCTAATTCTTCAATCCTCAATACCCAAACCTCAATCTTCAATCCTCAATCCTCAATCCTCAATTCTCAATCCTCAATCCTTAATCCACAGACCTCAAACATCAATATTCAACCCTCAGTCCTCGTCCTCAATCCACAACCCTCAATCCTCAGTCCTCAATATTCAATCATCAATATTCAATCTTCAATCCTCAATCCTCAATCCTCAATCCTCAATCCTCAATCCTCAATCTTCAAACCTCAATCCTCATCCTCAATACTCAATCCTCAATCTTCAATCCTCAATACTCAATCTTCAATCCTCAATCCTCAATTCTCAATCCTCAATCTTCAATCCTCAATACTCAATCTTCAATCCTCAATCCTCAATCCTCAATCCTCAATCCTCAATCCTCATTCTTCAATTCTCAATCCTCAATCCTCAATACTCAATCCTCAATCCTCATTCTTCAATCCTCAATACCCAATCCTCAATCTTCAATCCTCAATCCTCAATCCTCTATCCTCAATCCTCAATCCTCATCCTTACATCCTCAATACCCAATCCTCAATCTTCAATCCTCGATCCTCAATCCTGAATTCTCAATCCTCAATCCTCAGTCCTCAACCATCAATCCTAAATTCTCAATGCTCAATAGAATATCCTGAATTCTCAGGATTCTATACTCAAACCACAATCCTCAACCCTCAGCCCTCATTCTCAATCCTCAATCCTCAATCCTCAATATTCAAACCCCAATACTCAATCTTCAATCCTCAATCCTCAATCCTCAATCCTCAATCCTCAATCCTCAGTCATAAATCCTCAATCTTCAATACTCAATCGTCAATCCTCAGTCCTCAATCCTCAATCCTCAATCCTCGTTCCTCAAACCTCAATCCTCAGTCATCAATCCTCAATCTTCAATACTCATTCCTCAATCCTGAATCCTCAATCTTCAATCCTCAATACTCAATTTTCAATCCTCAATCCTCAATCCACAATCCTCAATCCTCAGTCCTCAATCCTGAATCCTCAATCTTCAATCCTCAATACTCAATCTGCAATTCTCAATCCTCAATCCTCAATCCTCAATCCTCATTCTTCAATCCTCAATACCCAATCCTCAATCTTCAACCCTCAGTCCTCAATCATCAATTCTCAATCCTCAATCCTCAGGCCTCAAACATCAATATTCAACCCTCAGTCCTCGTTCTCAATCCACAACACTCAATCCTCAAACCTCAATCCTCAACCGTCAGTCCTCGTCCTCAATCCTCAATCCTCAATCCTCGTTACTCAAACCTCAATCCTCAACCCTCAGTCCTCATCCTCAATTCGCAATTAGCAATCCTCAATCCTCAATCCTCAATCTTCAATCCCCAAAAATCAATCTCCAATCCTGGATCCTCAATCCTCAATCCTCAGTCCTTAATCCTCAATCTTCAATCCTCAATCGCCAGTCCTCAATCTTCAATCCTCTATGCTCAATCGTCAATCCTCAAGCCTCAGTCCTCAATCATCAATCCTGAATCCTCAAGCCTCAATCCTCAACCGTCAGTCCTCGTCCTCAATCCTCAACCCTCAATCCTCAATCCTCAACTCTCAATCCTCAATCCTCAATCCTCAATACTCAATCTGCAATCCTCAATCCTCAATCCTCAATCCTCATCCTTCAATCCTCAATACCCAATCCTCAATCCTCAATCCTCAATCATCAATCCTCAATCCTCAATCCTCAGCCCTCAGTCCTCAAACCTCAATGCTCAATCCTCAATCCCCAATCCTCAATCCTCAATCCTCAATCATCAATCCTCAATCATCAATACTCATTCCTCAATCCTGAATCCTCAATCTTCAATCCTGAATACTCAATCTTCAATCCTCAATCCTCAATCCTCAATCCTCAATCCTCAATCCTCAATCCTGAATCCTCAATCTTCAATCCTCAATACTCAATCTGCAATCATCAATCCTCAATCCTCAATCCTCAATCCTCATTCTTCAATCCTCAATCCTCAATCCTCAATCCTGAATCCTCAATCTTCAATCCTCAATACTCAATCTGCAATCCTCAATCCTCAATCCTCAATCCTCAATCCTCATTCTTCAGTCCTCAATACCCATTCCTCAATCTTCGATCCTCAATCCTCAATCCTCAATTCTCAATCCTCAATCCTTAATCCTCACACCTCAAACATCAATATTCAACCCTCAGTCCTCGTCCTCAATCCACAAACCTCAATCCTCAGTCCTCAATATTCAATCTTCAATCCTCAATACTCAATCCTCAATCTTCAATCCTCAATACTCAATCTTCAATCCTCAATACTCAATCCTCAATCCTCAATCCTCAATCTTCAATCCTCAATACTCAATCTTCAATCCTCAATCCTCAATCCTCAATCCTCAATCCTCATTCTTCAATCTTCAATACCCAATCCTCAATCTTCAAACCTCAATCCTCAATCCTCAATCCTCAATCCTCAATCCTCATTCTTCAATCCTCAATACCCAATCCTCAATCTTCAATCCTCAATCCTCATTCTTCAATTCTCCATACCCAATACTCAATCTTCAACCCTCAATCCTCTATCCTCAATCCTCAATTCTCAATCCTAATTCTTCAATCCTCAATACCCAAACCTCAATCTTCAATCCTCAATCCTCAATACCCAATCCTCAATCTTCAATCCTCAATCCTCAATCCTCAATCTTCAATCCTCGATCCTCAATCCTGAATTCTCAATCCTCCATCCTCAGTCCTCAACCATCAATCCTAAATCCTCAATGCTCAATAGAATATCCTGAATTCTCGGGATTCTATACTCAAACCACAATCCTCAACCCTCAGCCCCATTCTCAATCCTCAATCATCAATCCTCAATCTACAATTGTCAATTCTCAATCCTCAATCCTCAATCCTCATCCTTCAATCCTCAATACCCAATCCTCAATCTTCAATCCTCAATCCTCAATCATCAATTCTCAATCCTCAATCCTCAATCCTCAGACCTCAAACATCAATATTCAACCCTCAGTCCTCGTCCTCAATCCACAACCCTCAATACTCAATCCTCAATCTACAATCATCAATATTCAATCTTCAATCCTCAATCCTCAATCCTCAATCCCCAATTCTCAATCCTCAAACCTCAATCCTCTATCCTCAATCCTCAATCCTCAATCCTCAATCTTCAATCCTCAATACTCAATCCTCAATCCTCAATCATCAATTCTCAATTCTCAATCCTCAATATTCAATCATCAATACTCAACCTTCAATCCTCAATCTTCAATACTCAATACTCAAACTTCAATCCTCAACCCTCAGTCTTCATCCTCAATTCTCAATTCTCAATCCTCAATCCTCAATCCTCAAACCTCAATCCTCAATCATGAATAACCAATCTCCAATCCTACATACTCAATCCCCAATCCTCAATCCTTAATCCTCAATATTCAATCCTCAATCGCCAGTCCTCAATCTTCAATCCTCAATCCTCAATACTCAATCCTCAATCCTCAATCCTCAATCCTCAATCCTCATTCTTCAATCCTCAATACCCAAACCTGAATCTTCAATCCTCAATCCTCAATCCTGAATTCTCAATCATCAATCCTTAGTCCTCAGTCCCCAAACCTCAATCCTCAACCCTCAGCCCTCATCCTCAATCCTCAATTCTCAATCCTCAATCCTCAGCACTCAGTCCTCAAACCTCAATGCTCAATCCTCAATACCCAATCCTCAATCCTCAATCCTCAGTCATCAATCCTCAATCTTCAATACTCATTCCGCAATACTGAATCATCAATCTTCAATCCTCAATACTCAATCTTCAACCCTCAACCCTCAATCCTCAATCCTCAATCCTCCATTCTCAATCCTGAATCCTCAATCTTCAAGCCTCAATACTCAATCTGCAATCCTCAATCCTCAATCCTCAATCCTCAATCCGCATTCTTCAATCCTCAATACCCAATCCACAATCTTCAACCCTCAATTCTCAATTGTCAATCCTCAATATTCAATCATCAATACTCAATCTTCAATCCTCAATCTTCAATCCTCAATACTCAACCTTCAATCCTCAACCCTCAGTCTTCATCCTCAATTCTCAATTCTCAATCCTCAATCCTCAATCCTCAATCCTCAATCTTCAATCATGAATAATCAATCTCCAATCCTACATCCTCAATCCCCAATCCTCAATCCTTAATCCTCAATATTCTATCCTCAATCGCCAGTCATCAATCTTCAATCCTCAATGCTCAATCCCCAATCATCAAGCCTCAGTCCTCGATCCTCAATCCTCAATCCTCAATACCCATTCCTCAATCTTCAATCCTCAATCCTCAATCCTCAATCCTCAATCCTCAATCCTCAGTCCTCAGTCCTCAAACCTCAATCCTCAATCCTCAGCCCTCATCCTCAATCCTCAATCCTCAATCCTCAATCCTCAGCCCTCAGTCCACAAACCTCAATGCTCAATCCTCAATACCCAATCCTCAATCATCAATCCTCAATCCTCAATCCTCAGCCCTCAGTCCTCAAACCTCAATGCTCAATCCTCAATCCCCAATCCTCAATCCTCAATCCTCAATCATCAATCCTCAATCTTCAATACTCATTCCTCAATCCTGAATCCTCAATCTTCAATCCTCAATACTCAATTTTCAATCCTCAATCCTCAATCCTCAATCCTCTGTCCTCAATCCTCAATCCTGAATCCTCAATCTTCAATCCTCAATACTCAATCTGCAATTCTCAATCCTCAATCCTCAATCCTCAATCCTCATTCTTCAATCCTCAATACCCAATCCTCAATCTTCAACCCTCAGTCCTCAATCATCAATTCTCAATCCTCAATCCTCAGGCCTCAAACATCAATATTCAACCCTCAGTCCTCGTTCTCAATCCACAACCCTCAATCCTCAAACCTCAATCCTCAACCGTCAGTCCTCGTCCTCAATCCTCAATCCTCAATCCTCGTTACTCAAACCTCAATCCTCAACCCTCAGTCCTCATCCTCAATTCGCAATTAGCAATCCTCAATCCTCAATCCTCAATCTTCAATCCCCAAAAATCAATCTCCAATCCTGGATCCTCAATCCTCAATCCTCAGTCCTTAATCCTCAATCTTCAATCCTCAATCGCCAGTCCTCAATCTTCAATCCTCTATGCTCAATCGTCAATCCTCAAGCCTCAGTCCTCAATCATCAATCCTGAATCCTCAAGCCTCAATCCTCAACCGTCAGTCCTCGTCCTCAATCCTCAACCCTCAATCCTCAATACTCAATTCTCAATCCTCAATCCTCAATCCTCAATACTCAATCTGCAATCCTCAATCCTCAATCCTCAATCCTCATCCTTCAATCCTCAATACCCAATCCTCAATCCTCAATCCTCAATCATCAATCCTCAATCCTCAATCCTCAGCCCTCAGTCCTCAAACCTCAATGCTCAATCCTCAATCCCCAATCCTCAATCCTCAATCCTCAATCATCAATCCTCAATCATCAATACTCATTCCTCAATCCTGAATCCTCAATCTTCAATCCTGAATACTCAATCTTCAATCCTCAATCCTCAATCCTCAATCCTCAATCCTCAATCCTCAATCCTGAATCCTCAATCTTCAATCCTCAATACTCAATCTGCAATCATCAATCCTCAATCCTCAATCCTCAATCCTCATTCTTCAATCCACAATACGCAATCCTCAATCTTCAACCCTCAGTCCTCAATCATCAATTCTCAATCCTCAATCCTCAATCCTCAGGCCTCAAACATCAATATTCAACCCTCAGTCCTCGTTCTCAACCCACAACCCTCAATCCTCAAACCTCAATCCTCATCCGTCAGTCCTCGTCCTCAATCCTCAACCCTCAATCCTCAATCCTCAATCTTCAACCCCAATAATCAATCTCCAATCCTAGATCCTCAATCCCCAATCCTCAATCCTTAATCCTCAATCTTCAATCCTCAATACTCAATCTTCAATCCTCAATCCTCAATCCCCAATCCTCAATCCTCATTCCTCAAACCTGAATCCTCTACCTTCAATCCTCAATACTCAATCTGCAATCCTCAATCCTCAATCCTCAATCCTCATTCTTCAATCCTCAATACCCAATCCTCAATCTTCAATCCTCAATCCTCAATCATCAATTCTCAATCCTCAATCCTCAATCCTCAGACCTCAAACATCAATATTCAACCCTCAGTCCTCGTCCTCAATCCACAACCCTCAATACTCAATCCTCAGTCTTCAATCATCAATATTCAATCTTCAATCCTCAATCCTCAATCCTCAATACTCAATCCTCAATCCTCAAACCTCAATCATCAATCCTCAATCCTGAATCCTCAATCCTCAGTCTTCAATCCTCAATACTCAATCCTCAATCCTCGATCATCAATTCTCAATTCTCAATCCTCAATATTCAATCATCAATACTCAATCTTCAATCCTCAATCCCCAATCCTCAATCTTCAATGCTCAATCCACAATCCTCAATCCTCAACCTTCAATCCTCAATCCTCAATTTTCAATCCTCAATACCCAATCTTCAATCCTCAATCCTCAACCCTCAATCCTCAATCCTCAATCCTCAATCCTGAATCCTCAATCTTCAATCCTCAATACTCAATCTGCAATCCTCAATCCTCAATCCACAATCCTCAATCCTCATTCTTCAGTCCTCAATACCCATTCCTCAATCTTCAATCCTCAATCCTCAATCCTCAATTCTCAATCCTCAATCCTTAATCCTCACACCTCAAACATCAATATTCAACCCTCAGTCCTCGTCCTCAATCCACAACCCTCAATCCTCAGTCCTCAATATTCAATCTTCAATCCTCAATACTCAATCCTCAATCTTCAATCCTCAATACTCAATCTTCAATCCTCAATACTCAATCCTCAATCCTCAATCCTCAATCTTCAATCCTCAATACTCAATCCTCATTCTTCAATCTTCAATACCCAGTCCTCAATCTTCAAACCTCAATCCTCAATCCTCAATCCTCAATCCTCAATTCTCGTTCTTCAATCCTCAATACCCAATCCTCAATCTTCAATCCTCAATCCTCATTCTTCAATTCTCCATACCCAATACTCAATCTTCAACCCTCAATCCTCTATCCTCAATCCTCAATTCTCAATCCTAATTCTTCAATCCTCAATACCCAATCCCCAATCTTCAATCCTCAATCCTCAATCCTCAATTCTCAATCCTCAATCCTTAATTCACAGACCTCAAACATCAATATTCAACCCTCAGTCCTCGTCCTCAATCCACAACCCTCAATCCTCAGTCCTCAATATTCAATCATCAATATTCAATCTTCAATCCTCAATCCTCAATCCTCAATCCTCAATCCTCAATCCTCAATCTTCAAACCTCAATCCTCATCCTCAATACTCAATCCTCAATCTTCAATCCTCAATACTCAATCTTCAATCCTCAATCCTCAATCCTCAATCCTCAATCCTCAATCTTCAATCCTCAATACTCAATCTTCAATCCTCAATCCTCAACCCTCAATCCTCAATCCTCAATCCTCATTCTTCAATTCTCAATCCTCAATCCTCAATACTCAATCCTCAATCCTCATTCTTCAATCCTCAATACCCAATCCTCAATCTTCAATCCTCAATCCTCAATCCTCAATCCTCAATCCTCAATCCTCATCCTTACAACCTCAATACCCAATCCTCAATCTTCAATCCTCGATCCTCAATCCTGAATTCTCAATCCTCAATCCTCAGTCCTCAACCATCAATCCTAAATTCTCAATGCTCAATAGAATATCCTGAATTCTCAGGATTCTATACTCAAACCACAATCCTCAACCCTCAGCCCTCATTCTCAATCCTCAATCCTCAATCCTCAATATTCAAACCCCAATACTCAATCTTCAATCCTCAATCCTCAATCCTCAATCCTCAATCCTCAATCCTCAATCCTCAATCCAGAATCCTCAATCTTCAATCCTCAATACTCAATCTGCAATCCTCAATCCTCAATCCTCAATCCTCAATCCTCATTCTTCAATCCTCAATACCCAATCCTCAATCTTCAACCCTCAGTCCTCAATCATCAATTCTCAATCCTCAATCCTCAATCCTCAGGCCTCAAACATCAATATTCAACCCTCAGACCTCGTTCTCAATCCACAACCCTCAATCCTCAAACCTCAATCCTCAACCGTCACTACTCGTCCTCAAACCTCAACCCTCAATCCTCAATCCTCAATCTTCAATCTTCAATACTCAATCTTCAATCCTCCATACTCAATCCTCAATCCTCAATCCTCAATCCTCAGTCATAAATCCTCAATCTTCAATACTCAATCGTCAATCCTCAGTCCTCAATCCTCAATCCTCAATCCTCGTTCCTCAATCCTCAATCCTCAACCCTCAGTCCTCATCCTCAATTCTCAAATCTCAATCCCCAATCCTCAATCCTCAATCTTCAATCCCCAATAATCAATCTCCAATCCTAGATCCTCAATCCCCAATCCTCAATCCTTAATCCTCAATCTTCAATCCTCAATACTCAATCTTCAATCCTCAATCCTCAATCCTCAATCCTCAATCCTCAATCCTCAGTCCTGAATCCTCAATCCTCAGACCTCAAACATCAATATTCAACCCTCAGGCCTCGTCCTCAATCCACAACCCTCAATACTCAATCCTCAATCTTCAATCATCAATATTCAATCTTCAATCCTCAATCCTCAATCCTCAATCCCCAATCCTCAATCCTCAAACCTCAATCCTCAATCCTCAATCCTCAATCCTTAATCCTCAGACCTCAAACATCAATATTCAACCCTCAGTCCTCGTCCTCAATCCACAAACCTCAATCCTCAGTCCTCAATATTCAATCATCAATATTCAATCTTCAATCCTCAATCCTCAATCCTCAATCCTCAATCCTCAATCCTCAATCTTCAAATCTCAATCCTCATCCTCAATACTCAATCCTCAATCTTCAATCCTCAATACTCAACCTTCAATCCTCAATCCTCAATCCTCAATCCTCAATCCTCAATCCTCAGTCCTCAAACCTCAATCCTCAATATTCAATGCTCAATTCCCAATCCTCAGATTCAATCCTCAATCCTCAGATTCAATCCTCAATCCTCAAATTCAATCCTCAATCCTCAATCCTCAATTCTCAAGGAAAAATCCTCAATTCCCAGTTTTCAATACTCAATCCTCAATCTTCAATCTTCAAATCTTAGTACGCAAACATCGAGTCACAACACTCTATCCTCAACACTCAGTCCTCAATATTCAATCATCAATACTAAATCCTCAGCCTTCAATACTCAATACTCAACCCTCAATCCTCAATCCTCAATACTCAATCCTCAATCCTCAATCCTCAATCTTCAACCCCAATAATCAATCTCCAATCCTAGATCCTCAATCCCCAATCCTCAATCCTTAATCCTCAATCTTCAACCCTCAATACTCAATCTTCAATCCTCAATCCTCAATACTCAATCCTCAATCCTCAGTCCTCAATCCTGAATCCTCAATCCTCAATCCTCAGACCTCAAACATCAATATTCAACCCTCAGTCCTCGTCCTCAATCCACAACCCTCAATCCTCAGTCCTCAATATTCAATCTTCAATCCTCAATACTCAATCCTCAATCTTCAATCCTCAATACTCAATCTTCAATCCTCAATACTCAATCCTCAATCCTCAATCCTCAATCTTCAATCCTCAATACTCAATCTTCAATCCTCAGTCCTCAATCCTCAATCCTCAATCCTCATTCTTCAATCTTCAATACCCAATCCTCAATCTTCAATCCTCAATCCTCAATCCTCAATCCTCAATCCTCAATCCTCATTCTTCAATCCTCAATACCCAATCCTCAATCTTCAATCCTCAATCCTCAATCTTCAATCCTCCATACCCAATCCTCAATCTTCAACCCTCAATCCTCTATCCTCAATCCTCAATTCTCAATCCTAATTGTTCAATCCTCAATACCCAATCCTCAATCTTCAATCCTCTATCCTCAATCCTCAATTCTCAATCCTCAATCCTTAATCCACAGACCTCAAACATCAATACTCAACCCTCAGTCCTCGTCCTCAATCCACAACCCTCAATCCTCAGTCCTCAATATTCAATCATCAATATTCAATCTTCAATCCTCAATCCTCAATCCTCAATCCTCAATCCTCAATCCTCAATCTTCAAACCTCAATCCTCATCCTCAATACTCAATCCTCAATCTTCAATCCTCAATACTCAATCTTGAATCCTCAATCCTCAATCCTCAATCCTCAATCCTCAACCTTCAATCCTCAATAGTCAATCTTCAATCCTCAATCCTCAATCCTCAATCCTCAATCCTCAATCCTCATTCTTCTATCCTCAATCCTCAATCCTCAATACTCAATCCTCAATCCTCATTCTTCAATCCTCAATACCCAATCCTCAATCTTCAATCCTCAATCCTCAGTCATAAATCCTCAATCTTCAATACTCAATCGTCAATCCTCAGTCCTCAATCCTCAATCCTCGTTCCTCAAACCTCAATCCTCAACCCTCAGTCCTCATCCTCAATTCTCAAGTCACAATCCCCAATCCTCAATTCTCAATCTTCAATCCCCAATAATCAATCTCCAATCCTAGATCCTCAATCCCCAATCCTCAATCCTTAATCCTCAATCTTCAATCCTCAATACTCAATCTTCAATCCTCAATCCTCAATCCTCAATCCTCAATCCTCAGTCCTCAATCCTGAATCCTCAACATTCAATCCTCAATACTCAATCTGCAATCCTCAATTCTCAATCCTCAATCCTCAATCCTCATTCTTCAATCCTCAATACCCAATCCTCAATCTTCAATCCTCAATCCTCAATCATCAATTCTCAATCCTCAATCCTCAATCCTCAGACCTCAAACATCAATATTCAACCCTCAGTCCTCGTCCTCAATCCACAACCCTCAATACTCAATCAGCAATCTTCAATCATCAATATTCAATCTTCAATCCTCAATCCTCAATCCTCAATCCCCAATCCTCAATCCTCATTCTTCAAACCTCAATCCTCAATCCTCAATACTCAACCCTCAATCCTCATTCTTCAATCCTCAATACCCAATCCTCAATCTTCAATCCTCAATCCTCAATCCTCAATCCTCAATCCTCAATCCTCATTCTTACATCCTCAATACCCAATCCTCAATCTTCAATCCTCGATACTCAATCTTCAATCTTCAACCCTCAGTCCTCAATCATCAATTCTCAATCCTCAATCCTCAATCCTCAGGCCTCAAACATCAATATTCAACCCTCAGTCCTCGTTCTCAATCCACAACCCTCAATCCACAAACCTCAATCCTCAACCGTCAGTCCTCGTCCTCAATCCTCAACCCTCAATCCTCAATCCTCAATCTTCAACCTTCAATACTCAATCTTCAATCCTCAACCCTCAGTCCTCATCCTCAATTCTCAAGTCACAATCCCCAATCCTCAATTCTCAATCTTCAATCCCCAATAATCAATCTCCAATCCTAGATCCTCAATCCCCAATCCTCAATCCTTAATCCTCAATCTTCAATCCTGAATACTCAACCTTCAATCCTCAATCCTCAATCCTCAATCCTCAATCCTCAATCCTCAATCCTGAATCCTCAATCTTCGATCCTCAATACTCAATCTGCAATCCTCAATCCTCAATCCTCAATCCTCAATCCTCATTCTTCAATCCTCAATACCCAATCCTCAATCTTCAACCCTCAGTCCTCAATCATCAATTCTCAATCCTCAATCCTCAATCCTCAGGCCTCAAACATCAATATTCAACCCTCAGTCCTCGTTCTCAATCCACAACCCTGAATCCACAAACCTCAATCCTCAACCGTCAGTCCTCGTCCTCAATCCTCAACCCTCAATCCTCAATCCTCAATCTTCAACCTTCAATACTCAATCTTCAATCCTCAATACTCAATCCTCAATCCTCAATCCTCAATCCTCAGTCATAAATCCTCAATCTTCAATACTCAATCGTCAATCCTCAGTCCTCAATCCTCAATCCTCAATCCTCGTACCTCAAACCTCAATCCTCAACCCTCAGTCCTCATCCTCAATTCTCAATTCTCAATCCTCAATCCTCAATCCTCAATCTTCAACCCCAATAATCAATCTCCAATCCTAGATCCTCAATCCCCAATCCTCAATCCTTAATCCTCAATCTTCAATCCTCAATACTCAATCTTCAATCCTCAATCCTCAATACTCAATCCTCAATCCTCAGTCCTCAATCCTGAATCCTCAAACTTCAATCCTCAATACTCAATCTGCAATCCTCAATCCTCAATCCTCAATCCTCAATCCTCAATCCTCATTCTTCAATCCTCAATACACAATCCTCAATCTTCAATCCTCAATCCTCAATCATCAATTCTCAATCCTCAATCCTCAATCCTCAGACCTCAAACATCAATATTCAACCCTCAGTCCTCGTCCTCAATCCACAACCCTCAATACTCAATCCTCAGTCTTCAATCATCAATATTCATTCTTCAATGCTCAATTCTCAATCCTCAATACTCAATCCTCAATCCTCAAACCTCAATCATCAATCCTCAATCCTCAATCCTCAATCCTCAGTCTTCAATCCTCAATACTCAATCCTCAATCCTCAATCATCAATTCTCAATTCTCAATCCTCAATATTCAATCATCAATACTCAATCTTCAATCCTCAATCCCCAATCCTCAATCTTCAATCCTCAATCCTCAATCCTCAATCCCCAATCCTCAATCCTCATTCTTCAAACCTCAATCCCCAATCCTCAATACTCAACCCTCAATCCTCATTCTTCAATCCTCAATACCCAATCCTCAATCTTCAATCCTCAATCCTCAATCCTCAATCCTCAATCCTCAATCCTCATTCTTACATCCTCAATACCCAATCCTCAATCTTCAATCCTCGATCCTCAATCCTGAATTCTCAATCCTCAATCCTCAGTCCTCAACCATCAATCCTAAATCCTCAATGCTCAATAGAATATCCTGAATTCTCAGGATTATATACTCAAACCACAATCCTCAACCCTCAGCCCCCATTCTCAATCCTCAGTCCTCAATCCTCAATATTCAATCCCCAATACTCAATCCTCAACCCTCAATCCTCAATCCTTAATCCTCAGACCTCAAACATCAATATTCAACCCTCAGTCCTCGTCCTCAATCCACAACACTCAATCCTCAGTCCTCAATATTCAATCATCAATATTCAATCTTCAATCCTCAATCCTCAATCCTCAATCCTCAATCCTCAATCCTCAATCTTCAAACCTCAATCCTCATCCTCAATACTCAATACTCAATCTGCAATCCTCAATCCTCAATCCTCAATCCTCAGGCCTCAAGCCTCAATATTCAACCCTCAGCCCTCGTCCTCAATCCACAACCCTCAATCCTCAAACCTCAATCCTCAACCGTCAGTCCTCGTCCTCAATCCCCAATCCTCAATCCTCAATCCTCAATCTTCAATCATCAATACACAATCTTCAATCCTCAATACTCAATCCTCAATCGTCAATCCTCAATCCCCAATCCTCAACCTTCAATGCTCAATCCTCAATCCTCAATCCTCAATCCTCAATCATCAATCCTCAATCTTCAATACTCAATCCTCAATCCTCAATCCTCAAACCTCAATACTCGACCATCAATCCTAAATTCTCAATGCTCAATAGAATGTCCTGAATTCTCAGGATTCTATACTCAAACCTCAATCCTCAACCCTCAGCCCTCATTCTCAATCCTCAATCCTCAATCCTCAATCCTCAGTCATAAATCCTCAATCTTCAATACTCAATCGTCAATCCTCAGTCCTCAATCCTCAATCCTCCACCCTCGTTCCTCAAACTTCAATCCTCAACCCTCAGTCCTCATCCTCAATTGTCAATTCTCAATCCTCAATCCTCAATCCTCAATCTTCAATCCCCAAAAATCAATCTCCAATCCTAGAACCTCAATCCCCAATCCTCAGTCCTTAATGCTCAATCTTCAATCCTCAATCGCCAGTCCTCAATCTTCAATCCTCTATGCTCAATCGTCAATCCTCAAGCCTCAGTCCACGATCCTCAATCCTCAATCCTCAAACCTCAATCCTCAACCGTCAGTCCTCGGCCTCAATCCTCAACCCTCAATCCTCAATCCTCAATCTTCAATCATCAGTACTCAATCTTCAATCCTCAATACTCAATCCTCAATCGTCAATCCTCAATCCCCAATCCTCAATCCTCAACGCTTAATCGTCAATCCTCAAGCCTCAGTCCTCGATCCCTAATCCTTAATCCTCAAGCCTCAATCCTCAACCGTCAGTCCTCGGCCTCAATCCTCAACCCTCAATCCTCAATCCTCAATCTTCAATCATCAGTACTCAATCTTCAATCCTCAATCCTCAATCCTCAATCCCCAATCCTCAATCCTCAAACCTCAATCCTCCATCCTCAATCCTCAATCCTCAATCCTCAATCTTCAATCCCCAATCCTCAATCCTCTAACCTCAATCCTCAATTCTCAATCCTCAATCCTCAATCCTCAATCTTCAATCCTCAATACTCAATTCTCAATCCTCAATCATCAATCCTCAATTCTCAATCCTCAATATTCAATCATCAATACTCAACCTTCAATCCTCAATCTTCAATACTCAATACTCAAACTTCAATCCTCAACCCTCAGTCTTCATCCTCAATTCTCAATTCTCAATCCTCAATCCTCAATCCTCAAACCTCAATCCTCAATCATGAATAACCAATCTCCAATCCTACATACTCAATCCCCAATCCTCAATCCTTAATCCTCAATATTCAATCCTCAATCGCCAGTCCTCAATCTTCAATCCTCAATCCTCAATCCTCAATCCTCAATCCTCAATCCTCAGTAATAAATCCTCAATCTTCAATACTCAATCGTCAATCCTCAGTCCTCAATCCTCAATCCTCAATCCTCGTTCCTCAAACCTCAATCCTCAATCATCAATCCTCAATCTACAATTGTCAATTCTCAATCCTCAATCCTCATTCCTCATTCTTCAATCCTCAATACCCAATCCTCAATCTTCAACCCTCAGTCCTCAATCATCAATTCTCAATCCTCAATCCTCAATCCTCAATCCTCAATCATCAATCCTCAATCCTCGTTTCTCAAACCTCAATCCTGAACCCTCAGTCCTCATACTCATTTCTCAATTCTCAATCCTCAATCCTCAATTCTCAATCTTCATCCTCAATAATCTATCTCCAATCCTAGACCCTCAATCCTCAATCCTCAATCCCCAATCTTGAATACTCAATAATCAATCTCCAATCCTATATCCCCAATCCTCAATCCTCAATCCTCAATCCTCAATCCTCATTCTTCAAACCTCAATACCCTATCCTCAATCTTCAATCCTCAATCGCCAGTCCTCAATCTTCAATCCTCTATGCTCAATCGTCAATCCTCAAGCCTCAGTCCTCAATCCTCAATCCTCAATCCTCAAACCTCAATCCTCAACCGTCAGTCCTCGGCCTCAATCCTCAACCCTCAATCCTCAATCCTCAATCTTCAATCATCAGTACTCAATCTTCAATCCTCAATACTCAATCCTCAATCGTCAATCCTCAATCCCCAATCCTCAATCCTCAACGCTCAATCGTCAATCCTCAAGCCTCAGTCCTCGATCCCTAATCCTTAATCCTCAAGCCTCAATCCTCAACCGTCAGTCCTCGGCCTCAATCCTCAACCCTCAATCCTCAATCCTCAATCTTCAATCATCAGTACTCAATCTTCAATCCTCAATCCTCAATCCTCAATCCCCAATCCTCAATCCTCAAACCTCAATCCTCCATCCTCAATCCTCAATCCTCAATCCTCAATCTTCAATCCCCAATCCTCAATCCTCTAACCTCAATCCTCAATCCTCAATCCTCAATCCTCAATCCTCAATCTTCAATCCTCAATACTCAATTCTCAATCCTCAATCATCAATCCTCTATTCTCAATCCTCAATATTCAATCATCAATACTCAACCTTCAATCCTCAATCTTCAATACTCAATACTCAAACTTCAATCCTCAACCCTCAGTCTTCATCCTCAATTCTCAATTCTCAATCCTCAATCCTCAATCCTCAAACCTCAATCCTCAATCATGAATATCCAATCTCCAATCCTACATACTCAATCCCCAATCCTCAATCCTTAATCCTCAATATTCAATCCTCAATCGCCAGTCCTCAATCTTCAATCCTCAATGCTCAATCCCCAATCATCAAGCCTCAGTCCTCGATCCTCAATCCTCAATCCTCAATACCCATTCCTCAATCTTCAATCCTCAATCCTCAATCCTCAATCCTCAATCCTCAATCCTCAGTCCTCAGTCCTCAAACCTCAATCCTCAATCCTCAGCCCTCATCCTCAATCCTCAATCCTCAATCCTCAATCCTCAGCCCTCAGTCCACAAACCTCAATGCTCAATCCTCAATACCCAATCCTCAATCATCAATCCTCAATCCTCAATCCTCAGCCCTCAGTCCTCAAACCTCAATGCTCAATCCTCAATCCCCAATCCTCAATCCTCAATCCTCAATCATCAATCCTCAATCTTCAATACTCATTCCTCAATCCTGAATCCTCAATCTTCAATCCTCAATACTCAATTTTCAATCCTCAATCCTCAATCCTCAATCCTCTGTCCTCAATCCTCAATCCTGAATCCTCAATCTTCAATCCTCAATACTCAATCTGCAATTCTCAATCCTCAATCCTCAATCCTCAATCCTCATTCTTCAATCCTCAATACCCAATCCTCAATCTTCAACCCTCAGTCCTCAATCATCAATTCTCAATCCTCAATCCTCAGGCCTCAAACATCAATATTCAACCCTCAGTCCTCGTTCTCAATCCACAACCCTCAATCCTCAAACCTCAATCCTCAACCGTCAGTCCTCGTCCTCAATCCTCAATCCTCAATCCTCGTTACTCAAACCTCAATCCTCAACCCTCAGTCCTCATCCTCAATTCGCAATTAGCAATCCTCAATCCTCAATCCTCAATCTTCAATCCCCAAAAATCAATCTCCAATCCTGGATCCTCAATCCTCAATCCTCAGTCCTTAATCCTCAATCTTCAATCCTCAATCGCCAGTCCTCAATCTTCAATCCTCTATGCTCAATCGTCAATCCTCAAGCCTCAGTCCTCAATCATCAATCCTGAATCCTCAAGCCTCAATCCTCAACCGTCAGTCCTCGTCCTCAATCCTCAACCCTCAATCCTCAATCCTCAATTCTCAATCCTGAATCCTCAATCCTCAATACTCAATCTGCAATCCTCAATCCTCAATCCTCAATCCTCATCCTTCAATCCTCAATACCCAATCCTCAATCCTCAATCCTCAATCATCAATCCTCAATCCTCAATCCTCAGCCCTCAGTCCTCAAACCTCAATGCTCAATCCTCAATCCCCAATCCTCAATCCTCAATCCTCAATCATCAATCCTCAATCATCAATACTCATTCCTCAATCCTGAATCCTCAATCTTCAATCCTGAATACTCAATCTTCAATCCTCAATCCTCAATCCTCAATCCTCGATCCTCAATCCTCAATCCTGAATCCTCAATCTTCAATCCTCAATACTCAATCTGCAATCATCAATCCTCAATCCTCAATCCTCAATCCTCATTCTTCAATCCACAATACGCAATCCTCAATCTTCAACCCTCAGTCCTCAATCATCAATTCTCAATCCTCAATCCTCAATCCTCAGGCCTCAAACATCAATATTCAACCCTCAGTCCTCGTTCTCAACCCACAACCCTCAATCCTCAAACCTCAATCCTCATCCGTCAGTCCTCGTCCTCAATCCTCAACCCTCAATCCTCAATCCTCAATCTTCAACCCCAATAATCAATCTCCAATCCTAGATCCTCAATCCCCAATCCTCAATCCTTAATCCTCAATCTTCAATCCTCAATACTCAATCTTCAATCCTCAATCCTCAATCCCCAATCCTCAATCCTCATTCCTCAAACCTGAATCCTCTACCTTCAATCCTCAATACTCAATCTGCAATCCTCAATCCTCAATCCTCAATCCTCATTCTTCAATCCTCAATACCCAATCCTCAATCTTCAATCCTCAATCCTCAATCATCAATTCTCAATCCTCAATCCTCAATCCTCAGACCTCAAACATCAATATTCAACCCTCAGTCCTCGTCCTCAATCCACAACCCTCAATACTCAATCCTCAGTCTTCAATCATCAATATTCAATCTTCAATCCTCAATCCTCAATCCTCAATACTCAATCCTCAATCCTCAAACCTCAATCATCAATCCTCAATCCTGAATCCTCAATCCTCAGTCTTCAATCCTCAATACTCAATCCTCAATCCTCGATCATCAATTCTCAATTCTCAATCCTCAATATTCAATCATCAATACTCAATCTTCAATCCTCAATCCCCAATCCTCAATCTTCAATGCTCAATCCACAATCCTCAATCCTCAACCTTCAATCCTCAATCCTCAATTTTCAATCCTCAATACCCAATCTTCAATCCTCAATCCTCAACCCTCAATCCTCAATCCTCAATCCTCAATCCTGAATCCTCAATCTTCAATCCTCAATACTCAATCTGCAATCCTCAATCCTCAATCCACAATCCTCAATCCTCATTCTTCAGTCCTCAATACCCATTCCTCAATCTTCAATCCTCAATCCTCAATCCTCAATTCTCAATCCTCAATCCTTAATCCTCACACCTCAAACATCAATATTCAACCCTCAGTCCTCGTCCTCAATCCACAACCCTCAATCCTCAGTCCTCAATATTCAATCTTCAATCCTCAATACTCAATCCTCAATCTTCAATCCTCAATACTCAATCTTCAATCCTCAATACTCAATCCTCAATCCTCAATCCTCAATCTTCAATCCTCAATACTCAATCCTCATTCTTCAATCTTCAATACCCAGTCCTCAATCTTCAAACCTCAATCCTCAATCCTCAATCCTCAATCCTCAATTCTCGTTCTTCAATCCTCAATACCCAATCCTCAATCTTCAATCCTCAATCCTCATTCTTCAATTCTCCATACCCAATACTCAATCTTCAACCCTCAATCCTCTATCCTCAATCCTCAATTCTCAATCCTAATTCTTCAATCCTCAATACCCAATCCCCAATCTTCAATCCTCAATCATCAATTCTCAATCCTCAATCCTCAATCCTCAGACCTCAAACATCAATATTCAACCCTCAGTCCTCGTCCTCAATCCACAACCCTCAATACTCAATCAGCAATCTTCAATCATCAATATTCAATCTTCAATCCTCAATCCTCAATCCTCAATCCCCAATCCTCAATCCTCATTCTTCAAACCTCAATCCTCAATCCTCAATACTCAACCCTCAATCCTCATTCTTCAATCCTCAATACCCAATCCTCAATCTTCAATCCTCAATCCTCAATCCTCAATCCTCAATCCTCAATCCTCATTCTTACATCCTCAATACCCAATCCTCAATCTTCAATCCTCGATACTCAATCTTCAATCTTCAACCCTCAGTCCTCAATCATCAATTCTCAATCCTCAATCCTCAATCCTCAGGCCTCAAACATCAATATTCAACCCTCAGTCCTCGTTCTCAATCCACAACCCTCAATCCACAAACCTCAATCCTCAACCGTCAGTCCTCGTCCTCAATCCTCAACCCTCAATCCTCAATCCTCAATCTTCAACCTTCAATACTCAATCTTCAATCCTCAACCCTCAGTCCTCATCCTCAATTCTCAAGTCACAATCCCCAATCCTCAATTCTCAATCTTCAATCCCCAATAATCAATCTCCAATCCTAGATCCTCAATCCCCAATCCTCAATCCTTAATCCTCAATCTTCAATCCTGAATACTCAACCTTCAATCCTCAATCCTCAATCCTCAATCCTCAATCCTCAATCCTCAATCCTGAATCCTCAATCTTCGATCCTCAATACTCAATCTGCAATCCTCAATCCTCAATCCTCAATCCTCAATCCTCATTCTTCAATCCTCAATACCCAATCCTCAATCTTCAACCCTCAGTCCTCAATCATCAATTCTCAATCCTCAATCCTCAATCCTCAGGCCTCAAACATCAATATTCAACCCTCAGTCCTCGTTCTCAATCCACAACCCTGAATCCACAAACCTCAATCCTCAACCGTCAGTCCTCGTCCTCAATCCTCAACCCTCAATCCTCAATCCTCAATCTTCAACCTTCAATACTCAATCTTCAATCCTCAATACTCAATCCTCAATCCTCAATCCTCAATCCTCAGTCATAAATCCTCAATCTTCAATACTCAATCGTCAATCCTCAGTCCTCAATCCTCAATCCTCAATCCTCGTACCTCAAACCTCAATCCTCAACCCTCAGTCCTCATCCTCAATTCTCAATTCTCAATCCTCAATCCTCAATCCTCAATCTTCAACCCCAATAATCAATCTCCAATCCTAGATCCTCAATCCCCAATCCTCAATCCTTAATCCTCAATCTTCAATCCTCAATACTCAATCTTCAATCCTCAATCCTCAATACTCAATCCTCAATCCTCAGTCCTCAATCCTGAATCCTCAAACTTCAATCCTCAATTCTCAATCCTCAATCATCAATCCTCTATTCTCAATCCTCAATATTCAATCATCAATACTCAACCTTCAATCCTCAATCTTCAATACTCAATACTCAAACTTCAATCCTCAACCCTCAGTCTTCATCCTCAATTCTCAATTCTCAATCCTCAATCCTCAATCCTCAAACCTCAATCCTCAATCATGAATAACCAATCTCCAATCCTACATACTCAATCCCCAATCCTCAATCCTTAATCCTCAATATTCAATCCTCAATCGCCAGTCCTCAATCTTCAATCCTCAATGCTCAATCCCCAATCATCAAGCCTCAGTCCTCGATCCTCAATCCTCAATCCTCAATACCCATTCCTCAATCTTCAATCCTCAATCCTCAATCCTCAATCCTCAATCCTCAATCCTCAGTCCTCAGTCCTCAAACCTCAATCCTCAATCCTCAGCCCTCATCCTCAATCCTCAATCCTCAATCCTCAATCCTCAGCCCTCAGTCCACAAACCTCAATGCTCAATCCTCAATACCCAATCCTCAATCATCAATCCTCAATCCTCAATCCTCAGCCCTCAGTCCTCAAACCTCAATGCTCAATCCTCAATCCCCAATCCTCAATCCTCAATCCTCAATCATCAATCCTCAATCTTCAATACTCATTCCTCAATCCTGAATCCTCAATCTTCAATCCTCAATACTCAATTTTCAATCCTCAATCCTCAATCCTCAATCCTCTGTCCTCAATCCTCAATCCTGAATCCTCAATCTTCAATCCTCAATACTCAATCTGCAATTCTCAATCCTCAATCCTCAATCCTCAATCCTCATTCTTCAATCCTCAATACCCAATCCTCAATCTTCAACCCTCAGTCCTCAATCATCAATTCTCAATCCTCAATCCTCAGGCCTCAAACATCAATATTCAACCCTCAGTCCTCGTTCTCAATCCACAACCCTCAATCCTCAAACCTCAATCCTCAACCGTCAGTCCTCGTCCTCAATCCTCAATCCTCAATCCTCGTTACTCAAACCTGAATCCTCAACCCTCAGTCCTCATCCTCAATTCGCAATTAGCAATCCTCAATCCTCAATCCTCAATCTTCAATCCCCAAAAATCAATCTCCAATCCTGGATCCTCAATCCTCAATCCTCAGTCCTTAATCCTCAATCTTCAATCCTCAATCGCCAGTCCTCAATCTTCAATCCTCTATGCTCAATCGTCAATCCTCAAGCCTCAGTCCTCAATCATCAATCCTGAATCCTCAAGCCTCAATCCTCAACCGTCAGTCCTCGTCCTCAATCCTCAACCCTCAATCCTCAATCCTCAATTCTCAATCCTGAATCCTCAATCCTCAATACTCAATCTGCAATCCTCAATCCTCAATCCTCAATCCTCATCCTTCAATCCTCAATACCCAATCCTCAATCCTCAATCCTCAATCATCAATCCTCAATCCTCAATCCTCAGCCCTCAGTCCTCAAACCTCAATGCTCAATCCTCAATCCCCAATCCTCAATCCTCAATCCTCAATCATCAATCCTCAATCATCAATACTCATTCCTCAATCCTGAATCCTCAATCTTCAATCCTGAATACTCAATCTTCAATCCTCAATCCTCAATCCTCAATCCTCGATCCTCAATCCTCAATCCTGAATCCTCAATCTTCAATCCTCAATACTCAATCTGCAATCATCAATCCTCAATCCTCAATCCTCAATCCTCATTCTTCAATCCACAATACGCAATCCTCAATCTTCAACCCTCAGTCCTCAATCATCAATTCTCAATCCTCAATCCTCAATCCTCAGGCCTCAAACATCAATATTCAACCCTCAGTCCTCGTTCTCAACCCACAACCCTCAATCCTCAAACCTCAATCCTCATCCGTCAGTCCTCGTCCTCAATCCTCAACCCTCAATCCTCAATCCTCAATCTTCAACCCCAATAATCAATCTCCAATCCTAGATCCTCAATCCCCAATCCTCAATCCTTAATCCTCAATCTTCAATCCTCAATACTCAATCTTCAATCCTCAATCCTCAATCCCCAATCCTCAATCCTCATTCCTCAAACCTGAATCCTCTACCTTCAATCCTCAATACTCAATCTGCAATCCTCAATCCTCAATCCTCAATCCTCATTCTTCAATCCTCAATACCCAATCCTCAATCTTCAATCCTCAATCCTCAATCATCAATTCTCAATCCTCAATCCTCAATCCTCAGACCTCAAACATCAATATTCAACCCTCAGTCCTCGTCCTCAATCCACAACCCTCAATACTCAATCCTCAGTCTTCAATCATCAATATTCAATCTTCAATCCTCAATCCTCAATCCTCAATACTCAATCCTCAATCCTCAAACCTCAATCATCAATCCTCAATCCTGAATCCTCAATCCTCAGTCTTCAATCCTCAATACTCAATCCTCAATCCTCGATCATCAATTCTCAATACTCAATCCTCAATATTCAATCATCAATACTCAATCTTCAATCCTCAATCCCCAATCCTCAAGCTTCAATGCTCAATCCACAATCCTCAATCCTCAACCTTCAATCCTCAATCCTCAATTTTCAATCCTCAATACCCAATCTTCAATCCTCAATCCTCAACCCTCAATCCTCAATCCTCAATCCTCAATCCTGAATCCTCAATCTTCAATCCTCAATACTCAATCTGCAATCCTCAATCCTCAATCCACAATCCTCAATCCTCATTCTTCAGTCCTCAATACCCATTCCTCAATCTTCAATCCTCAATCCTCAATCCTCAATTCTCAATCCTCAATCCTTAATCCTCACACCTCAAACATCAATATTCAACCCTCAGTCCTCGTCCTCAATCCACAACCCTCAATCCTCAGTCCTCAATATTCAATCTTCAATCCTCAATACTCAATCCTCAATCTTCAATCCTCAATACTCAATCTTCAATCCTCAATACTCAATCCTCAATCCTCAATCCTCAATCTTCAATCCTCAATACTCAATCCTCATTCTTCAATCTTCAATACCCAGTCCTCAATCTTCAAACCTCAATCCTCAATCCTCAATCCTCAATCCTCAATTCTCGTTCTTCAATCCTCAATACCCAATCCTCAATCTTCAATCCTCAATCCTCATTCTTCAATTCTCCATACCCAATACTCAATCTTCAACCCTCAATCCTCTATCCTCAATCCTCAATTCTCAATCCTAATTCTTCAATCCTCAATACCCAATCCCCAATCTTCAATCCTCAATCCTCAATCCTCAATTCTCAATCCTCAATCCTTAATTCACAGACCTCAAACATCAATATTCAACCCTCAGTCCTCGTCCTCAATCCACAACCCTCAATCCTCAGTCCTCAATATTCAATCATCAATATTCAATCTTCAATCCTCAATCCTCAATCCTCAATCCTCAATCCTCAATCCTCAATCTTCAAACCTCAATCCTCATCCTCAATACTCAATCCTCAATCTTCAATCCTCAATACTCAATCTTCAATCCTCAATCCTCAATCCTCAATCCTCAATCCTCAATCTTCAATCCTCAATACTCAATCTTCAATCCTCAATCCTCAACCCTCAATCCTCAATCCTCAATCCTCATTCTTCAATTCTCAATCCTCAATCCTCAATACTCAATCCTCAATCCTCATTCTTCAATCCTCAATACCCAATCCTCAATCTTCAATCCTCAATCCTCAATCCTCAATCCTCAATCCTCAATCCTCATCCTTACAACCTCAATACCCAATCCTCAATCTTCAATCCTCGATCCTCAATCCTGAATTCTCAATCCTCAATCCTCAGTCCTCAACCATCAATCCTAAATTCTCAATGCTCAATAGAATATCCTGAATTCTCAGGATTCTATACTCAAACCACAATCCTCAACCCTCAGCCCTCATTCTCAATCCTCAATCCTCAATCCTCAATATTCAAACCCCAATACTCAATCTTCAATCCTCAATCCTCAATCCTCAATCCTCAATCCTCAATCCTCAATCCTCAATCCAGAATCCTCAATCTTCAATCCTCAATACTCAATCTGCAATCCTCAATCCTCAATCCTCAATCCTCAATCCTCATTCTTCAATCCTCAATACCCAATCCTCAATCTTCAACCCTCAGTCCTCAATCATCAATTCTCAATCCTCAATCCTCAATCCTCAGGCCTCAAACATCAATATTCAACCCTCAGACCTCGTTCTCAATCCACAACCCTCAATCCTCAAACCTCAATCCTCAACCGTCACTACTCGTCCTCAAACCTCAACCCTCAATCCTCAATCCTCAATCTTCAATCTTCAATACTCAATCTTCAATCCTCCATACTCAATCCTCAATCCTCAATCCTCAATCCTCAGTCATAAATCCTCAATCTTCAATACTCAATCGTCAATCCTCAGTCCTCAATCCTCAATCCTCAATCCTCGTTCCTCAATCCTCAATCCTCAACCCTCAGTCCTCATCCTCAATTCTCAAATCTCAATCCCCAATCCTCAATCCTCAATCTTCAATCCCCAATAATCAATCTCCAATCCTAGATCCTCAATCCCCAATCCTCAATCCTTAATCCTCAATCTTCAATCCTCAATACTCAATCTTCAATCCTCAATCCTCAATCCTCAATCCTCAATCCTCAATCCTCAGTCCTGAATCCTCAATCCTCAGACCTCAAACATCAATATTCAACCCTCAGGCCTCGTCCTCAATCCACAACCCTCAATACTCAATCCTCAATCTTCAATCATCAATATTCAATCTTCAATCCTCAATCCTCAATCCTCAATCCCCAATCCTCAATCCTCAAACCTCAATCCTCAATCCTCAATCCTCAATCCTTAATCCTCAGACCTCAAACATCAATATTCAACCCTCAGTCCTCGTCCTCAATCCACAAACCTCAATCCTCAGTCCTCAATATTCAATCATCAATATTCAATCTTCAATCCTCAATCCTCAATCCTCAATCCTCAATCCTCAATCCTCAATCTTCAAATCTCAATCCTCATCCTCAATACTCAATCCTCAATCTTCAATCCTCAATACTCAACCTTCAATCCTCAATCCTCAATCCTCAATCCTCAATCCTCAATCCTCAGTCCTCAAACCTCAATCCTCAATATTCAATGCTCAATTCCCAATCCTCAGATTCAATCCTCAATCCTCAGATTCAATCCTCAATCCTCAAATTCAATCCTCAATCCTCAATCCTCAATTCTCAAGGAAAAATCCTCAATTCCCAGTTTTCAATACTCAATCCTCAATCTTCAATCTTCAAATCTTAGTACGCAAACATCGAGTCACAACACTCTATCCTCAACACTCAGTCCTCAATATTCAATCATCAATACTAAATCCTCAGCCTTCAATACTCAATACTCAACCCTCAATCCTCAATCCTCAATACTCAATCCTCAATCCTCAATCCTCAATCTTCAACCCCAATAATCAATCTCCAATCCTAGATCCTCAATCCCCAATCCTCAATCCTTAATCCTCAATCTTCAACCCTCAATACTCAATCTTCAATCCTCAATCCTCAATACTCAATCCTCAATCCTCAGTCCTCAATCCTGAATCCTCAATCCTCAATCCTCAGACCTCAAACATCAATATTCAACCCTCAGTCCTCGTCCTCAATCCACAACCCTCAATCCTCAGTCCTCAATATTCAATCTTCAATCCTCAATACTCAATCCTCAATCTTCAATCCTCAATACTCAATCTTCAATCCTCAATACTCAATCCTCAATCCTCAATCCTCAATCTTCAATCCTCAATACTCAATCTTCAATCCTCAGTCCTCAATCCTCAATCCTCAATCCTCATTCTTCAATCTTCAATACCCAATCCTCAATCTTCAATCCTCAATCCTCAATCCTCAATCCTCAATCCTCAATCCTCATTCTTCAATCCTCAATACCCAATCCTCAATCTTCAATCCTCAATCCTCAATCTTCAATCCTCCATACCCAATCCTCAATCTTCAACCCTCAATCCTCTATCCTCAATCCTCAATTCTCAATCCTAATTGTTCAATCCTCAATACCCAATCCTCAATCTTCAATCCTCTATCCTCAATCCTCAATTCTCAATCCTCAATCCTTAATCCACAGACCTCAAACATCAATATTCAACCCTCAGTCCTCGTCCTCAATCCACAACCCTCAATCCTCAGTCCTCAATATTCAATCATCAATATTCAATCTTCAATCCTCAATCCTCAATCCTCAATCCTCAATCCTCAATCCTCAATCTTCAAACCTCAATCCTCATCCTCAATACTCAATCCTCAATCTTCAATCCTCAATACTCAATCTTGAATCCTCAATCCTCAATCCTCAATCCTCAATCCTCAACCTTCAATCCTCAATAGTCAATCTTCAATCCTCAATCCTCAATCCTCAATCCTCAATCCTCAATCCTCATTCTTCTATCCTCAATCCTCAATCCTCAATACTCAATCCTCAATCCTCATTCTTCAATCCTCAATACCCAATCCTCAATCTTCAATCCTCAATCCTCAGTCATAAATCCTCAATCTTCAATACTCAATCGTCAATCCTCAGTCCTCAATCCTCAATCCTCGTTCCTCAAACCTCAATCCTCAACCCTCAGTCCTCATCCTCAATTCTCAAGTCACAATCCCCAATCCTCAATTCTCAATCTTCAATCCCCAATAATCAATCTCCAATCCTAGATCCTCAATCCCCAATCCTCAATCCTTAATCCTCAATCTTCAATCCTCAATACTCAATCTTCAATCCTCAATCCTCAATCCTCAATCCTCAATCCTCAGTCCTCAATCCTGAATCCTCAACATTCAATCCTCAATACTCAATCTGCAATCCTCAATTCTCAATCCTCAATCCTCAATCCTCATTCTTCAATCCTCAATACCCAATCCTCAATCTTCAATCCTCAATCCTCAATCATCAATTCTCAATCCTCAATCCTCAATCCTCAGACCTCAAACATCAATATTCAACCCTCAGTCCTCGTCCTCAATCCACAACCCTCAATACTCAATCAGCAATCTTCAATCATCAATATTCAATCTTCAATCCTCAATCCTCAATCCTCAATCCCCAATCCTCAATCCTCATTCTTCAAACCTCAATCCTCAATCCTCAATACTCAACCCTCAATCCTCATTCTTCAATCCTCAATACCCAATCCTCAATCTTCAATCCTCAATCCTCAATCCTCAATCCTCAATCCTCAATCCTCATTCTTACATCCTCAATACCCAATCCTCAATCTTCAATCCTCGATACTCAATCTTCAATCTTCAACCCTCAGTCCTCAATCATCAATTCTCAATCCTCAATCCTCAATCCTCAGGCCTCAAACATCAATATTCAACCCTCAGTCCTCGTTCTCAATCCACAACCCTCAATCCACAAACCTCAATCCTCAACCGTCAGTCCTCGTCCTCAATCCTCAACCCTCAATCCTCAATCCTCAATCTTCAACCTTCAATACTCAATCTTCAATCCTCAACCCTCAGTCCTCATCCTCAATTCTCAAGTCACAATCCCCAATCCTCAATTCTCAATCTTCAATCCCCAATAATCAATCTCCAATCCTAGATCCTCAATCCCCAATCCTCAATCCTTAATCCTCAATCTTCAATCCTGAATACTCAACCTTCAATCCTCAATCCTCAATCCTCAATCCTCAATCCTCAATCCTCAATCCTGAATCCTCAATCTTCGATCCTCAATACTCGATCTGCAATCCTCAATCCTCAATCCTCAATCCTCAATCCTCATTCTTCAATCCTCAATACCCAATCCTCAATCTTCAACCCTCAGTCCTCAATCATCAATTCTCAATCCTCAATCCTCAATCCTCAGGCCTCAAACATCAATATTCAACCCTCAGTCCTCGTTCTCAATCCACAACCCTGAATCCACAAACCTCAATCCTCAACCGTCAGTCCTCGTCCTCAATCCTCAACCCTCAATCCTCAATCCTCAATCTTCAACCTTCAATACTCAATCTTCAATCCTCAATACTCAATCCTCAATCCTCAATCCTCAATCCTCAGTCATAAATCCTCAATCTTCAATACTCAATCGTCAATCCTCAGTCCTCAATCCTCAATCCTCAATCCTCGTACCTCAAACCTCAATCCTCAACCCTCAGTCCTCATCCTCAATTCTCAATTCTCAATCCTCAATCCTCAATCCTCAATCTTCAACCCCAATAATCAATCTCCAATCCTAGATCCTCAATCCCCAATCCTCAATCCTTAATCCTCAATCTTCAATCCTCAATACTCAATCTTCAATCCTCAATCCTCAATACTCAATCCTCAATCCTCAGTCGTCAATCCTGAATCCTCAAACTTCAATCCTCAATACTCAATCTGCAATCCTCAATCCTCAATCCTCAATCCTCAATCCTCAATCCTCATTCTTCAATCCTCAATACACAATCCTCAATCTTCAATCCTCAATCCTCAATCATCAATTCTCAATCCTCAATCCTCAATCCTCAGACCTCAAACATCAATATTCAACCCTCAGTCCTCGTCCTCAATCCACAACCCTCAATACTCAATCCTCAGTCTTCAATCATCAATATTCATTCTTCAATGCTCAATTCTCAATCCTCAATACTCAATCCTCAATCCTCAAACCTCAATCATCAATCCTCAATCCTCAATCCTCAATCCTCAGTCTTCAATCCTCAATACTCAATCCTCAATCCTCAATCATCAATTCTCAATTCTCAATCCTCAATATTCAATCATCAATACTCAATCTTCAATCCTCAATCCCCAATCCTCAATCTTCAATCCTCAATCCTCAATCCTCAATCCCCAATCCTCAATCCTCATTCTTCAAACCTCAATCCTCAATCCTCAATACTCAACCCTCAATCCTCATTCTTCAATCCTCAATACCCAATCCTCAATCTTCAATCCTCAATCCTCAATCCTCAATCCTCAATCCTCAATCCTCATTCTTACATCCTCAATACCCAATCCTCAATCTTCAATCCTCGATCCTCAATCCTGAATTCTCAATCCTCAATCCTCAGTCCTCAACCATCAATCCTAAATCCTCAATGCTCAATAGAATATCCTGAATTCTCAGGATTATATACTCAAACCACAATCCTCAACCCTCAGCCCCCATTCTCAATCCTCAGTCCTCAATCCTCAATATTCAATCCCCAATACTCAATCCTCAACCCTCAATCCTCAATCCTTAATCCTCAGACCTCAAACATCAATATTCAACCCTCAGTCCTCGTCCTCAATCCACAACACTCAATCCTCAGTCCTCAATATTCAATCATCAATATTCAATCTTCAATCCTCAATCCTCAATCCTCAATCCTCAATCCTCAATCCTCAATCTTCAAACCTCAATCCTCATCCTCAATACTCAATACTCAATCTGCAATCCTCAATCCTCAATCCTCAATCCTCAGGCCTCAAGCCTCAATATTCAACCCTCAGCCCTCGTCCTCAATCCACAACCCTCAATCCTCAAACCTCAATCCTCAACCGTCAGTCCTCGTCCTCAATCCCCAATCCTCAATCCTCAATCCTCAATCTTCAATCATCAATACACAATCTTCAATCCTCAATACTCAATCCTCAATCGTCAATCCTCAATCCCCAATCCTCAACCTTCAATGCTCAATCCTCAATCCTCAATCCTCAATCCTCAATCATCAATCCTCAATCTTCAATACTCAATCCTCAATCCTCAATCCTCAAACCTCAATACTCGACCATCAATCCTAAATTCTCAATGCTCAATAGAATGTCCTGAATTCTCAGGATTCTATACTCAAACCTCAATCCTCAACCCTCAGCCCTCATTCTCAATCCTCAATCCTCAATCCTCAATCCTCAGTCATAAATCCTCAATCTTCAATACTCAATCGTCAATCCTCAGTCCTCAATCCTCAATCCTCCACCCTCGTTCCTCAAACTTCAATCCTCAACCCTCAGTCCTCATCCTCAATTCTCAATTCTCAATCCTCAATCCTCAATCCTCAATCTTCAATCCCCAAAAATCAATCTCCAATCCTAGAACCTCAATCCCCAATCCTCAGTCCTTAATGCTCAATCTTCAATCCTCAATCGCCAGTCCTCAATCTTCAATCCTCTATGCTCAATCGTCAATCCTCAAGCCTCAGTCCACGATCCTCAATCCTCAATCCTCAAACCTCAATCCTCAACCGTCAGTCCTCGGCCTCAATCCTCAACCCTCAATCCTCAATCCTCAATCTTCAATCATCAGTACTCAATCTTCAATCCTCAATACTCAATCCTCAATCGTCAATCCTCAATCCCCAATCCTCAATCCTCAACGCTCAATCGTCAATCCTCAAGCCTCAGTCCTCGATCCCTAATCCTTAATCCTCAAGCCTCAATCCTCAACCGTCAGTCCTCGGCCTCAATCCTCAACCCTCAATCCTCAATCCTCAATCTTCAATCATCAGTACTCAATCTTCAATCCTCAATCCTCAATCCTCAATCCCCAATCCTCAATCCTCAAACCTCAATCCTCCATCCTCAATCCTCAATCCTCAATCCTCAATCTTCAATCCCCAATCCTCAATCCTCTAACCTCAATCCTCAATTCTCAATCCTCAATCCTCAATCCTCAATCTTCAATCCTCAATACTCAATTCTCAATCCTCAATCATCAATCCTCAATTCTCAATCCTCAATATTCAATCATCAATACTCAACCTTCAATCCTCAATCTTCAATACTCAATACTCAAACTTCAATCCTCAACCCTCAGTCTTCATCCTCAATTCTCAATTCTCAATCCTCAATCCTCAATCCTCAAACCTCAATCCTCAATCATGAATAACCAATCTCCAATCCTACATACTCAATCCCCAATCCACAATCCTTAATCCTCAATATTCAATCCTCAATCGCCAGTCCTCAATCTTCAATCCTCAATCCTCAATCCTCAATCCTCAATCCTCAATCCTCAGTAATAAATCCTCAATCTTCAATACTCAATCGTCAATCCTCAGTCCTCAATCCTCAATCCTCAATCCTCGTTCCTCAAACCTCAATCCTCAATCATCAATCCTCAATCTACAATTGTCAATTCTCAATCCTCAATCCTCATTCCTCATTCTTCAATCCTCAATACCCAATCCTCAATCTTCAACCCTCAGTCCTCAATCATCAATTCTCAATCCTCAATCCTCAATCCTCAATCCTCAATCATCAATCCTCAATCCTCGTTTCTCAAACCTCAATCCTGAACCCTCAGTCCTCATACTCATTTCTCAATTCTCAATCCTCAATCCTCAATTCTCAATCTTCATCCTCAATAATCTATCTCCAATCGTAGACCCTCAATCCTCAATCCTCAATCCCCAATCTTGAATACTCAATAATCAATCTCCAATCCTATATCCCCAATCCTCAATCCTCAATCCTCAATCCTCAATCCTCATTCTTCAAACCTCAATACCCTATCCTCAATCTTCAATCCTCAATCGCCAGTCCTCAATCTTCAATCCTCTATGCTCAATCGTCAATCCTCAAGCCTCAGTCCTCAATCCTCAATCCTCAATCCTCAAACCTCAATCCTCAACCGTCAGTCCTCGGCCTCAATCCTCAACCCTCAATCCTCAATCCTCAATCTTCAATCATCAGTACTCAATCTTCAATCCTCAATACTCAATCCTCAATCGTCAATCCTCAATCCCCAATCCTCAATCCTCAACGCTCAATCGTCAATCCTCAAGCCTCAGTCCTCGATCCCTAATCCTTAATCCTCAAGCCTCAATCCTCAACCGTCAGTCCTCGGCCTCAATCCTCAACCCTCAATCCTCAATCCTCAATCTTCAATCATCAGTACTCAATCTTCAATCCTCAATCCTCAATCCTCAATCCCCAATCCTCAATCCTCAAACCTCAATCCTCCATCCTCAATCCTCAATCCTCAATCCTCAATCTTCAATCCCCAATCCTCAATCCTCTAACCTCAATCCTCAATCCTCAATCCTCAATCCTCAATCCTCAATCTTCAATCCTCAATACTCAATCCTCAATCCTCAATCATCAATCCTCTATTCTCAATCCTCAATATTCAATCATCAATACTCAACCTTCAATCCTCAATCTTCAATACTCAATACTCAAACTTCAATCCTCAACCCTCAGTCTTCATCCTCAATTCTCAATTCTCAATCCTCAATCCTCAATCCTCAAACCTCAATCCTCAATCATGAATAACCAATCTCCAATCCTACATACTCAATCCCCAATCCTCAATCCTTAATCCTCAATATTCAATCCTCAATCGCCAGTCCTCAATCTTCAATCCTCAATCCTCAATCCTCAATCCTCAATCCTCAATCCTCAGTAATAAATCCTCAATCTTCAATACTCAATCGTCAATCCTCAGTCCTCAATCCTCAACCGTCAGTCCTCGTCCTCAATCCTCAACCCTCAATCCTCGATCCTCAATCTTCAATCATCAGTACTCAATCTTCAATCCTCAATACTCAAACCTCAATCGTCAATCCTCAATCCCCAATCCTCAATCCTCAATGCTCAATCCTCAATCCTCAATCCTCAAACCTCAATACTCGACCATCAATCCTAAATTCTCAATGCTCAATAGAATATCCTGAATTCTCAGGATTCTATACCCAAACCTCAATCCTCAACCCTCAGCCCTCATTCTCAATCCTCAATCCTCAATCCTCAATATTCAATCTCCAATACTCAATCTTCAATCTTCAACCCTCAATCCTCAATCCTCAATCCTCAATCCTCAGTCATAAATCCTCAATCTTCAATACTCAATCGTCAATCCTCAGTCCTCAATCCTCAATCCTCAATCCTCGTTCCTCAAACCTCAATCCTCAATCATCAATCCTCAATCTACAATTGTCAATTCTCAATCCTCAATCCTCAATCCTCATTCTTCAATCCTCAATACCCAATCCTCAATCTTCAATCCTCAATCCTCAATCATCAATTCTCAATCCTCAATCCTCAATCGTCAGACCTCAAACATCAATATTCAACCCTCGGTCCTCGTCCTCAATCCACAACCCTCAATACTCAATCCTCAATCTTCAATCATCAATATTCAATCTTCAATCCTCTATCCTCAATCCTCAATCCCCAATCCTCAATCCTCAAACCTCAATCCTCAATCCTCAATCCTCAACCCTCAATCCTCAATCTTCAATCCTCAATACTCAATCCTCAATCATCAATCCTCAATTCTCAATCCTCAATCATGAATAACCAATCTCCAATCCTACATTCTCAATCCCCAATCCTCAATCCTCAATCCTCAATCCTCAATCCTCAGTCATAAATCCTCAATCTTCAATACTCAATCGTCAATCCTCAGTCCTCAATCCTCAATCCTCAATCCTCGTTCCTCAAACCTCAATCCTCAACCCACAGTCCTCATCCTCAATTCTCAAATCTCAATCCCCAATCCTCAATCCCCAATCTTCAATCCCCAATAATCAATCTCCAATCCTAGATCCTCAATCCCCAATCCTCAATCCTTAATCCTCAATCTTCAATCCTCAATACTCAATCTTCAATCCTCAATCCTCAATCCTCAATCCTCAATCCTCAGTCCTCAATCCTGAGTCCTCAACTTTCAATCCTCAATACTCAATCTGCAATCCTCAATTCTCAATCCTCAATCCTCAATCCTCATTCTTCAATCCTCAATACCCAATCCTCAATCTTCAATCCTCAATCCTCAATCCTTAATCCACAGACCTCAAACATCAATATTCAACCCTCAGTCCTCGTCCTCAATCCACAACACTCAATCCTCAGCCCTCAATATTCAATCATCAATATTCAATCTTCAATCCTCAATCCTCAACCCTCAATCCTCAATCCTCAATCCTCAATCTTCAAACTTCAATCCTCATCCTCAATACTCAATCCTCAATCTTCAGTCCTCAATACTCAATCTTCAATCCTCAATCCTCAATCCTGAATCCTCAATCCTCAATCCTCAATCTTCAATCCTCAATACTCAATCTTCAATCCTCAATCCTCAATCCTCAATCATCAATCCTCAATCCTCATTCTTCAATCCTCAATCCTCAATCCTCAATACTCAATCCTCAATCCTCATTCTTCAATCCTCAATACCCAATCCTCAATCTTCAATCCTCAATCCTCAATCCTCAATCCTCAATCCTCAATCCTCATCCTTACATCCTCAATACCCAATCCTCAATCTTCAATCCTCGATCCTCAATCCTGAATTCTCAATCCTCAATCCTCAGTCCTCAACCATCAATCCTAAATCATCAAAGCTCATTAGAATATCCTGAATTCTCAGGATTCTATACTCAAACCACAATCCTCAACCCTCAGCCCCCATTCTCAATCCTCAATCCTCAATCCTCAATATTCAATCCCCAATACTCAACCTTCAATCCTCAATCCTCAATCCTCAATCCTCAATCCTCGTTCCTCAAACCTCAATCCTCAATCATCAATCCTCAATCTACAATTGTCAATTCTCAATCCTCAATCCTCAATCCTCATTCTTCAATCCTCAATACCCAATCCTCAATCTTCAATCCTCAATCCTCAATCTTCAATCCTCCATACCCAATCCTCAATCTTCAACCCTCAATCCTCTATCCTCAATCCTCAATTCTCAATCCTAATTGTTCAATCCTCAATACCCAATCCTCAATCTTCAATCCTCTATCCTCAATCCTCAATTCTCAATCCTCAATCCTTAATCCACAGACCTCAAACATCAATATTCAACCCTCAGTCCTCGTCCTCAATCCACAACCCTCAATCCTCAGTCCTCAATATTCAATCATCAATATTCAATCTTCAATCCTCAATCCTCAATCCTCAATCCTCAATCCTCAATCCTCAATCTTCAAACCTCAATCCTCATCCTCAATACTCAATCCTCAATCTTCAATCCTCAATACTCAATCTTGAATCCTCAATCCTCAATCCTCAATCCTCAATCCTCAACCTTCAATCCTCAATAGTCAATCTTCAATCCTCAATCCTCAATCCTCAATCCTCAATCCTCAATCCTCATTCTTCTATCCTCAATCCTCAATCCTCAATACTCAATCCTCAATCCTCATTCTTCAATCCTCAATACCCAATCCTCAATCTTCAATCCTCAATCCTCAGTCATAAATCCTCAATCTTCAATACTCAATCGTCAATCCTCAGTCCTCAATCCTCAATCCTCGTTCCTCAAACCTCAATCCTCAACCCTCAGTCCTCATCCTCAATTCTCAAGTCACAATCCCCAATCCTCAATTCTCAATCTTCAATCCCCAATAATCAATCTCCAATCCTAGATCCTCAATCCCCAATCCTCAATCCTTAATCCTCAATCTTCAATCCTCAATACTCAATCTTCAATCCTCAATCCTCAATCCTCAATCCTCAATCCTCAGTCCTCAATCCTGAATCCTCAACATTCAATCCTCAATACTCAATCTGCAATCCTCAATTCTCAATCCTCAATCCTCAATCCTCATTCTTCAATCCTCAATACCCAATCCTCAATCTTCAATCCTCAATCCTCAATCATCAATTCTCAATCCTCAATCCTCAATCCTCAGACCTCAAACATCAATATTCAACCCTCAGTCCTCGTCCTCAATCCACAACCCTCAATACTCAATCAGCAATCTTCAATCATCAATATTCAATCTTCAATCCTCAATCCTCAATCCTCAATCCCCAATCCTCAATCCTCATTCTTCAAACCTCAATCCTCAATCCTCAATACTCAACCCTCAATCCTCATTCTTCAATCCTCAATACCCAATCCTCAATCTTCAATCCTCAATCCTCAATCCTCAATCCTCAATCCTCAATCCTCATTCTTACATCCTCAATACCCAATCCTCAATCTTCAATCCTCGATACTCAATCTTCAATCTTCAACCCTCAGTCCTCAATCATCAATTCTCAATCCTCAATCCTCAATCCTCAGGCCTCAAACATCAATATTCAACCCTCAGTCCTCGTTCTCAATCCACAACCCTCAATCCACAAACCTCAATCCTCAACCGTCAGTCCTCGTCCTCAATCCTCAACCCTCAATCCTCAATCCTCAATCTTCAACCTTCAATACTCAATCTTCAATCCTCAACCCTCAGTCCTCATCCTCAATTCTCAAGTCACAATCCCCAATCCTCAATTCTCAATCTTCAATCCCCAATAATCAATCTCCAATCCTAGATCCTCAATCCCCAATCCTCAATCCTTAATCCTCAATCTTCAATCCTGAATACTCAACCTTCAATCCTCAATCCTCAATCCTCAATCCTCAATCCTCAATCCTCAATCCTGAATCCTCAATCTTCGATCCTCAATACTCAATCTGCAATCCTCAATCCTCAATCCTCAATCCTCAATCCTCATTCTTCAATCCTCAATACCCAATCCTCAATCTTCAACCCTCAGTCCTCAATCATCAATTCTCAATCCTCAATCCTCAATCCTCAGGCCTCAAACATCAATATTCAACCCTCAGTCCTCGTTCTCAATCCACAACCCTGAATCCACAAACCTCAATCCTCAACCGTCAGTCCTCGTCCTCAATCCTCAACCCTCAATCCTCAATCCTCAATCTTCAACCTTCAATACTCAATCTTCAATCCTCAATACTCAATCCTCAATCCTCAATCCTCAATCCTCAGCCATAAATCCTCAATCTTCAATACTCAATCGTCAATCCTCAGTCCTCAATCCTCAATCCTCAATCCTCGTACCTCAAACCTCAATCCTCAACCCTCAGTCCTCATCCTCAATTCTCAATTCTCAATCCTCAATCCTCAATCCTCAATCTTCAACCCCAATAATCAATCTCCAATCCTAGATCCTCAATCCCCAATCCTCAATCCTTAATCCTCAATCTTCAATCCTCAATACTCAATCTTCAATCCTCAATCCTCAATACTCAATCCTCAATCCTCAGTCCTCAATCCTGAATCCTCAAACTTCAATCCTCAATACTCAATCTGCAATCCTCAATCCTCAATCCTCAATCCTCAATCCTCAATCCTCATTCTTCAATCCTCAATACACAATCCTCAATCTTCAATCCTCAATCCTCAATCATCAATTCTCAATCCTCAATCCTCAATCCTCAGACCTCAAACATCAATATTCAACCCTCAGTCCTCGTCCTCAATCCACAACCCTCAATACTCAATCCTCAGTCTTCAATCATCAATATTCATTCTTCAATGCTCAATTCTCAATCCTCAATACTCAATCCTCAATCCTCAAACCTCAGTCATCAATCCTCAATCCTCAATCCTCAATCCTCAGTCTTCAATCCTCAATACTCAATCCTCAATCCTCAATCATCAATTCTCAATTCTCAATCCTCAATATTCAATCATCAATACTCAATCTTCAATCCTCAATCCCCAATCCTCAATCTTCAATCCTCAATCCTCAATCCTCAATCCCCAATCCTCAATCCTCATTCTTCAAACCTCAATCCTCAATCCTCAATACTCAACCCTCAATCCTCATTCTTCAATCCTCAATACCCAATCCTCAATCTTCAATCCTCAATCCTCAATCCTCAATCCTCAATCCTCAATCCTCATTCTTACATCCTCAATACCCAATCCTCAATCTTCAATCCTCGATCCTCAATCCTGAATTCTCAATCCTCAATCCTCAGTCCTCAACCATCAATCCTAAATCCTCAATGCTCAATAGAATATCCTGAATTCTCAGGATTATTTACTCAAACCACAATCCTCAACCCTCAGCCCCCATTCTCAATCCTCAGTCCTCAATCCTCAATATTCAATCCCCAATACTCAATCCTCAACCCTCAATCCTCAATCCTTAATCCTCAGACCTCAAACATCAATATTCAACCCTCAGTCCTCGGCCTCAATCCACAACACTCAATCCTCAGTCCTCAATATTCAATCATCAATATTCAATCTTCAATCCTCAATCCTCAATCCTCAATCCTCAATCCTCAATCCTCAATCTTCAAACCTCAATCCTCATCCTCAATACTCAATACTCAATCTGCAATCCTCAATCCTCAATCCTCAATCCTCAGGCCTCAAGCCTCAATATTCAACCCTCAGCCCTCGTCCTCAATCCACAACCCTCAATCCTCAAACCTCAATCCTCAACCGTCAGTCCTCGTCCTCAATCCCCAATCCTCAATCCTCAATCCTCAATCTTCAATCATCAATACACAATCTTCAATCCTCAATACTCAATCCTCAATCGTCAATCCTCAATCCCCAATCCTCAACCTTCAATGCTCAATCCTCAATCCTCAATCCTCAATCCTCAATCATCAATCCTCAATCTTCAATACTCAATCCTCAATCCTCAATCCTCAAACCTCAATACTCGACCATCAATCCTAAATTCTCAATGCTCAATAGAATGTCCTGAATTCTCAGGATTCTATACTCAAACCTCAATCCTCAACCCTCAGCCCTCATTCTCAATCCTCAATCCTCAATCCTCAATCCTCAGTCATAAATCCTCAATCTTCAATACTCAATCGTCAATCCTCAGTCCTCAATCCTCAATCCTCCACCCTCGTTCCTCAAACTTCAATCCTCAACCCTCAGTCCTCATCCTCAATTGTCAATTCTCAATCCTCAATCCTCAATCCTCAATCTTCAATCCCCAAAAATCAATCTCCAATCCTAGAACCTCAATCCCCAATCCTCAGTCCTTAATGCTCAATCTTCAATCCTCAATCGCCAGTCCTCAATCTTCAATCCTCTATGCTCAATCGTCAATCCTCAAGCCTCAGTCCACGATCCTCAATCCTCAATCCTCAAACCTCAATCCTCAACCGTCAGTCCTCGGCCTCAATCCTCAACCCTCAATCCTCAATCCTCAATCTTCAATCATCAGTACTCAATCTTCAATCCTCAATACTCAATCCTCAATCGTCAATCCTCAATCCCCAATCCTCAATCCTCAACGCTCAATCGTCAATCCTCAAGCCTCAGTCCTCGATCCCTAATCCTTAATCCTCAAGCCTCAATCCTCAACCGTCAGTCCTCGGCCTCAATCCTCAACCCTCAATCCTCAATCCTCAATCTTCAATCATCAGTACTCAATCTTCAATCCTCAATCCTCAATCCTCAATCCCCAATCCTCAATCCTCAAACCTCAATCCTCCATCCTCAATCCTCAATCCTCAATCCTCAATCTTCAATCCCCAATCCTCAATCCTCTAACCTCAATCCTCAATTCTCAATCCTCAATCCTCAATCCTCAATCTTCAATCCTCAATACTCAATTCTCAATCCTCAATCATCAATCCTCAATTCTCAATCCTCAATATTCAATCATCAATACTCAACCTTCAATCCTCAATCTTCAATACTCAATACTCAAACTTCAATCCTCAACCCTCAGTCTTCATCCTCAATTCTCAATTCTCAATCCTCAATCCTCAATCCTCAAACCTCAATCCTCAATCATGAATAACCAATCTCCAATCCTACATACTCAATCCCCAATCCTCAATCCTTAATCCTCAATATTCAATCCTCAATCGCCAGTCCTCAATCTTCAATCCTCAATCCTCAATCCTCAATCCTCGATCCTCAATCCTCAGTAATAAATCCTCAATCTTCAATACTCAATCGTCAATCCTCAGTCCTCAATCCTCAATCCTCAATCCTCGTTCCTCAAACCTCAATCCTCAATCATCAATCCTCAATCTACAATTGTCAATTCTCAATCCTCAATCCTCATTCCTCATTCTTCAATCCTCAATACCCAATCCTCAATCTTCAACCCTCAGTCCTCAATCATCAATTCTCAATCCTCAATCCTCAATCCTCAATCCTCAATCATCAATCCTCAATCCTCGTTTCTCAAACCTCAATCCTGAACCCTCAGTCCTCATACTCATTTCTCAATTCTCAATCCTCAATCCTCAATTCTCAATCTTCATCCTCAATAATCTATCTCCAATCCTAGACCCTCAATCCTCAATCCTCAATCCCCAATCTTGAATACTCAATAATCAATCTCCAATCCTATATCCCCAATCCTCAATCCTCAATCCTCAATCCTCAGACCTCAAACATCAATATTCAACCCTCAGTCCTCGTCCTCAATCCACAACCCTCAATACTCAATCCTCAGTCTTCAATCATCAATATTCATTCTTCAATGCTCAATTCTCAATCCTCAATACTCAATCCTCAATCCTCAAACCTCAATCATCAATCCTCAATCCTCAATCCTCAATCCTCAGTCTTCAATCCTCAATACTCAATCCTCAATCCTCAATCATCAATTCTCAATTCTCAATCCTCAATATTCAATCATCAATACTCAATCTTCAATCCTCAATCCCCAATCCTCAATCTTCAATCCTCAATCCTCAATCCTCAATCCCCAATCCTCAATCCTCATTCTTCAAACCTCAATCCTCAATCCTCAATACTCAACCCTCAATCCTCATTCTTCAATCCTCAATACCCAATCCTCAATCTTCAATCCTCAATCCTCAATCCTCAATCCTCAATCCTCAATCCTCATTCTTACATCCTCAATACCCAATCCTCAATCTTCAATCCTCGATCCTCAATCCTGAATTCTCAATCCTCAATCCTCAGTCCTCAACCATCAATCCTAAATCCTCAATGCTCAATAGAATATCCTGAATTCTCAGGATTATATACTCAAACCACAATCCTCAACCCTCAGCCCCCATTCTCAATCCTCAGTCCTCAATCCTCAATATTCAATCCCCAATACTCAATCCTCAACCCTCAATCCTCAATCCTTAATCCTCAGACCTCAAACATCAATATTCAACCCTCAGTCCTCGTCCTCAATCCACAACACTCAATCCTCAGTCCTCAATATTCAATCATCAATATTCAATCTTCAATCCTCAATCCTCAATCCTCAATCCTCAATCCTCAATCCTCAATCTTCAAACCTCAATCCTCATCCTCAATACTCAATACTCAATCTGCAATCCTCAATCCTCAATCCTCAATCCTCAGGCCTCAAGCCTCAATATTCAACCCTCAGCCCTCGTCCTCAATCCACAACCCTCAATCCTCAAACCTCAATCCTCAACCGTCAGTCCTCGTCCTCAATCCCCAATCCTCAATCCTCAATCCTCAATCTTCAATCATCAATACACAATCTTCAATCCTCAATACTCAATCCTCAATCGTCAATCCTCAATCCCCAATCCTCAACCTTCAATGCTCAATCCTCAATCCTCAATCCTCAATCCTCAATCATCAATCCTCAATCTTCAATACTCAATCCTCAATCCTCAATCCTCAAACCTCAATACTCGACCATCAATCCTAAATTCTCAATGCTCAATAGAATGTCCTGAATTCTCAGGATTCTATACTCAAACCTCAATCCTCAACCCTCAGCCCTCATTCTCAATCCTCAATCCTCAATCCTCAATCCTCAGTCATAAATCCTCAATCTTCAATACTCAATCGTCAATCCTCAGTCCTCAATCCTCAATCCTCCACCCTCGTTCCTCAAACTTCAATCCTCAACCCTCAGTCCTCATCCTCAATTGTCAATTCTCAATCCTCAATCCTCAATCCTCAATCTTCAATCCCCAAAAATCAATCTCCAATCCTAGAACCTCAATCCCCAATCCTCAGTCCTTAATGCTCAATCTTCAATCCTCAATCGCCAGTCCTCAATCTTCAATCCTCTATGCTCAATCGTCAATCCTCAAGCCTCAGTCCACGATCCTCAATCCTCAATCCTCAAACCTCAATCCTCAACCGTCAGTCCTCGGCCTCAATCCTCAACCCTCAATCCTCAATCCTCAATCTTCAATCATCAGTACTCAATCTTCAATCCTCAATACTCAATCCTCAATCGTCAATCCTCAATCCCCAATCCTCAATCGTCAACGCTCAATCGTCAATCCTCAAGCCTCAGTCCTCGATCCCTAATCCTTAATCCTCAAGCCTCAATCCTCAACCGTCAGTCCTCGGCCTCAATCCTCAACCCTCAATCCTCAATCCTCAATCTTCAATCATCAGTACTCAATCTTCAATCCTCAATCCTCAATCCTCAATCCCCAATCCTCAATCCTCAAACCTCAATCCTCCATCCTCAATCCTCAATCCTCAATCCTCAATCTTCAATCCCCAATCCTCAATCCTCTAACCTCAATCCTCAATTCTCAATCCTCAATCCTCAATCCTCAATCTTCAATCCTCAATACTCAATTCTCAATCCTCAATCATCAATCCTCAATTCTCAATCCTCAATATTCAATCATCAATACTCAACCTTCAATCCTCAATCTTCAATACTCAATACTCAAACTTCAATCCTCAACCCTCAGTCTTCATCCTCAATTCTCAATTCTCAATCCTCAATCCTCAATCCTCAAACCTCAATCCTCAATCATGAATAACCAATCTCCAATCCTACATACTCAATCCCCAATCCTCAATCCTTAATCCTCAATATTCAATCCTCAATCGCCAGTCCTCAATCTTCAATCCTCAATCCTCAATCCTCAATCCTCAATCCTCAATCCTCAGTAATAAATCCTCAATCTTCAATACTCAATCGTCAATCCTCAGTCCTCAATCCTCAATCCTCAATCCTCGTTCCTCAAACCTCAATCCTCAATCATCAATCCTCAATCTACAATTGTCAATTCTCAATCCTCAATCCTCATTCCTCATTCTTCAATCCTCAATACCCAATCCTCAATCTTCAACCCTCAGTCCTCAATCATCAATTCTCAATCCTCAATCCTCAATCCTCAATCCTCAATCATCAATCCTCAATCCTCGTTTCTCAAACCTCAATCCTGAACCCTCAGTCCTCATACTCATTTCTCAATTCTCAATCCTCAATCCTCAATTCTCAATCTTCATCCTCAATAATCTATCTCCAATCCTAGACCCTCAATCCTCAATCCTCAATCCCCAATCTTGAATACTCAATAATCAATCTCCAATCCTATATCCCCAATCCTCAATCCTCAATCCTCAATCCTCAATCCTCATTCATCAAACCTCAATACCCTATCCTCAATCTTCAATCCTCAATCGCCAGTCCTCAATCTTCAATCCTCTATGCTCAATCGTCAATCCTCAAGCCTCAGTCCTCAATCCTCAATCCTCAATCCTCAAACCTCAATCCTCAACCGTCAGTCCTCGGCCTCAATCCTCAACCCTCAATCCTCAATCCTCAATCTTCAATCATCAGTACTCAATCTTCAATCCTCAATACTCAATCCTCAATCGTCAATCCTCAATCCCCAATCCTCAATCCTCAACGCTCAATCGTCAATCCTCAAGCCTCAGTCCTCGATCCCTAATCCTTAATCCTCAAGCCTCAATCCTCAACCGTCAGTCCTCGGCCTCAATCCTCAACCCTCAATCCTCAATCCTCAATCTTCAATCATCAGTACTCAATCTTCAATCCTCAATCCTCAATCCTCAATCCCCAATCCTCAATCCTCAAACCTCAATCCTCCATCCTCAATCCTCAATCCTCAATCCTCAATCTTCAATCCCCAATCCTCAATCCTCTAACCTCAATCCTCAATCCTCAATCCTCAATCCTCAATCCTCAATCTTCAATCCTCAATACTCAATTCTCAATCCTCAATCATCAATCCTCTATTCTCAATCCTCAATATTCAATCATCAATACTCAACCTTCAATCCTCAATCTTCAATACTCAATACTCAAACTTCAATCCTCAACCCTCAGTCTTCATCCTCAATTCTCAATTCTCAATCCTCAATCCTCAATCCTCAAACCTCAATCCTCAATCATGAATAACCAATCTCCAATCCTACATACTCAATCCCCAATCCTCAATCCTTAATCCTCAATATTCAATCCTCAATCGCCAGTCCTCAATCTTCAATCCTCAATCCTCAATCCTCAATCCTCAATCCTCAATCCTCAGTAATAAATCCTCAATCTTCAATACTCAATCGTCAATCCTCAGTCCTCAATCCTCAACCGTCAGTCCTCGTCCTCAATCCTCAACCCTCAATCCTCGATCCTCAATCTTCAATCATCAGTACTCAATCTTCAATCCTCAATACTCAAACCTCAATCGTCAATCCTCAATCCCCAATCCTCAATCCTCAATGCTCAATCCTCAATCCTCAATCCTCAAACCTCAATACTCGACCATCAATCCTAAATTCTCAATGCTCAATAGAATATCCTGAATTCTCAGGATTCTATACCCAAACCTCAATCCTCAACCCTCAGCCCTCATTCTCAATCCTCAATCCTCAATCCTCAATATTCAATCTCCAATACTCAATCTTCAATCTTCAACCCTCAATCCTCAATCCTCAATCCTCAGTCATAAATCCTCAATCTTCAATACTCAATCGTCAATCCTCAGTCCTCAATCCTCAATCCTCAATCCTCGTTCCTCAAACCTCAATCCTCAATCATCAATCCTCAATCTACAATTGTCAATTCTCAATCCTCAATCCTCAATCCTCATTCTTCAATCCTCAATACCCAATCCTCAATCTTCAATCCTCAATCCTCAATCATCAATTCTCAATCCTCAATCCTCAATCGTCAGACCTCAAACATCAATATTCAACCCTCGGTCCTCGTCCTCAATCCACAACCCTCAATACTCAATCCTCAATCTTCAATCATCAATATTCAATCTTCAATCCTCTATCCTCAATCCTCAATCCCCAATCCTCAATCCTCAAACCTCAATCCTCAATCCTCAATCCTCAACCCTCAATCCTCAATCTTCAATCCTCAATACTCAATCCTCAATCATCAATCCTCAATTCTCAATCCTCAATCATGAATAACCAATCTCCAATCCTACATTCTCAATCCCCAATCCTCAATCCTCAATCCTCAATCCTCAATCCTCAGTCATAAATCCTCAATCTTCAATACTCAATCGTCAATCCTCAGTCCTCAATCCTCAATCCTCAATCCTCGTTCCTCAAACCTCAATCCTCAACCCACAGTCCTCATCCTCAATTCTCAAATCTCAATCCCCAATCCTCAATCCCCAATCTTCAATCCCCAATAATCAATCTCCAATCCTAGATCCTCAATCCCCAATCCTCAATCCTTAATCCTCAATCTTCAATCCTCAATACTCAATCTTCAATCCTCAATCCTCAATCCTCAATCCTCAATCCTCAGTCCTCAATCCTGAGTCCTCAACTTTCAATCCTCAATACTCAATCTGCAATCCTCAATTCTCAATCCTCAATCATCAATCCTCAATCCTCATTCTTCAATCCTCAATCCTCAATCCTCAATACTCAATCCTCAATCCTCATTCTTCAATCCTCAATACCCAATCCTCAATCTTCAATCCTCAATCCTCAATCCTCAATCCTCAATCCTCAATCCTCATCCTTACATCCTCAATACCCAATCCTCAATCTTCAATCCTCGATCCTCAATCCTGAATTCTCAATCCTCAATCCTCAGTCCTCAACCATCAATCCTAAATCATCAAAGCTCATTAGAATATCCTGAATTCTCAGGATTCTATACTCAAACCACAATCCTCAACCCTCAGCCCCCATTCTCAATCCTCAATCCTCAATCCTCAATATTCAATCCCCAATACTCAACCTTCAATCCTCAATCCTCAATCCTCAATCCTCAATCCTCGTTCCTCAAACCTCAATCCTCAATCATCAATCCTCAATCTACAATTGTCAATTCTCAATCCTCAATCCTCAATCCTCATTCTTCAATCCTCAATACCCAATCCTCAATCTTCAATCCTCAATCATCAATCATCAATTCTCAATCCTCAATCCTCAATCCTCAGACCTCAAACATCAATATTCAACCCTCGGTCCTCGTCCTCAATCCACAACCCTCAATACTCAATCCTCAATCTTCAATCATCAATATTCAATCTTCAATCCTCAATCCTCAATCCTCAATCCCCAATTCTCAATCCTCAATCCTCAATCCTCAACCTTCAATCCTCAATACTCAATCCTCAATCCTCAATCATCAATCCTCAATTCTCAATCCTCAATATTCAATCATCAATACTCAACCTTCAATCCTCAATCTTCAATACTCAATACTCAAACTTCAATCCTCAACCCTCAGTCTTCATCCTCAATTCTCAATTCTCAATCCTCAATCCTCAATCCTCAAACCTCAATCCTCAATCATGAATAACCAATCTCCAATCCTACATACTCAATCCCCAATCCTCAATCCTTAATCCTCAATATTCAATCCTCAATCGCCAGTCCTCAATCTTCAATCCTCAATCCTCAATCCTCAATCCTCAATCCTCAATCCTCAGTAATAAATCCTCAATCTTCAATACTCAATCGTCAATCCTCAGTCCTCAATCCTCAATCCTCAATCCTCGTTCCTCAAACCTCAATCCTCAATCATCAATCCTCAATCTACAATTGTCAATTCTCAATCCTCAATCCTCAATCCTCATTCTTCAATCCTCAATACCCAATCCTCAATCTTCAACCCTCAGTCCTCAATCATCAATTCTCAATCCTCAATCCTCAATCCTCAATCCTCAATCATCAATCCTCAATCCTCATTTCTCAAACCTCAATCCTGAACCCTCAGTCCTCATACTCATTTCTCAATTCTCAATCCTCAATCCTCAATTCTCAATCTTCATCCTCAATAATCTATCTCCAATCCTAGACCCTCAATCCTCAATCCACAATCCCCAATCTTGAATACTCAATAATCAATCTCCAATCCTATATCCCCAATCCTCAATCCTCAATCCTCAATCCTCAATCCTCATTCTTCAAACCTCAATACCCTATCCTCAATCTTCAATCCTCAATCGCCAGTCCTCAATCTTCAATCCTCTATGCTCAATCGTCAATCCTCAAGCCTCAGTCCTCAATCCTCAATCCTCAATCCTCAAACCTCAATCCTCAACCGTCAGTCCTCGTCCTCAATCCTCAACCCTCAATCCTCGATCCTCAATCTTCAATCATCAGTACTCAATCTTCAATCCTCAATACTCAAACCTCAATCGTCAATCCTCAATCCCCAATCCTCAATCCTCAATGCTCAATCCTCAATCCTCAGTCCTCAATCCTCAATCCTCAATCTTCAATCCTCAATACTCAATCTTCAATCCTCAATCCTCAATCCTCAATCCACAATCCTCAATCCTCAATCCTGAATCCTCAATCTTCAATCCTCAATACTCAATCTGCAATTCTCAATCCTCAATCCTTAATCCTCAATCCTCATTCTTCAATCCTCAATACCCAATCCTCAATCTTCAACCCTCAGTCCTCAATCATCAATTCTCAATCCTCAATCCTCAATCCTCAGGCCTCAAGCATCAATATTCAACCCTCAGTCCTCGTCCTCAATCCACAACCCTCAATCCTCAAACCTCAATCCTCAGCCGTCAGTCCTCGTCCTCAATCCCCAATCCTCAATCCTCAATCCTCAATCTTCAATCATCAATACACAATCTTCAATCCTCAATACTCAATCCTCAATCGTCAATCCTCAATCCCCAATCCTCAATCTTCAATGCTCAATCCTCAATCCTCAATCCTCAATCCTCAATCATCAATCCTCAATCTTCAATACTCAATCCTCAATCCTCAATCCTCAAACCTCAATACTCGACCATCAATCCTAAATTCTCAATGCTCAATAGAATATCCTGAATTCTCAGGATTCTATACTCAAACCTCAATCCTCAACCCTCAGTCCTCATCCTCAATTGTCAATTCTCAATCCTCAATCCTCAATCCTCAATGTTCAATCCCCAAAAATCAATCTCCAATCCTAGAACCTCAATCCCCAATCCTCAGTCCTTAATCCTCAATCGTCAATCCTCAATCGCCAGTCCTCAATCTTCAATCCTCTATGCTCAATCGTCAATCCTCAAGCCTCAGTCCTCGATCCTCAATCCTCAATCCTCAAACCTCAATCCTCAACCGTCAGTCCTCGGCCTCAATCCTCAACCCTCAATCCTCAATCCTCAATCTTCAATCATCAGTACTCAATCTTCAATCCTCAATACTCAATCCTCAATCGTCAATCCTCAATCCCCAATCCTCAATCCTCAACGCTCAATCGTCAATCCTCAAGCCTCAGTCCTCGATCCCTAATCCTCAATCCTCAAACCTCAACCCTCAACCGTCAGTCCTCGGCCTCAATCCTCAACACTCAATCCTCAATCCTCAATCTTCAATCATCAGTACTCAATCTTCAATCCTCAATACTCAATCCTCAATCGTCAATCCTCAATCCCCAATCCTCAATCCTCAATGCTCAATCCTCAATCCTCAATCCTCAATCCTCAATCCTCAATCTTCAATCCTCAATACTCAACCTTCAATCCTCAATCCTCAATCCTCAATCTTCAATCCTCAATCCTCAATCCTGAATCCTCAATCTTCAATCCTCAATACTCAATCTGCAATCCTCAATCCTCAATCCTCAATCCTCAATCCTCAATCCTCATTCTTCAATCCTCAATACCCAATCCTCAATCTTCAACCCTCAGTCCTCAATCATCAATTCTCAATACTCAATCCTCAATCCTCAGGCCTCAAGCATCAATATTCTACCCTCAGTTCTCGTTCTTAATCCACAACCCTCAATACTCAAACCTCAATCCTCAAACGTCAGTCCTCGTCCTCAATCCCCAATCCTCAATCCTCAATCCTCAATCCTCAATCTTCAATCATCAATACACAATATTCAATCCTCAATACTCAATCCTCAATCGTCAATCCTCAATCCCCAATCCTCAATCTTCAATGCTCAATACTCAATCCTCAATCCTCAATCCTCAATGCTCAATCTTCAATCCTCAATCGTCAATCTTGAGTCCTGAATACTCAATCTTCAATTCTCAATCTTCAATCCTCAATCCTCAATCCTCAATCCTCAATACTCAATCTGCAATCCTCAATCCTCAATCCTCAATCCTCAATCCTCAATCCTCATTCTTCAATCCTCAATACCCAATCCTCAATCTTCAACCCTCAGTCCTCATCCTCAATTGTCAATTCTCAATCCTCAATCCTCAATCCTCAATGTTCAATCCCCAAAAATCAATCTCCAATCCTAGAACCTCAATCCCCAATCCTCAGTCCTTAATCCTCAATCTTCAATCCTCAATCGCCAGTCCTCAATCTTCAATCCTCTATGCTCAATCGTCAATCCTCAATACTCAATCTTCAATCCTCAATCCTCAATCCTCAATCCCCAATCCTCAATCTTCAATCCTCGATTCTCAATCCTCAATCCTTAATCATCAGACCTCAAACATCAATATTCAACCCTCAGTCCTCGTTCTCAATCCCCGACCCTCAATCCTCAGTCCTCAATATTCAATCATCAATATTCAATCTTCAATCCTCAATCCTCAATCCTCAATCCTCGATCCTCAATCCTCAACCTTCAAACCTCAATCCTCAATCCTCAATACTCAATCCTCAATCTTCAATCCTAAATCTTTAATCCTCAATACTCAATCCTCAATCCTCAATCCTCAATCCTCAATCCTCAATCCTCAATCCTCAATCCTCATTCTTCAATCCCCAATACCCAATCCTCAATCTTCAACCCTCAGTCCTCAGTCATCAATTCTCAATCCTCAATCCTCAATCCTCAGGCCTCAAGCATCGATATTCAACCCTCAGTCCTCGTCCTCAATCCACAACCCTCAATCCTCAAACCTCAATCCTCAACCGTCAGTCCTCGTCCTCAATCCCCAATCCTCAATCCTCAATCCTCAATCTTCAATCATCAATACACAATCTTCAATCCTCAATCCTCAATCCTCAGTCCTCAATCCTGAATCCTCAACATTCAATCCTCAATACTCAATCTGCAATCCTCAATTCTCAATCCTCAATCCTCAATCCTCATTCTTCAATTCTCAATACCCAATCCTCCATCTTCAATCCTCAATCCTCAATCATCAATTCTCAATCCTCAATCCTCAATCCTCAGACCTCAAACATAAATATTCAACCCTCAGTCCTCGTCCTCAATCCACAACCTTCAATACTCAATCCTCAATCTTCAATCATCAATATTCAATCTTCAATCCTCAATCCTCAATCCTCAATCCTCAATCCTCAATCCTCAAACCTCAGTCCTCAATCCTCAATCCTCAATCCTCAATCCTCAATCTTCAATCCTCAATACTCAATCCTCAATCCTCAATCATCAAATCTCAATTCTCAATCCTCAATATTCAATCATCAATACTCAATCTTCAATCCTCAATCTTCAATCCTCAATCCTCAATCCTCAATCCTCAGCACTCAGTCCTCAAACCTCAATGCTCAATCCTCAATCCCCAATCCTCAATCCTCAATACTCAATCATCAATCCTCAATCTTCAATACTCATTCCTCAATCCTGAATCCTCAATCTTCAATCCTCAATACTCAATCTTCAACCTTCAACCATCAATCCTCAATCTTCAATCCTCCATCCTCAATCCTGAATCCTCAATCTTCAATCCTCAATACTCAATCTGCAATCCTCAATCCTCAATCCTCAATCCTCAATTCTCATTCTTCAATCCTCAATACCCAATCCTCAATCTTCAACCCTCAGTCCTCAATCATCAATTCTCAATCCTCAATCCTCAATCCTCAGGCCTCAAACATCAATATTCAACCCTCAGTCCTCGTTGTCAATCCACAACCCTCAATCCTCAAACCTCAATCCTCAACCGTCAGTCCTCGTCCTCAATCCTCAACCCTCAATCCTCAATCCTCAATATTCAATCTTCTATACTCAATCTTCAATCCTCAATACTCAATCCTCAATCCTTAATCCTCAACCTTCAATCCTCAATACTCAATCTTCTATCCTCAATCCTCAATCCTCAATCCTCAATCCTCAGTCCTCAATCCTGAATCATCAACCTTCAATCCTCAATACTCAATCTGCAATCCTCAATACTCAATCCTCAATCCTCAATCCTGATTCTTCAATCCTCAATACCCAATCCTCAATCTTCAATCCTCAATCCTCAATCATAAATTCTCAATCCTCAATCCTCAATCCTCAGACTTCAAACATCAATATTCAACCCTCAGTCCTCGTCCTCAATCCACAACCCTCAATACTCAATCCTCAATTTCAATCATCAATATTCAATCTTCAATCCTCAATCCTCAATCCTCAATCCTCAATCCTCAACCCTCAATCCTCAAACCTCAATCCTCAACCGTCAGTCCTCGTCCTCAATCCTCAATCCTCAATCTTCAATCATCAATAATCAATCTGCAATCCTCAATCATCAATCCTCAATCCCCAATCCTCAATCCTCAATATTCAACACTCAACCCTCAACCATCAATCCTCAATACTCAACCATCAATCCTCAATTCTCAATACTCAATAGAACATCCTGAACTCTGATGGTTCAATACTCAATCCAAAATATTCAATAATCAAATTTCAAACCTCAAGCATCAATTCTCAACACTCAATCCTCAACACTCAGTCCTCTCTCTTCAATCCTACATCCTCAACCCTCAATCCTCAAGCGTCAATCCTCAATACTCAATCTTCAATCCTCAATACTCAATCCTCAACCCTCAAACCTCAATCCTCAATCATCAATCCTCAGTCTTCAATACTCAATCCTCAAACCTCAATCCTCAATCCTCAATACCCAACCATCAATCCTAAATTCTCAATGCTCAATAGAATATCCTGAATTCTCAGGATTCTATACCCAAACCTCAATCCTCAACCCTCAGCCCTCATTCTCTATCCTCAATCATCAATCCTCAATATTCAATCTCCAATACTCAATCTTCAATCCTCAATCCTCAATCCTCAATCCTCAATCCTCAGTCATAAATCCTCAATCTTCAATACTCAATCTTCAATCCTCAATCCTCAGTCCTCAATCCTCAATCCTCAGTCCTCAATCCTGAATCCTCAACATTCAATCCTCAATACTCAATCTGCAATCCTCAATTCTCAATCCTCAATCCTCAATCTTCATTCTTCAATCCTCAATACCCAATCCTCCATCTTCAATCCTCAATCCTCAATCATCAATTCTCAATCCTCAATCCTCAATCCTCAGACCTCAAACATCAATATTCAACCCTCAGTCCTCGTCCTCAATCCACAACCCTCAATACTCAATCCTCAATCTTCAATCATCAATATTCAATCTTCAATCCTCAATCCTCAATCCTCAATCCTCAATCCTCAATCCTCAAACCTCAGTCCTCAGTCCTCAATCCTCAATCCTCAATCCTCAATCTTCAATCCTCAATACTCAATCCTCAATCCTCAATCATCAATTCTCAATTCTCAATCCTCAATATTCAATCATCAATACTCAATCTTCAATCCTCAATCTTCAATCCTCAATCCTCAATCCTCAATCCTCAGCACTCAGTCCTCAAACCTCAATGCTCAATCCTCAATCCCCGATCCTCAATCCTCAATCCTCAATCATCAATCCTCAATCTTCAATACTCATTCCTCAATCCTGAATCCTCAATCTTCAATCCTCAATACTCAATCTTCAACCCTCAACCATCAATCCTCAATTCTCAATCCTCCATCCTCGATCCTGAATCCTCAATCTTCAATCCTCAATACTCAATCTGCAATCCTCAATCCTCAATCCTCAATCCTCAATTCTCATTCTTCAATCCTCAATACCCAATCCTCAATCTTCAACCCTCAGTCCTCAATCATCAATTCTCAATCCTCAATCCTCAATCCTCAGGCCTCAAACATCAATATTCAACCCTCAGTCCTCGTTGTCAATCCACAACCCTCAATCCTCAAACCTCAATCCTCAACCGTCAGTCCTCGTCCTCAATCCTCAACCCTCAATCCTCAATCCTCAATATTCAATCTTCAATACTCAATCTTCAATCCTCAATACTCAATCCTCAATCCTCAATCCTCAATCCTCAGTCATAAATCCTCAACCTTCAATACTCAATCGTCAATCCTCAGTCCTCAATCGTCAATCCTGAATCCTCGTTCCTCAAACCTCAATCCTCAACCCTCAGTCCTCATCCTCAATTCTCAATTCTCAATCCTCAATCCTCATTCCTCAATCTTCAATCCCCAATAATCAATCTCCAATCCTAGATCCTCAATCCCCAATCCTCAATCCTTAATCCTCAATCTTCAATCCTCAATACTCAATCTTCAATCCTCAATCCTCAATCCTCAATCCTCAATCCTCAGTCCTCAATCCTGAATCCTCAACTTTCAATCCTCAATACTCAATCTGCAATACTCAATACTCAATCCTCAATCCTCAATCCTCATTCTTCAATCCTCAATACCCAATCCTCAATCTTCAATCCTCAATCATCAATTCTCAATCCTCAATCCTCAATCCTCAGACCTCAAACATCAATATTCAACCCTCAGTCCTCGTCCTCAATCCACAACCCTCAATACTCAATCCTCAATTTCAATCATCAATATTCAATCTTCAATACTCAATCCTCAACCCTCAATCCTCAATCCTCAATCCTCAATCTTCAATCCTCAATACTCAATCCTCAATCCTCAATCCTCAATTCTCAATTCTCAATCCTCAATATTCAATCATCAATACTCAATCTTCAATCCTCAATCTTCAATCCTCAATACTCAACCTTCAATCCTCAACCGTCAGTCTTCATCCCCAATTCTCAATTCTCAATCCTCAATCCTCAATCCTCAATCCTCAATCTTCAATCATGAATAATCAATCTCCAATCCTACATCCTCAATCCCAAATCCTCAATCCTTAGTCCTCAATATACTATCCTCAATCGCCAGTCCTCAATCTTCAATCCTCAATGCTCAATCCTCAATCATCAAGCCTCAGTCCTCAATCCTCAGTCCTCAATCCTCAAACCTCAATCCTCAACCGTCAGTCCTCGTCCTCAATCCTCAACCCTCAATCCTCAATCCTAAATCTTCAATCATCAATAATCAATCTTCAATCCTCAATCATCAATCCTCAATCCTCAATCCTCAATCCTCAGCACTCAGTCCTCAAACCTCAATGCTCAATCCTCAATCCCCAATCCTCAATCCTCAATCCTCAATCATCAATCCTCAATCTTAAATACTCATTCCTCAATCCTGAATCCTCAATCTTCAATCCTCAATACTCAAACATCAGCCCTCAATCCTCAATCCTCAATCCTCAATCCTCAATCTTCAATCCTCAATACTCAATCCTCAATCCTCAATCATCAATTCTCAATTCTCAATCCTCAATATTCAATCACCAATACTCAATCTTCAATTCTCAATCTTCAATCCTGAATCCTCAATCCTCAATCCTCAGCACTCAGTCCTCAAACCTCAATGCTCAATCCTCAATCCCCAATCCTCAATCCTCAATCCTCAATCATCAATCCTCAATCTTCAATACTCATTCCTCAATCATCAATCCTCAATCCTCAATCCTCAATCCTCAATATTCAACACACAACCCTCAACCATCAATCCTCAATACTCAACCATCAATCCTCAATTCTCAATACTCAATAGAACATCCTGAACTCTGATGGTTCAATACTCAATCCAGAATATTCAATAATCAAATTTCAAACCTCAAGCATCAATTCTCAACACTCAATCCTCAACACTCAGTCCTCTCTCTTCAATCCTACATCCTCAGCCCTCAATCCTCAAGCGTCAATCCTCATTACTCAATCCTCAATCCTCAAACCTCAATCATCAATCCTCAATCCTCAATACTCAATCTTCAATCCTCAATACTCAATCCTCAATCCTCAATCCTCAATCCTCAATCATCAATCCTCAATCTTCAATACTCGATCCTCAATCCTCAATCCTCAATCCTCAATACTCAACCATCAATCCTAAATTCTCAATGCTCAATAGAATATCCTGAATTCTCAGGATTCTATACTCAAACCTCAATCCTCAACCCTCAGGCCTCATTCTCAATCCTCAATCCTCAATCCTCAATATTCAATCTCCAACACTCAATCTTCAATCCTCAATCCTCAATCCTCAATCCTCAATCCTCAATCCTCAGTCATAAATCCTCAATCTTCAATACTCAATCGTCAATCCTCAGTCCTCAATCCTCAATCCTCAATCCTCGTTCCGCAAACTTCAATCCTCAACACTCAGTCCTCATCCTCAATTGTCAATTCTCAATCCTCTATCCTCAATCCTCAATCTTCAATCCCCAAAAATCAATCCTCAATCCTCAATCATCAATTCTCAATTCTCAATCCTCAATATTCAATCATCAATACTCAATCTTCAATCCTCAATCTTCAATCCTCAATCCTCAATCCTCAATCCTCAGCACTCAGTCCTCAAACCTCAATGCTCAATCCTCAATCCCCAATCCTCAATCCTCAATCCTCAATCATCAATCCTCAATCTTCAATACTCATTCTTCAATCCTGAATCCTCAATCTTCAATCCTCAATACTCAATCTTCAACCCTCAACCATCAATCCTCAATCCTCAATCCTCCATCCTCAATCCTGAATCCTCAATCTTCAATCCTCAATACTCAATCTGCAATCCTCAATCCTCAATCCTCAATCCTCAATCCTCATTCTTCAATCCTCAATACCCAATCCTCAATCTTCAACCCTCAGTCCTCAGTCATCAATTCTCAATCCTCAATCCTCAATCCTCAGGCCTCAAGCATCGATATTCAACCCTCAGTCGTCGTCCTCAATCCACAACCCTCAATCCTCAAACCTCAATCCTCAACCGTCAGTCCTCGTCCTCAATCCCCAATCCTCAATCCTCAATCCTCAATCTTCAATCATCAATACACAATCTTCAATCCTCAATACTCAATCCTCAATCGTCAATCCTCAATCCCCAATCCTCAATCTTCAATGCTCAATCCTCAATCCTCAATCCTCAATCCTCAATGCTCAATCTTCAATCCTCTATCGTCAATCTTCAGTCCTGAATACTCAATCTTCAATTCTCAATCTTCAATCCTCAATCCTCAATCCTCAGTCCTCAATCCTGAATCCTCAACATTCAATCCTCAATACTCAATCTGCAATCCTCAATTCTCAATCCTCAATCCTCAATCCTCATTCTTCAATTCTCAATACCCAATCCTCCATCTTCAATCCTCAATCCTCAATCATCAATTCTCAATCCTCAATCCTCAATCCTCAGACCTCAAACATAAATATTCAACCCTCAGTCCTCGTCCTCAATCCACAACCTTCAATACTCAATCCTCAATCTTCAATCATCAATATTCAATCTTCAATCCTCAATCCTCAATCCTCAATCCTCAATCCTCAAACCTCAGTCCTCAATCCTCAATCCTCAATCCTCAATCCTCAATCTTCAATCCTCAATACTCAATCCTCAATCCTCAATCATCAAATCTCAATTCTCAATCCTCAATATTCAATCATCAATACTCAATCTTCAATCCTCAATCTTCAATCCTCAATCCTCAATCCTCAATCCTCAGCACTCAGTCCTCAAACCTCAATGCTCAATCCTCAATCCCCAATCCTCAATCCTCAATACTCAATCATCAATCCTCAATCTTCAATACTCATTCCTCAATCCTGAATCCTCAATCTTCAATCCTCAATACTCAATCTTCAACCTTCAACCATCAATCCTCAATCTTCAATCCTCCATCCTCAATCCTGAATCCTCAATCTTCAATCCTCAATACTCAATCTGCAATCCTCAATCCTCAATCCTCAATCCTCAATTCTCATTCTTCAATCCTCAATACCCAATCCTCAATCTTCAACCCTCAGTCCTCAATCATCAATTCTCAATCCTCAATCCTCAATCCTCAGGCCTCAAACATCAATATTCAACCCTCAGTCCTCGTTGTCAATCCACAACCCTCAATCCTCAAACCTCAATCCTCAACCGTCAGTCCTCGTCCTCAATCCTCAACCCTCAATCCTCAATCCTCAATATTCAATCTTCTATACTCAATCTTCAATCCTCAATACTCAATCCTCAATCCTTAATCCTCAACCTTCAATCCTCAATACTCAATCTTCTATCCTCAATCCTCAATCCTCAATCCTCAATCCTCAGTCCTCAATCCTGAATCATCAACCTTCAATCCTCAATACTCAATCTGCAATCCTCAATACTCAATCCTCAATCCTCAATCCTGATTCTTCAATCCTCAATACCCAATCCTCAATCTTCAATCCTCAATCCTCAATCATCAATTCTCAATCCTCAATCCTCAATCCTCAGACTTCAAACATCAATATTCAACCCTCAGTCCTCGTCCTCAATCCACAACCCTCAATACTCAATCCTCAATTTCAATCATCAATATTCAATCTTCAATCCTCAATCCTCAATCCTCAATCCTCAATCCTCAACCCTCAATCCTCAAACCTCAATCCTCAACCGTCAGTCCTCGTCCTCAATCCTCAATCCTCAATCTTCAATCATCAATAATCAATCTGCAATCCTCAATCATCAATCCTCAATCCCCAATCCTCAATCCTCAATATTCAACACTCAACCCTCAACCATCAATCCTCAATACTCAACCATCAATCCTCAATTCTCAATACTCAATAGAACATCCTGAACTCTGATGGTTCAATACTCAATCCAAAATATTCAATAATCAAATTTCAAACCTCAAGCATCAATTCTCAACACTCAATCCTCAACACTCAGTCCTCTCTCTTCAATCCTACATCCTCAACCCTCAATCCTCAAGCGTCAATCCTCAATACTCAATCTTCAATCCTCAATACTCAATCCTCAACCCTCAAACCTCAATCCTCAATCATCAATCCTCAGTCTTCAATACTCAATCCTCAAACCTCAATCCTCAATCCTCAATACCCAACCATCAATCCTAAATTCTCAATGCTCAATAGAATATCCTGAATTCTCAGGATTCTATACCCAAACCTCAATCCTCAACCCTCAGCCCTCATTCTCTATCCTCAATCATCAATCCTCAATATTCAATCTCCAATACTCAATCTTCAATCCTCAATCCTCAATCCTCAATCCTCAATCCTCAATCCTCAGTCATAAATCCTCAATCTTCAATACTCAATCTTCAATCCTCAATCCTCAGTCCTCAATCCTCAATCCTCAGTCCTCAATCCTGAATCCTCAACATTCAATCCTCAATACTCAATCTGCAATCCTCAATTCTCAATCCTCAATCCTCAATCCTCATTCTTCAATCCTCAATACCCAATCCTCCATCTTCAATCCTCAATCCTCAATCATCAATTCTCAATCCTCAATCCTCAATCCTCAGACCTCAAACATCAATATTCAACCCTCAGTCCTCGTCCTCAATCCACAACCCTCAATACTCAATCCTCAATCTTCAATCATCAATATTCAATCTTCAATCCTCAATCCTCAATCCTCAATCCTCAATCCTCAATCCTCAAACCTCAGTCCTCAGTCCTCAATCCTCAATCCTCAATCCTCAATCTTCAATCCTCAATACTCAATCCTCAATCCTCAATCATCAATTCTCAATTCTCAATCCTCAATATTCAATCATCAATACTCAATCTTCAATCCTCAATCTTCAATCCTCAATCCTCAATCCTCAATCCTCAGCACTCAGTCCTCAAACCTCAATGCTCAATCCTCAATCCCCGATCCTCAATCCTCAATCCTCAATCATCAATCCTCAATCTTCAATACTCATTCCTCAATCCTGAATCCTCAATCTTCAATCCTCAATACTCAATCTTCAACCCTCAACCATCAATCCTCAATCCTCAATCCTCCATCCTCGATCCTGAATCCTCAATCTTCAATCCTCAATACTCAATCTGCAATCCTCAATCCTCAATCCTCAATCCTCAATTCTCATTCTCCAATCCTCAATACCCAATCCTCAATCTTCAACCCTCAGTCCTCAATCATCAATTCTCAATCCTCAATCCTCAATCCTCAGGCCTCAAACATCAATATTCAACCCTCAGTCCTCGTTGTCAATCCACAACCCTCAATCCTCAAACCTCAATCCTCAACCGTCAGTCCTCGTCCTCAATCCTCAACCCTCAATCCTCAATCCTCAATATTCAATCTTCAATACTCAATCTTCAATCCTCAATACTCAATCCTCAATCCTCAATCCTCAATCCTCAGTCATAAATCCTCAACCTTCAATACTCAATCGTCAATCCTCAGTCCTCAATCGTCAATCCTGAATCCTCGTTCCTCAAACCTCAATCCTCAACCCTCAGTCCTCATCCTCAATTCTCAATTCTCAATCCTCAATCCTCATTCCTCAATCTTCAATCCCCAATAATCAATCTCCAATCCTAGATCCTCAATCCCCAATCCTCAATCCTTAATCCTCAATCTTCAATCCTCAATACTCAATCTTCAATCCTCAATCCTCAATCCTCAATCCTCAATCCTCAGTCCTCAATCCTGAATCCTCAACTTTCAATCCTCAATACTCAATCTGCAATACTCAATACTCAATCCTCAATCCTCAATCCTCATTCTTCAATCCTCAATACGCAATCCTCAATCTTCAATCCTCAATCATCAATTCTCAATCCTCAATCCTCAATCCTCAGACCTCAAACATCAATATTCAACCCTCAGCCCTCGTCCTCAATCCACAACCCTCAATACTCAATCCTCAATTTCAATCATCAATATTCAATCTTCAATACTCAATCCTCAACCCTCAAGCCTCAATCCTCAACCCTCAAGCCTCAATCCTCAATCCTCAATCTTCAATCCTCAATACTCAATCCTCAATCCTCAATCCTCAATTCTCAATTCTCAATCCTCAATATTCAATCATCAATACTCAATCTTCAATCCTCAATCTTCAATCCTCAATACTCAACCTTCAATCCTCAACCGTCAGTCTTCATCCCCAATTCTCAATTCTCAATCCTCAATCCTCAATCCTCAATCCTCAATCTTCAATCATGAATAATCAATCTCCAATCCTACATCCTCAATCCCAAATCCTCAATCCTTAATCCTCAATATACTATCCTCAATCGCCAGTCCTCAATCTTCAATCCTCAATGCTCAATCCTCAATCATCAAGCCTCAGTCCTCAATCCTCAGTCCCCAATCCTCAATCCTCAATCCTCAACCGTCAGTCCTCGTCCTCAATCCTCAACCCTCAATCCTCAATCCTAAATCTTCAATCATCAATAATCAATCTTCAATCCTCAATCATCAATCCTCAATCCTCAATCCTCAATCCTCAATATTCAACACACAACCCTCAACCATCAATCCTCAATACTCAACCATCAATCCTCAATTCTCAATACTCAATAGAACATCCTGAACTCTGATGGTTCAATACTCAATCCAGAATATTCAATAATCAAATTTCAAACCTCAAGCATCAATTCTCAACACTCAATCCTCAACACTCAGTCCTCTCTCTTCAATCCTACATCCTCAACCCTCAATCCTCAAGCGTCAATCCTCATTACTCAATCCTCAATCCTCAAACCTCAATCATCAATCCTCAATCCTCAATACTCAATCTTCAATCCTCAATACTCAATCCTCAATCCTCAATCCTCAATCCTCAATCATCAATCCTCAATCTTCAATACTCGATCCTCAATCCTCAATCCTCAATCCTCAATACTCAACCATCAATCCTAAATTCTCAATGCTCAATAGAATATCCTGAATTCTCAGGATTCTATACTCAAACCTCAATCCTCAACCCTCAGCCCTCATTCTCAATCCTCAATCCTCAATCCTCAATATTCAATCTCCAACACTCAATCTTCAATCCTCAATCCTCAATCCTCAATCCTCAATCCTCAATCCTCAGTCATAAATCCTCAATCTTCAATACTCAATCGTCAATCCTCAGTCCTCAATCCTCAATCCTCAATCCTCGTTCCGCAAACTTCAATCCTCAACACTCAGTCCTCATCCTCAATTGTCAATTCTCAATCCTCTATCCTCAATCCTCAATCTTCAATCCCCAAAAATCAATCCTCAATCCTCAATCATCAATTCTCAATTCTCAATCCTCAATATTCAATCATCAATACTCAATCTTCAATCCTCAATCTTCAATCCTCAATCCTCAATCCTCAATCCTCAGCACTCAGTCCTCAAACCTCAATGCTCAATCCTCAATCCCCAATCCTCAATCCTCAATCCTCAATCATCAATCCTCAATCTTCAATACTCATTCCTCAATCCTGAATCCTCAATCTTCAATCCTCAATACTCAATCTTCAACCCTCAACCATCAATCCTCAATCCTCAATCCTCCATCCTCAATCCTGAATCCTCAATCTTCAATCCTCAATACTCAATCTGCAATCCTCAATCCTCAATCCTCAATCCTCAATCCTCATTCTTCAATCCTCAATACCCAATCCTCAATCTTCAACCCTCAGTCCTCAGTCATCAATTCTCAATCCTCAATCCTCAATCCTCAGGCCTCAAGCATCGATATTCAACCCTCAGTCCTCGTCCTCAATCCACAACCCTCAATCCTCAAACCTCAATCCTCAACCGTCAGTCCTCGTCCTCAATCCCCAATCCTCAATCCTCAATCCTCAATCTTCAATCATCAATACACAATCTTCAATCCTCAATACTCAATCCTCAATCGTCAATCCTCAATCCCCAATCCTCAATCTTCAATGCTCAATCCTCAATCCTCAATCCTCAATCCTCAATGCTCAATCTTCAATCCTCTATCGTCAATCTTCAGTCCTGAATACTCAATCTTCAATTCTCAATCTTCAATCCTCAATCCTCAATCCTCAAACCTCAGTACTCAATACTCAATCCTCAATCTTCAATCCCCAATACTCAATCTTCAATCCTCAATCCTCAATCCTCAATCCTCAATCCTCAATCCTCAATCCTCAATCCTCTATCCTCAATCCTGAATACTCAATCTTCAATCCACAATACTAAATCTGCAATCCTCAATCCTCAATTGTCAATCCTCAATCCTCAATCCTCAGACCTCAAACATGAATATTCAACCCTCAGTCCTCGCCCTCAATCCACAACCCTCAATCCTCAATTCTCAATCCTCAATCTTCAAACCTCAATACTCAATCTGCAATCCTCAATCCTCAAACCTCAATCCTCAATCCTCATTCTTCAATAATCAATACCCAATCCTCAATCTTCAATCCTCAATCCTCAATCCCCAATCCTCAATCCTCAATCCTCAATCCTCAATCCTCAATCCTCAATCCTCAATCCTCAGTGATCAATACTGAATCTTCAATACTCAATCCTCAATCCTCAATCCTCAATCCTCAATCCTCAATCCTAAATCTTTAATCCTCAATACTCAATCCTCAATCCTCAATCCTAAATCCTCAATCTTCAACCTTCAACCCTCAATTCTCAATCTTCAATCCTCAATCCTCAGTCCTCAGTCCTCAATCCTCAATCCGCAATCCTCAATCTTCAGTCCTCAATACTCAATCTTCAATCCTCAATCCTCAATCCTCAATCCTCAATCCTCATTCTTCAATCCTCAGTACCCAATCCTCAATCTTCAACCCTCAGTCCTCAATCATCAATTCTCAATCCTCAATCCTCAATCCTCAGGCCTCAAACATCAATATTCAACCCTCAGTCCTCGTTCTCAATCCACAACCCTCAATCCTCAAACCTCAATCCTCAACCGTCAGTCCTCGTCCTCAATCCTCAACCCTCAATCCTCAATCCTCAACATTCAATCTTCAATACTCAATCTTCAATCCTCAATCCTCAATCCTCAGTCCTCAATCCTCAATCCCCAATCCTCAATCTTCAGTCCTCAATACTCAATCTTCAACCCTCAATCCTCAATCCTCAATCATCAATCCTCAATCTTCAACCCTCAGTCCTCAATCATCATTCTCAATACTCAATCCTCAATCCTCAGGCCTCATTCTTCAATCCTCAATACCCAATCCTCAATCTTCAATCCTCAATCCTCAATCATCAATTCTCAATCCTCAATCCTCAATCCTCAGACTTCAAACATCAATATTCAACCCTCAGTCATCGTCCTCAATCCACAACCCTCAATACTCAATCCTCAATTTCAGTCATCAATATTCAATCTTCAATCCTCAATCCTCAATCCTCAATCCTCAATCCTCAATCCTCAATCCTCAAACCTCAATCCTCAATCCTCAATCCTCAATCCTCAATACTCAATCTTCATTCCTCAATACTCAATCCTCAATCCTCAATCCTCAATACTCAATTCTCAATCCTCAATATTCAATCATCAATACTCAATCTTCAATCCTCAATCTTCAATCCTCAATACTCAACCTTCAATCATCAACCGTCAGTCTTCATCCTCAATTCTCAATTCTCAATCCTCAATACTCAATCCTCAATCCTCAATCTTCAGTCATGAATAATCAATCTCCAATCCTACATCCTCAATCCCCAATGCTCAATCCTTAATCCTCAATATACTATCCTCAATCGCCAGTCCTCAATCTTCAATCCTCAATGCTCAATCCTCAATCATCAAGCCTCAGTCCTCAATCCTCAATCCTCAATCCTCAAACCTCAATCCTCAACCGTCAGTCCTCGTCCTCAATCCTCAATCCTCAATCTTCAATCATCTATAATCAATCTGCAATACTCAATCATCAATCCTCAATCCCCAATCCTCAATCCTCAATATTCAACACTCAACCCTCAACCATCAATCCTCAATACTCAACCATCAATCCTCAATTCTCAATACTCAATAGACCATCCTGAACTCTGGTGGTTCAATACTCAATCCAGAATATTCAATAATCTAATTTCAAACCTCAAGCATCAATTCTCAACACTCAATCCTCAACACTCAGTCCTCTCTCTTCAATCCTACATCCTCAACCCTCAATCCTCAAGCGTCAATCGTCAATACTCAATATTCAATCCTCAATACTCAATCCTCAACCCTCAATCCTCAATCCTCAATCACCAATCCTCAATCTTCAATACTCAATCCTCAAACCTCAATCCTCAATCCTCAATACCCAACCATCAATCCTAAATTCTCAATGCTCAATAGAATATCCTGAATTCTCAGGGTTCTATACTCAAACCTCAATCCTCAACCCTCAGCCCTCATTCTCTATCGTCAATCATCAATCCTCAATATTCTATCTCCAATACTCAACCTTCAATCCTCAATCCTCAATCCTCAATCCTCAATCCTCAATCCTCAGTCATAAATCCTCAATCTTCAATACTCAATCGTCAATCCTCAGTCCTCAATCCTCAATCCTCAATCCTCGTTCCTCAAACCTCAATCCTCAACCATCAGTCCTCATCCTCAATTCTCAATTCTCAATCCTCAATCCTCAATCCTCAATCTTCAATCCCCAAGAATCAATCTCCAATCCTAGATCCTCAATCCCCAATCCTCAATCCTTAATCCTCAATCTTCAATCCTCAATACTCAATCTTCAATCCTCAATACTCAATCCTCAATCCTCAATCCTCAATCCTCAATCCTCAATCCTCAATCCTCAATCCTCAATCTTCATCCCTCAGTCCTCAATCATCAATTCTGAATCCTCAATCCTCAATCCTCAGGCCTCAAACATCAATATTCAACCCTCAGTCCTCGTTGTCAATCCACAACCCTCAATCCTCAAACCTCAATCCTCAACCGTCAGTCCTCGTCCTCAATCCCAAATCCTCAATCCTCAATCCTCAATCTTCAATCATCAATACACAATCTTCAATCCTCAATACTCAATCCTCAATCGTCAATCCTCAATCCCCAATCCTCAATCTTCAATGCTCAATCCTCAATCCTCAATCCTCAATCCTCAATCCTCAATGCTCAATCTTCAATCCTCTATCGTCAATCTTCAGTCCTGAATACTCAATCTTCAATCCTCAATCCTCAATCCTCAAGCTTCAATCCTCAATTCTCAATCCTCAATCTTCAAACCTCAATACTCAATCTGCAATACTCAATCCTCAAACCTCAATCCTCAATCCTCAATCCTCAATCCTAAATCTTTAATCCTCAATACTCAATCCTCAATCCTCAATCCTAAATCCTCAATCTTCAACCTTCAACCCTCAATTCTCAATCTTCAATCCTCAATCCTCAATCCTCAGTCCTCAATCCTCAATCCTCAATCCTCAATCCTCAATCCTCAGTGATCAATACTCAATCTTCAATACTCAATCCTCAATCCTCAATCCTCAATCCTCAATCCTCAATCCTAAATCTTTAATCCTCAATACTCAATCCTCAATCCTCAATCCTAAATCCTCAATCTTCAACCTTCAACCCTCAATTCTCAATCTTCAATCCTCAATCCTCAATCCTCAGTCCTCAATCCTCAATCCCCAATCCTCAATCTTCAGTCCTCAATACTCAATCTTCAATCCTCAATCCTCAATCCTCAATCCTCAATCCTCATTCTTCAATCCTCAGTACCCAATCCTCAATCTTCAACCCTCAGTCCTCAATCATCAATTCTCAATCCTCAATCCTCAATCCTCAGGCCTCAAACATCAATATTCAACCCTCAGTCCTCGTTCTCAATCCACAACCCTCAATCCTCAAACCTCAATCCTCAACCGTCAGTCCTCGACCTCAATCCTCAACCCTCAATCCTCAATCCTCAACATTCAATCTTCAATACTCAATCTTCAATCCTCAATACTCATTCCTCAATCCTCAATCCTAAATCTTTAATCCTCAATACTCAATCCTCAATCCTCAATCCTAAATCCTCTATCTTCAACCTTCAACCCTCAATCTTCAATCCTCATTCCTCAATCCTCAGTCCTCAATCCTCAATCCCCAATCCTCAATCTTCAGTCCTCAATACTCAATCTTCAATCCTCAATCCTCAATCCTCAATGCTCAATCCTCAATCATCAAGCCTCAGTCCTCAATCTTCAATCCTCAATCCTCAAACCTCAATCCTCAACCGTCAGTCCTCGTCCTCAATACTCAACCCTCAATCCTCAATCCTCAATCTTCAATCATCAATAATCAATCTTCAATCCTCAATCATCAATCCTCAATCCTCAATCCTCAATCCTCAATATTCAACACTCAGCCCTCAACCATCAATCCTCAATACTCAAACATCTATCCTCAATTGTCAATACTCAATAGAACATCCTGAACTCTGATGGTTCAATACTCAATCCAGAATATTCAGTAATCAAATTTCAAACCTCAAGCATCAATTCTCAACACTCAATCCTCAACACTCAGTCCTCTCTCTTCAATCCTACATCCTCAACCCTCAATCCTCAAGCGTCAATCCTCAATACTCAATCCTCAATCCTCAATCCTCAATCATCAATCTTCAATCCTCAATACTCAATCTTCAATCCTCAATACTCAATCCTCAATCCTCAATCCTCAATCCTCAATCCTCAATCACCAATCCTCAATCTTCAATACTCGATCCTCAATCCTCAATCCTCAATCCTCAATACTCAACCATCAATCCTAAATTCTCAATGCTCAATAGAATATCCTGAATTCTCAGGATTCTATACTCAAACCTCAATCCTCAACCCCCAGCCCTCATTCTCAATCCTCAATCCTCAATCCTCAATATTCAATCTCCAACACTCAATCTTCAATCCTCAATCCTCAATCCTCAATCCTCAATCCTCAATCCTCAGTCATAAATCCTCAATCTTCAATACTCAATCGTCAATCCTCAGTCCTCAATCCTCAATCCTCAATCCTCGTTCCGCAAACTTCAATCCTCAACCCTCAGTCCTCATACTCAATTGTCAATTCTCAATCCTCAATCCTCAATCCTCAATCTTCAATCCCCAAAAATCAATCCTCAATCCTCAATCATCAATTCTCAATTCTCAATCCTCAATATTCAATCATCAATACTCAATCTTCAATCCTCAATCTTCAATCCTCAATCCTCAATCCTCAATCCTCAGCACTCAGTCCTCAAACCTCAATGCTCAATCCTCAATCCCCAATCCTCAATCCTCAATCCTCAATCATCAATCCTCAATCTTCAATACTCATTCCTCAATCCTGAATCCTCAATCTTCAATCCTCAATACTCAATATTCAACCCTCAACCTTCAATCCTCAATCCTCAATCCTCCATCCTCAATCCTGAATCCTCAATCTTCAATCCTCAATACTCCATCTGCAATCCTCAATTCTCAATCATCAATCCTCAATCCTCATTCTTCAATCCTCAATACCCAATCCTCAATCTTCAACCCTCAGTCCTCAATCATCAATTCTCAATCCTCAATCCTCAATCCTCAGGCCTCAAGCATCAATATTCAACCCTCAGTCCTCGTCCTCAATCCACAACCCTCAATCCTCAATCCTCAATCCTCAACCGTCAGGCCTCGTCCTCAATCCCCAATCCTCAATCCTCAATCCTCAAACTTCAATCATCAATACACAATCTTCAATCCTCAATACTCAATCCTCAATCGTCAATCCTCAATCCCCAATCCTCTATCTTCAATGCTCAATCCTCAATCCTCAATCCTCAATCCTCAATGCTCAATCTTCAATCCTCTATCGTCAATCTTCAGTCCTGAATACTCAATCTTCAATTCTCAATCTTCAATCCTCAATCCTCAATCCTCAATCCTCAGTACTCAATACTCAATCCTCAATCTTCAATCCTCAATACTCAATCTTCAATCCTCAATCCTCAATCCTCAATCCTCAATCCTCAAGCTTCAATCCTCAATTCTCAATCCTCAATCTTCAATCCTCAATACTCAATCTGCAATCCTCAATCCTCAAACCTCAATCCTCAATCCTCATTCTTCAATAATCAATACCCAATCCTCAATCTTCAATCCTCAACCATCAATCCTCAATTCTCAATCCTCAATCCTTAATCCTCAGACCTCAAACATCAATATTCAACCCTCAGTCCTCGTCCTCAATCCCCAACACTCAATCCTCAGTCCTCAATATTCAATCATCAATATTCAATCTTCAATCCTCAATCCTCAATCCTCAATACTCAATCCTCAATCTTCAATCTAACAAGCCTCAATCCTCAATCCTCAATACTCAATCCTCAATCTTCAGTCCTCAATACTCAATTTTCAATACTCAATCCTCAATCCTCAATCCTCAATCCTCAACCCTCATTCTTCAATCCTCAATACCCAATCCTCAATCTTCAACCCTCAGTCCTCAATCATCAATTCTCAATCCTCAATCCTCAATCCTCAGGCCTCAAGCATCAATATTCAACCCTCAGTCCTCGTCCTCAATCCACAACCCTCAATCCTCAAACCTCAATCCTCAACCGTCAGTCCTCGTCCTCAATCCCCAATCCTCAATCCTCAATCCTCAATCTTCAATCATCAATACACAATCTTCAATCCTCAATACTCAATCCTCAATCGTCAATCCTCAATCCCCAATCCTCAATCTTCAATCCTCAATCCTCAAACCTCAATGCTCAATCTTCAATCCTCAATCGTCAATCTTCAGTCCTGAATACTCAATCCTGAATTCTCAATCTTCAATCCTCAATCCTCAATCCTCAATCCTTAGTACTCAATACTCAACCCTCAATCTTCAATACTCAATACTCAATCTTCAATCCTCAATCCTCAATCCTCAATTCTCAATCCTCAATCTTCAATCCTCAATTCTCAATCCTCAATCTTCAATCCTCAATACTCAATCTGCAATCCTCAATCCTCAAACCTCAATCCTCAATCCTCGTTCTTCAATAATCAATACCCAATCCTCAATCTTCAATCCTCAATCCTCGAGCCTCAATATTCAATCATCAATACTCAATCTTCAATCCTCAATCTTCAATCCTCAATCATCAATTCTCAATCCTCAATCCTCAATCCTCAGACTTCAAACATCAATATTCAACCCTCAGTCATCGTCCTCAATCCACAACCCTCAATACTCAATCCTCAATTTCAATCATCAATATTCAATCTTCAATCCTCAATCCTCAATCCTCAATCATCAATCCTCAATCCTCAATCCTCAAACCTCAATCCTCAATCCTCAATCCTCAATCCTCAATACTCAATCTTCATTCCTCAATACTCAATCCTCAATCCTCAATCCTCAATACTCAATTCTCAATCCTCAATATTCAATCATCAATACTCAATCTTCAATTCTCAATCTTCAATCCTCAATACTCAACCTTCAATCATCAACCGTCAGTCTTCATCCTCAATTCTCAATTCTCAATCCTCAATACTCAATCCTCAATCCTCAATCTTCAATCATGAATAATCAATATCCAATCCTACATCCTCAATCCCCGATGCTCAATCCTTAATCCTCAATATACTATCCTCAATCGCCAGTCCTCAATCTTCAATCCTCAATGCTCAATCCTCAATCATCAAGCCTCAGTCCTCAATCCTCAATCCTCAATCCTCAAACCTCAATCCTCAACCGTCAGTCCTCGTCCTCAATCCTCAATCCTCAATCTTCAATCATCTATAATCAATCTGCAATACTCAATCATCAATCCTCAATCCCCAATCCTCAATCCTCAATATTCAACACTCAACCCTCAACCATCAATCCTCAATACTCAACCATCAATCCTCAATTCTCAATACTCAATAGACCATCCTGAACTCTGGTGGTTCAATACTCAATCCAGAATATTCAATAATCTAATTTCAAACCTCAAACATCAATTCTCAACACTCAATCCTCAACACTCAGTCCTCTCTCTTCAATCCTACATCCTCAACCCTCAATCCTCAAGCGTCAATCGTCAATACTCAATATTCAATCCTCAATACTCAATCCTCAACCCTCAATCCTCAATCCTCAAACACCAATCCTCAATCTTCAATACTCAATCCTCAAACTTCAATCCTCAATCCTCAATACCCAACCATCAATCCTAAATTCTCAATGCTCAATAGAATATCCTGAATTCTCAGGGTTCTATACTCAAACCTCAATCCTCAACCCTCAGCCCTCATTCTCTATCCTCAATCATCAATCCTCAATATTCTATCTCCAATACTCAACCATCAATCCTCAATCCTCAATCCTCAATCCTCAATCCTCAATCCTCAGTCATAAATCCTCAATCTTCAATACTCAATCGTCAATCCTCAGTCCTCAATCCTCAATCCTCAATCCTCGTTCCTCAAACCTCAATCCTCAACCATCAGTCCTCATCCTCAATTCTCAATTCTCAATCCTCAATCCTCAATCCTCAATCTTCAATCCCCAAGAATCAATCTCCAATCCTAGATCCTCAATCCCCAATCCTCAATCCTTAATCCTCAATCTTCAATCCTCAATACTCAATCTTCAATCCTCAATCCTCAGTCCTCAATCCTCAATCCTCAGTCCTCAATCCTGAATCCTCAACATTCAATCCTCAATACTCAATCTGCAATCCTCAATTCTCAATCCTCAGTCCTCAATCCTCATTCTTCAATCCTCAATACCCAATCCTCCATCTTCAATCCTCAATCCTCAATCATCAATTCTCAATCCTCAATCCTCAATCCTCAGACCTCAAACATCAATATTCAACCCTCAGTCCTCGTCCTCAATCCACAACGCTCAATACTCAATCCTCAATCTTCAATCATCAATATTCAATCTTCAATCCTCAATCCTCAATCCTCAATCCTCAATCCTCAATCCTCAAACATCAGCCCTCAATCCTCAATCCTCAATCCTCAATCCTCAATCTTCAATCCTCAATACTCAATCCTCAATCCTCAATCATCAATTCTCAATCCTCAATCCTCAATATTCAATCACCAATACTCAATCTTCAATTCTCAATCTTCAATCCTGAATCCTCAATCCTCAATCCTCAGCACTCAGTCCTCAAACCTCAATGCTCAATCCTCAATCCCCAATCCTCAATCCTCAATCCTCAATCATCAATCCTCAATCTTCAATACTCATTCCTCAATCCTGAATCCTCAATCTTCAATCCTCAATACTCAATCTTCAACCCTCAACCATTAATCCTCAATCCTCAATCCTCCATCCTCAATCCTGAATCCTCAACCTTCAATCCTCAATACTCAATCTGCAATCCTCAATCCTCAATCCTCAATCCTCAATCCTCAATTCTCATTCTTCAATCCTCAATACCCAATCCTCAATCTTCATCCCTCAGTCCTCAATCATCAATTCTGAATCCTCAATCCTCAATCCTCAGGCCTCAAACATCAATATTCAACCCTCAGACCTCGTTGTCAATCCACAACCCTCAATCCTCAAACCTCAATCCTCAACCGTCAGTCCTCGTCCTCAATCCCAAATCCTCAATCCTCAATCCTCAATCTTCAATCATCAATACACAATCTTCAATCCTCAATACTCAATCCTCAATCGTCAATCCTCAATCCCCAATCCTCAATCTTCAATGCTCAATCCTCAATCCTCAATCCTCAATCCTCAATGCTCAATCTTCAATCCTCTATCGTCAATCTTCAGTCCTGAATACTCAATCTTCAATCCTCAATCCTCAATGCTCAAGCTTCAATCCTCAATTCTCAATCCTCAATCTTCAAACCTCAATACTCAATCTGCAGTCCTCAATCCTCAAACCTCAATCCTCAATCCTCAATCCTCAATCCTAAATCTTTAATCCTCAATACTCAATCCTCAATCCTCAATCCTAAATCCTCAATCTTCAACCTTCAACCCTCAATTCTCAATCTTCAATCCTCAATCCTCAATCCTCAGTCCTCAATCCTCAATCCTCAATCCTCAATCCTCAATCCTCAGTGATCAATACTCAATCTTCAATACTCAATCCTCAATCCTCAATCCTCAATCCTCAATCCTCAATCCTAAATCTTTAATCCTCAATACTCAATCCTCAATCCTCAATCCTAAATCCTCAATCTTCAACCTTCAACCCTCAATTCTCAATCTTCAATCCTCAATCCTCAATCCTCAGTCCTCAATCCTCAATCCCCAATCCTCAATCTTCAGTCCTCAATACTCAATCTTCAATCCTCAATCCTCAATCCTCAATCCTCAATCCTCATTCTTCAATCCTCAGTACCCAATCCTCAATCTTCAACCCTCAGTCCTCAATCATCAATTCTCAATCCTCAATCCTCAATGCTCAGGCCTCAAACATCAATATTCAACCCTCAGTCCTCGTTCTCAATCCACAACCCTCAATCCTCAAACCTCACTCCTCAACCGTCAGTCCTCGTCCTCAATCCTCAACCCTCAATCCTCAATCCTCAACATTCAATCTTCAATACTCAATCTTCAATCCTCAATACTCAATCCTCAATCCTCAATCCTAAATCTTTAATTCTCAATACTCAATCCTCAATCCTCAATCCTAAATCCTCTATCTTCAACCTTCAACCCTCAATCTTCAATCCTCATTCCTCAATCCTCAGTCCTCAATCCTCAAACCCCAATCCTCAATCTTCAGTCCTCAATACTCAATCTTCAATCCTCAATCCTCAATCCTCAATGCTCAATCCTCAATCATCAAGCCTCAGTCCTCAATCTTCAATCCTCAATCCTCAAACCTCAATCCTCAACCGTCAGTCCTCGTCCTCAATACTCAACCCTCAATCCTCAATCCTCAATCTTCAATCATCAATAATCAATCTTCAATCCTCAATCATCAATCCTCAATCCTCAATCCTCAATCCTCAATATTCAACACTCAGCCCTCAACCATCAATCCTCAATACTCAAACATCTATCCTCAATTGTCAATACTCAATAGAACATCCTGAACTCTGATGGTTCAATACTCAATCCAGAATATTCAGTAATCAAATTTCAACCTCAAGCATCAATTCTCAACACTCAATCCTCAACACTCAGTCCTCTCCCTTCAATCCTACATCCTCAACCCTCAATCCTCAAGCGTCAATCCTCAATACTCAATCCTCAATTCTCAATCCTCAATCATCAATCTTCAATCCTCAATACTCAATCTTCAATCCTCAATACTCAATCCTCAATCCTCAATCCTCAATCCTCAATCATCAATCCTCAATCTTCAATACTCGATCCTCAATCCTCAATCCTCAATCCTCAATACTCAACCATCAATCCTAAATTCTCAATGCTCAATAGAATATCCTGAATTCTCAGGATTCTATACTCAAACCTCAATCCTCAACCCCCAGCCCTCATTCTCAATCCTCAATCCTCAATCCTCAATATTCAATCTCCAACACTCAATCTTCAATCCTCAATCCTCAATCCTCAATCCTCAATCCTCAATCCTCAGTCATAAATCCTCAATCTTCAATACTCAATCGTCAATCCTCAGTCCTCAATCCTCAATCCTCAATCCTCGTTCCGCAAACTTCAATTCTCAACCCTCAGTCCTCATACTCAATTGTCAATTCTCAATCCTCAATCATCAATCTTCAATCCTCAATACTCAATCTTCAATCCTCAATACTCAATCCTCAATCCTCAATCCTCAATCCTCAATCATCAATCCTCAATCTTCAATACTCGATCCTCAATCCCCAATCCTCAATCCTCAATCCTCAATCATCAATCCTCAATCTTCAATACTCATTCCTCAATCCTGAATCCTCAATCTTCAATCCTCAATACTCAATATTCAACCCTCAACCTTCAATCCTCAATCCTCAATCCTCCATCATCAATCCTGAATCCTCAATCTTCAATCCTCAATACTCCATCTGCAATCCTCAATTCTCAATCATCAATCCTCAATCCTCATTCTTCAATCCTCAATACCCAATCCTCAATCTTCAACCCTCAGTCCTCAATCATCAATTCTCAATCCTCAATCCTCAATCCTCAGGCCTCAAGCATCAATATTCAACCCTCAGTCCTCGTCCTCAATCCACAACCCTCAATCCTCAATCCTCAATCCTCAACCGTCAGGCCTCGTCCTCAATCCCCAATCCTCAATCCTCAATCCTCAAACTTCAATCATCAATACACAATCTTCAATCCTCAATACTCAATCCTCAATCGTCAATCCTCAATCCCCAATCCTCTATCTTCAATACTCAATCCTCAATCCTCAATCCTCAATCCTCAATGCTCAATCTTCAATCCTCTATCGTCAATCTTCAGTCCTGAATACTCAATCTTCAATTCTCAATCTTCAATCCTCAATCCTCAATCCTCAATCCTCAGTACTCAATACTCAATCCTCAATCTTCAATCCTCAATACTCAATCTTCAATCCTCAATCCTCAATCCTCAATCCTCAATCCTCAAGCTTCAATCCTCAATTCTCAATCCTCAATCTTCAATCCTCAATACTCAATCTGCAATCCTCAATCCTCAAACCTCAATCCTCAATCCTCATTCTTCAATAATCAATACCCAATCCTCAATCTTCAATCCTCAACCATCAATCCTCAATTCTCAATCCTCAATCCTTAATCCTCAGACCTCAAACATCAATATTCAACCCTCAGTCCTCGTCCTCAATCCCCAACACTCAATCCTCAGTCCTCAATATTCAATCATCAATATTCAACCTTCAATCCTCAATCCTCAATCCTCAATACTCAATCCTCAATCTTCAATCTAACAAACCTCAATCCTCAATCCTCAATACTCAATCCTCAATCTTCAGTCCTCAATACTCAATTTTCAATACTCAATCCTCAATCCTCAATCCTCAATCCTCAACCCTCATTCTTCAATCCTCAATACCCAATCCTCAATCTTCAACCCTCAGTCCTCAATCATCAATTCTCAATCCTCAATCTTCAATCCTCAATATTCAACACTCAACCCTCAACCATCAATCCTCAATTCTCAATACTCAAGAGAACATCCTGAACTCTGATGGTTCATTACTCAATCCAGAATATTCAATAATCAAATTTCAACCTCAAGCATCAATTCTCAACACTCAATCCTCAACACTCAGTCCTCTCTCTTCAATCCTAGATCCTCAACCCTCAATCCTCAAGCGTCAATCCTCAGTACTCAATCCTCAATCCTCAATCCTCAATCATCAATCTACAATCCTCAATCCTCAATCCTCAATCTTCAATCCTCAATACTCAATCCTCAATCCTCAATCCTCAATCCTCTATCATCAATCCACAATCTTCAATACTCAATCCTCAATCCTCAAACCTCAATCCTCAATACTCAACCATCAATCCTAAATTCTCAATGCTCAATAGAATATCCTGAATTCTCAGGGTTCTATACTCAAACCTCAATCCTCAACCCTCAGCCCTCATTCTCAATCCTCAATCCTCAATCCCCAATATTCAATCTCCAATACTCAATCTTCAATCCTCAATCCTCAATCCTCAATCCTCAATCCTCAATCCTCAGTCATAAATCCTCAATCTTCAATACTCAATCGTCAATCCTCAGTCCTCAATCCTCAATCCACAATCCTCGTTCCTCAAACTTCAATCCTCAACCCTCAGTCCTCATCCTCAATTGTCAATTCTCAATCCTCAATCCTCAATCCTCAATCTTCAATCCCCAAAAATCAATCTCCAATCCTAGAACCTCAATCCCCAATCCTCAGTCCTTAATCCTCAATCTTCAATCCTCAATCGCCAGTCCTCAATCTTCAATCCTCAATACTCAACCTTCAATCCTCAATCCTCAATCCTCAATCCTCAATCGTCAATCCTCAATCCTGAATCCTCAATCTTCAATCCTCAATACTCAATCTGCAATCCTCAATCCTCAATCCTCAATCCTCAATCCTCATTCTTCAATCCTCAATACCCAATCCTCAATCTTCAACCCTCAGACCTCAATCATCAATTCTCAATCCTCAATCCTCAATCCTCAGGCCTCAAGCATCAATATTCAACCCTCAGTCCTCGTTCTCAATCCACAACCCTCAATCCTCAAACCTCAATCCTCAATCGTCAATCCTCAATCCCCAATCCTCAATCTTCAATGCTCAATCCTCAATCCTCAATCCTCAATCCTCAATGCTCAATCTTCAATCCTCAATCGTCAATCTTCAGACCTGAATACTCAATCTTCAATTCTCAATCTTCAATCCTCAATCCTCAATCCTCAATCCTCTGTACTCAATACTCAATCCTCAATCTTCAATCCTCAATTCTCAATCTTCAATCCTCAATCCTCAATCCTCAATCCCCAATCCTCAATCTTCAGTCCTCAATTCTCAATCTTCAATCTTCAATCCTCAATACTCAATCTGCAATCCTCAATCCTCAAACCTCAATCCTCAATCCTCATTCTTCAATAATCAATACCCAATCCTCAATCTTCAATCCTCAATCCTCAATTCTCGATTCTCAATCCTCAATCCTTAATCATCAGACCTCAAACATCAATATTCAACCCTCAGTCCTCGTCCTCAATCCCCAACCCTCAATCCTCAGTCCTCAATATTCAATCATCAATATTCAATCTTCAATCCTCAATCCTCAATCCTCAATCCTCAATCCTCAATCCTCAATCTTCAAACCTCAATCCTCAATCCTCAATACTCAATCCTCAATCTTCAATCCTAAATCTTTAATCCTCAATCCTCAATCCTCAATCCTCAAGCTTCAATCGTCAATTCTCAATCCTCAATCTTCAAACCTCAATACTCAATCTGCAATCCTCAATCCTCAAACCTCAATCCTCAATCCTCATTCTTCAATAATCAATACCCAATCCTCAATCTTCAATCCTCAATCCTCAATCCCCAATCCTCAATCCTCAATCCTCAATCCTCAATCCTCAATCCTCAATGCTCAATCCTCAGTGATCAATACTCAATCTTCAATACTCAATCCTCAATCCTCAATCCTCAATCCTCAATCCTCAATCCTAAATCTTTAATCCTCAATACTCAATCCTCAATCCTCAATCCTAAATCCTCAATCTTCAACCTTCAACCCTCAATTCTCAATCTTCAATCCTCAATCCTCAATCCTCAGTCCTCAATCCTCAATCCCCAATCCTCAATCTTCAGTCCTCAATACTCAATCTTCAATCCTCAATCCTCGTCCTCAATCCTCTACCCTCAATCCTCAATCCTCAATCTTCAATCATCAATAATCAATCTTCAATCCTCAATCATCAATCCTCAATCCTCAATCTTCAATCCTCAATATTCAACACTCAACCCTCAACCATCAATCCTCAATTCTCAATACTCAAGAGAACATCCTGAACTCTGATGGTTCATTACTCAATCCAGAATATTCAATAATCAAATTTCAACCTCAAGCATCAATTCTCAACACTCAATCCTCAACACTCAGTCCTCTCTCTTCAATCCTAGATCCTCAACCTTCAATCCTCAAGCGTCAATCCTCAATACTCAATCCTCAATCCTCAATCCTCAATCATCAATCTACAATCCTCAATCCTCAATCCTCAATCTTCAATCCTCAATACTCAATCCTCAATCCTCAATCCTCAATCCTCTATCATCAATCCACAATCTTCAATACTCAATCCTCAATCCTCAAACCTCAATCCTCAATACTCAACCATCAATCCTAAATTCCCAATGCTCAATAGAATATCCTGAATTCTCAGGGTTCTATACTCAAACCTCAATCCTCAACCCTCAGCCCTCATTCTCAATCCTCAATCCTCAATCCCCAATATTCAATCTCCAATACTCAATCTTCAATCCTCAATCCTCAATCCTCAATCCTCAATCCTCAATCCTCAGTCATAAATCCTCAATCTTCAATACTCAATCGTCAATCCTCAGTCCTCAATCCTCAATCCACAATCCTCGTTCCTCAAACTTCAATCCTCAACCCTCAGTCCTCATCCTCAATTGTCAATTCTCAATCCTCAATCCTCAATCCTCAATCTTCAATCCCCAGAAATCAATCTCCAATCCTAGAACCTCAATCCCCAATCCTCAGTCCTTAATCCTCAATCTTCAATACTCAATCGCCAGTCCTCAATCTTCAATCCTCAATACTCAACCTTCAATCCTCAATCCTCAATCCTCAATCCTCAATCCTCAATCCTCAATCCTGAATCCTCAATCTTCAATCCTCAATACTCAATCTGCAATCCTCAATCCTCAATCCTCAATCCTCAATCCTCATTCTTCAATCCTCAATACCCAATCCTCAATCTTCAACCCTCAGTCCTCAATCATCAATTCTCAATCCTCAATCCTCAATCCTCAGGCATCAAGCATCAATATTCAACCCTCAGTCCTCGTTCTCAATCCACAACCCTCAATCCTCAAACCTCAATCCTCAACCGTCAGTCCTCGTCCTCAATGCCCAATCCTCAATCCTCAATCCTCAATCTTCAATCATCAATACACAATCTTCAATCCTCTATACTCAATCCTCAATTGTCAATCCTCAATCCCCAATCCTCAATGCTCAATCTTCAATCCTCAATCGTCAATCTTCAGTCCTGAATACTCAATCTTCAATTCTCAATCTTCAATCCTCAATCCTCAATCCTCAATCCTCAGTACTCAATACTCAATCCTCAATCTTCAATCCTCAATACTCAATCTTCAATCCTCAATCCTCAATCCTCAATCCTCAATCCTCCATCCTCAATCTTCAATCCTCAATTCTCAATCCTCAATCTTCAATCACCAATACTCAATCTGCAATCCTCAATCCTCAAACCTCAATCCTCAATCCTCATTCTTCAATAGTCAATACCCAATCCTCAATCTTCAATCCTCAATCCTCTATCCTCAATTCTCAATACTCAATCCTTAATCATCAGACCTCAAACATCAATATTCAACCCTCAGTCCTCGTCCTCAATCCCCAACCCTCAATCCTCAGTCCTCAATATTCAATCATCAATATTCAATCTTCAATCCTCAATCCTCAATCCTCAATCCTCAATCCTCAATCCTCAATCTTCAAACCTCAATCCTCAATCCTCAATACGCAATCCTCAATCTTCAATCCTCAATACTCAATTTTCAATTCTCAATCCTCAATCCTCAATCCTCAATCCTCAATCCTCAATCTTCAATCCTCAATACTCAATCTTCAATCCCCAATCCTCAATCCTCAATCCTCAATCCTCATTCTTCAATCCTCAATACCCAGTCCTCAATCTTCATCCTCAAACCCCAATCCTCAATCATCAGTCCTCAATCCTCAATCTTCAATCATCAATACCCAATCCTCAATCTTCAATCCTCATTCCTCAATCCTCAATTCTCAATCCTCAATCCTCAGCCCTCAGTCCTCAAACCTCAATGCTCAATACTCAATCCCCAATCGTCAATCCTCAATCCTCAATCATCAATCCTCAATCTTCAATACTCACTCCTCAATCCTCAATCAACAATCCTCAATCTTCAAGCATCAATCCTCAATGTTCAACACTCAATCCTCAATCCTCAATCCTCAATACTCAACCATCAATCCTCAATTCTCAATACTCAATAGAATATCCTGAATTCTCAGGATTCAATACTGAAACCTCAATCCTCAACCCTCAGCCCTCCTCCTCCATCCTCAATCCTCAATCCTCAATCCTGAACATTCAATCCTCAATATTCAATCTTCAATCCTCAATCCTCAATCCTCAATCCTCAATCCTCAATCCTCAGTGATCAATACTCAATCTTCAATACTCAATCCTCAATCCTCAATCCTCAATCCTCAATCCTCAATCCTCAATCCTCATTTCTCAAACCTCAATCCTGAACCCTCAGTCCTCATCCTCATTTCTCAATTCTCAATCCTCAATCCTCAATTCTCAATCTTCATCCTCAATGATCTATCTCCAATCCTAGACCCTCAATCCTCAATCCGCAATCCCCAATCTTGAATACTCAATAATCAATCTCCAATCCTAGATACCCAATCCTCAATCCTCAATCCTCAATCCTCAATCCTCATTCTTAAAACCTCAATACCCTATCCTCAATCTTCAATCCTCTATGCTCAATCGTCAATCCTCAAGCCTCAGTCCTCAATCCTCAATCCTCAATCCTCAAACCTCAATCCTCAACCTTCAGTCCTCGTCCTCAATCCTAAACCCTCAATCCTCGATCCTCAATCTTCAATCATCAGTACTCAATCTTCAGTCATCAGTACTCAATCTTCAATCCTCAATACTCAATCCTCAATCGTCAATCCTCAATCCCCAATCGTCAATCCTCAATGCTCAATCCTCAATCCTCAATCCTCAATCCTCAATCCTCAATCTTCAATCCTCAATACCCAATCCTCAATCTTCAACCCTCAGACCTCAATCATCAATTCTCAATCCTCAATCCTCAATCCTCAGGCCTCAAGCATCAACATTCAACCCTCAGTCCTCGTTCTCAATCCACAACCCTCAATCCTCAAACCTCAATCCTCAATCGTCAATCCTCAATCCCCAATCCTCAATCTTCAATGCTCAATCCTCAATCCTCAATCCTCAATCCTCAATGCTCAATCTTCAATCCTCAATCGTCAATCTTCAGTCCTGAATACTCAATCTTCAATTCTCAATCTTCAATCCTCAATCCTCAATCCTCAATCCTCTGTACTCAATACTCAATCCTCAATCTTCAATCCTCAATTCTCAATCTTCAATCCTCAATCCTCAATCCTCAATCCCCAATCCTCAATCTTCAGTCCTCAATTCTCAATCTTCAATCTTCAATCCTCAATACTCAATCTGCAATCCTCAATCCTCAAACCTCAATCCTCAATCCTCATTCTTCAATAATCAACACCCAATCCTCAATCTTCAATCCTCAATCCTCAATTCTCGATTCTCAATCCTCAATCCTTAATCATCAGACCTCAAACATCAATATTCAACCCTCAGTCCTCGTCCTCAATCCCCAACCCTCAATCCTCAGTCCTCAATATTCAATCATCAATATTCAATCTTCAATCCTCAATCCTCAATCCTCAATCCTCAATCCTCAATCCTCAATCTTCAAACCTCAATCCTCAATCCTCAATACTCAATCCTCAATCTTCAATCCTAAATCTTTAATCCTCAATCCTCAATCCTCAATCCTCAAGCTTCAATCGTCAATTCTCAATCCTCAATCTTCAAACCTCAATACTCAATCTGCAATCCTCAATCCTCAAACCTCAATCCTCAATCCTCATTCTTCAATAATCAATACCCAATCCTCAATCTTCAATCCTCAATCCTCAATCCCCAATCCTCAATCCTCAATCCTCAATCCTCAATCCTCAATCCTCAATGCTCAATCCTCAGTGATCAATACTCAATCTTCAATACTCAATCCTCAATCCTCAATCCTCAATCCTCAATCCTCAATCCTAAATCTTTAATCCTCAATACTCAATCCTCAATCCTCAATCCTAAATCCTCAATCTTCAACCTTCAACCCTCAATTCTCAATCTTCAATCCTCAATCCTCAATCCTCAGTCCTCAATCCTCAATCCCCAATCCTCAATCTTCAGTCCTCAATACTCAATCTTCAATCCTCAATCCTCGTCCTCAATCCTCTACCCTCAATCCTCAATCCTCAATCTTCAATCATCAATAATCAATCTTCAATCCTCAACCATCAATCCTCAATCCTCAATCTTCAATCCTCAATATTCAACACTCAACCCTCAACCATCAATCCTCAATTCTCAATACTCAAGAGAACATCCTGAACTCTGATGGTTCATTACTCAATCCAGAATATTCAATATTCAAATTTCAACCTCAAGCATCAATTCTCAACACTCAATCCTCAACACTCAGTCCTCTCTCTTCAATCCTAGATCCTCAACCTTCAATCCTCAAGCGTCAATCCTCAATACTCAATCCTCAATCCTCAATCCTCAATCATCAATCTACAATCCTCAATCCTCAATCCTCAATCTTCAATCCTCAATACTCAATCCTCAATCCTCAATCCTCAATCCTCTATCATCAATCCACAATCTTCAATACTCAATCCTCAATCCTCAAACCTCAATCCTCAATACTCAACCATCAATCCTAAATTCCCAATGCTCAATAGAATATCCTGAATTCTCAGGGTTCTATACTCAAACCTCAATCCTCAACCCTCAGCCCTCATTCTCAATCCTCAATCCTCAATCCCCAATATTCAATCTCCAATACTCAATCTTCAATCCTCAATCCTCAATCCTCAATCCTCAATCCTCAATCCTCAGTCATAAATCCTCAATCTTCAATACTCAATCGTCAATCCTCAGTCCTCAATCCTCAATCCACAATCCTCGTTCCTCAAACTTCAATCCTCAACCCTCAGTCCTCATCCTCAATTGTCAATTCTCAATCCTCAATCCTGAATCCTCAATCTTCAATCCCCAGAAATCAATCTCCAATCCTAGAACCTCAATCCCCAATCCTCAGTCCTTAATCCTCAATCTTCAATACTCAATCGCCAGTCCTCAATCTTCAATCCTCAATACTCAACCTTCAATCCTCAATCCTCAATCCTCAATCCTCAATCCTCAATCCTCAATCCTGAATCCTCAATCTTCAATCCTCAATACTCAATCTGCAATCCTCAATCCTCAATCCTCAATCCTCAATCCTCATTCTTCAATCCTCAATACCCAATCCTCAATCTTCAACCCTCAGTCCTCAATCATCAATTCTCAATCCTCAATCCTCAATCCTCAGGCATCAAGCATCAATATTCAACCCTCAGTCCTCGTTCTCAATCCACAACCCTCAATCCTCAAACCTCAATCCTCAACCGTCAGTCCTCGTCCTCAATGCCCAATCCTCAATCCTCAATCCTCAATCTTCAATCATCAATACACAATCTTCAATCCTCTATACTCAATCCTCAATTGTCAATCCTCAATCCCCAATCCTCAATGCTCAATCTTCAATCCTCAATCGTCAATCTTCAGTCCTGAATACTCAATCTTCAATTCTCAATCTTCAATCCTCAATCCTCAATCCTCAATCCTCAGTACTCAATACTCAATCCTCAATCTTCAATCCTCAATACTCAATCTTCAATCCTCAATCCTCAATCCTCAATCCTCAATCCTCCATCCTCAATCTTCAATCCTCAATTCTCAATCCTCAATCTTCAATCACCAATACTCAATCTGCAATCCTCAATCCTCAAACCTCAATCCTCAATCCTCATTCTTCAATAGTCAATACCCAATCCTCAATCTTCAATCCTCAATCCTCTATCCTCAATTCTCAATACTCAATCCTTAATCATCAGACCTCAAACATCAATATTCAACCCTCAGTCCTCGTCCTCAATCCCCAACCCTCAATCCTCAGTCCTCAATATTCAATCATCAATATTCAATCTTCAATCCTCAATCCTCAATCCTCAATCCTCAATCCTCAATCCTCAATCTTCAAACCTCAATCCTCAATCCTCAATACGCAATCCTCAATCTTCAATCCTCAATACTCAATTTTCAATTCTCAATCCTCAATCCTCAATCCTCAATCCTCAATCTTCAATCCTCAATACTCAATCTTCAATCCCCAATCCTCAATCCTCAATCCTCAATCCTCATTCTTCAATCCTCAATACCCAGTCCTCAATCTTCATCCTCAAACCCCAATCCTCAATCATCAATCCTCAATCCTCAATCTTCAATCATCAATACCCAATCCTCAATCTTCAATCCTCATTCCTCAATCCTCAATTCTCAATCCTCAATCCTCAGCCCTCAGTCCTCAAACCTCAATGCTCAATACTCAATCCCCAATCGTCAATCCTCAATCCTCAATCATCAATCCTCAATCTTCAATACTCACTCCTCAATCCTCAATCAACAATCCTCAATCTTCAAGCATCAATCCTCAATGTTCAACACTCAATCCTCAATCCTCAATCCTCAATACTCAACCATCAATCCTCAATTCTCAATACTCAATAGAATATCCTGAATTCTCAGGATTCAATACTGAAACCTCAATCCTCAACCCTCAGCCCTCCTCCTCCATCCTCAATCCTCAATCCTCAATCCTGAACATTCAATCCTCAATATTCAATCTTCAATCCTCAATCCTCAATCCTCAATCCTCAATCCTCAATCCTCAGTGATCAATACTCAATCTTCAATACTCAATCCTCAATCCTCAATCCTCAATCCTCAATCCTCAATCCTCAATCCTCATTTCTCAAACCTCAATCCTGAACCATCAGTCCTCATCCTCATTTCTCAATTCTCAATCCTCAATCCTCAATTCTCAATCTTCATCCTCAATGATCTATCTCCAATCCTAGACCCTCAATCCTCAATCCTCAATCCCCAATCTTGAATACTCAATAATCAATCTCCAATCCTAGATACCCAATCCTCAATCCTCAATCCTCAATCCTCAATCCTCATTCTTAAAACCTCAATACCCTATCCTCAATCTTCAATCCTCTATGCTCAATCGTCAATCCTCAAGCCTCAGTCCTCAATCCTCAATCCTCAATCCTCAAACCTCAATCCTCAACCTTCAGTCCTCGTCCTCAATCCTAAACCCTCAATCCTCGATCCTCAATCTTCAATCATCAGTACTCAATCTTCAGTCATCAGTACTCAATCTTCAATCCTCAATACTCAATCCTCAATCGTCAATCCTCAATCCCCAATCGTCAATCCTCAATGCTCAATCCTCAATCCTCAATCCTCAATCCTCAATCCTCAATCTTCAATCCTCAATACTCAATCTTCTATCCTCAATCCTCAATCCTCAATCCACAATCCTCAATCCTCAATCCTGAATCCTCAATCTTCAATCCTCAATACTCAATCTGCAATCCTCAATCCTCAATCCTCAATCCTCAATCCTCATTCTTCAATCCTCAATCCTCAATCCTCAGTACTCAATACTCAATCCTCAATCTTCAATCCTCAATACTCAATCTTCAATCCTCAATACTCAATCCTCAATCCCCAATCCTCAATCTTCAATCCTCAATTCTCAATCCTCAATCTTCAATCCTCAATACTCAATCTGCAATCCTCAATCCTCAAACCTCAATCCTCAATCCTCATTCTTCAATAATCAATACCCAATCCTCAATCTTCAATCCTCAATCCTCAATCCTCGATTCTCAATTCTCAATCCTCAATCCTCAATCCTCAATCTTCAATCCCCAATAATCAATCTCCAATCCTAGATCCTCAATCCCCAATCCTCAACGTTCAATCCTCAATACTCAATCTGCAATCCTCAATTCTCAATCCTCAATGCTCAATCCTCATTCTTCAATCCTCAATACCCAATCCTCAATCTTCAATCCTCAATACTCAATCTGCAATCCTCAATTCTCAATCCTCAATCCTCAATCCTCATTCTTCAATCCTCAATACCCAATCCTCAATCTTCAATCCTCAATCCTCAGTCATCAATTCTCAATCCTCAATCCTCAATCCTCAGACCTCAAACATCAATATTCAACCCTCAGTCCTCGTCCTCAATCCACAACCCTCAATACTCAATCCTCAATATTCAATCATCAATATTCCATCTTCAATCCTCAATCCTCAATCCTCAATCCTCAATCCTCAATCCTCAAACCTCAATCCTCAATCCTCAATCCTCAATCCTCAATCCTCAATCTTCAATCCTCAATACTCAATCCTCAATACTCAATCATCAATTCTCAATTCTCAATCCTCAATATTCAATCATCAATACTCAATCTTCAATCCTCAATCTTCAATCCTCAATACTCAATCTTCAATCCTCAACCCTCAGTCTTCATCCTCAATTCTCAATTCTCAATCCTCAGCACACAGTCCTCAAACCTCAATGCTCAATCCTCAATCCCCAATCCTCAATCCTTAATCCTCAATCTTCAATCCTCAATACTCAATCTTCAATACTCATTCCTTGATCCTGAATCCTCAATCTTCAATCCTCAATACTCAATATTCAACCATCAACCCTCAATCCTCAATCCTCAATCCTCCATCCTCAATCCTGAATCCTCAATCTTCAATCCTCAATACTCAATCTGCAATCCTCAATCCTCAATCCTCAATCCTCAATCCTCATTCTTCAATCCTCAATACCCAATCCTCAATCTTCAACCCTCAGTCCTCAATCATCAATTCTCAATCCTCAATCCTCAATCCTCAGGCCTCAAACATCAATATTCAACCCTCAGTCCTCGTTCTCAGTCCACAACCCTCAATCCTCAAACCTCAATCCTCAACCGTCAGTCCTCGTCCTCAATCCTCAACCCTCAATCCTCAATCCTCAATATTCAATCTTCAATCCCCAATAATCAATCTCCAATCCTAGATCCTCAATCCCCAATCCTCAATCCTTAATCCTCAACCTTCAATCCTCAATACTCAATCTTCTGTCCTCAATCCTCAATCCTCAATCCTCAATCCCCAGACCTCAATCCTGAATCATCAACCTTCAATCCTCAATACTCAATCTGCAATCCTGAATACTCAATCCTCAATCCTCAATCCTCATTCTTCAATCCTCAATACCCAATCCTCAATCTTCAATCCTCAATCCTCAATCATCAATTCTCAATCCTCAATCCTCAATCCTCAGGCCTCAAGCATCAATATTCAACCCTCAGTCCTCGTCCTCAATCCACAACCCTCAATCCTCAATCCTCAATCCTCAACCGTCAGGCCTCGTCCTCAATCCCCAATCCTCAATCCTCAATCCTCAAACTTCAATCATCAATACACAATCTTCAATCCTCAATACTCAATCCTCAATCGTCAATCCTCAATCCCCAATCCTCTATCTTCAATGCTCAATCCTCAATCCTCAATCCTCAATCCTCAATGCTCAATCTTCAATCCTCTATCGTCAATCTTCAGTCCTGAATACTCAATCTTCAATTCTCAATCTTCAATCCTCAATCCTCAATCCTCAATCCTCAGTACTCAATACTCAATCCTCAATCTTCAATCCTCAATACTCAATCTTCAATCCTCAATCCTCAATCCTCAATCCTCAATCCTCAAGCTTCAATCCTCAATTCTCAATCCTCAATCTTCAATCCTCAATACTCAATCTGCAATCCTCAATCCTCAAACCTCAATCCTCAACCCTCATTCTTCAATAATCAATACCCAATCCTCAATCTTCAATCCTCAACCATCAATCCTCAATTCTCAATCCTCAATCCTTAATCCTCAGACCTCAAACATCAATATTCAACCCTCAGTCCTCGTCCTCAATCCCCAACACTCAATCCTCAGTCCTCAATATTCAATCATCAATATTCAATCTTCAATCCTCAATCCTCAATCCTCAATACTCAATCCTCAATCTTCAATCTAACAAACCTCAATCCTCAATCCTCAATACTCAATCCTCAATCTTCAGTCCTCAATACTCAATTTTCAATACTCAATCCTCAATCCTCAATCCTCAATCCTCAATCTTCAATCCTCAATACTCAATCTTCAATCGTCAATAATCAATCCTCAATCGTCAATCCTTAATCCCCAATCCTCAATCCTCAATGCTCAATCCTCAATCCTCAATCCTCAATCCTCAATCCTCAATCCTCAATCTTCAATCCTCAATACTCAATCTTCAATCCTCAATCCTCAATCCTCAATCCTCAATCTTCAATCCGCAATCCTGAATCCTCAATCTTCAATCCTCAATACTCATCTGCAATCCTCAATCCTCAATCCTCAATCCTCAACCCTCATTCTTCAATCCTCAATACCCAATCCTCAATCATCAACCCTCAGTCCTCAATCATCAATTCTCAATCCTCAATCCTCAATCCTCAGGCCTCAAGCATCAATATTCAACCCTCAGTCCTCGTCCTCAATCCACAACCCTCAATCCTCAAACCTCAATCCTCAACCGTCAGTCCTCGTCCTCAATCCCCAATCCTCAATCCTCAATCCTCAATCTTCAATCATCAATACACAATCTTCAATCCTCAATACTCAATCCTCAATCGTCAATCCTCAATCCCCAATCCTCAATCTTCAATCCTCAATCCTCAAACCTCAATGCTCAATCTTCAATCCTCAATCGTCAATCTTCAGTCCTGAATACTCAATCTTGAATTCTCAATCTTCAATCCTCAATCCTCAATCCTCAATCCTTAGTACTCAATACTCAACCCTCAATCTTCAATACTCAATACTCAATCTTCAATCCTCAATCCTCAATCCTCAATTCTCAATCCTCAATCTTCAATCCTCAATTCTCAATCCTCAATCTTCAATCCTCAATACTCAATCTGCAATCCTCAATCCTCAAACCTCAATCCTCAATCCTCGCTCTTCAATAATCAATACCCAATCCTCAATCTTCAATCCTCAATCCTCGATCCTCAATATTCAATCATCAATACTCAATCTTCAATCCTCAATCTTCAATCCTCAATCCTCAATCCTCAATCCTCAGCACTCAGTCCTCACACCTCAATGCTCAATCCTCAATCCCCAATCGTCAATCCTCAATCCTCAATCATCAATCCTCAATCTTCAATACTCATTCCTCAATCCTGAATCCTCAATCTTCAATCCTCAATACTCAATCTTCAACCCTCAACCATCAATCCTCAATCCTCAATCCTCCATCCTCAATCCTGAATCCTCAATCTTCAATCCTCAATACTCAATCTGCAATCCTCAATCCTCAATCCTCAATCCTCAATTCTCATTCTTCAATCCTCAATACCCAATCCTCAATCTTCAACCCTCAGTCCTCAATCATCAATTCTCAATCCTCAATCCTCAATCCTGAGGCCTCAAGCATCAATATCCAACCCTCAGTCCTCGTCCTCAATCCACAACCCTCAATCCTCAAACCTCAATCCTCAACCGTCAGTCCTCGTCCTCAATCCCCAATCCTTAATCCTCAATCCTCAATCTTCAATCATCAATACACAACCTTCAATCCTCAATACTCAATCCTCAATCGTCAATCCTCAATCCCAATCCTCAATCTTCAATGCTCAATCCTCAATCCTCTATCCTCAATCCTCAATGCTCAATCTTCAATCCTCTATCGTCAATCTTCAGTCCTGAATACTCAATCTTCAATTCTCAATCTTCAATCCTCAATCCTCAATCCTCATTCCTCAGTACTCAATACTCAATCCTCAATCTTCAATCCTCAATACTCAATCTTCAATCCTCAATCCTCAATCCTCAATCCTCAATCCTCATTTCTCAAACCTCAATCCTGAACCCTCAGTCCTCATCCTCATTTCTCAATTCTCAATCCTCAATCCTCAATTCTCAATCTTCATCCTCAATGATCTATCTCCAATCCTAGACCCTCAATCCTCAATCCTCAATCCCCAATCTTGAATACTCAATAATCAATCTCCAATCCTAGATACCCAATCCTCAATCCTCAATCCTCAATCCTCAATCCTCATTCTTAAAACCTCAATACCCTATCCTCAATCTTCAATCCTCTATGCTCAATCGTCAATCCTCAAGCCTCAGTCCTCAATCCTCAATCCTCAATCCTCAAACCTCAATCCTCAACCTTCAGTCCTCGTCCTCAATCCTAAACCCTCAATCCTCGATCCTCAATCTTCAATCATCAGTACTCAATCTTCAGTCATCAGTACTCAATCTTCAATCCTCAATACTCAATCCTCAATCGTCAATCCTCAATCCCCAATCGTCAATCCTCAATGCTCAATCCTCAATCCTCAATCCTCAATCCTCAATCCTCAATCTTCAATCCTCAATACCCAATCCTCAATCTTCAACCCTCAGACCTCAAACATCAATTCTCAATCCTCAATCCTCAATCCTCAGGCCTCAAGCATCAATATTCAACCCTCAGTCCTCGTTCTCAATCCACAACCCTCAATCCTCAAACCTCAATCCTCAATCGTCAATCCTCAATCCCCAATCCTCAATCTTCAATGCTCAATCCTCAATCCTCAATCCTCAATCCTCAATGCTCAATCTTCAATCCTCAATCGTCAATCTTCAGTCCTGAATACTCAATCTTCAATTCTCAATCTTCAATCCTCAATCCTCAATCCTCAATCCTCTGTACTCAATACTCAATCCTCAATCTTCAATCCTCAATTCTCAATCTTCAATCCTCAATCCTCAATCCTCAATCCCCAATCCTCAATCTTCAGTCCTCAATTCTCAATCTTCAATCTTCAATCCTCAATACTCAATCTGCAATCCTCAATCCTCAAACCTCAATCCTCAATCCTCATTCTTCAATAATCAATACCCAATCCTCAATCTTCAATCCTCAATCCTCAATTCTCGATTCTCAATCCTCAATCCTTAATCATCAGACCTCAAACATCAATATTCAACCCTCAGTCCTCGTCCTCAATCCCCAACCCTCAATCCTCAGTCCTCAATATTCAATCATCAATATTCAATCTTCAATCCTCAATCCTCAATCCTCAATCCTCAATCCTCAATCCTCAATCCTCAATCTTCAAACCTCAATCCTCAATCCTCAATACTCAATCCTCAATCCTCAATCCTAAATCTTTAATCCTCAATCCTCAATCCTCAATCCTCAAGCTTCAATCGTCAATTCTCAATCCTCAATCTTCAAACCTCAATACTCAATCTGCAATCCTCAATCCTCAAACCTCAATCCTCAATCCTCATTCTTCAATAATCAATACCCAATCCTCAATCTTCAATCCTCAATCCTCAATCCCCAATCCTCAATCCTCAATCCTCAATCCTCAATCCTCAATCCTCAATGCTCAATCCTCAGTGATCAATACTCAATCTTCAATACTCAATCCTCAATCCTCAATCCTCAATCCTCAATCCTCAATCCTAAATCTTTAATCCTCAATACTCAATCCTCAATCCTCAATCCTAAATCCTCAATCTTCAACCTTCAACCCTCAATTCTCAATCTTCAATCCTCAATCCTCAATCCTCAGTCCTCAATCCTCAATCCCCAATCCTCAATCTTCAGTCCTCAATACTCAATCTTCAATCCTCAATCCTCGTCCTCAATCCTCTACCCTCAATCCTCAATCCTCAATCTTCAATCATCAATAATCAATCTTCAATCCTCAACCATCAATCCTCAATCCTCAATCTTCAATCCTCAATATTCAACACTCAACCCTCAACCATCAATCCTCAATTCTCAATACTCAAGAGAACATCCTGAACTCTGATGGTTCATTACTCAATCCAGAATATTCAATAATCAAATTTCAACCTCAAGCATCAATTCTCAACACTCAATCCTCAACACTCAGTCCTCTCTCTTCAATCCTAGATCCTCAACCTTCAATCCTCAAGCGTCAATCCTCAATACTCAATCCTCAATCCTCAATCCTCAATCATCAATCTACAATCCTCAATCCTCAATCCTCAATCTTCAATCCTCAATACTCAATCCTCAATCCTCAATCCTCAATCCTCTATCATCAATCCACAATCTTCAATACTCAATCCTCAATCCTCAAACCTCAATCCTCAATACTCAACCATCAATCCTAAATTCCCAATGCTCAATAGAATATCCTGAATTCTCAGGGTTCTATACTCAAACCTCAATCCTCAACCCTCAGCCCTCATTCTCAATCCTCAATCCTCAATCCCCAATATTCAATCTCCAATACTCAATCTTCAATCCTCAATCCTCAATCCTCAATCCTCAATCCTCAATCCTCAGTCATAAATCCTCAATCTTCAATACTCAATCGTCAATCCTCAGTCCTCAATCCTCAATCCACAATCCTCGTTCCTCAAACTTCAATCCTCAACCCTCAGTCCTCATCCTCAATTGTCAATTCTCAATCCTCAATCCTCAATCCTCAATCTTCAATCCCCAGAAATCAATCTCCAATCCTAGAACCTCAATCCCCAATCCTCAGTCCTTAATCCTCAATCTTCAATACTCAATCGCCAGTCCTCAATCTTCAATCCTCAATACTCAACCTTCAATCCTCAATCCTCAATCCTCAATCCTCAATCCTCAATCCTCAATCCTGAATCCTCAATCTTCAATCCTCAATACTCAATCTGCAATCCTCAATCCTCAATCCTCAATCCTCAATCCTCATTCTTCAATCCTCAATACCCAATCCTCAATCTTCAACCCTCAGTCCTCAATCATCAATTCTCAATCCTCAATCCTCAATCCTCAGGCATCAAGCATCAATATTCAACCCTCAGTCCTCGTTCTCAATCCACAATCCTCAATCCTCAAACCTCAATCCTCAACCGTCAGTCCTCGTCCTCAATGCCCAATCCTCAATCCTCAATCCTCAATCTTCAATCATCAATACACAATCTTCAATCCTCTATACTCAATCCTCAATTGTCAATCCTCAATCCCCAATCCTCAATGCTCAATCTTCAATCCTCAATCGTCAATCTTCAGTCCTGAATACTCAATCTTCAATTCTCAATCTTCAATCCTCAATCCTCAATCCTCAATCCTCAGTACTCAATACTCAATCCTCAATCTTCAATCCTCAATACTCAATCTTCAATCCTCAATCCTCAATCCTCAATCCTCAATCCTCCATCCTCAATCTTCAATCCTCAATTCTCAATCCTCAATCTTCAATCACCAATACTCAATCTGCAATCCTCAATCCTCAAACCTCAATCCTCAATCCTCATTCTTCAATAGTCAATACCCAATCCTCAATCTTCAATCCTCAATCCTCTATCCTCAATTCTCAATACTCAATCCTTAATCATCAGACCTCAAACATCAATATTCAACCCTCAGTCCTCGTCCTCAATCCCCAACCCTCAATCCTCAGTCCTCAATATTCAATCATCAATATTCAATCTTCAATCCTCAATCCTCAATCCTCAATCCTCAATCTCAATCCTCAATCTTCAAACCTCAATCCTCAATCCTCAATACGCAATCCTCAATCTTCAATCCTCAATACTCAATTTTCAATTCTCAATCCTCAATCCTCAATCCTCAATCCTCAATCTTCAATCCTCAATACTCAATCTTCAATCCCCAATCCTCAATCCTCAATCCTCAATCCTCATTCTTCAATCCTCAATACCCAGTCCTCAATCTTCATCCTCAAACCCCAATCCTCAATCATCAATCCTCAATCCTCAATCTTCAATCATCAATACCCAATCCTCAATCTTCAATCCTCATTCCTCAATCCTCAATTCTCAATCCTCAATCCTCAGCCCTCAGTCCTCAAACCTCAATGCTCAATACTCAATCCCCAATCGTCAATCCTCAATCCTCAATCATCAATCCTCAATCTTCAATACTCACTCCTCAATCCTCAATCAACAATCCTCAATCTTCAAGCATCAATCCTCAATGTTCAACACTCAATCCTCAATCCTCAATCCTCAATACTCAACCATCAATCCTCAATTCTCAATACTCAATAGAATATCCTGAATTCTCAGGATTCAATACTGAAACCTCAATCCTCAACCCTCAGCCCTCCTCCTCCATCCTCAATCCTCAATCCTCAATCCTGAACATTCAATCCTCAATATTCAATCTTCAATCCTCAATCCTCAATCCTCAATCCTCAATCCTCAATCCTCAGTGATCAATACTCAATCTTCAATACTCAATCCTCAATCCTCAATCCTCAATCCTCAATCCTCAATCCTCAATCCTCATTTCTCAAACCTCAATCCTGAACCATCAGTCCTCATCCTCATTTCTCAATTCTCAATCCTCAATCCTCAATTCTCAATCTTCATCCTCAATGATCTATCTCCAATCCTAGACCCTCAATCCTCAATCCTCAATCCCCAATCTTGAATACTCAATAATCAATCTCCAATCCTAGATACCCAATCCTCAATCCTCAATCCTCAATCCTCAATCCTCATTCTTAAAACCTCAATACCCTATCCTCAATCTTCAATCCTCTATGCTCAATCGTCAATCCTCAAGCCTCAGTCCTCAATCCTCAATCCTCAATCCTCAAACCTCAATCCTCAACCTTCAGTCCTCGTCCTCAATCCTAAACCCTCAATCCTCGATCCTCAATCTTCAATCATCAGTACTCAATCTTCAGTCATCAGTACTCAATCTTCAATCCTCAATACTCAATCCTCAATCGTCAATCCTCAATCCCCAATCGTCAATCCTCAATGCTCAATCCTCAATCCTCAATCCTCAATCCTCAATCCTCAATCTTCAATCCTCAATACTCAATCTTCTATCCTCAATCCTCAATCCTCAATCCACAATCCTCAATCCTCAATCCTGAATCCTCAATCTTCAATCCTCAATACTCAATCTGCAATCCTCAATCCTCAATCCTCAATCCTCAATCCTCATTCTTCAATCCTCAATCCTCAATCCTCAGTACTCAATACTCAATCCTCAATCTTCAATCCTCAATACTCAATCTTCAATCCTCAATACTCAATCCTCAATCCCCAATCCTCAATCTTCAATCCTCAATTCTCAATCCTCAATCTTCAATCCTCAATACTCAATCTGCAATCCTCAATCCTCAAACCTCAATCCTCAATCCTCATTCTTCAATAATCAATACCCAATCCTCAATCTTCAATCCTCAATCCTCAATCCTCGATTCTCAATTCTCAATCCTCAATCCTCAATCCTCAATCTTCAATCCCCAATAATCAATCTCCAATCCTAGATCCTCAATCCCCAATCCTCAACATTCAATCCTCAATACTCAATCTGCAATCCTCAATTCTCAATCCTCAATGCTCAATCCTCATTCTTCAATCCTCAATACCCAATCCTCAATCTTCAATCCTCAATACTCAATCTGCAATCCTCAATTCTCAATCCTCAATCCTCAATCCTCATTCTTCAATCCTCAATACCCAATCCTCAATCTTCAATCCTCAATCCTCAGTCATCAATTCTCAATCCTCAATCCTCAATCCTCAGACCTCAAACATCAATATTCAACCCTCAGTCCTCGTCCTCAATCCACAACCCTCAATACTCAATCCTCAATATTCAATCATCAATATTCCATCTTCAATCCTCAATCCTCAATCCTCAATCCTCAATCCTCAATCCTCAAACCTCAATCCTCAATCCTCAATCCTCAATCCTCAATCCTCAATCTTCAATCCTCAATACTCAATCCTCAATACTCAATCATCAATTCTCAATTCTCAATCCTCAATATTCAATCATCAATACTCAATCTTCAATCCTCAATCTTCAATCCTCAATACTCAATCTTCAATCCTCAACCCTCAGTCTTCATCCTCAATTCTCAATTCTCAATCCTCAGCACACAGTCCTCAAACCTCAATGCTCAATCCTCAATCCCCAATCCTCAATCCTTAATCCTCAATCTTCAATCCTCAATACTCAATCTTCAATACTCATTCCTTGATCCTGAATCCTCAATCTTCAATCCTCAATACTCAATATTCAACCATCAACCCTCAATCCTCAATCCTCAATCCTCCATCCTCAATCCTGAATCCTCAATCTTCAATCCTCAATACTCAATCTGCAATCCTCAATCCTCAATCCTCAATCCTCAATCCTCATTCTTCAATCCTCAATACCCAATCCTCAATCTTCAACCCTCAGTCCTCAATCATCAATTCTCAATCCTCAATCCTCAATCCTCAGGCCTCAAACATCAATATTCAACCCTCAGTCCTCGTTCTCAGTCCACAACCCTCAATCCTCAAACCTCAATCCTCAACCGTCAGTCCTCGTCCTCAATCCTCAACCCTCAATCCTCAATCCTCAATATTCAATCTTCAATCCCCAATAATCAATCTCCAATCCTAGATCCTCAATCCCCAATCCTCAATCCTTAATCCTCAACCTTCAATCCTCAATACTCAATCTTCTGTCCTCAATCCTCAATCCTCAATCCTCAATCCCCAGACCTCAATCCTGAATCATCAACCTTCAATCCTCAATACTCAATCTGCAATCCTGAATACTCAATCCTCAATCCTCAATCCTCATTCTTCAATCCTCAATACCCAATCCTCAATCTTCAATCCTCAATCCTCAATCATCAATTCTCAATCCTCAATCCTCAATCCTCAGGCCTCAAGCATCAATATTCAACCCTCAGTCCTCGTCCTCAATCCACAACCCTCAATCCTCAATCCTCAATCCTCAACCGTCAGGCCTCGTCCTCAATCCCCAATCCTCAATCCTCAATCCTCAAACTTCAATCATCAATACACAATCTTCAATCCTCAATACTCAATCCTCAATCGTCAATCCTCAATCCCCAATCCTCTATCTTCAATGCTCAATCCTCAATCCTCAATCCTCAATCCTCAATGCTCAATCTTCAATCCTCTATCGTCAATCTTCAGTCCTGAATACTCAATCTTCAATTCTCAATCTTCAATCCTCAATCCTCAATCCTCAATCCTCAGTACTCAATACTCAATCCTCAATCTTCAATCCTCAATACTCAATCTTCAATCCTCAATCCTCAATCCTCAATCCTCAATCCTCAAGCTTCAATCCTCAATTCTCAATCCTCAATCTTCAATCCTCAATACTCAATCTGCAATCCTCAATCCTCAAACCTCAATCCTCAACCCTCATTCTTCAATAATCAATACCCAATCCTCAATCTTCAATCCTCAACCATCAATCCTCAATTCTCAATCCTCAATCCTTAATCCTCAGACCTCAAACATCAATATTCAACCCTCAGTCCTCGTCCTCAATCCCCAACACTCAATCCTCAGTCCTCAATATTCAATCATCAATATTCAATCTTCAATCCTCAATCCTCAATCCTCAATACTCAATCCTCAATCTTCAATCTAACAAACCTCAATCCTCAATCCTCAATACTCAATCCTCAATCTTCAGTCCTCAATACTCAATTTTCAATACTCAATCCTCAATCCTCAATCGTCAATCCTCAATCTTCAATCCTCAATACTCAATCTTCAATCGTCAATAATCAATCCTCAATCGTCAATCCTTAATCCCCAATCCTCAATCCTCAATGCTCAATCCTCAATCCTCAATCCTCAATCCTCAATCCTCAATCCTCAATCTTCAATCCTCAATACTCAATCTTCAATCCTCAATCCTCAATCCTCAATCCTCAATCTTCAATCCGCAATCCTGAATCCTCAATCTTCAATCCTCAATACTCATCTGCAATCCTCAATCCTCAATCCTCAATCCTCAACCCTCATTCTTCAATCCTCAATACCCAATCCTCAATCATCAACCCTCAGTCCTCAATCATCAATTCTCAATCCTCAATCCTCAATCCTCAGGCCTCAAGCATCAATATTCAACCCTCAGTCCTCGTCCTCAATCCACAACCCTCAATCCTCAAACCTCAATCCTCAACCGTCAGTCCTCGTCCTCAATCCCCAATCCTCAATCCTCAATCCTCAATCTTCAATCATCAATACACAATCTTCAATCCTCAATACTCAATCCTCAATCGTCAATCCTCAATCCCCAATCCTCAATCTTCAATCCTCAATCCTCAAACTTCAATGCTCAATCTTCAATCCTCAATCGTCAATCTTCAGTCCTGAATACTCAATCTTGAATTCTCAATCTTCAATCCTCAATCCTCAATCCTCAATCCTTAGTACTCAATACTCAACCCTCAATCTTCAATACTCAATACTCAATCTTCAATCCTCAATCCTCAATCCTCAATTCTCAATCCTCAATCTTCAATCCTCAATTCTCAATCCTCAATCTTCAATCCTCAATACTCAATCTGCAATCCTCAATCCTCAAACCTCAATCCTCAATCCTCGCTCTTCAATAATCAATACCCAATCCTCAATCTTCAATCCTCAATCCTCGATCCTCAATATTCAATCATCAATACTCAATCTTCAATCCTCAATCTTCAATCCTCAATCCTCAATCCTCAATCCTCAGCACTCAGTCCTCACACCTCAATGCTCAATCCTCAATCCCCAATCGTCAATCCTCAATCCTCAATCATCAATCCTCAATCTTCAATACTCATTCCTCAATCCTGAATCCTCAATCTTCAATCCTCAATACTCAATCTTCAACCCTCAACCATCAATCCTCAATCCTCAATCCTCCATCCTCAATCCTGAATCCTCAATCTTCAATCCTCAATACTCAATCTGCAATCCTCAATCCTCAATCCTCAATCCTCAATTCTCATTCTTCAATCCTCAATACCCAATCCTCAATCTTCAACCCTCAGTCCTCAATCATCAATTCCCAATCCTCAATCCTCAATCCTGAGGCCTCAAGCATCAATATCCAACCCTCAGTCCTCGTCCTCAATCCACAACCCTCAATCCTCAAACCTCAATCCTCAACCGTCAGTCCTCGTCCTCAATCCCCAATCCTTAATCCTCAATCCTCAATCTTCAATCATCAATACACAACCTTCAATCCTCAATACTCAATCCTCAATCGTCAATCCTCAATCCCCAATCCTCAATCTTCAATGCTCAATCCTCAATCCTCTATCCTCAATCCTCAATGCTCAATCTTCAATCCTCTATCGTCAATCTTCAGTCCTGAATACTCAATCTTCAATTCTCAATCTTCAATCCTCAATCCTCAATCCTCATTCCTCAGTACTCAATACTCAATCCTCAATCTTCAATCCTCAATACTCAATCTTCAATCCTCAATCCTCAATACCCAGTCCTCAATCTTCATCCTCAATCCCCAATCCTCAATCATCAATCCTCAATCCTCAATCTTCAATCATCAATACCCAATCCTCAATCTTCAATCCTCATTCCTCAATCCTCAATTCTCAATCCTCAAACCTCAGTCCTCAGTCCTCAAACCTCAATCCTCAACCCTCAGCCCACATCCTCAATCCTCAATCCTCAATCCTCAATCCTCAGCCCTCAGTCCTCAAACCTCAATGCTCAATACTCAATCCTCAGTGATCAATACTCTATCTTCAATACTCAATCCTCAATCCTCAATCCTCAATCCTCAATCCTCAATCCTCAATCCTCATTTCTCAAACCTCAATCCTGAACCCTCAGTCCTCATCCTCATTTCTCAATTCTCAATCCTCAACCCTCAATTCTCAATCTTCATCCTCAATAATCTATCTCCAATCCTAGACCCTCAATCCTCAATCCTCAATCCCCAATCTTGAATACTCAATAATCAATCTCCAATCCTAGATCCCCAATCCTCAATCCTCAATCCTCAATCCTCAATCCCCAATCCTCAATCTTCAATGCTCAATCCTCAATCCTCAATCCTCAATCCTCAATGCTCAATCTTCAATCCTCAATCGTCAATCTTCAGTCCTGAATACTCAATCTTCAATTCTCAATCTTCAATCCTCAATCCTCAATCCTCAATCCTCAATCCTCTGTACTCAATACTCAATCCTCAATCTTCAATCCTCAATTCTCAATCTTCAATCCTCAATCCTCAATCCTCAATCCCCAATCCTCAATCTTCAGTCCTCAATTCTCAATCTTCAATCTTCAATCCTTAATACTCAATCTGCAATCCTCAATCCTCAAACCTCAATCCTCAATCCTCATTCTTCAATAATCAATACCCAATCCTCAATCTTCAATCCTCAATCCTCAATTCTCGATTCTCAATCCTCAATGCCCAATCCTCCATCCTGAATCCTCAATCTTCAATCCTCAATACTCAATCTTCAATCCTCAATCCTCAATCCTCAATCCTCAGCACTCAGTCCTCAAACCTCAATGCTCAATCCTCAATCCCCAATCCTCAATCCTTAATCCTCAATCTTCAATCCTCAATACTCAATCTTCAATACTCATTCCTCAATCCTGAATCCTCAATCTTCTATCCTCAATACTCAATATTCAACCCTCAACCCTCAATCCTCAATCCTCAATCCTCCATCCTCAATCCTGAATCCTCAATCTTCAATCCTCAATACTCAATCTGCAATCCTCAATCCTCAATCCTCAATCCTCAATCCTCATTCTTCAATCCTCAATACCCAATCCTCAATCTTCAATCCTCAATCTTCAATCATCAATTCTCAATCCTCAATCCTCAATCCTCAGACCTCAAACATCAATATTCAACCCTCAGTCCTCGTCCTCAATCCACAACCCTCAATACTCAATCCTCAATCTTCAATCATCAATATTCAATCTTCAATCCTCAATCCTCAATCCTCAATCCTCAATCCTCAATACTCTAACCTCAATTCTCAATCCTCAATCCTCAATCCTCAATCCTCAATCTTCAATCCTCAATACTCAATCCTCAATCCTCAATCATCAATTCTCAATTATCAATCCTCAATATTCAATCATCAATACTCAATCTTCAATCCTCAATCTTCAATCCTCAATACTCAATCTTCAATCTTCAATCTTCAACCCTCAGTCTTCATCCTCAATTCTCAATTCTCAATCCTCAGTCTTCAAACCTCAATCCTCAATCCTCAATACTCAATCCTCAATCTTCAATCCTAAATCTTTAATCCTCAATACTCAATCCTCAATCCTCCATCCTCAATCCTCAATCCTCAACCTTCAATCCTCAATTCTCAATCTTCAATCCTCAATCCTCAATCCTCAGTCCTCAATCCTCAATGCCCAATACTCAATCTTCAGTCCTCAATACTCAATCTTCAATCCTCAATCCTCAATCCTCAATCATCAATCCTCAATCTTCGACCCTCAGTCTTCAATCATCAATTCTCAATTCTCAATCCTCAATCCTCAATCCTCAATCTTCAACCCCAATAATCAATCTCCAATCCTAGATCCTCAATCCTCAATCCTCAACATTCAATCCTCATTACTCAATTTGCAATCCTCAATTCTCAATCCTCAATCCTCAATCCTCATTCTTCAATCCTCAATACCCAATCCTCAATCTTCGATCCTCAATCCTCAGTCATCAATTCTCAATCCTCAATCCTCAATCCTCAGACCTCAAACATCAATATTCAACCCTCAGTCCTCGTCCTCAATCCACAACCCTCAATACTCAATCCTCAACCTTCAATCATCAATATTCCATATTCAATCCTCAATCCTCAATCCTCAATCCTCAATCCTCAATCCTCAATCCTCAAACCTCAATCCTCAATCCTCAATCCTCAATCCTCAATCCTCAATCTTCAATCCTCAATACTCAATCCTCAATCCTCAATCATCAATTCTCAATTCTCAATCCTCAATATTCAATCATCAATACTCAATCTTCAATCCTCAATCTTCAATCCTCAATACTCAATCTTCAATCCTCAACCCTCAGTCTTCATCCTCAATTCTCAATTCTCAATCCTCAATCCTCAATCCTCAATCCTCAATCCTCAATCATGAATAACCAATCTCCAATCCTACATCCTCAATCCCAAATCCTCAATCCTTAATCCTCAATATTCAATCCTCAATCGCCAGTCCTCAATCTTCAATCCTCCAATACTCAATCTTCAATCCTCAACACTCAGTCTTCATCCTCAATTCTCAACTCTCAATCCTCAATCCCCAATCCTCAATCCTTAATCCTCAATCTTCAATCCTCAATACTCAATCTTCAATCCCCAATCCTCAATCCTCAATCCTCAGCACTCAGTCCTCAAACCTCAATGCTCAATCCTCAATCCCCAATCCTCAATCCTTAATCCTCAATCTTCAATCCTCAATACTCAATCTTCAATACTCATTCCTTAATCCTGAATCCTCAATCTTCAATCCTCAATACTCAATATTCAACCATCAACCCTCTATCCTCAATCCTCAATCCTCCATCCTCAATCCTGAATCCTCAATCTTCAATCCTCAATACTCAATCTGCAATCTTCAATCCTCAATCCTCAATCCTCAATCCTGAATCCTCAATCTTCAATTCTCAATCTTCAATCCTCAATCCTCAATCCTCAATCCTCAGTACTCAATACTCAATCCTCAATCTTCAATCCTCAATACTCAATCTTCAATCCTCAATTCTCAATCCTCAATCCCCAATCCTCAATCTTCAATCCTCAATTCTCAATCCTCAATCTTCAATCCTCAATACTCAATCTGCAATACTCAATCCTCAAACCTCAATCCTCAATCCTCATTCTTCAATAATCAATACCCAATCCTCAATCTTCAATCCTCAATCCTCAATCCTCGATTGTCAATTCTCAATCCTCAATCCTCAATCCTCAATCTTCAATCCCCAATAATCAATCTCCAATCCTAGATCCTCAATCCCCAATCCTCAACATTCAATCCTCAATACTCAATCCTCAATCTTCAATCCTCAATCCTCAGTCATCAATTCTCAATCCTCAATCCTCAATCCTCAGACCTCAAACATCAATATTCAACCATCAGTCCTCGTCCTCAATCCACAACCCTCAATACTCAATCCTCGATATTCAATCATCAATATTCCATCTTCAATCCTCAATCCTCAATCCTCAATCCTCAATCCTCAATCCTCAAACCTCAATCCTCAATCCTCAATCCTCATTCCTCAATCCTCAATCTTCAATCCTCAATACTCAATCATCAATCCTCAATCATCAATTCTCAATTCTCAATCCTCAATATTCAATCATCAATACTCAATCTTCAATCCTCAATCTTCAATCCTCAATACTCAATCTTCAATCCTCAACCCTCAGTCTTCATCCTCAATTCTCAATTCTCAATCCTCAATCCTCAATCCTCAATCCTCAATCATGAATAACCAATCTCCATTCCTACATCCTCAATCCCAAATCCTCAATCCTTAATCCTCAATATTCAATCCTCAATCGCCAGTCCTCAATCTTCAATCCTCCAATACTCAATCTTCAACCCTCAACACTCAGTCTTCGTCCTCAATTCTCAACCCTCAATCCTCAATCCCCAATCCTCAATCCTTAATCCTCAATCTTCAATCCTCAGTACTCAATCTTCAATCCTCAATCCTCAATCCTCAATCCTCAGCACTCAGTCCTCAAACCTCAATGCTCAATCCTCAATCCCCAATCCTCAATCCTTAATCCTCAATCTTCAATCCTCAATACTCAATCTTCAATACTCATTCCTTAATCCTGAATCCTCAATCTTCAATCCTCAATACTCAATATTCAACCATCAACCCTCAATCCTCAATCCTCAATCCTCCATCCTCAATCCTGAATCCTCAATCTTCAATCCTCAATACTCAATCTGCAATCCTCAATCCTCAATCCTCATTCTTCAATCCTCAATACCCAATCCTCAATCTTCAACCGTCAGTCCTCAATCATCAATTCTCAATCCTCAATCCTCAATCCTCAGGCCTCAAACATCAATATTCAACCCTCAGTCCACGTTCTCAATCCACAACCCTCGATCCTCAAACCTCAATCCTCAACCGTCAGTCCTCGTCCTCAATCCTCAACCCTCAATCCTCAATCCTCAATATTCAATCTTCAATACTCAATCTTCAATCCTCAATACTAAATCCTCAATCCTCAATCCTCAGTCATAAATCCTCAATCTTCAATACTCAATCGTCAATCCTCAGTCCTCAGCACTCAGTCCTCAAACCTCAATGCTCAATCCTCAATCCCCAATCCTCAATCCTTAATCCTCAATCTTCAATCCTCAATACTCAATCTTCAATACTCATTCCTCAATCCTGAATCCTCAATCTTCAATCTTCAATCCTCAATACTCAATCCTCAATCCTCAATCATCAATTCTCAATTCTCAATCCTCAATATTCAATCATCAATACTCAATCTTCAATCCTCAATCTTCAATCCTCAATACTCAATCTTCAATCCTCAACCCTCAGCCTTCATCCTCAATTCTCAATTCTCAATCCTCAATCCTCAATCCTCAATCCTCAATCCTCAATCATGAATAACCAATCTCCATTCCTACATCCTCAATCCCAAATCCTCAATCCTTAATCCTCAATATTCAATCCTCAATCGCCAGTCCTCAATCTTCAATCCTCCAATACTCAATCTTCAATCCTCAACACTCAGTCTTCATCCTCAATTCTCAACTCTCAATCCTCAATCCCCAATCCTCAATCCTTAATCCTCAATCTTCAATCCTCAATACTCAATCTTCAATCCTCAGTCCTCAATCCTCAATCCTCAGCACTCAGTCCTCAAACCTCAATGCTCAATCCTCAATCCCCAATCCTCAATCCTTAATCCTCAATCTTCAATCCTCAATACTCAATCTTCAATACTCATTCCTTAATCCTGAATCCTCAATCTTCAATCCTCAATACTCAATATTCAACCATCAACCCTCAATCCTCAAACCTCAATCCTCAATCCTCAATACCCAACCATCAATCCTAAATTCTCAATGCTCAATAGAATATCCTGAATTCTCAGGATTCTATACTCAAACCTCAATCCTCAACCCTCAGCCCTCATTCTCTATCATCAATCATCAATCCGCAATATTCAATCTCCAATACTCAATCTTCAATCCTCAATCCTCAATCCTCAATCCTCAATCCTCAATCCTCAGTCATAAATCCTCAATCTTCAATACTCAATCGTCAATCCTCAGTCCTCAATCCTCAATCCTCAATCCTCGTTCCGCAAACTTCAATCCTCAACCCTCAGTCCTCATCCTCAATTGTCAATTCTCAATCCTCAATCCTCAATCCTCAATCTTCAATCCCCAAAAATCAATCCTCAAATCTCAATCATCAATTCTCAATTCTCAATCCTCAATATTCAATCATCAATACTCAATCTTCAATCCTCAATCTTCAATCCTCAATCCTCAATCCTCAATCCTCAGCACTCAGTCCTCAAACCTCAATGCTCAATCCTCAATCCCCAATCCTCAATCCTCAATCCTCCATCATCAATCCTCAATCTTCAATACTCATTCCTCAATCCTGAATCCTCAATCTTCAATCCTCAATACTCAATCTTCAACCCTCTACCATCAATCCTGAATCCTCAATCCTCCATCCTCAATCCTGAATCCTCAATCTTCAATCCTCAATACTCAATCTGCAATCCTCAATCCTCAATCCTCAATCCTCTATCCTCATTCTTCAATCCTCAATCATCAATCCTCAATCTTCAATACTCATTCCTCAATCCTGAATCCTCAATCTTCAATCCTCAATACTCAATCTTCAACCCTCAACCATCAATCCTCAATCCTCAATCCTCCATCCTCAATCCTGAATCCTCAATCTTCAATCCTCAATACTCAATCTGCAATCCTCAATCCTCAATCCTCAATCCTCAATTCTCATTCTTCAATCCTCAATACCCAATCCTCAATCTTCAACCCTCAGTCCTCAATCATCAATTCTCAATCCTCAATCCTCAATCCTCAGGCCTCAAACATCAATATTCAACCCTCAGTCCTCGTTGTCAATCCACAACCCTCAATCCTCAAACCTCAATCCTCAACCGTCAGTCCTCGTCCTCAATCCTCAACCCTCAATCCTCAATCCTCAATATTCAATCTTCAATACTCAATCTTCAATCATCAATACTCAATCCTCAATCCTCAATCCTCAATCCTCAGTCATAAATCCTCAATCTTGAATACTCAATCGTCAATCCTCAGTCCTCAATCCTCAATCCTCAATCCTCGTTCCTCAAACCTCAATCCTCAACCCTCAGTCCTCATCCTCAATCCTCAATTCTCAATCCTCAATCCTCATTCCTCAATCTTCAGTCCCCAATAATCAATCTCCAATCCTAGATCCTCAATCCCCAATCCTCAATCTTTAATCCTCAATCATCAATTCTCAATTATCAATCCTCAATATTCAATCATCAATACTCAATCTTCAATCCTCAATCTTCAATCCTCAATACTCAATCTTCAATCTTCAATCTTCAACCCTCAGTCTTCATCCTCAATTCTCAATTCTCAATCCTCAGTCTTCAAACCTCAATCCTCAATCCTCAATACTCAATCCTCAATCTTCAATCCTAAATCCTTAATCCTCAATACTCAATCCTCAATCCTCAATCCTCAAACCTCAATCCTCAACCTTCAACCCTCAATTCTCAATCTTCAATCCTCAATGCTCAATCCTCAGTCCTCAATCCTCAATGCCCAATACTCAATCTTCAGTCCTCAATACTCAATCTTCAATCCTCAATCCTCAATCCTCAATCATCAATCCTCAATCTTCAACCCTCAGTCCTCAATCATCAATTCTCAATTCTCAATCCTCAATCCTCAATCCTCAATCCTCAATCCTCAATCATGAATAACCAATCTCCATTCCTACATCCTCAATCCCAAATCCTCAATCCTTAATCCTCAATATTCAATCCTCAATCGCCAGTCCTCAATCTTCAATCCTCCAATACTCAATCTTCAATCCTCAACACTCAGTCTTCATCCTCAATTCTCAACTCTCAATCCTCAATCCCCAATCCTCAATCCTTAATCCTCAATCTTCAATCCTCAATACTCAATCTTCAATCCTCAATCCTCAATCCTCAATCCTCAGCACTCAGTCCTCAAACCTCAATGCTCAATCCTCAATCCCCAATCCTCAATACTCAATCTGCAATCCTCAATCCTCAATCCTCAATCCTCAATCCTCATTCTTCAATCCTCAATACCCAATCCTCAATCTTCAACCCTCAGTCCTCAATCATCAATTCTCAATCCTCAATCCTCAATCCTCAGGCCTCAAACATCAATATTCAACCGTCAGTCCACGTTCTCAATCCACAACCCTCAATCCTCAAACCTCAATCCTCAACCGTCAGTCCTCGTCCTCAATCCTCAACCCTCAATCCTCAATCCTCAATATTCAATCTTCAATACTCAATCTTCAATCCTCAATACTAAATCCTCAATCCTCAATCCTCAGTCATAAATCCTCAATCTTCAATACTCAATCGTCAATCCTCAGTCCTCAGCACTCAGTCCTCAAACCTCAATGCTCAATCCTCAATCCCCAATCCTCAATCCTTAATCCTCAATCTTCAATCCTCAATACTCAATCTTCAATACTCATTCCTCAATCCTGAATCCTCAATCTTCAATCTTCAATCCTCAATACTCAATCCTCAATCCTCAATCATCAATTCTCAATTCTCAATCCTCAATATTCAATCATCAATACTCAATCTTCAATCCTCAATCCTCAATCCTCAATCCTCAGCACTCAGTCCTCAAACCTCAATGCTCAATCCTCAATCCCCAATCCTCAATCCTTAATCCTCAATCTTCAATCCTCAATACTCAATCTTCAATACTCATTCCTTAATCCTGAATCCTCAATCTTCAATCCTCAATACTCAATATTCAACCATCAACCCTCAATCCTCAATCCTCAATCCTCCATCCTCAATCCTGAATCCTCAAACTTCAATCCTCAATACTCAATCTGCAATCCTCAATCCTCAATCCTCAATCCTCAATCCTCATTCTTCAATCCTCAATACCCAATCCTCAATCTTCAACCCTCAGTCCTCAATCATCAATTCTCAATACTCAATCCTCAATCCTCAGGCCTCAAACATCAATATTCAACCCTCAGTCCACGTTCTCAATCCACAACCCTCAATCCTCAAACCTCAATCCTCAACCGTCAGTCCTCGTCCTCAATCCTCAACCCTCAATCCTCAATCCTCAATATTCAATCTTCAATACTCAATCTTCAATCCTCAATACTAAATCCTCAATCCTCAAGCCTCAGTCATAAATCCTCAATCTTCAATACTCAATCGTCAATCCTCAGTCCTCAATCCTCAATCCTCAATCCTCGTTCCTCAAACCTCAATCCTCAACCCTCAGTCCTCATCCTCAATTCTCAATTCTCAATCCTCAATCCTCAATCCTCAATCTTCAATCCCCAATAATCAATCTCCAATCCTAGATCCTCAATCCCCAATCCTCAATCCTTAATCCTCAAACCTCAATCCTCAATCCTCAATCCTCAATCCTCAATCTTCATTCCTCAATACTCAATCCTCAATCCTCAATGCTCAATTCTCAATTCTCAATCCTCAATATTCAATCATCAATACTCAATCTTCAATCCTCAATCTTCAATCCTCAATACTCAACCTTCAATCATCAACCGTCAGTCTTCATCCTCAATTCTCAATTCTCAATCCTCAATCCTCAGTCCTCAATCCTGAATCATCAACCTTCAATCCTTAATACTCAATCTGCAATCCTCAATACTCAATCCTCAATCCTCAATCCTCATTCTTCAATCCTCAATACCCAATCCTCAATCTTCAATCCTCAATCCTCAATCATCAATTCTCAATCCTCAATCCTCAATCCTCAGACTTCAAACATCAATATTCAACCCTCAGTCCTCGTCCTCAATCCACAACCCTCAATACTCAATCCTCAATTTCAATCATCAATATTCAATCTTCAATCCTCAAACCTCAATCCTCAATCCTCAATCCTCAATACTCAATCTTCAATCCTCAATCCTCAATCCTCAATCATCAATCCTCAATCTTCAACCCTCAGTCCTCAATCATCAATTCTCAATTCTCAATCCTCAATCCTCAATCCTCAATCCTCAATCCTCAATCCTCAATCCTCAATCATGAATAACCAATCTCCATTCCTACATCCTCAATCCCAAATCCTCAATCCTTAATCCTCAATATTCAATCCTCAATCGCCAGTCCTCAATCTTCAATCCTCCAATACTCAATCTTCAATCCTCAACACTCAGTCTTCATCCTCAATTCTCAACTCTCAATCCTCAATCCCCAATCCTCAATCCTTAATCCTCAATCTTCAATCCTCAATACTCAATCTTCAATCCTCAATCCTCAATCCTCAATCCTCAGCACTCAGTCCTCAAACCTCAATGCTCAATCCTCAATCCCCAATCCTCAATCCTTAATCCTCAATCTTCAATCCTCAATACTCAATCTTCAATACTCATTCCTTAATCCTGAATCCTCAATCTTCAATCCTCAATACTCAATATTCAACCATCAACCCTCAATCCTCAATCCTCAATCCTCCATCCTCAATCCTGAATCCTCAATCTTCAATCCTCAATACTCAATCTGCAATCCTCAATCCTCAATCCTCATTCTTCAATCCTCAATACCCAATCCTCAATCTTCAACCGTCAGTCCTCAATCATCAATTCTCAATCCTCAATCCTCAATCCTCAGGCCTCAAACATCAATATTCAACCCTCAGTCCACGTTCTCAATCCACAACCCTCGATCCTCAAACCTCAATCCTCAACCGTCAGTCCTCGTCCTCAATCCTCAACCCTCAATCCTCAATCCTCAATATTCAATCTTCAATACTCAATCTTCAATCCTCAATACTAAATCCTCAATCCTCAATCCTCAGTCATAAATCCTCAATCTTCAATACTCAATCGTCAATCCTCAGTCCTCAGCACTCAGTCCTCAAACCTCAATGCTCAATCCTCAATCCCCAATCCTCAATCCTTAATCCTCAATCTTCAATCCTCAATACTCAATCTTCAATACTCATTCCTCAATCCTGAATCCTCAATCTTCAATCTTCAATCCTCAATACTCAATCCTCAATCCTCAATCATCAATTCTCAATTCTCAATCCTCAATATTCAATCATCAATACTCAATCTTCAATCCTCAATCTTCAATCCTCAATACTCAATCTTCAATCCTCAACCCTCAGCCTTCATCCTCAATTCTCAATTCTCAATCCTCAATCCTCAATCCTCAATCCTCAATCCTCAATCATGAATAACCAATCTCCATTCCTACATCCTCAATCCCAAATCCTCAATCCTTAATCCTCAATATTCAATCCTCAATCGCCAGTCCTCAATCTTCAATCCTCCAATACTCAATCTTCAATCCTCAACACTCAGTCTTCATCCTCAATTCTCAACTCTCAATCCTCAATCCCCAATCCTCAATCCTTAATCCTCAATCTTCAATCCTCAATACTCAATCTTCAATCCTCAGTCCTCAATCCTCAATCCTCAGCACTCAGTCCTCAAACCTCAATGCTCAATCCTCAATCCCCAATCCTCAATCCTTAATCCTCAATCTTCAATCCTCAATACTCAATCTTCAATACTCATTCCTTAATCCTGAATCCTCAATCTTCAATCCTCAATACTCAATATTCAACCATCAACCCTCAATCCTCAAACCTCAATCCTCAATCCTCAATACCCAACCATCAATCCTAAATTCTCAATGCTCAATAGAATATCCTGAATTCTCAGGATTCTATACTCAAACCTCAATCCTCAACCCTCAGCCCTCATTCTCTATCATCAATCATCAATCCGCAATATTCAATCTCCAATACTCAATCTTCAATCCTCAATCCTCAATCCTCAATCCTCAATCCTCAATCCTCAGTCATAAATCCTCAATCTTCAATCCTCAATCCTCAATCCTCAATCCTCAGCACTCAGTCCTCAAACCTCAATGCTCAATCCTCAATCCCCAATCCTCAATCCTCAATCCTCCATCATCAATCCTCAATCTTCAATACTCATTCCTCAATCCTGAATCCTCAATCTTCAATCCTCAATACTCAATCTTCAACCCTCTACCATCAATCCTGAATCCTCAATCCTCCATCCTCAATCCTGAATCCTCAATCTTCAATCCTCAATACTCAATCTGCAATCCTCAATCCTCAATCCTCAATCCTCTATCCTCATTCTTCAATCCTCAATCATCAATCCTCAATCTTCAATACTCATTCCTCAATCCTGAATCCTCAATCTTCAATCCTCAATACTCAATCTTCAACCCTCAACCATCAATCCTCAATCCTCAATCCTCCATCCTCAATCCTGAATCCTCAATCTTCAATCCTCAATACTCAATCTGCAATCCTCAATCCTCAATCCTCAATCCTCAATTCTCATTCTTCAATCCTCAATACCCAATCCTCAATCTTCAACCCTCAGTCCTCAATCATCAATTCTCAATCCTCAATCCTCAATCCTCAGGCCTCAAACATCAATATTCAACCCTCAGTCCTCGTTGTCAATCCACAACCCTCAATCCTCAAACCTCAATCCTCAACCGTCAGTCCTCGTCCTCAATCCTCAACCCTCAATCCTCAATCCTCAATATTCAATCTTCAATACTCAATCTTCAATCATCAATACTCAATCCTCAATCCTCAATCCTCAATCCTCAGTCATAAATCCTCAATCTTGAATACTCAATCGTCAATCCTCAGTCCTCAATCCTCAATCCTCAATCCTCGTTCCTCAAACCTCAATCCTCAACCCTCAGTCCTCATCCTCAATCCTCAATTCTCAATCCTCAATCCTCATTCCTCAATCTTCAGTCCCCAATAATCAATCTCCAATCCTAGATCCTCAATCCCCAATCCTCAATCTTTAATCCTCAATCATCAATTCTCAATTATCAATCCTCAATATTCAATCATCAATACTCAATCTTCAATCCTCAATCTTCAATCCTCAATACTCAATCTTCAATCTTCAATCTTCAACCCTCAGTCTTCATCCTCAATTCTCAATTCTCAATCCTCAGTCTTCAAACCTCAATCCTCAATCCTCAATACTCAATCCTCAATCTTCAATCCTAAATCTTTAATCCTCAATACTCAATCCTCAATCCTCAATCCTCAAACCTCAATCCTCAACCTTCAACCCTCAATTCTCAATCTTCAATCCTCAATGCTCAATCCTCAGTCCTCAATCCTCAATGCCCAATACTCAATCTTCAGTCCTCAATACTCAATCTTCAATCCTCAATCCTCAATCCTCAATCATCAATCCTCAATCTTCAACCCTCAGTCCTCAATCATCAATTCTCAATTCTCAATCCTCAATCCTCAATCCTCAATCCTCAATCCTCAATCATGAATAACCAATCTCCATTCCTACATCCTCAATCCCAAATCCTCAATCCTTAATCCTCAATATTCAATCCTCAATCGCCAGTCCTCAATCTTCAATCCTCCAATACTCAATCTTCAATCCTCAACACTCAGTCTTCATCCTCAATTCTCAACTCTCAATCCTCAATCCCCAATCCTCAATCCTTAATCCTCAATCTTCAATCCTCAATACTCAATCTTCAATCCTCAATCCTCAATCCTCAATCCTCAGCACTCAGTCCTCAAACCTCAATGCTCAATCCTCAATCCCCAATCCTCAATACTCAATCTGCAATCCTCAATCCTCAATCCTCAATCCTCAATCCTCATTCTTCAATCCTCAATACCCAATCCTCAATCTTCAACCCTCAGTCCTCAATCATCAATTCTCAATCCTCAATCCTCAATCCTCAGGCCTCAAACATCAATATTCAACCGTCAGTCCACGTTCTCAATCCACAACCCTCAATCCTCAAACCTCAATCCTCAACCGTCAGTCCTCGTCCTCAATCCTCAACCCTCAATCCTCAATCCTCAATATTCAATCTTCAATACTCAATCTTCAATCCTCAATACTAAATCCTCAATCCTCAATCCTCAGTCATAAATCCTCAATCTTCAATACTCAATCGTCAATCCTCAGTCCTCAGCACTCAGTCCTCAAACCTCAATGCTCAATCCTCAATCCCCAATCCTCAATCCTTAATCCTCAATCTTCAATCCTCAATACTCAATCTTCAATACTCATTCCTCAATCCTGAATCCTCAATCTTCAATCTTCAATCCTCAATACTCAATCCTCAATCCTCAATCATCAATTCTCAATTCTCAATCCTCAATATTCAATCATCAATACTCAATCTTCAATCCTCAATCTTCAATCCTCAATACTCAATCTTCAATCCTCAACCCTCAGTCTTCATCCTCAATTCTCAATCCTCAATCCTCAATCCTCAATCCTCAATCCTCAATCATGAATAACCAATCTCCATTCCTACATCCTCAATCCCAAATCCTCAATCCTTAATCCTCAATATTCAATCCTCAATCGCCAGTCCTCAATCTTCAATCCTCCAATACTCAATCTTCAATCCTCAACACTCAGTCTTCATCCTCAATTCTCAACTCTCAATCCTCAATCCCGAATCCTCAATCCTTAATCCTCAATCTTCAATCCTCAATACTCAATCTTCAATCCTCAATCCTCAATCCTCAATCCTCAGCACTCAGTCCTCAAACCTCAATGCTCAATCCTCAATCCCCAATCCTCAATCCTTAATCCTCAATCTTCAATCCTCAATACTCAATCTTCAATACTCATTCCTTAATCCTGAATCCTCAATCTTCAATCCTCAATACTCAATATTCAACCATCAACCCTCAATCCTCAATCCTCAATCCTCCATCCTCAATCCTGAATCCTCAAACTTCAATCCTCAATACTCAATCTGCAATCCTCAATCCTCAATCCTCAATCCTCAATCCTCATTCTTCAATCCTCAATACCCAATCCTCAATCTTCAACCCTCAGTCCTCAATCATCAATTCTCAATACTCAATCCTCAATCCTCAGGCCTCAAACATCAATATTCAACCCTCAGTCCACGTTCTCAATCCACAACCCTCAATCCTCAAACCTCAATCCTCAACCGTCAGTCCTCGTCCTCAATCCTCAACCCTCAATCCTCAATCCTCAATATTCAATCTTCAATACTCAATCTTCAATCCTCAATACTAAATCCTCAATCCTCAAGCCTCAGTCATAAATCCTCAATCTTCAATACTCAATCGTCAATCCTCAGTCCTCAATCCTCAATCCTCAATCCTCGTTCCTCAAACCTCAATCCTCAACCCTCAGTCCTCATCCTCAATTCTCAATTCTCAATCCTCAATCCTCAATCCTCAATCTTCAATCCCCAATAATCAATCTCCAATCCTAGATCCTCAATCCCCAATCCTCAATCCTTAATCCTCAAACCTCAATCCTCAATCCTCAATCCTCAATCCTCAATCTTCATTCCTCAATACTCAATCCTCAATCCTCAATGCTCAATTCTCAATTCTCAATCCTCAATATTCAATCATCAATACTCAATCTTCAATCCTCAATCTTCAATCCTCAATACTCAACCTTCAATCATCAACCGTCAGTCTTCATCCTCAATTCTCAATTCTCAATCCTCAATCCTCAGTCCTCAATCCTGAATCATCAACCTTCAATCCTTAATACTCAATCTGCAATCCTCAATACTCAATCCTCAATCCTCAATCCTCATTCTTCAATCCTCAATACCCAATCCTCAATCTTCAATCCTCAATCCTCAATCATCAATTCTCAATCCTCAATCCTCAATCCTCAGACTTCAAACATCAATATTCAACCCTCAGTCCTCGTCCTCAATCCACAACCCTCAATACTCAATCCTCAATTTCAATCATCAATATTCAATCTTCAATCCTCAAACCTCAATCCTCAATCCTCAATCCTCAATACTCAATCTTCAATCCTCAATCCTCAATCCTCAATCATCAATCCTCAATCTTCAACCCTCAGTCCTCAATCATCAATTCTCAATTCTCAATCCTCAATCCTCAATCCTCAATCCTCAATCCTCAATCCTCAATCCTCAATCATGAATAACCAATCTCCATTCCTACATCCTCAATCCCAAATCCTCAATCCTTAATCCTCAATATTCAATCCTCAATCGCCAGTCCTCAATCTTCAATCCTCCAATACTCAATCTTCAATCCTCAACACTCAGTCTTCATCCTCAATTCTCAACTCTCAATCCTCAATCCCCAATCCTCAATCCTTAATCCTCAATCTTCAATCCTCAATACTCAATCTTCAATCCTCAATCCTCAATCCTCAATCCTCAGCACTCAGTCCTCAAACCTCAATGCTCAATCCTCAATCCCCAATCCTCAATACTCAATCTGCAATCCTCAATCCTCAATCCTCAATCCTCAATCCTCATTCTTCAATCCTCAATACCCAATCCTCAATCTTCAACCCTCAGTCCTCAATCATCAATTCTCAATCCTCAATCCTCAATCCTCAGCCCTCAAACATCAATATTCAACCGTCAGTCCACGTTCTCAATCCACAACCCTCAATCCTCAAACCTCAATCCTCAACCGTCAGTCCTCGTCCTCAATCCTCAACCCTCAATCCTCAATCCTCAATATTCAATCTTCAATACTCAATCTTCAATCCTCAATACTAAATCCTCAATCCTCAATCCTCAGTCATAAATCCTCAATCTTCAATACTCAATCGTCAATCCTCAGTCCTCAGCACTCAGTCCTCAAACCTCAATGCTCAATCCTCAATCCCCAATCCTCAATCCTTAATCCTCAATCTTCAATCCTCAATACTCAATCTTCAATACTCATTCCTCAATCCTGAATCCTCAATCTTCAATCTTCAATCCTCAATACTCAATCCTCAATCCTCAATCATCAATTCTCAATTCTCAATCCTCAATATTCAATCATCAATACTCAATCTTCAATCCTCAATCTTCAATCCTCAATACTCAATCTTCAATCCTCAACCCTCAGTCTTCATCCTCAATTCTCAATTCTCAATCCTCAATCCTCAATCCTCAATCCTCAATCCTCAATCATGAATAACCAATCTCCATTCCTACATCCTCAATCCCAAATCCTCAATCCTTAATCCTCAATATTCAATCCTCAATCGCCAGTCCTCAATCTTCAATCCTCCAATACTCAATCTTCAATCCTCAACACTCAGTCTTCATCCTCAATTCTCAACTCTCAATCCTCAATCCCGAATCCTCAATCCTTAATCCTCAATCTTCAATCCTCAATACTCAATCTTCAATCCTCAATCCTCAATCCTCAATCCTCAGCACTCAGTCCTCAAACCTCAATGCTCAATCCTCAATCCCCAATCCTCAATCCTTAATCCTCAATCTTCAATCCTCAATACTCAATCTTCAATACTCATTCCTTAATCCTGAATCCTCAATCTTCAATCCTCAATACTCAATATTCAACCATCAACCCTCAATCCTCAATCCTCAATCCTCCATCCTCAATCCTGAATCCTCAAACTTCAATCCTCAATACTCAATCTGCAATCCTCAATCCTCAATCCTCAATCCTCAATCCTCATTCTTCAATCCTCAATACCCAATCCTCAATCTTCAACCCTCAGTCCTCAATCATCAATTCTCAATACTCAATCCTCAATCCTCAGGCCTCAAACATCAATATTCAACCCTCAGTCCACGTTCTCAATCCACAACCCTCAATCCTCAAACCTCAATCCTCAACCGTCAGTCCTCGTCCTCAATCCTCAACCCTCAATCCTCAATCCTCAATATTCAATCTTCAATACTCAATCTTCAATCCTCAATACTAAATCCTCAATCCTCAAGCCTCAGTCATAAATCCTCAATCTTCAATACTCAATCGTCAATCCTCAGTCCTCAATCCTCAATCCTCAATCCTCGTTCCTCAAACCTCAATCCTCAACCCTCAGTCCTCATCCTCAATTCTCAATTCTCAATCCTCAATCCTCAATCCTCAATCTTCAATCCCCAATAATCAATCTCCAATCCTAGATCCTCAATCCCCAATCCTCAATCCTTAATCCTCAAACCTCAATCCTCAATCCTCAATCCTCAATCCTCAATCTTCATTCCTCAATACTCAATCCTCAATCCTCAATGCTCAATTCTCAATTCTCTATCCTCAATATTCAATCATCAATACTCAATCTTCAATCCTCAATCTTCAATCCTCAATACTCAACCTTCAATCATCAACCGTCAGTCTTCATCCTCAATTCTCAATTCTCAATCCTCAATCCTCAGTCCTCAATCCTGAATCATCAACCTTCAATCCTTAATACTCAATCCTCAATCCTCAATCCTCATTCTTCAATCCTCAATACCCAATCCTCAATCTTCAATCCTCAATCCTCAATCATCAATTCTCAATCCTCAATCCTCAATCCTCAGACTTCAAACATCAATATTCAACCCTCAGTCCTCGTCCTCAATCCACAACCCTCAATACTCAATCCTCAATTTCAATCATCAATATTCAATCTTCAATCCTCAAACCTCAATCCTCAATCCTCAATCCTCAATCCTCAATCCTCAATCCTCAAACCTCAATCCTCAATCCTCAATCCTCAATCCTCAATCTTCATTCCTCAATACTCAATCCTCAATCCTCAATGCTCAATTCTCAATTCTCAATCCTCAATATTCAATCATCAATACTCAATCTTCAATCCTCAATCTTCAATCCTCAATACTCAACCTTCAATCATCAACCGTCAGTCTTCATCCTCAATTCTCAATTCTCAATCCTTAATCCTCAATCCTTTATCCTCAATCTTCAATCATGAATAATCAATCTCCAATCCTACATCCTCAATCCCCAATCCTCAATCCTCAATCCTCAGCACTCAGTCCTCAAACCTCAATGCTCAATCCTCAATCCCCAATCCTCAATCCTCAATCCTCCATCATCAATCCTGAATCTTCAATACTCATTCCTCAATCCTGAATCCTCAATCTTCAATCCTCAATACTCAATCTTCAACCCTCTACCATCAATCCTCAATCCTCAATCCTCCATCCTCAATCCTGAATCCTCAATCTTCAATCCTCAATACTCAATCTGCAATCCTCAATCCTCAATCCTCAATCCTCAATCCTCATTCTTCAATCCTCAATCATCAATCCTCAATCTTCAATACTCATTCCTCAATCCTGAATCCTCAATCTTCAATCCTCAATACTCAATCTTCAACCCTCAACCATCAATCCTCAATCCTCAATCCTCCATCCTCAATCCTGAATCCTCAATCTTCAATCCTCAATACTCAATCTGCAATCCTCAATCCTCAATCCTCAATCCTCAATTCTCATTCTTCAATCCTCAATACCCAATCCTCAATCTTCAACCCTCAGTCCTCAATCATCAATTCTCAATCCTCAATCCTCAATCCTCAGGCCTCAAACATCAATATTCAACCCTCAGTCCTCGTTGTCAATCCACAACCCTCAATCCTCAAACCTCAATCCTCAACCGTCAGTCCTCGTCCTCAATCCTCAACCCTCAATCCTCAATCCTCAATATTCAATCTTCAATACTCAATCTTCAATCACCAATACTCAATCCTCAATCCTCAATCCTCAATCCTCAGTCATAAATCCTCAATCTTGAATACTCAATCGTCAATCCTCAGTCCTCAATCCTCAATCCTCAATCCTCGTTCCTCAAACCTCAATCCTCAACCCTCAGTCCTCATCCTCAATTCTCAATTCTCAATCCTCAATCCTCATTCCTCAATCTTCAATCCCCAATAATCAATCTCCAATCCTAGATCCTCAATCCCCAATCCTCAATCCTTAATCCTCAATCTTCAATCCTCAATACTCAATCTTCAATCCTCAATCCTCAATCCTCAATCCTCAATCCTCAATCCTCAATCCTCAATCCTCAATCCTCAGTCATAAATCCTCAATCTTCAATACTCAATCGTCAATCCTCAGTCCTCAATCCTCAATCCTCAATCCTCGTTCCGCAAACTTCAATCCTCAACCCTCAGTCCTCATCCTCAATTGTCAATTCTCAATCCTCAATCCTCAATCCTCAATCTTCAATCCCCAAAAATCAATCCTCAATCCTCAATCATCAATTCTCAATTCTCAATCCTCAATATTCAATCATCAATACTCAATCTTCAATCCTCAGTCTTCAATCCTCAATCCTCAATCCTCAATCCTCAGCACTCAGTCCTCAAACCTCAATGCTCAATCCTCAATCCCCAATCCTCAATCCTCAATCCTCAATCATCAATCCTCAATCTTGAATACTCATTCCTCAATCCTGAATCCTCAATCTCCAATCCTCAATACTCAATCTTCAACCCTCAACCATCAATCCTCAATCCTCAATCCTCCATCCTCAATCCTGAATCCTCAATCTTCAATCCTCAATACTCAATCTGCAATCCTCAATCCTCAATCCTCAATCCTCAATCCTCATTCTTCAATCCTCAATACCCAATCCTCAATCTTCAACCCTCAGTCCTCAGTCATCAATTCTCAATCCTCAGTCCTCAGGCCTCAAGCATCAATATTCAACCCTCGGTCCTCGTCCTCAATCCACAACCCTCAATCCTCAAACCTCAATCCTCAACCGTCAGTCCTCGTCCTCAATCCCCAATCCTCAGTCCTCAATCCTCAATCTTCAATCATCAAGACACAATCTTCAATCCTCAATACTCAATCCTCAATCGTCAATCCTCAATCCTCAATCCTCAATCTTCAATCCTCAATACTCAATCCTCAATCCTCAATCATCAACTCTCAATTCTCAATCCTCAATATTCAATCATCAATACTCAATCTTCAATCCTCAATCTTCAATCCTCAATACTCAATCTTCAATCCTCAACCCTCAGTCTTCATCCTCAATTCTCAATTCTCAATCCTCAGTCCTCAATCCTCAATCCTCAATCCTCAATCATGAATAACCAATCTCCAATCCTACATCCTCAATCCCAAATCCTCAATCCTTAATCCTCAATATTCAACTCTCAATCGCCAGTCCTCAATCTTCAATCCTCCAATACTCAATCTTCAATCCTCAACACTCAGTCTTCATCCTCAATTCTCAACTCTCAATCCTCAATCCCCAATCCTCAATCCTTAATCCTCAATCTTCAATCCTCAATACTCAATCTTCAATCCTCAATCCTCAATCCTCAATCCTCAGCACTCAGTCCTCAAACCTCAATGCTCAATCCTCAATCCCCAATCCTCAATCCTTAATCCTCAATCTTCAATTCTCAATACTCAATCTTCAATACTCATTCCTTAATCCTGAATCCTCAATCTTCAATCCTCAATACTCAATATTCAACCATCAACCCTCAATCCTCAATCCTCAATCCTCCATCCTCAATCCTGAATCCTCAATCTTCAATCCTCAATACTCAATCTGCAATCCTCAATTCTCAATCCTCAATCCTCAATCCTCATTCTTCAATCCTCAATACCCAATCCTCAATCTTCAACCCTCAGTCCTCAATCATCAATTCTCAATCCTCAATCCTCAATCCTCAGGGCTCAAACATCAATATTCAACCCTCAGTCCACGTTCTCAATCCACAACCCTCAATCCTCAAAACTCAATCCTCAACCGTCAGTCCTCGTCCTCAATCCACAACCCTCAATCCTCAATCCTCAATATTCAATCTTCAATACTGAATCTTCAATCCTCAATACTCAATCCTCAATCCTCAATCCTCAGTCATAAATCCTCAATCTTCAATACTCAATCGTCAATCCTCAGTCCTCAATCCTCAATCCTCAATCCTCGTTCCTGAAACCTCAATCCTCAACCCTCAGTCCTCATCCTCAATTCTCAATTCTCAATGCTCAATCCTCAATCCTCAATCTTCAATCTCCAATAATCAATCTCCAATCCTAGATCCTCAATCCCCAATCCTCAATCCTTAATCCTCAACCTTCAATCCTCAATACTCAATCTTCTGTCCTCAATCCTCAATCCTCAATCCTCAATCCTCAGTCCTCAATCCTGAATCATCAACCTTCAATCCTCAATACTCAATCTGCAATCCTCAATACTCAATCCTCAATCCTCAATCCTCATTCTTCAATCTTCAATACCCAATCCTCAATCTTCAATCCTCAATCCTCAATCATCAATTCTCAATCCTCAATCCTCAATCCTCAGACTTCAAACATCAATATTCAACCCTCAGTCCTCGTCCTCAATCCACAACCCTCAATACTCAATCCTCAATTTCAATCATCAATATTCAATCTTCAATCCTCAATCCTCAATCCTCAATCCTCAATCCTCAATCCTCAATCCTCAAACCTCAATCACCAATCCTCAATCCTCAATCCTCAATCTTCATTCCTCAATACTCAATCCTCAATCCTCAATGCTCAATTCTCAATTCTCAATCCTCAATATTCAATCATCAATACTCAATCTTCAATCCTCAATCTTCAATCCTCAATACTCAACCTTCAATCATCAACCGTCAGTCTTCATCCTCAATTCTCAATTCTCAATCCTTAATCCTCAATCCTTAATCCTCAATCTTCAATCATGAATAATCAATCTCCAATACTACATCCTCAATCCCCAATCCTCAATCCTTAATCCTCAATCCTCAAACCTCAATCCTCAACCGTCAGTCCTCACCCTCAATCCTCAATCCTCAATCTTCAATCATCAATAATCAATCTTCAATCCTCAATCATCAATCCTCAATCCCCAATCTTCAATCCTCAATATTCAACACTCAACCCTCAACCATCAATCCTCAATACTCAACCATCAATCCTCAATTCTCAATACTCAATAGAACATCCTGAACTCTGATGGTTCAATACTCAATCCAGAATATTCAATAATCAAATTTCAAACCTCAAGCATCAATTCTCAACACTCAATCCTCAACACTCAGTCCTCTCTCTTCAATCCTACATCCTCAACCCTCAATCCTCAAGCGTCAATCCTCAATACTCAATCTTCAATCCTCAATACTCAATCCTCAACCCTCAATCCTCAATCCTCAATCATCAATCCTCAATCTTCAATACTCAATCCTCAAACCTCAATCCTCAATCCTCAATACCCAACCATCAATCCTAAATTCTCAATGCTCAATAGAATATCCTGAATTCTCAGGATTCTATACTCAAACCTCAATCCTCAACCCTCAGCCCTCATTCTCTATCCTCAATCATCAATCCTCAATATTCAATCTCCAATACTCAATCTTCAATCCTCAATCCTCAATCCTCAATCCTCAATCCTCAATCCTCAGTCATAAATCCTCAATCTTCAATACTCAATCGTCAATCCTCAGTCCTCAATCCTCAATCCTCAATCCTCGTTCCGCAAACTTCAATCCTCAACCCTCAGTCCTCATCCTCAATTGTCAATTCTCAATCCTCAATCCTCAATCCTCAATCTTCAATCCCCAAAAATCAATCCTCAATCCTCAATCATCAATTCTCAATTCTCAATCCTCAATATTCAATCATCAATACTCAATCTTCAATCCTCAATCTTCAATCCTCAATCCTCAATCCTCAATCCTCAGCACTCAGTCCTCAAACCTCAATGCTCAATCCTCAATCCCCAATCCTCAATCCTCAATCCTCCATCATCAATCCTCAATCTTCAATACTCATTCCTCAATACTGAATCCTCAGTCTTCAACCCTCAATACTCAATCTTCAACCCTCAACCATCAATCCTCAATCCTCAATCCTCCATCCTCAATCCTGAATCCTCAATCTTCAATCCTCAGTACTCAATCTGCAATCCTCAATCCTCAATCCTCAATCCTCAATCCTCATTCTTCAATCCTCAATCATCAACCCTCAATCTTCAATACTCATTCCTCAATCCTGAATCCTCAATCTTCAATCCTCAATACTCAATCTTCAACCCTCAACCATCAATCCTCAATCCTCAATCCTCCATCCTCAATCCTGAATCCTCAATCTTCAATCCTCAATACTCAATCTGCAATCCTCAATCCTCAATCCTCAATCCTCAATTCTCATTCTTCAATCCTCAATACCCAATCCTCAATCTTCAACCCTCAGTTCTCAATCATCAATTCTCAATCCTCAATCCTCAATCCTCAGGGCTCAAACATCAATATTCAACCCTCAGTCCTCGTTGTCAATCCACAACCCTCAATCCTCAAACCTCAATCCTCAACCGTCAGTCCTCGTCCTCAATCCTCAACCCTCAATCCTCAATCCTCAATATTCAATCTTCAATACTCAATCTTCAATCCTCAATACTCAATCCTCAATCCTCAATCCTCAATCCTCAGTCATAAATCCTCAATCTTCAATACTCAATCGTCAATCCTCAGTCCTCAATCCTCAATCCTCAATCCTCGTTCCTCAAACCTCAATCCTCAACCCTCAGTCCTCATCCTCAATTCTCAATTCGCAATCCTCAATCCTCATTCCTCAATCTTCAATCCCCAATAGTCAATCTCCAATCCTATATCCTCAATCCCCAATCCTCAATCCTTAATCCTCAATCTTCAATCCGCAATACTCAATCTTCAATCCTCAATCCTAAATCCTCAATCCTCAATCCTCAGTCCTCAATCCTGAATCCTCAACCTTCAATCCTCAATACTCAATCTGCAGTACTCAATACTCAATCCTCATTCCTCAATCCTCAATCCTCAACCTTCAATCCTCAATACTCAATCTGCAATACTCAATACTCAATCCTCAATCCTCAATCCTCATTCTTCAATCCTCAATACCCAATCCTCAATCTTCAATCCTCAATCCTCAATCATCAATTCTCAATCCTCAATCCTCAATCCTCAGACCTCAAACATCAATATTCAACCCTCAGTCCTCGTGCTCAATCCACAACCCTCAATACTCAATCCTCAATTTCAATCATCAATATTCAATCTTCAATCCTCAATCCTCAATCCTCAATCCTCAATCCTCAATCCTCAATCTTCAATCCTCAATACTCAATCCTCAATCCTCAATCCTCAATTCTCAATTCTCAATCCTCAATATTCAATCATCAATACTCAATCTTCAATCCTCAATCTTCAATCCTCAATACTCAACCTTCAATCCTCAACCGTCAGTCTTCATCCCCAATTCTCAATTCTCAATCCTCAATCCTCAATCCTCAATCCTCAATCTTCAATCATGAATAATCAATCTCCAATCCTACATCCTCAATCCCAAATCCTCAATCCTTAATCCTCAATATACTATCCTCAATCGCCAGTCCTCAATCTTCAATCCTCAATGCTCAATCCTCAATCATCAAGCCTCAGTCCTCAATCCTCAATCCTCAATCCTCAAACTTCAATCCTCAACCGTCAGTCCTCGTCCTCAATCCTCAACCCTCAATCCTCAATCCTCAATCTTCAATCATCAATAATCAATCTTCAATCCTCAATCATCACTCCTCAATCCTCAATCCTCAATCCTCAATATTCAACACTCAACCCTCAACCATCAATCCTCAATACTCAACCGTCAATCCTCAATTCTCAATACTCAATCTTCAATACTCGATCCTCAATCCTCAATCCTCAATCCTCAATACTCAACCATCAATCCTAAATTCTCAATGCTCAATAGAATATCCTGAATTCTCAGGATTCTATACTCAAACCTCAATCCTCAACCCTCAGCCCTCATTCTCAATCCTCAATCCTCAATCCTCAATATTCAATCTCCAACACTCAATCTTCAATCCTCAACCCTCAATCCTCAATCCTAAATCCTCAATCCTCAGTCATAAATCCTCAATCTTCAATACTCAATCGTCAGTCCTCAGTCCTCAATCCTCAATCCTCAATCCTCGTTCCGCAAACTTCAATCCTCAACCCTCAGTCCTCATCCTCAATTGTCAATTCTCAATCCTCAATCCTCAATCCTCAATCTTCAATCCCCAAAAATCAATCCTCAATCCTCAATCATCAATTCTCAATTCTCAATCCTCAATATTCAATCATCAATACTCAATCTTCAATCCTCAATCTTCAATCCTCAATCCTCAATCCTCAATCCTCAGCACTCAGTCCTCAAACCTCAATGCTCAATCCTCAATCCCCAATCCTCAATCCTCAATCCTCAATCATCAATCCTCAATCTTCAATACTCATTCCTCAATCCTGAATCATCAATCTTCAATCCTGAATACTCAATCTTCAACCCTCAACCATCAATCCTCAATCCTCAATCCTCCATCCTCAATCCTGAATCCTCAATCTTCAATCCTCAATCCTCAATCTTCAATCCTCAATACACAATCCTCAATCCTCAATCCTCAATTCTCAATTCTCAATCCTCAATATTCAATCATCAATACTCAATCTTCAATCCTCAATCTTCAATCCTCAATACTCAACCTTCAATCCTCAACCGTCAGTCTTCATCCCCAATTCTCAATTCTCAATCCTCAATCCTCAATCCTCAATCCTCAATCTTCAATCATGAATAATCAATCTCCAATCCTACATCCTCAATCCCAAATCCTCAATCCTTAATCCTCAATATACTATCCTCAATCGCCAGTCCTCAATCTTCAATCCTCAATGCTCAATCCTCAATCATCAAGCCTCAGTCCTCAATCCTCAATCCTCAATCCTCAAACTTCAATCCTCAACCGTCAGTCCTCGTCCTCAATCCTCAACCCTCAATCCTCAATCCTCAATCTTCAATCATCAATAATCAATCTTCAATCCTCAATCATCACTCCTCAATCCTCAATCCTCAATCCTCAATATTCAACACTCAACCCTCAACCATCAATCCTCAATACTCAACCGTCAATCCTCAATTCTCAATACTCAATCTTCAATACTCGATCCTCAATCCTCAATCCTCAATCCTCAATACTCAACCATCAATCCTAAATTCTCAATGCTCAATAGAATATCCTGAATTCTCAGGATTCTATACTCAAACCTCAATCCTCAACCCTCAGCCCTCATTCTCAATCCTCAATCCTCAATCCTCAATATTCAATCTCCAACACTCAATCTTCAATCCTCAACCCTCAATCCTCAATCCTAAATCCTCAATCCTCAGTCATAAATCCTCAATCTTCAATACTCAATCGTCAGTCCTCAGTCCTCAATCCTCAATCCTCAATCCTCGTTCCGCAAACTTCAATCCTCAACCCTCAGTCCTCATCCTCAATTGTCAATTCTCAATCCTCAATCCGCAATCCTCAATCTTCAATCCCCAAAAATCAATCCTCAATCCTCAATCATCAATTCTCAATTCTCAATCCTCAATATTCAATCATCAATACTCAATCTTCAATCCTCAATCTTCAATCCTCAATCCTCAATCCTCAATCCTCAGCACTCAGTCCTCAAACCTCAATGCTCAATCCTCAATCCCCAATCCTCAATCCTCAATCCTCAATCATCAATCCTCAATCTTCAATACTCATTCCTCAATCCTGAATCATCAATCTTCAATCCTGAATACTCAATCTTCAACCCTCAACCATCAATCCTCAATCCTCAATCCTCCATCCTCAATCCTGAATCCTCAATCTTCAATCCTCAATACTCAATCTGCAATCCTCAATCCTCAATCCTCAATCCTCAATCCTCATTCTTCAATCGTCAATACCCAATCCTGAATCTTCAACCCTCAGTCCTCAATCTTCAATTCTCAATCCTCAATCCTCAGGCCTCAAGCATCAATATTCAACCCTCGGTCCTCGTCCTCAATCCACAACCCTCAATCCTCAAACATCAATCCTCAACCGTCAGTCCTCGTCCTCAATCCCCAATCCTCAGTCCTCAATCCTCAATCTTCAATCATCAATACACAATCTTCGATCCTCAATACTCAATCCTCAATCGTCAATCCTCAATCCCCAATCCTCAATCTTCAATGCTCAACCCTCAATCCTCAATCCTCAGTCCTCAATGCTCAATCTTCAATCCTCTATCGTCAATCTTCAGTCCTGAATACTCAATCTTCAATTCTCAATCTTCAATCCTCAATCCTCAATCCTCAATCCTCAGTACTCAATACTCAATCCTCAATCTTCAATCCTCAATACTCAATCGTCAATCCTCAATCCTCAATCCTCAATCCTCAATCCTCAAGCTTCAATCCTCAATTCTCAATCCTCAATCTTCAAACCTCAATACTCAATCTGCAATCCTCAATCCTCAAACCTCAATCCTCAATCCTCATTCTTCAATAATCAATACCCAATCCTCAATCTTCAATCCTCAATCCTCAATCCCCAATCCTCAATCCTCAATCCTCAATCCTCAATCCTCAATCCTCAATCCTCAATCCTCAGTGATCAATACTCAATCTTCAATACTCAATCCTCAATCCTCAATCCTCAATCCTCAATCCTCAATCCTAAATCTTTAATCCTCAATACTCAATCCTCAATCGTCAATCCTAAATCCTCAATCTTCAACCTTCAACCCTCAATTCTCAATCTTCAATCCTCAATCCTCAATCCTCAGTCCTCAATCCTCAATCCCCAATCCTCAATCTTCAGTCCTCAATACTCAATCTTCAATCCTCAATCCTCAATCCTCAATCATCAATCCTCAATCTTCAACCCTCAGTCCTCAATCATCATTCTCAATCCTGAATCCTCAATCCTCAGGCCTCAAACATCAATATTCAACCCTCAGTCCTCGTTCTCAATCCACAACCCTCAATCCTCAAACCTCAATCCTCAACCGTCCGTCCTCGTCCTCAATCCTCAACCCTCAATCCTCAATCCTCAATCTTCAATCTTCAATACTCAATCTTCAATCCTCAATATTCAATCCTCAATCCTCAATCCTGAATCCTCAGTCATAAAACCTCAATCTTCAATACTCAATCGTCAATCCTCAGTCCTCAATCCTCAATCCTCAATCCTCGTTCCTCAAACCTCAATCCTCAACCCTCAGTCCTCATCCTCAATTCTCAATTCTCAATCCTCAATCCTCAATCCTCAATCTTCAATCCCCAATAATCAATCTCCAATCCTAGATCCTCAATCCCCAATCCTCAATCCTTAATCCTCAATCTTCAATCCTCAATACTCAATCTTCAATCCTCAATCCTCAGTCCTCAATCCTCAATCCTCAGTCCTCAATCCTGAATCCTCAACATTCAATCCTCAATACTCAATCTGCAATCCTCAATTCTCAATCCTCAATCCTCAATCCTCATTCTTCAATCCTCAATACCCAATCCTCAATCCTCAATCCTCAATTCTCAATCCTCAAACCTCAGTCCTCAATCCTCAATCCTCAATCCTCAATCCTCAATCTTCAATCCTCAATACTCAATCCTCAATCCTCAATCATCAATTCTCAATTCTCAATCCTCAATATTCAATCATCAATACTCAATCTTCAATCCTCAATCTTCAATCCTCAATCCTCAATCCTCAATCCTCAGCACTCAGTCCTCAAACCTCAATGCTCAATCCTCAATCCCCAATCCTCAATCCTCAATCCTCAATCATCAATCCTCAATCTTCAATACTCATTCCTCAATCCTGAATCCTCAATCTTCAATCCTCAATACTCAATCTTCAACCCTCAACCATCAATCCTCAATCCTCAATCCTCCATCCTCAATCCTGAATCCTCAACCTTCAATCCTCAATACTCAATCTGCAATCCTCAATCCTCAATCCTCAATCCTCAATCCTCAATTCTCATTCTTCAATCCTCAATACCCAATCCTCAATCTTCAACCCTCAGTCCTCAATCATCAATTCTCAATCCTCAATCCTCAATCCTCAGGGCTCAAACATCAATATTCAACCCTCAGTCCTCGTTGTCAATCCACAACCCTCAATCCTCAAACCTCAATCCTCAACCGTCAGTCCTCGTCCTCAATCCTCAACCCTCAATCCTCAATCCTCAATCTTCAATCTTCAATACTCAATCTTCAATCCTCAATACTCAATCCTCAATCCTCAATCCTCAATCCTCAGTCATAAAACCTCAATCTTCAATACTCAATCGTCAATCCTCAGTTCTCAATCCTCAATCCTCAATCCTCGTTCCTCAAACCTCAATCCTCAACCCTCAGTCCTCATCCTCAATTCTCAATTCTCAATCCTCAATCCTCAATCCTCAATCTTCAATCCCCAATAATCAATCTCCAATCCTAGATCCTCAATCCCCAATCCTCAATCCTTAATCCTCAATCTTCAATCCTCAATACTCAATCTTCAATCCTCAATCCTCAGTCCTCAATCCTCAATCCTCAGTCCTCAATCCTGAATCCTCAACGTTCAATCCTCAATACTCAATCTGCAATCCTCAATTCTCAATCCTCAATCCTCTATCCTCATTCTTCAATCCTCAATACCCAATCCTCAATCTTCAATCCTCAATCCTCAATCATCAATTCTCAATCCTCAATCCTCAATCCTCAGACCTCAAACATCAATATTCAACCCTGAGTCCTCGTCCTCAATCCACAACCCTCAATACTCAATCCTCAATCTTCAATCATCAATTTTCAATCTTCAATCCTCAATCCTCAATCCTCAATCCTCAATTCTCAATCCTCAAACCTCAGTCCTCAATCCTCAATCCTCAATCCTCAATCCTCAATCTTCAATCCTCAATACTCAATCCTCAATCCTCAATCATCAATTCTCAATTCTCAATCCTCAATATTCAATCATCAATACTCAATCTTCAATCCTCAATCTTCAATACTCAATCCTCAATCCTCAATCCTCAGCACTCAGTCCTCAAACCTCAATGCTCAATCCTCAATCCCCAATCCTCAATCCTCAATCCTCAATCATCAATCCTCAATCTTCAATACTCATTCCTCAATCCTGAATCCTCAATCTTCAATCCTCAATACTCAATCTTCAACCCTCAACCATCAATCCTCAATCCTCAATCCTCCATCCTCAATCCTGAATCCTCAATCTTCAATCCTCAATACTCAATCTGCAATCCTCAATCCTCAATCCTCAGTCATGAATCCTCAATCTTCAATACTCAATCGTCAATCCTCAGTCCTCAATCCTCAATCCTCAATCCTCGTTCCTCAAACCTCAATCCTCAACCCTCAGTCCTCATCCTCAATTCTCAATTCTCAATCCTCAATCCTCATTCCTCAATCTTCAATCCCCAATAATCAATCTCCAATCCTAGATCCTCAATCCCCAATCCTCAATCCTTAATCCTCAATCTTCAATGCTCAATCCTCAATCCTCAATCCTCAATCCTCAATGCTCAATCTTCAATCCTCTATCTTCAATCTTCAGTCCTGAATACTCAATCTTCAATTCTCAATCTTCAATACTCAATCCTCAATCCTCAATCCTCAGTACTCAATACTCAATCCTCAATCTTCAATCCTCAATACTCAATCGTCAATCCTCAATCCTCAATCCTCAATCCTCAATCCTCAAGCTTCAATCCTCAAATCTCAATCCTCAATCTTCAAACCTCAATACTCAATCTGCAATCCTCAATCCTCAAACCTCAATCCTCAATCCTCATTCTTCAATAATCAATACCCAATCCTCAATCTTCAATCCTCAATCCTCAATCCCCAATCCTCAATCCTCAATCCTCAATCCTCAATCCTCAATCCTCAATCCTCAATCCTCAGTGATCAATACTCAATCTTCAATACTCAATCCTCAATCCTCAATCCTCAATCCTCAATCCTCAATCCTAAATCTTTAATCCTCAATACTCAATCCTCAATCGTCAATCCTAAATCCTCAATCTTCAACCTTCAACCCTCAATTCTCAATCTTCAATCCTCAATCCTCAATCCTCAGTCCTCAATCCTCAATCCCCAATCCTCAATCTTCAGTCCTCAATACTCAAACATCAATCCTCAATCCTCAATCCTCAATCATCAATCCTCAGTCTTCAACCCTCAGTACTCAATACTCAATCCTCAATCTTCAATCCTCAATACTCAATCGACAATCCTCAATCCTCAATCCTCAATCCTCAATCCTCAAGCTTCAATCCTCAATTCTCAATCCTCAATCTTCAAACCTCAATACTCAATCTGCAATCCTCAATCCTCAAACCTCAATCCCCAATCCTCATTCTTCAATAATCAATACCCAGTCCTCAATCTTCAATCCTCAATCCTCAATCCCCAATCCTCAATCCTCAATCCTCAATCCTCAATCCTCAATCCTCAGTGATCAATACTCAATCTTCAATACTCAATCCTCAATCCTCAATCCTCAATCCTCAATCCTCAATACTAAATCTTTAATCCTCAATACTCAATCCTCAATCGTCAATCCTAAATCCTCAATCTTCAACCTTCAACCCTCAATTCTCAATCTTCAATCCTCAATCCTCAATCCTCAGTCCTCAATCCTCAATCCCCAATACTCAATCTTCAGTCCTCAACACTCAATCTTCAATCCTCATTCCTCAATCCTCAATCATCAATCCTCAATCTTCAACCCTCAGTCCTCAATCATCATTCTCAATCCTCAATCCTCAATCCTCAGGCCTCAAACATCAATATTCAACCCTCAGTCCTCGTTCTCAATCCACAACCCTCAATCCTCAAACCTCAATCCTCAACTGTCCGTCCTCGTCCTCAATCCTCAACCCTCAATCCTCAATCCTCAATCTTCAATCTTCAATACTCAATCTTCAATCCTCAATACTCAATCCTCAATCCTCAATCCTCAATCCTCAGTCATAAAACCTCAATCTTCAATACTCAATCGTCAATCCTCAGTCCTCAATCCTCAATCCTCAATCCTCGTTCTTCAAACCTCAATCCTCAACCCTCAGTCCTCATCCTCAATTCTCAATTCTCAATCCTCAATCCTCAATACTCATTCCTCAATCCTGAATCCTCTATCTTCAATCCTCAATACTCAATCTTCAACCCTCAACCATCAATCCTCAATCCTCAATCCACCATCCTCAATCCTGAATCCTCAATCTTCAATCCTCAATACTCAATCTGCAATCCTCAATCCTCAATCCTCAATCCTCAATCCTCATTCTTCAATCGTCAATACCCAATCCTGAATCTTCAACCCTCAGTCCTCAATCTTCAATTCTCAATCCTCAATCCTCAGGCCTCAAGCATCAATATTCAACCCTCGGTCCTCGTCCTCAATCCACAACCCTCAATCCTCAAACCTCAATCCTCAACCGTCAGTCCTCGTCCTCAATCCCCAATCCTCAGTCCTCAATCCTCAATCTTCAATCATCAATACACAATCTTCGATCCTCAATACTCAATCCTCAATCGTCAATCCTCAATACTCAATCCTCAATCGTCAATCCTCAATCCCCAATCCTCAATCTTCAATGCTCAACCCTCAATCCTCAATCCTCAGTCCTCAATGCTCAATCTTCAATCCTCTATCGTCAATCTTCAGTCCTGAATACTCAATCTTCAATTCTCAATCTTCAATCCTCAATCCTCAATCCTCAATCCTCAGTACTCAATACTCAATCCTCAATCTTCAATCCTCAATACTCAATCGTCAATCCTCAATCCTCAATCCTCAATCCTCAATCCTCAAGCTTCAATCCTCAATTCTCAATCCTCAATCTTCAAACCTCAATACTCAATCTGCAATCCTCAATCCTCAAACCTCAATCCTCAATCCTCATTCTTCAATAATCAATACCCAATCCTCAATCTTCAATCCTCAATCCTCAATCCCCAATCCTCAATCCTCAATCCTCAATCCTCAATCCTCAATCCTCAATCCTCAATCCTCAGTGATCAATACTCAATCTTCAATACTCAATCCTCAATCCTCAATCCTCAATCCTCAATCCTCAATCCTAAATCTTTAATCCTCAATACTCAATCCTCAATCGTCAATCCTAAATCCTCAATCTTCAACCTTCAACCCTCAATTCTCAATCTTCAATCCTCAATCCTCAATCCTCAGTCCTCAATCCTCAATCCCCAATCCTCAATCTTCAGTCCTCAATACTCAATCTTCAATCCTCAATCCTCAATCCTCAATCATCAATCCTCAATCTTCAACCCTCAGTCCTCAATCATCATTCTCAATCCTGAATCCTCAATCCTCAGGCCTCAAACATCAATATTCAACCCTCAGTCCTCGTTCTCAATCCACAACCCTCAATCCTCAAACCTCAATCCTCAACCGTCCGTCCTCGTCCTCAATCCTCAACCCTCAATCCTCAATCCTCAATCTTCAATCTTCAATACTCAATCTTCAATCCTCAATATTCAATCCTCAATCCTCAATCCTGAATCCTCAGTCATAAAACCTCAATCTTCAATACTCAATCGTCAATCCTCAGTCCTCAATCCTCAATCCTCAATCCTCGTTCCTCAAACCTCAATCCTCAACCCTCAGTCCTCATCCTCAATTCTCAATTCTCAATCCTCAATCCTCAATCCTCAATCTTCAATCCCCAATAATCAATCTCCAATCCTAGATCCTCAATCCCCAATCCTCAATCCTTAATCCTCAATCTTCAATCCTCAATACCCAATCTTCAATCCTCAATCCTCAGTCCTCAATCCTCAATCCTCAGTCCTCAATCCTGAATCCTCAACATTCAATCCTCAATACTCAATCTGCAATCCTCAATTCTCAATCCTCAATCCTCAATCCTCATTCTTCAATCCTCAATACCCAATCCTCAATCTTCAATCCTCAATCCTCAATCATCAATTCTCAATCCTCAATCCTCAATCCTCAGACCTCAAACATCAATATTCAACCCTGAGTCCTCGTCCTCAATCCACAACCCTCAATACTCAATCCTCAATCTTCAATCATCAATATTCAATCTTCAATCCTCAACCCTCAATCCTCAATCCTCAATTCTCAATCCTCAAACCTCAGTCCTCAATCCTCAATCCTCAATCCTCAATCCTCAATCTTCAATCCTCAATACTCAATCCTCAATCCTCAATCATCAATTCTCAATTCTCAATCCTCAATATTCAATCATCAATACTCAATCTTCAATCCTCAATCTTCAATCCTCAATCCTCAATCCTCAATCCTCAGCACTCAGTCCTCAAACCTCAATGCTCAATCCTCAATCCCCAATCCTCAATCCTCAATCCTCAATCATCAATCCTCAATCTTCAATACTCATTCCTCAATCCTGAATCCTCAATCTTCAATCCTCAATACTCAATCTTCAACCCTCAACCATCAATCCTCAATCCTCAATCCTCCATCCTCAATCCTGAATCCTCAATCTTCAATCCTCAATACTCAATCTGCAATCCTCGATCCTCAATCCTCAATCCTCAATCCTCAATTCTCATTCTTCAATCCTCAATACCCAATCCTCAATCTTCAACCCTCAGTCCTCAATCATCAATTCTCAATCCTCAATCCTCAATCCTCAGGGCTCAAACATCAATATTCAACCCTCAGTCCTCGTTGTCAATCCACAACCCTCAATCCTCAAACCTCAATCCTCAACCGTCAGTCCTCGTCCTCAATCCTCAACCCTCAATCCTCAATCCTCAATCTTCAATCTTCAATACTCAATCTTCAACCCTCAATACTCAATCCTCAATCCTCAATCCTCAATCCTCAGTCATAAAACCTCAATCTTCAATACTCAATCGTCAATCCTCAGTTCTCAATCCTCAATCCTCAATCCTCGTTCCTCAAACCTCAATCCTCAACCCTCAGTCCTCATCCTCAATTCTCAATTCTCAATCCTCAATCCTCAATCCTCAATCTTCAATCCCCAATAATCAATCTCCAATCCTAGATCCTCAATCCCCAATCCTCAATCCTTAATCCTCAATCTTCAATCCTCAATACTCAATCTTCAATCCTCAATCCTCAGTCCTCAATCCTCAATCCTCAGTCCTCAATCCTGAATCCTCAACATTCAATCCTCAATACTCAATCTGCAATCCTCAATTCTCAATCCTCAATCCTCTATCCTCATTCTTCAATCCTCAATACCCAATCCTCAATCTTCAATCCTCAATCCTCAATCATCAATTCTCAATCCTGAATCCTCAATCCTCAGACCTCAAACATCAATATGCAACCCTGAGTCCTCGTCCTCAATCCACAACCCTCAATACTCAATCCTCAATCTTCAATCATCAATATTCAATCTTCAATCCTCAATCCTCAATCCTCAATCCTCAATTCTCAATCCTCAAACCTCAGTCCTCAATCCTCAATCCTCAATCCTCAATCCTCAATCTTCAATCCTCAATACTCAATCCTCAATCCTCAATCATCAATTCTCAATTCTCAATCCTCAATATTCAATCATCAATACTCAATCTTCAATCCTCAATCTTCAATACTCAATCCTCAATCCTCAATCCTCACCACTCAGTCCTCAAACCTCAATGCTCAAACCTCAATCCCCAATCCTCAATCCTCAATCCTCAATCATCAATCCTCAATCTTCAATACTCATTCCTCAATCCTGAATGCTCAATCTTCAATCCTCAATACTCAATCTTCAACCCTCAACCATCAATCCTCAATCCTCAATCCTCCATCCTCAATCCTGAATCCTCAATCTTCAATCCTCAATACTCAATCTGCAATCCTCAATCCTCAATCCTCAGTCATGAATCCTCAATCTTCAATACTCAATCGTCAATCCTCAGTCCTCAATCCTCAATCCTCAATCCTCGTTCCTCAAACCTCAATCCTCAACCCTCAGTCCTCATCCTCAATTCTCAATTCTCAATCCTCAATCCTCATTCCTCAATCTTCAATCCCCAATAATCAATCTCCAATCCTAGATCCTCAATCCCCAATCCTCAATCCTTAATCCTCAATCTTCAATGCTCAATCCTCAATCCTCAATCCTCAATCCTCAATGCTCAATCTTCAATCCTCTATCTTCAATCTTCAGTCCTGAATACTCAATCTTCAATTCTCAATCTTCAATACTCAATCCTCAATCCTCAATCCTCAGTACTCAATACTCAATCCTCAATCTTCAATCCTCAATACTCAATCGTCAATCCTCAATCCTCAATCCTCAATCCTCAATCCTCAAGCTTCAATCCTCAAATCTCAATCCTCAATCTTCAAACCTCAATACTCAATCTGCAATCCTCAATCCTCAAACCTCAATCCTCAATCCTCAATCCCCAATCCTCAATCTTCAGTCCTCAATCCTCAATCCTCATTCCTCAATCTTCAATCCCCAATAATCAATCTCCAATCCTAGATCCTCAATCCCCAATCCTCAATCCTTAATCCTCAATCTTCAATGCTCAATCCTCAATCCTCAATCCTCAATCCTCAATGCTCAATCTTCAATCCTCTATCTTCAATCTTCAGTCCTGAATACTCAATCTTCAATTCTCAATCTTCAATTCTCAATCTTCAATACTCAATCCTCAATCCTCAATCCTCAGTACTCAATACTCAATCCTCAATCTTCAATCCTCAATACTCAATCGTCAATCCTCAATCCTCAATCCTCAATCCTCAATCCTCAATCCTCAATCCTCAATCCTCAATCCTAAATCTTTAATCCTCAATACTCAATCCTCAATCCTCAATCCTCAAGCTTCAATCCTCAATTCTCAATCCTCAATCTTCAAACCTCAATACTCAATCTGCAATCCTCAATCCTCAAACCTCAATCCCCAATCCTCATTCTTCAATAATCAATACCCAGTCCTCAATCTTCAATCCTCAATCCTCAATCCCCAATCCTCAATCCTCAATCCTCAATCCTCAATCCTCAATCCTCAGTGATCAATACTCAATCTTCAATACTCAATCCTCAATCCTCAATCCTCAATCCTCAATCCTCAATACTAAATCTTTAATCCTCAATACTCAATCCTCAATCGTCAATCCTAAATCCTCAATCTTCAACCTTCAACCCTCAATTCTCAATCTTCAATCCTCAATCCTCAATCCTCAGTCCTCAATCCTCAATCCCCAATACTCAATCTTCAGTCCTCAACACTCAATCTTCAATCCTCAATCCTCAATCCTCAATCATCAATCCTCAATCTTCAACCCTCAGTCCTCAATCATCATTCTCAATCCTCAATCCTCAATCCTCAGGCCTCAAACATCAATATTCAACCCTCAGTCCTCGTTCTCAATCCACAACCCTCAATCCTCAAACCTCAATCCTCAACTGTCCGTCCTCGTCCTCAATCCTCAACCCTCAATCCTCAATCCTCAATCTTCAATCTTCAATACTCAATCTTCAATCCTCAATACTCAATCCTCAATCCTCAATCCTCAATCCTCAGTCATAAAACCTCAATCTTCAATACTCAATCGTCAATCCTCAGTCCTCAATCCTCAATCCTCAATCCTCGTTCTTCAAACCTCAATCCTCAACCCTCAGTCCTCATCCTCAATTCTCAATTCTCAATCCTCAATCCTCAATACTCATTCCTCAATCCTGAATCCTCTATCTTCAATCCTCAATACTCAATCTTCAACCCTCAACCATCAATCCTCAATCCTCAATCCACCATCCTCAATCCTGAATCCTCAATCTTCAATCCTCAATACTCAATCTGCAATCCTCAATCCTCAATCCTCAATCGTCAATCCTCAATTCTCATTCTTCAATCCTCAATACCCAATCCTCAATCTTCAACCCTCAGTCCTCAATCATCAATTCTCAATCCTCAATCCTCAATCCTCAGGCCTCAAACATCAATATTCAACCCTCAGTCCTCGTTGTCAATCCACAACCCTCAATCCTCAAACCTCAATCCTCAACCGTCAGTCCTCGTCCTCAATCCTCAACCCTCAATTCTCAATCCTCAATATTCAATCTTCAATACTCAATCTTCAATCCTCAATACTCAATCCTCAATCCTCAATCCTCAATCCTTTGTCATAAATCCTCAATCTTCAATACTCAATCGTCAATCCTCAGTCCTCAATCCGCAATCCTCAATCCTCGTTCCTCAAACCTCAATCCTCAACCCTCAGTCCTCATCCTCAATTCTCAATTCTCAATCCTCAATCCTCATTCCTCAATCTTCAATCCCCAATAATCAATCTCCAATCCTAGATCCTCAATCCCCAATCCTCAATCCGTAATCCTCAATCTTCAATCCTCAATACTCAATCTTCAATCCTCAATCCTCAATCCTCAATCCTCAATCCTCAGTCCTCAATCCTGAATCCTCAACCTTCAATCCTCAATACTCAATCTGCAATACTCAATCCTCAATCCTCAATCCTCAGACCTCAAACATCAATATTCAACCCTCAGTCCTCGTCCTCAATCCACAACCCTCAATACTCAATCCTCAATCTTCAATCCTCAATCCTCAATCCTCAATCCTCAGCACTCAGTCCTCAAACCTCAATGCTCAATCCTCAATCCCCAATCCTCAATCCTCAATCCTCAATCCTCAATCCTCAATCCTCAATCCTCAGTGATCAATACTCAATCTTCAATACTCAATCCTCAATCCTCAATCCTCAATCCTCAATCCTCAATCCTAAATCTTTAATCCTCAATACTCAATCCTCAATCGTCAATCCTAAATCCTCAATCTTCAACCTTCAACCCTCAATTCTCAATCTTCAATCCTCAATCCTCAATCCTCAGTCCTCAATCCTCAATCCCCAATCCTCAATCTTCAGTCCTCAACACTCAATCTTCAATCCTCAATCCTCAATCCTCAATCATCAATCCTCAATCTTCAACCCTCAGTCCACAATCATCATTCTCAATCCTCAATCCTCAATCCTCAGGCCTCAAACATCAATATTCAACCCTCAGTCCTCGTTCTCAATCCACAACCCTCAATCCTCAAACCTCAATCCTCAACCGTCCGTCCTCGTCCTCAATCCTCAACCCTCAATCCTCAATCCTCAATCTTCAATCTTCAATACTCAATCTTCAATCCTCAATACTCAATCCTCAATCCTCAATCCTCAATCCTCAGTCATAAAACCTCAATCTTCAATACTCAATCGTCAATCCTCAGTCCTCAATCCTCAATCCTCAATCCTCGTTCTTCAAACCTCAATCCTCAACCCTCAGTCCTCATCCTCAATTCTCAATTCTCAATCCTCAATCCTCAATACTCATTCCTCAATCCTGAATCCTCAATCTTCAATCCTCAATACTCAATCTTCAACCCTCAACCATCAATCCTCAATCCTCAATCCACCATCCTCAATCCTGAATCCTCAATCTTCAATCCTCAATACTCAATCTGCAATCCTCAATCCTCAATCCTCAATCGTCAATCCTCAATTCTCATTCTTCAATCCTCAATACCCAATCCTCAATCTTCAACCCTCAGTCCTCAATCATCAATTCTCAATCCTCAATCCTCAATCCTCAGGCCTCAAACATAAATATTCAACCCTCAGTCCTCGTTCTCAATCCACAACCCTCAATCCTCAAACCTCAATCCTCAACTGTCCGTCCTCGTCCTCAATCCTCAACCCTCAATCCTCAATCCTCAATCTTCAATCTTCAATACTCAATCTTCAATCCTCAATACTCAATCCTCAATCCTCAATCCTCAATCCTCAATCCTCAGTCATAAAACCTCAATCTTCAATACTCAATCGTCAATCCTCAGTCCTCAATCCTCAATCCTCAATCCTCGTTCTTCAAACCTCAATCCTCAACTCTCAGTCCTCATCCTCAATTCTCAATTCTCAATCCTCAATCCTCAATACTCATTCCTCAATCCTGAATCCTCTATCTTCAATCCTCAATACTCAATCTTCAACCCTCAACCATCAATCCTCAATCCTCAATCCACCATCCTCAATCCTGAATCCTCAATCTTCAATCCTCAATACTCAATCTGCAATCCTCAATCCTCAATCCTCAATCGTCAATCCTCAATTCTCATTCTTCAATCCTCAATACCCAATCCTCAATCTTCAACCCTCAGTCCTCAATCATCAATTCTCAATCCTCAATCCTCAATCCTCAGGCCTCAAACATCAATATTCAACCCTCAGTCCTCGTTGTCAATCCACAACCCTCAATCCTCAAACCTCAATCCTCAACCGTCAGTCCTCGTCCTCAATCCTCAACCCTCAATCCTCAATCCTCAATATTCAATCTTCAATACTCAATCTTCAATCCTCAATACTCAATCCTCAATCCTCAATCCTCAATCCTCTGTCATAAATCCTCAATCTTCAATACTCAATCGTCAATCCTCAGTCCTCAATCCTCAATCCTCAATCCTCGTTCCTCAAACCTCAATCCTCAACCCTCAGTCCTCATCCTCAATTCTCAATTCTCAATCCTCAATCCTCATTCCTCAATCTTCAATCCCCAATAATCAATCTCCAATCCTAGATCCTCAATCCCCAATCCTCAATCCTTAATCCTCAATCTTCAATCCTCAATACTCAATCTTCAATCCTCAATCCTCAATCCTCAATCCTCAGTCCTCAATCCTGAATCCTCAACCTTCAATCCTCAATACTCAATCTGCAATACTCAATCCTCAATCCTCAATCCTCAGACCTCAAACATCAATATTCAACCCTCAGTCCTCGTCCTCAATCCACAACCCTCAATACTCAATCCTCAATCTTCAATCCTCAATCCTCAATCCTCAATCCTCAGCACTCAGTCCTCAAACCTCAATGCTCAATCCTCAATCCCCAATCCTCAATCCTCAATCCTCAATCATCAATCCTCAATCTTCAATACTCATTCCTCAATCGTGAATCCTCAATCTTCAATCCTCAATACTCAATCTTCAACCCTCAACCATCAATCCTCAATCCTCAATCCTCCATCCTCAATCCTAAATCCTCAATCTTCAATCCTCAATACTCAATCTGCAATCCTCAATCCTCAATCCTCAATCCTCAATCCTCATTCTTCAATCCTCAATACCCAATCCTCAATCTTCAACCCTCAGTCCTCAATCATCAATTCTCAATCCTCAATCCTCAATCCTCAGGCCTCAAGCATCAATATTCAACCCTCAGTCCTCGTCCTCAATCCACAACCCTCAATCCTCAAACCTCAATCCTCAACCGTCAGTCCTCGTCCTCAATCCCCAATCCTCAGTCCTCAATCCTCAATCTTCAATCATCAATACACAATCTTCAATCCTCAATACTCAATACTCAATCGTCAATCCTCAATCCCCAATCCTCAATCTTCAATGCTCAATCCTCAATCCTGAATCCTCAATCCTCAATGCTCAATCTTCAATCCTCTATCCTCAATCCTCAATCCTCAATCCTCAAGCTTCAATCCTCAAATCTCAATCCTCAATCTTCAAACCTCAATACTCAATCTGCAATCCTCAATCCTCAAACCTCAATCCTCAATCCTCATTCTTCAATAATCAATACCCAATCCTCAATCTTCAATCCTCAATCCTCAATCCCCAATCCTCAATCCTCAATCCTCAATCCTCAATCCTCAATCCTCAATCCTCAATCCTCAGTGATCAATACTCAATCTTCAATACTCAATCCTCAATCCTCAATCCTCAATCCTCAATCCTCAATCCTAAATCTTTAATCCTCAATACTCAATCCTCAATCGTCAATCCTAAATCCTCAATCTTCAACCTTCAACCCTCAATTCTCAATCTTCAATCCTCAATCCTCAATCCTCAGTCCTCAATCCTCAATCCCCAATCCTCAATCTTCAGTCCTCAATACTCAAACATCAATCCTCAATCCTCAATCCTCAATCATCAATCCTCAATCTTCAACCCTCAGTCCTCAATCATCATTCTCAACCCTCAATCCTCAATCCTCAGGCCTCAAACATCAATATTCAACCCTCAGTCCTCGTTCTCAATCCACAACCCTCAATCCTCAAACCTCAATCCTCAACCGTCCGTCCTCGTCCTCAATCCTCAACCCTCAATCCTCAATCCTCAATCTTCAATCTTCAATACTCAATACTCAATCTTCAACCCTCAACCATCAATCCTCAATCCTCAATCCTCCATCCTCAATCCTAAATCCTCAATCTTCAATCCTCAATCCTCAATCCTCATTCTTCAATCCTCAATACCCAATCCTCAATCTTCAACCCTCAGTCCTCAATCATCAATTCTCAATCCTCAATCCTCAATCCTCAGGCCTCAAGCATCAATCTTCAATCATCAATACACAATCTTCAATCCTCAATACTCAATCCTCAATCGTCAATACTCAATCCCCAATCCTCAATCTTCAATGCTCAATCCTCAATCCTCAATCCTCAACCCTCAATTCTCAATCTTCAATCCTCAATCCTCAATCCTCAGTCCTCAATCCTCAATCCCCAATCCTCAATCTTCAACCCTCAGTCCTCAATCATCAATTCTCAATCCTCAATCCTCAATCCTCAGGCCTCAAGCATCAATCTTCAATCATCAATACACAATCTTCAATCCTCAATCCTCAATCCTCAATCCTCAATCCTCAATCCTCAATCCTCAGTTATCAATACTCAATCTTCAATACTCAATCCTCAATCCTCAATCCTCAATCCTCAATCCTCAATCCTCAATCCTCAATCCTAAATCTTTAATCCTCAATACTCAATCCTCAATCGTCAATCCTAAATCCTCAATCTTCAACCTTCAACCCTCAATTCTCAATCTTCAATCCTCAATCCTCAATCCTCAGTCCTCAATCCTCAATCCCCAATCCTCAATCTTCAGTCCTCAACACTCAATCTTCAATCCTCAATCCTCAATCCTCAATCATCAATCCTCAATCTTCAACCCTCAGTCCACAATCATCATTCTCAATCCTCAATCCTCAATCCTCAGGCCTCAAACATCAATATTCAACCCTCAGTCCTCGTTCTCAATCCACAACCCTCAATCCTCAAACCTCAATCCTCAACCGTCCGTCCTCGTCCTCAATCCTCAACCCTCAATCCTCAATCCTCAATCTTCAATCTTCAATACTCAACCTTCAATCCTCAATACTCAATCCTCAATCCTCAATCCTCAATCCTCAGTCATAAAACCTCAATCTTCAATACTCAATCGTCAATCCTCAATCCTCGTTCTTCAAACCTCAATCCTCAACCCTCAGTCATCATCCTCAATTCTCAATTCTCAATCCTCAATCCTCAATACTCATTCCTCAATCCTGAATCCTCAATCTTCAATCCTCAATACTCAATCTTCAACCCTCAACCATCAATCCTCAATCCTCAATCCACCATCCTCAATCCTGAATCCTCAATCTTCAATCCTCAATACTCAATCTGCAATCCTCAATCCTCAATCCTCAATCGTCAATCCTCAATTCTCATTCTTCAATCCTCAATACCCAATCCTCAATCTTCAACCCTCAGTCCTCAATCATCAATTCTCAATCCTCAATCCTCAATCCTCAGGCCTCAAACATCAATATTCATCCCTCAGTCCTCGTTGTCAACCCACAACCCTCAATCCTCAAACCTCAATCCTCAACCGTCAGTCCTCGTCCTCAATCCTCAACCCTCAATCCTCAATCCTCAATATTCAATCTTCAATACTCAATCTTCAATCCTCAATACTCAATCCTCAATCCTCAATCCTCAATCCTCTGTCATAAATCCTCAATCTTCAATACTCAATCGTCAATCCTCAGTCCTCAATCCTCAATCCTCAATCCTCGTTCCTCAAACCTCAATTCTCAACCCTCAGTCCTCATCCTCAATTCTCAATTCTCAATCCTCAATCCTCATTCCTCAATCTTCAATCCCCAATAATCAATCTCCAATCCTAGATCCTCAATCCCCAATCCTCAATCCTTAATCCTCAATCTTCAATCCTCAATACTCAATCTTCAATCCTCAATCCTCAATCCTCAATCCTCAATCCTCAGTCCTCAATCCTGAATCCTCAAACTTCAATCCTCAATACTCAATCTGCAATACTCAATCCTCAATCCTCAATCCTCAGACCTCAAACATCAATATTCAACCCTCAGACCTCGTCCTCAATCCACAAACCTCAATACTCAATCCTCAATCTTCAATCATCAATATTCCATCTTCAATCCTCAATCCTCAATCCTCAATCCTCAATCCTCAATCCTCAATCCTCAAACATCAATCCTCAATCCTCAATCCTCAATCATGAATAACCAATCTCCAATCCTACATCCTCAATCCCAAATCCTCAATCCTTAATCCTCAATATTCAATCCTCAATCGCCAGTCCTCAATCTTCAATACTCCAATACTCAATTTCAATCATCAACACTCAGTCTTCATCCTCAATTCTCAACTCTCAATCCTCAATCCCCAATCCTCCTTCCTTAATCCTCAATCTTCAATCCTCAATACTCAATCTTCAATCCTCAATCCTCAATCCTCAATCCTCAGCACTCAGTCCTCAAACCTCAATGCTCAATCCTCAATCCCCAATCCTCAATCCTTAATCCTCAATCTTCAATCCTCAATACTCAATCTTCAATACTCATTCCTCAATCCTGAATCCTCAATCTTCAATCCTCCATACTCAATATTCAACCATCAACCCTCAATCCTCAATCCTCAATCCTCCATCCTCAATCCTGAATCCTCAATCTTCAATCCTCAATACTCAATCTGCAATCCACAATCCTCAATCCTCAATCCTCAATCCTCATTCTTCAATCCTCAATACCCAATCCTCAATCTTCAATCCTCAATCCTCAATCTTCAATCCCCAATAATCAATCTCCAATCCTAGATCCTCAATCCCCAATCCTCAATCCTTAATCCTCAACCTTCAATCCTCAATACTCAATCTTCTATCCTCAATCCTCAATCCTCAATCCTCAATCCTCAGTCCTCAATCCTGAATCATCAACCTTCAATCCTCAATACTCAATCTGCAATCCTCAATACTCAATCCTCAATCCTCAATCCTCATTCTTCAATCCTCAATACCCAATCCTCAATCTTCAATCCTCAATCCTCAATCATCAATTCTCAATCCTCAATCCTCAATCCTCAGACTTCAAACATCAATATTCAACCCTCAGTCCTCGTCCTCAATCCACAACCCTCAATACTCAATCCTCAATTTCAATAATCAATATTCAATCTTCAATCCTCAATCCTCAATCCTCAATCCTCAATCCTCAATCCTCAATCCTCAAACCTCAATCCTCAATCCTCAATCCTCAATCCTCAATCCTCAACCTTCATTCCTCAATACTCAATCCTCAATCCTCAATCCTCAATCCTCAATTCTCAATTCTCAATCCTCAATATTCAATCATCAATACTCAATCTTCAATCCTCAATCTTCAATCCTCAATCTTCAATACTCATTCCTCAATCCTGAATCCTCAATCTTCAATCCTCAATACTCAATATTCAACCATCAACCCTCAATCCTCAATCCTCAATCCTCAATCCTCAATCCTCAATCCTCAAACCTCAATCCTCAATCCTCAATCCTCAATCCTCAATCCTCAATCTTCAATCCTCAATACTCAATCCTCAATCCTCAATCATCAATTCTCAATTCTCAATCCTCAATATTCAATCATCAATACTCAATCTTCAATCCTCAATCTTCAATCCTCAATACTCAATCTTCAATCCTCAACCCTCAGTCTTCATCCTCAATTCTCAATTCTCAATCCTCAATCCTCAATCCTCAATCCTCAATCCTCAATACCCAATCCTCAATCTTCAATCCTCAATACTCAATCATCAATTCTCAATCCTCAATCCTCAATCCTCAGACTTAAAACATCAATATTCAACCCTCAGTCCTCGTCCTCAATCCACAACCCTCAATACTCAATCCTCAATTTCAATCATCAATATTCAATCTTCAATCGTCAATCCTCAATCCTCAATCCTCAATATTCAATTTCCAATACTCAATCTTCAATCCTCAATCCTCAATCCTCAATCCTCAATCCTCAATCCTCAGTCATAAATCCTCAATCTTCAATACTCAATCGTCAATCCTCAGTCCTCAATCCTCAATCCTCAATCCTCAATCCTCAATCCTCAATCCTCAGTCCTCAATCCTGAATCCTCAACCTTCAATCCTCAATACTCAATCTGCAATACTCAATACTCAATCCTCAATCCTCAATCCTCATTCTTCAATCCTCAATACCCAATCCTCAATCTTCAATCCTCAATCCTCAATCATCAATTCTCAATCCTCAATCCTCAATCCTCAGACCTCAAACATCAATATTCAACCCTCAGTCCTCGTCCTCAATCCACAACCCTCAATACTCAATCCTCAATTTCAATCATCAATATTCAATCTTCAATCCTCAATCCTCAATCCTCAATCCTCAATCCTCAATCCTCAATCTTCAATCCTCAATACTCAGTCCTCAATCCTCAATCCTCAATTCTCAATTCTCAATCCTCAATATTCAATCATCAATACTCAATCTTCAATCGTCAATCTTCAATCCTCAATACTCAACCTTCAATCCTCAACCGTCAGTCTTCATCCCCAATTCTCAATTCTCAATCCTCAATCCTCAATCCTCAATCCTCAATCTTCAATCATGAATAATCAATCTCCAATCCTACATCCTCAATCCCAAATCCTCAATCCTTAATCCTCAATATACTATCCTCAATCGCCAGTCCTCAATCTTCAATCCTCAATGCTCAATCCTCAATCATCAAGCCTCAGTCCTCAATCCTCAATCCTAAATCCTCAAACCTCAATCCTCAACCGTCAGTCCTCGTCCTCAATCCTCAACCCTCAATCCTCAATCCTCAATCTTCAATCATCAATAATCAATCTTCAATCCTCAATCATCACTCCTCAATCCTCAATCCTCAATCCTCAATATTCAACACTCAACCCTCAACCATCAATCCTCAATACTCAATCCTCAATCCTCAATCCTCAATCATCAATCTTCAATCCACAATACTCAATCTTCAATCCTCAATACTCAATCCTCAATCCTCAATCCTCAATCCTCAATCATCAATCCTCAATCTTCAATACTCGATCCTCAATCCTCAATCCTCAATACTCAACCATCAATCCTAAATTCTCAATGCTCAATAGAATATCCTGAATTCTCAGGATTCTATACTCAAACCTCAATCCTCAACCCTCAGCCCTCATTCTCAATCCTCAATCCTCAATCCTCAATATTCAATCTCCAACACTCAATCTTCAATCCTCAATCCTCAATCCTCAATCCTCAATCCTCAATCCTCTGTCATAAATCCTCAATCTTCAATACTCAATCGTCAATCCTCAGTCCTCAATCCCCAATCCTCAATCTTCAATACTCAATCGTCAATCCTCAGTCCTCAATCCCCAATCCTCAATCCTCGTTCCGCAAACTTCAATCCTCAATCTTCAATCCCCAAAAATCAATCCTCAATCCTCAATCATCAATTCTCAATTCTCAATCCTCAATATTCAATCATCAATACTCAATCTTCAATCCTCGATCTTCAGTCCTCAATTCTCAATCCTCAATCCTCAGCACTCAGTCCTCAAACCTCAATGCTCAATCCTCAATCCCCAATCCTCAATCCTCAATCCTCAATCATCAATCCTCAATCTTCAATACTCATTCCTCAATCCTGAATCCTCAATCTTCAATCCTCAATACTCAATCTTCAACCCTCAACCATCAATCCTCAATCCTCAATCCTCCATCCTCAATCCTGAATCCTCAATCTTCAATCCTCAATACTCAATCTGCAATCCTCAATCCTCAATCCTCAGGCCTCAAGCATCAATCTTCAATCATCAATACACAATCTTCAATCCTCAATACTCAATCCTCAATCGTCAATACTCAATCCCCAATCCTCAATCTTCAATGCTCAATCCTCAATCCTCAATCCTCAATCCTCAATGCTCAATCTTCAATCCTCTATCGTCAATCTTCAGTCCTGAATACTCAATCTTCAATTCTCAATCTTCAATCCTCAATCCTCAATCCTCAATCCTCAGTACTCAATACTCAATCCTCAATCTTCAATCCTCAATACTCAATCGTCAATCCTCAATCCTCAATCCTCAATCCTCAATCCTCAAGCTTCAATCCTCAATTCTCAATCCTCAATCTTCAAACCTCAATACTCAATCTGCAACCCTCAATCCTCAAACCTCAATCCCCAATCCTCATTCTTCAATAATCAATACCCAGTCCTCAATCTTCAATCCTCAATCCTCAATCCCCAATCCTCAATCCTCAATCCTCAATCCTCAATCCTCAATCCTCAATCCTCAATCCTCAATCCTCAGTGATCAATACTCAATCTTCAATACTCAATCCTCAATCCTCAATCCTCAATCCTCAATCCTCAATCCTAAATCTTTAATCCTCAATACTCAATCCTCAATCGTCAATCCTAAATCCTCAATCTTCAACCTTCAACCCTCAATTCTCAATCTTCAATCCTCAATCCTCAATCCTCAGTCCTGAATCCTCAATCCCCAATCCTCAATCTTCAGTCCTCAACACTCAATCTTCAATCCTCAATCCTCAATCCTCAATCATCAATCCTCAATCTTCAACCCTCAGTCCTCAATCATCAATCTCAATCCTCAATCCTCAATCCTCAGGCCTCAAACATCAATATTCAACCCTCAGTCCTCGTTGTCAATCCACAACCCTCAATCCTCAAACCTCAATCCTCAACCGTCAGTCCTCGTCCTCAATCCTCAACCCTCAATCCTCAATCCTCAATATTCAATCTTCAATACTCAATCTTCAATCCTCAATACTCAATCCTCAATCCTCAATCCTCAATCCTCTGTCATAAAACCTCAATCTTCAATACTCAATCGTCAATCCTCAGTCCTCAATCCTCAATCCTCAATCCTCGTTCTTCAAACCTCAATCCTCAACCCTCAGTCCTCATCCTCAATTCTCAATTCTCAATCCTCAATCCTCAATACTCATTCCTCAATCCTGAATCCTCAATCTTCAATCCTCAATACTCAATCTTCAACCCTCAACCATCAATCCTCAATCCTCAATCCACCATCCTCAATCCTGAATCCTCAATCTTCAATCCTCAATACTCAATCTGCAATCCTCAATCCTCAATCCTCAATCGTCAATCCTCAATTCTCATTCTTCAATCCTCAATACCCAATCCTCAATCTTCAACCCTCAGTCCTCAATCATCAATTCTCAATCCTCAATCCTCAATCCTCAGGCCTCAAACATCAATATTCAACCCTCAGTCCTCGTTGTCAATCCACAACCCTCAATCCTCAAACCTCAATCCTCAACCGTCAGTCCTCGTCCTCAATCCTCAACCCTCAATCCTCAATCCTCAATATTCAATCTTCAATACTCAATCTTCAATCCTCAATACTCAATCCTCAATCCTCAATCCTCAATCCTCTGTCATAAATCCTCAATCTTCAATACCCAATCGTCAATCCTCAGTCCTCAATCCTCAATCCTCAATCCTCGTCCCTCAAACCTCAATCCTCAACCCTCAGTCCTCATCCTCAATTCTCAATTCTCAATCCTCAATCCTCATTCCTCAATCTTCAATCCCCAATAATCAATCTCCAATCCTAGATCCTCAATCCCCAATCCTCAATCCTTAATCCTCAATCTTCAATCCTCAATACTCAATCTTCAATCCTCAATCCTCAATCCTCAATCCTCATTCCTCAGTCCTCAATCCTGAATCCTCAACCTTCAATCCTCAATACTCAATCTGCAATACTCAATCCTCAATCCTCAATCGTCAATCCTCAATTCTCATTCTTCAATCCTCAATACCCAATCCTCAATCTTCAACCCTCAGTCCTCAATCATCAATTCTCAATCCTCAATCCTCAATCCTCAGGCCTCAAACATCAATATTCAACCCTCAGTCCTCGTTGTCAATCCACAACCCTCAATCCTCAAACCTCAATCCTCAACCGTCAGTCCTCGTCCTCAATCCTCAACCCTCAATCCTCAATCCTCAATATTCAATCTTCAATACTCAATCTTCAATCCTCAATACTCAATCCTCAATCCTCAATCCTCAATCCTCTGTCATAAATCCTCAATCTTCAATACCCAATCGTCAATCCTCAGTCCTCAATCCTCAATCCTCAATCCTCGTCCCTCAAACCTCAATCCTCAACCCTCAGTCCTCATCCTCAATTCTCAATTCTCAATCCTCAATCCTCATTCCTCAATCTTCAATCCCCAATAATCAATCTCCAATCCTAGATCCTCAATCCCCAATCCTCAATCCTTAATCCTCAATCTTCAATCCTCAATACTCAATCTTCAATCCTCAATCCTCAATCCTCAATCCTCATTCCTCAGTCCTCAATCCTGAATCCTCAACCTTCAATCCTCAATACTCAATCTGCAATACTCAATCCTCAATCCTCAATCCTCAGACCTCAAACATCAATATTCAACCCTCAGTCCTCGTCCTCAATCCACAACACTCAATACTCAATCCTCAATCTTCAATCATCAATATTCCATCTTCAATCCGCAATCCTCAATCCTCAATCCTCAATCCACAATCCTCAATCCTCAAACCTCAATCCTCAATCCTCAATCCTCAATCCTCAATCCTCAATCTTCAATTCTCAATACTCAATCCTCAATCCTCAATCATCAATTCTCAATTCTCAATCCTCAATATTCAATCATCAATACTCAATCTTCAATCCTCAATCTTCAATCCTCAATACTCAATCTTCAATCCTCAATCCTCATTCTTCAATCCTCAATACCCAATCCTCAATCTTCAATCCTCAATCCTCAATCTTCAATCCCCAATAATCAATCTCCAATCCTAGATCCTCAATCCCCAATCCTCAATCCTTAATCCTCAACATTCAATCCTCAATACTCAATCTTCTATCCTCAATCCTCAATCCTCAATCCTCAATCCTCAGTCCTCAATCCTGAATCATCAACCTTCAATCCTCAATACTCAATCTGCAATCCTCAATACTCAATCCTCAATCCTCAATCCTCATTCTTCAATCCTCAATACCCAATCCTCAATCTTCAATCCTCAATCCTCAATCATCAATCTCAAACCTCAATCCTCAATGCTCAGACGTCAAACATCAATATTCAACCCTCAGTCCTCGTCCTCAATCCACAACCCTCAATACTCAATCCTCAATTTCAATAATCAATATTCAACCTTCAATCCTCAATCCTCAATCCTCAATCCTCAATCCTCAATCCTCAATCCTCAATCTTCAATCCTCAATACTCAATCTGCAATCCTCAATCCTCAATCCTCAATCGTCAATCCTCAATTCTCATTCTTCAATCCTCAATACCCAATCTTCAATCCTCAATACTCAATCTTCAACCCTCAACCATCAATCCTCAATCCTCAATCCACCATCCTCAATCCTGAATCCTCAATCTTCAATCCTCAATACTCAATCTGCAATCCTCAATCCTCAATCCTCAATCGTCAATCCTCAATTCTCATTCTTCAATCCTCAATACCCAATCCTCAATCTTCAACCCTCAGTCCTCAATCATCAATTCTCAATCCTCAATCCTCAATCCTCAGGCCTCAAACATCAATATTCATCCCTCAGTCCTCGTTGTCAACCCACAACCTCAATCCTCAAACCTCAATCCTCAACCGTCAGTCCTCGTCCTCAATCCTCAACCCTCAATCCTCAATCCTCAATATTCAATCTTCAATACTCAATCTTCAATCCTCAATACTCAATCCTCAATCCTCAATCCTCATCCTCTGTCATAATCCTCAATCTTCAATACTCAATCGTCAATCCTCAGTCCTCAATCCTCAATCCTCAATCCTCGTTCCTCAAACCTCAATTCTCAACCCTCAGTCCTCATCCTCAATTCTCAATTCTCAATCCTCAATCCTCATTCCTCAATCTTCAATCCCCAATAATCAATCTCCAATCCTAGATCCTCAATCCCCAATCCTCAATCCTTAATCCTCAATCTTCAATCCTCAATACTCAATCTTCAATCCTCAATCCTCAATCCTCAATCCTCAATCCTCAGTCCTCAATCCTGAATCCTCAAACTTCAATCCTCAATACTCAATCTGCAATACTCAATCCTCAATCCTCAATCCTCAGACCTCAAACATCAATATTCAACCCTCAGTCCTCGTCCTCAATCCACAACCCTCAATACTCAATCCTCAATCTTCAATCATCAATATTCCATCTTCAATCCTCAATCCTCAATCCTCAATCCTCAATCCTCAATCCTCAATCCTCAAACATCAATCCTCAATCCTCAATCCTCAATCATGAATAACCAATCTCCAATCCTACATCCTCAATCCCAAATCCTCAATCCTTAATCCTCAATATTCAATCCTCAATCGCCAGTCCTCAATCTTCAATACTCCAATACTCAATTTCAATCCTCAACACTCAGTCTTCATCCTCAATTCTCAACTCTCAATCCTCAATCCCCAATCCTCCTTCCTTAATCCTCAATCTTCAATCCTCAATACTCAATCTTCAATCCTCAATCCTCAATCCTCAATCCTCAGCACTCAGTCCTCAAACCTCAATGCTCAATCCTCAATCCCCAGTCCTCAATCCTTAATCCTCAATCTTCAATCCTCAATACTCAATCTTCAATACTCATTCCTCAATCCTGAATCCTCAATCTTCAATCCTCAATACTCAATATTCATCCATCAACCCTCAATCCTCAATCCTCAATCCTCCATCCTCAATCCTGAATCCTCAATCTTCAATCCTCAATACTCAATCTGCAATCCACAATCCTCAATCCTCAATCCTCAATCCTCATTCTTCAATCCTCAATACCCAATCCTCAATCTTCAATCCTCAATCCTCAATCTTCAATCCCCAATAATCAATCTCCAATCCTAGATCCTCAATCCCCAATCCTCAATCCTTAATCCTCAACCTTCAATCCTCAATACTCAATCTTCTATCCTCAATCCTCAATCCTCAATCCTCAATCCTCAGTCCTCAATCCTGAATCATCAACCTTCAATCCTCAATACTCAATCTGCAATCCTCAATACTCAATCCTCAATCCTCAATCCTCATTCTTCAATCCTCAATACCCAATCCTCAATCTTCAATCCTCAATCCTCAATCATCAATTCTCAATCCTCAATCCTCAATCCTCAGACTTCAAACATCAATATTCAACCCTCAGTCCTCGTCCTCAATCCACAACCCTCAATACTCAATCCTCAATTTCAATAATCAATATTCAATCTCAATCCTCAATCCTCAATCCTCAATCCTCAATCCTCAATCCTCAATCCTCAACCTCAATCCTCAATCCTCAATCCTCAATCCTCAATCCTCAACCTTCATTCCTCAATACTCAATCCTCAATCCTCAATCCTCAATCCTCAATTCTCAATTCTCAATCCTCAATATTCAATCATCAATACTCAATCTTCAATCCTCAATCTTCAATCCTCAATCTTCAATACTCATTCTTCAATCCTGAATCCTCAATCTTCAATCCTCAATACTCAATATTCAACCATCAACCCTCAATCCTCAATCCTCAATCCTCAATCCTCAATCCTCAATCCTCAAACCTCAATCCTCAATCCTCAATCCTCAATCCTCAATCCTCAATCTTCAATCCTCAATACTCAATCCTCAATCCTCAATCATCAATTCTCAATTCTCAATCCTCAATATTCAATCATCAATACTCAATCTTCAATCCTCAATCTTCAATCCTCATACTCAATCTTCAATCCTCAACCCTCAGTCTTCATCCTCAATTCTCAATTCTCAATCCTCAATCCTCAATCCTCAATCCTCAATCCTCAATACCCAATCCTCAATCTTCAATCCTCAATACTCAATCATCAATTCTCAATCCTCAATCCTCAATCCTCGGACTTAAAACATCAATATTCAACCTCAGTCCTCGTCCTCAATCCACAACACTCAATACTCAATCCTCAATTTCAATCATCAATATTCAATCTTCAATCCTCAATCCTCAATCCTCAATCCTCAATCCTCAATCCTCAATCATCTTCAATCCTCAATACTCAGTCCTCAATCCTCAATCCTCAATTCTCAATTCTCAATCCTCAATATTCAATCATCAATACTCAATCTTCAATCGTCAATCTTCAATCCTCAATACTCAACCTTCAATCCTCAACCGTCAGTCTTCATCCCCAATTCTCAATTCTCAATCCTCAATCCTCAATCCTCAATCCTCAATCTTCAATCATGAATAATCAATCTCCAATCCTACATCCTCAATCCCAAATCCTCAATTCTTAATCCTCAATATACTATCCTCAATCGCCAGTCCTCAATCTTCAATCCTCAATGCTCAATCCTCAATCATCAAGCCTCAGTCCTCAATCCTCAATCCTAAATCCTCAAACCTCAATCCTCAACCGTCAGTCCTCGTCCTCAATCCTCAACCCTCAATCCTCAATCCTCAATCTTCAATCATCAATAATCAATCTTCAATCCTCAATCATCACTCCTCAATCCTCAATCCTCAATCCTCAATATTCAACACTCAACCCTCAACCATCAATCCTCAATACTCAATCCTCAATCCTCAATCCTCAATCATCAATCTTCAATCCACAATACTCAATCTTCAATCCTTAATACTCAATCCTCAATCCTCAATCCTCAATCCTCAATCATCAATCCTCAATCTTCAATACTCGATCCTCAATCCTCAATCCTCAATACTCAACCATCAATCCTAAATTCTCAATGCTCAATAGAATATCCTGAATTCTCAGGATTCTATACTCAAACCTCAATCCTCAACCCTCAGCCCTCATTCTCAATCCTCAATCCTCAATCCTCAATATTCAATCTCCAACACTCAATCTTCAATCCTCAATCCTCAATCCTCAATCCTCAATCCTCAATCCTCTGTCATAAATCCTCAATCTTCAATACTCAATCGTCAATCCTCAGTCCTCAATCCCCAATCCTCAATCTTCAATACTCAATCGTCAATCCTCAGTCCTCAATCCCCAATCCTCAATCCTCGTTCCGCAAACTTCAATCCTCAATCTTCAATCCCCAAAAATCAATCCTCAATCTTCAATCATCAATTCTCAATTCTCAATCCTCAATATTCAATCATCAATACTCAATCTTCAATCCTCGATCTTCAGTCCTCAATTCTCAATCCTCAATCCTCAGCACTCAGTCCTCAAACCTCAATGCTCAATCCTCAATCCCCAATCCTCAATCCTCAATCCTCAATCATCAATCCTCAATCTTCAATACTCATTCCTCAATCCTGAATCCTCAATCTTCAATCCTCAATACTCAATCTTCAACCCTCAACCATCAATCCTCAATCCTCAATCCTCCATCCTCAATCCTGAATCCTCAATCTTCAATCCTCAATACTCAATCTGCAATCCTCAATCCTCAATCCTCAGGCCTCAAGCATCAATCTTCAATCATCAATACACAATCTTCAATCCTCAATACTCAATCCTCAATCGTCAATACTCAATCCCCAATCCTCAATCTTCAATGCTCAATCCTCAATCCTCAATCCTCAATCCTCAATGCTCAATCTTCAATCCTCTATCGTCAATCTTCAGTCCTGAATACTCAATCTTCAATTCTCAATCTTCAATCCTCAATCCTCAATCCTCAATCCTCAGTACTCAATACTCAATCCTCAATCTTCAATCCTCAATACTCAATCGTCAATCCTCATTCCTCAATCCTCAATCCTCAATCCTCAAGCTTCAATCCTCAATTCTCAATCCTCAATCTTCAAACCTCAATACTCAATCTGCAACCCTCAATCCTCAAACCTCAATCCCCAATCCTCATTCTTCAATAATCAATACCCAGTCCTCAATCTTCAATCCTCAATCCTCAATCCCCAATCCTCAATCCTCAATCCTCAATCCTCAATCCTCAATCCTCAATCCTCAATCCTCAGTGATCAATACTCAATCTTCAATACTCAATCCTCAATCCTCAATCCTCAATCCTCAATCCTCAATCCTAAATCTTTAATCCTCAATACTCAATCCTCAATCGTCAATCCTAAATCCTCAATCTTCAACCTTCAACCCTCAATTCTCAATCTTCAATCCTCAATCCTCAATCCTCAGTCCTCAATCCTCAATCCCCAATCCTCAATCTTCAGTCCTCAACACTCAATCTTCAATCCTCAATCCTCAATCCTCAATCATCAATCCTCAATCTTCAACCCTCAGTCCTCAATCATCATTCTCAATCCTCAATCCTCAATCCTCAGGCCTCAAACATCAATATTCAACCCTCAGTCCTCGTTGTCAATCCACAACCCTCAATCCTCAAACCTCAATCCTCAACCGTCAGTCCTCGTCCTCAATCCTCAACCCTCAATCCTCAATCCTCAATATTCAATCTTCAATACTCAATCTTCAATCCTCAATACTCAATCCTCAATCCTCAATCCTCAATCCTCTGTCATAAAACCTCAATCTTCAATACTCAATCGTCAATCCTCAGTCCTCAATCCTCAATCCTCAATCCTCGTCCTTCAAACCTCAATCCTCAACCCTCAGTCCTCATCCTCAATTCTCAATTCTCAATCCTCAATCCTCAATACTCATTCCTCAATCCTGAATCCTCAATCTTCAATCCTCAATACTCAATCTTCAACCCTCAACCATCAATCCTCAATCCTCAATCCACCATCCTCAATCCTGAATCCTCAATCTTCAATCCTCAATACTCAATCTGCAATCCTCAATCCTCAATCCTCAATCGTCAATCCTCAATTCTCATTCTTCAATCCTCAATACCCAATCCTCAATCTTCAACCCTCAGTCCTCAATCATCAATTCTCAATCCTCAATCCTCAATCCTCAGGCCTCAAACATCAATATTCAACCCTCAGTCCTCGTTGTCAATCCACAACCCTCAATCCTCAAACCTCAATCCTCAACCGTCAGTCCTCGTCCTCAATCCTCAACCCTCAATCCTCAATCCTCAATATTCAATCTTCAATACTCAATCTTCAATCCTCAATACTCAATCCTCAATCCTCAATCCTCAATCCTCTGTCATAAATCCTCAATCTTCAATACCCAATCGTCAATCCTCAGTCCTCAATCCTCAATCCTCAATCCTCGTCCCTCAAACCTCAATCCTCAACCCTCAGTCCTCATCCTCAATTCTCAATTCTCAATCCTCAATCCTCATTCCTCAATCTTCAATCCCCAATAATCAATCTCCAATCCTAGATCCTCAATCCCCAATCCTCAATCCTTAATCCTCAATCTTCAATCCTCAATACTCAATCTTCAATCCTCAATCCTCAATCCTCAATCCTCATTCCTCAGTCCTCAATCCTGACTCCTCAACCTTCAATCCTCAATACTCAATCTGCAATACTCAATCCTCAATCCTCAATCGTCAATCCTCAATTCTCATTCTTCAATCCTCAATACCCAATCCTCAATCTTCAACCCTCAGTCCTCAATCATCAATTCTCAATCCTCAATCCTCAATCCTCAGGCCTCAAACATCAATATTCAACCCTCAGTCCTCGTTGTCAATCCACAACCCTCAATCCTCAAACCTCAATCCTCAACCGTCAGTCCTCGTCCTCAATCCTCAACCCTCAATCCTCAATCCTCAATATTCAATCTTCAATACTCAATCTTCAATCCTCAATACTCAATCCTCAATCCTCAATCCTCAATCCTCTGTCATAAATCCTCAATCTTCAATACCCAATCGTCAATCCTCAGTCCTCAATCCTCAATCCTCAATCCTCGTCCCTCAAACCTCAATCCTCAACCCTCAGTCCTCATCCTCAATTCTCAATTCTCAATCCTCAATCCTCATTCCTCAATCTTCAATCCCCAATAATCAATCTCCAATCCTAGATCCTCAATCCCCAATCCTCAATCCTTAATCCTCAATCTTCAATCCTCAATACTCAATCTTCAATCCTCAATCCTCAATCCTCAATCCTCATTCCTCAGTCCTCAATCCTGAATCCTCAACCTTCAATCCTCAATACTCAATCTGCAATACTCAATCCTCAATCCTCAATCCTCAGACCTCAAACATCAATATTCAACCCTCAGTCCTCGTCCTCAATCCACAACACTCAATACTCAATCCTCAATCTTCAATCATCAATATTCCATCTTCAATCCGCAATCCTCAATCCTCAATCCTCAATCCACAATCCTCAATCCTCAAACCTCAATCCTCAATCCTCAATCCTCAATCCTCAATCCTCAATCATCAATTCTCAATACTCAATCCTCAATCCTCAATCATCAATTCTCAATTCTCAATCCTCAATATTCAATCATCAATACTCAATCTTCAATCCTCAATCTTCAATCCTCAATACTCAATCTTCAATCCTCAATCCTCATTCTTCAATCCTCAATACCCAATCCTCAATCTTCAATCCTCAATCCTCAATCTTCAATCCCCAATAATCAATCTCCAATCCTAGATCCTCAATCCCCAATCCTCAATCCTTAATCCTCAACATTCAATCCTCAATACTCAATCTTCTATCCTCAATCCTCAATCCTCAATCCTCAATCCTCAGTCCTCAATCCTGAATCATCAACCTTCAATCCTCAATACTCAATCTGCAATCCTCAATACTCAATCCTCAATCCTCAATCCTCATTCTTCAATCCTCAATACCCAATCCTCAATCTTCAATCCTCAATCCTCAATCATCAATTCTCAAACCTCAATCCTCAATGCTCAGACGTCAAACATCAATATTCAACCCTCAGTCCTCGTCCTCAATCCACAACCCTCAATACTCAATCCTCAATTTCAATAATCAATATTCAACCTTCAATCCTCAATCCTCAATCCTCAATCCTCAATCCTCAATCCTCAATCCTCAATCCTCAATCTTCAATCCTCAATACTCAATCTGCAATCCTCAATCCTCAATCCTCAATCGTCAATCCTCAATTCTCATTCTTCAATCCTCAATACCCAATCTTCAATCCTCAATACTCAATCTTCAACCCTCAACCATCAATCCTCAATCCTCAATCCACCATCCTCAATCCTGAATCCTCAATCTTCAATCCTCAATACTCAATCTGCAATCCTCAATCCTCAATCCTCAATCGTCAATCCTCAATTCTCATTCTTCAATCCTCAATACCCAATCCTCAATCTTCAACCCTCAGTCCTCAATCATCAATTCTCAATCCTCAATCCTCAATCCTCAGGCCTCAAACATCAATATTCATCCCTCAGTCCTCGTTGTCAACCCACAACCCTCAATCCTCAAACCTCAATCCTCAACCGTCAGTCCTCGTCCTCAATCCTCAACCCTCAATCCTCAATCCTCAATATTCAATCTTCAATACTCAATCTTCAATCCTCAATACTCAATCCTCAATCCTCAATCCTCAATCCTCTGTCATAAATCCTCAATCTTCAATACTCAATCGTCAATCCTCAGTCCTCAATCCTCAATCCTCAATCCTCGTTCCTCAAACCTCAATTCTCAACCCTCAGTCCTCATCCTCAATTCTCAATTCTCAATCCTCAATCCTCATTCCTCAATCTTCAATCCCCAATAATCAATCTCCAATCCTAGATCCTCAATCCCCAATCCTCAATCCTTAATCCTCAATCTTCAATCCTCAATACTCAATCTTCAATCCTCAATCCTCAATCCTCAATCCTCAATCCTCAGTCCTCAATCCTGAATCCTCAAACTTCAATCCTCAATACTCAATCTGCAATACTCAATCCTCAATCCTCAATCCTCAGACCTCAAACATCAATATTCAACCCTCAGTCCTCGTCCTCAATCCACAACCCTCAATACTCAATCCTCAATCTTCAATCATCAATATTCCATCTTCAATCCTCAATCCTCAATCCTCAATCCTCAATCCTCAATCCTCAATCCTCAAACATCAATCCTCAATCCTCAATCCTCAATCATGAATAACCAATCTCCAATCCTACATCCTCAATCCCAAATCCTCAATCCTTAATCCTCAATATTCAATCCTCAATCGCCAGTCCTCAATCTTCAATACTCCAATACTCAATTTCAATCATCAACACTCAGTCTTCATCCTCAATTCTCAACTCTCAATCCTCAATCCCCAATCCTCCTTCCTTAATCCTCAATCTTCAATCCTCAATACTCAATCTTCAATCCTCAATCCTCAATCCTCAATCCTCAGTCCTCAATCCTGAATCATCAACCTTCAATCCTCAATACTCAATCTGCAATCCTCAATACTCAATCCTCAATCCTCAATCCTCATTCTTCAATCCTCAATACCCAATCCTCAATCTTCAATCCTCAATCCTCAATCATCAATTCTCAATCCTCAATCCTCAATCCTCAGACTTCAAACATCAATATTCAACCCTCAGTCCTCGTCCTCAACCCACAACCCTCAATACTCAATCCTCAATTTCAATAATCAATATTCAATCTTCAATCCTCAATCCTCAATCCTCAATCCTCAATCCTCAATCCTCAATCCTCAAACCTCAATCCTCAATCCTCAATCCTCAATCCTCAATCCTCAACCTTCATTCCTCAATACTCAATCCTCAATCCTCAATCCTCAATCCTCAATTCTCAATTCTCAATCCTCAATATTCAATCATCAATACTCAATCTTCAATCCTCAATCTTCAATCCTCAATCTTCAATACTCATTCCTCAATCCTGAATCCTCAATCTTCAATCCTCAATACTCAATATTCAACCATCAACCCTCAATCCTCAATCCTCAATCCTCAATCCTCAATCCTCAATCCTCAAACCTCAATCCTCAATCCTCAATCCTCAATCCTCAATCCTCAATCTTCAATCCTCAATACTCAATCCTCAATCCTCAATCATCAATTCTCAATTCTCAATCCTCAATATTCAATCATCAATACTCAATCTTCAATCCTCAATCTTCAATCCTCAATACTCAATCTTCAATCCTCAACCCTCAGTCTTCATCCTCAATTCTCAATTCTCAATCCTCAATCCTCAATCCTCAATCCTCAATCCTCAATACCCAATCCTCAATCTTCAATCCTCAATACTCAATCATCAATTCTCAATCCTCAATCCTCAATCCTCAGACTTAAAACATCAATATTCAACCCTCAGTCCTCGTCCTCAATCCACAACCCTCAATACTCAATCCTCAATTTCAATCATCAATATTCAATCTTCAATCGTCAATCCTCAATCCTCAATCCTCAATATTCAATTTCCAATACTCAATCTTCAATCCTCGATCCTCAATCCTCAATCCTCAATCCTCAATCCTCAGTCATAAATCCTCAATCTTCAATACTCAATCGTCAATCCTCAGTCCTCAATCCTCAATCCTCAATCCTCAATCCTCAATCCTCAATCCTCAGTCCTCAATCCTGAATCCTCAACCTTCAATCCTCAATACTCAATCTGCAATACTCAATACTCAATCCTCAATCCTCAATCCTCATTCTTCAATCCTCAATACCCAATCCTCAATCTTCAATCCTCAATCCTCAATCATCAATTCTCAATCCTCAATCCTCAATCCTCAGACCTCAAACATCAATATTCAACCCTCAGTCCTCGTCCTCAATCCACAACCCTCAATACTCAATCCTCAATTTCAATCATCAATATTCAATCTTCAATCCTCAATCCTCAATCCTCAATCCTCAATCCTCAATCCTCAATCTTCAATCCTCAATACTCAGTCCTCAATCCTCAATCCTCAATTCTCAATTCTCAATCCTCAATATTCAATCATCAATACTCAATCTTCAATCGTCAATCTTCAATCCTCAATACTCAACCTTCGATCCTCAACCGTCAGTCTTCATCCCCAATTCTCAATTCTCAATCCTCAATCCTCAATCCTCAATCCTCAATCTTCAATCATGAATAATCAATCTCCAATCCTACATCCTCAATCCCAAATCCTCAATCCTTAATCCTCAATATACTATCCTCAATCGCCAGTCCTCAATCTTCAATCCTCAATGCTCAATCCTCAATCATCAAGCCTCAGTCCTCAATCCTCAATCCTAAATCCTCAAACCTCAATCCTCAACCGTCAGTCCTCGTCCTCAATCCTCAACCCTCAATCCTCAATCCTCAATCTTCAATCATCAATAATCAATCTTCAATCCTCAATCATCACTCCTCAATCCTCAATCCTCAATCCTCAATATTCAACACTCAACCCTCAACCATCAATCCTCAATACTCAATCCTCAATCCTCAATCCTCAATCATCAATCTTCAATCCACAATACTCAATCTTCAATCCTCAATACTCAATCCTCAATCCTCAATCCTCAATCCTCAATCATCAATCCTCAATCTTCAATACTCGATCCTCAATCCTCAATCCTCAATACTCAACCATCAATCCTAAATTCTCAATGCTCAATAGAATATCCTGAATTCTCAGGATTCTATACTCAAACCTCAATCCTCAACCCTCAGCCCTCATTCTCAATCCTCAATCCTCAATCCTCAATATTCAATCTCCAACACTCAATCTTCAATCCTCAATCCTCAATCCTCAATCCTCAATCCTCAATCCTCTGTCATAAATCCTCAATCTTCAATACTCAATCGTCAATCCTCAGTCCTCAATCCCCAATCCTCAATCTTCAATACTCAATCGTCAATCCTCAGTCCTCAATCCCCAATCCTCAATCCTCGTTCCGCAAACTTCAATCCTCAATCTTCAATCCCCAAAAATCAATCCTCAATCCTCAATCATCAATTCTCAATTCTCAATCCTCAATATTCAATCATCAATACTCAATCTTCAATCCTCGATCTTCAGTCCTCAATTCTCAACCCTCAATCCTCAGCACTCAGTCCTCAAACCTCAATGCTCAATCCTCAATCCCCAATCCTCAATCCTCAATCCTCAATCATCAATCCTCAATCTTCAATACTCATTCCTCAATCCTGAATCCTCAATCTTCAATCCTCAATACTCAATCTTCAACCCTCAACCATCAATCCTCAATCCTCAATCCTCCATCCTCAATCCTGAATCCTCAATCTTCAATCCTCAATACTCAATCTGCAATCCTCAATCCTCAATCCTCAGGCCTCAAGCATCAATCTTCAATCATCAATACACAATCTTCAATCCTCAATACTCAATCCTGAATCGTCAATACTCAATCCCCAATCCTCAATCTTCAATGCTCAATCCTCAATCCTCAATCCTCAATCCTCAATGCTCAATCTTCAATCCTCTATCGTCAATCTTCAGTCCTGAATACTCAATCTTCAATTCTCAATCTTCAATCCTCAATCCTCAATCCTCAATCCTCAGTACTCAATACTCAATCCTCAATCTTCAATCCTCAATACTCAATCGTCAATCCTCATTCCTCAATCCTCAATCCTCAATCCTCAAGCTTCAATCCTCAATTCTCAATCCTCAATCTTCAAACCTCAATACTCAATCTGCAACCCTCAATCCTCAAACCTCAATCCCCAATCCTCATTCTTCAATAATCAATACCCAGTCCTCAATCTTCAATCCTCAATCCTCAATCCCCAATCCTCAATCCACAATCCTCAATCCTCAATCCTCAATCCTCAATCCTCAATCCTCAATCCTCAGTGATCAATACTCAATCTTCAATACTCAATCCTCAATCCTCAATCCTCAATCCTCAATCCTCAATCCTAAATCTTTAATCCTCAATACTCAATCCTCAATCGTCAATCCTAAATCCTCAATCTTCAACCTTCAACCCTCAATTCTCAATCTTCAATCCTCAATCCTCAATCCTCAGTCCTCAATCCTCAATCCCCAATCCTCAATCTTCAGTCCTCAACACTCAATCTTCAATCCTCAATCCTCAATCCTCAATCATCAATCCTCAATCTTCAACCCTCAGTCCTCAATCATCATTCTCAATCCTCAATCCTCAATCCTCAGGCCTCAAACATCAATATTCAACCCTCAGTCCTCGTTGTCAATCCACAACCCTCAATCCTCAAACCTCAATCCTCAACCGTCAGTCCTCGTCCTCAATCCTCAACCCTCAATCCTCAATCCTCAATATTCAATCTTCAATACTCAATCTTCAATCCTCAATACTCAATCCTCAATCCTCAATCCTCAATCCTCTGTCATAAAACCTCAATCTTCAATACTCAATCGTCAATCCTCAGTCCTCAATCCTCAATCCTCAATCCTCGTTCTTCAAACCTCAATCCTCAACCCTCAGTCCTCATCCTCAATTCTCAATTCTCAATCCTCAATCCTCAATACTCATTCCTCAATCCTGAATCCTCAATCTTCAATCCTCAATACTCAATCTTCAACCCTCAACCATCAATCCTCGATCCTCAATCCACCATCCTCAATCCTGAATCCTCAATCTTCAATCCTCAATACTCAATCTGCAATCCTCAATCCTCAATCCTCAATCGTCAATCCTCAATTCTCATTCTTCAATCCTCAATACCCAATCCTCAGTCTTCAACCCTCAGTCCTCAATCATCAATTCTCAATCCTCAATCCTCAATCCTCAGGCCTCAAACATCAATATTCAACCCTCAGTCCTCGTTGTCAATCCACAACCCTCAATCCTCAAACCTCAATCCTCAACCGTCAGTCCTCGTCCTCAATCCTCAACCCTCAATCCTCAATCCTCAATATTCAATCTTCAATACTCAATCTTCAATCCTCAATACTCAATCCTCAATCCTCAATCCTCAATCCTCTGTCATAAATCCTCAATCTTCAATACCCAATCGTCAATCCTCAGTCCTCAATCCTCAATCCTCAATCCTCGTCCCTCAAACCTCAATCCTCAACCCTCAGTCCTCATCCTCAATTCTCAATTCTCAATCCTCAATCCTCATTCCTCAATCTTCAATCCCCAATAATCAATCTCCAATCCTAGATCCTCAATCCCCAATCCTCAATCCTTAATCCTCAATCTTCAATCCTCAATACTCAATCTTCAATCCTCAATCCTCAATCCTCAATCCTCATTCCTCAGTCCTCAATCCTGAATCCTCAACCTTCAATCCTCAATACTCAATCTGCAATACTCAATCCTCAATCCTCAATCCTCAGACCTCAAACATCAATATTCAACCCTCAGTCCTCGTCCTCAATCCACAACACTCAATACTCAATCCTCAATCTTCAATCATCAATATTCCATCTTCAATCCGCAATCCTCAATCCTCAATCCTCAATCCACAATCCTCAATCCTCAAACCTCAATCCTCAATCCTCAATCCTCAATCCTCAATCCTCAATCTTCAATTCTCAATACTCAATCCTCAATCCTCAATCATCAATTCTCAATTCTCAATCCTCAATATTCAATCATCAATACTCAATCTTCAATCCTCAATCTTCAATCCTCAATACTCAATCTTCAATCCTCAATCCTCATTCTTCAATCCTCAATACCCAATCCTCAATCTTCAATCCTCAATCCTCAATCTTCAATCCCCAATAATCAATCTCCAATCCTAGATCCTCAATCCCCAATCCTCAATCCTTAATCCTCAACATTCAATCCTCAATACTCAATCTTCTATCCTCAATCCTCAATCCTCAATCCTCAATCCTCAGTCCTCAATCCTGAATCATCAACCTTCAATCCTCAATACTCAATCTGCAATCCTCAATACTCAATCCTCAATCCTCAATCCTCATTCTTCAATCCTCAATACCCAATCCTCAATCTTCAATCCTCAATCCTCAATCATCAATTCTCAAACCTCAATCCTCAATGCTCAGACGTCAAACATCAATATTCAACCCTCAGTCCTCGTCCTCAATCCACAACCCTCAATACTCAATCCTCAATTTCAATAATCAATATTCAACCTTCAATCCTCAATCCTCAATCCTCAATCCTCAATCCTCAATCCTCAATCCTCAATCCTCAATCCTCAAACCTCAATCCTCTATCCTCAATCCTCAATCCTCAATCCTCAACCTTCATTCCTCAATACTCAATCCTCAATCCTCAATCCTCAATCCTCAATCCTCAATTCTCAATTCTCAATCCTCAATATTCAATCATCAATACTCAATCTTCAATCCTCAATCTTCAATCCTCAATCTTCAATACTCATTCCTCAATCCTGAATCCTCAATCTTCAATCCTCAATACTCAATATTCAACCATCAACCCTCAATCCTCAATCCTCAATCCTCAATCCTCAATCCTCAATCCTCAAACCTCAATCCTCAATCCTCAATCCTCAATCCTCAATCCTCAATCTTCAATCCTCAATACTCAATCCTCAATCCTCAATCATCAATTCTCAATTCTCAATCCTCAATATTCAATCATCAATACTCAATCTTCAATCCTCAATCTTCAATCCTCAATACTCAATCTTCAATCCTCAACCCTCAGTCTTCATCCTCAATTCTCAATTCTCAATCCTCAATCCTCAATCCTCAATCCTCAATCCTCAATCATGAATAACCAATCTCCAATCCTACATCCTCAATCCCAAATCCTCAATCCGTAATCCTCAATATTCAATCCTCAATCGCCAGTCCTCAATCTTCAATCCTCCAATACTCAATCTTCAATCCTCAACACTCAGTCTTCATGCTCAATTCTCAACTCTCAATCCTCAGTCCCCAATCCTCCTTCCTTAATCCTCAATCTTCAATCCTCAATACTCAATCTTCAATCCTCAATCCTCAATCCTCAATCCTCAGCACTCAGTCCTCAAACCTCAATGCTCAATCCTCAATCCCCAATCCTCAATCCTTAATCCTCAATCTTCAATCCTCAATACTCAATCTTCAATACTCATTCCTCAATCCTGAATCCTCAATCTTCAATCCTCAATACTCAATATTCAACAATCAACGCTCAATCCTCAATCCTCAATCCTCCATCCTCAATCCTGAATCCTCAATCTTCAATCCTCAATACTCAATCTGCAATCCTCAATCCTCAATCCTCAATCCTCAATCCTCATTCTTCAATCCTCAATACCCAATCCTCAATCTTCAATCCTCAATCCTCAATCATCAATTCTCAAACCTCAATCCTCAATCCTCAGACTTCAAACATCAATATTCAACCCTCAGTCCTCGTCCTCAACCCACAACCCTCAATACTCAATCCTCAATTTCAATAATCAATATTCAACCTTCAATCCTCAATCCTCAATCCTCAATCCTCAATCCTCAATCCTCAATCCTCAATCCTCAAACCTCAATCCTCAATCCTCAATCCTCAATCCTCAATCCTCAACCTTCATTCCTCAATACTCAATCCTCAATCCTCAATCCTCAATCCTCAATTCTCAATTCTCAATCCTCAATATTCAATCATCAATACTCAATCTTCAATCCTCAATCTTCAATCCTCAATCTTCAATACTCATTCCTCAATCCTGAATCCTCAATCTTCAATCCTCAATACTCAATATTCAACCATCAACCCTCAATCCTCAATCCTCAATCCTCAATCCTCAATCCTCAATCCTCAAACCTCAATCCTCAATCCTCAATCCTCAATCCTCAATCCTCAATCTTCAATCCTCAATACTCAATCCTCAATCCTCAATCATCAATTCTCAATTCTCAATCCTCAATATTCAATCATCAATACTCAATCTTCAATCCTCAATCTTCAATCCTCAATACTCAATCTTCAATCCTCAACCCTCAGTCTTCATCCTCAATTCTCAATTCTCAATCCTCAATCCTCAATCCTCAATCCTCAATCCTCAATCATGAATAACCAATCTCCAATCCTACATCCTCAATCCCAAATCCTCAATCCGTAATCCTCAATATTCAATCCTCAATCGCCAGTCCTCAATCTTCAATCCTCCAATACTCAATCTTCAATCCTCAACACTCAGTCTTCATCCTCAATTCTCAACTCTCAATCCTCAGTCCCCAATCCTCCTTCCTTAATCCTCAATCTTCAATCCTCAATACTCAATCTTCAATCCTCAATCCTCAATCCTCAATCCTCAGCACTCAGTCCTCAAACCTCAATGCTCAATCCTCAATCCCCAATGCTCAATCCTTAATCCTCAATCTTCAATCCTCAATACTCAATCTTCAATACTCATTCCTCAATCCTGAATCCTCAATCTTCAATCCTCAATACTCAATATTCAACCATCAACGCTCAATCCTCAATCCTCAATCCTCCATCCTCAATCCTGAATCCTCAATCTTCAATCCTCAATACTCAATCTGCAATCCTCAATCCTCAATCCTCAATCCTCAATCCTCATTCTTCAATCCTCAATACCCAATCCTCAATCCTCAACCCTCAGTCCTCAATCATCAATTCTCAATCCTCAATCCTCAATCCTCAGGCCTCAAACATCAATATTCAACCCTCAGTCCTCGTTCTCAATCCACAACCCTCAATCCTCAAGCCTCAATCCTCAACCGTCAGTCCTCGTCCTCAATCCTCAACCCTCAACTCTCAATCCTCAATATTCAATCTTCAATACTCAATCTTCAATCCTCAATACTCAATCCTCAATCCTCAATCCTCAGTCATAAATCCTCAATCTTCAATACTCAATCGTCAATCCTCAGTGCTCAATCCTCAATCCTCAATCCTCGTTCCTCAAACCTCAATCCTCAACCCTCAGCCCTCATCCTCAATTCTCAATTCTCAATCCTCAATCCTCAATCCTCAACCTTCAATCCCCAATAATCGATTTCCAATCCTAGATCCTCAATCCCCAATCCTCAATCCTTAATCCTCAACCTTCAATCCTCAATACTCAATCTTCTATCCTCAATCCTCAATCCTCAATCCTCAATCCTCAGTCCTCAATCCTGAATCATCAACCTTCAATCCTCAATACTCAATCTGCAATCCTCAATACTCAATCCTCAATCCTCAATCCTCATCCTTCAATCCTCAATACCCAATCCTCAATCTTCAATCCTCAATACTCAATCATCAATTCTCAATCCTCAATCCTCAATCCTCAGACTTCAAACATCAATATTCAACCCTCAGTCCTCGTCCTCAATCCACAACCCTCAATACTCAATCCTCAATTTCAATCATCAATATTCAATCTTCAATCCTCAATCCTCAATCCTCAATCCTCAATCCTCAATCCTCAATCCTCAAACCTCAATCCTCAATCCTCAATCCTCAATCCTCAATCCTCAACCTTCATTCCTCAATACTCAATCCTCAATCCTCAATCCTCAATTCTCAATTCTCAATCCTCTATATTCAATCATCAATACTCAATCTTCAATCCTCAATCTTCAATCCTCAATCCTCAATCCTCAATCCTCAGCACTCAGTCCTCAAACCTCAATGCTCAATCCTCAATTCCCAATCCTCAATCCTCAATCCTCCATCATCAATCCTCAATCTTCAATACTCATTCCTCAATCCTGAATCCTCAATCTTCAATCCTCAACGCTCAATCTTCAACCCTCAACCATCAATCGTCAATCCTCAATCCTCCATCCTCAATCCTCAATCCTCAATCCTCAATCCTCAATCCTCAATCCTCAATCCTCAATCCTCAATCCTCAATCCTCTCTCCTCTATCCTCAATCCTCAATCCTCAGTAGAATAACCTCAATTCTCAGTTCTCAATACTCAACCAACAATCTTCAATCTTCAAATCTCAAACCTCAAACATCAGCTCTAAACACTCGAAACTCAACCAAAAGCACTCAATATTCAATCGTCAATGCTCGATCCTCAATCTTCAATCTTAAATCATCAACCGTCAATCCTCAATCCTCAACCCTCAATCCTCAATCCTCAATACTCAATCCTCTATTTTCAGTCCACAAGCCTCAATCCTCCGTTCTCAATCCTCAATCCTCAATCCTCAATCCTCAATCCTCAATCCTCAATCCTCTCTCCTCTATCCTCAATCCTCAATCCTCAGTAGAATAACCTCAATTCTCAGTTGTCAATACTAAACCAACAATCTTCAATCTTCAAATCTCAAACCTCAAACATCAGCTCTAAACACTTGAAACTCAACCAAAAGCACTCAATATTCAATCGTCAATGCTCAATCCTCAATCTTCAATCTTAAATCATCAACCGTCAATCCTCAATCCTCAACCCTCAATCCTCAATCCTCAATACTCAATCCTCTATTCTCAGTCCACAAGCCTCAATCCACAATATTCAATTATCAATCCTCAATCCTCAATCCTCAATCCTCAATCCTCTGATCTCAATTCTCAGTATTCTATACTGTGTCCTCAATCTGCAATTCTCAATCCTCAATCCCCAATCCTCAATTTTCAATACACAGTCCTCAATCCTCAGTCCTCGAGCCTCAATCCTCAATATTCCATTATCAATCCTGAATTCTGAAACCTCAATCCTCAACCCTCACTCCTCAAACCTCAATCCTCAATACTCAATCCTCAGTCGTCAATCCTCAAGCCTCATCCATTAATCCTCAATACTTTAATCCTCTGGCCTCAATCCTCAATCATCAGTCCTCAATCCTCAATCCTCATCCCACAATCCTCAATCCTGAATCCTCAATCCCCAATCCTCAATCATCAATCCTCAAACCCCAAAATTCAGTTGTCAATACACAATTCTCAAACCTCAGTCCTCAATCCTACATCCTCAATTCTCAAACCTCAATCTTCAACAATAATCCTCAATCCTAAATCTTCAATCCTGAATCCTCAACGCTCAGTCCTCATCCCTCAGTCTCAACCATCAATCCTCAACCCTCAATCCTGAATCCTCAGTCCTCGGGCCTCAATCCTCAATATTCAATTATCAATCCTGAAATCTGAAACCTCAATCCTCAACCCTCAGTCCTCAATCCTCAATCGTCAATCCTCAAACCACAACCGTCAACCCTCAATACTTAATCCTCAATCCTCAATCCTCAATCCTCAATAGAAAATCCTCAATTCTCAGTTTTCAATACTCAAAACTCAATCTTTAATTTTCAAATCTCCGTTCACGGGCATCAATTCTCAACACTCTGTCCTCAACACTCAGTCCTCAATCTTCAATCATCTAAGCTCAATTCATAATCTTCGGTCCTGAATCCGCAGTACTCAAACCTCAATCCTCAATCCTCAATCTTCAATTCTCAACCTTCAGCCATCAATCCTCAAACCTCAATCCTCAATCCTCAATCCTCAATCCTCAATCCTCAAATCTCAATTCTCAACAGAATATCCTCAATTCTCAGTTTTCTATACTGTGTCCTCAATCTTCAATCCTCAATCCTCAATCCCCAATCCTAAATCCTCAATACTCAATCCTCAATCCTCAGTCCTCGAGCCTCAATCCTCAATATTCAATTATCAATCCTGAATTCTGAAACCTCAATCGTCAACCCTCAGTCCTCAATCCTCAAACCTCAACCATCAATCCTCAATACTTAATCCTCAATCCTCAATCCTCAGTCATCAGTCCTCAATACTCAATCCTCAAACCTCAACCATCAATCCTCAGTACTTGATCCTCAATCCTCAATCCTCAAACCTCAATGGAAAATCCTCAATTCGCAGTTTTCAATATTCAACACTCAATCTTTAATTATCAAATCTCGGTTCACAGACATCAATTCTCAACACTCTGTCCTCAACACTCAGTCCTCGATCTTCAATCATCAAACCTCAATTCATAATCTTCAGTCCTCAATCCTCAGTACTCAGCCCTCAGTCCTCAACCCTCTATACTCGATCCTCAATCCTCAATCTTCAATCCTCAACTTTCAGCCATCAATCCTCAATCCTCAATCCTCAATCTTCAATCCTCAATCCTCGACCCTCAACCCTCAATCCTCTACCCTCAGTAATCAACACTCAATCCTCAATACTTAATCCTCAATCATCAATCCTCAATCCTCAATATTCAATCCTCAACACTCAATCCTCAGTGCTCAATCCTCAATCCTCAATCCTCAATCCTCAATCCTCAATCTTCAATCCTCAATATTCAATTATCAATCCTGAATTCTGAAACCTGAATCCTCAACCCTCAGTCCTCAATCCTCAATCGTCAATACTCAAACATCAACCATCAATCCTCAATACTTAATCCTCAATCCTCAATCCTCAAACCTCAATGGAAAATCCCCAATTCGTAGTTTACAATACTCAACACTCAATCTTTAATTTTCAAATCTCGGTTCACAGACATCAATTCTCAACACTCTGTCCTCAACACTCAGACCTCAATCTTCAATCATCAAACCTCAATTCATAATCTTCAGTCCTCAACCCTCAGTACACAGCCCTCAATCCTCAACCCTCTATACTCGATCCTCAATCCTCAATCTTCAATTCTCAACTTTCAGCCATCAATCCTCGATCCTCAATCCTCAATCCTCAATACTCAATCCTCAATCCTCAATCCTCACTCCTCAATCCTCAAATCTCAATTCTCAATAGAATATCCTCAATTCTCTGTTTTCTATACTGTGATCTCAACCTTCAATCCTCACTCCCCACACCCAATCCTCAATCCTCAATACTCAATCCTCAATCCTCATTCCTCGAGCATCAATCCTCAATATTAAATTATCAATCCTGAATTCTGAAGCCTCAATCGTCAACCCTCAGTCCTCAATCCTCAAACCTCAACCATCAATCCTCAATACTTAATCCTCAATCCTCAATCCTCAGTCATCAGTCCTCAATCCTCAATCCCCAACCCTCAATCCTCTATCCTCAATCCTCAATACTCAACCCTCAGTCCTCAATCCTGAACCCACAAACCTCAATCCTCAATCCTCAGTCCTCAATCCTCCGTCCTCAAACCTCAATCCTCAATATTCAATGCTCAATGCTCAATCCTCAATCCTCAGTCATCAATTCTCAATCCTCAGTATTCAAACCTGAATCCTCAGTCCTCAAGCCTCAATCCTCAATACCCAAATCTCAATCCTCAATACTCAATCCTCAATCCTCAGTCCTCGAGCCTCAATCCTCATTTCTCAGTCCTCAATACTCAATCCTCAATCCTCAAACTTCAACCTCAATCCTCAATCTTGAAACATGGTTACACAATTCTCAATCTTCAAACTTCAAACCTGAGTCGTCAATCCTCAATCCTCAACCCTGAGTCCTCAATCCTCAATCCTCCGTCCTCAAACCTCAGCCATCAATCCTCAATACTTAATCATCAATCGTCGATCCTCAATCCTCAATAGAAAATCCTCAATTCTCAGTTTTCAATACTCAACACTCAACCTTTAATTTTCAAATCTCAGTTCACAGACATCAATTCACAACACTCTGTCCTCAACACTCAGTCCTCAACCTTCAATCATCAAACCTCAATTCATAATTTTCAGTCCTCAATCCTCAGTCCTCAACCCTCAATCCTCAACCCTCTATACTCAATCCTTAATCCTCAATCTTCAATTCTCAACCTGCAGCCGTCAATCCTCAATCCTCAATCCTCAATCCTCAATCTTCAATCCTCAAATCTCAATTCTCAATAGGACATCCTCAATTCACAGTTTTCTATACTGAGACCTCAATCTTCAATCCTCAATCCTCAATCCCCAATCCTCAATCCTCAATACTCAATCCTCAATCCTCAGTCCTCGAGCCTCAATCCTCATTCCTCAATCCTCAATCCTCAATCCTCAATTCTCAGCGCTCAATAGAAAAGCCTCAATTCACAGTTTTCAATACTAAATGCTCAACCTTCAATCTCCAAATCTCAATTCCCAATCATCAATTCTCAATACTCTGTCCTCAAAACTGAGTCCTCAATCTTCAGTCAACAATCCTCAAACCCCAATTTTCAATCTTCAATCCTCGGCCCTCAATATTCAATCCTCAATCCTCAATCTTCAATCATCAATCATCAATCCTCAATCTTCAATCCTCATTCCTCAATCCTCAACCCTCAATCCTCAGCCCTCAGTAATCAACCCTCAGTCCTCAGTCATCAATCCTCAATCATCAATTCTCAATCCTCAATCTTCTATCCTGAACACTCAATCCTCGATGCTCAATCCTCTATCCTCAATCCTCAATCCTCAATCCTCCATCCTCAATCCTCAATCCTCAATCCTCAATCCTCAATCCTCAATCCTCTATCCTCAATCCTCAACCATCAATCCCCAATCCACAATCCCCAATCCTCAATCCTCAATCGTCAATCCTCAAACCTCAACCTTGAATCCTGTACCCTTAATCCTCAATCCTCAATCCTCAACTGTCAATACTCAACAGAATATCCTCAGTTCTCAGTTTTCAATACTCAATCCACAACCATCAATCTTCAAATCTCAGTCCTCAAACATCAATTCTAAACACTCAACCCTCAACCCTCAGTCCTCAATCTTCAATCCTCGATCCTCAATCCTCAATCCTCAATCTTCAATCCTCAATCCTCAATCCTCAATTCTCAATCCTCAATCCTGCGTCCCCAAACCTCAATCCTCAATATTCAATGCTCAACCCTCAATCCTCAAATTCAATCCTCATTCCTCAAATTGAATCCCCAATCATCAATCCTCAATCTTCAATCCTCAATCCTCAATCCTCAATAGAAAATCCTCAATTCTCAGTCTTCAATACTCAACCCTCAACCTTCAATTTTCAAATCTCAGTTCACAAACATCATTTCTCAACACTCTATTCTCAACACTCAGTCGTCAACCTTCAACCAACGATCCTCAATCCTCAATCTTCAATCTTCAATCCTCAATCCTCAATCCATAATCCTCAATCCCCAATACTCAAACCTCAATCCTCAACGCTCAGTCCTCAGTACTCGATCGACAATCCTCAGTCCTCAATCCTCAATCCTCAATTATCATCCTCAATCGTCAAACTTCAACCTCAATCCTCAATCTTGAAGCATGAATACACAATGCTCAATCTTCAATCCTCAAACCTCAATCGTCAATCCTCAATCCTCAACCCTCAGTCCTCAATCCTCGATACTCAATCTTCAATCCTCAATGGTCAATCCTCAAACCTCAACCATCAATCCTCAATACTTAATCCTCAATCCTCAATACTCAATCCTCTATAGAAAATCCTAAATACTCAGTTTTCAATACTCAACCCGCAATCTTCAATTTTCACATCTCAGTACACAAATATCAATCCTCAATCTTCAATCCTCAGTCCTCAATCCTCAACCCTGAGTAATCAAGCCTGAGTCCTCAATCCTCAATCCTCAATCATCAACACTCAATCCTCAATCCTAAATCCTCAATCATCATTCCTCAACCCTCAATCCTGTATCCTCAATTCTCAGTCCATAAGCCTCAATACTCAATATTCAATTATCAATCCTCAACACTCAAACCTCAATCGTCAACGTTCAACCTCAATACTCAATCCTCAATCCTCAATCGTCAACACCAGTCGTCAATCCTCAACCCTCGACCCTCTATCCTCAATCCTCAATGCTCAACCCTCAACGCATTATACTCAAATCTCAGCGTTCAATCCTCAATCCTCAACCCTCAATCCTCAATCCTCAATACACAACACTCAATCATCAAGTATCAACCATCAATGCAATATTCTCAAATCTCTGTGTTCAACCCTGAAACCTCAATCCTCAACCTTCAAGCCTCAATCCTCAAAATCAATCCCCAATGATCAATCCTCAGTGCTCAATCCACAATCCTCAAACTTCAACCCTCGGTCATCAACCCTCCCTTCATCCCTCATTGAGAATTGAGATTTGAATATTGAAGATTGAGGATTGAGTATTGAAAACTGAGAATTGAAGGTATTCTATTGAGGATTGAGCTTTGAGTGTTGAGGTTTGAGGGTTGATGGTTGCGGATTAAGGAATGAAGATTGAGAATTGAGGATTGAGGGTTGTGGATTGAGGATTGAGGATTGAGGGTTGAGGATTGAAGATTGAGGATTGAGTACTGAGGATTGTGTACTGAGGATTGATGATTGAGGATTGAATAGAGAGGGTTGAGTATTCAGGCTTGAGAATTCAGGACTGAGCGTTGAATATCGAGGATAGAGATTTCAGGACTGATGGTTGAAGACTGACGATTGAGGATTGGGGATGGAGGATTGCGTATTGCGGATCGCGGATCGAAGATTGAGGTTTGAGTGTCTCGGAATGCGGTTCCACGACTGAGAATTGTGAATATTGTATTGATGATTGAGGATTGGGTATTGAGGATTGAGGATGGAGCATTGAGGATTTAGGATTGAGGATTGAAGATTGAGGTCTGAGGATTGAGGATTGAGGATTGACGATTGAGGATTGAAGATTGAGCATTGAGGATTGAAGTTTGAGGATTGAGATTTGATGATTGAGGATTGAGAAATGAGGATTGAGTGTTGATTACTGAGGGTTGAGGACTGAGGGATGACGATTGAGGATTGAGGATTGAGGATTGAGGATTGAGGTCTGAGCGTTGAGGATTGAGGTTTGAGAATTGAGGATTGACAATTGAATAGAGAGGATTGGGGCTTGAGGACTGAGGGTTGAGGATTCCGGATAGAGGATTGAGGATTGAGGATTAAAGTTTGTGGATTGAGGATTGATAATTGAGGATTGAGGATTGAGGATTGAGGATTGAGGATTGATAGCTGCAGATCGAGGATTGAAGATTGAGGATTGAGGATTGAGGATAGAGGGTAGAGGATTGAGGGTTGAGGATTGAGGATTGAGGATTGAGGATTGAGGATTGAGTGTTGATGACTGAGGATTGTGGATCGAGGATTCAGGCTTGATTACTGAGGGTTGAGGATTGAGGATTGAGGATTGAGGATTGAGGATTGACTATTGAGGATCGAGGATTGAGGATTGGTTGCTGAGTATTGAGGTTTGAACATTGAATATTGAGAATTGAGTATTTAGGTCAGAGGATTGAGGGTTGAGAATTGAGGATTGAGAATTGATTATTGAGAATTGATATTTGGGAACGGAGATTTGAAGATTGAAGATTGAGGATTGAGTATTGAAAACTGAGAATTGAGGATTTTCCCATGAGAATTGAGGGTTGAATATTGGCGACTGAGGATTAATGGTTGAGTATTGGGGATTCACGATTGACCATTGAGGATTGGGGATTGAGGACTGAGGATTGAGGTCTGAGCGTTGAGGATTAAGTATTGAGGATTGAGAATTGAGGACTTCGGATTGAAGATTTAGGATTGAAGATTGAGGATTGAAGATTGAGGACTGAGTATTGAAAACCGAGAGTTGAGGATATTCTATTGAGGATTGAAAATTGAGTATTGAGGATTGAGGATTGAGGATTAAGGGTTGAGGATCGAAGGCTGAGGTTTGAGGATTGACGATTGAGGATTGAGTATTGGGGATTGAGGATTGAGGATTGATGGTTGAGGATAGAGGATTGCGGTTTGAAGATTGATGACCGAGGGTTGAAGTTTGAGGATTGAAGATTGAGGTTTGAGAATTGAGGATTCAGTGTTGCGGATTGAGGATTGTGGATTGAGGATTGATGGTCGAGGATTGAGTATTGAAAATTGAGGATTGAGGATTGATGATTGAAGATTGAGGACTGAGTGTTGAGGATGGACTGTTGAGAATTGATGTTTGGGAACTGAGATTTGAAGATTGAAGATTGAGGATTGAGTATTGAAAAAAGAGAATGGAGGATTTTCTATTGAGGGCTGAGAATTGAGGATTGAGGATTGAGGATAGATGGATGAGTATTGAGGATTGACGATTGAGGATTGAGGATTGCGGATTGAGCATTGAGGATTCAGGATTCAGGACTGAGGGTTGAGGATTGAGGATAGAGGATTGAGGATTCAGGATTGAGGATTGACGGTTGATGATTTAAGATTGAAGATTGAGGATTGAGCATTGAGGATTGAATATTGAGAACTGTGTGTTGATGTTCGAGTGTTGAGAATTGATGTTTGAGGTTTGTGATTTAAAGATTGAGGATCTTGAATTGAGTATTGAAAACTGAGAATTGAGGATATTCTACTGAGGATTGAGGATTGAGGATTGAGGATTGATGGTTGAGACTGTGGGTTGAGGATTGAGCGTTGAGGATTGAGGATCGAAGTTTGAGGATTGAGGATTGATGTTGAAGATTGAGGTTTGAGAATCGAGGATGGAGGATTGAGGACTGAGGTTTGAGAATTGAGGACTGACAATCCAATTTTGGGGATTGAGGATTGAGGGTTGTGGGTTGAGGATTGAGGGTTCGGTATTGAGGATTGAGGATTGAGGGTTGAGGATTGAGTATTGAGGATTGAGGATTGAGAATTGATGTTTGGGAATTGAGAATTGAAGATTGAGGATTCAGGATTGAGGATTGAGTATTGTGTACTGATAGTTGCGGATTGAGTGTTGTGAATTGAGGATTGAGGATTGAGGATTGAGGATTGAAACCTGAGCGTTGAGGATTGAGGTTTTAGAATTGAGGATTGACAATTGAATAGTGTGTATTGGGTCTTGAGGGCTGAGTGTTGAGGATTCTGGATTGAGGATTGAGGGTTAAGGTTTGAGGACTGAGGATTGAGGATTGAGGATTGACGATTGAGGATTGGGGGTTGAGGATTGAGTGCTGTTAGTTGAGGATTGACAATTGAATATTGGGTGTTGAGGCTTGAGGGCTGAGGATTGGGGATTGAGGATTGAGGATTGACGATTGAGAACTGAGGGATGAGGATTGAGCTTTGAGGATTAAGGACTGAAGATTGAGAATTGAGGATTGATGCTGAAGATTGAGGTTTGACGATTGACGATTGAGGATTGAGGATTGAGGATTGAGGATTGAGGTCTGAGCGCTGAGGATTGAGGTTTGAGAATTGAGGATTGACAATTGAATAGTGAGGATTGGCGCTTGAGGACTGAGGGTTGAGGTTTCCGGATAGAGGATTGAGGATTGAGGATTAAGGTTTGTGGATTGAGGATTGATAATTGAGGATTGAGGATTGAGGATAGAGGGTAGAGGATTGAGGGTTGAGGATTGAGGATTGAGGATTGAGGATTGAGGATTGAGTGTTGATGACTGAGGATCGAGGATTGAAAATTGAGGATTGTGGATTGATGATTGAAGATTGAGGACTGAGTGTTGAGGATAGACTGTTGAGAATTGATGTTTGGGAACTGAGATTTGAAGATTGAAGATTGAGGATTGAGTATTGAAAAAAGAGAATTGAGGATTTCCTATTGACGGCTGAGAATTGAGTATTGAGGATTGAGGATAGATGGATGGGTATTGAGGATTGACGATTGAGGATTGAGGATTGCGGATTGAGGATGGAGGATTCAGGATTGAGGACTGAGGCTCGTGGATTGAGGATTGAGGATTGAGCGTTGATAATTGAATATTGAGGATTGAGGCTTGAGGACTGAGGATTGAGTATTGAGGATTGAGAATTGAGGGTTGAGGATTGAGGATTGAGTATTGAAGATTGTGGATTGATGATTGATGATTGAAGATTGAGGACTGAGGATTGAGGACTGACGGGTGAGTATTGAGTGCTGTGAATTTATGATTGACAATTGAATATTGAGTGTTGATGCTTGAGGACTGAGGATTGAGGATCGAGTATTGAGGATTGAAGATTGAGGATTGAGAATTGATTACTGAGGATTGAGGATTGAAGAATCAGGTTTGAGAATTGATGATGGAGGATTGAGGATTGATTACTGGGGGTCGAGGATTGAGGATTGAGGATTTAAGATTGAGCATTGAGGATTGAGGATTGAATGTTGAGGATTGAGGATTGGGCATTGAATATTGAGGATTGATGTTTGAGGACTGAGGACAGAAGATTGAGGATTGAGGACTGAGGACTGAGGGTTGAGGATTGAGGTATGAGAATTGAGGATACAGGATTGCGGATTGAGGATTGTGGATTAAGGATTGATGGTCGAGGATCGAGGATTGAAAATTGAGGATTGAGGATTGATGATTGAAGTTTGAGGACCGAGGATTGAGGACAGAGGGTTGAGGCATGAGTGCTGTGAGTTTATGATTGACAATTGAATATTGAGAGCTGAGGCTTGAGGACTGAGGATTCAGGGTCGAGTATTGAGGATTGAGGATTGAGGATTGAGGATTGAAGATTCAGGACTGAGGATTTAGTACTCAGGGGTGAGGATTGAGTGGTGTGAATTTATGATTGACAATTGAATATTGAGTGTTGAGGCTTGAGGTCTGAGGATTGAGGATCGAGTATTGAGGATTGAGGATTGAGGTTGAAGTTTGAGGATTTTGGATTGAGGACTGAGGATTGAGGATTGAGGATTGAGGACTGAAGGTTGAGGATTGAGGACTGAGGAATGAGGGTTGAGGATTGAAGGTTAATGATTGCGGATTGATGATTGAAGATTGAGGACTGAGTATTGAAAACTGAAAATTGAGGTTTTTCTCTTGAGAATTGAGAATTGAGGATTGGGGATTGAGGATTGAAGATTGTAGGTTGAGGATTGAGGATTGGGGATTGAGGAACGCGGATTGAGGATTGAGGATTGAGGATTGAGGGTTGAGTACTGAGCATTGAGCATTGAGGATTGTGGGTTGAGGATTGAAGACTGAGAATTGTGGATTTATGTTTAAAGATTGAGTATTGAGGTTGAGGTTTGGGGATTTGGGATTGATAATTGAGGATTGAGGCTTGAGGACTGAGGACTGAAGATTGAGAATTGAGGACTGAGGTCTGGTGGTTGAGTATAGAGTGTTGAGAATGGATGTTTGGAACTGAGATTTGAAGATTGAAGATTGAGAATTGAGTATTGTAAACTGAGATTTCAGTATTTTCCATTGAGGATTGAGAATCGACGATTGAGGATTGAGGATTGAGGATTGAGTATAGATGGTTGAGTCTTGAGGATTGACGATTGAGGATTGAGGATTGCGGATTGAGGATTGAGGCGTGAGAACTGAGGATTGAGGATTGAGAATTGAGGATTGATAATTGAATATTGAGAATTGCGGCTTGGGGACTGTATTTGAGGATTAAGGATTGAGGACTGAGGATTGAGAATTGACGGTTGATGGTTTAAGACTGAAGATTGAGTATTGAGCATTGAGGATTGAATATTGAGGTCTGTGGGTTGAGGTTCGACTGTTGAGAATTGATGTTTGAGGTTAGAGATTTGAAGATTGAAGATTGTGGATTGAGTATTGGAAACTGAGAATTTAGGATATTCTACTGATGGTTGAGAATTGAGGATTGAGGATTGAGGATTGATGGTTGAGACTGTGGGTTGAGGATTGAGCGCTGAGGACTGAGGAATGAAGATTGAGGATTGAGGATTGTTGTTGAAGATTGAGGTTTGAGAATTGAGGATGGAGGATTGAGGACTGTGGTTTAATAATTGAGGATTGACAATTGAATTTTGGGGATTGAGGATTGAGGATTGCGGATTGAGGATTGAGGTTTGAGGATTAAGGATTGAGGATTGTGGATTGAGGATTGATGGTCGAGGATTGAGGATTGAAGATTGAGGGTTGAGGATTGATTATTTAAGATTGAGGACTGAGTGTTGAGGGTAGTGAGTTGAGAATTGATGTTTGGGAACTGAGATTAGAAGGTTGAAGATTGAGGATTGAGTATTGGAAACTGAGAATTGAGGATATTCTACTGAGGATTGAGAATTGAGAATTGAGGATTGAGGATTGATGGTTGAGGTTTGAGTATTGACAATTGAGGATTGAGGATTGAGGATTGAGGATTGAGGACTAAGGGTTGAGGATTGAGGTTTCAGAATTCAGGATTGATAATTGTATATTGAGGATTCAGGCTCGAGGACTGAGGATTGAGGATTGAGTATTGAGGATTGAGGATTGGGGATTGAGGATTGAGGATTGAAGATTGAGGACGCAGTATAGAAAACTGAGAATTGAGGATGTTGTATAGAGAATTGAGATTTGAGGATTGAGGATTGAGGACTGATGGCTGCAGGTTGAGAATTGAAGATTGAGGATTGAGGATTGAGAATAGAGCGTTGAGGATTGAGGGTTGGGAACTGAGGATTGAGGACTGAAGATTTTGAATTGAGGTTTGACGATTGAAGATTGAGGACTGAGTGTTGAGGACAGAGTTTTGAGTATTGATGTCTGTGAACTGAGATTTGAAAATTAAAGACTGAGGATTGAGTATTGAAAACTGAGAACTGAGGATTTTCTATTGAGGGCTGAGAATTGAGGATTGACGAATGAGGATTGAGGATTGCGGATTGAGGATTGAGGTTTGAGGATTAAGGATTGAGGATTGTGGATTGAGGATTGATGGTCGAGGATTGAGGATTGAAGATTGAGGGTTGAGGATTGATTATTTAAGATTGAGGACTGAGTGTTGAGGGTAGAGAGTTGAGAATTGATGTTTGGGAACTGAGATTTGAAGGCTGAAGATTGAGGATTGAGTATTGGAAACTGAGAATTGAGGATATTCTACTGAGGGTTGAGAATTGAGAATTGAGGATTGAGGATTAAGGGTTGAGGATTGATGGCTGAGGTGTGAGGATTGACGATTGAGGATTGACGATTGAGGATAGAGGACTGAGGGTTGATTATTGAGGTTTGCGATTTGAGGATTGACAATTGAACATTGTGGATTGAGGCTTGAGGACTTAGGATTGAGTACTGAGGATTGAGGATTGAGGATTGAGGATAGTGGATTGAGGATTGTGTATCCATGATTCAAGATTGAGGTTTGAGATTCAAGTTTGAGGATTTAGGAGTGATAATAGAGGATTGAGGATTGAGGATTGAGGATTGAGGATTGGGGATAGATAATTGAGGATTGAGGGTTGTGGGTTGTGCATTGTGGATTGAGGATTGAGGATTGAGGATTGAGGATTGAGTATTGATGATTGAGGATTGAGGATTGAGGATTGAGGATTGATGGTTGAGGATTGAAGACTGAGAATTGAGGTTATTCTACTGAGGATTGAGGATTGAGGATAGAGGATTGAGTATTGACGTTTGAGACTGTGGGTTGAGGAATGAGCGTTGAGGATTGAGGATTAAGGATTGAGGATTGAGGACTGTTGCTGAAGATTGAGGTTTGAGAATTGAGGATGGAGGATCGAGGACTGAGGTTTGAGAATTGGGGATTGACAATTGAATTTTGGGGATGGAGGGTTGAGGATTGATAATTGAATATTGAGGATTGAGGCTTGTGGACTGAGGATTGAGGATTCAGGATTGAGGACTCAGGATTGAGGATTCAGGATTGAGGATTGTGTGTTGATGATTGAGGATTAAGGGTTGAGGATTCATGGTTGAGTATTGAGGATTGACGATTGAGGACTGAGGATTTTGTATTGAGGGTTGAAGATTGAGGATTGAGGGTTGCGGATTGAAGATTGAGGTCTGAGTATTGAAAACTGAGAATTGAGGATATTCTATTGAGGATTGAGAATTGAGGATTGAGGATTTAGGATTGAGGATTGAGGGTTGAGGATTGAAGGTTGAGTATTGAGGATTGAACATTGAGTATTGATGATTGAGGATTGAGGATTGAAGGCTGAAGATTGAGGATTGGGGATTGAGGATTGACGATTGAGGACTGAGGATTGAGTATTGAGGATTGACGATTGAGGTTTGAGGATTGAAGATTGAGCATTGTGTATTCATGCTTCAAGATTGAGGATTGAGGTTGAAGTTTGACTATTGAGGATGATAATTGAGGATTGAGAATTGAGGATTGAGGACTGAAGATTGTGGATCGAGTACTGAGGACTGAGCGTTGAGGATTGAGGTTTGAGTATTGAGGATTGAGGATTGCGGATTGAGGATTGTGGATTGTGAGTCGAGGATTGAAGATTGAAGATTGAGGATTGAGGATTGTTTGTTGAAGATTGAGGACTGAGTGTTGAGGATAGAGTGTTGAGAATTGATGTTTGGGAACCGAGATTTGAAGCATGAAGATTGAGGATTGAGTATTGAAAACTGAGAATTGTCGATTTTCTGTTGAAGGCTGAAAATTGAGGATGGAGGATTGATGGTTGAGGATTGAGGATTGACGGTTGAGGATTGACAATTGAAGTTTAAGGGTTGAGGATTGATGATTGAAGATTGAGGACTGAGTGTTGAGGACAGAGTGTTGAGAAATGATGTTTGTGTACTGAGATTTGAAAATTGAAGGTTGAGGGTTGAGAATTGAAGACTGAGAATTGAGGATTTTCTATTGAGGATTGAGGATTGAGGATTGAGGATTGAAGATTGAGGATTGAGGATTGAATTTCAGGATTGAGGATTGAATTTGAGGATTGAGGATTGAGCATTGAATATTGAGGATTGAGGTTTGAGGACGGAGGATTGAGGATTGAGGATTGAGGATTGAGTATTGAGGATTGAGGATTGAGGGTTGAGTATTGAGTATTGAAGGCTCAGGATCGAGAATTGATGATTGAATATTGAGGACTGAGTGTTGAGGATAGAGTGTTGAGACTTTATGTTTGCGTACTAAGATTTGAAGATTGAAGATTGAGGATTGAGTATTGAAAACTGGGAATTGAGGATTTTTCCTTGAGAATTGAGGATTGAGGATGGAGGATGAGGGCTGAGGGTTGAGGATTGAGGTTTGAGTATTGAATACTGCGAACTCAGGATATTCTATTGAGTATTGAGAATTGAGGATTGATGGTTGAGTATTGAGGATTGAGGATTGAGTATTGAGGACTGAAGATTGAGGTTTGAGGATTGTGAATTGAGAATTGAGAATGAGGACTGAGGGTTGAGGATTGAGGTTTGAGGACTGAGGACTGAGGATTGAGGATTGAGAGTTGAGGATGGAGGATTGAGGATTGAGGATTGAGGATTGGGTATTCAGGATTGAAGAATGAGGATTGGCGACTGAGGATTGAGTATTGAGGATTGAAGATTGAGTATTGAGGATTGAAGGTTGATTATTGAGGATTGAGGATTGTGGATTGAGGATTGAGGGTTGGGGATTGAAGGTTGAGTATTGAGGATTGAACGTTGTGTATTGATGATTGAGGATTGAGGATTGAGGATTGAAGATTGAGGATTGGGGATTGAGGATTGACGATTGAGGATTGAGGATAGAAGATTGAGGATTGAGGATTGATGACTGAGGATTGAGGATTGAGGATTGAGCATTGAATATTGAGGATTGAGGTTTGAGGTCGGAGGATTGAGGAATGAGGATTGAGGATTGAGGTTTTTGGGTTGAGGATTGAGGATTGAGGGTTGAGTATTGAGGATTGAGCATTGAGGTTCGAGGATAGAGGATTGAGGGTTGAGGATTGAGGATACAGGACTGATGACTGAGGATTGAGGATTGTGGACTGAGGGTTGAGGATTGAGGTTTCAGAATTCAGGATTGATAATGGAATATTGAGGATTGAGGCTCGAGGACTGAGGATTGAGGACTGAGTATTGAAGATTGAGGATTCGGGATTGAGGATTGAGGATTGCAGATTGAGGACACAGTGTAGAAAACTGAGAATTGAGATCTGAGGACTGAGGATTGAGGATTGAGGATTGAGGATTGAGGATTGAGAATTGATAATTGAATATTGTGGATTGAGGCTTGTGGACTGAGGATAGAGGATTGAGTATTGAGGATTGAGGATTGAGGGTTGAGAATTGAGGATTGACGGTTGATGATTTAAGATTGAAGATTGAGGATTGAGCATTGACGATTTAATATTGAGGGCTGTGGGCTGAGGCTCGAGTGTTTAGAGTTGATGTTTGAGGTTTGAAATTTGAAGATTGAAGATTGTTGGTTGAGTATTGAAGACTGAGAATTGAGGTTATTCTACTGAGGATTGAGGATTGAGGATTGAAGATTGAGGACTGAGTATTGAAAACTGAGAATTGAGGATATTCTATTGAGGATTGAGAATTGAGGATTGAGGATTTAGGATTGAGGATTGAGGATTGAGGATTGATAGCCACAGATTGAGTATTGAAGATTGAGGATTGAGGATTGAAGATAGACGTTTCAGGATTGAGGGTTGAGGATTGAGGATTGAGGATTGAAGATTAAGGATTGAGGATTGATGATTGAAGATTGAGGGCTGAATGTTGAGGACAGAGTGTTGAGGAATCATGTTTGTGAACTGAGATTTGAAAATTGAAGATTGAGGTTTGAGCATTGAAGACTGAGAATTGAGGATTTTCTGTTGAGGATTGAGGATTGAGGATTGACAACAGATTGTTGAGGACTGAGGGCTGAAGATTGAGGATTCAGTATTGAGGATTCAGGATTGAGGTTTGAGGACTGAGGATTGAGGATTGAGGATTGAGGATTAAGGATTGCGTATTGAGGATTAAATATTGAGGAGTGGGTATTGAGGATTGAACATTGAGGATTGAGGATTGACGATTGAGGATTGAGGATTGAGGATTGAAGGTTGAATATTGATGAGTGAAGATTGAGGATTGAGGATTGAGGGTTGTGTATTGAGGACGCGGACTGAGGGTTGAGTATTGATGCTTGATGTCTGAGGATTGAGGATTGAGGATTGCGAATTGAGGATTGAGGATTCAATATTGAGAATTGGGTATTGAGGATTGAAGATTGAGTATTGAGGATTGAGGATTGAGGATTGAGGATTGAAGATTGAGTATTGAGGATTGAAGATTGAGTATTGAGGATTGAAGACTGACGATTGAGGATTGAGGATTGAGTATTGAGGATCGAAAATTGAGGATTGAGGATTGGGGATTGAGGATCTAGGATTGAGGATTGAGGATTGAGGATTGATGATTGGGGATTGAAGATTTTGTATTGAGGATTGAAGATTGAGGATTGAGGATTGCGGATTCAGTATTGAGGATTGAATATTAGGGATTGAGGATTGACAATTGATTGTTGAGGACTGACGGCTGAAGGTTGAGGATTCAGGGTTGAGGATTCCGGATGAGGTTTGAGGACTGAGGATTGAGTGTTGAGGATTGAGGATTGAGGGTTGAGGATTGAGGATTGACGCTTGAGTATTGAGGATTGAGGATGGAGGATTGAAGAGAGAGGACAGAGTATTGAGGATTGAGTGCTGAGAGTTGATGTTTGAGGATTGCGATCTGATTATTGAATATTGAGGATTGAGTATTGCATCATGAGAATTCAGGATATTCCATTGAGTATTGAGAATTGAGGATTGATGGTTGAGTATTGAGGATTGATGGTTGAGGGTTGTGTGTTGAATATTGAGGATTGAGGATTGAGGATTGAGGATTGAGGATTGACGATTGAAGATTGAGTACTGATGATTGAAGGTTGAGGATTGAGGATTCATGTTTGGGGATTGAGGACGGGGACTGACGGTTGAGGATTGAGGTTTGAGGATTGAGGATTGAGGATTGAGGACTGAGGATTGATGATTCAGGATTGAGTATTGATGGTTGTGGATTGAGGACGAGGACTGAGGATTGACTATTGCTGTTTGAGGTCTGAGGATTGAAGATTGATGATTGAGGATTGAGGATTGAGGATTGAGGATTGAAGATTGAGAATTGAAGATTGAGTATTGAGGATTGAAGATTGAGGATTGAGGATTGCGGATTGAGGATTGAGGATTGAATATTAAGGATTGAGGATTGACAATTGATTGTTGAGGACTGACGGCTGAATATTGAGGATTCCGGATTGAGGTTTGAGGAATGAGGATTGAGGGTTGAGGATTGAGGATTAAGGATTGACGCTTGAGGATTGAGGAATGAGGATGGACGATTGTAGAGAGAGGACTGAGTGTTGAGGATAGAGTGTTGAGAATTGATGATTGAGGATTGAGATTTGACTATTGAATATTGTGGATTGAGTATTGAACCATGAGTATTCAGGATATTCTATTGAGTATGAGGATGGAGGATTGATGGATGAGTATTGAGGATTGATGGTTGAGGGTTGTGCGTTGATTATTGAGGATTGAAGATTGAGTATTGAAGATTGAAGACTGACGATTGAGTATTGAGGGTTGAAGATTGAGGATTGAGGATTGCGGATTGAAGATTGAGTATAGAGGATTGAAGATTGAGGACTGAGGATTGAGGATTGAGGATTGAGGATTGAGGATTGAAGATTGAGGTTTGGGGACTGAGTGTTGAGGTTTGACTGATGAGAATTGATGTTTGTGGATAGAGATTTGAAGATTGCAGATTGAGTATTGAATATTGAAAACTGTGAATTGATGATATTCTATTGAGGATTGAGGACTGACAACTGATTGTTGAGGACTGAGGGCTGAAGATTGAGGATTCAGGATTGAGGATTCGGGATTGAGGTTTGAGGACTGAGGATTGATGGTTGAGGATTGAGGATTGAGGATTGACGCTTGAGGATTGAGGATTGAGAATGGACGATTGAATAGAGAGGACTGAGTGTTTAGGATTGAGTGTTGAGAATTGATGATTGAGGATTGAGATTTGACTATTGAATATTGTGGATTGAGTATTGAACCATGAGTATTCAGGATATTCTATTGAGTATGAGGATTGAGGATTGATGGATGAGTATTGAGGATTGATGGTTGAGTGTTGTGCGTTGATTATTGAGGATTGAGGATTGAGGATTGAGGATTGATGATTGAGGATTGAAGATTGAGTATTGATGATTGAACATTGTGGATTGAGGATTGAGGGTTGTGGTTTGAGGACGAGGACTGACGGTTGAGGATTGAGGTTTGAGGATTGAGGATGGCGCGTTGAGGATTGAGGACGAGGACTGACGGTTGAGGATTGAGGTTTGAGGATTGAGGATTGAGGATTGAGGATGATGTCTGAAGGTTGAGGATTGAGGTTTGAGGACTGAGGACTGAGGATTGAGGACTGAGGGTTGAGGATGAGGTCTGAGCGTCGGGGATTGAGGTTTGACGGCTGAGGACTGAGGATTGAGGATTGAGAATTAAGGATTGTTGATAGATGATTGAAGATTGAGGATTGGGTATTGAGGATTGAAGAATGAGGATTGAGGATTGAGGATTGAGGATTGAGGGTTCAGGATCTAGGATTGGAGATTGATTATTGAGGATTGAAGGTTGGGGATTGAGGATTGAGGGTTGAGGATCTAGGATTGGAGATTGATTATTGAGGATTGAAGATTGGGGATTGAGGATTGAGGATTGAGTATCTAGGATTGGAGATTGAAGATTGAGGATTGAGGATTGAGGGTTGAGGATTGAGGACGAGGACTGACGGTTGAGGATTGAAGTTTGAGGATTGAGGATTGAGGATTGAGGACTGAGGCCTGAGGATTGAGGATTGTGCATTGAGGATTGAAGATTGAGGACTGGCGATTGAGGATTGAAGATTGAGGATTAAGGATTGAGGATTGGGGATTGAGGATGTAGGATTGGAGATTGATTATTGATGGTTGAAGATTGAGGATTGAGGATTGAGAATTGAGAATTGAGAATTGAGGGTGAGGACTGAGGGTTGAGGATTGAGGTTTGAGGAACGAGGATTGAGGATTGAGGATTGAGAACTGAGGATTGACGATTGAGTATTGAAGATTGAGGATTGATGACTGAGGATTGAGGACTGAGGATTGAGGATTGAGAATTGAGGATTGAAGTTTGAGTATTGAGGATTGAATGTTGAGGATTGTGGATTGAGGATTGAGGATTGAGGATTGAATATTGATGATTGAGGATTGAGTATCTAGGATTGAAGATTGAGGATTGAGGATTGAGGATAGAGGATTGAGGATGGAGGATGAGGGCTGAGGGTAGAGGATTGAGGTTTGAGTATTGAAACCTGAGAATTCAGGATATTCTGTTGAGTATTGAGAATTGAGGTTTGATGGTTGCGTATTGAGGACTGAGGATTGAGGCTTGAAGGTTGAGTATTGAAGATTCAGGATTGAGGTTTGAGGACTGAGGATTGAGGATTGAAGATTGAGTATTGAGGATTGAAGATTGAGGATTGAGGATTGAGGATTGAGGATTGAGGATGATGTCTGAGGGTTGAGGATTGAGGTTTGGGGACTGAGGACTGAGGATTGAGGACAGAGGGTTGAGGATGAGGGCAGAGGGTCGGGGATTGAGGTTTGACGACTGAGGATTGAGGATTGAGAATTGAGAATTGATGATTGAGGATTGAAGATAGTGGATTGGGTATTGAGGATTGAAGAATGAGGATTGAGGGTTGTGGATTGAGGATTGAGGATTGAGGATCTAGGATTGGAGATTGATTATCGAGGATTGAAGATTGAGGATTGAGGATTGAGGATTGATGATCTAGAATTGGAGATTGATTATTGAGGATTGAAGATTGAGGATTGATGATTGGGGATTGAGAATTGAGAATTGAGGATGAGGACTGAGGGTTGAGGATTGAGGATTGAGAAATGAGGATTGATGATTGAGGATTAAGGATTGAGGATTGAGAATTGAGGATTGATGATTGAGGGTTGAAGATAGAATATTGAGGATTGAAGATTGAGGATTGATGATTAAGGATTGAGGATGGAGGATGAGGGCTCAGGGTTGAGGATTGAGGTTTGAGGAGTGAGGATTGAGAGTTGAGGTTTGAGGATTGAGGATTGAGGATTGAGGATTGAGTATTGAAGATTGAGTATTGATGCCTGAGGATTGAGGATTGAGGATTGAGGATTGAGGATTGGGGATTGAATATTGAGCACTGAGGATTGAAGATTCAGGATTGAGGATTGAGGATTGAGGATGCAGGATGAGGGCTGAGGGTTGAGGATTGAGGTTTGAGTATTGAATCCTGAGAATTCAGGATATTCTATTGAGTATTGAGAATTGAGGATTGATGGTTGAGTACTGAGGACTGAGGATTGAGGATTGAAGCTTGAGTATTGAGGATTCAGAATTGAGGTTTGAGGGCTGAGGATTGAGGATTGAAGATTGAGTATTGAGGATTGAAGATTGAGGATTGAGGATTGAGGATTGAGGATTGAGGATGATGTCTGGGGGTTGAGGTGTGAGGTTTGAGGACTGAGGACTGAGGATTGAGTACTGAGGATTGAGGATGAGGGCTGAGGGTCGGGGATTGAGGTTTGAGGAATGAGGGCTGAGGATTGAAGATTGAGAATTGAGTACTGAGGATTGACGATTGAAGATTGAGGGTTGGGTATTGAGGATTGAAGAATGAGGATTCAGGATTGAGGATTGAGGATTGAGGATGGAGGATGAGGGCTGAGGGTTGAGGATTGAGGTTTGAGTATTGAAACCTGAGAATTCAGGATATTCTGTTGAGTATTGAGAATTGAGGTTTGATGGTTGAGTATTGAGAACAGAGGATTGAGGCTTGAAGGTTGAGTATTGAAGATTCAGGATTGAGGTTTGAGGACTGAGGATTGAGGATTGAAGATTGAGTATTGAGGATTGAAGATTGAGGATTGAGGATTGAGGATTGAGGATTGAGGATGATGTCTGAGGGTTGAGGATTGAGGTTTGGGGACTGAGGATTGATGATTAAGGATTGAGGATGGAGGATGAGGGCTGAGAGTTGAGGATTGAGGTTTGAGGACTGAGGACTGAGGGTTGAGGATTGAGAATTGAGGATTGAGGATTGAGGATTGAGGATTGAAAATTGAGTATTGAGGATTGAAGATTGAGGATTGAGGATTGACGATTGAGGATTGAGGATTGAAGATTGAGTATTGAGGATTGAAGATTGAGGATTGAGGATTGAGGATTGAGGATTCAGGATTGAAGATTGAGGATTGAGGATTGAGGATTGAGGATTGAGCATTGAGGATTGAAGATTGAATATTGATGATTGAGGTCTGAGGATTGAGGATTGGGGATTGAGGATTGAGGATTGGGGATTGAATATTGAGTACTGAGGATTGAAGATTGAGGATTGAGGGTTGAGGATTGAGGATGGAGGATGAGGGCTGAGGGTTGAGGATTGAGGTTTGAGTATTGAATCCTGAGAATTCAGGATATTCTATTGAGTATTGAGAATTGAGGATTGATGGTTGAGTACTGAGGACTGAGGATTGAGGATTGAAGCTTGAGTATTGAGGATTCAGAATTGAGGTTTGAGGGCTGAGGATTGAGGATTGAAGATTGAGTATTGAGGATTGAAGATTGAGGATTGAGGATTGAGGATTGAGGGTTGAGGATGATGTCTGGGGGTTGAGGAGTGAGGTTTGAGGACTGAGGACTGAGGATTGAGTACTGAGGATTGAGGATGAGGGCTGAGGGTCGGGGATTGAGGTTTGACGACCGAGGGCTGAGGATTGAGGATTGAGAATTCAGGATTGTTGATAGAGGATTGAAGATTGAGGATTGGGTATTGAGGTTTGAAGAATGAGTATTGAGGATTGAGGATTGAGGATTGAGTGTTGAGGATCTAGGATTGGAGGTTGATTATTGAGGATTGAAGGTTGGGGATTGAGGATTGAGGATTGAGGATCTAGGATTGGAGAATGATTATTGAGGATTGAAGATTGAGGATTGATGATTGAGGATTGAGAATTGAGTATTGAGGATGAGGTCTGAGGGTTGAGGATTGAGGTTTGAGAAATGAGGATTGAGGATTGAGGATTGAGGATTGAAGATTGAGTACTGAGAATTGAGGATTGAGGATTGAGGATTGAGGATTGAGAATTGAGGATGAGGACTGAGGGTTGAGGATTGAGGTTTGAGAAATGAGGATTGAGGATTGAGGATTGAGGATTGAGGGTTGAGGATTGATGATTGAGTATTGAAGATTGAGTATTGATCACTGAGGATTGAGGATTGAGGATTGAGGATTGAGGATTGGGTGTTGAGGACTGATCATTGAGGATTGAGGATTGAGTATTGAGAATTGAGGATTGATGATTGAGGTTTGAAGACTGAATATTGAGGATTGAAGATTGAGGATTGATGACTAAGGATTGAGGATGGAGGATGAGGGCTGATGGTTGAGGATTGAGGTTTGAGGACTGAGGACTGAGGATTGAGGATTGAGAATTGAGGATTGGGGATTGAGGATTGAAGATTCAGGAATGAGGATTGAGGATTGAGGATTGAGGATTGAAGATTGAGGATTGAAGATTCAGTATTGACGATTGAAGATTGAGGATTGAGGATTGAGGATTGAAGATTGAGTATTGAGGATTGAAGATTGAGGATTGAGGATTGAGGATTGAGGATTGACGATTGAGGATTCAGGATTGAGGATGAGGACCGAGGGTTGAGGATTGAGGTTTGAGGATTGAGGAGTGAGGATTGACGTTTCAGGATTGAGGATTGAGGATGGAGGATTGAAGAGAGAGGACTGAGTGTTGACGATTTAGTGTTGAGAATTGATGCTTGAGGATTGAGATTTGATTATTGAATATTGTGGATTGAGTATTGAACGATGAGAATTCAGGATATTCTATTGAGAATTGAGAATTGAGGATTGATGGTTGCGTATTGAGAATTGAGGGTTGATGGTTGAGTATTGAGGATTGAGGATTGAGGATTGAGGATTGAATATTGAGTATTGAGGATTGAAGATTGAGGATTGTGGATTGAGGATTGAGGATTGAGGATACAATATTGAGTACTGGGGACTGAGTGTTGAGGGTTTAGTGATGAGAATTGATGTTTGTGGATAGAGGTTTGAAGATTGCAGATTGAGTATAGAGTATTGAAAACAGTGAATTGATGATATTCTATTGAGGATTGAGGATTGACAACAGATTGTTGAGGACTGAGGGCTGAAGATTGAGGATTCAGTATTGAGGATTCAGGATTGAGGTTTGAGGACTGAGGATTGAGGATTGAGGATTGAGGATTAAGGATTGCGTATTGAGGATTAAAGATTGAGGAGTCGGTATTGAGGATTGAACATTGAGGATTGAGGATTGACGATTGAGGATTGAGGATTGAGGATTGAAGGTTGAATATTGATGAGTGAAGATTGAGGATTGAGGATTGAGGGTTGTGTATTGAGGACGCGGACTGAGGGTTGAGTATTGATGCTTGATGTCTGAGGATTGAGGATTGAGGATTGCGAATTGGGGATTGAGGATTCAATATTGAGAATTGGGTATTGAGGATTGAAGATTGAGTATTGAGGATTGAGGATTGAGGATTGAGGATTGAAGATTGAGTATTGAGGATTGAAGATTGAGTATTGAGCATTGAAGACTGACGATTGAGGATTGAGGATTGAGTATTGAGGATCGAAAATTGAGGATTGAGGATTGGGGATTGTGGATCTAGGATTGAGGATTGAGGATTGAGGATTGATGATTGGGGATTGAAGATTGAGTATTGAGGATTGAAGATTGAGGATTGAGGATTGCGGATTCAGTATTGAGGATTGAATATTAGGGATTGAGGATTGACAATTGATTGTTGAGGACTGACGGCTGAAGGTTGAGGATTCAGGGTTGAGGATTCCGGATTGAGGTTTGAGGACTGAGGATTGAGTGTTGAGGATTGAGGATTGAGGATTGAGGATTGAGGATTGACGCTTGAGTATTGAGGATTGAGGATGGAGGATTGAAGAGAGAGGACAGAGTATTGAGGATTGAGTGCTGAGAGTTGATGTTTGAGGATTGCGATCTGATTATTGAATATTGAGGATTGAGTATTGAATCATGAGAATTCAGGATATTCCATTGAGTATTGAGAATTGAGGATTGATGGTTGAGTATTGAGGATTGATGGTTGAGGGTTGTGTGTTGAATATTGAGGATTGAGGATTGAGGATTGAGGATTGAGGATTGACGATTGAAGATTGAGTATTGATGATTGAAGGTTGAGGATTGAGGATTCATGTTTGAGGATTGAGGACGGGGACTGACGGTTGAGGATTGAGGTTTGAGGATTGAGGATTGAGGATTGAGGATTGAGGACTGAGGATTGATGATTGAGGATTGAGTATTGATGGTTGTGGATTGAGGACGAGGACTGAGGATTGACTATTGCTGTTTGAGGTCTGAGGATTGAAGATTGATGATTGAGGATTGAGGATTGAGGATTGAGGATTGAAGATTGAGAATTGAAGATTGAGTATTGAGGATTGAAGATTGAGGATTGAGGATTGCGGATTGAGGATTGAGGATTGAATATTAAGGATTGAGGATTGACAATTGATTGTTGAGGACTGACGGCTGAATATTGAGGATTCCGGATTGAGGTTTGAGGAATGAGGATTGAGGGTTGAGGATTGAGGATTAAGGATTGACGCTTGAGGATTGAGGATTGAGGATGGACGATTGAAGAGAGAGGACTGAGTGTTGAGGATAGAGTGTTGAGAATTGATGATTGAGGATTGAGATTTGACTATTGAATATTGTGGATTGAGTATTGAACCATGAGTATTCAGGATATTCTATTGAGTATGAGGATTGAGGATTGATGGATGAGTATTGAGGATTGATGGTTGAGGGTTGTGCGTTGATTATTGAGGATTGAAAATTGAGTATTGAAGATTGAAGACTGACGATTGAGGATTGAGGGTTGAAGATTGAGGATTGAGGATTGCGGATTGAAGATTGAGTATTGAGGATTGAAGATTGAGGACTGAGGATTGAGGATTCAGGATTGAGGATTGAGGATTGAAGATTGAGGATTGGGGACTGAGTGTTGAGGTTTGACTGATGAGAATTGATGTTTGTGGATAGAGATTTGAAGATTGCAGATTGAGTATTGAATATTGAAAACTGTGAATTGATGATATTCTATTGAGGATTGAGGACTGACATCTGATTGTTGAGGACTGAGGGCTGAAGATTGAGGATTCAGGATTGAGGATTCGGGATTGAGGTTTGAGGACTGAGGATTGAGGATTGACGATTGAAGATTGAGTATTGGTGATTGAAGAATGGAGGATTGAGGATTGAGGGTTGAGGATAGAGGACGAGGACTGACGGTTGAGGATTGAGGTTTGAGAATTGTGGATTGAGGATTGAGAATGAGGGCTGAGTGTTGAGGATTGAGGTTTGAGTATAGAATCCTGAGAATTCAGCACATTCTATTGAGTATTGAGAATTGAGGATTGAGGGTTGAGGATTGAGGATTGAGGATTGAGGATTGAAGATTGAGTATTGAGGATTGAAGATTGAGGACTGAGGATTGAGGATTGAGGATTGAGGATTGAGGATTGAAGATTGAGGATTGGGGACTGAGTGTTGAGGTTTGACTGATGAGAATTGATGTTTGTGGATAGAGATTTGAAGATTGCAGATTGAGTATTGAATATTGAAAACTGTGAATTGATGATATTCTATTGAGGATTGAGGACTGACAACTGATTGTTGAGGACTGAGGGCTGAAGATTGAGGATTCAGGATTGAGGATTCGGGATTGAGGTTTGAGGACTGAGGATTGATGGTTGAGGATTGAGGATAGAGGATTGACGCTTGAGGATTGAGGATTGAGAATGGACGATTGAATAGAGAGGACTGAGTGTTTAGGATTGAGTGTTGAGAATTGATGATTGAGGATTGAGATTTGACTATTGAATATTGTGGATTGAGTATTGAACCATGAGTATTCAGGATATTCTATTGAGTATGAGGATTGAGGATTGATGGATGAGTATTGAGGATTGATGGTTGAGTGTTGTGCGTTGATTATTGAGGATTGAGGATTGAGGATTGAGGATTGATGATTGAGGATTGAAGATTGAGTATTGATGATTGAACATTGTGGATTGAGGATTGCAGGTTGTGGTTTCAGGACGAGGACTGACGGTTGAGGATTGAGGTTTGAGGATTGAGGATGGCGCGTTGAGGATTGAGGACGAGGACTGACGGTTGAGGATTGAGGTTTGAGGATTGAGGTTTGAGGATTGAGGATGATGTCTGAGGGTTGAGGATTGAGGTTTGAGGACTGAGGACTGAGGATTGAGGACTGAGGGTTGAGGATGAGGTCTGAGCGTCGGGGATTGAGGTTTGACGGCTGAGGACTGAGGATTGAGGATTGAGAATTGAGGATTGAAGTTTGAGTATTGAGGATTGAATGTTGAGGATTGTGGATTGAGGATTGAGGATTGAGGATTGAATATTGATGATTGAGGATTGAGTATCTAGGATTGAAGATTGAGGATTGAGGATTGAGGATTGAGGATTGAGGATGGAGGATGAGGGCTGAGGGTTGAGGATTGAGGTTTGAGTATTGAAACCTGAGAATTCAGGATATTCTGTTGAGTATTGAGAATTGAGGTTTGATGGTTGAGTATTGAGGACTGAGGATTGAGGCTTGAAGGTTGAGTATTGAAGATTCAGGATTGAGGTTTGAGGACTGAGGATTGAGGATTGAAGATTGAGTATTGAGGATTGAAGATTGAGGATTGAGGATTGAGGATTGAGGATTGAGGATGATGTCTGAGGGTTGAGGATTGAGGTTTGGGGACTGAGGACTGAGGATTGAGGACTGAGGGTTGAGGACGAGGGCAGAGGGTCGGGGATTGAGGTTTGACGGCTGAGGATTGAGGATTGAGAATTGAGAATTGATGATTGAGGATTGAAGATAGTGGATTGGGTATTGAGGATTGAAGAATGAGGATTGAGGGTTGTGGATTGAGGATTGAGGATTGAGGATCTAGGATTGGAGATTGATTATCGAGGATTGAAGATTGAGGATTGAGGATTGAGGATTGAGGATCTGGAATTGGAGATTGATTATTGAGGATTGAAGATTGAGGATTGATGATTGGGGATTGAGAATTGAGAATTGAGGATGAGGACTGAGGGTTGAGGCTTGAGGTTTGAGAAATGAGGATTGATGATTGAGGATTGAGGATTGAGGATTGAGGATTGAGGATTGTGTATTGAAGATTGAGTATTGATCACTGAGGATTGAGGATTGAGGACTGAGGATTGAGGATTGAGGGTTGAAGATTGATTATTGAGGATTGAAGATTGGGGATTGAGGATTGAGGATTGAGGATCTAGGATTGGAGATTGATTATTGAGGATTGAAGATTGAGGATTGATGATTGAGGATTGAGAATTGAGAATTGAGGATGAGGTCTGAGGGTTGAGGATTGAGGTTTGAGAAATGAGGATTGAGGATTGAGGATTGAGGATTGAAGATTGAGTATTGAGAATTGAGGATTGAGGATTGAGGATTGAGGATTGAGAATTGAGGATGAGGACTGAGGGTTGAGAATTGAGGTTTGAGAAATGAGGATTGAGGTTTGAGGATTGAGGATTGAGGGTTGAGGATTGATGATTGAGTATTGAAGATTGAGTATTGATCACTGAGGATTGAGGATTGAGGATTGAGGATTGAGGATTGGGTGTTGAGGACTGATCATTGAGGATTGAGGATTGAGTATTGAGAATTGAGGATTGATGATTGAGGGTTGAAGACTGAATATTGAGGATTGAAGATTGAGGATTGATGACTAAGGATTGAGGATGGAGGATGAGGGCTGATGGTTGAGGATTGAGGTTTGAGGACTGAGGACTGAGGATTGTGGATTGAGAATTGAGGATTGGGGATTGAGGATTGAAGATTCAGGAATGAGGATTGAGGATTGAGGATTGAGGATTGAAGATTGAGGATTGAAGATTCAGTATTGACGATTTAAGATTGAGGATTGAGGATTGAGGATTGAAGATTGATGGTTGAGGATTGAGGATTGAGGATTGACGCTTGAGGATTGAGGATTGAGAATGGACGATTGAATAGAGAGGACTGAGTGTTTAGGATTGAGTGTTGAGAATTGATGATTGAGGATTGAGATTTGACTATTGAATATTGTGGATTGAGTATTGAACCATGAGTATTCAGGATATTCTATTGAGTATGAGGATTGAGGATTGATGGATGAGTATTGAGGATTGATGGTTGAGTGTTGTGCGTTGATTATTGAGGATTGAGGATTGAGAATTGAGGATTGGGGATTGAGGATTGAAGATTCAGGAATGAGGATTGAGGATTGAGGATTGAGGATTGAAGATTGAGGATTGAAGATTCAGTATTGACGATTGAAGATTGAGGATTGAGGATTGAGGATTGAAGATTGAGTATTGAGTATTGAAGATTCAGAATTGAGGTTTGAGGACTGAGGATTGAGGATTGAAGGTTGAATATTGAGGATTGAATATTGAGGATTGAGGATTGAGGATTGAGGATTGAGGGTTGAGGGTTGAGGATGATGTCTGAGGGTTGAGGATTGGGGTTTGAGGGCTGAGGACTGAGGATTGAGGATTGAGGATGGAGGATGAGGGCTGAGGGTTGAGGATTGAGGTTTGAGGTCTGAGGACTGTGGATTGAGGATTGAGAGTTGAGGATTGAGGATTGAGGATTGAGGATTGAGGATTGAGAATTGAGGATTGATGATTGAGGGTTGAAGATAGAATATTGAGGATTGAAGATTGAGGATTGATGATTAAGGATTGAGGATGGAGGATGAGGGCTCAGGGTTGAGGATTGAGGTTTGAGGAGTGAGGATTGAGAGTTGAGGTTTGAGGATTGAGGATTGAGGATTGAGGATTGAGTATTGAAGATTGAGTATTGATGCCTGAGGATTAAAGATTGAGTATTGAGGATTGAAGCTTGTGTATTGAGGATTGAGGATTGAGGATTGAGGATTCAGGATTGAGGATTGAGGATTGAAGATTGAGTATTCAGGATTGAAGATTGAGGATTGAGGATTGAGGATTGAGGATTGACGATTGAGGATTCAGGATTGAGGATGAGGACCGAGGGTTGAGGATCGAGGTTTGAGGATTGAGGAGTGAGGATTGACGTTTCAGGATTGAGGATTGAGGATGGAGGATTGAAGAGAGAGGACTGAGTGTTGACGATTTAGTGTTGAGAATTGATGCTTGAGGATTGAGATTTGATTATTGAATATTGTGGATTGAGTATTGAACGATGAGAATTCAGGATATTCTATTGAGAATTGAGAATTGAGGATTGATGGTTGCGTATTGAGAATTGAGGGTTGATGGTTGAGTATTGAGGATTGAGGATTGAGGATTGAGGATTGAATATTGAGTATTGAGGATTGAAGATTGAGGATTGTGGATTGAGGATTGAGGATTGAGGATACAATATTGAGTACTGGGGACTGAGTGTTGAGGGTTTAGTGATGAGAATTGATGTTTGTGGATAGAGGTTTGAAGATTGCAGATTGAGTATAGAGTATTGAAAACAGTGAATTGATGATATTCTATTGAGGATTGAGGATTGACAACAGATTGTTGAGGACTGAGGGCTGAAGATTGAGGATTCAGTATTGAGGATTCAGGATTGAGGTTTGAGGACTGAGGATTGAGGATTGAGGATTGAGGATTAAGGATTGCGTATTGAGGATTAAAGATTGAGGAGTCGGTATTGAGGATTGAACATTGAGGATTGAGGATTGACGATTGAGGATTGAGGATTGAGGATTGAAGGTTGAATATTGATGAGTGAAGATTGAGGATTGAGGATTGAGGGTTGTGTATTGAGGACGCGGACTGAGGGTTGAGTATTGATGCTTGATGTCTGAGGATTGAGGATTGAGGATTGCGAATTGGGGATTGAGGATTCAATATTGAGAATTGGGTATTGAGGATTGAAGATTGAGTATTGAGGATTGAGGATTGAGGATTGAGGATTGAAGATTGAGTATTGAGGATTGAAGATTGAGTATTGAGCATTGAAGACTGACGATTGAGGATTGAGGATTGAGTATTGAGGATCGAAAATTGAGGATTGAGGATTGGGGATTGAGGATCTAGGATTGAGGATTGAGGATTGAGGATTGATGATTGGGGATTGAAGGTTGAGTATTGAGGATTGAAGATTGAGGATTGAGGATTGCGGATTCAGTATTGAGGATTGAATATTAGGGATTGAGGATTGACAATTGATTGTCGAGGACTGACGGCTGAAGGTTGAGGATTCAGGGTTGTGGATTCCGGATTGAGGTTTGAGGACTGAGGATTGAGGATTGAGGATTGAATATTGAGTATTGAGGATTGAAGATTGAGGATTGTGGATTGAGGATTGAGGATTGAGGATACAATATTGAGTACTGGGGACTGAGTGTTGAGGGTTTAGTGATGAGAATTGATGTTTGTGGATAGAGGTTTGAAGATTGCAGATTGAGTATAGAGTATTGAAAACAGTGAATTGATGATATTCTATTGAGGATTGAGGATTGACAACAGATTGCTGAGGACTGAGGGCTGAAGATTGAGGATTCAGTATTGAGGATTCAGGATTGAGGTTTGAGGACTGAGGATTGAGGATTGAGGATTGAGGATTAAGGATTGCGTATTGAGGATTAAAGATTGAGGAGTCGGTATTGAGGATTGAACATTGAGGATTGAGGATTGACGATTGAGGATTGAGGATTGAGGATTGAAGGTTGAATATTGATGAGTGAAGATGGAGGATTGAGGATTGAGGGTTGTGTATTGAGGACGCGGACTGAGGGTTGAGTATTGATGCTTGATGTCTGAGGATTGAGGATTGAGGATTGCGAATTGGGGATTGAGGATTCAATATTGAGAATTGGGTATTGAGGATTGAAGATTGAGTATTGAGGATTGAGGATTGAGGATTGAGGATTGAAGATTGAGTATTGAGGATTGAAGATTGAGTATTGAGCATTGAAGACTGACGATTGAGGATTGAGGATTGAGTATTGAGGATCGAAAATTGAGGATTGAGGATTGGGGATTGAGGATCTAGGATTGAGGATTGAGGATTGAGGATTGATGATTGGGGATTGAAGATTGAGTATTGAGGATTGAAGATTGAGGATTGAGGATTGCGGATTCAGTATTGAGGATTGAATATTAGGGATTGAGGATTGACAATTGATTGTTGAGGACTGACGGCTGAAGGTTGAGGATTCAGGGTTGAGGATTCCGGATTGAGGTTTGAGGACTGAGGATTGAGTGTTGAGGATTGAGGATTGAGGATTGAGGATTGAGGATTGACGCTTGAGTATTGAGGATTGAGGATGGAGGATTGAAGAGAGAGGACAGAGTATTGAGGATTGAGTGCTGAGAGTTGATGTTTGAGGATTGCGATCTGATTATTGAATATTGAGGATTGAGTATTGAATCATGAGAATTCAGGATATTCCATTGAGTATTGAGAATTGAGGATTGATGGTTGAGTATTGAGGATTGATGGTTGAGGGTTGTGTGTTGAATATTGAGGATTGAGGATTGAGGATTGAGGATTGAGGATTGACGATTGAAGATTGAGTATTGATGATTGAAGGTTGAGGATTGAGGATTCATGTTTGAGGATTGAGGACGGGGACTGACGGTTGAGGATTGAGGTTTGAGGATTGAGGATTGAGGATTGAGGACTGAGGATTGATGATTGAGGATTGAGTATTGATGGTTGTGGATTGAGGACGAGGACTGAGGATTGACTATAGCTGTTTGAGGTCTGAGGATTGAAGATTGATGATTGAGGATTGAGGATTGAGGATTGAGGATTGAAGATTGAGAATTGAAGATTGAGTATTGAGGATTGAAGATTGAGGATTGAGGATTGCGGATTTAGGATTGAGGATTGAATATTAAGGATTGAGGATTGACAATTGATTGTTGAGGACTGACGGCTGAATATTGAGGATTCCGGATTGAGGTTTGAGGAATGAGGATTGAGGGTTGAGGATTGAGGATTAAGGATTGACGCTTGAGGATTGAGGATTGAGGATGGACGATTGAAGAGAGAGGACTGAGTGTTGAGGATAGAGTGTTGAGAATTGATGATTGAGGATTGAGATTTGACTATTGAATATTGTGGATTGAGTATTGAACCATGAGTATTCAGGATATTCTATTGAGTATGAGGATTGAGGATTGATGGATGAGTATTGAGGATTGATGGTTGAGGGTTGTGCGTTGATTATTGAGGATTGAAGATTGAGTATTGAAGATTGAAGACTGACGATTGAGGATTGAGGGTTGAAGATTGAGGATTGAGGATTGCGGATTGAAGATTGAGTATTGAGGATTGAAGATTGAGGACTCAGGATTGAGGATTCAGGATTGAGGATTGAGGATTGAAGATTGAGGATTGGGGACTGAGTGTTGAGGTTTGACTGATGAGAATTGATGTTTGTGGATAGAGATTTGAAGATTGCAGATTGAGTATTGAATATTGAAAACTGTGAATTGATGATATTCTATTGAGGATTGAGGACTGACATCTGATTGTTGAGGACTGAGGGCTGAAGATTGAGGATTCAGGATTGAGGATTCGGGATTGAGGTTTGAGGACTGAGGATTGAGGATTGACGATTGAAGATTGAGTATTGATGATTGAAGAATGGAGGATTGAGGATTGAGGGTTGAGGATAGAGGACGAGGACTGACGGTTGAGGATTGAGGTTTGAGAATTGTGGATTGAGGATTGAGAATGAGGGCTGAGTGTTGAGGATTGAGGTTTGAGTATAGAATCCTGAGAATTCAGAACATTCTATTGAGTATTGAGAATTAAGGATTGATGGTTGAGTATCGAGGATTGAGGATTGAGGGTTGAGGATTGAGTATTGAAGATTGAGGATCGATAATTGAGGATTGATGATTGAGGATTGAGGATTGAGGATTGAGGACTGAGGATTGAGGATTGAATATTCAGTATTGAGGATTGAAGATTGAGAATTGAGGATTGAGGATTGAACATTGCGGACTGAGTGTTGAGGTTTGAGTGATGAGAATTGATGTTTGTGGATAGAGGTTTGAAGGTTGCAGATCGAGTATTGAGTGTTGAAAACTGTGAATTGAGGATATTCTACTGAGGATTGAGGATTGACTACTGATTGTTGAGGATTGAGGGCTGAAGATTGAGGACTCAGGATTGAGGATTCAGAATTCAGGTTTGAGGACTGAGGATTGAGGATTGAAGGTTGAGTGTTGAGGATTGAGGATTGAGGATTGAGGATTGAGGATTGAGGATTGAAGATTGAGTATTGATGATTGAAGGTTGAGGATTGAGGATTCAAGTTTGAGGATTGAGGACGTGGACTGACGGTTGAGGATTGAGGTTTGAGAATTGAGGATTGAGGATTGAGGACTGAGGATTGATGATTGAGGATTGAGTATTGATGGTTGTGGATTGAGGACGAGGACTGAGGATTGAGTATTGCTGTTTGAGGTCTGAGGATTGAAGATTGATGATTGAGGATTGAGGATTGAGGATTGAGGATTGAAGATTGAGAATTGAAGATTGAGTATTGAGGATTGAAGATTGAGGATTGAGGATTGCGGATTGAGGATTGAGGATTGAATATTAAGGATTGAGTATTGACAATTGATTGTTGAGGACTGACGGCTGAAGATTGAGGATTCAGGATTGAGGATTCCGGATTGAGGTTAGAGGACTGAGGATTGAGGGTTGAGGATTGAGGATTAAGGATTGACGCTTGAGGATTGAGGATTGAGGATGGACGATTGAAGAGAGAGGACTGAGTGTTGAGGATAGAGTGTTGAGAATTGATGATTGAGGATTGAGATTTGATTATTGAATATTGTGGATTGAGTATTGAACCATGAGAATTCAGGATATTCTATTGAGTATTGAGAATCGAGGATTGATGGTTGAGTGTTGAGGATTGATGGTTGAGGGTTGTGCGTTGATTATTGAGGATTGAAGATTGAGTATTGAAGATTGAAGACTGATGATTGAGTATTGAGGGTTGAAGATTGAGGATTGAGGATTGCGGATTGAAGATTGAGTATAGAGGATTGAAGATTGAGGACTGAGGATTGAGGATTGAGGATTGAGGATTGAGGATTGAAGATTGAGGATTGGGGACTGAGTGTTGAGGTTTGACTGATGAGAATTGATGTTTGTGGATAGAGATTTGAAGATTGCAGATTGAGTATTGAATATTGAAAACTGTGAATTGATGATATTCTATTGAGGATTGAGGACTGACAACTGATTGTTGAGGACTGAGGGCTGAAGATTGAGGATTCAGGATTGAGGATTCGGGATTGAGGTTTGAGGACTGAGGATTGATGGTTGAGGATTGAGGATTGAGGATTGACGCTTGAGGATTGAGGATTGAGGATGGACGATTGAATAGAGAGGACTGAGTGTTTAGGATTGAGTGTTGAGAATTGATGATTGAGGATTGAGATTTGACTATTGAATATTGTGGATTGAGTATTGAACCATGAGTATTCAGGATATTCTATTGAGTATGAGGATTGAGGATTGATGGTTGAGTGTTGTGCGTTGATTATTGAGGATTGAGGATTGAGGATTGAGGATTGATGATTGAGGATAGAAGATTGAGTATTGATGATTGAACATTGTGGATTGAGGATTGCAGGTTGTGGTTTCAGGACGAGGACTGACGGTTGAGGATTGAGGTTTGAGGATTGAGGATGGCGCGTTGAGGATTGAGGACGAGGACTGACGGTTGAGGATTGAGGTTTGAGGATTGAGGATTGAGGATTGAGGATGATGTCTGAGGGTTGAGGATTGAGGTTTGAGGACTGAGGACTGAGGATTGAGGACTGAGGGTTGAGGATGAGGTCTGAGCGTCGGGGATTGAGGTTTGACGGCTGAGGACTGAGGATTGAGGATTGAGAATTGAGGATTGAAGTTTGAGTATTGAGGATTGAATGTTGAGGATTGTGGATTGAGGATTGAGGATTGAGGATTGAATATTGATGATTGAGGATTGAGTATCTAGGATTGAAGATTGAGGATTGAGGATTGAGGATTGAGGATTGAGGATGGAGGATGAGGGCTGAGGGTTGAGGATTGAGGTTTGAGTATTGAAACCTGAGAATTCAGGATATTCTGTTGAGTATTGAGAATTGAGGTTTGATGGTTGAGTATTGAGGACTGAGGATTGAGGCTTGAAGGTTGAGTATTGAAGATTCAGGATTGAGGTTTGAGGACTGAGGATTGAGGATTGAAGATTGAGTATTGAGGATTGAAGATTGAGGATTGAGGATTGAGGATTGAGGATTGAGGATGATGTCTGAGGGTTGAGGATTGAGGTTTGGGGACTGAGGACTGAGGATTGAGGACTGAGGGTTGAGGACGAGGGCAGAGGGTCGGGGATTGAGGTTTGACGGCTGAGGATTGAGGATTGAGAATTGAGAATTGATGATTGAGGATTGAAGATAGTGGATTGGGTATTGAGGATTGAAGAATGAGGATTGAGGGTTGTGGATTGAGGATTGAGGATTGAGGATCTAGGATTGGAGATTGATTATCGAGGATTGAAGATTGAGGATTGAGGATTGAGGATTGAGGATCTGGAATTGGAGATTGATTATTGAGGATTGAAGATTGAGGATTGATGATTGGGGATTGAGAATTGAGAATTGAGGATGAGGACTGAGGGTTGAGGCTTGAGGTTTGAGAAATGAGGATTGATGATTGAGGATTGAGGATTGAGGATTGAGGATTGAGGATTGTGTATTGAAGATTGAGTATTGATCACTGAGGATTGAGGATTGAGGACTGAGGATTGAGGATTGAGGGTTGAAGATTGATTATTGAGGATTGAAGATTGGGGATTGAGGATTGAGGATTGAGGATCTAGGATTGGAGATTGATTATTGAGGATTGAAGATTGAGGATTGATGATTGAGGATTGAGAATTGAGAATTGAGGATGAGGTCTGAGGGTTGAGGATTGAGGTTTGAGAAATGAGGATTGAGGTTTGAGGATTGAGGATTGAAGATTGAGTATTGAGAATTGAGGATTGAGGATTGAGGATTGAGGATTGAGAATTGAGGATGAGGACTGAGGGTTGAGAATTGAGGTTTGAGAAATGAGGATTGAGGTTTGAGGATTGAGGATTGAGGGTTGAGGATTGATGATTGAGTATTGAAGATTGAGTATTGATCACTGAGGATTGAGGATTGAGGATTGAGGATTGAGGATTGGGTGTTGAGGACTGATCATTGAGGATTGAGGATTGAGTATTGAGAATTGAGGATTGATGATTGAGGGTTGAAGACTGAATATTGAGGATTGAAGATTGAGGATTGATGACTAAGGATTGAGGATGGAGGATGAGGGCTGATGGTTGAGGATTGAGGTTTGAGGACTGAGGACTGAGGATTGTGGATTGAGAATTGAGGATTGGGGATTGAGGATGCAGGATGAGGGCTGAGGGTTGAGGATTGAGGTTTGAGTATTGAATCCTGAGAATTCAGGATATTCTATTGAGTATTGAGAATTGAGGATTGATGGTTGAGTACTGAGGACTGAGGATTGAGGATTGAGGCTTGAGTATTGAGGATTCAGAATTGAGGTTTGAGGGCTGAGGATTGAGGATTGAAGATTGAGTATTGAGGATTGAAGATTGAGGATTGAGGATTGAGGATTGAGGATTGAGGATGATGTCTGGGGTTTGAGGAGTGAGGTTTGAGGACTGAGGACTGAGGATTGGGTACTGAGGATTGAGGATGAGGGCTGAGGGTCGGGGATTGAGGTTTGACGACTGAGGGCTGAGGATTGAGGATTGAGAATTCAGGATTGTTGATAGAGGATTGAAGATTGAGGATTGGGTATTGAGGTTTGAAGAATGAGTATTGAGGATTGAGGATTGAGGATTGAGTGTTGAGGATCTAGGATTGGAGATTGATTATTGAGGATTGAAGATTGGGGATTGAGGATTGAGGATTGAGGATCTAGAATTGGAGATTGATTATTGAGGATTGAAGATTGAGGATTGATGATTGAGGATTGAGAATTGAGAATTGAGGATGAGGTCTGAGGGTTGAGGATTGAGGTTTGAGAAATGAGGATTGAGGATTGAGGATTGAGGATTGAAGATTGAGTATTGAGAATTGAGGATTGACGATTGAGGATTGAGGATTGAGAATTGAGGATGAGGACTGAGGGTTGAGAATTGAGGTTTGAGAAATGAGGATTGAGGATTGAGTATTGAGGATTGAATGTTGAGGATTGTGGATTGAGGATTGAGGATTGAGGATTGAATATTGATGATTGAGGATTGAGTATCTAGGATTGAAGATTGAGGATCGAGGATTGAGGATTGAGGATTGAGGATGGAGGATGAGGGCTGAGTGTTGAGGATTGAGGTTTGAGTATTGAAACCTGAGAATTCAGGATATTCTGTTGAGTATTGAGAATTGAGGTTTGATGGTTGAGTATTGAGGACTGAGGATTGAGGCTTGAAGGTTGAGTATTGAAGATTCAGGATTGAGGTTTGAGGACTGAGGATTGAGGATTGAAGATTGAGTATTGAGGATTGAAGATTGAGGATTGAGGATTGAGGATTGAGGATTGAGGATGATGTCTGAGGGTTGAGGATTGAGGTTTGGGGACTGAGGACTGAGGATTGAGGACTGACGGTTGAGGATGAGGGCAGAGGGTCGGGGATTGAGGTTTGACGACTGAGGATTGAGGATTGAGAATTGAGAATTGATGATTGAGGATTGAAGATAGAGGATTGGGTATTGAGGATTGAAGAATGAGGATTGAGGGTTGTGGATTGAGGATTGAGAATTGAGGATCTAGGATTGGAGACTGATTATCGAGGATTGAAGATTGAGGATTGAGGATTGAGAATTGAGGATCTAGAATTGGAGATTGATTATTGAGGATTGAAGATTGAGGATTGATGATTGGGGATTGAGAATTGAGAATTGAGGATGAGGACTGAGGGTTGAGGATTGAGGTTTGAGAAATGAGGATTGATGATGGAGGATTGAGGATTGAGGATTGAGGATTGAGGATTGTGTATTGAAGATTGAGTATTGATCACTGAGGATTGAGGATTGAGGACTGAGGATTGAGGATTGAGGGTTGAAGATTGAATATTGAGGATTCTAGATTGAGGATTGATGATTAAGGATTGAGGATGGAGGATGAGGGCTGAGAGTTGAGGATTGAGGTTTGAGGACTGAGGACTGAGGGTTGAGGATTGAGAATTGAGGATTGAGGATTGAGGATTGAGGATTGAAAATTGAGTATTGAAGATTGAAGATTGAGGATTGAGGATTGACGATTGAGGATTGAGGATTGAAGATTGAGTATTGAGGATTGAAGATTGAGCGTTGAGGATTGAGGATTGAGGATTCAGGATTGCAGATTGAGGATTGAGGATTGAGGATTGAGGATTGAGCATTGAGGATTGAAGATTGAATATTGATGGCTGAAGATTGAGGATTGAGGATTGAGGGTTGTGGATTGAGGACGAGGACTGAGGGTTGAATATTGATGATTGAAGTCTGAGGATTGAGGATTGGGGATTGAGGATTGAGGATTGGGGATTGAATATTGAGTACTGAGGATTGAAGATTGAGGATTGAGGGTTGAGGATTGAGGATGGAGGATGAGGGCTGAGGGTTGAGGATTGAGGTTTGAGTATTGAATCCTGAGAATTCAGGATATTCTATTGAGTATTGAGGATTGAGGATTGAGGTTTGAGGATTGAGCATTGAGGATTGAAGATTGAATATTGATGGCTGAAGATTGAGGATTGAGGATTGAGGATTGGGTGTTGAGGACTGATCATTGAGGATTGAGGATTGAGTATTGAGAATTGAGGATTGATGATTGAGGGTTGAAGACTGAATATTGAGGATTGAAGATTGAGGATTGATGACTAAGGATTGAGGATGGAGGATGAGGGCTGATGGTTGAGGATTGAGGTTTGAGGACTGAGGACCGAGGATTGAGGATTGAGAATTGAGGATTGGGGATTGAGCATTGAAGATACAGGAATGAGGATTGAGGATTGAGGATTGGGGATTGAAGATTGAGGATTGAAGATTCAGTATTGACGATTGAAGATTGAGGATTGAGGATTGAGGATTGAAGATTGAGTATTGAGTATTGAAGATTCAGAATTGAGGTTTGAGGACTGAGGATTGAGGATTGTAGGTTGAATATTGAGGATTGAATATTGAGGATTGAGGATTGAGGATTGAGGATTGAGGGTTGAGGGTTGAGGATGATGTCTGAGGGTTGAGGATTGAGGTTTGAGGACTGAGGACTGAGGATTGAGGATTGAGGATGGAGGATGAGGGCTGAGGGTTGAGGATTGAGGTTTGAGGTCTGAGGACTGTGGATTGAGGATTGAGAGTTGAGGATTGAGGATTGAGGATTGAGGATTGATGATTAAGGATTGAGGATGGAGGATGAGGGCTCAGGGCTGAGGATTGAGGTTTGAGGAGTGAGGATTGAGAGTTGAGGTTTGAGGATTGAGGATTGAGGATTGAGGATTGAGTATTGAGGATTGAGTATTGATGCCTGAGGATTGAGGATTGAGGATTGAGGATTGAGGATTGAGGATTGGGGATTGAATATTGAGCACTGAGGATTGAAGATTCAGGATTGAGGATTGAGGATTGAGGATGCAGGATGAGGGCTGAGGGTTGAGGATTGAGGTTTGAGTATTGAATCCTGAGAAGTCAGGATATACTATTGAGTATTGAGAATTGAGGATTGATGGTTGAGTACTGAGGACTGAGGATTGAGGATTGAAGGTTGATTATTGAGGATTCAGAATTGAGGTTTGAGGACTGAGGATTGAGGATTGAAAGTTGAGGATTGAGGATTGAGGATTGAGGATTGAGGATGAAGACTGAGGGTTGAGGATTGCGGTTTGAGGAATGACGATTGAGGGTTCACGATTGATGATTGAGGATTGAGGACTGAGGATTGCGGATTGGGGATCGAATATTGAGTACTGAGGATTGAAGATTGAGGATTGAGGGTTGTGGATTGAGGATGGAGGATGAGGGCTGATGGTTGAGGATTGAGGTTTGAGTATTGAATCCTGAGAATTCAGAATATTCTATTGAGTATTGAGAATTGAGGATTGATGGTTGAGTACTGAGGACTGAGGATTGAGGATTGATGGTTGAGTATTGAGGATTCAGAATTGAGGTTTGAGGGCTGAGTATTGAGGATTGAAGATTGAGTATTGAGGATTGAAGATTGAGGATTGAGGATTGAGGATTGAGGATTGAGGATGTTGTCTGAGGGTTGAGGATTGAGGTATGAGGGCTGAGTACTGAGGATTGAGGACTGAGTACTGAGAATTGAGGATTGAGGGTTGAGGATTGATGATTGAGGATTGGGTATTGAGGATTGAGGATTGAAAATTGAGTATTGAGGATTGAAGATTGAGGATTGAGGATTGAGGATTCAGGATTGAGGATTGAAGATTGAGTATTGAGGATTGAAGATTGAGGATTGAGGATTGAGGATTGAGGATTGAGGATTGAAGATTGAGGATTGAGGATTGAGGATTGAGCATTGAGGATTGAAGATTGAATATTGATGATTGATGATTGAGGATTGAGGATTGAGTGTTGTGGATTGAGAACGAGAACTGAGGGTTGAATATTGATGAATGAGGTCTGAGGATTGAGGATTGAGGATTGAAAATTGAGGATTGAGGATTGAGGATTGAGGATTGAGGATTGAAGATTGAGTATTGAGGATTGAAGATTGAGGATTGTGGATTGAGGATTGAGGATTGATGATTGAAGATTGTGTATTGAAGATTGAGGATTGGGGATTGAGGATTGAGGATTGAGGATAGAGGATTGAAGATTGAGGATTGGGGATTGAGGATTGACGATTGAGGATTGAGTATTGAGGATTGAGGGTTGATGGTTGAGTATTGAGGATTGAGGATTGAGGATTGAGGATTGAATATTGAGTATTGAGGATTGAAGATTGAGGATTGTGGATTGAGGATTGAGGATTGAGGATACAATATTGAGTACTGGGGACTGAGTGTTGAGGGTTTAGTGATGAGAATTGATGTTTGTGGATAGAGGTTTGAAGATTGCAGATTGAGTATAGAGTATTGAAAACAGTGAATTGATGATATTCTATTGAGGATTGAGGATTGACAACAGATTGTTGAGGACTGAGGGCTGAAGATTGAGGATTCAGTATTGAGGATTCAGGATTGAGGTTTGAGGACTGAGGATTGAGGATTGAGGATTGAGGATTAAGGATTGCGTATTGAGGATTAAAGATTGAGGAGTCGGTATTGAGGATTGAACATTGAGGATTGAGGATTGACGATTGAGGATTGAGGATTGAGGATTGAAGGTTGAATATTGATGAGTGAAGATTGAGGATTGAGGATTGAGGGTTGTGTATTGAGGACGCGGACTGAGGGTTGAGTATTGATGCTTGATGTCTGAGGATTGAGGATTGAGGATTGCGAATTGGGGATTGAGGATTCAATATTGAGAATTGGGTATTGAGGATTGAAGATTGAGTATTGAGGATTGAGGATTGAGGATTGAGGATTGAAGATTGAGTATTGAGGATTGAAGATTGAGTATTGAGCATTGAAGACTGACGATTGAGGATTGAGGATTGAGTATTGAGGATCGAAAATTGAGGATTGAGGATTGGGGATTGAGGATCTAGGATTGAGGATTGAGGATTGAGGATTGATGATTGGGGATTGAAGATTGAGTATTGAGGATTGAAGATTGAGGATTGAGGATTGCGGATTCAGTATTGAGGATTGAATATTAGGGATTGAGGATTGACAATTGATTGTCGAGGACTGACGGCTGAAGGTTGAGGATTCAGGGTTGTGGATTCCGGATTGAGGTTTGAGGACTGAGGATTGAGGATTGAGGATTGAATATTGAGTATTGAGGATTGAAGATTGAGGATTGTGGATTGAGGATTGAGGATTGAGGATACAATATTGAGTACTGGGGACTGAGTGTTGAGGGTTTAGTGATGAGAATTGATGTTTGTGGATAGAGGTTTGAAGATTGCAGATTGAGTATAGAGTATTGAAAACAGTGAATTGATGATATTCTATTGAGGATTGAGGATTGACAACAGATTGCTGAGGACTGAGGGCTGAAGATTGAGGATTCAGTATTGAGGATTCAGGATTGAGGTTTGAGGACTGAGGATTGAGGATTGAGGATTGAGGATTAAGGATTGCGTATTGAGGATTAAAGATTGAGGAGTCGGTATTGAGGATTGAACATTGAGGATTGAGGATTGACGATTGAGGATTGAGGATTGAGGATTGAAGGTTGAATATTGATGAGTGAAGATGGAGGATTGAGGATTGAGGGTTGTGTATTGAGGACGCGGACTGAGGGTTGAGTATTGATGCTTGATGTCTGAGGATTGAGGATTGACGATTGCGAATTGGGGATTGAGGATTCAATATTGAGAATTGGGTATTGAGGATTGAAGATTGAGTATTGAGGATTGAGGATTGAGGATTGAGGATTGAAGATTGAGTATTGAGGATTGAAGATTGAGTATTGAGCATTGAAGACTGACGATTGAGGATTGAGGATTGAGTATTGAGGATCGAAAATTGAGGATTGAGGATTGGGGATTGAGGATCTAGGATTGAGGATTGAGGATTGAGGATTGATGATTGGGGATTGAAGATTGAGTATTGAGGATTGAAGATTGAGGATTGAGGATTGCGGATTCAGTATTGAGGATTGAATATTAGGGATTGAGGATTGACAATTGATTGTTGAGGACTGACGGCTGAAGGTTGAGGATTCAGGGTTGAGGATTCCGGATTGAGGTTTGAGGACTGAGGATTGAGTGTTGAGGATTGAGGATTGAGGATTGAGGATTGAGGATTGACGCTTGAGTATTGAGGATTGAGGATGGAGGATTGAAGAGAGAGGACAGAGTATTGAGGATTGAGTGCTGAGAGTTGATGTTTGAGGATTGCGATCTGATTATTGAATATTGAGGATTGAGTATTGAATCATGAGAATTCAGGATATTCCATTGAGTATTGAGAATTGAGGATTGATGGTTGAGTATTGAGGATTGATGGTTGAGGGTTGTGTGTTGAATATTGAGGATTGAGGATTGAGGATTGAGGATTGAGGATTGACGATTGAAGATTGAGTATTGATGATTGAAGGTTGAGGATTGAGGATTCATGTTTGAGGATTGAGGACGGGGACTGACGGTTGAGGATTGAGGTTTGAGGATTGAGGATTGAGGATTGAGGACTGAGGATTGATGATTGAGGATTGAGTATTGATGGTTGTGGATTGAGGACGAGGACTGAGGATTGACTATAGCTGTTTGAGGTCTGAGGATTGAAGATTGATGATTGAGGATTGAGGATTGAGGATTGAGGATTGAAGATTGAGAATTGAAGATTGAGTATTGAGGATTGAAGATTGAGGATTGAGGATTGCGGATTTAGGATTGAGGATTGAATATTAAGGATTGAGGATTGACAATTGATTGTTGAGGACTGACGGCTGAATATTGAGTATTCCGGATTGAGGTTTGAGGAATGAGGATTGAGGGTTGAGGATTGAGGATTAAGGATTGACGCTTGAGGATTGAGGATTGAGGATGGACGATTGAAGAGAGAGGACTGAGTGTTGAGGATAGAGTGTTGAGAATTGATGATTGAGGATTGAGATTTGACTATTGAATATTGTGGATTGAGTATTGAACCATGAGTATTCAGGATATTCTATTGAGTATGAGGATTGAGGATTGATGGATGAGTATTGAGGATTGATGGTTGAGGGTTGTGCGTTGATTATTGAGGATTGAAGATTGAGTATTGAAGATTGAAGACTGACGATTGAGGATTGAGGGTTGAAGATTGAGGATTGAGGATTGCGGATTGAAGATTGAGTATTGAGGATTGAAGATTGAGGACTCAGGATTGAGGATTCAGGATTGAGGATTGAGGATTGAAGATTGAGGATTGGGGACTGAGTGTTGAGGTTTGACTGATGAGAATTGATGTTTGTGGATAGAGATTTGAAGATTGCAGATTGAGTATTGAATATTGAAAACTGTGAATTGATGATATTCTATTGAGGATTGAGGACTGACATCTGATTGTTGAGGACTGAGGGCTGAAGATTGAGGATTCAGGATTGAGGATTCGGGATTGAGGTTTGAGGACTGAGGATTGAGGATTGACGATTGAAGATTGAGTATTGATGATTGAAGAATGGAGGATTGAGGATTGAGGGTTGAGGATAGAGGACGAGGACTGACGGTTGAGGATTGAGGTTTGAGAATTGTGGATTGAGGATTGAGAATGAGGGCTGAGTGTTGAGGATTGAGGTTTGAGTATAGAATCCTGAGAATTCAGAACATTCTATTGAGTATTGAGAATTGAGGATTGATGGTTGAGTATCGAGGATTGAGGATTGAGGGTTGAGGATTGAGTATTGAAGATTGAGGATCGATAATTGAGGATTGATGATTGAGGATTGAGGATTGAGGATTGAGGACTGAGGATTGAGGATTGAATATTCAGTATTGAGGATTGAAGATTGAGAATTGAGGATTGAGGATTGAACATTGCGGACTGAGTGTTGAGGTTTGAGTGATGAGAATTGATGTTTGTGGATAGAGGTTTGAAGGTTGCAGATCGAGTATTGAGTGTTGAAAACTGTGAATTGAGGATATTCTACTGAGGATTGAGGATTGACTACTGATTGTTGAGGATTGAGGGCTGAAGATTGAGGACTCAGGATTGAGGATTCAGAATTCAGGTTTGAGGACTGAGGATTGAGGATTGAAGGTTGAGTGTTGAGGATTGAGGATTGAGGATTGAGGATTGAGGATTGAGGATTGAAGATTGAGTATTGATGATTGAAGGTTGAGGATTGAGGATTCAAGTTTGAGGATTGAGGACGTGGACTGACGGTTGAGGATTGAGGTTTGAGAATTGAGGATTGAGGATTGAGGACTGAGGATTGATGATTGAGGATTGAGTATTGATGGTTGTGGATAGAGGACGAGGACTGAGGATTGAGTATTGCTGTTTGAGGTCTGAGGATTGAAGATTGATGATTGAGGATTGAGGATTGAGGATTGAGGATTGAAGATTGAGAATTGAAGATTGAGTATTGAGGATTGAAGATTGAGGATTGAGGATTGCGGATTGAGGATTGAGGATTGAATATTAAGGATTGAGTATTGACAATTGATTGTTGAGGACTGACGGCTGAAGATTGAGGATTCAGGATTGAGGATTCCGGATTGAGGTTAGAGGACTGAGGATTGAGGGTTGAGGATTGAGGATTAAGGATTGACGCTTGAGGATTGAGGATTGAGGATGGACGATTGAAGAGAGAGGACTGAGTGTTGAGGATAGAGTGTTGAGAATTGATGATTGAGGATTGAGATTTGATTATTGAATATTGTGGATTGAGTATTGAACCATGAGAATTCAGGATATTCTATTGAGTATTGAGAATCGAGGATTGATGGTTGAGTGTTGAGGATTGATGGTTGAGGGTTGTGCGTTGATTATTGAGGATTGAAGATTGAGTATTGAAGATTGAAGACTGATGATTGAGTATTGAGGGTTGAAGATTGAGGATTGAGGATTGCGGATTGAAGATTGAGTATAGAGGATTGAAGATTGAGGACTGAGGATTGAGGATTGAGGATTGAGGATTGAGGATTGAAGATTGAGGATTGGGGACTGAGTGTTGAGGTTTGACTGATGAGAATTGATGTTTGTGGATAGAGATTTGAAGATTGCAGATTGAGTATTGAATATTGAAAACTGTGAATTGATGATATTCTATTGAGGATTGAGGACTGACAACTGATTGTTGAGGACTGAGGGCTGAAGATTGAGGATTCAGGATTGAGGATTCGGGATTGAGGTTTGAGGACTGACGGTTGAGGATTGAGGTTTGAGGATTGAGGATGGCGCGTTGAGGATTGAGGACGAGGACTGACGGTTGAGGATTGAGGTTTGAGGATTGAGGATTGAGGATTGAGGATGATGTCTGAGGGTTGAGGATTGAGGTTTGAGGACTGAGGACTGAGGATTGAGGACTGAGGGTTGAGGATGAGGTCTGAGCGTCGGGGATTGAGGTTTGACGGCTGAGGACTGAGGATTGAGGATTGAGAATTGAGGATTGAAGTTTGAGTATTGAGGATTGAATGTTGAGGATTGTGGATTGAGGATTGAGGATTGAGGATTGAATATTGATGATTGAGGATTGAGTATCTAGGATTGAAGATTGAGGATTGAGGATTGAGGATTGAGGATTGAGGATGGAGGATGAGGGCTGAGGGTTGAGGATTGAGGTTTGAGTATTGAAACCTGAGAATTCAGGATATTCTGTTGAGTATTGAGAATTGAGGTTTGATGGTTGAGTATTGAGGACTGAGGATTGAGGCTTGAAGGTTGAGTATTGAAGATTCAGGATTGAGGTTTGAGGACTGAGGATTGAGGATTGAAGATTGAGTATTGAGGATTGAAGATTGAGGATTGAGGATTGAGGATTGAGGATTGAGGATGATGTCTGAGGGTTGAGGATTGAGGTTTGGGGACTGAGGACTGAGGATTGAGGACTGAGGGTTGAGGACGAGGGCAGAGGGTCGGGGATTGAGGTTTGACGGCTGAGGATTGAGGATTGAGAATTGAGAATTGATGATTGAGGATTGAAGATAGTGGATTGGGTATTGAGGATTGAAGAATGAGGATTGAGGGTTGTGGATTGAGGATTGAGGATTGAGGATCTAGGATTGGAGATTGATTATCGAGGATTGAAGATTGAGGATTGAGGATTGAGGATTGAGGATCTGGAATTGGAGATTGATTATTGAGGATTGAAGATTGAGGATTGATGATTGGGGATTGAGAATTGAGAATTGAGGATGAGGACTGAGGGTTGAGGCTTGAGGTTTGAGAAATGAGGATTGATGATTGAGGATTGAGGATTGAGGATTGAGGATTGAGGATTGTGTATTGAAGATTGAGTATTGATCACTGAGGATTGAGGATTGAGGACTGAGGATTGAGGATTGAGGGTTGAAGATTGATTATTGAGGATTGAAGATTGGGGATTGAGGATTGAGGATTGAGGATCTAGGATTGGAGATTGATTATTGAGGATTGACGATTGAGGATTGAGGATTGAAGATTGAGTATTGAGGATTGAAGATTGAGCGTTGAGGATTGAGGATTGAGGATTCAGGATTGCAGATTGAGGATTGAGGATTGAGGATTGAGGATTGAGCATTGAGGATTGAAGATTGAATATTGATGGCTGAAGATTGAGGATTGAGGATTGAGGGTTGTGGATTGAGGACGAGGACTGAGGGTTGAATATTGATGATTGAGGTCTGAGGATTGAGGATTGGGGATTGAGGATTGAGGATTGGGGATTGAATATTGAGTACTGAGGATTGAAGATTGAGGATTGAGGGTTGAGGATTGAGGATGGAGGATGAGGGCTGAGGGTTGAGGATTGAGGTTTGAGTATTGAATCCTGAGAATTCAGGATATTCTATTGAGTATTGAGGATTGAGGATTGAGGTTTGAGGATTGAGCATTGAGGATTGAAGATTGAATATTGATGGCTGAAGATTGAGGATTGAGGATTGAGGATTGGGTGTTGAGGACTGATCATTGAGGATTGAGGATTGAGTATTGAGAATTGAGGATTGATGATTGAGGGTTGAAGACTGAATATTGAGGATTGAAGATTGAGGATTGATGACTAAGGATTGAGGATGGAGGATGAGGGCTGATGGTTGAGGATTGAGGTTTGAGGACTGAGGACCGAGGATTGAGGATTGAGAATTGAGGATTGGGGATTGAGCATTGAAGATACAGGAATGAGGATTGAGGATTGAGGATTGGGGATTGAAGATTGAGGATTGAAGATTCAGTATTGACGATTGAAGATTGAGGATTGAGGATTGAGGATTGAAGATTGAGTATTGAGTATTGAAGATTCAGAATTGAGGTTTGAGGACTGAGGATTGAGGATTGTAGGTTGAATATTGAGGATTGAATATTGAGGATTGAGGATTGAGGATTGAGGATTGAGGGTTGAGGGTTGAGGATGATGTCTGAGGGTTGAGGATTGAGGTTTGAGGACTGAGGACTGAGGATTGAGGATTGAGGATGGAGGATGAGGGCTGAGGGTTGAGGATTGAGGTTTGAGGTCTGAGGACTGTGGATTGAGGATTGAGAGTTGAGGATTGAGGATTGAGGATTGAGGATTGATGATTAAGGATTGAGGATGGAGGATGAGGGCTCAGGGCTGAGGATTGAGGTTTGAGGAGTGAGGATTGAGAGTTGAGGTTTGAGGATTGAGGATTGAGGATTGAGGATTGAGTATTGAGGATTGAGTATTGATGCCTGAGGATTGAGGATTGAGGATTGAGGATTGAGGATTGAGGATTGGGGATTGAATATTGAGCACTGAGGATTGAAGATTCAGGATTGAGGATTGAGGATTGAGGATGCAGGATGAGGGCTGAGGGTTGAGGATTGAGGTTTGAGTATTGAATCCTGAGAAGTCAGGATATACTATTGAGTATTGAGAATTGAGGATTGATGGTTGAGTACTGAGGACTGAGGATTGAGGATTGAAGGTTGATTATTGAGGATTCAGAATTGAGGTTTGAGGACTGAGGATTGAGGATTGAAAGTTGAGGATTGAGGATTGAGGATTGAGGATTGAGGATGAAGACTGAGGGTTGAGGATTGCGGTTTGAGGAATGACGATTGAGGGTTCACGATTGATGATTGAGGATTGAGGACTGAGGATTGCGGATTGGGGATCGAATATTGAGTACTGAGGATTGAAGATTGAGGATTGAGGGTTGTGGATTGAGGATGGAGGATGAGGGCTGATGGTTGAGGATTGAGGTTTGAGTATTGAATCCTGAGAATTCAGAATATTCTATTGAGTATTGAGAATTGAGGATTGATGGTTGAGTACTGAGGACTGAGGATTGAGGATTGATGGTTGAGTATTGAGGATTCAGAATTGAGGTTTGAGGGCTGAGTATTGAGGATTGAAGATTGAGTATTGAGGATTGAAGATTGAGGATTGAGGATTGAGGATTGAGGATTGAGGATGTTGTCTGAGGGTTGAGGATTGAGGTTTGAGGGCTGAGTACTGAGGATTGAGGACTGAGTACTGAGAATTGAGGATTGAGGGTTGAGGATTGATGATTGAGGATTGGGTATTGAGGATTGAGGATTGAAAATTGAGTATTGAGGATTGAAGATTGAGGATTGAGGATTGAGGATTCAGGATTGAGGATTGAAGATTGAGTATTGAGGATTGAAGATTGAGGATTGAGGATTGAGGATTGAGGATTGAGGATTGAAGATTGAGGATTGAGGATTGAGGATTGAGCATTGAGGATTGAAGATTGAATATTGATGATTGATGATTGAGGATTGAGGATTGAGTGTTGTGGATTGAGAACGAGAACTGAGGGTTGAATATTGATGAATGAGGTCTGAGGATTGAGGATTGAGGATTGAAAATTGAGGATTGAGGATTGAGGATTGAGGATTGAGGATTGAAGATTGAGTATTGAGGATTGAAGATTGAGGATTGTGGATTGAGGATTGAGGATTGATGATTGAAGATTGTGTATTGAAGATTGAGGATTGGGGATTGAGGATTGAGGATTGAGGATAGAGGATTGAAGATTGAGGATTGGGGATTGAGGATTGACGATTGAGGATTGAGTATTGAGGATTGAGAATTGAGGATTGAGGATTGAAGATTGAGGATTGGGGATTGAGGATTGACGATTGAGGATTGAGTATTGAGGATTGAGAATTGAGGATTGAGGATTGAAATTGAGTATTGAGGATTGAAGATTGAGGATTGAGATTTGATTATTGAATATTGTGGATTGAGTATTGAACCATGAGAATTCAGGATATTCTATTGAGTATTGAGAACTGAGGATTGATCGTTGAGTATTGAGGATTCATGGCTGAGGGTTGTGTGTTGAATATTGAGGGTTGAGGATTGAGGATTGAGGATTGAGGATTGAGGATTGAGGATTGAGGATGATGTCTGAGGGTTGAGGATTGAGGTTTGAGGACTGAGGACTGAGAATTGAGGTTTGAATGTTGAGCATTGAGGATTCAGAATTGAGGTTTGAGGACTGAGTATTGAGGATTGTAGGTTGAATATTGAGGATTGAATAATGAGGATTGAGGATTGAGGATTGAGGGTTGAGGATGATGTCTGAGGGTTGAGGATTGAGGTTTGAGGACTGAGGACTGAGGATTGAGGACTGAGGATGGAGTATGAGGGCTGAGGGTCGGGGATAGAGGTTTGACGACTGAGGACTGAGGACTGAGGATTGAGGACTGAGAATTGAGGATTGAAATTGAGTATTGAGGATTGAAGATTGAGGATTGAGATTTGATTATAGAATATTGTGGATTGAGTATTGAACCATGCGAACACAGAATATTCTATTGAGTATTGAGAATTGAGGTTTGATGCTTGAGTATTGAGGATTGATGGCTGAGGTTTGTGTGCTGAATATTGAGGATTGAGGATTGAGGATTGAGGATTGAGGATGGAGGATGAGGGCTGAGGGTTGAGGATTGACGTTTGAGGACTGAGGACTGAGGATTGAGGATTGAGAGTTGAGGATTGAGGATTGAGGATTGACGATTGAAGAGAGAGGATTGAGGATTGAAGATTGAGGATTGAGGATTGAGGATTGAGGACTGAGGGTTGAATATTGATGATTGAGGTCTGAGGATTGAGGATTGGGGATTGAGGATTGAGGATTGGGGATTGAATATTGAGTACTGAGGATTGAAGATTGAGGATTGAGGATTGAGGATTGAGGATGGAGGATGAGGGCTGAGGGTTGAGGATTGAGGTTTGAGTATTGAATCCTGAGAATTCAGGATGTTCTATTGAGTATTGAGAATTGAGGATTGATGGTTGAGTACTGAGGACTGAGGATTGAGGATTGAAGGTTGAGTATTGAGGATTCAGAATTGAGGTTTGAGGGCTGAGGATTGAGGATTGAAGATTGAGTATTGAGGATTGAAGATTGAGGACTGAGGATTGAGGGTTGAGGATTGAGGATGATGTCTGAGGGTTGAGGATTGAGGTTTGAGGACTGAGGACTGAGGATTGAGGACTGAGGATTGAGGATGAGGGCTGTGGTTCGGGGATTGTGATTTGACGGCTGAGGACTGAGGATTGAGTATTGAGAATTAAGGATTGTTGATAGAGGGTTGAAGATTGAGGATTGGGTATTGAGGATCGAAGAATGATTATTGAGGATTGAGGATTGAGGATTGAGTGTTGAGGATCTAGGATTGGAGATTGATTATTGAGGATTGATGATTGGGGATTGAGGATTGAGGATTGAGGATCTAGGATTGGAGATTGTTTATTGAGGATTGAAGATTGAGGATTGGGGATTGAGGATTGAGAATTGAGAGTTGAGGATGAGGACTGAGGGCTGAGGATTGAGGATTGATGATTAAGTATTGAGGATTGATGATTGAGGATTGAGGATTGAGGATTGAGGATCGAGGATTGTGTATTGATAATTGAGGATTGATGATTGAGGATTGAGGATTGAGGAGTGGGTATTGCGGATTGAGCATTGAGGTTTGAGGACTGAGGGCTGAGGATTGAGGACTGAGGATTGAGGATTGAGGATTGAGGATTGAAGATTGGGGATTGGGGATTGAGGATTCAAGATTCAGGAATGAGGATTGAGGATTGAGGGTTGAGGATTGAGGATTGAAGATTCAGTGTTGACGATTGAAGATTGAGTATTGAGGATTGAGGATTGAAGATTGAGTATTGAGGATTGAAGGTTGAGGATTGAGGATTGAGGATTGAGGATTGAGGATGAGGGCTGAGGGTTGAAGATCGAGGTTTGAGTATTGAATCCTGAGAATTCAGGATATTCTATTGAGTATTGAGAATTGAGGATTGATGGTTGAGTACTGAGGACTGAGGATTGAGGATTGAAGGTTGAGTATTGAGGATTCAGAATTGAGGTTTGAGGTCTGAGGATTGAGGATTGAAGATTGAGTATTGAGGATTGAAGATTGAGGATTGAAGATTGAGTATTGAGGATTGAGGATTGAGGATTGAGGATTGAGGATTGATGATGTAGAATGGGGGCTGAGGGTTGAGGGTTGAGGTTTGAGTATTGAATCCTGAGAATCCAGGATATTCTATTGAGTATTGAGAATTGAGGGTTGATGGTTGAGTACCGAGGACTGAGGATTGAGGACTGAGGATTGAGGATTGAAGGTTGAGTATTGAGGATTCAGAATTGAGGTTTGAGGACTGAGGATTGATGATTGAAGCTTGAGTATTGACGATTGAAGGTTGAGTATTGAGGATTCAGAATTGAGGTTTGAGGGCTGAGGATTGAGGATTGAAGATTGAGTATTGAGGATTGAAGATTGAAGATTGGGGATTGAGGATTGGTGATTGAGAATTAAGGATTGAAGATTGTGGATTGAGGATCTAGGATTTGAGATTGATTATTGAGGATTGAAGATTGAGGATTGAGGATAGAGGATTGGGGATTGAGAATTGAGGATGAGGACTGAGGGTTGAGGATTGAGGTTTGAGGAATGAGGATTGAGGGTTGAGGTTTGAGGATTGAGGATTGAGGATTGAGGATTGAGGATTGAGTATTGAAGATTGAGTATTGATGCCTGAGTATTGAGGATTGAGGATTGAGGATTGAGAATTGAAATTAAGTATTGAGGATTGAAGATTGAGGATTGAGATTTGATTATTGAATATTGTGGATTGAGTATTGAACCATGAGAATTCAGGATATCCTATTGAGTGTTGAGAATTGAGGATTGACAGTTGAGTATTGAGGATTCATGCCTGATGGTTGTGTGTTGAATATTGAAGGTTGAGGATTGAGGATTGAGGATTGAGGATTGAGGATTGAAGATTGAGTATTGATGATTGAATACTGAGGATTAAGGATTGAGGTTTGAGGATTGAGGACGAGGACTGACGGTAGAGGATTGAGGTTTGAGGATTGAGGATTGAGGACTGAGGACTGATGATTGAGGATTGAGGATTAAGCATTGAGGATTGAAGATTGAAGACTGGGGATTGAGGATTGATGATTGAGAATTAAGGATTGAAGATTGTGGATTGAGGATCTATGATTGGAGATTGATTATTGATGATTGAAGATTGAGGATTGAGGATTGAGGATTGAGGATTGAGAATTGAGTATGAGGACTGAGGGTTGAGGATTGAGGTTTAAGGAATGAGGATTGAGGGTTGAGGTTTGAGGATTGAGGATTGAGGATTGAGGATTGGGTATTGAAGATTGAGTATTGATGCCTGAGGTTTGAGGATTGAGGTTTGAGTATTGAATCCTGAGATTTCAGGGTATTATATTCAGTATTGAGAATTGAGGATTGATGGTTGAGTACTGAGGACTGAGGATTGAGGATTGAAGTTTGTGTATTGAGGATTCAGGATTGAGGTTTGAGGACTGAGGATTGAGGATTGAGAATTAAGGATTGTTGATAGAGGATTGAAGATTGAGGATTGGGAATTGAGGATTGAAGAATGAGGATTGAGGATTGAGGATTGAGGATTCAGGGTTGTGGATCTAGGATTGGAGATTGATTATTGAGGATTGATGATTGGGGATTGAGGATTGAGTATTGAGGATATAGGATTGGAGATTGATTATTGAGGATTGAAGATTGGGGATTGAGGATTGAGGATTGATGGTTGAGTACTCAGGACTGAGGATTGAGGATTGAAGGTTGAGTATTGAGGATTCAGAATTGAGGTTTGAGGACTGAGGATTGAGGATTGAAGATTGAGTATTGAGGATTGAAGATTGAGGATTGAGGATTGACGATTGAGGATTGAGGATAATGTCTGAGGGTTGAGGATTGAGGTTTGAGGACTGAGGACTGAGGATTGAGGACTGAGGTTTGAGGATGAGGGCTAAGGTTCGGGGATTGAGGTTTGACGGCTAAGGACTGAGGATTGCGGATTGAGAATTAAGGATTGTTGATAGGGGATTGAAGATTGAGGATTGGGTATTGAGGATTGAAGATTGAGGATTGGGGATTGAGGATTGAGAATTGAGAGTTGAGGATGAGGACTGAGGGCTGAGGATTGAGGATTGATGATTAAGTATTGAGGATTGATGATTGAGGATTGAGGATTGAGGATTGAGGATCGAGGATTGTGTATTGATAATTGAGGATTGATGATTGAGGATTGAGGATTGAGGAATGGGTATTGCGGATTGAGCATTGAGGTTTGAGGACTGAGGGCTGAGGATTGAGGACTGAGGATTGAGGATTGAGGATTGAGGATTGAAGATTGGGGATTGGGGATTGAGGATTCAAGATTCAGGAATGAGGATTGAGGATTGAGGGTTGAGGGTTGAGGATTGAAGATTCAGTATTGACGATTGAAGATTGAGGATTGAGGATTGAGGATTGGGGATTGAATATTGAGTACTGAGGATTGAAGATTGAGGATTGAGGATTGAGGATTGAGGATGGAGGATGAGGGCTGAGGGTTGAGGATTGAGGTTTGAGTATTGAATCCTCAGAATTCGGAATATTCTATTGAGTATTGAGAATTGAGCATTGATGATTGAGTACTGAGGACTGAGGATTGAGGATTGAAGGTTGAGTATTGAGGATTCAGAATTGAGGTTTGAGGGCTGAGGATTGAGTATTGAAGATTCAGTATTGAGGATTGAAGATTGAGGATTGAGGATTGGGGATTATGTCTGAGGGTTTAGGATTGAGGTTTGAGGACTGAGGAATGAGGATTGAGGACTGAGGATTGAGGATGAGGGCTGAGGGTCGGGGATTGAGGTTTGACGACTGAGGACTGAAGATTGGGGATTGAGAATTCAGGATTGTTGATAGAGGATTGTGGATTGAGGATTGGGTATTGAGGATTGAAGAATGAGGATTGAGGATTGAGGATTGAGGATTGAGGGTTGAGGATCTAGGGTTGGAGATTGATTATTGTGGATAGAAGATTGGGGATTGAGGATTGAGGATTGAGGATCTAGGATTGGATATTGATTATTGAGGATTGAAGATTGAGGATTGATTATTGAGGATTGAGAATTGGGAATTGAGGATGAGGTCTGAGGGTTGAGGATTGAGGTTTGAGAAATGAGGATTGAGGATTGAGGATTGAGGATTGAAGATTGAGTATTGAGAATTGAGGACTGAGGATTGAGGATTGAGGATTGAGAATTGAGGATGAGGACTGAGGGTTGAGAATTGAGGTTTGAGAAATGAGAATTGAGGATTGAGGATTGAGGATTGAGGGTTGAGGATTGATGATTGAGTATTGAAGATTGAGTATTGATCACTGAGGATTGAGGACTGAGGATTGAGGATTGAGTGCTGAGGATGGAGGATGAGGGCTGAGGTTTGAGGATTGAGGTTTGAGGACTGAGGACTGAGGATTGAGGATCGAGAGTTGAGGATTGAGGATTGAGGATTGAGGATTGAGGATTGAGAATTGAGGATTGATGATTGAGTGTTGAAGATTGAATATTGAGGATTGAAGATTGAGGATTGATGATTAAGGATTGAGGATGAAGGATGAGGGCTGAGGGTTGCGGATTGAGGTTTGAGGACTGAGGACTGAGGATTGAGGATTGAGAATTGAGGATTGAGGGTTGAGGATTGAAGATTGAGGATTGGGTATTGAGGACTGAAGAATGAGGATTGAGGCTTGAGGATTGAGGATTGAGGATTGAAGATTGAGTATTGAGGATAGAAGATTGACGATTGAGGATTGAGGATTGAGGATTGAGGATTGAGGATTGAAGATTGAGGATTGGGTATTGAGGACTGAACATTGAGGATTAAGGATTGAAGATTGAAGGTTGAATATTGATGAATGAAGATTAACGATTGAGGATTGAGTGTTGTGGATTGAGGACGAGCACTGAGGGTGGAATATTGATGATTGAGGTCTAAGGATTGAGGATTGGGGATTGAAAATTGAGGATTGAGGATTGAGGTTTGAGGATTGAGGATTGAAGATTGAGTATTGAGGATTGAAGATTGAGGACTGAGGATTGAGGATTGAGGATTGATGATTGAATATTGTGTATTGAAGATTGAAGATTGAGGATTGAGGATTGAGGATTGAGGATTGAGGATTGAAGACTGAGAATTGGGGATTGAGGATTGACGGTTGAGGATTGAGTACTGAGGATTGAGAATTGAGGATTGAGGATTGAAATTGAGTATTGAGGATTGAAGATTGAGGATTGAGATTTGATTATTGAATATTGTGGATTGAGTATTGAACCATCAGAATTCAGGATATTCTATTGAGTATTGAGAATTGAGGATTGGCAGTTCAGTATTGAGGATTCATGTCTGATGGTTGTGTGTTGAATATTGAGGACTGAGGATTGAGGATTGAGGATTGAGGATTGAGGTTTGAGGATTGAGGACGAGGACTGACGGTAGAGGATTGAGGTTTGAGGATTGAGGATTGAGGATTGAGGACTGAGGATTGAGGATTGAGGATTAAGCATTGAGGATTGAAGATTGAAGACTGGGGATTGAGGGTTGATGATTGAGAATTAAGGATTGAAGATTGTGGATGGAGGATCTAGGATTGGATATTGATTATTGAGGATTGAAGATTGAGGATTGAGGATTGAGGATTGAGGATTGAGAATTGAGGATGAGGACTGAGGGTTGAGGATTGAGGTTTGAGGAATGAGGATTGAGGGTTGAGGTTTGAGGATTGAGGATTGAGGATTGAGTGTTGAGGATGGAGGATGAGGGCTGAGGTTTGAGGATTGAGGTTTGAGGACTGAGGACTGAGGATTGAGGATCGAGAGTTGAGGATTGAGGATTGAGGATTGAGGATTGAGGATTGAGAATTGAGGATTGATGATTGAGTGTTGAAGATTGAATATTGAGGATTGAAGATTGAGGATTGATGATTAAGGATTGTGGATGAAGGATGAGGGCTGAGGGTTGCGGATTGAGGTTTGAGGACTGAGGACTGAGGATTGAGGATTGAGAGTTGAGGATTGAGGGTTGAGGATTGAAGATTGAGGATTGGGTATTGAGGACTGAAGAATGAGGATTGAGGCTTGAGGATTGAGGATTGAGGATTGAAGATTGAGTATTGAGGATAGAAGATTGACGATTGAGGATTGAGGATTGAGGATTGAGGATTGAGGATTGAAGATTGAGGATTGGGTATTGAGGACTGAACATTGAGGATTAAGGATTGAAGATTGAAGGTTGAATATTGATGAATGAAGATTAACGATTGAGGATTGAGTGTTGTGGATTGAGGACGAGCACTGAGGGTTGAATATTGATGATTGAGGTCTGAGGATTGAGGATTGGGGATTGAAAATTGAGGATTGAGGATTGAGGATTGAGGGTTGAGGATTGAAGATTGAGTATTGAGGATTGAAGATTGAGGACTGAGGATTAAGGATTGAGGATTGATGATTGAAGATTGTGTATTGAAGATTGAAGATTGAGGATTGAGGATTGAGGATTGAGGATTGAGGATTGAAGACTGAGAATTGGGGATTGAGGATTGACGGTTGAGGATTGAGTATTGAGGATTGAGAATTGAGGATTGAGGATTGAAATTGAGTATTGAGGATTGAAGATTGAGGATTGAGATTTGATTATTGAATATTGTGGATTGAGTATTGAACCATCAGAATTCAGGATATTCTATTGAGTATTGAGAATTGAGGATTGGTAGTTGAGTATTGAGGATTCATGTCTGATGGTTGTGTGTTGAATATTGAGGATTGAGGATTGAGGATTGAGGATTGAGGATTGAGGTTTGAGGATTGAGGACGAGGACTGACGGTAGAGGATTGAGGTTTGAGGATTGAGGATTGAGGATTGAGGACTGAGGATTGAGGATTGAGGATTACGCATTGAGGATTGAAGATTGAAGACTGGGGATTGAGGGCTGATGATTGAGAATTAAGGATTGAAGATTGTGGATGGAGGATCTAGGATTGCATGTTGATTATTGAGGATTGAAGATTGAGGATTGAGGATTGAGGATTGAGGATTGAGAATTGAGGATGAGGACTGAGGGTTGAGGATTGAGGTTTGAGGAATGAGGATTGAGGGTTGAGGTTTGAGGACTGAGGATTGAGGATTGAGGATTGAGTATTGAAGATTGAGTATTGATGCCTGAGGATTGAGGATTGAGGATTGAGGATTGAGGATTGAAGATTGAGGATTGAGGATTGAGGATTGAGGATTGAGGATGATGTCTGAGGGTTGAGGATTGAGGTTTGAGGATTGAGGATCTAGGATTGGAGATTGATTATTGAGGGTTGAAGATTGAGGATTGAGGATTGAGGATTGAGGATCTAGAATTGGAGATTGATTATTGAGGATTGAATATTGAGGATTGATGATTGAGGATTGAGAATTGAGAATTGAGGATAAGGACTGAAGGTTGAGGATTGAGGTTTGAGGAATGAGGATTGAGGATTGAGGATTGAGGGTTGAGGATTGAGGATTGAGGATTATGTTTTGAAGATTGAGTATTGATCACTGAGGATTGAGGATTGAGGATTGAGGATTGAGGATTGAGGATTGAGGGTTGAAGATTGAATATTGAGGATTGAAGATTGAGGATTGATGATTAAGGATTGAGGATGGAGGATGAGGGCTGAGGGTTGAGGATTGAGGTTTGAGGACAGAGGACTGAGGATTGAGGATTGAGAATTGAGAATTGAGGATTGAGGATTGAGGATTGAAAATTGAGTATTGAGGATTGAAAATTGAGGGTTGAGGATTGACGATTGAGGATTGAGGATTGAAGATTGAGTATTGAGGATTGAAGATTGAGGATTGAGGATTGAGGATTGACGATTGAGGATTGAGGATTGAGGATTGAAGATTCAGTATTGATGATTGAATATTGAGGATTGAGGATTGAGGTTTGAGGATTGAGGACGAGGACTGACGGTAGAGGATTGAGGTTTGAGGATTGAGGTCTGAGGATTGAGGACTGAGGATTGAGGATTGAGGATTGAGCATTGAGGATTGAAGATTGAAGACTGGGGATTGAGGATTGAAGATTGAGAATTAAGAATTCAAGATTGTGGATTGAGGATCTAGGATTGGAGATTGATTATTGAGGATTGAAGATTGAGGATTAAGGATTGAGGATTGAGGATTGAGAATTGAGGATGAGGACTGGGGGTTGAGAATTGAGGTTTGAGAAATGAGGATTGAGGATTGAGGATTGAGGATTGTGGGTTGAGGATTGATGATTGAGTATTGAAGATTGAGTATTGATCACTGAGGATTGAGGACTGAGGATTGAGGATTGAGGATTGGGGATTGAAGATTGAGTATTGAAGCCTGAGGATTGAGGATTGAGGATTGAGGATTGATGATTGAGGATTGAAGATTGAGGTTTGGGTATTGAGGATTGAAGAATGAGGATTGAGGATTGAGGATTGAGGATTGAGGATTGAGGATTGAGGATTGAAGATCTAGGATTGGAGATTGATTATTGAGGATTGAAGATTGAGGATTGAGGATTGAGGATTGAGGATCTAGAATTGGAGATTGATTAATGAGGATTGAATATTGAGGATTGATGATTGAGGATTGAGAATTGAGAATTGAGGATGAGGACTGAGGGTTTAGGATTGAGGTTTGAGAAATGAGAATTGAGGATTGAGGATTGAGGGTTGAGGATTGAGGATTGAGGATTGTGTTTTGAAGATTGAGTATTGATCACTGAGGATTGAGGATTGAGGATTGAGGATTGAGGATTGAGGATTGAGGATTGAGGATTGAGGATTGGGGATTGAATATTGAGTACTGAGAATTGAAGATTGAGGATTGAGGATTGAGGATTGAGGATGTAGGATGAGGGCTGAGGGTTGAGGATTGAGGTTTGAGTATTGAATCCTGAGAATTCAGGATATTCTATTGAGTGCTGAGAATTGAGCATTGACGGTTGAGTGCTGAGGACTGAGGATTGAGGATTGAAGGTTGAGTATTGATCACTGAGGATTGAGGACTGAGGATTGAGGATTGAGGATTGAGGATTGAAGATTGAATATTGAGGATTGAAGATTGAGGATTGAGGATTGAGGGTTGAGGATGAAGGATGAGGGCTGAGGGTTGAGGATTGAGGTTTGAGGACTGAGGACTGAGGATTGAGGATCGAGAGTTGAGGATTGAGGATTGAGGATTGGGGATTGAGGATTGTGAATTGAGGATTGATGATTGAGGGTTGAAGATTGAATATTGAGGATTGAAGATTGAGGATTGATGATTAAGGGTTGAGGATGGAGGATGAGGGCTGAGGGTTGAGGATTGAGGTTTGAGGACTGAGGACTGAGGATTGAAGATTGAATATTGAGGATTGAATATTGAGGATTGAGGATTGAGGGTTGAGGACGAAGGATGAGGGCTGAGGGCTGAGGATTGAGGTTTGAGGACTGAGGACTGAGGATTGAGGACTGAGGTTTAAGGATGAGGGCTGAGGGTCGGTGATTGAGGTTTGACGGCTGTGGACTGAGGATTGAGGATTGAGAATTAAGGATTGTTGATAGACGATTGAAGATTGAGGATCGTGTATTGAGGATTGAGGAATGAGGATTGAGGATTGAGGATTGAGGATTCAGGGTTGTGGATCTAGGATTGGAGATTGATTACTGAGTATTGAAGATTGGGGATTGAGGATTGAGGATTGAGGATATAGGATTGGAGAATGATTATTGAGGATTGAAGATTGGGGATTGAGGATTGAGGATTGAGGATCTAGGATTGGAGATTGAAGATTGAGGATTGAGGATTGAGGATTGAGGGTTGAGGATTGAGGACGGGGACTGACGGTTGAGGATTGAGGTTTGAAGATTCAGGATTGAGGATTGAGGACTGAGGCTTGAGGATTGAGGATTGAGCATTGAGGATTGAAGATTGAGGACTGGCGATTGAGGATTGAAGATTGAGGATTAAGGATTGAGTATTGGGGATTGAGGATGTGGGATTGGAGATTGATTATTGAGGATTGAAGATTGATGATTGAGGATTGAGAATTGAGAATTGAGAATTGAGGGTGAGGACTGAGGGTTGAGGATTGAGGTTTGAGGGACGAGGATTGAGGATTGAGGATTGAGGACTGAGGATTGACGATTGAGTATTGAAGATTGAGGATTGATGACTGAGGATTGAGGACTGAGGATTGAGGATTGAGGATTGAGGATTGAAGATTGAGTATTGAAGATTGAAAGTTGAGGATTGTGGATTGAGGATTGAGGATTGAGGATTGAATATTGAGGATTGAGGATTGAGTATCTAGGATTGAAGATTGAGGATTGAGGATTGAGGATTGAGGATTGAGGATGGAGGGTGAGAGCTGAGGGTTGAGGATTGAGGTTTGAGTATTGAATCCTGAGAATTCAGGATATTCCATTGAGTATCGAGAATTGCGGATTGATGGTTGAGTATTGAGGACTGAGGATTGAGGCTTGAAGGTTGAGTATTGAATATTCAGGATTGAGGTTTGAGGACTGAGGATTGAGGATTGAAGATTGAGTATTGAGGATTGAAGATTGAGGATTGAGGATTGAGGATTGAGGATTGAGGATGATGTCTGTGGGTTGAGGATTGAGGTTTGAGGACTAAGGGCTGAGGATTGAAGACTGAGGGTTGAGGATGGGGCAGAGGGTCGGGGATTGAGGTTTGACGACTGACGATTGAGGATTGAGGACTGAGAATTGAGGATTGATGATTGAGGATTGAAGATAGAGGATTGGGTATTGAGGATTGAAGAACGAGGATTGAAGATTGAGGATTGATGATTAAGGATGGAGGATGGAGGATGAGGGCTGAGGGTTGAGGATTGAGGTTTGAGGACTGAGGATTGAGGATTGAGGATTGAGCATTGAGGATTGAAGATTGAAGACTGGGGATTGAGGATTGAAGATTGAGAATTAAGAATTCAAGATTGTGGATTGAGGATCTAGGATTGGAGATTGATTATTGAGGATTGAAGATTGAGGATTAAGGATTGAGGATTGAGGATTGAGAATTGAGGATGAGGACTGGGGGTTGAGAATTGAGGTTTGAAAAATGAGGATTGAGGTTTGAGGATTGAGGATTGTGGGTTGAGGATTGATGATTGAGTATTGAAGATTGAGTATTGATCACTGAGAATTGAGGACTGAGGATTGAGGATTGAGGATTGGGGATTGAAGATTGAGTATTGAAGCCTGAGGATTGAGGATTGAGGATTGAGGATTGATGATTGAGGATTGAAGATTGAGGTTTGGGTATTGAGGATTGAAGAATGAGGATTGAGGATTGAGGATTGAGGTTTGAGGATTGAGGATTGAAGATCTAGGATTGGAGATTGATTATTGAGGATTGAAGATTGAGGATTGAGGATTGAGGATTGAGGATCTAGAATTGGAGATTGATTAATGAGGATTGAATATTGAGGATTGATGATTGAGGATTGAGAATTGAGAATTGAGGATGAGGACTGAGGGTTTAGGATTGAGGTTTGAGAAATGAGAATTGAGGATTGAGGATTGAGGGTTGAGGATTGAGGATTGAGGATTGTGTTTTGAAGATTGAGTATTGATCACTGAGGATTGAGGATTGAGGATTGAGGATTGAGGATTGAGGATTGAGGATTGAGGATTGAGGATTGGGGATTGAATATTGAGTACTGAGGATTGAAGATTGAGGATTGAGGATTGAGGATTGAGGATGGAGGATGAGGGCTGAGGGTTGAGGATTGAGGTTTGAGTATTGAATCCTGAGAATTCAGGATATTCTATTGAGTGCTGAGAATTGAGCATTGACGGTTGAGTGCTGAGGACTGAGGATTGAGGATTGAAGGTTGAGTATTGATCACTGAGGATTGAGGACTGAGGATTGAGGATTGAGGATTGAGGATTGAAGATTGAATATTGAGGATTGAAGATTGAGGATTGAGGATTGAGGGTTGAGGACGAAGGATGAGGGCTGAGGGCTGAGGATTGAGGTTTGAGGACTGAGGACTGAGGATTGAGGACTGAGGTTTAAGGATGAGGGCTGAGGGTCGGTGATTGAGGTTTGACGGCTGTGGACTGAGGATTGAGGATTGAGAATTAAGGATTGTTGATAGACGATTGAAGATTGAGGATCGTGTATTGAGGATTGAGGAATGAGGATTGAGGATTGAGGATTGAGGATTGAGGGTTGTGGGTTGAAGATTGAGGATTGGGGATTGAGGATTGGCGATTGAGGATTGAGTATTGAGAATTGAGGATTGATGGCTGAGTATTGAGGATTCATGGCTGAGGGTTGTGTGTTGAATATTGAGGGTTGAGTACTGACGATTGAGGATTGAGGATTGAGGATTGAAGATTGAGTATTGATGATTGAATATTGAGTATTGAGGATTGAGGTTTGAGGATTGAGGACGAGGACTGACGGTAGAGGATTGAGGTTTGAGGATTGCGGACTGAGGATTGAGGACTGAGGATTGAGGATTGAGGATTGAGCATTGAGGATTGAAGATTGAAGACTGGGGATTGAGGATTGAAGATTGAGAATTAAGGATTGAAGATTGTGGATTGAGGAACTAGGATTGGAGATTGATTATTGAGGATTGAAGATTGAGGATTGAGGATTGAGGATTGAGGATTGAGAATAGAGGATGAGGACTGAGGGTTGAGGATTGAGGTTTGAGGAATGAGGATTGAGGCTTGAGGATTGAGGATTGAGGATTGAGGTTGAGGATTGAGGATTGAGGATTGGGGATTGAATATTGAGTACTGAGGATTGAAGATTGAGGATTGAGGATTGAGGATTGAGGATGGAGGATGAGGGCTGAGGGTTGAGGATTGAGGTTTGAGGATTGAATCCTGAGAATTCAGGATATTCTATTGAGTATTGAGAATTGAGCATTGATGGTTGAGTACTGAGTACTGAGGATTGAGGATTGAAGGTTGAGTATTGATCACTGAGGATTGAGGACTGAGGATTGAGGATTGAGGATTGAGGACTGAAGATTGAATATTGAGGATTGAAGATAGAGGATTGAGAATTGAGGGTTGAGGATGAAGGATGAGGGCTGAGGGTTGAGGATTGAGGTTTGAGGACTGAGGACTGAGGATTGAGGATCGAGAGTTGAGGATTGAGGATTGAGGATTGGGGATTGAGGATTGTGAATTGAGGATTGATGATTGAGGGTTGAAGATTGAATATTCAGGATTGAAGATTGAGGATTGATGATTAAGGATTGAGGATGGAGGATGAGGGCTGAGGGTTGAGGATTGAGGTTTGAGGACTGAGGACTGAGGATTGAGGACTGAGGTTTGAGGATGAGGGCTGAGGGTCGGGGATTGAGGTTTGACGGCTGAGTACTGAGGACTGAGGATTGATAATTAAGGATTGTTGATAGAGGATTGAAGATTGAGGATCGGGTATTGAGGATTAAGGAATGAGGATTGAGGATTGAGGATTGAGGATTCAGGGTTGTGGATCTAGGATTGGAGATTGATTATTGATTATTGAAGATTGGGGATTGAGGATTGAGGATTGAGGATATAGGATTGGAGATTGATTATTGAGGATTGAAGATTGGGGATTGAGGATTGAGGATTGAGGATCTAGGATTGGAGATTGAAGATTGAGGATTGAGGATTGAGGGTTGATGATTGAGGACAGGGACTGACGGTTGAGGATTGAGGTTTGAGGATTCAGGATTGAGGATCTAGGATTGGAGATTGAAGATTGAGGATTGAGGATTGAGGGTTGAGGATTGAGGACGGGGACTGACGGTTGAGGATTGAGGTTTGAGGATTCAGGATTGAGGATTGAGGACTGAGGCTTGAGGATTGAGGAGTGAGCATTGAGGATTGAAGATTGAGGACTGGCTATTGAGGATTGAAGATTGAGGATTAAGGATTGAGGATTGGGGATTGAGGATGTAGGATTGGAGATTGATTATTGAGGATTGAAGATTGAGGATTGAGGATTAAGAATTGAGAATTGAGAATTGAGGGTGAGGACTGAGGGTTGAGGATTGAGGTTTGAGGGACGAGGATTGAGGATTGAGGATTGAGGACTGAGGATTGACGATTGAGTATTGAAGATTGAGGATTGATGACTGAGGATTGAGGACAGTGGATTGAGGATTGAGTATTGAGGATTGAAGATTGAGTATTGAGGATTGAAAGTTGAGGATTGTGGATTGAGGATTGAGGATTGAGGATTGAATATTGAGGATTGAGGATTGAGTATCTAGGATTGAAGATTGAGGATTGAGGATTGAGGATTGAGGATTGAGGATGGAGTGTGAGAGCTGAGGGTTGAGGATTGAGGTTTGAGTATTGAATCCTGAGAATTCAGGATATTCCATTGAGTATTGAGAATTGAGGATTGATGGTTGAGTATTGAGGACTGAGGATTGAGGCTTGAAGGTTGAGTATTGAATATTCAGGATAGAGGTTTGAGGACTGAGGATTGAGGATTGAAGATTGAGTATTGAGGATTGAAGATTGAGGATTGAGGATCGAGGATTGAGGATTGAATATGATGTCTGTGGGTTGAGGATTGAGGTTTGAGGACTGAGGGCTGAGGATTGAAGACTGAGGGTTGAGGATGGGGGCAGAGGGTCGGGGATTGAGGTTTGACGACTGAGGATTGAGGATTGAGGACTGAGAATTGAGGATTGATGATTGAGTATTGAAGATAGAGGATTGGGTATTGAGGATTGAAGAATGAGGATTGAAGATTGAGGATTGATGATTAAGGATGGAGGATGGAGGATGAGGGCTGAGGGTTGAGGATTGAGGATTGAGGATGGAAGATTGAGGATTGAGGATTGAGGATTGAGGATTGATCATTGAGGATTGAAGATTGAATATTGATGATTGAAGATTGAGGATTGAGGATTGAGGGTTGTGGATTGAAGATTGAGGATTGGGGATTGTGGATTGGCGATTGAGGATTGAGTATTGAGAATTGAGGATTGATGGTTGAATATTGAGGATTCATGGCTGAGGGTTGTGCGTTGAATATTGAGGGTTGAGTATTGAGGATTGAGGATTGAGGATTGAGGATTGAAGATTGATTATTGATGATTGAATATTGAGGATTGAGGATTGAGGTTTGAGGATTGAGGACGAGGACTGACGGTAGAGGATTGAGGTCTGAGGATTGAGGACTGAGGATTGAGGACTGAGGATTGAGGATTGAGGATTGAGCATTGAGGATTGAAGATTGAAGACTGGGGATTGAGGATTGAAGATTGAGAATTAAGGATTGAAGATTGTGGATTGAGGATCTAGGATTGGAGATTGATTATTGAGGATTGAAGATTGAGGATTGAGGATTGAGGATTGAGGATTGAGAATTGAGGATGAGGACTGAGGGTTGAGGATTGAGGTTTGAGGAATGAGGATTGACGGCTGAGGATTGAGGATTGAGGATTGAGGATTGAGGATTGAGGATTGAGGATTGGGGATTGAGGATGAGGACTGAGGGTTGAGGATAAAGGTTTGAGGAATGAGGATTGAGGGTTGAGGATTGAGGATTGAGGATTGAGGATTGAGGATTGAGGATTGAGGATTGAGGATTGAGGATTGAGGATTGGGGATTGAATATTGAGTACTGAGGATTGAAGATTGAGGATTGAGGATTGAGGATTGAGGATGGAGGATGAGGGGTGAGGGTTGAGGATAGAGGTTTGAGTATTGAATCCTGAGAATTCAGGATATTCTATTGAGTATTGAGAATTGAGCATTGATGGTTGAGTACTGAGGACTGAGGATTGAGGATTGAAGGTTGAGTATTGATCACTGAGGATTGAGGACTGAGGATTGAGGATTGAGGTTTGAGGATTGAAGATTGAATATTGAGGATTGAAGATTGAGGATTGAGGATTGAGGGTTGAGGATGAAGGATGAGGGCTGAGGGTTGAGGATTGAGGTTTGAGGACTGAGGACTGAGGATTGAGGATTGAGGATTGAGGATTGAAAATTGCGTATTGAGGATTGATGATTGAGGATTGAGGATTGACGAATGAGGATTGAGGATTGAAGATTGAGTATTGAGGATTGAAGAATGACGATTGAGGATTGAGTATTGAGGATTGAGGATTGAAGATTGAAGATTGAGGATTGAGGATTGAGGGTTGTGGGTTGAAGATTGAGGATTGGGGATTGAGGATTGGCGATTGAGGATTGAGTATTGAGAATTGAGGATTGATGGCTGAGTATTGAGGATTCATGGCTGAGGGTTGTGTGTTGAATATTGAGGGTTGAGTACTGACGATTGAGGATTGAGGATTGAGGATTGAAGATTGAGTATTGATGATTGAATATTGAGTATTGAGGATTGAGGTTTGAGGATTGAGGACGAGGACTGACGGTAGAGGATTGAGGTTTGAGGATTGAGGACTGAGGATTGAGGTCTGAGGATTGAGGATTGAGGATTGAGCATTGAGGATTGAAGATTGAAGACTGGGGATTGAGGATTGAAGATTGAGAATTAAGGATTGAAGATTGTGGATTGAGGAACTAGGATTGGAGATTGATTATTGAGGATTGAAGATTGAGGATTGAGGATTGAGGATTGAGGATTGAGAATAGAGGATGAGGACTGAGGGTTGAGGATTGAGGTTTGAGGAATGAGGATTGAGGCTTGAGGATTGAGGATTGAGGATTGAGGATTGAGGATTGAGGATTGAGGATTGGGGATTGAATATTGAGTACTGAGGATTGAAGATTGAGGATTGAGGATTGAGGATTGAGGATGGAGGATGAGGGCTGAGGGTTGAGGATTGAGGTTTGAGTATTGAATCCTGAGAATTCAGGATATTCTATTGAGTGCTGAGAATTGAGCATTGACGGTTGAGTGCTGAGGACTGAGGATTGAGGATTGAAGGTTGAGTATTGATCACTGAGGATTGAGGACTGAGGATTGAGGATTGAGGATTGAGGATTGAGGATTGAGGATTGAGGATGGAAGATTGAGGATTGAGGATTGAGGATTGAGGATTGATCATTGAGGATTGAAGATTGAATATTGATGATTGAAGATTGAGGATTGAGGATTGAGGGTTGTGGATTGAAGATTGAGGATTGGGGATTGAGGATTGGCGATTGAGGATTGAGTATTGAGAATTGAGGATTGATGGTTGAATATTGAGGATTCATGGCTGAGGGTTGTGCGTTGAATATTGAGGGTTGAGTATTGAGGATTGAGGATTGAGGATTGAGGATTGAAGATTGATTATTGATGATTGAATATTGAGGATTGAGGATTGAGGTTTGAGGATTGAGGACGAGGACTGACGGTAGAGGATTGAGGTCTGAGGATTGAGGACTGAGGATTGAGGACTGAGGATTGAGGATTGAGGATTGAGCATTGAGGATTGAAGATTGAAGACTGGGGATTGAGGATTGAAGATTGAGAATTAAGGATTGAAGATTGTGGATTGAGGATCTAGGATTGGAGATTGATTATTGAGGATTGAAGATTGAGGATTGAGGATTGAGGATTGAGGATTGAGAATTGAGGATGAGGACTGAGGGTTGAGGATTGAGGTTTGAGGAATGAGGATTGACGGCTGAGGATTGAGGATTGAGGATTGAGGATTGAGGATTGAGGATTGAGGATTGGGGATTGAGGATGAGGACTGAGGGTTGAGGATAAAGGTTTGAGGAATGAGGATTGAGGGTTGAGGATTGAGGATTGAGGATTGAGGATTGAGGATTGAGGATTGAGGATTGAGGATTGAGGATTGAGGATTGGGGATTGAATATTGAGTACTGAGGATTGAAGATTGAGGATTGAGGATTGAGGATTGAGGATGGAGGATGAGGGCTGAGGGTTGAGGATTGAGGTTTGAGGATTGAATCCTGAGAATTCAGGATATTCTATTGAGTATTGAGAATTGAGCATTGATGGTTGAGTACTGAGGACTGAGGATTGAGGATTGAAGGTTGAGTATTGATCACTGAGGATTGAGGACTGAGGATTGAGGATTGAGGATTGAGGATTGAAGATTGAATATTGAGGATTGAAGATAGAGGATTGAGGATTGAGGGTTGAGGATGAAGGATGAGGGCTGAGGGTTGAGGATTGAGGTTTGAGGACTGAGGACTGAGGATTGAGGATTGAGGATTGAGGATTGAAAATTGCGTATTGAGGATTGATGATTGAGGATTGAGGATTGACGAATGAGGATTGAGGATTGAAGATTGAGTATTGAGGATTGAAGAATGAGGATTGAGGATTGAGTATTGAGGATTGAGGATTGAAGATTGAAGATTGAGGATTGAGGATTGAGGGTTGTGGGTTGAAGATTGAGGATTGGGGATTGAGGATTGGCGATTGAGGATTGATTATTGAGAATTGAGGATTGATGGCTGAGTATTGAGGATTCATGGCTGAGGGTTGTGTGTTGAATATTGAGGGTTGAGTACTGACGATTGAGGATTGAGGATTGAGGATTGAAGATTCAGTATTGATGATTGAATATTGAGTATTGAGGATTGAGGTTTGAGGATTGAGGACGAGGACTGACGGTAGAGGATTGAGGTTTGAGGATTGAGGACTGAGGATTGAGGACTGAGGATTGAGGATTGAGGATTGAGCATTGAGGATTGAAGATTGAAGACTGGGGATTGAGGATTGAAGATTGAGAATTAAGGATTGAAGATTGTGGATTGAGGAACTAGGATTGGAGATTGATTATTGAGGATTGAAGATTGAGGATTGAGGATTGAGGATTGAGGATTGAGAATAGAGGATGAGGACTGAGGGTTGAGGATTGAGGTTTGAGGAATGAGGATTGAGGCTTGAGGATTGAGGATTGAGGATTGAGGTTGAGGATTGAGGATTGAGGATTGGGGATTGAATATTGAGTACTGAGGATTGAAGATTGAGGATTGAGGATTGAGGATTGAGGATGGAGGATGAGGGCTGAGGGTTGAGGATTGAGGTTTGAGGATTGAATCCTGAGAATTCAGGATATTCTATTGAGTATTGAGAATTGAGCATTGATGGTTGAGTACTGAGGACTGAGGATTGAGGATTGAAGGTTGAGTATTGATCACTGAGGATTGAGGACTGAGGATTGAGGATTGAGGATTGAGGATTGAAGATTGAATATTGAGGATTGAAGATAGAGGATTGAGTATTGAGGGTTGAGGATGAAGGATGAGGGCTGAGGGTTGAGGATTGAGGTTTGAGGACTGAGGACTGAGGATTGAGGATCGAGAGTTGAGGATTGAGGATTGAGGATTGGGGATTGAGGATTGTGAATTGAGGATTGATGATTGAGGGTTGAAGATTGAATATTCAGGATTGAAGATTGAGGATTGATGATTAAGGATTGAGGATGGAGGATGAGGGCTGAGGGTTGAGGATTGAGGTTTGAGGACTGAGGACTGAGGATTGAGGACTGAGGTTTGAGGATGAGGGCTGAGGGTCGGGGATTGAGGTTTGACGGCTGAGTACTGAGGACTGAGGATTGATAATTAAGGATTGTTGATAGAGGATTGAAGATTGAGGATCGGGTATTGAGGATTAAGGAATGAGGATTGAGGATTGAGGATTGAGGATTCAGGGTTGTGGATCTAGGATTGGAGATTGATTATTGATTATTGAAGATTGGGGATTGAGGATTGAGGATTGAGGATATAGGATTGGAGATTGATTATTGAGGATTGAAGATTGGGGATTGAGGATTGAGGATTGAGGATCTAGGATTGGAGATTGAAGATTGAGGATTGAGGATTGAGGGTTGATGATTGAGGACAGGGACTGACGGTTGAGGATTGAGGTTTGAGGATTCAGGATTGAGGATCTAGGATTGGAGATTGAAGATTGAGGATTGAGGATTGAGGGTTGAGGATTGAGGACGGGGACTGACGGTTGAGGATTGAGGTTTGAGGATTCAGGATTGAGGATTGAGGACTGAGGCTTGAGGATTGAGGAGTGAGCATTGAGGATTGAAGATTGAGGACTGGCTATTGAGGATTGAAGATTGAGGATTAAGGATTGAGGATTGGGGATTGAGGATGTAGGATTGGAGATTGATTATTGAGGATTGAAGATTGAGGATTGAGGATTAAGAATTGAGAATTGAGAATTGAGGGTGAGGACTGAGGGTTGAGGATTGAGGTTTGAGGGACGAGGATTGAGGATTGAGGATTGAGGACTGAGGATTGACGATTGAGTATTGAAGATTGAGGATTGATGACTGAGGATTGAGGACAGTGGATTGAGGATTGAGGATTGAGGATTGAAGATTGAGTATTGAGGATTGAAAGTTGAGGATTGTGGATTGAGGATTGAGGATTGAGGATTGAATATTGAGGATTGAGGATTGAGTATCTAGGATTGAAGATTGAGGATTGAGGATTGAGGATTTAGGATTGAGGATGGAGTGTGAGAGCTGAGGGTTGAGGATTGAGGTTTGAGTATTGAATCCTGAGAATTCAGGATATTCCATTGAGTATTGAGAATTGAGGATTGATGGTTGAGTATTGAGGACTGAGGATTGAGGCTTGAAGGTTGAGTATTGAATATTCAGGATTGAGGTTTGAGGACTGAGGATTGAGGATTGAAGATTGAGTATTGAGGATTGAAGATTGAGGATTGAGGATCGAGGATTGAGGATTGAATATGATGTCTGTGGGTTGAGGATTGAGGTTTGAGGACTGAGGGCTGAGGATTGAAGACTGAGGGTTGAGGATGGGGGCAGAGGGTCGGGGATTGAGGTTTGACGACTGAGGATTGAGGATTGAGGACTGAGAATTGAGGATTGATGATTGAGTATTGAAGATAGAGGATTGGGTATTGAGGATTGAAGAATGAGGATTGAAGATTGAGGATTGATGATTAAGGATGGAGGATGGAGGATGAGGGCTGAGGGTTGAGGATTGATGTTTGAGGACTGAGGACAGAGGATTGGGGATTGAGAATTGAAGATTGAGGATTGACGATTGAGGATTGAGGATTGAGGAAGGAAGATTGAGGATTGAGGATTGAGGATTGAGGATTGATCATTGAGGACTGAAGATTGAATATTGATGATTGAAGATTGAGGATTGAGGATTGAGGGTTGTGGATTGAAGATTGAGGATTGGGGATTGAGGATTGGCGATTGAGGATTGAGTATTGAGAATTGAGGATTGATGGTTGAATATTGAGGATTCATGGCTGAGGGTTGTGTGTTGAATATTGAGGGTTGAGTATTGAGGATTGAGGATTGAGGATTGAGGATTGAAGATTGATTATTGATGATTGAATATTGAGGATTGAGGATTGAGGTTTGAGGATTGAGGACGAGGACTGACGGTAGAGGATTGAGGTCTGAGGATTGAGGACTGAGGATTGAGGACTGAGGATTGAGGATTGAGGATTGAGCATTGAGGATTGAAGATTGAAGACTGGGGATTGAGGATTGAAGATTGAGAATTAAGGATTGAAGATTGTGGATTGAGGATCTAGGATTGGAGATTGATTATTGAGGATTGAAGATTGAGGATTGAGGATTGAGGATTGAGGATTGAGAATTGAGGATGAGGACTGAGGGTTGAGGATTGAGGTTTGAGGAATGAGGATTGACGGCTGAGGATTGAGGATTGAGGATTGAGGATTGAGGATTGAGGATTGAGGATTGGGGATTGAGGATGAGGACTGAGGGTTGAGGATAAAGGTTTGAGGAATGAGGATTGAGGGTTGAGGATTGAGGATTGAGGATTGAGGATTGAGGATTGAGGATTGAGGATTGAGGATTGAGGATTGAGGATTGGGGATTGAATATTGAGTACTGAGGATTGAAGATTGAGGATTGAGGATTGAGGATTGAGGATTGAGGATGGAGGATGAGGGGTGAGGGTTGAGGATTGAGGTTTGAGGATTGAATCCTGAGAATTCAGGATATTCTATTGACTATTGAGAATTGAGCATTGATGGTTGAGTACTGAGGACTGAGGATTGAGGATTGAAGGTTGAGTATTGATCACTGAGGATTGAGGACTGAGGATTGAGGATTGAGGATTGAGGATTGAAGATTGAATATTGAGGATTGAAGATAGAGGATTGAGGATTGAGGGTTGAGGATGAAGGATGAGGGCTGAGGGTTGAGGATTGAGGTTTGAGGACTGAGGACTGAGGATTGAGGATTGAGGATTGAGGATTGAAAATTGCGTATTGAGGATTGATGATTGAGGATTGAGGATTGACGAATGAGGATTGAGGATTGAAGATTGAGTATTGAGGATTGAAGAATGAGGATTGAGGATTGAGTATTGAGGATTGAGGATTGAAGATTGAAGATTGAGGATTGAGGATTGAGGGTTGTGGGTTGAAGATTGAGGATTGGGGATTGAGGATTGGCGATTGAGGATTGATTATTGAGAATTGAGGATTGATGGCTGAGTATTGAGGATTCATGGCTGAGGGTTGTGTGTTGAATATTGAGGGTTGAGTACTGACGATTGAGGATTGAGGATTGAGGATTGAAGATTCAGTATTGATGATTGAATATTGAGTATTGAGGATTGAGGTTTGAGGATTGAGGACGAGGACTGACGGTAGAGGATTGAGGTTTGAGGATTGAGGACTGAGGATTGAGGACTGAGGATTGAGGATTGAGGATTGAGCATTGAGGATTGAAGATTGAAGACTGGGGATTGAGGATTGAAGATTGAGAATTAAGGATTGAAGATTGTGGATTGAGGAACTAGGATTGGAGATTGATTATTGAGGATTGAAGATTGAGGATTGAGGATTGAGGATTGAGGATTGAGAATAGAGGATGAGGACTGAGGGTTGAGGATTGAGGTTTGAGGAATGAGGATTGAGGCTTGAGGATTGAGGATTGAGGATTGAGGTTGAGGATTGAGGATTGAGGATTGGGGATTGAATATTGAGTACTGAGGATTGAAGATTGAGGATTGAGGATTGAGGATTGAGGATGGAGCGTGAGGGCTGAGGGTTGAGGATTGAGGTTTGAGTATTGAATCCTGAGAATTCAGGATATTCCATTGAGTATTGAGAATTGAGGATTGATGGTTGAGTATTGAGGACTGAGGATTGAGGCTTGAAGGTTGAGTATTGATTATTCAGGATTGAGGTTTGAGGACTGAGGATTGAGGATTGAAGATTGAGTATTGAGGATTGAAGTTTGAGGATTGAGGATTGAGGATTGAGGATTGAGGATGATGTCTGTGGGTTGAGGATTGAAGTTTGAGGACTGAGGGCTGAGGATTGAAGACTGAGGGTTGAGGATGGGGGCAGAGGGTCGGGGATTGAGGTTTGACGACTGAGGATTGAGGATTGAGGACTGAGAATTGAGGATTGATGATTGAGGATTGAAGATAGAGGATTGGGTATTGAGGATTGAAGAATGAGGATTGAAGATTGAGGATTGATGACTAAGGATGTAGGATGGAGGTTGAGGGCTGAGGGTTGAGGATTGAGGTTTGAGGACTGAGGACTGAGGATTGAGGATTGAGAATTGAGAATTGAGGATTGAGGATTGAGGATTGAAGATTGAGTATTGATGATTGAATATTGAGGATTGAGGATTGAGGTTTGAGGATTGAGCACGAGGACTGACGGTAGAGGATTGCGGTTTGAGGATTGAGGACTGAGGATTGAGGACCGAGGATTGAGGATTGAGGATTGAGCATTGAGGATTGAAGATTGAAGACTGGGGATTGAGGGTTGAAGATTGAGAATTAAGGATTGAAGATTGTGGATTGAGGAACTAGAATTGGAGATTGATTATTGAGGATTGAAGATTGAGGATTGAGGATTGAGGATTGAGAATTGAGAATTGAGGATGAGGACTGAGGGTTGAGGATAAAGGTTTGAGGAATGAGGATTGAGGGTTGAGGATTGAGGATTGAGGATTGAGGATTGAGGATTGAGGATTGAGGATTGAGGATTGAGGATTGAGGATTGGGGATTGAATATTGAGTACTGAAGATTGAAGATTGAGGATTGAGGATTGAGGATTGAGGATGGAGGATGAGGGGTGAGGGTTGAGGATTGAGGTTTGAGTATTGAATCCTGAGAATTCACGATATTCTATTGAGTATTGAGAATTGAGCATTGATGGTTGAGTACTGAGGACTGAGGATTGAGGATTGAAGGTTGAGTATTGATCACTGAGGATTGAGGACTGAGGATTGAGGATTGAGGTTTGAGGATTGAAGATTGAATATTGAGTATTGAGGATTGAGGTTTGAGGATTGAGGACGAGGACTGACGGTAGAGGATTGAGGTTTGAGGGTTGAGGATTGAGGATTGAGGATTGAGGATTGAGGATTGAGGATTGAGGATTGAGGATTGAGGATTGAGGATTGGGGATTGAATATTGAGTACTGAGGATTGAAGATTGAGGATTGAGGATTGAGGATTGAGGATGAAGGATGAGGGCTGAGGGTTGAGGATTGAGGTTTGAGGACTGAGGTCTGAGGATTGAGGATTGAGGATTGAGGATTGATGATTGAGGATTGAGGATTGACGAATGAGGATTGAGGATTGAAGATTGAGTATTGAGGATTGAAGAATGAGGATTGAGGATTGAGTATTGAGGATTGAGGACTGAAGATTGAAGATTGAGGATTGAGGATTGAGGGTTGTGGGTTGAAGATTGAGGATTGGGGATTGAGGATTGGCGATTGAGGATTGAGTATTGAGAATTGAGGATTGATGGCTGAGTATTGAGGATTCATGGCTGAGGGTTGTGTGTTGAATATTGAGGGTTGAGTACTGACGATTGAGGATTGAGGATTGAAGATTGAAGATTGAGTATTGAAGATTGAATATTGAGTATTGAGGATTGAGGTTTGAGGATTGAGGACGAGGACTGACGGTAGAGGATTGAGGTTTGAGGGTTGAGGATTGAGGATTGAGGATTGATGATTGAGGATTGAGGATTGACGAATGAGGATTGAGGATTGAAGATTGAGTATTGAGGATTGAAGAATGAGGATTGAGGATTGAGTATTGAGGATTGAGGACTGAAGATTGAAGATTGAGGATTGAGGATTGAGGGTTGTGGGTTGAAGATTGAGGATTGGGGATTGAGGATTGGCGATTGAGGATTGAGTATTGAGAATTGAGGATTGATGGCTGAGTATTGAGGATTCATGGCTGAGGGTTGTATGTTGAATATTGAGGGTTGAGTACTGACGATTGAGGATTGAGGATTGAGGATTGAAGATTGAGTATTGATGATTGAATATTGAGTATTGAGGATTGAGGTTTGAGGATTGAGGACGAGGACTGACGGTAGAGGATTGAGGTTTGAGGATTGAGGACTGAGGATTGAGGACTGAGGATTGAGGATTGAGGATTGAGCATTGAGGATTGAAGATTGAAGACTGGGGATTGAGGATTGAAGACTGAGAATTAAGGATTGAAGATTGTGGATTGAGGAACTAGGATTGGAGATTGAATATTGAGGATTGAAGATTGAGGATTGAGGATTGAGGATTGAGGATTGAGAATAGAGGATGAGGACTGAGGGTTGAGGATTGAGGTTTGAGGAATGAGGATTGAGGCTTGAGGATTGAGGATTGTGGATTGAGGTTGAGGATTGAGGATTGAGGATTGGGGATTGAATATTGAGTACTGAGGATTGAAGATTGAGGATTGAGGATTGAGGATTGAGGATGGAGGATGAGGGCTGAGGGTTGAGGATTGAGGTTTGAGGATTGAATCCTGAGAATTCAGGATATTCTATTGAGTATTGAGAATTGAGCATTGATGGTTGAGTACTGAGGACTGAGGATTGAGGATTGAAGGTTGAGTATTGATCACTGAGGATTGAGGACTGAGGATTGAGGATTGAGGATTGAGGATTGAAGATTGAATATTGAGGATTGAAGATAGAGGATTGAGAATTGAGGGTTGAGGATGAAGGATGAGGGCTGAGGGTTGAGGATTGAGGTTTGAGGACTGAGGACTGAGGATTGAGGATCGAGAGTTGAGGATTGAGGATTGAGGATTGGGGATTGAGGATTGTGAATTGAGGATTGATGATTGAGGGTTGAAGATTGAATATTCAGGATTGAAGATTGAGGATTGAGGATTGAAGATTGAGGATTGAGGATTGAGGATTGAGGATTGAGGATTGAGGATTGAAGATTGAGTATTGGGGATTGAGGATTGACGATTGAGGATTGAAGATTGAATATTGATGGTTGAATATTGAGGATTGAGGATTGAGGGTTGTGGATTGAGGACGAGGACTGAGGATTGAATATTGATGATTGAGGTCAGAGGATTGAGGATTGGGGATTGAGGATTAAGGATTGGGGATTGAATATTGAGTACTGAGGATTGAAGATTGTTGATTGAGGATTGAGGATTGAGGATGGAGGATGAGGGCTGAGGGTTGAAGATCGAGGTTTGAGTATTGAATCCTGAGAATTCAGGATATTCTATTGAGTATTGAGAATTGAGGATTGATGGTTGAGTACTGAGGACTGAGGATTGAGGATTGAAGGTTGAGTATTGAGGATTCAGAATAGAGGTTTGAGGGCTGAGGATTGAGGATTGAAGATTGAGTATTGAGGATTGAAGACTGAGGATTGAAGATTGAGTATTGAGGATTGAAGATTGAGGATTGAGGATTGAGGATTGATGATGTAGAATGGGGGCTGAGGGTTGAGGGTTGAGGTTTGAGTATTGAATCCTGAGAATCCAGGATATTCTATTGAGTATTGAGAATTGAGGGTTGATGGTTGAGTACCGAGGACTGAGGATTGAGGACTGAGGATTGAGGATTGAAGGTTGAGTATTGAGGATTCAGAATTGAGGTTTGAGGACTGAGGATTGATGATTGAAGCTTGAGTATTGACGATTGAAGGTTGAGTATTGAGGATTCAGAATTGAGGTTTGAGGGCTGAGGATTGAGGATTGAAGATTGAGTATTGAGGATTGAAGATTGAAGATTGGGGATTGAGGATTGATGATTGAGAATTAAGGATTGAAGATTGTGGATTGAGGACGAGGACTGAGGATTGAATATTGATGATTGAGGTCAGAGGATTGAGGATTGGGGATTGAGGATTAAGGATTGGGGATTGAATATTGAGTACTGAGGATTGAAGATTGAGGATTGAGGTTTGAGTATTCAGGATTGAGGATTGAGGACTGAGGCTTGAGGATTGAGGAGTGAGCATTGAGGATTGAAGATTGAGGACTGGCTATTGAGGATTGAAGATTGAGGATTAAGGATTGAGGATTGGGGATTGAGGATGTAGGATTGGAGATTGATTATTGAGGATTGAAGATTGAGGATTGAGGATTAAGAATTGAGAATTGAGAATTGAGCGTGAGGACTGAGGGTTGAGGATTGAGGTTTGAGGGACGAGGATTGAGGATTGAGGATTGAGGACTGAGGATTGACGATTGAGTATTGAAGATTGAGGATTGATGACTGAGGATTGAGGACAGTGGATTGAGGATTGAGGATTGAGGATTGAAGATTGAGTATTGAGTATTGAAAGTTGAGGATTGTGGATTGAGGATTGAGGATTGAGGATTGAATATTGAGGATTGAGGATTGAGTATCTAGGATTGAAGATTGAGGATTGAGGATTGAGGATTGAGGATTGAGGATGGAGTGTGAGAGCTGAGGGTTGAGAATTGAGGTTTGAGTATTGAATCCTGAGAATTCAGGATATTCCATTGAGTATTGAGAATTGAGGATTGATGGTTGAGTATTGAGGACTGAGGATTGAGGCTTGAAGGTTGAGTATTGAATATTCAGGATTGAGGTTTGAGGACTGAGGATTGAGGATTGAAGATTGAGTATTGAGGATTGAAGATTGAGGATTGAGGATCGAGGATTGAGGATTGAATATGATGTCTGTGGGTTGAGGATTGAGGTTTGAGGACTGAGGGCTGAGGATTGAAGACTGAGGGTTGAGGATGGGGGCAGAGGGTCGGGGATTGAGGTTTGACGACTGAGGATTGAGGATTGAGGACTGAGAATTGAGGATTGATGATTGAGTATTGAAGATAGAGGATTGGGTATTGAGGATTGAAGAATGAGGATTGAAGATTGAGGATTGATGATTAAGGATGGAGGATGGAGGATGAGGGCTGAGGGTTGAGGATTGATGTTTGAGGACTGAGGACAGAGGATTGGGGATTGAGAATTGAAGATTGAGGATTGAGGATTGAGGATTGAGGATTGAGGATGGAAGATTGAGGATTGAGGATTGAGGATTGAGGATTGATCATTGAGGATTGAAGATTGAATATTGATGATTGAAGATTGAGGATTGAGGATTGAGGGTTGTGGATTGAAGATTGAGGATTGGGGATTGAGGATTGGCGATTGAGGATTGAGTATTGAGAATTGAGGATTGATGGTTGAATATTGAGGATTCATGGCTGAGGGTTGTGCGTTGAATATTGAGGGTTGAGTATTGAGGATTGAGGATTGAGGATTGAGGATTGAAGATTGATTATTGATGATTGAATATTGAGGATTGAGGATTGAGGTTTGAGGATTGAGGACGAGGACTGACGGTAGAGGATTGAGGTCTGAGGATTGAGGACTGAGGATTGAGGACTGAGGATTGAGGATTGAGGATTGAGCATTGAGGATTGAAGATTGAAGACTGGGGATTGAGGATTGAAGATTGAGAATTAAGGATTGAAGATTGTGGATTGAGGATCTAGGATTGGAGATTGATTATTGAGGATTGAAGATTGAGGATTGAGGATTGAGGATTGAGGATTGAGAATTGAGGATGAGGACTGAGGGTTGAGGATTGAGGTTTGAGGAATGAGGATTGACGGCTGAGGATTGAGGATTGAGGATTGAGGATTGAGGATTGAGGATTGAGGATTGGGGATTGAGGATGAGGACTGAGGGTTGAGGATAAAGGTTTGAGGAATGAGGATTGAGGGTTGAGGATTGAGGATTGAGGATTGAGGATTGAGGATTGAGGATTGAGGATTGGGGATTGAGGATTGAGGATTGGGGATTGAATATTGAGTACTGAGGATTGAAGATTGAGGATTGAGGATTGAGGATTGAGGATGGAGGATGAGGGGTGAGGGTTGAGGATTGAGGTTTGAGTATTGAATCCTGAGAATTCAGGATATTCTATTGAGTATTGAGAATTGAGCATTGATGGTTGAGTACTGAGGACTGAGGATTGAGGATTGAAGGTTGAGTATTGATCACTGAGGATTGAGGACTGAGGATTGAGGATTGAGGTTTGAGGATTGAAGATTGAATATTGAGGATTGAAGATTGAGGATTGAGGATTGAGGGTTGAGGATGAAGGATGAGGGCTGAGGTTTGAGGATTGAGGTTTGAGGACTGAGGACTGAGGATTGAGGATTGAGGATTGAGGATTGAAAATTGCGTATTGAGGATTGATGATTGAGGATTGAGGATTGACGAATGAGGATTGAGGATTGAAGATTGAGTATTGATGATTGAAGAATGACGATTGAGGATTGAGTATTGAGGATTGAGGATTGAAGATTGAAGATTGAGGATTGAGGATTGAGGGTTGTGGGTTGAAGATTGAGGATTGGGGATTGAGGATTGGCGATTGAGGATTGAGTATTGAGAATTGAGGATTGATGGCTGAGTATTGAGGATTCATGGCTGAGGGTTGTGTGTTGAATATTGAGGGTTGAGTACTGACGATTGAGGATTGAGGATTGAAGATTGAAGATTGAGTATTGATGATTGAATATTGAGTATTGAGGATTGAGGTTTGAGGATTGAGGACGAGGACTGACGGTAGAGGATTGAGGTTTGAGGATTGAGGACTGAGGCTTGAGGACTGAGGATTGAGGATTGAGGATTGAGCATTGAGGATTGAAGATTGAAGACTGGGGATTGAGGATTGAAGATTGAGAATTAAGGATTGAAGATTGTGGATTGAGGAACTAGGATTGGAGATTGATTATTGAGGATTGAAGATTGAGGATTGAGGATTGAGGATTGAGGATTGAGAATAGAGGATGAGGACTGAGGGTTGAGGATTGAGGTTTGAGGAATGAGGATTGAGGCTTGAGGATTGAGGATTGAGGATTGAGGTTGAGGATTGAGGATTGAGGATTGGGGATTGAATATTGAGTACTGAGGATTTAAGATTGAGGATTGAGGATTGAGGATTGAGGATGGAGGATGAGGGCTGAGGGTTGAGGATTGAGGTTTCAGGATTGAATCCTGAGAATTCAGGATATTCTATTGAGTATTGAGAATTGAGCATTGATGGTTGAGTACTGAGGACTGAGGATTGAGGATTGAAGGTTGAGTATTGATCACTGAGGATTGAGGACTGAGGATTGAGGATTGAGGATTGAGGATTGAAGATTGAGTATTGAGGATTGAAGATAGAGGATTGAGGATTGAGGGTTGAGGATGAAGGATGAGGGCTGATGGTTGAGGATTGAGGTTTGAGGACTGAGGACTGAGGATTGAGGATTGAGGATTGAGGATTGAAAATTGCGTATTGAGGATTGATGATTGAGGATTGAGGATTGACGAATGAGGATTGAGGATTGAAGATTGAGTATTGAGGATTGAAGAATGAGGATTGAGGATTGAGTATTGAGGATTGAGGATTGAAGATTGAAGATTGAGGATTGAGGATTGAGGGTTGTGGGTTGAAGATTGAGGATTGGGGATTGAGGATTGGCGATTGAGGATTGAGTATTGAGAATTGAGGATTGATGGCTGAGTATTGAGGATTCATGGCTGAGGGTTGTGTGTTGAATATTGAGGGTTGAGTACTGACGATTGAGGATTGAGGATTGAGGATTGAAGATTGAGTATTGATGATTGAATATTGAGTATTGAGTATTGAGGTTTGAGGATTGAGGACGAGGACTGACGGTAGAGGATTGAGGTTTGAGGATTGAGGACTGAGGATTGAGGACTGAGGATTGAGGATTGAGGATTGAGCATTGAGGATTGAAGATTGAAGACTGGGGATTGAGGATTGAAGATTGAGAATTAAGGATTGAAGATTGTGGATTGAGGAACTAGGATTGGAGATTGATTATTGAGGATTGAAGATTGAGGATTGAGGATTGAGGATTGAGGATTGAGAATAGAGGATGAGGACTGAGGGTTGAGGATTGAGGTTTGAGGAATGAGGATTGAGGCTTGAGGATTGAGGATTGAGGATTGAGGTTGAGGATTGAGGATTGAGGATTGGGGATTGAATATTGAGTACTGAGGATTGAAGATTGAGGATTGAGGATTGAGGATTGAGGATGGAGGATGAGGGCTGAGGGTTGAGGATTGAGGTTTGAGGATTGAATCCTGAGAATTCAGGATATTCTATTGAGTATTCAGAATTGAGCATTGATGGTTGAGTACTGAGGACTGAGGATTGAGGATTGAAGGTTGAGTATTGATCACTGAGGATTGAGGACTGAGGATTGAGGATTGAGGATTGAGGATTGAAGATTGAATATTGAGGATTGAAGATAGAGGATTGAGAATTGAGGGTTGAGGATGAAGGATGAGGGCTGAGGGTTGAGGATTGAGGTTTGAGGACTGAGGACTGAGGATTGAGGATCGAGAGTTGAGGATTGAGGATTGAGGATTGGGGATTGAGGATTGTGAATTGAGGATTGATGATTGAGGGTTGAAGATTGAATATTCAGGATTGAAGATTGAGGATTGATGATTAAGGATTGAGGATGGAGGATGAGGGCTGAGGGTTGAGGTTTGAGGTTTGAGGACTGAGGACTGAGGATTGAGGACTGAGGTTTGAGGATGAGGGCTGAGGGTCGGGGATTGAGGTTTGACGGCTGAGTACTGAGGACTGAGGATTGATAATTAAGGATTATTGATAGAGGATTGAAGATTGAGGATCGGGTATTGAGGATTAAGGAATGAGGATTGAGGATTGAGGATTGAGGATTCAGGGTTGTGGATCTAGGATTGGAGATTGATTATTGATTATTGAAGATTGGGGATTGAGGATTGAGGATTGAGGATATAGGATTGGAGATTGATTATTGAGGATTGAAGATTGGGGATTGAGGATTGAGGATTGAGGATCTAGGATTGGAGATTGAAGATTGAGGATTGAGGATTGAGGGTTGATGATTGAGGACAGGGACTGACGGTTGAGGATTGAGGTTTGAGGATTCAGGATTGAGGATCTAGGATTGGAGATTGAAGATTGAGGATTGAGGATTGAGGGTTCAGGATTGAGGACGGGGACTGACGGTTGAGGATTGAGGTTTGAGGATTCAGGATTGAGGATTGAGGACTGAGGCTTGAGGATTGAGGAGTGAGCATTGAGGATTGAAGATTGAGGACTGGCTATTGAGGATTGAAGATTGAGGATTAAGGATTGAGGATTGGGGATTGAGGATGTAGGATTGGAGATTGATTATTGAGGATTGAAGATTGAGGATTGAGGATTAAGAATTGAGAATTGAGAATTGAGGGTGAGGACTGAGGGTTGAGGATTGAGGTTTGAGGGACGAGGATTGAGGATTGAGGATTGAGGACTGAGGATTGACGATTGAGTATTGAAGATTGAGGATTGATGACTGAGGATTGAGGACAGTGGATTGAGGATTGAGGATTGAGGATTGAAGATTGAGTATTGAGGATTGAAAGTTGAGGATTGTGGATTGAGGATTGAGGATTGAGGATTGAATATTGAGGATTGAGGATTGAGTATCTAGGATTGAAGATTGAGGATTGAGGATTGAGGATTGAGGATTGAGGATGGAGTGTGAGAGCTGAGGGTTGAGGATTGAGGTTTGAGTATTGAATCCTGAGAATTCAGGATATTCCATTGAGTATTGAGAATTGAGGATTGATGGTTGAGTATTGAGGACTGAGGATTGAGGCTTGAAGGTTGAGTATTGAATATTCAGGATTGAGGTTTGAGGACTGAGGATTGAGGATTGAAGATTGAGTATTGAGGATTGAAGATTGAGGATTGAGGATCGAGGATTGAGGATTGAATATGATGTCTGTGGGTTGAGGATTGAGGTTTGAGGACTGAGGGCTGAGGATTGAAGACTGAGGGTTGAGGACGGGGGCAGAGGGTCGGGGATTGAGGTTTGACGACTGAGGATTGAGGATTGAGGACTGAGAATTGAGGATTGATGATTGAGTATTGAAGATAGAGGATTGGGTATTGAGGATTGAAGAATGAGGATTGAAGATTGAGGATTGATGATTAAGGATGGAGGATGGAGGATGAGGGCTGAGGGTTGAGGATTGGTGTTTGAGGACTGAGGACAGAGGATTGGGGATTGAGAATTGAAGATTGAGGATTGAGGATTGAGGATTGAGGATTGAGGAAGGAAGATTGAGGATTGAGGATTGAGGATTGATCATTGAGGACTGAAGATTGAATATTGATGATTGAAGATTGAGGATTGAGGATTGAGGGTTGTGGATTGAAGATTGAGGATTGGGGATTGAGGATTGGCGATTGAGGATTGAGTATTGAGAATTGAGGATTGATGGTTGAATATTGAGGATTCATGGCTGAGGGTTGTGTGTTGAATATTGAGGGTTGAGTATTGAGGATTGAGGATTGAGGATTGAGGATTGAAGATTGATTATTGATGATTGAATATTGAGGATTGAGGATTGAGGTTTGAGGATTGAGGACGAGGACTGACGGTAGAGGATTGAGGTCTGAGGATTGAGGACTGAGGATTGAGGACTGAGGATTGAGGATTGAGGATTGAGCATTGAGGATTGAAGATTGAAGACTGGGGATTGAGGATTGAAGATTGAGAATTAAGGATTGAAGATTGTGGATTGAGGATCTAGGATTGGGGATTGATTATTGAGGATTGAAGATTGAGGATTGAGGATTGAGGATTGAGGATTGAGAATTGAGGATGAGGACTGAGGGTTGAGGATTGAGGTTTGAGGAATGAGGATTGACGGCTGAGGATTGAGGATTGAGGATTGAGGATTGAGGATTGAGGATTGAGGATTGGGGATTGAGGATGAGGACTGAGGGTTGAGGATAAAGGTTTGAGGAATGAGGATTGAGGGTTGAGGATTGAGGATTGAGGATTGAGGATTGAGGATTGAGGATTGAGGATTGAGGATTGAGGATTGAGGATTGGGGATTGAATATTGAGTACTGAGGATTGAAGATTGAGGATTGAGGATTGAGGATTGAGGATGGAGGATGAGGGGTGAGGGTTGAGGATTGAGGTTTGAGTATTGAATCCTGAGAATTCAGGATATTCTATTGAGTATTGAGAATTGAGCATTGATGGTTGAGTACTGAGGACTGAGGATTGAGGATTGAAGGTTGAGTATTGATCACTGAGGATTGAGGACTGAGGATTGAGGATTGAGGTTTGAGGATTGAAGATTGAATATTGAGGATTGAAGATTGAGGATTGAGGATTGAGGGTTGAGGATGAAGGATGAGGGCTGAGGGTTGAGGATTGAGGTTTGAGGACTGAGGACTGAGGATTGAGGATTGAGGATTGAGGATTGAAAATTGCGTATTGAGGATTGATGATTGAGGATTGAGGATTGACGAATGAGGATTGAGGATTGAAGATTGAGTATTGAGGATTGAAGAATGACGATTGAGGATTGAGTATTGAGGATTGAGGATTGAAGATTGAAGATTGAGGATTGAGGATTGAGGGTTGTGGGTTGAAGATTGAGGATTGGGGATTGAGGATTGGCGATTGAGGATTGAGTATTGAGAATTGAGGATTGATGGCTGAGTATTGAGGATTCATGGCTGAGGGTTGTGTGTTGAATATTGAGGGTTGAGTACTGACGATTGAGGATTGAGGATTGAGGATTGAAGATTGAGTATTGATGATTGAATATTGAGTATTGAGGATTGAGGTTTTAGGATTGAGGACGAGGACTGACGGTAGAGGATTGAGGTTTGAGGATTGAGGACTGAGGATTGAGGACTGAGGATTGAGTATTGAGGATTGAGGATTGAAGATTGAAGATTGAGGATTGAGGATTGAGGGTTGTGGGTTGAAGATTGAGGATTGGGGATTGAGGATTGGCGATTGAGGATTGAGTATTGAGAATTGAGGATTGATGGCTGAGTATTGAGGATTCATGGCTGAGGGTTGTGTGTTGAATATTGAGGGTTGAGTACTGACGATTGAGGATTGAGGATTGAGGATTGAAGATTGAGTATTGATGATTGAATATTGAGTATTGAGGATTGAGGTTTGAGGATTGAGGACGAGGACTGACGGTAGAGGATTGAGGTTTGAGGATTGAGGACTGAGGATTGAGGACTGAGGATTGAGGATTGAGGATTGAGCATTGAGGATTGAAGATTGAAGACTGGGGATTGAGGATTGAAGATTGAGAATTAAGGATTGAAGATTGTGGATTGAGGAACTAGGATTGGAGATTGATTATTGAGGATTGAAGATTGAGGATTGAGGATTGAGGATTGAGGATTGAGAATAGAGGATGAGGACTGAGGGTTGAGGATTGAGGTTTGAGGAATGAGGATTGAGGCTTGAGGATTGAGGATTGAGGATTGAGGTTGAGGATTGAGGATTGAGGATTGGGGATTGAATATTGAGTACTGAGGATTGAAGATTGAGGATTGAGGATTGAGGATTGAGGATGGAGGATGAGGGCTGAGGGTTGAGGATTGAGGATTGAGGATTGAATCCTGAGAATTCAGGATATTCTATTGAGTATTGAGAATTGAGCATTGATGGTTGAGTACTGAGGACTGAGGATTGAGGATTGAAGGTTGAGTATTGATCACTGAGGATTGAGGACTGAGGATTGAGGATTGAGGATTGAGGATTGAAGATTGAATATTGAGGATTGAAGATAGAGGATTGAGAATTGAGGGTTGAGGATGAAGGATGAGGGCTGAGGGTTGAGGATTGAGGTTTGAGGACTGAGGACTGAGGATTGAGGATCGAGAGTTGAGGATTGAGGATTGAGGACTGGGGATTGAGGATTGTGAATTGAGGATTGATGATTGAGGGTTGAAGATTGAATATTCAGGATTGAAGATTGAGGATTGATGATTAAGGATTGAGGATGGAGGATGAGGGCTGAGGGTTGAGGATTGAGGTTTGAGGACTGAGGACTGAGGATTGAGGACTGAGGTTTGAGGATGAGGGCTGAGGGTCGGGGATTGAGGTTTGACGGCTGAGTACTGAGGATTGAGGATTGATAATTAAGGATTGTTGATAGAGGATTGAAGATTGAGGATCGGGTATTGAGGATTGAGGATTGAAGATTGAGGATTGGGGATTGAGGATTGACGATTGAGGATTGAGTATTGAGGATGGAAAATTGAGGATTGAGGATTGAAATTGAGTATTGAGGATTGAAGATTGAGGATTTAGATTTGATTATTGAATATTGTGGATTGAGTATTGAACCATGAGAATTCAGGATATTCTGTTGAGTATTGGGAATTGAGGATTGATCGTTGAGTATTGAGGATTCATGGCTGAGGGTTGTGTGTTGAATATTGAGGGTTGAGGATTGAGGATTGAGGATTGAGGATTGAGGATTGAAGATTGAGAACTGATGATTGAATATTGAGGATTGAGGATTGAGGTTTGAGGATTGAGGACGAGGACTGACGGTAGAGGATTGAGGTTTGAGGATTGAGGATTGAGGATTGAGGACTGAGGATTGAGGATTGAGGATTAAGCATTGAGGATTGAAGATTGAAGACCGGGGATTGAGGATTGATGATTGAGAATTAAGGATTGAAGATTGTGGATTGAGGATCTAGGATTGGAGATTGATTATTGAGGATTGAAGATTGAGGATTGAGGACAGAGGGTTGAGGATTGAGGCTTGAGGAGTGAGGATTGAGGGTTGAGGTTTGAGGATTGAGGATTGAGGATTGAGGATTGAATATTGAAGATTGAGTATTGATGCCTGAGGATTGAGGATTGAGGATTGAGGATTGAGGATTGGGGATTGAATATTGAGTACTGAGGATTGAAGATTCAGGATTGAGGATTGAGGATTGAGGATGGAGGATGAGGGCTGAGGGTTGAGGATTGAGGTTTGAGTATTGAATCCTGAGAATTCAGGATATTCTATTGAGTATTGAGAATTGATCATTGATGGTTGAGTACTGAGGACTGAGGATTGAGGATTGAAGGTTGAGTATTGAGGATTCAGAATTGAGGTTTGAGGACTGAGGATTGAGGATTGAAGATTGAGTATTGAGGATTGAAGATTGAGGATTGAGGATTGAGGATTGAGGATTGAGGATTGAGGATTGAAGATTGAGTATTGGGGATTGAGGATTGACGATTGAGGATTGAAGATTGAATATTGATGGTTGAATATTGAGGATTGAGGATTGAGGGTTGTGGATTGAGGACGAGGACTGAGGATTGAATATTGATGATTGAGGTCAGAGGATTGAGGATTGGGGATTGAGGATTAAGGATTGGGGATTGAATATTGAGTACTGAGGATTGAAGATTGAGGATTGAGGATTGAGGATTGAGGATGGAGGATGAGGGCTGAGGGTTGAAGATCGAGGTTTGAGTATTGAATCCTGAGAATTCAGGATATTCTATTGAGTATTGAGAATTGAGGATTGATGGTTGAGTACTGAGGACTGAGGATTGAGGATTGAAGGTTGAGTATTGAGGATTCAGAATAGAGGTTTGAGGGCTGAGGATTGAGGATTGAAGATTGAGTATTGAGGATTGAAGATTGAGGATTGAAGATTGAGTATTGAGGATTGAAGATTGAGGATTGAGGATTGAGGATTGATGATGTAGAATGGGGGCTGAGGGTTGAGGGTTGAGGTTTGAGTATTGAATCCTGAGAATCCAGGATATTCTATTGAGTATTGAGAATTGAGGGTTGATGGTTGAGTACCGAGGACTGAGGATTGAGGACTGAGGATTGAGGATTGAAGGTTGAGTATTGAGGATTCAGAATTGAGGTTTGAGGACTGAGGATTGATGATTGAAGCTTGAGTATTGACGATTGAAGGTTGAGTATTGAGGATTCAGAATTGAGGTTTGAGGGCTGAGGATTGAGGATTGAAGATTGAGTATTGAGGATTGAAGATTGAAGATTGGGGATTGAGGATTGATGATTGAGAATTAAGGATTGAAGATTGTGGATTGAGGATCTAGGATTTGAGATTGATTATTGAGGATTGAAGATTGAGGATTGAGGATTGAGGATTGGGGATTGAGAATTGAGGATGAGGACTGAGGGTTGAGGATTGAGGTTTGAGGAATGAGGATTGAGGGTTGAGGTTTGAGGATTGAGGATTGAGGATTGAGGATTGAGGATTGAGTATTGAAGATTGAGTATTGATGCCTGAGTATTGAGGATTGAGGATTGAGGATTGAGAATTGAAATTGAGTATTGAGGATTGAAGATTGAGGATTGAGATTTGATTATTGAATATTGTGGATTGAGTATTGAACCATGAGAATTCAGGATATCCTATTGAGTGTTGAGAATTGAGGATTGATAGTTGAGTATTGAGGATTCATGCCTGATGGTTGTGTGTTGAATATTGAAGGTTGAGGATTGAGGATTGAGGATTGAGGATTGAGGATTGAAGATTGAGTATTGATGATTGAATACTGAGGATTAAGGATTGAGGTTTGAGGATTGAGGACGAGGACTGACGGTAGAGGATTGAGGTTTGAGGATTGAGGATTGAGGACTGAGGACTGATGATTGAGGATTGAGGATTAAGCATTGAGGATTGAAGATTGAAGACTGGGGATTGAGGCTTGATGATTGAGAATTAAGGATTGAAGATTGTGGATTGAGGATCTAGGATTGGAGATTGATTATTGATGATTGAAGATTGAGGATTGAGGATTGAGGATTGAGGATTGAGAATTGAGTATGAGGACTGAGGGTTGAGGAATGAGGTTTGAGGAATGAGGATTGAGGGTTGAGGTTTGAGGATTGAGGATTGAGGATTGAGGATTGGGTATTGAAGATTGAGTATTGATGCCTGAGGATTGAGGATTGAGGATTGAGGATTGGGGATTGAATATTGAGTACTGAGGATTGAAGATTGAGGATTGAAGATTGAGGATTGAGGATGGAGGATGAGGGCTGAGGGTTGAGGAATGAGGTTTGAGTATTGAATCCTGAGATTTCAGGGTATTATATTCAGTATTGAGAATTGAGGATTGATGGTTGAGTACTGAGGACTGAGGATTGAGGATTGAAGTTTGTGTATTGAGGATTCAGGATTGAGGTTTGAGGACTGAGGATTGAGGATTGAGAATTAAGGATTGTTGATAGAGGATTGAAGATTGAGGATTGGGAGTTGAGGATTGAAGAATGAGGATTGAGGATTGAGGATTGAGGATTCAGGGTTGTGGATCTAGGATTGGAGATTGATTATTGAGGATTGATGATTGGGGATTGAGGATTGAGTATTGAGGATATAGGATTGGAGATTGATTATTGAGGACTGAAGATTGGGGATTGAGGATTGAGGATTGATGGTTGAGTACTCAGGACTGAGGATTGAGGATTGAAGGTTGAGTATTGAGGATTCAGAATTGAGGTTTGAGGACTGAGGATTGAGGATTGAAGATTGAGTATTGAGGATTGAAGATTGAGGATTGAGGATTGACGATTGAGGATTGAGGATAATGTCTGAGGGTTGAGGATTGAGGTTTGAGGACTGAGGACTGAGGATTGAGGACTGAGGTTTGAGGATGAGGGCTAAGGTTCGGGGATTGAGGTTTGACGGCTAAGGACTGAGGATTGCGGATTGAGAATTAAGGATTGTTGATAGGGGATTGAAGATTGAGGATTGGGTATTGAGGATTGAAGATTGAGGATTGGGGATTGAGGATTGAGAATTGAGAGTTGAGGATGAGGACTGAGGGCTGAGGATTGAGGATTGATGATTAAGTATTGAGGATTGATGATTGAGGATTGAGGATTGAGGATTGAGGATCGAGGATTGTGTATTGATAATTCAGGATTGATGATTGAGGATTGAGGATTGAGGAATGGGTATTGCGGATTGAGCATTGAGGTTTGAGGACTGAGGGCTGAGGATTGAGGACTGAGGATTGAGGATTGAGGATTGAGGATTGAAGATTGGGGATTGGGGATTGAGGATTCAAGATTCAGGAATGAGGATTGAGGATTGAGGGTTGAGGATTGAGGATTGAAGATTCAGTATTGACGATTGAAGATTGAGTATTGAGGATTGAGGATTGAAGATTGAGTATTGAGGATTGAAGATTGAGGATTGAGGATTGAGGATTGAGGATTGAGGATTGAGGATTGAAGATTGAGTATTGGGGATTGAGGATTGACGATTGAGGATTGAAGATTGAATATTGATGGTTGAATATTGAGGATTGAGGATTGAGGGTTGTGGATTGAGGACGAGGACTGAGGATTGAATATTGATGATTGAGGTCAGAGGATTGAGGATTGGGGATTGAGGATTAAGGATTGGGGATTGAATATTGAGTACTGAGGATTGAAGATTGAGGATTGAGGATTGAGGATTGAGGATGGAGGATGAGGGCTGAGGGTTGAAGATCGAGGTTTGAGTATTGAATCCTGAGAATTCAGGATATTCTATTGAGTATTGAGAATTGAGGATTGATGGTTGAGTACTGAGGACTGAGGATTGAGGATTGAAGGTTGAGTATTGAGGATTCAGAATTGAGGTTTGAGGGCTGAGGATTGAGGATTGAAGATTGAGTATTGAGGATTGAAGATTGAGGATTGAAGATTGAGTATTGAGGTTTGAAGATTGAGGATTGAGGATTGAGGATTGATGATGTAGAATGGGGGCTGAGGGTTGAGGGTTGAGGTTTGAGTATTGAATCCTGAGAATCCAGGATATTCTATTGAGTATTGAGAATTGAGGGTTGATGGTTGAGTACCGAGGCCTGAGGATTGAGGACTGAGGATTGAGGATTGAAGGTTGAGTATTGAGGATTCAGAATTGAGGTTTGAGGACTGAGGATTGATGATTGAAGCTTGAGTATTGACGATTGAAGGTTGAGTATTGAGGATTCAGAATTGACGTTTGAGGGCTGAGGATTGAGGATTGAAGATTGAGTATTGAGGATTGAAGATTGAAGATTGGGGATTGAGGATTGATGATTGAGAATTAAGGATTGAAGATTGTGGATTGAGGACGAGGACTGAGGATTGAATATTGATGATTGAGGTCAGAGGATTGAGGATTGGGGATTGAGGATTAAGGATTGGGGATTGAATATTGAGTACTGAGGATTGAAGATTGAGGATTGAGGTTTGAGTATTCAGGATTGAGGATTGAGGACTGAGGCTTGAGGATTGAGGAGTGAGCATTGAGGATTGAAGATTGAGGACTGGCTATTGAGGATTGAAGATTGAGGATTAAGGATTGAGGATTGGGGATTGAGGACGTAGGATTGGAGATTGATTATTGAGGATTGAAGATTGAGGATTGAGGATTAAGAATTGAGAATTGAGAATTGAGCGTGAGGACTGAGGGTTGAGGATTGAGGTTTGAGGGACGAGGATTGAGGATTGAGGATTGAGGACTGAGGATTGACGATTGAGTATTGAAGATTGAGGATTGATGACTGAGGATTGAGGACAGTGGATTGAGGATTGAGGATTGAGGATTGAAGATTGAGTATTGAGGATTGAAAGTTGAGGATTGTGGATTGAGGATTGAGGATTGAGGATTGAATATTGAGGATTGAGGATTGAGTATCTAGGATTGAAGATTGAGGATTGAGGATTGAGGATTGAGGATTGAGGATGGAGTGTGAGAGCTGAGGGTTGAGGATTGAGGTTTGAGTATTGAATCCTGAGAATTCAGGATATTCCATTGAGTATTGAGAATTGAGGATTGATGGTTGAGTATTGAGGACTGAGGATTGAGGCTTGAAGGTTGAGTATTGAATATTCAGGATTGAGGTTTGAGGACTGAGGATTGAGGATTGAAGATTGAGTATTGAGGATTGAAGATTGAGGATTGAGGATCGAGGATTGAGGATTGAATATGATGTCTGTGGGTTGAG